>NC_090990.1:97398177-98648177 GCF_041146395.1 Eulemur rufifrons
CTGTTCAATCACCAGGAGCACAAAGTTATCATTGTTGGGCTGGATAATGCAGGGAAAACTACTATACTTTACCAATTTTCTATGAATGAAGTTGTGCATACATCCCCTACAATAGGAAGTAATGTAGAAGAGATAGTGATTAATAATACACGTTTCCTAATGTGGGATATTGGTGGCCAAGAATCTCTTCGTTCTTCCTGGAACACTTACTATACTAACACAGAGTTTGTAATAGTTGTTGTGGACAGTACAGACAGAGAGAGGATTTCTGTAACTAGAGAAGAACTCTATAAAATGTTAGCACATGAGGACCTATGGAAAGCTGGATTGCTGATTTTTGCTAATAAACAAGATGTTAAAGAATGTATGACTGTAGCAGAAATCTCCCAGTTTTTGAAGCTAACTTCTATCAAAGATCACCAGTGGCATATCCAGGCATGCTGTGCTCTTACTGGTGAAGGATTGTGCCAAGGACTTGAATGGATGATGTCACGACTTAAGATTAGATGATCTCTACTGACCTCTTCTCATAGACTTTGTATAAACGAAGTGCTGGACTTTACCTGAAAGCTGCAAAAATTAATGGTTTAGATATATTTATAATAAACTGATTTAAATTTTTTCTATAAGAAGAAAAATTAAGACCACTTATTTGAAATCAAAGATGAAGTCTCACCTTCCAATTTGCTTTCTCATTAGTTCCTTCCAAAGTAAGTTATTAAAGCTGTGATTGACATTTTTCTCATAATGAATCCTCTCAGGACATTGTGTAGCCAGTGGTAAGTAAAAGGGAGAGGAAGACATTTTGAACTTTAAGAGCTTTATTATCAGTATAAGCCTCCCTAGTTGAATGTTTTCTTCTTGTTCATTAAGTCAAAATACAAATCAGCACAGATATTCAGTTTCCAATATTTTAAAAGGTAATGTTACTTATGAAAAGTATTTTGTATAAGGTTGTGTATGTATTGTGTATATACCTCACGTTCAAGTTAATGGCTTTGATTTATGTTCTAAAGAAAAGCAAATAATACAAAAATTAATAATATCCTTAGTTATAACCATAATGAGATAAGTACTGGCATTGGTGTTAAGTGCCATTTTGTACTCCCTCCTTATGTTCTCTGTATTGTATTAACCAACCCCCAAAATCATTGAGCTGCTCTTAAAAAAAAAAAAAAAAAAAAAGGAAAAGGAAAAAGCTTGGGGAAAAAAAAAAAAAGAACTGCATTATACACAGATCAGCAAAATAGACAGCCAGCAGTGTAAAATCACCCAAAAGCTAAAGGTCAAAGGCCAGATACCACAATGGCTCAAGAGTTGAAAAAAAGCAACAAAGTCCTACTCAACAGGATGAACAGAAATCTACCCCACCTATCAAATCTTTCAATAAATGTGAATGCCTTAAACTCCCCACTGAAGAGACATAGTCTGGCTGAAATGGATAAAAAAAAAAAGAAAAATACAAGCCATGTATCTTCTGTCTCCAGGAAACACATCTAACCTACAAGGACTCATTTAGACTCAAGGTGAAGGGATGGAAAACAGTATTGCATGCAAATGGAAGCTAAAAGAAATCTGGCATAGCAGTTCTGATTTCAGATAACTTAGTCTTCAAATCAACAAAATTAATGAAAGACAAAAATGCTTATTATATAATGGTAAAAAGGAAAAATTCAACAAGAAGACATAACAATTCTACATATTTATTCTGCTAACACAGGTGCACACAGATTCATAATGAAAATCTAATTGATCTAAACAGAATAATAACGAGCCCCACTGTAATAGCTGGGGATGTCAACACCCCTCTGACAGAACAGGAAAATCCTCTAAATAGAAAATTAACAAAGAAATAATGAACTTAAACTGAACTCTAGAACAAATGGGCCTAACAGACATTTACATAAGATTCTACCCAAAACCACTGAATATACACTCTTCTCATCATCTTATGGGATATTCTCTAAGATTGATCACATCCTAGGCCACAGAAAATGTCTCAACAAATTTTAAAATATAGAAAATATACCATGCATCTTCTTAGACCACTGGGAAATAGAACTAGAAATCAACTCCAACTGAAACACTCATCTCCCCACAAAGTCATGGAAACTAAACCACCTATTGCTGAATGACACTCAGGTAAAGGAGGAAAAAAAGATGGAAGTCAAAAGATTCTTTGAAATAAATTATAATGGGAACACAAGATATCAAAATCTGTGGGATACAGCTAAAACAGTCCTGAGAGGAAAATTCATACCCATTAATACGTACGTCTGAAAGACAGAAAGATCACAAATCAATAGTCTAATCATGTCAAGGAACTCAAAAAGGATGAGCAAAGCAATCCCAAACACAGCAAAACAAAAGAAATAACCAAGTACAGAGCAGAACTAAATGAAATAGATAACAAAATAACTATACAGAAGATTAGTGAAACAAAAAATTCAAAAAATTGTTTTTTTTTAAAAGATAAATAATATAGACAGGTCTTTCACTAGGTTAACCAGAAGCAGAAAAGAAAAGACTCTCATAAGTTCACTCATGAATGAAGAAAGAGAAATTACAACTGATATCAGGGAAATACAAAATATCATTTCTGAAAAAAAAAAAACTCTATGTACATAAACTTGAAAATGTGGAGGAAATGGACAGATTCTTAGAAACACACAGACTCCTTAGGCTAAATTAGGAAGATATCAAATTCCTGAACAGACCAATATCAAGTATTGAAATTGAAGCAGCAATAAAAAATATTACCCCCCCAAAATTCCTGTATAAGATAGTTTCACACCCGAATTTTACCAGAAATACAAAAAAGAACTGAAATCTATTCCTCAGAAATTATTACATAACATTTAGAAGAAAGGAATCCTCCCCAACACATTTTACAAAGCCAGCATCACCTTGATACCAAAGCCAGGAGAGGACTCAACAGAAAAAAGAAAACTACAGACCAATATCCCTTATGAAAATAGACGCAAAAATTCTCAATAAAATCCTAGCAAACTGAATTCAGCTGCTCATCAAAAAAAATAATCCATCAAGACCAAGTGCGCTTCATCCCAGAGACACAGGAATGGTTCAACATATGCAAATCTATAAATGTAATTCACCCACATAAATAGAAGTAAAAACAAAGACTACATGATCCTCTCAATAAATGAAGAAAAAGCATTGGACAAAATTCAGCACACTTTCATGACAATAATGCTTAACAAAATAGGCATAGACAGGTTTACCTCAAAATGATAAAAGCCATATATGACAAACTGACAGCCAACATCATATGCAATGGGGAGAAATTGAAAACATTCCTGCTTAGAACTAAAACCAGACAAGGTAGTCCTCTATCATCACTTCTATTCACCATATTGCTGGAAGTCCTCCCCAGAGCAATCAGACAAGAGAATATAATCAAGAGTATCCAAATGTGGGCAGAAGAGATCAAACTATCACTCTTTGCTGACAAATGATCTGATATCTAGAAAACCCCAAAGAGGCTACTGGAACTGATAAATATATTCAGCAAAGTCTCAGGTTACAAAATCAATATACACAATTCGGTAGCATTAATATAGACCAACAATGGTCAAGCTGAGAACCAAATTGAAGACTCAATACCTTTCACAATAGCAACAAAGGAAAATAAAATACCTAGGAATATATTTAACTAAGGAAGTGAAATACCTCTACAGGGAAAACTATGAAACACTGTGGAAGGAAATAGCAGAGTATGTAAAAAGAAGAAACACCATACCATGCTTTTGGATAGGCAGAATCAGCATTGTTAAAATGTCTATACTACCCAAAGTGATCTACATATTCAATGCAATCACTATTAAATATCAACATCATTTTTTGCAGATCTAGAAAAATAATTATATGCTTTGTATGGAACTGGAGAAGACTCCATGTAGACAAAGCAACCTTAAGCAAAAAGAAAAAATTGAGATTCATCAATTTACCAGACTTCAAGCTATACTACAAGGCTATAATAACCAAAACAGCATTATACCAACACAAGAAAGAGACATAGATCAATGGAATAGGACTGAGAACCCAGATGTAAAACCATCCTCATATAGCCATCTGATCTTTGAAAAAGCAGACAAAAGTGTACACTGGGGAAAACAATCTCTATTCGATAAATGGTGGTGGGAAAATTAGATTGCCACATGTAGAAAACTGAAAGAGGATCCACACCTCTCACCTGTCACATAAATGAACTCACAATGGATAACAGACGTAAACCCAAGACATGAAACTGCATGAATTCTAGAAGAATATGTTGGAAAAACCCTTGTAGATACTGGCCTAGGTAAAGAATTTATGAGGAAGATCCCAAAATCAATCATAGCAACAACAAAAACAAATAAATGCGATGTGATCAAGTTATAATAAAAACCATCTGCACAGCCAAGGAAACTATCATTAAAGCAGACAAACAACCTACAGAATGAGAGAAAATATTCTCATGCTATATATCCAATAAGCGACTGATAACTAGAATCTATATAGAACTCAGGAAAATCAGCAAGAAAAAAATCAAACAATCCCATTAAAAAGAGGGAAAAGAACATGAACAGAAATTTTCAAAAGAAGACAGACTAATGGCCAACAAACATATGAAAGAGTGCTCAGTTAACTCTAATTATCAGAGAAATGCAAATCAAAACCACAATGAGATATCATTTAAATCAAGTGAGAATGGCTTTTATCAAAAAGTCCCCAATGAACAAATGTGTGTGTGGATGTGGAGAGAAAGGAACACTCATACACTGCTGGTGGGACTGGAAACTAGTATAATCTTGATGGAAAGCAGTATAGAGAGCCCTCCAAAAACTAAAAGTAGAACTACCATTTGATCCAGCAATCCCACTACTGGGTATTTACCAAAAGGAAAAAAAGACATGCTATAAAAAAGACATCTGCACTAGAATGTTTATAGCAGCACAAGTCACAATTGCAAAGACGTAGAAAGAACCCAAGTGCCCATCAATGCATGAGTGGATTAATAAAATGAGGTATATGTGTACCATGGAGTACTACTCAGCCATAAAAAATGGTGAACTAGCATCTCTTGTATTATCCTGGATGGCTGGATGAAGCTGGAGACCATTCTCCTAAGTGAAACATCACAAGAATGGAAAACCAAATACCACATGTACTCACCATTAAATTGTTACTAATTGCTCTAAACTTATGTGCACATATGGAAGTAACATTCATTGTGCATCAGGCCAGAAAGGAAGGGGCGGAAGGGGATAGTAAATTCACACCTAAGGGATGTGGTGCTTCCTGTCTGACAGATGGTCACACTGGTAGCTCTAACTCAGGTGGTGCAAAGGCACTTTATGTAATCAAAGTTTTTGTACCATCATAATACTCTGGGAAAAAATTTTTAAAAATACATATATCATATATTCTTAAATTAATATTAACCAATAAATCAATCGTTACATGTCTTCTATGTCTCAGTTACTGTTCTAAGCATTTCATATATAACATTATAAAAATAATCCTTGTCCTCATGGAGCCCACATATTAGTGAATGATAAAGAATAACCTAAATAAAATATAATTATATTTTCAATAGTAATATATGGTATGAAAAAATAGTAAGATATGGGTAGGAAATAGGGGCATTCAGGTTGAAGTGTGATTACTTTTAAACAATCAAGAATGGTCTCTTTAAACAGGTCATATTTGAGCAATGACTAAAAGAAATATAGGAAAAAAGTTCTGGACATGCAGATAGTTCAGGGAAGAATATTCTAGGTGGAGGGAATAGACATTTGCAGGCTCTGAGGTAGGAGCGGTCTATGTGGCATGTAGACAGAATGCCTGAGGTGGGAGGCAGAAGATGATGTCAGAAAAATCACTGTGGGCCCAGATTACATCAGGACTATTATAAAAGGCCATTGCAAAGGCTGTTGCCCTTCACTTGGAGTAAAGTATGAAGCGATTGGGGAGTTTGCAGCAGAGAAGGGACCTTATCTAATTTACCTTTTAATAGGATCTCTCTCACTGTGGTGCTGAGAAGAAACTGCAATGGTCCCAGGGAAGAAGTAGACAAGTTGGAGGCGATTGCAGGCACTCAGGCAAGGGCTGATGGCTTGGGGCATGGTGGCAGTAAACGTGGGTGAAGGTAAATTTTACTGAGGGTGAAGAGCTAAGTATGATGTGGCTGAGCAGGCTGGATTTACCTTCACCCACATTTACTGAGTACTTACTAGTGAAAACATCAGGTTAAAATAGAGTATACAAAATATTTGGGGAAGCAGACATACTGTATAATATTAGCCATGATATAGAATGTGAAAAACTTTGTCATGGAAGTATACTAAAGAGAGAAAATTTTAATCTTATTGGAAGAGTTTGTAGGGATTTATTAGTCTTCTCAGGCTGACAGGGTGGAGAGAGAGAGAGAGAGAGCATGCACTCTGCTGTGTCTCCTCTTCTTATAAAGGCGGCAGCCTTATTGGATGAAGGCCACACTCTTTTTATTTATTTGTATTACAGAAAATTACAGGATACAAATGTTTGCCTTTGCACTGCCTGAGTCAGAGCTACAAGCATGCCCATATGTTAGGGAGATGACCATCTTGTAAAATACTGATTTGTACCCATTTCTATATTCTATGTCAGATATTGATTTTCTGAAGGAAAGGAATCACATCATATTAATCTTTTTATTCTCAGAAGTTTTAGTGAATAGTGAAAGGAAGATGACACAATCTTACAGGAGTAGCATACAATGCTATTAATTTGCTTTAGTCTTTGGGAGACTTCCCTGTTTGTCATTGTGCTGCCTAAAAAGGATCCAACCTCTGTGCACAAAGAAGGCAAAAAAAGGGGAAAAAAATCAACACCAATAGCTAAAATATTGGCTCCAAACTTCAATATGGAAATGGTAGGTGTAATGTTTAGAAGGCTAATTGATTTTTCTAAGCTAGGCTGAATGATTGAGAAGCAGACAGAATGAAAACTGAGCTCCCTGCTTTCATTTGCTCAGTAATCTCCTTTTTCTCTACTTATCAATATCCCTCAAACCTAAGTCTTAGATTTCAGCATTTTAATTAATTAAAAGTCAATCCAACCAAAAGTACCACAGAAAATGATGTTTAAAAATGTATATTTATTCTGCTGCCCAGAGCTCCCCAGGCACTTTATCTCTCCTGGATTGGAGTTCCCTGGGATTGGGGTTCTGCTAATTACCAGGCTGACCTGCTCTAGCTGCTTTTCCTAATTGGAGTCATTTAGTGATGTTTGTTTTCCTACTTAAATCTTGAATCATCTGTGTACAAATCCCAAGAGAGTCTTCCTTGCCATTCTAGTTATGTCAAGAAAAGATACATACACACACACACACACAGAGGGAAGTAGGACAGAGGGACACAACGTCGAGAAAGAGATAGAGAGAGAAAGAGAGACGGAGGGGGAAGAAGCTCTACAGGGAGAGTAAGATCTATATATGTTATAAATATGATGAAGGAAATTAATCTATGATGAGGACTCAGTGTGGAAACATAGCAGAAGAGAAAAAGAAGTTGTCTTAGTAGCTCTATAGTCTCCCCATCAGGGTAGGAAAGAGTCTTCATCCCTGTTTATTCCAACTGTGGAACCCAACAGCAGCAAGGTCAGTGGATTAACTAATATTGGAAATGGGAGTTAGCCAGGGAAAAAAATAACACACCTGCATAACAATAGGCAGTCCCAATAGGCCTATAGATACTGTGAGTAGCTGCTGAGAAGATTTTGAGCAAGGAAGAGTTAGTAAAGAATGTTGTAAGACAAATTAGTACAAGTGTAAAAGTTTCAATTAGTACATTTTCTAGGAAGTGGGCGGCATGGAAATAGGGCCAAAACTCAAAAGATTGCTTTAAAACCACAATTCAGCATTGCGATTGATTTTCTAAAATGTTTAAGGAATAAATGTTTCAGGAATCAGGTGAGATTTCCAGTTATCGGCTGGCTATTTAATGTCATTGACGTTTGTACTTGACTTATCACTACTGAGTTTTGGATGAAAATAGAGGAGTTCAATAGGCAAAGTTGAATGGTGTTTCTTTTTGGTACAGATCTTCCTTATCCTTTCTTTGTTTAATCATCTCTCTTCAAAAGGTTACGGAACTGGGGGTGGGTCTGCTCAGAAGATACCTTCTTGAACTAGCAGCCTGTTCGATTTATAGAACACTGTTCTGTGGACCATACGTAGAAGATGTGGTGGCTACTTTTTGCAGACATCAAGACTTATGTGGAAGATTAAGTATGTATGCAAACAATCAAGAACACTTAAAAAGAAAAATATTTTAAAAGGAAAATATACACAGCCTCCACATATCCCTCTGTGTGTGTACATATCTGTATGTTCCTAATGTGCGTGTATAAATATATATATATATATGTATATGTTTCACAAAGAATAATCATGTCTTCAATACAGTGATTGAAGACATGTGATATTATCTTGTTGAAACTAGAAGAGACGCATGTAGAACTTGGTTGAGAAAACAGGAAGCAGAAATTGGCAGCAAAATGAGAGCTGCATATTTCAGGAAGGAGAGATTTCCTGTAGGAATCTTCAGAGACCAAAAAAATGTAACTTACATGTTCGGAAAAATAGTTTTGCTAAACTGGATTGGTGATTAGCAAGTTGCCACAGCAATAAGAGATCAGGAAGCTCTGTTTTCTGAAGAAAATAACAAAAAAAAATTTAGTAAAATATTAGAAGGTGATGCTAGCTGTTTGCCAAAAAAAAAAAAAAAAGGAGTTAGATGGGACTTAATCACATCAATGAACAAATACATGCATAGCTAATATAAATAAGAAACTATTAATAAAGTGCCCTTTCCTAAGGCATACACAAAGCAAGACAACTATCAAAGCCAGACAATAAAAGGAGTTTATTATTTCCTGATTCAGTGATTGGGAAAGAGTTATCCAAAAGAATTTGAGATTTTTTTTTTAAAGAAGAAATGCTTTGGAGGAAGATAATGGTGAGAAAGTAAAACTTAAGTGTACATATGAAAATGGAGTCACATGAAGAAACTAATATTTGCAAAAATCGATGTTTAAAGAATGGAAGTTTGAGTAGAAAAAAGTACAACTGGAAGTAGAGACCACTGAAATTTCATTTTATAAGTGTGTGCATTAGGACTAGGCATCCAATAGGGTAAAGAGAGTGGAAATAAAAGATATTAGTGATATAGCAAGAAAAAAATGAAGTAGGCAGACTTTGATCATTAATTTGGTTTCAAAACTTAGGAAACCATAGATATAAAAATGAGTAAAATTTGTATCTAGGTCAACAAAAATTAAGTTAGTGAGGAAAACTGGTGGCATTGAAGGTAAGGATGGTGTATTAGTTTGCTAATGAGAAAGTACTGTAGATTAAGTGGTTTAAACAGGCATTTATATTCTCTTAATTCTGGAGAGTAGAAGTCTGAGATGCAGTTTTCACTAGGGTTGCTTTCTTTTGAGGCCTTTCTCCTGGGCCTGTAGGTGGCTGCCTTCTCTCTGAGTCTCCATATGTTTCCCCCCCTAAAACTGTCTGTTGTACCAATTTCTGCTTCTTATAAGAACACTAGTCATGTATTATAGCACACCCTAATTTCCTCATTTTAATGTACTTACCTGTTTAAATACAGTCACATTCTGGGGTACTTGGGATTAGAAACTCAATATATCAATCATGTGGGGGGGCATAATACAGCCTGTAATAGATTGGGATGGCAAATCTGGGTCAAGGCAAGGCTTTAATAGGCCAAGTCCTGAACAAATGTGGGGCCCAAGACAGAGACCCAAAGCAAGGAATTCTGGAGTCACATTAAAGAGTATAGTAAACAGGAGTTGATACGTAATCCTGAATAAATGAGATCTTGAAATAAATGATTCTTCTGTGTGATAGGGAATTTAGAGAGAATA
This sequence comes from Eulemur rufifrons, assembly GCF_041146395.1. NCBI lineage: Eukaryota > Metazoa > Chordata > Mammalia > Primates > Lemuridae > Eulemur > Eulemur rufifrons. The sequence continues at coordinate 97,408,108 of NC_090990.1, forward strand.
GAAAAATGAAGACAAAATTTTGGATTATCTTTATACTTGGGACATGGAAAAATGGAATAGGCAATGAAGGAAACCAGGATAGTGCAGAATCAAGAAGGCAAAGGAAGGAGAGACATTCAAGGTTTGGGTGATTGAACTTTGGATGTTAGTGGCAATGAGGACAGAAGGAGGCCATTGACTGTCCAATCAGAAAGCCACTGGTTACTTTAAGAAAAGAGATATGGAAAGTTGAGAATAGATAATTTATTAAAAGTAATTCAAAAATGAGTGAAAAAAATATCTATTACACATTAGGAAAATAACAGTGTTGATACCAAGGAGAGAAATAGTCTGAGTAGAGATAGCATTTTTCCTCCAAGAAAAGAAGATATATACATATTTGATGGCAGAGGAGAAGAAATTAATAAAGTGAAATAAATAACTCTTAAAAGGGAATGAATTCATAGGACACTATGTTATAATGTGTGAGATTTAAATTGTATTCCACAGAATCATGCAGCTTTGCCCACCCACCCCACCACACCATATAATTCTACTAGAGCAGCTCCATATTTATTGCTAATATTTTTTATTTCTATGAATTATTTCATTTGACCAAAGCCTTCTGGTAAAAAATAGTCTTGATATTCTCTTAATTAGGTAATGCAGAACTGAAAGGGTGGAAGGAGATAAAATGGATCATTCTTTAAAAGAAACTAAGATATCATACAAACATTTCTATAGTTTTTCTCCCCTGAATATTCTCTGAATTATTCTTAAGAATATATATGTGAAGAGAGAGTGAATTATTTAGAGTAAGAAAGAGAAAGATGGACAGAATTCATCATTGATGGCTTTTCCTTCATTGTTAAAAAATTCAGTTCAATCACATGTCGAGAATCATATGAACTGGGAGCTTGAGGAAAGAATTTTGGAACAGCTGTGGGGAGATTGTTAGGGAATCAGTAAGATTTGAATACAGGAAAGAAAATTACCTTAAATGTTTGTTATTTCTTCAATGTCTTGTATATATTTATCTGAACAAAATGGTTTCAAATTATAGTCTCTTGACCATCAGGACCAACACTGCCAGGAAGTTTGTTAGAAATGCAAATTCTGGGGCCCTACATAAAATTTGACGGATTAGAAACTATCAGTGTGGAGGCCAGCAATCAGCATTTTAATAACAAGTGGTTTTGACACATACTAAAATTTGAGAATCGCTGGCTGTGCTTTTGGACTGGACTTTTCCATATTACAACTTTATTTGTAAGCGACTATGTGATATGGACCAGTCCCTTCTTCCTTTGTCTTCCACTGTACCCAATACAGGGATCTATCCAGAGGCTCACTTCTGGCAAATGTATTTCTCTGATCAATAGCAAAACATCATAGAGGGTTTGAGTGCACTAAGAGTTGAAACTCTCACTTCCACTGTGGAGATGGAGACCTCCAATTGGACCACGTCACAGGAGTTTATCTTCTCTGCTTTCCCTTCCTCCTGGGGAGAGTCTGTCATCTGCTTTGTTCCACTGCTCTTCATATATGCTTTCATCGTTGTTGGAAACCTGGTCATCATCACAGTGGTCCAGCTGAATACTAACCTCCACACTCCTATGTACTTCTTCATTAGTGTGCTTTCTTTTCTGGAGATGTGGTATACCACAGCCACCATCCCAACGATGCTCTCAACCCTGCTTAGTGAAAGGAGGAGCATTTCCTTAAATGGTTGCCTCCTGCAGATGTATTTCTTCCATTCCACAGGCATAGGTGAAGTGTGTCTGTTGACAGCTATGGCCTTTGATCGCTACCTGGCCATCTGCAGCCCTCTTCATTATGCAACTATCATGACCCCCAAACTATGTGCCCAGCTGACTTTAAGTTGCTGTGTTTGTGGCTTTATCACACCCCTCCCTGAGATTGCTTGGATCTCCACATTGCCATTTTGTGGCTCAAACCACCTTGAGCACATCTTCTGTGACTTCCTGCCAGTGCTACTCCTGGCCTGCATGGACACACAAGCCATCGTCATGATTCAGATTGTTGATATTGTCCATGCAGTGGAGATTATCACAGCTGCGATGCTCATTGTCATGTTCTACATTGGTATTGTGGCTGTGATTCTACGTATTCGTTCAGCTGAAGGTCGCCGCAAAGCGTTTTCCACATGCGTCTCCCACCTCACTGTGTTTTTGCTATTCTTTGGTAACGTGGCTCTCATGTACCTGCGCTTCTCTGCCACCTACTCCTTGTTCTGGGACACGGCCATTGCTCTGGGCTTTGCAGTCTTGTCCCCTTTCTTCAACCCCATTATCTATAGCCTGAGAAATAAAGAGATAAAAGAAGCTATAAAAAAGCATGTGGGTCAAGCTAAGATCTTTTTTCATTAGACCAGGAACCTCAAGTAAGAGCTCTTAGTTGGGAGTCTATATACAGTAGTTGCTGACTCCTCTTCATCCTCTGAAATCTGTCCTTTTCCATCAGCATATTACAAAGACTGGTCTCCAAATGTCACCAATAAACAAAATTCACTAATAGTTGAAGTCAACAGCTTCTTTTCAATTTTTATCCAATTTGGCATAGTTTTGAGTTATTTAAACTTTATGCCTCTCAAGTTATGGGAGCTGAATTCATTTTGTTGAAATAATCTACATAAACATTGATTTTAATACAATCAAAACATTTGTTTGGAAACCTGGTAATTGAAAAATTATCTTCATAATACCAAGTTTTCTTCATGGTGCCTGCAGTGTATATAGTTGAAGAATGACTCAAGTTTTTAAATAGAGTATTTGAATATTGATCAATAAGCAATCTAAGTTAATCAATTTTTTCTTGACAAAGGCAAAACCTAGTCTTTGTATTCACTGTGATTAAATTCATTATACATATAAGTTAATAAATATAACAATATCTGTTGAATGAATAAAACAACATCAACATGCCACATTCTGATTTTTCCAGCCAATTGTCAACTGTGATAGCAACAAGTCTTCATTTTTCAAGCCTTCTTCTCCTTTGGCTTTCAGGACTGTGAACTCTTTTTACCCTGTCTTGTTGAGGGCTCTTTCTCTTGATGATTCTTCTTGTCATATATGCTTCATAAAGGTTGATTTCCTCTGGGTCCTGTGCCTCAATTTGGATGGGATAGATCAGCAGCCATTTACTCTTCCCTCATCCACCATCGCAAATCCTATAGCTGTCAGAGTAATTTTCCCACTTTTGCGCCACAGCCCTTTCCTTTTCCTCACCCCTAAATCTTATGGTACTTTAAAGTCAGATGGAAAAACAGAGATAGAGGGGAAAGTCTTACAAAGAAAAGACTCATGTTATTTAATAAAGAGTTGGAATAAGGAAGAGAACAAAAATAAAAGAAAAGCTATAGGTTGTGGTTGGAAAATGTCCAAATTAAGTCTTCAGAGAATACTTGGTTTAGGAAAAGGAAGGAAGAGAGAAAAAGGGATGCAGAAGTATTTCTAATTTTAAGTAGTGTATTTTTATTGTTCCTCAAAATACTGGAGGAATAGTATTACTTCACTGATTGGTTGACTAATTATTTTAACTGTGCGTTTTTAAGGGCAATATTGTTACAGGAGTAATGCACATAAATCTCCATTGTATGAAAGGGTGACACCATTTTTCTCTCTATTTTTCCATTTTAAAATTTTGTACTATACTTTCCTAAATATTAAGAGTCCATAAAATTTACTTTATTTAACAATACCTCTCTTATATGCATACTTTCTCACCTTTAAACTGCTTTCTCCACTGCACATTGAATTATTTCTTAAAACTTAAATTTGATCACTTTACTACTATGCCTAAAACCTTTCTTTGATTTAACCCACCCTAATTTCAGATTATGATCATAAAGTAATTTTGCTAGCTAATCTTCATGTGTGTTTCTGTGGGGTAGACGTGTGTGTGGAATAAAGAATATTCCAAGCTGATTGAAAGATAGAAGAAAAGAAAACAAAGAAAGAATGTTCATGGTGTGTTGATGTTCATGTTACCTTGCAAATGTACTCAGTGAATATACATGATTAATGAAAATGTACCTTCTATAGTAGCTTGGAGAGAACAGAGGCTGCTAACACCTTCCTGTTAACTTTAAATGTATTTCTTTTACCAAAAACTCTACTGCATTTATTTTATTTTATTTTATTTTTGGCTGAAAACAACAGAAATTATTTTTTCACAGTTCTAGAGGCCAGAAGTCCAAAATCAGTATCACTGGGCCAAGATCAAGGTGTTGGCAGGGCTATGCTTCCAACATTCCTTGCCTCTTCCAGCTTCTGTCGGTTTGTGACCATATCACTCCAATCTTTGCCTCTGCAATCACATTTTCTTCTCCTCTTCTATTTGTGTCATCTTCCCCTGACTCATTTTTATTTTATTTTATTTTATTGTTTTTTTATTTCAGGATATTTTGATTAAATGTTGTAACTTTGCCTCACCCAAGCCAGGTGAGTGGGAAGGTTATGATGTAAGATTAAAATGATTGTGTTCCCTAACTCCCAGCCTACTGCATTTATTAATCAAATTTTTATGTGTAATAAATTGTATATATTCACAATTATAATTGTATTTATTTATAACAATACAATTTTTCACTTATTGGGCACTCTTCATATTTAAGATATTGTACTAAATATCTCCTACACATGTTACTTTATTAAAACCTTTTGCTACAGGTATTAATATATGTCGTGCTTTAAAAGGGAGGAAACTGTAGCTTATAGGTTTGTGATTTACCTAAGGGCAAACGTTTAGTATGAGGTTGAACTGTCATTTGAACTCAAGACTATGCTTCTTCAAAAGCTTTACTCTTAACCATCATGCTACATTGTTTAATATTGTGGCTATATTTAAGGAAATAGAGAGATACTGTATTAGTCAAGGTTCTCTAGAGGAACAGAACCAATAGGATATCTATGTATCTATATCTAGCTATCTGTTTATCTATGTAGAGAGATCTATTATAGGAACTGGCTCACACAGTTATGGAGACCAAGAATTCCCATGATCTGGTAATATAGATCAATCATGCTAGCCAACATTGTAATTCCCTTCTTTACCCTTTGACAGAGAGACAAGAGGAGCCCAAAGTGGGTGAGTGAAAGTCTTAACTTCCAGTTCAATGGAATCATTTTTGTGTTTCCTGGTGGAAGAATTCTTCCCTCTGAAACTAAAAGCACTACTAGGCCAGTAGAACACAAAGACATGGGAATAGGAAGCAAAAATTTTGCTAGTGTGTAACTAGGGGTAATAGTGCCACTCTCATTTTCACCCCTTGATTCTGGTTATTAGAGAAGCACCATGATATATTGGTCACTTATTCATAGCACATACAACCTTCTGGAGAACGTTCCCAGCCTTGCAATATAATGCCATTTAGCTGATGCTGTCATTCAAAAAGCCATTCCACCCTTCCATCAAGCAAGCTGCTACAGGATTGTGGAGAACATGTTAAGACCAGTGAATTCCATGAGCATGGGCCCATTTTCACACTTATTTTCCTTGGTAAGAAACTTCCTTGATCAGAAACAATGCTGTGTGGAATATTATCATGATGAATAAGACATTCTGTAAGTCCACAGATGGTAGTTTTGGCAAAATAATTGCATGTGGCAAGGCAGATCCATATCCGGAGTTAGTGTCTACTCTCATAAGTATAAAATACTGCCCCTTCCATTGTGAAGTGATCTACAGTGTAATCAACCTGCCACCAAGTAGCTGGCCAATCACCCAAGAGAATGGCATCACATTAGGAGCTCAGCGTTGGTCTCTGCTGCTGGAAGATTGAACACAGTGGTGGCTGTAGCCAGGTCCACCTCCGTGAGTATAAGTCCATGTTGCTGAGCCCATGTATAACTGCTACCTTGCCCACCATGGCAACAGAGTTCATGAGACCATTGGGTGATGACAGGGGTGGCTGGAGAAAGAGGCTGACTGGTATTCAGAGAATAGGTCATTCTATTTACTTTATTATTAAAATTCTCCTCTCCTGAGTTCACCCTTTTATGAGCATTCATATGGGAAACAGATATCTTCATATTTTTGCAAAGAGAGGGCTATCCACATATTTCTTCCCCCAAATTTCTTTGTCACTAATATCCCAACCATGTTTTTTGTAAGTCCCTGAGTATTCTGTTAAACCATGGGCTACAGCCCATGAATTGGTATATAACTGAACATCTGAAAACTTTTCATTCAAAGCAAAGTGAAGAACCAGGTAAAATACCTAAATTCTGTCTGCTGGGATAATTTTCCTTCACCAGTGTTCTTCAGAAATGTCCCAGACAAGGGCTATAGTTCTGCACTGTCCACTTTTAGATGGTACCCACATATTTTTAACAGGCATCTGTAAACCAGGCTTAAGTTTTCTCTTACTCTGCCAACTAATTGCAGTGAACTACCCATAGGGCCACAGGTGCAGGCTGAGAGAAAGCAGTGTAGTATGAAAGGGAACTGTGGGCATTTGGGCCTCTTCATGTAATTAACTTGAGCCTTCTGGGCCTGCTCAGGCACAATCGCAGATATACCACTTGCATTTGGTGATGAAGTTTTGCTGTACATGCTAACTTTATGGCTTGATGGATTAGATAACACCCAGTTCAGGATGGGTAGCTCAGATCACGTGGTAACTTGGTGGACCATTGTCAAGTGTTCAGTTTCTACTAGGGCCCGGTAGCAGGCGAACAGTGATCTCTGTAGTTTGTTATCTGTAGATGATAGTAGGGCCTTGCTCCAAATCTGATAGCTCTGCGATGAGATTCAACTATAGAATCCTGGCCAAAGACTCTCTACTGCATTCCTATCTGACACCACTGCTTCAGACCCACTGGATCTGCTGGATCATATGGCCCAAGTGTCAGAGAGCTTACACAGCAACTTGGTCTTGTTGCAGAACCTTCTCATGTTCTGAGCCCCACTCAAAACTAACAGCATTTTGGGCCACTATGTAAGTAGGCCAGAGTAACACAACCAAATGAAGATTATGGTGCCTCCAAAATCCACAAAGGCCCTCTTGGCATTGTATATTTTCTTGGTTAAAGGAAGGGTCAGATGCAACAACTTATTCTTTATTTTGGAAGGGAAATCTTGATGTGCCCCATATCACTATATCCCTAGAAATTTAACTGAGGTAGAAAGCTCCTGAATATTAGTTAGAGTTATTTCCCACCCCACTCTCTGACATGGAAATTTCTTACCAATAAGTCCAAAATAGCGGCTACCTCTTGCTCACTATGTGCAATAAACACAATGGCAACAATGTTATGGACCAGTGTCATAGCTTATGCAAAGGAAAGCTGCACAAGATTCCTGAAAATTAAATTTTGATACAGGAGTGGAGAGTTTATCTCTCTCTCTCTATATATATATACACACACACACATATATGAGAGAGGTTTTATGTATTTGTATTTATTTTTTTTATTTCAGTATATTATAGGGGTACAAATGTTTAGGTTATGTATATTGCCTTTGTGCCACCTGAGTCAGATCTTCAAGCATGTCCATCCCCCAGACAATGTGCACTGCACCCATTACATGTGTATATACCCATCCCCTCCTCCCCGTTCCCATCTGTGTGGCACCCGATGAATGTTATTACTATATATGCACTTAAGTGCTGATCAGTTGACACCAATTTGATGGTGAGTACATGTGGTGCTTATTTTTCCATTCTTGGGATACTTCACTTAGTAGAATGGTTTCCAGCTCTATCCAGGATAATACAAGAGATGCCATTGTTTTTTGTGGCTGAGTAGAACATTTTCTTGAATTCATTTATAAGGTTTTTACAAGAACCTTTTTTCCTAGTACCATTATCATGACTAATTGGTATTGAACTCATTAAAATCTGAAAATATTTGTCCTATATATAAGTTTCTCCTATCAAGTTAAATAATTCCCAAGCACCTGCTACTTGTCAGGCACTGGCTCAAGGTCATAATCAGACAGCAGTAGACACAGTTCTTGTCCCCATGGCAATTACATTATAACACAAATGGATTTTTTCACATCCATGATTACACTTTTGTTAAAGTCCCAACCTTACATGTCATTTTAAAAGGCCTCTCTCTCCCGCAGCCTCTATTGAATGTGAAGATTCTGATTGAAACTCTTATTGTACCAGTCTTAAAGGGATTCTCTGCTGTGTGTTCTCTTCAGAATTTCTGTGGGCAATGTACGGTTAATTCAGAGGGAGGTGGAAGGTTAATAACTATGTGGGTAGGGAGGCCACTTCCATTGGCAAAAAAGACTAATCAGAATTTAGGAATTTAATGTTGTTGGAATCATGAGGATCTTCCCATATGTCCCCATCCCAACTTAGAGGATCCCATTCTTTCCCAAGAATGGACACTCTGAAAGGTTGGGAATCCAACGTGCTTTGTAATTCAGCCAATCACTGGACGAGGTTCTGTGTTAGATTTTCAGCAATTTCAACCCTGTAGCCAGAGGAAGATAAGACTCTCCATCAGTGCACACCTAGAAGCTCTTAGGAGAACCAGGAAAACTGGTGGTATAATTTAGTCCGAGTCCAAAGACCAGAAAACCAACAGCATCAATGACCAAAGGCAGGAGAAGAAAGATGTCCCAGTTTGAAACAGAAGCAAATCTGCCCTTTCTGTGCCTTGTGGTTCTATTTAGTCTGTCTTCAGTAGGTTGGATGATGCCCCACAACATTGGTGAGGGTAATCTTTACTCAATTTACTGATTCAAATGCTAATCTCTGCCTAAGACATCCTCAAAGATACACCCAGAAAAAATGTTTCATAATCTATCTGGGTATCACTTTTCCCAGTAAAATTGACAGGTGAAATTAATCATCAGCACATAGGGAAGACTTGATTCTCTTCAATTATATAGCACAGACAATCCCTGAGGTTCATGTTAGTACTATTGAAACATTTCATGAATTTCTTCAAGAAGTGTTTTATATTATCTACTATATGCAGGGGAGTATGGTAAATATTGGAACAACATGGGTTGAAGGTATATTGTCTGATAGCCAGAATCTCATAATTAAGAAATAGAAGAACACGGAATGGTTCTTTTGCTTTTCCTCATCCAGTAAGTAATCCCTCTTCTCTATTCTTTCCACATTAAAGGGAAAAAAAGTCAGAATACATAAAATTAGCAAAGTCTCCAATAAGTGGCAAATTATAAAATAAAATACTTTTATTAAAATGTGGAGCTGTCTTGACATTTACTTTTTTCTATCTTATGCTTGGTGAAAATCATCTATGTGCCTACTTTTTTATTCATGCAACAGGATAAAGAAAAAAACTATTTTTATATAGAAGAATATTATTAAAGGCATAGAGAATAGAATCCAACTGAATTGGCCAATATTGGATGCCTTTACACCATTTGCTTTTTACCCTCTCAGATCTTTCCCCTTGGTGGGCACATGTTTAAGATAGAAGATCAGGTCATAACTGATAAAAGGACACAAAGATCATTCCAGCTTAATTTGCATTATATCTTAGAGGCGGAAGGTAGAAATTGAGGTATAAAAAAAGAGAGAATCTAGGTAGGGGAAAGTAAAGAAAGCTGTATTAGACGTTTGAGTAGTCTATAAAAAGATGAGATGAGCAAGGCAGCGGGTTTTTCTCTTTGCTCTTTCCCTGTTACCTAATATTTTCTTTCCTTTTTCTCTTTCTTTTCACACTTGTCTCTGTAAACTTTTCCACACCTTTTTAAAGCCTGTACTGCACTATGACCTGGGGACTTAATGACTGAAGTGGAAGACTGCTTTTGGAATAGCATATCTAATTGTAAGTCAGTTCATTTTTCTTAACTAGCCTTAAGGGAATGGGCTAATTTCTTTTGTTTTGATACTCCAAATCCTCAGATACTCTGGAATAAAACTCCGGGGAGGGGGGGTGAGAAATTAAGTAATTTATACTCTTTTATAAACGTATGGCTGTGTGTGTTCCATCCCATTTGCCAGGAAAAGGCAGAGGTGAGTATGGGGCTTACTGTCAGAAAGCTCAAAACAGTACCATGGACTAAGTAGAACATATCTTCCTCTAACCAGAGATTCACTGCCTATGAGACAGGATCCAGAACACTTTGAGTGGGTGAAAAAAAATGGCTTTGGCCAAACATGATGAGGAAGAAAATTGTATACATACGTGTGTATTTGCTGGATGTGCAAGGTGGGGGGCCAGTGTAGAAAAATGCACATTCCGTGTTCCCTTTGTAGGTTCTGTAGTGTACAAAAGACCATTTCTGTTCACTTGGGCATGAGGGCTCAGGCCTAGTTTTAACAAGAACTATAGTCTATAAAGCAATTTTTCATTGAATTGCCTTACCTAATCCTCATAGCAAATGTGTAAGGCATACATTATTATACCCATTGTACAGATTTAAAAAACTGAGACAAATTGACTTGTCTAAGGTCAGAAGGCTGCCTGCTGACAGAACAAGTAAACAAAACAAGTCCAGATGTCAAATTGCATGTCTTTATCACGGCAGCAACACTCAGCAGTACTGCCCCAGCATCACCATCATGCTCTGCCTGAGCTCTCCCTGATAGACAAGTTTTCAGTCTTATTCTCCCCTTTAGGGAAGGAGATTAAATAATGGCTATGATTATAACTAACATTTATTGTCTGTGTATGTCAAGGATATGATTTTTTACATCAATTACTTTATTTAATGCTTACAACATAATGAGGTAAGTGATCTCATCATTTCTTGTTTGCAGTTGAAAATATTGAGTCAAAGGAAAGGTAGTAACTTTCCCAAAAGAGTAGTGGAGTCAGAACTTTAATCCCAGCATCATGACTCCAGTGACAATGAGCAGTAACTTCTCTGAAATCTCACTGCACATTATCTGTACCTCTCCTATGACTCCGATTGCTTGCTACCTAAAATTATGATTAATGAAGACTTGAAGCACACAGTTCATTGATTAGTATCTGCTTGGTTCCCCATGTCTATCAGCGAGTCTACACAATAATGGTCTTCATAAATGGCTGTCAAATTAATTCATGATTTCTGATTTTCTTGATGATCTGTGTGGCTGCATCTGCGAAGAGCATGATAGGGAAAAGATGCTAAGATTTGTCTCTTTGTTTTTGACATTTTGTTGCTCATGTTTAGCTTTTCAGAACTTGAAATAACAGATTTTCAGAGGTTTGGCTGTTTAAACGTAGGGGTTCCTAGGGGAAAGGGAATGGCTTGTACAGTTTTAAGTTCATTTACCCAGTAAGTAAATATGTATGGACATTCTAAACCTTAATTGCATTCTGAAAGCTATGAAATGTTTGTCATTTTGCAGCTAGGAAATCTTATCGTACATTTATAATATATATTAGTCTTAATTCCAAAATTCCATCACTATGCTAGCCTACTCATTTTCACATATTCATAGTGTAATTCCACTACCAGTTTCACCACATTTGCTCTATAATATGAGAGTATGATTTCCTAATTATGATTTCCCTGTCAGCTATAGGGACTTTGAACTAATTATGTCTTGGGCATTATTGGGAAATTGCTCTAAAGACAAGAGCAACCTGAAAGGAGTAGAAAAGACATATCATATATTCCTAAATTAGAATTAATCAGCCAATAAATTGTTACATGACATCTCTGTCCCAGTTGCTGTTCTAGGCATTGTATATATAAATTTATAAAAATAATCCTGTCTTCATGAAGTCTTCATATGAGTAGATGATAGGGAATAACATAAATAAAATATGATCATATATTCAATAGTAATATATGTTATGAAAAATAATAAGGTATAGCTAGGAAATAGGGGCATTGAGGTTGGAGTGTATTTAATTTTAAATAATTAAGAATGGCCTCTTTAAACAGGTCATATTTGAGCAATGACTAAAAGAAGTATATGTAAAAAGTTCTGGACATGCAGATAGTTCAGGGAAGAATATTCTAGGTGAACGGAATGGACGTTTGGAGGCTCTGAGGTAGGAGCGGTCTATGTGGCATGTAGACAGAGTGCCTGAGGTGGGAGGCAGAAGATGATGTCAGAAAAATCACTGTGGGCCCAGATTACATCAGGACTATTATAAAAGGCCATTGCAAAGGCTGTTGCCCTTCACTTGGAGTAAAGTATGAAGCGATTGGGGAGTTTACAGCAGAGAAGGGACCTTATCTAATTTACCTTTTAATAGGATCTCTCTCACTGTGGTGCTGAGAAGAAACTGCAATGGTCCCAGGGAAGAAGTAGACAAGTTGGAGGCGATTGCAGGCACTCAGGCAAGGGCTGATGGCTTGGGGCATGGTGGCAGTAAACGTGGGTGAAGGTAAATTTTACTGAGAGTGAAGAGCTAAGTATGATGTGGCTGAGCAGGCTGGATTTACCTTCACCCACATTTACTGAGTACTTACTAGTGAAAACTAGTATCAGGCTAAACTAATATCAGGCTAAAATAGAGTATACAAAATATCTGGGGAAGTACACATGCTGTGTAATATTAGCCATGATATAGAAAGTACAAACCATTGCCATGGAAGTATACTAAGGAGAGAAAATTTTAATCGTATTAGAAGAGTTTGTAGGGATTTATTAGTCTTGTCAGGCAGATATGATGGAGAGAGAGAGAGAGCTCTTCTGTCTCTCCTCTTCTTATAAAGGCAGCAGCCTTACTGGACTAAGGCCCCATTCTTATGACCTCGTTTAATTTTTATCACTACTCTCGGGCTCTATCTCCAAATATAGTCATGTTGGTGGTTAGGGTTTCAGCATATGATTTCTGAGGGGATACAAACATTCATTCCAAAACAGGGGAGGTAATATTTGAGCTGAGCACTGATATTCTTTTTCTGAGCAGAAGAGGGACTGATACAGAGGGATGAAGATGAGGGGTATAAAGTCTTTCTAAACAGAAAAGAAATGTAAGGGGGAAATTATGCTAATTATAAAACTGTGTTATTCTGTACCAGAGGCAATTGACCATTTAAGCTGAATCTCATGGTATGATGGGCGAGGAGAGATACAGCAGTTTATATATTTGGACCATTGACTCTTTTATCCTTCTCATTCCAGCATATTACACTACACATGGAAGACAGTAAACACTCATCAAATATAATGAATATATTGGATATCTAATTAGTTTTCTAAACTACGTGTCCAGGAGCCTCATTTCTTCTTTTTTTGATCTCACAGCTGCAAAGATGACAAATGAGAATCAGACAATAGTGATTGAATTTGTATTTACTGACTTTCCTCACTTGCGGGAAGGTGGGCTCTTGTTTTTTGTTCTCTTGCTCCTTATTTATCTATTCATCATCATTGGGAATCTTATGGTTTTCTTTGCTGTCAGACTGGACTCCTGCCTGCACACCCCCATGTATTTCTTCATCAGTGTCCTCTCCTTCCTGGAGATCTGGTATACCACGACCACCATCCCCAAGATGCTCTCCAACCTAGTCAGTGAGCAGAACACCATCTCCCTGGCTGGTTGCCTCTTGCAGATGTATTTCTTTCACTCTCTTGGCATCAGTGAGGTTTGCTTGCTCACCACTATGGCTATGGACAGATACCTGGCCATCTGTAACCCCCTCCACTATGCCACAATCATGACACCTCAGCTCTACACTCAGCTGACTCTAGGCTGTTGCTTCTGTGGCTTTTTCACGCCACTCCCTGAGATTGCTTGGATAGCCACACTGCCATTTTGTGGTCCAAACCAAATTCAGAACATCTTCTGTGACTTTGATCCCATTCTGAATCTGGTATGTAAGGACACTGGCACAATTATATTAATCAAGATTGTGGACATCGTACATGCTGTGGAGATCATCACAGCCGTAATGCTTGTGGCTTTGGCTTACGTCCAGATCATTGCAGTAATCCTAAGAATCCGCTCTGCTGAAGGACGCCGAAAAGCATTTTCTACCTGTGCTTCCCACCTTGCTATTTTCTTAATATTTTTTGGAAGCGTAGCTCTGATGTACCTGCGCTTCTCTGCCAAGTACTCCTTTTTCTGGGACACAGCCATCAGCCTAATGTTTGCTGTGCTGTCACCATTCTTCAACCCAATTATCTACAGTCTCAGGAACAAAGAGATCAAGGAAGCCATAAAAAAGCATATGTGCCAATCTACTATATTCACGCATCATATCAAAAAAGACAAAAACCACACTTCTTAATTAATAAAGTGCATCTATGATAATATCTATATTGTCTTCAGTGTGTATGTTGCTGTTTTGCTTATTTTTTCTGTGCAGAGATAGTAAATGTAACATTTCATCATTCTTACTACCCCTGTGAATTTAGTAAGTGTCCTCAGAGATTGATAAACCATAAAATCCAAAGAAAGTGGGAAAAAACCTGACACAAGACCCTAGTTTATTATTTTTTTGCATCCAGAGAGAGTCTTAGAAAATTCTGTCTCTGCCTGATGTGTTCTCTAATCTATTTAAACAGAAATAAACACACTTTTCTCTGTGTTTCTATAACACACTGCTTGGACCTCTATTTAGCAGGATGTTTATACTCTCTTAGGGCACACTTTTTATGTCTTACATTTCCCTCTAATCTGTAAGCTACTTGGAAGTAGGTAACTGAATTCGTTTCTCTCTGTATTCCCAATGCCTAATAGAATGCTTTCCCCACAGAAACCCTCAGTAATAGTTTGCTGACAGAGTAATGAATGGTTAAAGGTGGCCTTTATCTTTTAAAGTTATGTTATTAAAAAAACTCAGACAATTTTCATATTCAACAGGGAATGGCAGGGGAGAGGAAAAATGGGTAAAGATAAGACAAGATACCAAAAGTGGGTATATTTGCACAGAAAGACAATTTTTAACTTTAAAATGAAGCCCTGGAACAGATAACTCACTTAAATTTCTATAACTGATGTATTTTATACAGTAAATAGGGCTTTCATTTATATAATAGGAATCTAGTCCCTGAAATATAGTAATTAAACTTCATAGTTTAGTCATAGCTCTGAAGGCAATGATATGTTTAGTCCTGGCACTTGGCTCTGTTTCTTATGTGCCTCTATTCTAATGAAAAATCATTTTTCAGTTGAGTTCTTTTTATTTCCCAGAGAGTGATATGTCACCAGATATGCTGCTTTTATAAGGCTGCTAATAATTTTGGCTTAGATAATTTCCTCCATGTTTGCTGTACTCAGAGATAATTATTGGATTGGGATGAGATGGGTGTGGATGGGAGTATGGAAGCAATTTTATGTAAGATTCTCTAATGACACATTGCAAAATCATTGGTTAAGAGATAAGCATTTAGCTTTATGAGAAATTTTCCCACATCAGAGCTCTCTCCTTTACATTCTAATTTTCAAAATTGAATGATTCAGAATGAAATGTATAACTTGAAGTAGTTAAAATATATGTAGTTGGTATTATTTACATCAGTTAACAAAGATAACAACAAATTCTTTAACTATGTAGACTTAAATGCAAAGTGCTTTTTAATCTGCCACCTAAATTGAGCCATATAACAATTGTCTGAAGTAGGTAGATTAGTAATTACTATCATCATTGTATGCTTAATCAAATTTTAGTAAATTTCCATTAATCATCTAATCATTAAATGGTGGAACCAAGAATTCAAATCAGATGATTCAGCTTCAAATCCAGTGCATTTTCCATTATCCTGAGCTGTCTTCCAATTTCAGTTACACAGTTCATTGCATAAAGAAAACATTATGGTTTAAGGGTTTTCTTAGTGCAATAAAGCTTAGCAGAAAAATAATAAAATGAATTAAAAAGGGAGAGATGGAGAAGGCAGGGAAAGAGTTCTATTTTTTGATTAGAGAATTGGAATAGAGCAATATACAAATTTTAACATAGAGTTAAGGGGCAAACAACATTATAGAACTTAAAGTGATGAGTTAAAGTGACTAAGGTAACTGCAAAAAGGCATTTTTAAATTTTTTGAATGATATTATCTACTGTCTGACCCATTTAGGAGTCAAAATTTGGGAAATTTTTAAATGAGTACTATTTCTGGAGAAACAAAAAGTAAAATTAAAAAATAATAAAGTAATGATGTTCTCTATTTCATGAGAAAAATTAGTTTTACATTAAACTTAAAAATATTCATCTCTGTGGTAAATGAGCAGAGAAAGTTGGACTCCAAAATACCCATAGAAAACAAGGTATGAATTTTAGTGATTCAAGTAGGGAAGACTTTGGAATTTTTGGATATAAAGCATCTTTTGGAGTTTCTGAGCCCAGGAGAAGATCAAACATATCACTTTGCTGTGATGCCTGAGCAGAAGCTGAGGCAAGCTGGTCAGTGCTGATTAAACCACTATGTAAAGACCTGCTCAGACCTGATAACCATGCCAAATGCCACGGCCCTTTAAATTACCCCTGCCCTTGTAAAATTGCATAATATAGTTCTCTTCCAAAAAAAAAAAAAAAATTCTCATTTAAAAATTTCTCCAATTTTTGGTTTCTAAATGTATCAAAGCAAAAGATAATACCATTAAAAAAATAAAAAGATGTTTTTACAGTTAACTATATTCACTTTAACTCATCACTTCAGGTCCTGTAAGATTATTTACCTCTTAGTCCTATTTGAAAATGTAAATTTTCAATATTACTAAGTTTACAATTCTCTAATCAAATTTTCTCTTTAAGCTATCTTTTATTAACTAGTGCCTCCTGTAGCCTCTCAGCACTCATTAGTACAGCATAACATGAAATTTTATAAATTGTACATGTTTTTATATCTCCATGGTATCTGCCGTGCATTCTTTATCTGTCTTTTTAAATCGGGGTCTCCATGTGACCAGAGCCAGTAGGCACTCTTGGGAGACCAGAGAAATACAAGGAGAAGGTCAGAGGTCCAAATGTTAAGCCACCAGGATATATATTTTCTCACTGTGCCCCTCCCTCTATCCCAGGGACATGCCCTGATCTTGCCATAATAATTACAAACTTAATTTATTAACTGGAGAATCTTTCAGTCTCAAGGGGCTGGGAAGACAATGTGGGACTGAATTTAAAATCAGCAACTGCCAGAGTAATAATCAGAGTAAACTCTGCCTTGAATCTCTCTTGCCTTCAATGACTGAAAACACAGGAGCTCATCTGTTTTGATGAATCAAACTTGTTCTGAGTGTCTCCTATGGACTTCCACGTTGCTACCTGGCTCTAAAGTCTAGTGTTTTTATATATTTTTCAATGTGGTAAAAACAATTAATATGGCATCTACCCTCTTATATTTTTAAGTGTACAATGCTATATTTTTTCTTTTTTTTTTCTTTTTTTTCTTTTTTCTTTTTTTTTTTTTTTTTTTGAGACAGAGTCTCACTCTGTTGCCCAGGCTAGAATGAGTGCCGTGGCGTCAGCCTAGCTCACAGCAACCTCAAACTCCTGAGCTCAAGCGATCCTCCTGTCTCAGCCTCCCGAGTAGCTGGGACTACAGGCATGCACCACCATGCCCGGCTAATTTTTTCTATATATATATTTTTAGCTGTCCATATCCTTTCTTTCTATTTTTTTTTAGTAAAGATGGGGTCTCGCTCTTGCTCAGGCTGGTCTCGAACTCCTGAGCTCAAACGATCCGCCCACCTCGGCCTCCCAGAGTGCGAGGATTACAGGCGTGAGCCACCGCGCCCGGCCTGCAATGCTATATTTTAATATTAATATAGTATTATGTAAAAGCACAATGTTGTCTAGCACAGCTCTAGAACTTCATCGTCTTGTATAACTGACACTTTACGCCCATTGATTAGCAACTCCTCATTTCCCCTTTCCCCAGCCCTTGACAACCACCAACTTTACTCTCTGTTTCTATGAGTTGGATTATTTTATATACTTCATATAAGTGATATCATGCAGTAATTGTCCTTGTGTGACTGGCTTATTTCACTAGCATGATTTCCTCAAGGTTCACCCATGCTGTCATATATGGCAGGATTTCCTTTTTTCTTAAGACTGAAGAACATTCTATTGTATGTATATACCACATTTTCTTTATCCATTCATCTGTAAATAAACATTTTCATTGTTTCCATATCTTGAAAATTGTTAATAACAGTGCAATAAACATAGCAGTGCAAATACGTCTTCATAATTCTGATTTAAATTCTTTTGGATATATTCCCAGAAATGGGATGGCTAGATTATATGGTAGTTCCATTTTTTAGTTTTTAGGAAGCTCCATAGTGTTTTCCATAATGGTTGCATCATTTTACATTCCTGTCAACAGTGTACAAGGGGTCAAATTTCTCCACATCCACAGCAATACTTTCATTATTTTTTGTTCTATTTTTTTTTTTCTATTTGAAACAGTTATCCTAACAAGTGTGAGGTAATACCTCATTGTGGGTTTGATTTGTATTTCCCTGATGATTAATAATGTTGAGCACCTTTGTATATACCTATTGGCCAATTGTATGTCTTCCTTGGAGAAATATCTATTTAAGTTCTTTGCGGATTTTTAAATTTTTTTTTTGTAGTTTTTTTTGCCATTGACTGATTTGAAGAAGTTCTGTATACATTTTGGATTTTAATCCTTTATCAGATATATTCAATTATTTTCTTCCACTTTATAATTGATATTTTGCTTTTATTGATTTTTTTATTTGCCATGAAGAAGCTTTTTAGTTTGATGTGGTACCATTTGTCTATTTTTGCTTTAGTTGCTTGTGTTTTTGGTGCTACATTCAGGAAGTCGTTGCCAAGATCAATGTTATAAAGTTTTGCCCCTATATTTTCTTCCAAGAGTTTGACAATTTCAAGTCTTACATTTAAGCCTTTAATTCATTTTGAGTTGATTTTTGTGCATGGTGTAAGATCAGGGCCCAGTTTCATTCTTTTGCATGTGAATATGCAATTTTCCCAACACCATATATTGAAGAGACATGTCTTTTTAAATTTCATGATGGTTACCCCTGCTTATTGGGCCATACTATTTCTCCTGAACCTTCTTGGTCACAGATTATCACATGGCTGTCACTCTTGATGAGATGACCCTGAAACAGGAGAACAGAACCAAAAAGTAGTGGTGAACTAAGTGAAGATTGACTAAAAAATTGAGGAACAGAGTTGTATGATAGTTCATATTGCCATGGATTTGACTCTTTGCTTAAACACTTTGAAACTGAATAATCACAGAATGAAGTCTTGCCTTTCAGAGACTCTTTTCTCATATAAAAATGAATGGAAAAACAAGCATCACATGTACTCACCAGAAAATTGGTTTCCCTGATCATCACCTAAATACACATCTGGGAACGACACCAATCGGATATCAGACTGAGGTGGGGGGTGGGGGAGGGGATGGGGGTATGCCTACACAATGAGTGCATTGCGCACCGTTTGGGGAATGGTAACGTTTGGGGAATGGTAATACTTGAAGGTGCTGACTTGGGAAAGGTGGGTGGGGAAGGGAGGGATATATACCTAAATGATGGGTGCATATCCCATCATATCCCCCATAACAATAAGATGAAATAAAAAAAAAGGGGGGGATGATAATACCTGCTTTGCAGAATTATAATTTAATGTAAAGATTATAATTTAATGTAAATTGATCATGTCAATATATAAATTAACATATGGTAGATATTCAATAGATATTGGTTCTTATATCTTAAATAAAGGTAAAATGATATTCCTTCCCCATCCCAACTCCAGACAAAGGTTGCTTAGAGCATGTGAAATAGTGCATTCTCTATACTTGTGCTCCTGCCTTTAGTATTACATTTGGTTTGGATATAATGAAACTATATGGAATATTAAAGTAATCCAGACTTTGAAGATGAAAAGGTAAAGGACTCTCAATTTCTCTGGGTGAGATGATTTAGGAACAGGGGAAAGGACAAATGTAAAATTGAAATCTCTTCTGGTAGATCATGAAAGCTAGGTTATTCAAATTGAATTTATACTGGAATAAAGTTTGGCATGGATAGCCCCAGTGCCTTATAGGAACATCTAAAATCAACCCACTATTTTCTTTTTGCTTGTTTATTTTACTTTTGTAAGGTAGCCTAAAAGAGCTATGCCTTTGAAAAGAATTTCTGCCTCTTTTTTTTCTCCAGTAAAAATAATACATAAAATAGGGTGCTGTGTATCTCATATATTATTATAGAAGTCAGTCTCATTTTCAAATCTTCTGTGACATCAATAATAGTTTGTGAAATGAGATATTCTAATTTTTGTTTCATGAAATGCAAATAAACACATTCATGTATCTTACTTTTTTTATTCCTTCCATTTAAATGATTATGGGTACAAATAAATCAAATTTTTAAAAAGCAAATCTATGAGGTCAGGAATAAAATCTTCTCATATTGTGAAAAACTCTACAGCAAAAATCAGGATAGTTTGTTGATTTAAAGGCTGTTAAAAATTGATGAAGTTGTTGAGTTGTATTTCCTAGAGAGAAACAGGTTGAAAAAAGAACATATCCATGCCCTGAGTTTTTGAAGCTCTGGAAAGGCCTGAAGAATGGGCAACTCAGAATTCCTTCCTGATTTTTGATTCTCAGAAATCATAAAATCTAAAACTAATCAAAGAAAAAGCCACCATGTTAAAATGGCCTTTCTTTTATATCTATTTTTTTCCAAAATTTTCATCAAAATACCTTGCTTTCATTTTTTTGAAGTCTTATTGAGTAACTTTGAGAGTCATTGCCCCCAAAACTGCTGAATCACCCAGTATCTGTGAAAGTTAGCAGCTCCCTAAGCTGAATATGTCCCCTGTCTCCTGAAGATAATGTTGATTTTAATGCTGATTGTCTATGGCTGGCTGGTTTCTGGGATCAAGCAAGAGGCCCTCCCCGCCTTTTTTTTTTTTTTTTTTTTTTTGAGTCTTTGCTACATAACATTTCTGCCATTCCTATTTTAATTAGACTAGACAGTTCCACGTGAATTGTCTGTCTTTCTCTCCCTCTCTCTCTCTCTCTCTCTCTCCCTCTGATACATTTTATCTCACCAGGTTCCACACTTTTAGGAAAAATGGAGCACTTTCCAAAAGAAACTGTGAGTACATAATTAAGCGGTCTCCTTTAAACTTTCTATACTCTCTTTCACAGGATAATTAATATTTTTTTTTGGCTTTTAAGAAGTAGAGAATTTTAATTTTAACTCTCTTTTTGTGACTTTCTAACATTAAGCAATAACCTTATGTCTATATATAGCACCAAAACCTAGCAATGACTTAAGTTCATTCCCACAGAGAAAAACTAGGTAATTGGAGCAAAACAATACCCATAAATATTTGAGTCTCCATGGAATGATCTAATTCTATAGTCAGACTACTAATGGCAATTCACAGAGTAACAATTATAGTTAGGAGGAATAAAGAAAGACAAAAATTTAAATCCTATATTAAATGCTGTGGCTGAGGTAAGCTAGGAAAAATGGTGCCCATATCCAGATAAATGAAGGTGAACCCTATGATGATTTTGCTGGATCTTGTTACAAACAGGTTAGCTACTTCTATGGGAAAAGGATACTTTATGTTGTTTGATAGTATAAGGTTTTATGTTTCACAAGCCAATTACAAAGATGCTAATAATTTGAAATTTGTGATAATTGGGTCGAGGATGGCAGAATGCTTGATTTGTAGTATTTGTGAATAAAGCAAATAAAAAAAGTAAACAATATGTAAGCTTTATTTTTAAGTATGGAGAAAATAATATTTCATACTATTGCATGTAATATCATTCACTAAGTTAATTGCAAGTTGTTCTTAGTTATTTGTTAAGTTCAGAATGATCAGCACTTGTCCACACCATGTTAGCCTTTGAAAGCAATAAAATTACATTTCTATCTACAATTCTGAATTTTTGCTAATTTAAACTTTTTCCCTCATCAGTTCAATTTAATCCTATATATAGGACTTAGTAGATGTTAGTAAAAATTTATGTGAAAAGTTGGCAGAGTCTTCTGGATAATCAAGAAGTTTTAGCCTAAACAGTAACTATACATGGTTAAAAATTGCATACACTACAGACCTTCTAACAATAGGCATTCACAGGCTTAAGGATATCTGAATGTAGGTCCAACATGAGTAAATGCCTCGGGATGTGTAAGAGGAGTAGCATACTTGAGATTTGAGAACTAGCAATAGATAGAAGCTTTTTAACTTACAGGTTATGGAGAGCAGTGGGCCAAAAGTTTTGGAAACAGCTGAAGAGATCCAGGAGAGGCGTCAAGAGGTGTTGACTCGGTACCGGAGGTTCAAGGAGCTGGTTGCTGAGAGGGGTCAGAAGCTTGAGGAATCCTATCACTACCAGGTTTTCAGGCGAGATGCGGATGACCTGGAGAAGTGGATCCTGGAGAAACTCAAAATTGCAGATGATAAGAGCTATGAAGACACAACTAATATACAGGTCACTGTGTTCCATTGACTTCCACAGAGCAGACCCTAAGATCTCTAAGGAGGAAAACAGGTTTTTCTTGATGTTAATGTTAAAGGGTGGGTGTGGGTACAATTGGATTCCATTTAGAAACAAAACAAAATGAAAATAAGCCAGGGGAGTGGAAAGTTAAAGAATTGAATTAAGAGAAAATCTAAAGGTGCATTTCCCTTTATAAAGTTGGAGGGGTGAGACAGAAAAAGGAAAAAAATCAAACAAAAAGTATTAGTTTGTCATTCATTGAAGGCACAGAACTGTGCCTTATAATGAACTTACATTCAGATCATATATTCTCGTAATATAAGTGTTTATCTGGTTAACTGTAGAGAGGTAATGTAATAGATAGATTAGACTATCTGTTAGGGACAGGAATTCTGCCTCTGAATAGCCCATGTCTTCAATTCCTTCAACTTCAGGGTCTTCTTTGCAAAGGAAACTCATTCTAGATAGCATTTAATGGATGCAATATTCATCTGAAATTAAGCTATGGGGAAAACAGTAACTGCAGGTTAGAGGAATTTCTGATAAACCATGTGATTTCAATATTCCATGACATTCAGAATGGAATTAAAGAGTCATCAGTGCTTTCTGAAGCAACTGTTCTCCACTTTTCTCAGAAAGACATGAGTTCACGAGGTTTTTTCCTAGAGTTTTCCCAAATTGCTATTCATGGGTCTTGTTCAGTGCAAATGAGAGGTCCCAGTAGAAGAAGTTTGGTGGAAGCTGCCTCCCTTTCTGTTCACCTAGAATCATCATGATTGGGAGAAAGGATTACATGTGCCTGAAAGTGGTAATTGATATTGGACAGGAAGCACCTAGAATAAGAGCAAAGTATTATACTATATTAAATAGATCAATTAGTACCTAACAAGAACAGAGCCCAGAATGCAAAAAAACCCTCTTAATTAAAAACAAAACAAAACATTATTACAACCATCATCCTTCTCATTGTGCCTTACTTTCAATAGAACTCAGCTAGTTCTCTTTTCTGAAGAGGGACCCCTTTATTATTCTGGGGTCTATTGAGCCTTTAAAATAACAGGGTATTTATTGAAAATTCCCTAAGACAAAAATGGGGACAGGAAAAGGCTTTCTCTGTGGCCTCTGACTTTGAGCCGGAGACCCTCTGAGAACCTGTGTTCAGTGGCTCTACCTAGAGCAAACATTTCTCACCACGACTGGGCCTCATTAGCCATAAACTCTGATTTCTAAACTTCAGGGGAAATATCAGAAGCACCAATCCTTTGCAGCAGAGGTGCAAGCAAAATCAAGAGTCATTCCTGACCTGGAAGAAATCAGGGAAGTCCGATTTGCTGAGGGTCATTTTGCCCACGAGGACACCAAGGTAAACGTATGGTAGGGCTCTTTCTAATTGCTGATTATGTTGTCGGGATTTTAGTTGGTTATACCAGATATAAACATTGATGTAGCTGGGTTGGAGCCAGGGCTCCTGCCTTTTATCTTCCATGAGGTTGAGGCAGAAAAAATGATGGGATGTCTTTTTGTTCCTTGGAGCGAAGAAAAGAACTATGATACAAACGCTGCCATTAAGTGGCATAACATTCCTCCTCATGCCACTGCAGAAGAAACTGGCTCAAGATCAAGCCCCCTTCAGCCTGTTCCACAACTCCCACATGAACTGGCTTTTTCAAATGTTCTTTCTAATTATTTCTACTGACCTCGGTGTCTTTGTCCCTTAAATTCTTCAAACAAGGAATGCTCTCTTATTTGAATCTTCTCCACAATCTTTTTCCCTTTGTCTTTGATGCCTCTTTCTTTTCACACCCCACAGTCTATGACTACTATTGTACCTCTCCAAACTCCCCCCCTCCCATTACTTCAAAAAAATCCTAAAATTCCATATGTTTAGAAAACTTCCCTGAATACCTAGAACTGACAATCACCACCATTGTAGTAAGTATTTACCACTCTGTAGCCCATTATTAATGTATCAGGTATTTTCTGACTTAATCCACATACTCTTCCGAATGTTTGTGCTAATATGGTCAATTCAGAATCTTTTTGTGTGAGTGAACTTTTTATTGCTTACGTATTTTTTAAATTGTCAAAGCAAATTTGCATTACCTATTTTAAAACCGGGGCTGGTCTTTCTATGTGTAACATAAAAATTCTAGCCCATTTTACTGTCAGCAAAACACAGTCAGGGAACACACAGACTTTAACCAGAATAGAGTCTTCTTATAAAGAAGAACTCATTAAAATAAAATCTCAAAACTTATTTATTTCTATAAAATGGAAATAATTTTACATTATTTATAGTTTTGTGTGTGACCAACCCCTACATTAATTAAAATATTTGGAAAATGTTGGAAACATTGTCACATCAGTCATAATCACCAAGGCTATCTCAGACAGTACCCCACTGCAGGGTTCGGAAAGAAATGTGGTTCACATGCTACTCTAAGCAATGGAGTAGTTGAAATAGATAAGATTCTTAAAGATATTACATAGATGGTACCTTCAATTTCACAATATAGATAACACATAATGGTCTGAGCTAACCTGGTATTCAAAGTCGTCTATACAGTCTTAAACTATAGAGTTGCAAAATACTCTTACTGTTTTGATGACTATGATTTCTTTATAACTTAGCAAAGTTGTAGCTCTTACACTTCCTGGCAGACAGTTCGTGCTAAATTACTTTTATGCTTTTGCCATTGCTATTTTCTGTGTTTAGAACATGATATGCTTATCATTTACCTGTCAAAAATCTTTGTTCCTTTAGACTCAGTTCAAATGAGCACTTTTTATGCATCCTTCCTCCTTCCCATTGTATTGTTTGTAATTATTCCATCTTCTAAAACCCCAAGGCAATTTTACAAAATTTTCTCTTATGGAAGATCATATTTGGCTTGGTTTAATAGCTATTTCCTTATATATCTCATTTCCTCCTTTAAATATTTGTTGATCAATGAATGCATTCACGAATGAGAGAGGAATTTGTATCCAAGTCCCTTTCTGCATAAGTCTCTGAGCCTGTCCCTGCTCCACACCCTCTGTGCCTGAGTGGTTCTGCCTCTCTTCCCCAAAGGCCCATCTGGAGGAACTGCGCCGCCTGTGGGACCTGCTGCTGGAGGTGACCCAGGAGAAGGGCTCCCTGCTTCTGCGGGCCTTGAAGCTCCAGCAGTACTTACAGGAGTGTGCTGACATCTTAGAGTGGATCGGAGACAAGGTATAGGACTTAACAGCAAGCACATAGGACCTCTCTCCTCTCTGTGCTGGGTACTCCATAGGCACTTACTGCAGACTATTCACAAAAAAGTCAGGATGTCTGTTCCTGGACTTTGTTCCTTGGAAGACAGAGGAATTTTGACGATTTAAGAGTATTCCAGAGGTGAACATTGTAGGGGGTAAGTCTAAATGTATGGACCTGAGTATGGAGAAGGCAAGACTTACACAAAGACCATGCATTGGAAGATGATCTAGGCTCACCCTCCTTCTACCTTCTTGATCTTTAACTCCTTCTTCTATGTTTTTGCTCTTACTCTGGGGCCTGGCTGAGAGTATTGCCAACACTTTCTCTAATCACTTATCTCTCATCTCTCAGTGCCTATAATTGTGGGGTTTTTTTATTTTTCAAAATACTTAAAGAATAATCTGAGAGTTAGGACTGAAGATTAACACAAGCAAGTGCCTAGTACAATGATTTTGTGATACTCTGTATATTGCATTGAATAGAAAGGAGATGAATTTATTCCTCATGCTCCAAAACACAATAGGGTGCTTCCAGGGGCTTTGGCCAACAATGACCCCAATTTTGCTAAATGATTGCCTCAAAGAGCACTGTTCCCTGGTCCAAGGTGCTATCTCAGGAAATACACTCCTACTTCTGGCTCTTCCCAGGAGGGGGTTCTCCCAGCTCCTCATGTGTTTCCATCTGAGCTATCCTGGGAATGCAAGCAGGGGTTTGGCTCTTTTGACCTGCAGGAATGCCTAAGTAATTGCTGGTGACTGAATGAACTTTCTGTATCTATAGGAGGCTATAGTAACGTCAGTGGAGCTTGGTGAAGACTGGGAGCGTGCAGAAGTTCTGCATAAGAAGTTTGAAGAGTTCCAAGTGGACCTGGCAGCTCGAGAGGGGAGAGTGGACGGAGTGAACCAATATGCCAATGAGTGTGCCGAGGTGAGGTGGGAGCAAAAGAGCCATTCCAGGGAAAGGGTACTGATCCATAGTGAGAACTTCTGCACGTTGGTAGGTGGGATATGAGGGAGATGGGACTTTGTGAGAAAACATGGAGTAACATGCTCTGATTGGTTTCCTCTCGCCTCTGGATACACCCCTTGTCAGTGTGTGTGTGTGTATGTGTGTGTGTAGAGGGATTAAATTCATAATAAGCAAGAAGAAAACTTTTGTACCAGGCAGTACTAGTGTTTATGGGGAACTTTCCTTAATAAAGTAACAAGTATAAAGTAGCATAGAATATAAAATAATGTTGGGCTATTATAATATACTTATACAATATCATTATATATCATTATTTTGGGGGGATGAGGAAGGGAAAGGAGGTAGACTTACTTTCATTTACTTCAGAAAATACTTAAATAAGTTTGAAATCTCTGAGCAAAGGCTCAGTGTTGAAATAATGACCCTAGTATATGGAAGAAAACTGGGAAACCAGTTTTTTGAGATACATATATACACAAACATATGTGTATATACATATGTGAAATATTCCTATAAAATAAATAAACTCCAACAGTTGGCTACATTGTGTGCTTTTGAAGGTATGGTTTCATTATTATTGCAGGTCTATAGTCCGAATGATCTTCCTATCTTAATAGAACCAAGATTTCAGGATGAATAAGTGCCAGAGTAAGAAAAAGAATCTATGTTTTCCAATTTTTTTTTTTTGGCCACATTTCCTATAGTCCTTAAATTTTCTCCCACCACCACTTTCCTTTTATTGTGGAGGTATTTCATTTTTCTATTACTTTCTAACAAATCACCATGAAACTTAAAACAACAAACATCTTATTTGTTCCTAATTCGGTGAGTCAGATGTTTGAGCTGCTCAGCTGGGCTGTTCTCCTGGTCGCCCCTGGTGTCTCCTGTGGCTGAAGTTATTTAGTGGCTCAGCTAGAGTCAAGGATCTAAGGGGGCCTCAATCCCATGTCTGGGGCCCTGGCGAGGATGATGAGGATTCCTCTGTGTAGTCTCTCACTGTTCAGTAGACCATGCTTCTTTATGTGCCAGTGTTCCATGAGGGTAAGGGCAGAAGCTGAAAGGCTTCTTGAGGCCCAGGTGCTGGAGCCCATAGAAAGTTACTTCTGCTACATGCTGTTGGTAAACAAGTCAAAGGCCTTTTCAGACCCAATACTTGAGGAGACAGATTCCACCTTTTGAAGGGAGAAGTGGCAAAATGGCATGGCCTTTTTTTTCCAATCTACTACAGAAATGATGAATCCAACACATTTAGAACATATCTGCTTGTTTTTTTTGGAGTGGGGCCTATACTGCCATAATAAAAAGGACCATGCACTCAAGAAGGAGAATGTAGAAAACTCTGTCGGGGGAGGCTTGGGAATGGAAACGGAAGTGGGAAGAACTGGTGACAGGAGGAACAAGCAGATGGGCATATGAGAATTCCTCAAAATTGCAAAGTATCAAAACAAGCAGATGCTACTAGTTTAATCTAGTATTCACAGATCTGTTTGCCTCAGATTGTTTGCAAAAATGCCTAAAATTTTCTGTAAAATCATATGTGTAAGCATGTGTCTATAATTCTGGGAAGAGAGAAATGGTTTTAATTGGATTTTTAAAGATGTTAGGACCATAAAAGAGTGAAGAATCACAGTACTAGAGTTTGGGAAAACTAACTCATATTTCACAAAGGGAATTTTTCTCTTCTTTTCTGTGGCTTCCAGGATTTCCAGTGGATTTGGCAAACATCAAAAAGGTGGAGATCTGAAAATAACACCAGGGCTGGACAACATGTGTTAGTCAGCTAGTTCAGTGCTGTGGGCACAGGATACAACATCTGGCTGGTTGGTGTTCTAGGTGTTGGTAATGTGCATCAGGTTAGAGCTAGGGAGCAGGGTTATAGTGTCTGGCTACAATGGTCAATCTCCACTTCTGACAAAGTATGAATCAATGTAAAAGGAGATGTGTTTAAATGATTTTTCATGTAACCTCATCTTTGCATAACTCCAGTGTTGGTTTCCTTCCACAGGAGAACCATCCTGAGCTGCCCTTGATTCAGTTTAAGCAGAATGAGGTGAATTCTGCCTGGGAGCGTCTCCACGGTCTGGCTCTCCAGAGACGGAAAACCCTGTCTGATGCTGCAGACCTCCAGCGATTCAAACGGTATGGATCTGGCCACTGCTTTGCAGAAAATTTTAAAATAGCATCATGTTTGTTATTTGTATTAGTTTCCTTCTACTCTTGTTAGCAATCAGTGGTCAATACTTCAAACCAAAGGTATCATGTGCTTGCCTTTGAGACAGCAAGGGAGGGGGTAGTTAAGTCAATATTGTGAAGATTGGAGCCCAAAGAAATAAAAAAATAGCATTGGTGATTTAGTGATGGAAGCTCTGCAGAGGCAAGGAAAGCAGATTGAGAATTAGATGATGGTGGAAGGTGGATTTGGGAAGAAGAAAAGCATTCATAAAGAGCGTACCAAGTTATGCAAAGTATCTTTGGAAGATCAACTGTCAGGAGGTCTAGGTTCTTAATATCTCAATGGAAACAACTATGAAGCAAGAACATCTTATATTACTTTTTATTCGTATGTGGGAAGGCAAGGTAATTGCTCTTGGGTGACCCAAGGTGGTCCTGGCTGTGTGCTCTGTTCCACTGCTTGCTGTGCAATGCCGCCATCTTCTTTGTTTGGAACTCTTGCCAATCTCTGACAGGGATGTGACTGAAGCCATCCAATGGATCAAGGAAAAGGAACCTCTACTCAGCTCTGAGGACTATGGCCAAGACCTTGTTAGCTCTGAGGCACTGTTTCATAGTCACAAGGGACTTGAGAGAAACCTTGCAGTCATGAACGACAAGGTAAGTCATTGTCAGAGGAGTGGCTGGCCCCTTGAGCTAGAATAGGCATTTGGGGGTTATCTTGCCTAGCAGCATGCCCCCAGAGGTCCCAATAAAGTCACTCTTTTCAATGAAAAAGAAATTCAGTGATATTTGAATATACTTCCTTATTTTAATTCAAAACTTTTACATGGATACTGGATACTCCTTATTTTTATTTAAATTATTTGTATTTAAATGTACATACATGACTTATATTGTATGGTGTTTTTCTAATACATTTCACAATTTTAAAACAAAAAGTGCATACCTCCAAGGATGGTTTCCTAATCTCCTTCAGTGAAATACCTAATGGCCAGAGAGTCTTTCCTTTCATCTAATCACACTTTCTTCTGTTGTAGCTGAATCCTCTTTCTTTTTGTTCTTCACTCAGTAGATCAGAAAAGTATTTTCTTCTTTTCCTCTTATAATAAATTCTGAGACTTGCTAAACCCACCTTTAAATCCCCTTTTAAAAGCTGGGAAATCCCAGTTTGTATATCTAGAAGAGTGGGCACAGGCACACGAGAACTTGGAACAAGCCTACTTTCTTGAATGATTCCCGTCCTTTACTTCTTCCCCTTCACAACTTTAGCTATGACATAGACAGATTACTGCTGAGTGTGCATGGGACAGTCAGCCCATAGAAAGACCACACTCACTGTGCTTTACTTATAGCCCTGTCCCTGTGTACGGTTTCTACGAACTCTCACCTTTTTACTTCTTTTATTCTTCCTTGTGTTTGATTTTGGTTTTGGGTTTTTATCCTAATGCTGAACAATAAAATCCCATGATTTGATGAATATTGGTAATGAAATTCCACACCCTAGACAAGATCTGATTATAGGGGAGTATGACGAAAGGGGTAAAAACGTGTGCAAAGTACCCGTATCCATAACCCCGCTACTCAGGAATTGTGCTTAAAATGGTCTGGCATTACTGGAATTTTCTTGGCCTCCTTGGCGGAAATGTCTTTCTAACTTCCGCAGTCATCATTAGAGAAATGGTATAGCAGTGGTGAAGGAGCAACTGAGGTGAAAATCTTGCTCTGACACTTAATAGTTGAATAACTTTCAACCAATAAATACTTTACCTTTTAGTTTTCACATAAAAGAGGAATAAGAATAATTTCTACCTCATAATATAATTAAAGGAAGAATACAAAATGAGAAAATGCATGTAAAGTGCTTAGCACAATGAGAGATGAAAGTACTCAATAAATTGTAATTATTAATATAGTGTGTTAGTGACATAATATATCAGTATAAATATATTTATAAATTATCATTACTCATAGGATTGTTTTGCTATACTTCTTTCACAAATCTTTGCCAAGAGGAATCAAAGTCCTCGGATTCCCTACTAGGTTTCTTTTTCATCCCAAAGGTGAAGGAGTTATGTGCCAAAGCAGACAAGCTTATGCTTTCCCATCCTTCAGATGCACCTCAGATCCAGCAGATGAAAGAAGATTTGGTCTCCAACTGGGAGCACATTCGCGCCTTGGCTACCAGCAGATACGCAAAACTTCAGGCTTCTTATTGGTGGGAAATTCCTCCTCTCTGTGGCTCTGCCTATCTCTACAGGACACAGATATAATATCAAAAGCAGAACTAAGTGTGAAAAGAGTGAAATAGCAAGGGAATCAGCTCCACTGCCTGCTCAGTAGGGGCAAAAGATTCAATTTACCAAAGGAAGTTTTTTGTGGACTGGTATAATATAGTAGTCCCCACTTATCCATGGTTTCAATTACCCAAGGTCAACTGCAGTCTGAAAATACCAAATGGAAAATTCCAGAAATAAACAATTCATAAGTTTTAAATTGTGCACCATTTTAAGTAGTATGATGAAATCACTTGCTGTTCCGCTGCCTCCACCTGGGATGTGAATCATTCCCTTGTCCAGCCCATTAGTCAGTCACTTATTAGCTATCTAAGTTATCAGATCAACTGTTGCAATATCGCAATGCTTCTGTTCAAGTAATCCTTACTTTACTTAATTGTTCTATTTTATTATTGGTTATTGTTGTTATTCTCGTACTGTGTCTAATTTATATGTCAAACTTTATCATACGTATGTAGTTATAGTATATAAAAGATAGGGTTCAGTACTATGCTGAGTGTCAGGCTTGCACTTGGTGGGGGTTGGAGCGTTTCCCCCACGGATAAGGGGGTACTGCTGTACTAAGCATCACACCTCCACTCACCTCCATCCTGCTGTCTTCCCTCGTTTGTATAGTCGTGGGATGCTATGGAGAGACTTGTAACGCTGGAAAAGCAGCTGAAGAAACATTTCAAAATCCTGCTTCTAGCTAAGGAGCTGAAATAAATTTTCAAGCTGAAGAGCATGAAATAACTCCAGCATTATTTCCTTAATGTGGGTTAAAAGCTTACAAAACACCCTGATAACAGGCATCATTTCAGGAGTTAATTCTTATGCTTAGTCTTTCAATAACCAGAAGATAGTATTTATCTTATTGTTATGATTTAAAACCAAATGATGATACCTGGCAGGGGAGATACCATGATCACGAAGGTGGTTTTCCCAGGGCGAGGCTTATCCATAGCACTCTGGATGTGCTGACCTCTGCGATTTCCCCAAATGTGGGAAACTCGACTGCATAATTTGTGGTAGTGGGGGACTGCGTTCGCGCTTTCCCCTGAATTTGCAAGGAAAAAAATAAATAAAAATAAAACCAAATGATGAGCATTTAATTTTTTGGAATAGGTAACTATTTTTGCAGTTTTTATTTTTTATTAATAGAGTTAAAGGAGAGCTAAGCTACATGAGGAATCTTAACCCTAATTTTAGTCCCCTCTTACCATAGGGTGCTTCCTGTTATTTATATGGCATGCATTCATTTATTGCTGCATTATGAATACTTTATTCCATTTCAAATACTTATGGGGTAGGTGTGATGGAGAAGTAATGCCCACATGTCACATCACACAATGACACACCTACCCTAGGAATATACAACCTGGAGTGAAGGCCTGACAACCTGCACCACTAGAGGAACTAGACCTACAGTCCCCAACCCCTGGGCTGCCCACCAGTACAAGTCCATGGCCTATTAAGAACTGTGCTGCACAGCAGGTGAGCAGTGGGCGAGCAAAGCGTCATCTGTATTTAAAGCTGCTCCCCATCGCTCACATCACGCCTGAACTCCGCCTCCTGTCAGCTCAGCAGCGGCCTTAGATTCTCATAGGAGCGCGATCCCTACTGCAAACTGCGCATGCGAGGGATCTAGGTTGCGCACTCCTTATAAGAATCTAATGCCTGATGATCTCAGGTGGAGCTGAGGTGGTGATGCTAGTCCTGGGGAGTGCTGCAAATACAGATTATCATTAACAGAGAGATTTGACTGCACAGAGACCATAACAAATCAATTGCTTGCAGACTCATATCAAAACCCTATCAGTGGGTGGCAAGTGACAATGTAATAATAATAGAAATAAACTGCACAATAAATGTATTACACTTGAATCATCTGTATTACACTTGAACCCATCACCCCCCACTGGTCCATGGAAAGATTGTTTTCCATGAAACCAATCCTTGGTGCCAAAATGGTCAGGGGCAGCTTAACTAGACTGTAAGTAACAGGAAGTACATCAGGGAAGGAGAGGGCTAGGATTAGAGTGATCTTAGCTCAACCCAACCCTAACTCTTTGTTCAGAGTTCTTTCACATCCGTTTCTCCCTCCTGTCCTTTACCTCACCTTTCCCACAGGTATCAGCGGTTCTTGTCTGACTACGATGAGCTCTCAGGCTGGATGAAGGAGAAGACTGCTCTCATCAATGCTGATGAGCTGCCAACTGATGTGGCCGGCGGGGAAGTCCTGCTGGACAGGCATCAGCAGCATAAGGTAGAAAGCAAAGGCCTCCCCAGCAGGAGGAGGGGGCAGGTGATTTGGTTCAATACTGGGAATGCCAGGAGGCTTCTTGCTGCATTTTGAGACTATGTGTCTTGTGGTCACAGCACGAGATTGACTCCTACGATGACCGATTTCAATCTGCTGATGAAACTGGTCAGTCCCTCCTGGATGCCAATCATGAAGCTTCTGAGGAAGTTCGGGAGAAGGTAATCTAGTTTAACAGAGTTTGTGAAATTTTTATGGCATATTTAGCCCTTATTTAATCTCATAATAATATGATAATCTCTGAGTGGGAGGAGGATAGAAGTCATCTAAACATGTTAATAATATGGACCCAGGTTTTATGCTGCTCCCTTTCACATACAGTCATCCATCATTATCCACGAGGGATTGGTTCAAAGATCTCCCTGTGATGCCAAAATCCATGGATGTTTAAGTCCCTGATATAAAATAGTGTAATATTTGCATATAATCTCTGTACACCCTTCCATGTGCTTTAAGTCATCTCTGGATTTGTAATACCTAATACAATGTAAATGCTGTGTAAATAATTGTTATACTGCATTGTTTAGGGAATAATTACAAGAAAAGAAAAGTCTGTACATGTTTATACAAATGCATTTTTTCCCATATATTTTCTATCCATAGTCGGTTGAATCCACAGAGGTGGAACCCACAGATATGGAGGGCTAACTATGCTGTTTTAGTCAAATTGAATCACTTGAAATTCTCGTAACACAGTGTCTGCTTCCTCACATCTGAGCTTTTATGTTACCAAACCTCTGACTTCTACCTAATATGAAACATCCATACCATTTTGCCTTTTGATATATGCTCTGTTTTGTCACCTTTCCATGATCATCTCTAGACTATAAATTCCATAAGGACTGCACCTATTTCATCTGTGGATTCCCTAGTACTTAGCACGGTGCCAGGAACATGGCTGGCACCTATACCTTTGCTTCTCTCCTCTGTACAACATCAAATTAAGCTGTTTTTCTATATCTGTGTTTTTCAAATTTACATTAAGTAACAGGAAAACTTTAAGCACTCCTAACTGCACTGGATGAAGACAACAGGTTTGCCATCATTCTAACCTCCGGGATCACAGGGCCTCACTCTAGCCCCCTGATCCAGGGAGATTTTACTCCAGTCATAAAGTCTAGGAACTCCTTGGGATGATAATAACAATAAGATGGGCAGGCCTCTTTGCTTCTCACTAGATGCCAGGCACAGCCTCCAGCACTATGCAATGTGAGGTTGAGATAGCTAGGTTTTGAATTCTCCCAGAACTCTGTGGGGATATTATCATATAGATTTTTATTAGTAACAAGTTTCTGCCAGAGGAATAGCAGAACCCTAAGTCCTTGAAAACTTACCTGTTATCCTGTGATTCTCAGATTTTGTGCTGCTCCTTTGATGGAGTTAACACAGAAGCAGCTATAGTAAGTTGGAATTTCTTGGGCAGATGCTTGACCAGAAACAAAGGACTTTTTATGGATTTGAGAATGTCTCTTTTCTCTTTCCTTGGTGGTTCTAATTTTTCTTTCAGAATAAAATGCAAACTTCTTGGTCTGACATTTTAAGTGCTCTACGAATTTCATCAAATGCTCACCCTTTTTTAGATGCTGCATTTTTCCCTAGAGCTCATGGTGCAATCTAACAATTACTTGGAGTTCCTATAATAATATTTTCTCATGGCGTCATGTCCTCCTACCAGCCTGCTACCTGCTCCCAGCCCTTGGTACCTGCTCTCTGGTACAATAGTTCCTATGCTTTTCCATACTTCTACTCCCTGGTTCTTCCTACCAGAATTAGTCTTTTCTTGGTTCTTTATACATATTAAGTGTATTGTACTTCTCTTGTGGCATTTTTTTGTAGGTAAAATCATTTATTTGCTTAGATGTTGAAACCTTAAGAGAAAAGCCTATTTCATATTCATTTTTGTAGCCTTCAAATGGATTTGAATTTATTAGATGCTCAATAAATGTAGAATAACACAAATGATCTTCCTAATATACTGTCTTCTCCCTTCCAAAGATGGCAATACTTGCTAACAACTGGGCTGCCCTGCTGGAACTGTGGGACAAGCGTCAGCATCAGTATGAGCAGTGCTTGAACTTGCACCTTTTCTACAGAGACAGCGAGCAAGTGGACAGTTGGATGAGTAGACAAGAGGTAGTGGGAGGGGTCCAACCAACCTCTAGAAATCAATTCTTCTACTCCTCACTTACCGGCATGACTACTATGAGCACGCTCTTAACCACTTCTGTGGGCCAAAACTTGTCGTAGGAACTAGAGAATTATCCAAAGAAAAAAAGATAGGCCCTTTCTATAAGGCTACTACTATAATTCCCTCATGAACAAATGCATGTAAAAATACTTAAATACATAGCAGAGAGGCTTTAACCATAACTGAGCATAAGGCAAAATGAAAATTTATAAGGGCTCAAGAAGACAAAAATGTGACTATATTAAGGAATTCCCTGTGGATAGACCCAGAAATATAGGTAAGAAAATGGCATAAGAGCATCAGGAAGGAGGCTTGAAGCTCCTACTGTTAGAGGTCAGTCTCTATCTACTGCCCTAATTTGTACTAATTCCTGCCTTGTTCTCCAACCATCTCCTCTCCTTCCTTACTTAGTCCTTGTGTCAGAGATATTCCAAGAGGAATGTTTCTCACTAATGAGGCATAGCTGGGGAGTGCCTTTCTGTCTTCTATAGGCCTTCCTGGAAAACGAGGATCTGGGAAATTCGCTCGGCAGCGTAGAAGCCCTTCTTCAGAAGCATGATGACTTTGAGGAAGCCTTTACTGCCCAAGAAGAGAAGATTACAGTAAGAAATGGGCTGTAATTTGGGCATTGTCTTCCTGTTTGTATACATCATCTCAGACAATACCTGTCCCTAGACAGAATCACTCCTTTGTACAGAAAAAAGAAGGAAGGGGGAAAAAAAAAAAAAAAGGAATCACTCCTATGACTACCAGAAATAGCATGAGGATTATTCTTAATCAAGTTATATCCTTGTTTTATTGTTAGTAGTATTTATTTGTGTGTTTTTAAACTCTTTGATTTAATTTTGTAAACATATAAAATGTTGATACAGCATTAAAGCCAAACTTCATACTTATTTTTAAAAGAAAAAAAAAGTTAAAATACCCAGAAAAAGAATCACACCCATTTTTATCAACATACTTCTTGGTCTACAAAGCATATTTGGAAAGGTTTTCAAGATGGTACGTCATTTTATTTCTTTCTGATGAAGTGGATGATTGTAGTTTTATTGTTTTTTTCCTCTCTAGTAATATCTTAATGTAGTTTTCTCTTCTCTAGTAATATGTAGATATCTAAGTAATATCTACTCTTTTTCTTAATAGCATATTTTTCCTTAATAGTATATCTTCATCTTTGTGTTTCTCATCTAAGCTACTATAGAGTTTTCCTGTGAACCTTAATTACAGTGTCCAGAAGACTTGTCAATATATAGACAGGATTCAAAGGAGTGTGAGGAAGACGTCATGGGTGCAATATATTATATGTCTTTGGCTGTCTCCTAGGATGGCGCTGTCTTCAACTTCCCCTTCCCACAAACATACTACCATCACTCGCAGCAACAACAATCAAATTCCAAGTCTTCTTTGTTAATCTCCACTCAATGTGGAGCTTAATGTGGTCCATTAATCCATATGCATGTTCTTTCTGTTGATTCTCATTGGAGAAAGGCTAACACTGTAAAATAATTTATTCTGTGTAAAGTGCTATCATTTATTTTAGGTCATTTTCTCATTTTCCTAAAGCTCTAGCAATTTGGGAGATTATGGATAAATGCAGATAAAAATTTGCCTCTACAATTTCTGACTCCTCTCCCCATGTAGCTGGAGATATAAATATAGATGTAGATACAGATATGTATCCTAGAAGAATAGGTGGATAGATAATTAGATGGATAGATAGACTTGTACCACTGGACATGACTGTGTCATTAATAGTCTTTCCTCTTGATATTTAAGCACAGGTCAAATATTTACCTTGTAGTGACATATGAATTCATTTACTGTAGCCTGGATATATATTGTGACACCGAAAAAGTAATTGACATGCCCAAGGTATATATTTTGAAATATAATTTATAACAGAAATCTCAATGAGGACCTAGATCTTCTGACCTTCCAATTTGTTCTCTTCCAATGTTGTTATGCTTCATCTTTAAACAGTTATTCAAACTGAGTGATCACAGAGGGAAAACCACTCTATTTTTTTTTTCAGACATTAGACAAGACTGCAACCAAATTGATTGACAATGACCATTATGATTCAAAAAACATTGCTGCTATCCGTGACGGGGTATGTCCAAGGGCCCAGAGCTTCTGCCTTTTTGTGCGCTGGGGTCAGGGAAACTCTTAGGGTATGATGACCAGGGTGGAAGTTGAATCTCATGTACCCATGTTTGGTTTTGCTGACAGTGAGTTTGCTCATGGTTTTTGCAGCTGTTGGCCCGGCGGGATGCCCTACGGGAAAGGGCTGCCACTCGACGGAGATTGCTGGAGGATTCATTGCTTTTGCAACAACTGTATCAGGATTCAGATGACCTAAAGAACTGGATCAACAAAAAGAAAAAGTTGGCAGATGATGAAGATTACAAGGTACGTAGGGGTTTCAGGCCCTGGGTATACTTATGAAGAGTTAGTTTCATGGAATTACGATCTTGGAGTCAAATGGATTTCAGTGTTCAGCTGGTGATCCACATTTTATAGACGAGAAAACAGAGGCTCAGAAAAGGGCAACGACTCCCCCGAGACTATATATCCAGTTACAAATCAAGAATCTATATTCTGGTTTTCCTATACCCTGCTGTTCCTCACCCCTTTCCTCTAGCACAGCTTCCAGTGGTCCTTAACAGAGTGGAGGAAGGGTAGGGATGATCTTTGTTAGCTGCTGTTGCCCCTTTACTGGCTCTTCTGCTCCCCCGAACTCCTATAGTAGGAAAAAATTGTGTCTAATCCCAGAAATAGGTTCAAAGTTTTTGAAAGCAACTGGAAACTCAAAAATATCCTAAAAGTTTGATATAATACAGACATATAATGTTGTGGCTGGAAGGGAGCAATCCTTTATTTTATAGATGAGGGAACTAGGCTCTGAGCTGATAAGTAAATTGCTCAAAGCTATCAAGTTATTTAGAAGGCAGTTTAACATAAAGGTTAGAAGCACAAACTCTGCAGAAGGTGCACCTGGGCTTAAATTCTTACTTTAGTTTGTGTAACTATGGAAATTCCTGGATTATTTCTAAGCCATAGATTTCTCTTTCTTGGAGTTGTACTAAACACATATTTTGTACTCAAAAATGTTACATAATGTAAACTATTATGCACACACATGTATACTCACAAACCTTAACATTTACCATCAGGGCTAGAATTACTCTCTTGATTTCTAGGCCAGCGTCTCCTGAAAGTGTTTACTTTTCCAGATATCATTTGGTCTTAAGTGTGTACTCACTATCCTTTTGTTCTTAGGTCTTGATGGATCTATGAACATTTATCTGTACCTTTCATTATGTGAAACTAGATTGTAAGTGTTTGCATTCTCTAGAGGAATTATGGCACCAGTGTATGTTGAATAAACAGATCTCTCTATGGGGCTAATAGGTGGATGATCCATGTACTAGGAAAGGGATGGAAAATAATCCTCACCTTTCATGACAGCTCCAACTGAGTGTTAATGCTTGCATAGGATGTCATATTCAAAATGGTCTTCAGGCAGTATTTGGGCTCAGTGGAAGTAAATGCTGGATTGGTTAGCCACATCCGCCACATGCAGAAGGAGAGATGGGTCACTTGAGTTTTCCAAGCACTGGACTAGTGCAGTTCTCCCTTGTATTCTCTTCTTAGTACAGTGAGATTTATAGTGAGAAGTAACCCCCATCCTTAAAATTTCTGCCCCTCATTCTTCAAGTAATGTTTTCTTCCTCCTCCCCCATCTTGTCTTAGGACACACAGAACTTGAAGAGCCGAGTTCAAAAGCAGCAAGTCTTTGAAGAGGAGCTGGCAGCTAATGAGATCCTACTCAATAACCTAGAGAAAACTGGCCAGGAGATGATCGAGGATGGTCACTACGCCTCTGACAATGTGGCCACTCGTCTGAGTGAAGTTGCCAGCCTCTGGAAGGAGCTGTTGGAGGCTACAGCACAGAAAGGTAAGAATCAGAGGTCTTGGTGAAAGGCCAGTTCCTAAATTCTGAAACCTGCTACATTCATCTTTCCCACCATGAATTTATCTGGTGACCTCTATGAGAAGGGATGCTGCTCATTTGCTTCCCTGTGTCTTCCTTTTGATGGGAAAGAAGTTTTTAAAATCCAGCCTAAACTTATCACACTATATCTTAACACAATTTTATGTTTTCTTCATGTATGTAGAGTTTTTTTTTCCTGATGAAAAAAAAATGAATGAAATTACTTTTGTTTTCTTTACTTTTCTAATATTATTTTTTTCTTTCCCTTAAAGATCTATTCATGAACTATAAATTCAGTATTGGCTGTGTACCTAAATCTAGTGCACATATTTTGGTTCCATAAACTAGATAAGATATTATGGCCCAGGTGATTAAATTAGACATTCAAAGATTATTAGTGTCCCATGTGATGATCCTATAATATTTTATTCTTATAGATCTTGATCACTTGTTGCTTTTTTTAAGCTATCTGAAAGTGTTCAGGCTCTGCTGTAAGCTCTGAAAAAAATTCCCACATGTCTTCTTGAAGAGTCTCTATTTATATTTTATGATCCATGTACTAGGAAAGGGATGGAAAATAATTCTCACCTTTCATGACAGCTCCGAGTGTTAATGCTTGCATGGAGTGTCATATTCCACCATACACCTCTTACTTTGGAAAATTGACCAATTGTCAGCAATTAACACAGATAATGCATTTTCTCTGTCAGTGCATCCCTTGTTATGGACATCAACCTAGAAACATCACTCTGTCCTGGTTACCAAGAGATATGTCACACTTATGTTTTTGGATGTCATTCTGATTTTTGGTTTAGGATAACAAAAATCCAAGTTGGCTATAACAATAAGATGGCATGACTACACCCTATTGGGAGACATAGTAATTGCTTTGCAGAATGCAAATAATTGCTATAAGGTCACGTTTAAAGAATTTAGCTGAACAGAGTATGAGTGATAAATTTTCTGGAAAAGAAAACTCTGGGGCATGGTTTGTGACAAAGAACAGGCACTATGAGGGGGCATATCAAAGTTCAGTGAAAGACATTTGTTAAAAGAAACTTCCACGTATCAAACTGAACCAACATCACATATTATGCTTCTCTTAAAAAGTAGGGTGTTCAGTTTTAAATTTCTTTGAAAAAGAGGTCTGAATAGAGAGTAACAAATAATGTATGAAAATACCAAAGATGGTTAAATATCTGACACAGAAAAACTATAGCTAACCAGGGAATATAACTTATTGTTTATTTTTACTTTTAGAATACCACTAAATTCAAAAACAATTCTATCATCAAAATTCTACAAATTTAAATGGACTTCCTCTTTTTGGAATATCAAAATATTATATTGCTTTCTAAATTGAGGGAAAATGTATTATAGTGCAGACAGGAGCAGTTATGACACTTAATGTCTTATAGCAATTGTCTTCTCCCAGGGACCCAGTTGCATGAAGCTAACAAGCAGCTGCAATTTGAAAACAATGCAGAAGACCTGCAGCGCTGGCTGGAGGAAGTGGAGTGGCAGGTCACCTCAGAAGATTATGGGAAAGGCCTGGCCGACGTGCAGAACAGACTAAGGAAACACGGCCTCCTGGAGTCGGCTGTGGCTGCTCGCCAGGTTTGCTGTTAGCTCTTTGGCCAATCGTAGGCAATTGGTGCATACGTTCTGAGCACACCCATGATAAGTAATTATTATTATTATTAAGAGAGCAAAGAACCAAAGGTTGGCCAACTAAAAATTTTAAATTAAATAAGAATTTAAATTGGCCAACTACCTCATCCCAGGATCTCCTCCAATCCAGCCAGGACACCTGAGTGCCCCATGTCTCTTGTCAGAATCCTGTGGCTGATGTAAGACTTTATTGACTCTTCTAAACCTAACACTCTTCTCTCAGTCCAAAAATCTGAGTTTTATGTATAATCTTGTTACTTATTAGTTAGGTGATTTTTGGTAGGTCATTTTACCTTTCTGTGCCTCAGTATCCTCATCTGCAAAATAAAGGTTTGGGATAAAATTGCCTTTTCCTGTTCTGATATTCTGTGACTCAAACTTTGAAAATATTTTAAATCTTACCACTTTTTTTTTTCAGTTCAGAAAATTGAAACCCACCAAAGTAAAGTACCTTTCCCAATGTCACAAAGAAAATTAACAACAGGGCCAGGACTCTGATAAGGTCTAAGCTCCTAGTTTCAGGAATATTTCCCCCAACATCCCACCAGACTGATATTTAAAATAAATTTATCCAAGATGTTTCTAGATCATGAATACTATATTATAAGTTTTGGAAAAATTCAGTGAAAATCCACTCCCAGTGACTCAATTTCTCATCCCAGGAATGCTAGCTTGTATTTAAAAATGATTCTGCTATTCCCTCAAAGGTTCCATTGCTCTGTCTTGTTAAAATACATTTTCATGTTGTCTGCTCTTTGGTCATTCTGAGTTAAATGGGAAAGACACAATAATCTATAGAAAACAGAAAAAAAGTCATTTATATGGCTTTAGGGATAGCTCCATGGGGCTTTAAATAAAGTAAAAGGCTGCAGGTAAGAAAATCATACAAAGAAGGCTTTGAAATCTAAGTGGAGGAACAGAGTTTCAAAGGACAGAAAGATAAAATTTGTTTCCTTTTTTTTTAAAAGTAAAAAAAAAAAAAAGGAACATTTTGAAGAAGATGAACCATGTATGTAATCAATTAAGAAATAGAAGAACAGGAGTGTGTGGCTTCATTTGGGAAAGTTAGGGCAGCTGATCACCAGGAACTGGTTCTCCTAGTGGGAGCAGAGGCTAAGATATGATGCTTGGAAAGGAAATTTTAGATACGGAATGTTAAAGTTGGAAAAGATCGTCAATATCCTCTACCCCAAAGTATTCATTAAATAGATGAGGAAACTAAGATCAGAACAAGTAAAAGAACTTTGTCAGGATCAAATGGCAATGGACTCGCAGCCAAGAAAAAAAGCCAGGTCAACTATCTCCCTCGCCTGTGGCACCTGGCACTACATTAGAGGTTTTCAGAGAGTACAGAGGATCCACTATGATAATGATAATGACTGTGTTTGAAAATCACTCTATTATGCTTTCCAGTGTCCTCAGAAATGAGAACAGATGGCTAGTGAGAGATTTTAATTTTAATTCTTTACAGATTCTTTAATTTTTTTTATGAAGAAGTGAGTATATGTTTTAAGAAGCTATTTATAGCCAATTTTTTTTTCCAAAATGAGAAGAGATAGATCAAAATCTTTATAGATTGAGCACTGGATGGCAAGCTAGAATAAGTTAAACCAATGCCTAATGTTCCTACACTTCCTGAAGAACTTTTCTTATTTACCAATCCCCACTCCCCCCCCCCAAAAAAAAACATAAACAAGTAAAACAGGCAGACAGACAAAAATTCGGGGTGCTGTGTTTCTGCCAGGCCAGTTATAGTTGACCTCACTAATAAAAATGGAATGTATCTCTTATAATTATTTTACCACATTGGCATGCAACAAAAATTTTTTTTTTTTTTTTTTTTTTTTTTTTTTTAAGACAGAGTCTCACTCTGTTGCCCAGGCTAGAGTGAGTGCCGTGGCGTCAGCCTAGCTCACAGCAACCTCAAACTCCTGAGCTCAAGCGATCCTCCTGTCTCAGCCTCCCGAGTAGCTGGGACTACAGGCATGCGCTACCATGCCCGGCTAATTTTTTCTATATATATTTTTAGCTGTCCATATAATTTCTTTCTATTTTTAGTAGAGGTCGGGTCTCGCTCTTGCTCAGGCTGGTCTTGAACTCCTGAGCTCAAACGATCCGCCCACCTCGGCCTCCCAGAGTGCTAGGATTACAGGCGTGAGCCACCGCGCCCGGCCCAAAAATTTTATTTATAGGAAGATCCAGCAGAATCCTGTTTCTGAATCCCTTCTTTCTCAGATATGGCCCAAGTGGGGATAACTAGGTAGTGGCCAAGACAATGTCTTCACATCTCTCTTTCCGAGGTTCTGACACTTGTTTTTTGTAACATCACATTTCATTTCATAGATATTGTTCCTGCTATGCAACAATCGTAAGCCTGAGGAGTTTCCATTTATTTATAGTTTTGGCTCATTCTAAAGAGAAAGAAAGAATGTGGACAGGGAACTGAGATAGAAAAAGGCTCCTTCTTTTTTCCTTGGGGCCTAAATTTATCAACACTGCCATTTAAAGCTCTGCAGTTCTGATTTTTCTGATTTCCTTGAAGCATTCTATAAATATTTTGTCCTTTCTAAAATGTGTTTTGAGAACTACTTTGCTATAAATTGTCCTCAGTTTAATGAGTGGTCCTCAATGTAGCCACCCCTCCCGCTCCGTTTCTCTAACTTAGACAGAAGTCCTAACACAGCACATATGGGAGCTGATTCTCCCATGGCCTCTTCCCTCCACACCAAACTGCAATCACTTCCCACTCAATGATGTAATTTCCTGACACCCATTGTATTTCTCCCTCAGGATCAGGTGGACACCCTCACAGAACTGGCTGCATATTTTGAAGAAACAGGCCA
This sequence comes from Eulemur rufifrons, assembly GCF_041146395.1. Classification (NCBI taxonomy): domain Eukaryota; kingdom Metazoa; phylum Chordata; class Mammalia; order Primates; family Lemuridae; genus Eulemur; species Eulemur rufifrons. The sequence continues at coordinate 97,452,079 of NC_090990.1, forward strand.
TCCTGAGTCTGGGAACATAAGGGCAAGGCAGGAGTTCTTGGTGTCCCGGTTTGAAGCTCTGAAAGAGCCACTGGCCACCAGGAAGAAGAAGCTCATTGACCTACTCCGTCTGCAGCAGATCTGTAGAGACACAGAAGATGAGGAGGCCTGGATCCAAGAGACTGAACCCTCAGCAGCTTCAACCTACCTTGGTTAGTACAGCCTGAGCAGGCTGAGCCATAAGGAGACACCAAGGTCTGCAGATTGTTTGAGATCTGGGATACAGTAGTGAGGGAGTGGAAAGTTTTCTCTCAGCTCTTCTCCCTCAGACTCATGAAAATTTTGTCCAGTCTCCCATAAAAATATTTTAAAAAATACTAAAAAATTCACCTCCTAAAACTAGACATGAACAATGCCATGAATTTAGGACCTCTGGGAAGAGCTAGAGTGTTCACCTTTTTGCTGCTTGCTCTGAAACTGAAGTTATTGTGAAGGTCTTTGGCTGAGCAGACATGGTTAATGTTTGAGACACTAAGTGTTTCCATCTATGTTGTTGGTGGCTGCCTTTTATAAATTATATGAGCTATTTGTAACAAGGATAAAAGGAGTGAAGTAGCAAATATATCTTTTTCTTTGAAAGGTAATAGTTCACCAGTGTCAGTGCCAAGACATTTACACTGAAGTACAGATAAAAGCCCATATAAATGCAGTACAACTTTGTGCGTGTGTTTGGGAGCATCAGAGGGGCTGGACAATGAGGGAAATGACAGGGTTAGTCTGGGACAACTTCATAGAAGAGAAAATCCTGAGGCTTATGGGAAAGATACAGAGAGTTTCTGGAGAGGTATTTTGATTAGGAAATATTGGGAAAGAAAGTTTTGAGGGGAGCAAGGTAAATCATGGTTAGGAGACAGGGAAGATGAAGCAGACAGCAGTAATTGGGAATCTTATAAGATGGAGGAAATCCACGGCAGGTGGCATTTTTGTGTGCTAGTTAAAGCCATGCAGTAAGTGAAGTACTTTTATAAGCTATTTCTAATCATTACAAATAAATCTTCAAACTGGTAATGTTGTGCCTTTTTCATGGTGAGAAAACTTACATTTAGGGGATTTAATAACTTTCTGAAGTATATAGAAATCAACAAGTGGAAGACCCTGATTTGTATACCAAAAGAGAAAATTGGTTGCATAATATTGGACATTTGAGCTAAGAATTTACTTGCCTTTCTACCTACCTTCCAACAAAAATAGTGATTTCTCCATTATCTTTTGTATGATAATGAATTGAAATCTCTTAGTGCAAGAAGCAAGGCAAAAACAAAGATGAGTACAGTTAACTCAGACAGATATTATACATTTAAGGACATCCAATGAATAATTAGAATTTTACTAGGAAGAACATTTAGATCCAAGAGTTCCAAAAAAAGTGGGGCACACTACTTCCATACACCAGGATGATCTCAAACTTTGAAATTTCCTTTGTCTATAGGCAAGGACCTGATTGCCTCCAAGAATCTTCTAAACAGGCATGAGGTCATTCTGGCAGACATCAACAACCATGAGCCACGCATTCAAGCAATAACAGAGAGGGGAAACAAAATGGTAGAGGAAGGTACGTATGATTCAGACCGAGATGGTCAAAAAATCACTCTGCCAGACCTCTGGGAAGAAGTTTGTACAATCTTAGGGTTTCAAAGGAATTTAAAAATAACTGATTCATTTTCCCACCCAATTCTCTTTGGGCATTTCTGATAGATGAGTATAGAGCTTTGTTTGTATATTCCAATAATAGGAATCATCCAATCTCATGAGCCAGTATTCCATATTTAGTAAACCCAAAATTATTAAAATAAAATGTTTTACCGTAATCATCAATATGCTTCTCTGTAGAAGTTACAGAATTCAGAGTCTAAGTTCCAAAGCCCTACAAAACAGACCAGGTCCATTTCTCATGTGGAAGCTTCCAGGTCTGTGAAGATAGACCTAAGGATTGCAGTGTCTTATTATGTATACAGTAAACAGTGCCATTACTTTACATTTCTCACTTTATGTAGTTTCAATGCCTCTCTTCATTCCTAGTCTTCCCTATTCAGAAATCCCTACTGTTTAAATATGATGTTTAGAATTACATGTCATAGGCCAGATGTGGTACAAGCAATGCAGATTACATAAGGATTTGCCCTCTGTTGATTGACAATCAACTGCTGCCAGCCAGTATCCAGTTTTCAAAGAGTACGTTAAAATTCAGTATGCTGAGCAAAAGTTCAGATCCCAACTGAGTGACTCAGGCAGACAAATGTTTATTTGGAATTCCTATGTTACTATAGAAACTTGCCTTTTTTTTCCCTTGAAATCTCTGACTGTAGTTGTGGATTTTGTCTATTTCTTTTTTTAGTTCTATTGGTTTTTGTTTCATGTGTTTTTGAAGCTCTGTTATTATGTGCACGTACACTAAGGATTTTTTTAATATGTCTTTGATTAGGCTAAATCTTTATGTTATGAAATAGTCATCTTTATTTCTGGTGATATTCTTTGTTCTGACGTCTATTTAGTGTGACTTTAAGATATCTTCTTGATTAGTTTTTGCATGGTACTTATTTCTCCATCTTTTTGCTTAAATTTTTTTTTAAGGTATATATTTAAAGTAGGTTTCTTACTCAGTTGAGGAGACTGAGAGGAGGAGATGGGTAGATTCTTTTTGGGTTAGCCCTCCCTGAGCTGCATGCCAGAAACTGCCCAAGGAATAAGCTGTGACAATTATAGGACATATTTCTTTCCCTTCTCTCAGGAGTCATAATCCTCTACTCATTGTCTGAAAATCATTGTATCTTAGTTTGTTCTGTTTACTCGTTGTTTAGGGTGAAAGAGCAATTCCTATAATGATAAATCCTTTATAGGAAGAAATGGAAATCTGTTGATTTTTCTGTTCAGTTTAGAGAAGATGTGTTTTTGGAACTCTGAGTATTATCCACACATGGGTGTTCTGTTTTCAGGGTGTCTTTCACTATACCAACCCATTCACTACCACACATACATGTCTATCCCCAATTAGCACCTAGTACTGCTTCATCTCACTTAGAAAACTCCAATTCCCAGAGAACTTAAGAAAAATGTGACATTGACTAAAACATAGCACTATCCCCATGCCTCCCTTTTTCTTTTCCAGGTTATTAAATGATTATATAGTACAGTAGACATTAATGATGGTCATAATCATTTTTTTGATAACTGCTCCATAGAACACTTTGCTGCAGAAGATGTAGCCTCTAGGGTCAACAGTTTGAACCAGAACATGGAGTCTCTCCGTGCTCGAGCAGCTAGACGGCAGAATGATCTTAAGGCCAATGTCCAGTTCCAGCAGTACCTGGCTGATCTGCATGAAGCAGAAGTGTGGATTAGAGAGAAGGAGCCTATTGTAGACAACACTAACTATGGGGCTGATGAAGAGGCAGCTGGGGTAAGGTGGAGGTGGGGTTGAACATTGTCCAGTGAATCCTCACAAAAGGCTACTAAATTATTAATTTGGGGTTTGCTTAGGTTGTGGGACAGCTATAGGTTATGCTAGATTATTAAGGGTTCCCAGAGCCATCACCTTTGGCCTTTATCAGTTGGGATTCCCTCAGAATTGACAGGGATCCCAAAAGATACACCACATTTTTCTAATCCCACAGAGATCCCTAGATTCTTTAAAGATTACCCAAATCCAAAAGGTGTGGCCAGAGATTTATGCCTGTCTTGGTTTTATCCTAAACTTCCCAGAAAAACCTTGGGCTTTCAATAAACCAACCATGGTTCTGTAGTTTTATGATATGGACACCTTAATTACTTTATTGAAATTGAATCAGCCAGATGTTGGGGCAAGAAGAACCTCAAAGATCATAATTACCCTTTATATCTGTTTCTTTGTTTTGTTCATTGTCCTACAGGAAGCTGGTATAGTATTTCACAAACCTTTAGTACTAGAAATAATTGGAGTGCACATTTAAAGTTACGCTAGATGTTTATCCTACAAAGTAACAATATTAACGGCATCCTCTTTCAGCTATGATGTGTGTTGATAAAAATGCCTGTGCAAACCTGAGTTAATTTTTATTTCAGCAAATATTAAAATTGTTGTTTATTTATTAACTCCTATTTTCTTGAGTCTTGCAAATTTGGGCTAAAAAGGATTTCATAATAGATGGAAAGTGGCTCTTACCAGGATTTAAGGCAGTCAGCATAACCCCAAATAATAGCAGTTGAATCATCCCCCAGGTTTGCTTAGTGTTCTTATCTTCATTCTGATGATCTTGTCTTCAACACATACAGGCTCTTCTAAAGAAGCATGAGGCCTTCCTAGTGGATCTCAATGCATTTGGAAAAAGTATGGAAGCTCTACGGGATCAGGCAGATGACTGCCAGGTAAGATGAACTTAGTGATGACAAGAATTGCACTTCAACAGAAGAAAAGGAATTCTCTTTATCAATGATTTTTACTTCTTACAACCCAGAAAACAATTGCAAAGAAAATACTAAGTTCTATGGTCCTTATAGGCAGGCAGGAATTGTAGCATCTGCAGAGATTTAGTACAAAAGAAGTTGTCAATAAATGTTATCATGTGTTCATTGGTGTCTTTTTGGCTTTTTCTTCCTTCCTTTTTATACTTCTACCCTTCTTGCTTTCTTTCCTTCTTTCCTATTTTTCTTTGTCTGCATCTCTTCTTATCTTCCTTTCTAATTCTCTTAATTCCCTAGATTTTTTTTATACCAACATTTACTAAATGTCTACTGTATGCAAGTAAAATAAAAAATAGTCTGGATTTGCAGGAAAATTGCAGCCTATTAGGAAGCCAGAAATTCAAGCAATATGTATATATAATAAATGTATGAACAGCAAAAAGAGTTTTGAAGAAAGAAGTCTTCTGTTCTCCTGAAATAAGAGAACTAGGAGATAGGAAAATTTTCGTAGCTGAGGTGATCCATTTTATCTGAGTTAATAAAGAAAAAAAAGATGGATGGTTTACTATGCAGATAAGGAGGATAAGAGCTTTTCTAGTTAATAAGCCATGAGACCAAATGCACAAAGGCATAAAACAATCAAGTGTATTTGGGAAATGGGAAATGCAATTGGTTAAGAATGTGAGGATGGCTCAGGTACTAGGTGAAAGGGAGTGTCATGAAGATTGATGAAGCTAGAATCAAATAAGTGATATAAAGGTGTTTCCTGTGGGTAGTGGAAGAATAAAAGAGATACACTTCTTACAATCAAGTAATTCTTTCTAATGAGAGACTCTGAATTCACACACTTGGAGTAGACAAAAGACATAGACTCAGCGTGGTCAGGCAATATATATTTATGTAGCTTGTATACTGTGCCTTGGCCAGGCTGTGCACACTGGGTGCCCAAACAAGAACAGATGGGTTTATGCATTGTAAGTTATGGGGAAACAGAGTACTTGAAGGATATGAGATCAGGGGGATCTGTGAAGGGAGGTACATCTTCAACTCCAATCTGAAGAAAGAGTGGGTTATATTTTGCTCATTGTCTCAGAGATATGATATTTGCAGAAGGTAAACATCAGAGAAAACTCTACCTTGGAGTACAAGTTGCTGTCTCTCTAAAGAGAGACAAAATATCTTTAATGACCTCAGCCAATGTTCTCAATTTTTAAAATTCTGTGGCTTTTCCTGTGCTCTAGCTCACTCATCTCTGAAAAGGAAGGTCCAGAGCTCCTTGACACAGTGACTTAAAGGCTAGAGGATGGGAAAAACTTTCAGTGGAGGCCCAGGAAAAGGGGAAGATGATGATAGACAGTGTGTCTTTTGCTTTCTGAAAAATTTTCTGAAATATTGGTGTATATAATCTTCTTGGACCTTCTTAGGGAACTCATATTTACCCCTTCCACTTTAAGAATCAGTTGCTTAGAGCATTTAATATGTTTCTGACAAACTACACATATTCACTTTTTTGCTCTGCATTTATACTTCCCAACCTGCCTATCCCCTGGTAAGTGTTAGAGTGAATCGGTATCTCTAAAGACCACATATTTTAACCTCTGCATCCTCATGAGAGGTTCCAGCCAGAGGCTACTCTCTCCTAGGAGGCCCCAGGAACTGCCCACCATTGGTGGGCTCTGCAGGGAGATATGGGTGACTGACATAGGCTTTCTGTTTTTGTTTAGCAACTACAGGCTATGCCGGTGGATGAGGCTGCTCGAGAAGAGAGAGTTGTGGCTTTATATAACTTCGAGGCCCGCAGCCCTCTAGAAGTCACCATGAAGAAAGATGATATCTTAACTCTACTGAGTTCCATCCACAAGGTGACTTTTCCTTCTAACCTTCTTTCCAGCAAGAGTGGCTCTTCCAGAGTCGTCTCTCCCAACCCTGCCAGATATATGTATTGTTTTCATCACCCATCACTTTGCCTTTTAAATAACTATAACTGATTGAGTAGTATCTTTCCTCCAGATATTGTGCAAGAACCTATACTATCTGTTGGAATGATAATACCAACTTTACAGTTAAAGAAATGAAGAATAAAGTTAAATAATTAGCCCAAAGATATAGTAGATATGAATGACAATTCTATAATATATTTACAGAACTAAATTGTCCCCTTTGTCCCTTCTCTTAGCTTGTTCCTCTTCTGTGCAAATGTTCCTAGTGATGAAACAACAATGTCTGGGTTTAGGAGGAGTCTGAAGACTAGTTTTTAATCAACTTGATTTTCTTTAGATTTTATGCCTGTGAGAACAGTGGTAAAATATTGGTTGGGATTTTTACTATTCTTTCCCTAAGAACTCAAGTAATTTTTTATACTCTAATACCTACTTAATCTCCAAAAATTCTTGAGAAGAAAAGAAGAGAGTTTGGGATATTGTTACTCTAAAGGTAAATGAACTTTTGGAGAGGCAAGCTATTTAATTGTCAAATAAGCTATATGCCAGGCCCTTTTTTCTCTTTGTCTAGGCCTCTTTACTTCACCATATTATTCTCTGAAGAAATTAACTACAGAGAGGTCAGTAAAATCTAGCAACACTAAAAAAAAAAAAAAAAAAAATTACATAAATGAATTCCAGAGCAATTAACAATTTTTAGGACCTCTAGAAAATTTTTTTGTGCAATATTGTCATGCACATATGCTCTACCCCCAAGAAATCTAATTAGACCTGACTCCATGTGCTTTTTGTAAATTTTTGGTGAACAAAGTGCCCCAGTATTAGAAGAGCTGTCTTTGGTGTTTGAAAAAGTTAAGGGTCTAAAATCAAATGTCAGATTACTTGATTTCAGAAGCTTGTCTCTGCAATTCCTCAATTACTTTCTTTGTAATATGTAAAAATTACGTGCCTCTCCATAGAGATGGTTAGCTTCTCTTGGCCATCAGCCTGTGCCTGTGCCTAGAGACGTGGTTAAAGGTGTTGAAGCCTCTCCTGTTTGTTCCACGAAGTAAGGGAGGAGTGGGGGTCTATTCTCCCTTCAGGACTGGTGGAAGGTTGAAGCTGATGATCAGCAGGGCTTTGTCCCAGCTTGCTTTGTAAGAAGGCTGGCTCCTGATGAGTTCCCAATGCTCCCACGGCGACGGCGAGAAGAGCCAGGCAGCATCACCCAGCGCCAGGAGCAGATTGAAAACCAGTAAGTTCTGGAGGCTACAGAACTGGACAATGTTTGGCCAAACATTTCCTATTGGCTGAAGACTCTGTAACTGTTAGGTTAGAGATGCCACAGCAAATTCGCAGATGTTAAGAACTGAAAGTAAACCTAGGATTCTTTAAACATTTCAGTTTTTTATGAGGAAAGGCAGCCCCAAAACCATTAAGTCAATTGCCTGAGGTCAGACACTTACAGAGTCATGTCTTCTGCCTCCCTACCCACATTCTTTCAAGGTCATTAAAAAGTCAATCTCCTAAAATTCCTATGAACTTTGTTTATTATACCAGGCTGTTTCATATCCAGTTGTCAGTTGTCATGTAAAAATTTTATGTTTATAGAATGAGATGTTGTCAGTCATACTATTGGGTCATTGACAATTTTATTATTTTTAAACGCAATACTATGTATTCACCTCTCTGATCCTCAGGCCCTTTTCCTTCTATCTTTGTTTCTTCCTCTCTTTTACTGATCTTTTTTGATTTTTTTCTCCCTCTCCTTTTTGTCTCTTTTCTTCTTTACTTTTCCCACTCTGCCTCTACTCTTCCGTTTTTTTCTCCAACTTTTATTCCCCTTTTCCCATTCTCTTGACATCTCCACCCAGGTACCATTCCCTCCTGGATCGGGCAGAAGAACGCAGACGTCATCTGTTGCAACGTTACAATGAATTTTTGCTGGCCTATGAGGCAGGAGACATGTTGGATTGGATTAGAGAGAAAAAGGCAGAAAATACTGATGTGGTACTAGATGATGTTTGGGAACTGCAGAAAAAGTTTGATGAGTTCCAAACGGTGAGAAAAAGAAACCTTCTCCTGACACCTGTTTTAAGGGTTGTCATTGTTTCCTTTTATTCCCATCTACTTCCACATAAACCTTTAATTTATTTCACACTTGTTAAATATCCTCCCCAAAACTATTGAGAGCTCTGCAGTTCAGATATTCCTCTGGGTATTGTAGTTGTCAAAAATTCTAAGGGAAATGCAAAGGAAGTTAGTTACCCTAACTGTGCATCCTGCAGTCCCTGACACTCCAAAATCTTGCTTGAAGTTCCAGTCTCCCTGAATTCTTTAAAGTCTAATCATGGGGCATAGGTTGGGGTGGAAAAAGGGAAAGAACAACCTGATTTTACAGCCAGACAATTTCAAGGTTTTCCCTACATAAAACCTTTTCATTGTCCTTTCTTCTCTCAGATTTATTCCATTATCTTAACTAGAAGTGAGTGTACATTCCTTCCTTTCTTTCTCTTATGATACCCTCTACATGGAATTCTTTATCTCTCTCTACATATAGGTTGGGGGAGAACTCCCTAGAGCTGTTTCTTACAACATCTCTTAACATAGGCAGATTGTAACTCAGTTAATGAAATTCTATAAAGGTGGAGATTTTGTAGTGATAGTAAAGAATATTACACAGCTCAGGTATAAATCACTCTGATGGCGTAACCTAGTCCAGGGGAGATTTTAAGAAATCTAGAAAGATGTATAAGCTTCATACTCAAGCTACATATTAGTTCTCTTGGCAAGTTTTGGATAGTCCCTAGATGTCAGGGTGTTTAAGGGCAGTCTTCTCAGTGGCAGTTTAATGGAGGGCTTAGTGTGCATAACAAGTGAGGTTCATAATATCTTTAATATTTAGCCAAGTAGGGGCAGAGATGAGCAGGCAAGAGTGGTGGACTATTGAGAAGGGGATTTACATTGCTTTGGGCAAATTTTCTTATCCAGGATTTGAAAACCAATGAGCCTCGGCTAAGGGATATCAACAAGATAGCTGATGATCTGCTATTTGAAGAACTTCTAACACCAGAAGGAGCTCAAATCCAGCAGGTAACTAAGACTCCCTCCACTCCTCCTCACCACCAGGTTGGGCTTTGGGAGTCCTCATTTCACTCTAATATACTCAACTTTATGTTCTGCAGATTAGCTAGGACATGCAAGATGCAATGGCAGTTTAGAACTGATGACAGGAAAGGCCAAAGACAATAGTCCAAATAGTATCCATTTTTATTGTCTAAATGAACTTAATTAAAGCAGGTTCACTTATAAACATTTGTTGAGCGTCCTCTGTGCTCTCACATGGGTACTTTTGTAGAGGGGATGGAGGGAGACAAAAGTATTCAGGGTGGAAATTCATATTTACCTTCAAGTGGCAGTGTTAGAAATGTTAGAACATATGGCAGTGGACATCAAGAAAATTGGGTTTAAGTTCTGGCTCTATCCTTGCCTGACTGTGTCCTTGAGCAAGTCACTTCATTTCTAAGGACCTCAGTTTCCACATCTGAAAAGCAAGAGTGATGGACAGCACAATCTCCAAATTTCCTTTTAATTTTCTGTACTAGGTTCTATAAAATTGAACATAAAGTTCTTGCCTTCCACCTCCACTCAAAAGTATAACTTTTGGACTGAAGTTATTTTAACTGACCTAAAATTCTTAAATTACAACACATACTCTCCTCCCTCTCACCACCATACACACATAAGAAATTCTCAAATACATGAATGCAAAGAAAATACAGATAAAGAAGCTTATTAGTGTGAAGGGGTTAATCAAGAAAATTTACTGAAAGAGAAAGGTTCTAATAAACATAGCAAAGAAGGAGAAGAATATAGAGCAGCAGAGATGGGGGAGGGGACATTCTTGACCTGATGCAGATCTGGACCTATTGTTCCATAAAAGACCTCATGAACATTGATGAAGGTCAAGTCTAGCTCTCTGGGTTCATAAACCAGTGAGGATGAGTTTTCTGCCTCTTTTTGTGTTGGTTGTTATGGAATAAATGGGAGAAGGAATATGCAGGGGAACAATGTACTTGCCTCCTACAAAAAGTAGGGCTCTAATAGACTGCTAGGTATATTCAATACAAGATACGGAAAGGTGTTATGCTTGTCTTAGAGAAATGTGATAGCTCCTACCTACCAAGGCAACACTTTTTAATCAATTTTCTTAGTTTGCAATCTTGATTCTGGCAACAAGCATCTGCTCCAGGATTTATGGTTCCACCCCAGTACATTCTTTTGGGAAGAAATCCCTTTCTCTGCTTCTCTGGCAAAAATGAGGCACAACCTCAAGCGTTCCAAAAAAGAAGTAAAGCTATGCAATTTCTGAAGAAGACAAGAACAAGCATGATTTAAATCCCATCCAGTCTTCAGACACCACTGGGGTATCTGGGTTAGTTCTCTGTCTCCAGTCTGATGTGTCTGCCTCTTTCAGGAATTGAATGTCCGTTGGGGTTCCTTGCAGAGGCTTGCAGATGAGCAGCGGCAGCTGCTGGGCAGTGCCCATGCTGTCCAGATGTTTCACAGGTAAGAATTTTAACTCAAAAAGGCAGTGCTGCTCTAGAACCTAGTCACAATACTGCCAAGTCTAGTCCCTGTGGTAGAACCACAGCTATCAGTTTAACCCTCCTCCTTGAGACACAGACAATTTGCCAGTAGGAGATCAGGTTTCTCATTAGTAGATTCTCTCTTGATACACCAGATACTCCCAGACAACCAACTTCAATTTTCTAATACCTCAGCTTGGGCCCTGGTACATCATTAATAGTCTATATATGTTTCCATGATAGTGAATGAAAATTAAAGTAGAAACAAGAAGTTTCAGAATTGCATTTTTGAATTATAAGCAGACTGTAGAGGGCAACAGACATCACATTGAACTTAACTGCTCATTCAACATTATTTTGTTTGATTTTCAAACTTTTGTTGACACCAAGAAACACACACAATCATACAAACAAAACAGAAACCAAACACCTTCACTGTGTACTAATGTATTTTTGAAGATGCGGGGAAGGAACACTGAGACTCAGATGGGTCTGGCTGTTCAGACAGCCTAAGATGGAAATCTGTGAAATATAATGTGTATGCATGTGGTTCTGTAGTCAGACCACCTGCTTCCAACTTAGGCTCCACCATTAGACAGTGAGGCAATCTTGAGACTGAGGCCCTTTTTCGGCCTCAGCTTTCTGATATGGATCATGGGAATGGTAATAGTAATTATGCCTCTAGGAGTTGTGAAGGCTAAATGAGCCTAAGTGTTTAGCACATTACAGAGAATGATGATGATAATGGTGGTAGTGGTGATGGTGGTGGTGGTGGTAGTGATGACTTTCTTGAGAGCCTGCTAGTCTGCCTCTGGTACACAACCTAACTCCTAAACTCTCTGCTCTCTTGTGTACCAGAGAAGCAGATGACATGAAGGAGCAGATTGAGAAGAAATGCCAGGCTCTCAGTGCTGCAGACCCTGGCTCGGACCTGTTCAGTGTTCAGGCCCTTCAGCGACAGCATGAGGGATTTGAGAGAGACCTTCTGCCCCTGGGGGAAAAGGTGAGATGTGCTTCCAAGCTTTTTCAACACTTTTCTCTTCATGTTTATGCCTACACCAATGCCCCCTTCTTTGGTTCTCTCTCCCAGTTTCATAGTCTTATATTCTCTTTATCTTGCAACATACTTGTTCTTGTGCCTATACCTAAGTCAAGACCTCTAAAAGCACATGCCACATGGCCATTAGCATGGTGAAAAAATGCACTGAACTCATAGTGTGTAAGTGAGTACCCTGTGTCCCTTGCCTCTTTAGTGGGTTCCAAGTGACCAGAACTTGTGGCAGCTGGTTGTAGGCCGATAGCCGAGGATATATAGCACATGTCCATATGCCTGAACATGGACAGGATAGTCAGGCCTATGCCTGATCATGGTGCAATGTTTTATCAGTCAGGAATTGAATGAGGTTAACTCTGCCCCAACCCAACAGTGAACTCTGAACCTTGCCAGATGCACTCAGAGGCATCAAACAGTTTGACATTATCATGCAGCGTGAAAAGAAGCCCAGAAGATATCTATATTAGAAAAATCTTCACATGAAGAATGAGGATCCTTGGGTTCCCTAAGTGATGTTACAGTTAACCAGAAGAATCACTTAACCACCCTTTCCCACAATTTTTTTCTCTTAAAAAGAAGTATGGTAATGTCAATGTTGACTACTTCAGGGAGTTATATAGACTGAATGTTGATGTTATTTTATATAGCATTAAGACATGCTTATATATCACTGATGTCTGTTTGGGGAGATGAATACCAGGACTTAAATTCTTCTTTAGCTAAGATTCAGGTGCACTTCTAGGCTGATTATCAGAGCTCTTGCACCTCCCCAGGTGACCATATTGGGGGAGACAGCAGAGCGTCTCAGTGAGTCCCATCCAGATGCCACTGAGGACCTGCAGAGACAGCGCCTGGAGCTGAATGAGGCATGGGATGACTTGCAAGGGCGCACACAGGATCGTAAAGAAGGCCTAAATGAGTCCCAGAAATTCTACCTGTTCCTCAATAAGGCCAGGTAAACTTCAAAAGGCAGACTTCCACCAGATAGGGTAGGTAATTGCCATGTCTGGCCCCTGAGGAGAGGTTCTAGGAGCAGTCTTGGTGCAGATGCTGTTCACTGCTATGTGTGGAGGGCGCTACTGTGTCCAAGTCTCATTTCTTATATGGCACAAAAATTTCAGATTCAATGCTTCAAGCCATAAAATATTGAAGTTTGAAGGAATGTGAGGCCATCTAGGTTAAATTAGGCAAGCTTCTGTAAATGTATACTGGACACAAGGTACTGTGTTGTGGGGTTTTGAGGCTTTTGTTCAACTGAAGAGGCAGAGTAGAATATGAATAACTATGGTAGAAGATAATAAGGGCTGAAACATCCTAATAAACAGTGGGAGTCCAGAGGTGAAGAGAACAGGTGATGCTTTATAGGTAAAGTGGCATTTCCCTGCATCTTATCGGTCAGGATTTTAATAGAAGAGAAAGCTACTCATGTCACCAGAACTGTGCAAAGGTACATGGATCAGAAAGGTACAGAATGTTCAAGAAGCAGGGGCAGCTAGAAGTGTGGGTTTGGTATGTTGGGCGTGGGGGGAAAAAGTAGCAAGAGATATACTTAGAAATGTTGGGACCAAATCCTAGAGAATTTTCACTGTCTTGCTAGAGTCTAGATATTATCACAATCCAAAATTCATCTTGCAAATGTCCACTTTGTGGAACAGTTCCCACATTCTGTCCCATTGTATCACTCTGCCAGGAGAAGCATTAAAGTAGGAAGTCCAGGAAGCAGTAGCTCACAATGCAATGTTTTTGAAGAAAAAAGGAGGCAATTTTGGCAAATGATTATAATTACTCTTGACAACCACCTCTCCAATTCAAAAACTCTGTAAATCTGTAGTTTTTCATGCACTATAAATAAATAGCACATTCCCTAGAGTTAAGGTTTCCTATTAAGCAAAGAGTAAGTACATTCTATATGAGGTGCATAATTTATCATATATACTTTTAAGTTAATGTATGGTTGATATTTGACTTCTGGGAGGATAGACCTTAATCTAACTCCTTGACTGCTAAAAGAATAGGAAACAGGCCTTGATTTTTATCAACATTGTATGTGTTGGGGGTGTGTATAGTGGGCAGAGGCATGTGCTGGATTCTGTTGGGAATAAAATAGGAGAGTCTCCATAATAAGATATGTGTTTAAGCTCCAGAAACAACTTCAAAGGAACAGTAATTGACAGTAGTAATGGAATATGTACCAGTCCAAGATTCCAGAGATCTGGGTTCTAGTCCAGATGTCTGCTTTTATTTCTATCACAGGGAAAATTACTCACCTTCCCTAGGCTGACTTCCTTATCTCCAAAAGGATAGCAGAAGTATTCCACTGCAAGAATTGAAAGAGATAATATATATGAAGAGATTTTCAAATGCAAAGGATTGTTGTCATTAGATGATAGAAGGAAAGTAGCAAAACTAAGATCTGTGAAACATACAGAGCCAGATAACAAATGCTATTCTGGAAATGTTTTTTAGAGAGGGGGAAAACTGTAGAACACACACGCCTCACAGAAAGTTGAAGAGTTTGTTTTTCTTTTTTTTTTTTTTTTTGTCAACCCCAATATGTCTATTTCTTTAGGGACCTACAGAATTGGATCAGTGGCATTGGTGCCATGGTATCATCAAAGGAGCTGGCTGAAGACTTAACTGGCACAGAGATCTTGCTGGAGCGACACCAGGTATGGCTACAAAAGCCATAGCCACTGATTACTTGACCTAAAAACCTCTCCTCATTTTACAATTTTGCATGGAATTGACCTCTTTAGTCTCTTACCCCTTTTTCCCACAGGAGCATCAAGCTGACATGGAGGCAGAGGCTCCTACCTTCCAGGCCTTAGAAGACTTTGGTGCAGAACTTATAGATGGTGGGCATCGTGCTAGCCCTGAAATTGAAAAAAAGCTTCAAGATGTCAGACTAGAGAGAGATGATTTGGAGAAGGCTTGGGAACAACGTAAGAAGATCCTAGACCAATGCCTTGAGTTGCAGGTACAGCAAATTTCCAATTGTTAGCAGATTTAGCCTCAGTCTGTTCCTTCTATACAATTTTACATGGTTATTACAGGCTCAGTTCACTAGATTTTTCATGTTGTGAATACAAGGGCATCTCTTGATTATCTGACATTGTACTCTATTTTGTAGACTTATCATTGCTTTATGCTCAGCTCTCATCCCTGTTGGAAAAGCCAAGCAAGATAGTGGTCAGTCGTGGATGTGAAGTGGGGTGATCATCATTTATTTATTGATGGAAGGATTTGTCAATTGATTTTTATAAAGAGCCTACCAAGTGAAGGCCCTGTTGCCACAAAGATTAGTAAGATAGTGATCCTTTTCCTAGGTAGTGAAATTAGACATACAGACAGATCTTTCTAGTACAGTGAGATTATTATCAATAAAACGAAACATATGAGTGCTTTTATGTTAAACAGGAAGAAGTGATTAAAGCTTATGTGGGAAAAGAGTGTGGGTGTCATAGGCTACCCTGAAGGATAATGTTTAACAGAGTGTTAAAGCAATAACCAGCCACTATTCATGAGGCATAGGAAATGGAAAAGAATTGGAGATAGCTTATATATAAAATTAAAGTGTGTATTCAGGTAAGAGTAAAAGTTTCAGTATAGCTAAGATGCATCATATGAGTATTTCTTGGAAGATGGTGAACACCTCCTGTGTTTTTGTCACTGTCACAGGAGAGGAGTAAAATTATTTCCTCTGCCCCCCTGGAATTACTATACTGTCTGCCTCTAATTTCATTCCCCATAGTTGTTCCAAGGGGACTGTGATCAAGTTGAAAGCTGGATGGTGGCACGTGAGAATTTCCTGAGGTCAGATGACAAGGGTTCTTTAGACAGTCTGGAGGCCTTGATGAGGAAACGTGATGATTTGGACAAAGCAATCACTGCTCAGGTAATAAATACTAATATAAGAGTTCTAATAATAACTATTAGTAGTAATAGCAGAAGTCCTACAATTTATCTGATATTATGATTTATAAGTATTCTGATTCGCATTTGCCTCTTACAGAGAACTCTGAGCAGGCAGGGCAGCTGGACATTTGACATTGTCTTACCCAAGTCACATGTGGCCATTGGACTTTCTTAGTTGAAGTCTGGGATTCTAAAACTCAGCTTATAAAATTGGAAGTGATTTATACATTGTCTATTTCAACATCCCACTCAACACAGGATTCACCCTCTCCAAGGATCATGGGGAGTGCCTATTCTTTAGAGAACTCAGTACCACATATGTAGCCAATCTCAGTATAATTACTGGATATCTCTCCTCTGGTTGAGTTGAAATCTACCTCCCTGTAAGGCATTTACTCTTTGGTCCTGGGTCTGTTCCCTGAATCCACAAAGGATATCTCTGTTCTTTTCTAGGAGGGAATCTGAGTTTGCACCAAGGGCCTAATCTTCAGGCTTCTGGGCTCTTTCCTTTTCCTTCATCTAGGAAGGGAAGATCACGGACCTGGAACATTTTGCTGAGCGGCTCATAGCTGATGACCACTATGCCAAGGAGGAGATTGCTGCTCGGCTCCAACGTGTGCTAGACAGGTCAGTCTGAGTGATTGTTTTGTGAGCTACAGGAGATGTAGCAAAATGACGAGTTTGCTAGCATTAAGATGGAGAGGATACTCTGAGTTTTTGTCTTTACTAGATGCCTAAAACTATCTTGACACTTTTGGAAACTTTCTAACCTAGACTTATAGAATGAAAGATATGGTAATTACCTTCAAAATCACCTGGCTTAAGCACTGTGTTTTATATCTGAAAGTAATGAGACTATGTGAGAGGAAAAGGGCAGGTTGGCAAATGGGAAGACCTGTAGACATGGCATCAGTGTGTGGGGTAAAGGGTAAAGGGCAGAGGATGATCTAGCTCCCTCCTCCAGATGGAGGGCTCTCAAAGCACAACTGATTTCTGAGAGAAAAAAGCTTGGAGACTATGCTGACCTAAAACAATTCTACCGTGACCTCGAGGAGCTAGAAGAATGGATCAGTGAGATGCTGCCCACGGCTTGTGATGAATCCTACAAAGACCCCACTAACATTCAGGCAAGTCCAAAAGGGGAATCTCAGAAAATTTCACCATTTCCAAATTGTTGGCTGAATGATCATCCCCCTTTGCATTTTAACACTGTCTTATTGTTGAGCCACTGGACCTGTCATCAGGGACTTGAGTCTAATGCAGAGTAGGTCCTTCAGAAGTCACCACCACCTTGATTATGGAAGAGACATTAAGCCTTCATTTCAATCCCTTACCTTATTTCCCTAAATAAGAGAGTAATTTAGTTTCTGCTTTCCTTACAGAGGAAATACCTAAAACACCAGACCTTTGAAAATGAGGTCAATAGCCAAGCTGAGCATGTGGTAGGAGTCATCAACCTGGGGAACTCCCTGATTGAGCGGAGCGCATGTGATGGCAGTGAAGAAACCATGAAGGTAAGGGTTCTTCTCAGGATGAGTTTGGGATTGCAAAGACACATGACGATAAATCTTTTACTCTTTCAATGTTCCATGTATAGCTATGTAGGATACGTTCCATGGTCAGTAGTTTTCCACCTGACTATTGCACAAGGAAGGAAGAAAGCAGTGATGCTCATATTTTATTGCTCTCATCATGCTTAGTACCTGGAACTCCAAGAAAGCTTTATACTTAATTCCTAAGTCATATCATGCTTGTTTTACATTTCCTATCCCTTCTGCTGAGAGTTTTTTGGTATTTGGATGCCAGTTGCTATAACTAGCCCAGGACCCTTTGTTCAAACTTTTCCTTTCATCCAACACCCCTGTTGTTTTCCCAGGTAAAGTATAACTGTTTTGAAATGTGTGATATTCAAGTATCAGCTAATTTTGGCTAATCTGTATCTCCAGAATCTTCCTACATTATCCTCTCAAGTAGTCACAGGGCCCATGGTCCTAAAGACCCATAATGACCCCTCACTTTCTTTGGGTTAGGGGCAACTGGAAGAGCTGGAGAAACATTGGGAATACCTGCTTGAGAGAACAATTGACAAAGGGCAGAAGCTCAACGAGGCTAGTCGCCAACAGAGGTTCAACACAGGCATCCGGGACTTTGAGTTCTGGCTCTCAGAGGTAATTGCACTTTGAAATGGTGTGGGGCAAGTAAGTTTAAT
Organism: Eulemur rufifrons; assembly: GCF_041146395.1. Lineage (NCBI taxonomy): Eukaryota > Metazoa > Chordata > Mammalia > Primates > Lemuridae > Eulemur > Eulemur rufifrons. The sequence goes on from NC_090990.1 coordinate 97,470,181, forward strand.
AAATACTTGTCAGATAAATGAATTTATACATGAACAATTTCCTTGACCTTTCTTGGGAAAAGTCTGGGGATATAGTTGCTAATCTTGTTCTCCTTAAAGGCAGTTTTCACCTGGCAGCTTTATTGCTTATTTCTCCATCCCCAGGCAGAGACACTGCTGGCCATGAAAGACCAGGCCAGGGACTTGGCTTCGGCAGGAAACCTGCTCAAGAAGCATCAGCTATTGGAAACAGAGATGTTGGCTCGAGAGGTAAATGTGCTAGAATCCCACTCCTCAGCAGAATGGAAAAGTTTCTGACTTTTCTCTATGCTGTCTTAGAAAATTATTTGAAAACATAGCCTTGTAACACTGACCTTAGTGTTCTCAACCAGCAGTCATTTCAATCAGGTCAAATCCATGGGGTGCAGAGACATTGTAGCTGTCACTGGTATTCAATTATCACTAAACTATAGATTCTAAGACTGCAGGAAGTGGATCCTAAAAGCTATCTAATTTATCTTCTCACAGATGCATACATATAAACTATCTTCCAAAGCTATATTTGATCTGGTCTTTGAAAGAAAATGAAAGTTTACCTTACAGAATTAGAAAAAATAAAATCAGGGCATGTGAAATTAAGTGGAACTATATATATATACACTCTGGAAACCCTGTGGAGGATTCCAGTTGCATCCTAATATCAACCAAAACTTTGTCCTGGGAGCAGTGATAAAAATCATGGCAGGTGTTAATTTCATCCTGGCAAATTTTATATTTTCAGTTTTATTTGGTAATACAGATTACACAGAAAGGGCAGGAAGTCAAAGGCTTTCTAGGTTCAAGTCTTCAGGACTTGCTGCAATTTCCTGTGACATCACAAGGCATCTGGGTTAGAATGGGAATAGACATAGAAGAGTCTGGGTATGTTCTGTGGGTAGCCTAAGAATGTTGCCAATAGAGTAGTTCTTGTTGAATATTTCAGTCAAAAAAATCAATCAATCAATTTGTAACTGTCAAATTCAGTACTGTGAAGGAAGACAGTCATGTATGGGGACAAGTGATTGCTCACCAAGGTCTTATATTCTCGTTGGGAAGGGAAGGCAATTATAGGGGGAAACATCATGAAGAGGAACAGGACATATAAAGCAAAATGTAAAGTTTGAGTAATGTAATCATGCTATCTATATTGTTCTCTCATTCAGCCCTTACCCAACCGGAACATACACTAATATGTATACAACTCATATTCAAATTCACTACCTTCAAAATCAACTTATTTGAGCCATGCTTTCAACTAGAACCAGTAATGGTTGAAGTCTGGGATCTGTGTAATACCTGTACTATGCTGTTCACTGAGCACACTGACCTTTCTAGGACGCACTCAAGGACCTGAATAAGTTGGCTATGGACCTGCTCTCTAGTGGGACTTTCAACGTTGAACAGATTGAGGAGAAAATGGATAGTGTCAATAAGCGCTTCCTGAATGTCCAGAACTTGGCAGCTGCACACCACGAGAAGCTGAAAGAGACTTATGCCTTGTTCCAGTTCTTCCAGGACTTAGATGATGAGGAATCCTGGATAGAGTATGTACCACCAACTCACAATGGGGGGATAATCCAAGAGAGTAGATAATCCACCAAACTCATTCCCATATATGTTGACAAGAAATATGTAATTGTTTTATGAAGTTGGTATTAACTTCTTCATGTTTGCCTTGGTCTAAAGTTAATGTTGATTTTATTTTTCCCAAATTCCTTCACTGGATGCAGGCAGAGAGAGAGAGACAGATGTGGAGAGAGTGGGGAGCAGTTACACATATGCTGGGAACAAAATTAAGAATTCATATATGTTTGTTCTCGATAGTTCATAGAAAGTGTAATGCTCACAGAGACAGCTGGACATTTATAGCCTACCCAGCTGACCAAGTCATTGTAACTATTCTTTCTATATCCAATGTATCTTATATGACACTGAATTAGACACCATACAGACAATGCTCCACAGTATCTGCCATGATTTCATTACCAAATCTAGTTTTGTTGTAAAAACTATGGTTGGGAAAATCTTAGCAAATCAAGTTATTTTTCCTACTTCCCATTTAACCTGCATCATTGTGTTTCTCTTCTACAAATCTGCTGATTCTTATGAGTAATCAGTGAATTATAGGTAAGCATAAGGTAACAAATAAGACATTTTAAAAACCTTTTTGGAAGCCATAAGAAAATAATCTTGTCTATATAGACTTTGTCTATGCTTCATGGTGACGTTCAAACATTTTACACTTGGAACCATCCAACTACCATGACTCTTGTAATAGCTCTGTAGCCCATTCTAGCTAAATTTATTACTGATATTAGGTAGAAATAATAAAAGCCATGAAGGTCATATATAATTTTCACATTTTTTAAAAGAGAAATATTAGTGCATATTCTTGAACAAGAAAAGAGAAAATACACAAATAGACAGGAAAAGAGACTAATGGGAAGGATGTCATAGCTGTGCATAAGGTCATCATTATGTTATTTTAATTCATATTGGCATAAGTTGGAAGTTTTGCAAATGCCTCTGCCACTAATTGTATTTTTGGTTATTGACACCAAGATGTTCCATAATTTACAACCTCTACTACCCCAAGCCACACACACGCTCTTAGAAAACTATTGCTTTCGGGTGACCTCAGATGTCTAAACTACACATTTCCTGTTTCCTTTCTTGGTCCCAGGGAGAAGTTGGTGCTAGTGAGCTCCCAGGACTATGGGAGGGATCTGCAGGGTGTTCAAAACTTACTGAAGAAGCACAAACGCCTGGAGGGGGAGCTGGTGGCCCACGAGCCTGCCATCCAGGTAGGACTAGCATATCAGACCTGAAAAGAGAGAAATAATCTAATAACAATCCCTAAAGTTATAGATAAATAAGGAGGGCACTACAAAATGTGAAAGTAGGGTGCCCAAGTCACAGACAGTCATAGAGTTCACAAGTGTTCTTTTTTCTTCCACATTTTGTCTCCTATGAATAGAAGAATTATGGACAGGGACGTACACTCTTCCCTGGAAGGAGCACTTCTAACACCCTTGGGCAGTTGTTGATAATTGGGATACAGGATGGGACATCTGGCAAAGCCGTACTCGAGCCATATGGGAAGAACACAACCCTAGCTCTAATTTGGCAGCAGGATCACTCTGTGACCATGAATAATCCATAAAGCAGATCATGGAGAGTAGCCTAGCACAAGAACTGAGATATTTGCCAAAAGATCAATATTTGAGAAAGTTTAGCAAGGTAGATCTTGCTGCAGATTTCTTCATTCTCCCAGGATTTTCAAGACCATCCTAAATCCCAAGGAGTTTATAAACCATCTGAAGGGTAGGAAAAGCTAGATGCTTTGCCAGGGGACTATGGCTAAATGGGGAGAGACTGTGGGGTGATGTGGTGTGGACACCATGTGTTTTTCAGAATGTGCTGGATATGGCAGAGAGGCTGGGAGACAAGGCTGCTGTGGAACAAGAGGAGATCCAGGAGCGACTGGCTCAGCTTGTTCAACACTGGGAAAAGCTCAAAGAGTTGACCAAGGCTCGGTGAGTGGAGACTAGAAGGCCCAATTCTCTTGCTGGATTCCAGGTGTTAGGCTGGTGTTAGGAGCATCTTACATGCCTGCTCAGCATTGACTGTTCTCCCCAACTACCTATCTATCTCTGAAGTCCCTGCTCAAATGGCAAGTCTTCTATGAGTCTTTCCCCCATTCACCCTAAGCAGAGTGATTATTCCCTCTGTTCTGAATATACCCTTCCTCTTGCACTTAATGCAGCTGTCTCTTATTTCTGTTTTTCTATGCATGTTATCCTCCATGCCAGACTATTAGCCACATATCTGTTTTGCTTTCTCTCCCCAGTTTTAATATTATGTGCACCCTTATTAATGGAAGAAGGAAGGAGTATTTTTCTCCCTCACAGTCATATAGCAAATATGAACCACATAACCCTATGGCCAAATGTAACAATTTCTGTCTGTAATTCCATGCCTTTTGCCAGTAGGAAGACATTTCTTCCTGGGAAATCAAAGGGATCTTATGACTCTTTCATGATTCCTTCATCTTACAAGAAAGAAAGCAGCACTCAAAGTAAAAAGAGACATTGCTTTGCTGATGATATACTCCAGCTCTGAAATCTCGTTTCCTTTTGTTTGGTCGGGGTTATCTTCCTCCAGTAAAGTTTCCTAGAGAGTAGATGATGACATAAAATGAACTTCCAGGGCAGGTGTGTCCTCCACGTCAAAGGAGATATGCACTGCTGACTAGTAGGTTGTGCTCAAGCCCAGTTCAATTGTGGTTGCCTTGTGAGAATAAGCAGGTCTGCTTGGATCAGATTGTGCCACTCTACTATACTCCCACTGCTTACCCATTCCTTCTTTTCCTTTTTGGGGCTTACCACCCTATTATAGAGGGCTTCAGTTGGAAGAGTCCCTAGAATACTTGCAATTCATAGGGAATGCTGAGGAAGAGGAAGCTTGGATCAGTGAAAAGGAAGCTATGGTTGCCCGAGGGGAATCTGGAGACACATTGGCTGCTACTCAGGTAAGGAACAGGAAGAATGGATCAGTTTTATTCGCTTTAATGTGGATCTTTCCTTAAGTAGTCAGTGTTTCCACCTGTAAAATTAGAACCTTTATCCTGGTGGAAAAAGGAGATGAGGGAGATATGGATAATTCTGACAGTTTTAAACATGAAAACTTAAGGTCCAAAGATGTAAGTAATTTGTCCACAGTCATGGAACCAATCAGCTGTGAATGCAGGACTCAAATCTTTTTTATTTTATTATTATTTTTTTTTATTTGAGGATATCATGGGGATACAAACATTTTTGGTTACATTATGACTTTGTCACACCCAAACCATGATTTGAGATGTGCCTTTGCCCGCTGCAATGCTCACCCCGTCCATTAGTTGTGAGTTTACCCACCCCCAACCCCCAATCCCTGAAGAATATTACTACCATGTGAGCACCATAGTGTTGATCAGTGAGTGCCAATTTGATGGCGAGTAATTGTGGTGCCTATTCTTGCATTCTTGTGATACCTCACTTTGGAGGATGGGCTCAAGCTCTAGCCAGGAAAATATAAGAGGTGCTAGATCACTGTCATTTCTTATAATTGAGTAATATTCCATTTTATACATATACCAAATTTTATTAAGCCACTCATGGATTGATGGGCACTTGGGTTGTTTTCATATCCTTGCAATAATGAATTGTGCTGCCATAAACATTCGGGTGCAGATGTCTTTATTATAGAATGTCTTTTGTTCTTTTGGGTTGATGCCTAATAGTGCTATTGCTGAATCAAATGGTATTTCAATCTTTAGCTCTTTGAGGTATCTCCAAATTCTTTTCCACAGAGGTTGCACTAATTTGCTGTCCCACCAGCAGTGTAAGATTGCTCTTATTTCTCCAAATTCTCACCAGCATTTGTTGTTTGGGGATTTTTTGATAAAGGCCGATCTCACTAGAGTTAGGTGATATCTCATTGTGGTTTTGATTTGTATTTACCTAATGATTAGAGATGTTGAGCATTTTTTTAATATGTTTGCTGACCATTATTCTGTCTTCTTTTGAAAAGTTTCTGTTCATATCTTTTGTCCATTTATTGATGGTGTTCTTTGATTTTTTTCTTGTTGATTTTTTTTTTTTGAGTTCTACATAGATTCTTGTTATCAGCCCTTTATCGGATGTGTAGAGAGCAAATATTTTCTCCCATTCTGTAGGCTGTCTGTTTGCTCTAATGATAGTTTCCTTGGCTGTACAAAAGCTTTTTGCTTTGATCAGGTGCCATTTATTTATTTTTGTAGCTGCTGTGATTGCTTTGGGGGTCTTTGCAAAAATTCTTTACCTAGGCTGACGTCTGAAAGGGTCTTCCCTACATTTTCTTCTAGGATTCTTAAAGTTTCATGCATTAGGTTTAAGTCTGTTACCTGTCATGAATTGATTTTTGTAAGAGGTGAGAGTTAGGGATCCAGTTTCAATCTTCTGCATGTAGTTATCCAGTTTTCCCAGCACCATTTGTTGAAAAGAGATTCTTTTCCCCATTATATATTTTTGTCTGCTTTGTCAAAGATTAGATTACCATATGCGGATGGTTTCATCTCTGGATTCTCAGTCCTGTTCCAAACGTCTATACCTCTGTTCTTGTGCCAGTACCATACTGTTTTAGTTGCTGTAGCCCTGTAGTACAGCTTGAAGTCTGCTAGACTGATACCTCCTAGTTTGTTCTTTTTTTCTTAAGATTGCTTTGGCTATATGAGGTCTTCTCTGGTTCCATACAAAGTGTGGAATTATTTTTTCTAGATCAGTAAAGACTTTTATAATGGTACTTTGGTAGGGATTGCTAAATTCTGTAGATCACTTTAGGTAGTATGGACATTTTAACAATGTTGTCAAATCTTAATACCATGATCTGTGATCTGTCTATGAGTCAAAGACATCATGGTTAAAGGTCTTTTCTTATAGGTTATATGTTACAGGTTACAGATTTTCTAAGGATTCCCTTGAATCCTGATGTTTCAGTGATTTGGAAAAAAAATCTTCTATGTCTAAACATTGGTTGCAGTTTCTACAAAATATAATTTTAGTAGAAGAGTCTACAAGACAGAATAGTTCCACAGTTTACAGACACCCTTTTTTATTTCAAAGTATTAGGGGGTACAAATATTTTGGTTACATGGATTGCTTTTATAATGCTTGAGTCATGGTTATAAGTGTGTCTGTGTCCCAGTTAGTGTTCATTGTACCCATTAGGTAGGTTTTTGCCCATCCCTTTCTCCCCACATGCACATGTGTACTCATCGGTTAGTTCCAATTTAATAGTAAGTACAGGTGGTGTTTGTTTTCCATTCTTTATATACTTCACTTAGGACAATGGTCTCTAGTTCTATCCACATTGGTGCAAAAGGCATTAAGTCATCCTTCTTCTTTGCTGAGTAGCATTCTGTGATATACATATACCACATTTTGTTAATCCATTCATGAATTGATGGACACTTGACTTGATTCCACATCTTTCCAATTGTGAATTGTGCTGAGATAAACATTTGAGTGCAGGTGTCTTTTTGATAAAATAACTTCTTTTCTTTTGGATAAATACTCAATAGTGGGATTGAGTAGATCAAATAGTAGGTCTACTTTTAGTTCTTTTATGTATTTCCATACTGTTTTCCATAAAGGTTGTACTAATTTGCAGTCCCACCTTTCTCTCCGCATCCATGCCAGCATCTATTGTTTTTGGACTTTTAGAGATACTCTTTTAAATGCAGGATTGGGTTTTCCAATAAAGAAATGAAAAACTCCTCAGTGTGATTTTGAGTTAATATAGACTTTGACAGCTTTTGAGAGAGTTGTTACAAAACAATAATGTTCTTATGACCTTGGGAACTGTGCTTAGTAACCTCAAAAATTTGGAATTTACCAAGAACTCTTTGTGGAGATTAATTTTCTTTATGTAATGAAATAAGGTAAGGTTTAGACTTGCAAAAGAAATCTTAAAACCTGTACAGCATATAATTCAAATTATCAACTTCATTTATTTGTAAATGTCTTTTAGAACATGTATGTGCACACCAGTGCACGTGTTCAAGCATTTTAACACCTTATATCAAATAAAATAGCCTCAAGGGCTTTTATTAATTAAACTTTTTATTTGAAGAATTGCACACTCATGGTGTAGTTGTAACAAATAATAAAGAGAGATCCCATATATCCTTTACCAAGTTTCCTCCAATGGACATATCAATAAAAATAATACAACATCATAACGAGGATATTGAAATTGTCATGATTCAGTGAGAATTCAGAACATTGCCATCACCACAAACATCCCTCGTGTTGCTGGTTTATATCCACACCCACTTCCCTCCTGTCCCCATCCTGTTTTTGACCCCTGGCAATCCCTAATGTGTTCTATAGTTCTATGATTTTGTCATTTCAAGGATGTTATATAAATTAAATCATACAGTATGTGACTTTTGAAAACTGGATTTTTCCCTCAGAGTAATACTCTCATGATTAATTGAGGTTGCTGTGTTTGACAATAGTTCTTTTTTTTTTTTTTTTTTTACTGCTAAGTAGCATTATTGTGTGAGTATAACACAGTTTACCATTCACATGTTGAAATGCATCTGAACTTTTTCTACTTTTTGGCTGTTATGAAAAAGCTACTGTACATATTCATGTACATATTTTTATGCAACATAAGTCTTCATTTCTCAGATAAATGTTCAGGAGTCCAGTCACTGGACCATATGGTGACTGCCTGTTTAGTTTTATACAAAATCATACTGTTTTCTAGTTTGTATGGGCTATGTCATTTTATGCTCCCACTAGCAATACATGAGTGATGTAGTTTCTCCATATCCTTCCTAGCATTTGGTGTTGTCACTATTTTTATTTTAGCTGTGCTAATGAGTGTGTACAGATAGCCCATTGTAGTTTTAATGTGCATATTTTAATGGCTAATGATGCTTTATACATCTTTTCATGTGTTTATTTGATGTTTGTATATTTTATTAAGTGAAATTTCTATTTGTGTCCTTTATTCATATTCTAATTGGACAGTTTGTGTGTTTGTTGGTTTTGTTTTACTGTGATAATAACACTTAATATGAGATCTATCCTCTTAATAAATTTTTAAGTGTACTTCACATTATTGTTGACTATAGGTACACTGTTGTACAGCAGATCTCTAGAGCCTATTCATCCTGTTTGACTTATATTTATGCCTGATGATTCATAACACCTCATTTTTCCCTCTCCTCAGCCCCTGGTAACCACCATTTCATTCTTTGATTCTATGAATTTGACTAATATAAGTGGAATCATGCTGTATTTCTTTCTATAACTGGCTTATTTCACTTAGCATAATGTCCTCAAGATCCATCCATGTTGTCACATATTGAAGAACTGTCTTCTTTTTTAAGGCTAGACAGTATTACATTGTAAGTATACACCACATTTTCTTTATCCATTCATTTGTCAATGGACATTTAGGCTGTTACCACATTTTGTTTATTGTGAACAGTACTGCAGTGAACATAAGAGTGCTACTATCTTGTCAAGATCTTGATTTCAATGCTTTTAGGATAAATATCTAGGAAAGGATTGCTGCATCATATGATAACTCTATTTTCAATTTTTTGAAGAATGTTCATGCTGTTTCCTATAAGGGCTGCACCATTTTGCACTTCAACCAATTAATGCAAAGGTTCCAATATCTCCACATCCTTGATAATAGTTGTTGCATTTTATTTTTTGTTCATAGCCATCCTGACAGGTGTGATGTGATATCTCAATGTGGTTTAATTTGCATTTTCCTAATGATTTGTGATGTTGAGCATTTTTATGTACCTTTGGGAACTTTATATATCTTCTTTGGAGAAATTTCTAATTTAATTCCTTAGCCCATTTTTTATTAAGCTATTAATTTTTATTATTTTATTTTAGTACTGAGTTATAGTAGTTCCTTATATATTTTGGACACTAACCTCTTATTAAATTCCTTGCAAGAATTAACTCATTCTGTATATTGCCTTTTCACTCTGTTGATTATTTTCTTTGCTGTGCAGAGCTTTTTAGTTTTATGTAGTCCCATTTGTTTATTTTTGTTTTGGTTGGCTATACTTTCAGTGTCATATCCACACAATCATTGTGAAGACCAATGGCATAAAACTTTCTATGTTTTCTTTCAGGAGTTTCACAGCTTCAGGTCTTACATTTAAGTCTTTAGTCAATTTTGAGCTGATTTGAGGGTATGGCATAAAACAAAGGTCCAATTTCATTCTTTTGCAAGTGGTGGTCCAGTTTTATCAACACCATTTGTTACAGAGACTGTCCTTTCTTTATTGGGTATTATTGACAACTTTGTCAAAGATCAGTCGACCATCTATATGTGGATTTATTTCTGGGTTCTCCATTTTTTTCCATTGGTCATTCTACGTCTTTATGACAATATCATAGTATTTTGATTACTGTAGCTTTGTAATATATTTTAAAATAAGGAAATGTGATCCCTCCAGGTTTGTTCTTCCTTGTCAAGATTGATTTGGCTATTCCTGGTCTTTTCTGTTTCCATATAAATTTTAGAATTGATTTTTCTATTTCTTAAAAAATGCCATCAAAGTTTTTTTTGGTAAGGATTGTATTGAATCCATAAATCACTTTGGGTAGCATGTTAAATACTTTAACAATATTAAATGTTCTAATCCATAAACACAGAATGTCTTTTAATTTGTGTCTTTAATTTCTTTCATCAATGTTATATAGATTTCAGTGTATAAGTTTTCCACCTCCTTGGTTAAATTTATTTTTAAGTATTTTATTCTTTTTGATTTTATTTTAAAAAGAAATTGTTTTCTTAACTTCTTTTTCAGATAGTTTATTTTTAGTATATAGAAATGCAACTCATTTTTATGTGTTGATTTTTATCCTGTAATGTTGTTGATTGGTTTATTAGTTCTAATGATTTTGTATGGAGTCTCTAGGATTTTCTATAAAAGATCATGTCATTTGCAACAGAGACAATTTTACTTCTTCCTTTCTGATTCTGGTGAATTTTATTTCTTTTTCTTGCCTAGTTGCTTTGGCTAGGATTTCCAATGCTATGTTGGGAGAATTGGCTTCTTTGCTTTGTTCCTGATCTTAAAGGAAAACCTTTCAGTTTTTCAACATAGAGTATAATGTTAGCTGTGGGCAGAGTTGTTATCATGAAATTGTGCTGAATTTTGTCAAATGCTTTTTCTGCATCTATTGAGATGATGATGTATTTTTTTAACTTTTTCCTTTGCATATGTTGAGCCATCCTTGCATTCCAGGGATAAATCTCACTTGCTCATCATATATGATCCTTTTAATGTGCTGTAGGATTCAGTTGCTAGTATTTTATTTAGGTTTTTTTGCATCTATATTCATAAAGAATATTTGTGTATATTTTTCTTTTTTGTAGTGTCTTTGGTATCAGGGTAATGCTGGTCTTCTAAAACGTATTTAGAAATGTTTCCTCTTCTTCAGTTTTTTGAAAAAGTTTAAGAAGGATTGGCCTTTCTTTAAATATTTGTTTGAATTCTCCAATGAAGCTACCTGATCTTGGGCTTTCATTTGTTGAGAAGTTTTTAATTTCTGATTCAATCTCCATACTAGTTATAAGTATGTTCAGACTTTCTATTTCTTCATGATTTAGTATTGATATGTTGTACATTTTAGGAATTTATCCATTTCTTCTAGATTAGTCAGTTTTTTGGCATATAATTATTCATAGTAGTTTCTTATGACCCTTTTTTATTTCTGTGGCATCAGTTCTAATGTCTCTTCTTTCATTTCTGAGTTTATTATTTGGAAACAGAAGGTAAAGATATTAAAGGGACCATATTTAATGCAGTATACATACATAAAAAACATGGTTAATTCAGGCATCCAATCTTATGAAGTAGATTAGCTTTCTAATCTCTATTTACAGTTTCTGCAAAAAGATGAAATATAATACATCCATAAAATGTAACATGGCCCATCTTGTTTTAAAATGAATAACCATCTTATTTTAATGCCTCAGACCACCCTGGATTGAAAATTATTTTATTTTCAAATGGTAATTTTGAAAAGGTATAATAGTCATATGAATTTTGTTTCTTCTTTAGCCTGGGTCACTATGTTGTGTAGGAAAAAAAATTGATGGGGCATCTTTATGACAAGAGAGAGGCTAAGGCAGCAGTGGGAGCAGTGGAGTGGTGGGTGGTCATAGTGATGAGGACGATATAGACATGTGCTTCATCCTCACTTCTCTTGCATTCTGCCAGCTGCACAGACATCATGTTTCCAGAGAGCAGTCAGAAACAGAGAAGATTTGGAGTGATATTCAAAAACAGTTCTGTGTTCTCATTACCCCTTATTTAGGTCCATTTCTTAGTTTAGGATGTTCTTGATACTTAATACTTTTTTCCTAGATATAATGCTTTATAGAATTATATAAATCTCAATAAGGGGACATCTTTATATATCACCTTGATCAATGCCCTCATTTCAAAACTGAAAAAGCTTAAGATCATATAATAAGTTAGAAACAGTATTGCTTGATCCCTTTGACTATTTCTTCCAGTAAGATTGTCATCTTTGACAAGTGAAGAGTTTGGGGAAAGGAATTTTGTAGAGTTGTTGCAGGGGAAGTGGACACTTAATCTATCAATTTAACTGACTCGATCCTGGTGATTAGATTAGCACTCGAATGTCAGTTGAGATAGATTTCCCAGTCTTGGATGTTCTGATTCTCACTGACTCATTTATGCAGAATTTGCTGAAGAAGCATGAAGCTTTGGATAACGACTTTGCTGTCCACGAGACCCGAGTGCAAAATGTGCGTGCACAAGGAGAAGACATCCTAAGTAAGGTGAGCTCGTCCAAGGATTCCAGAATTGGCCCAAATATAGAATCATTATCAGTGCAAAAATCATATTTAGAACTTAATAATCTCTTCTAAGCTGCCTTTTGTTGTTTTTAGAAAATAATCTTCTCAATTGCTCTTTTCTGGAAGTTCTTTTTTTACATTCTTACTCATACACCTTTCAGCTTTCCTTAAATCCTTTGTTAACATTTTTGCTGTCCTGAGCAGAACATGCTGTTTACAAAGGCCTTATCACTGGCTTTGGCTATAGAGTAATACAATCTGAAGAAATTACTTTCTAAGCATGTAAGGAGGAGGACCACAGTGAAACCTCTTTGTAATTTGAAAATAATTATATTGTTTAAATGTTGTTTTTAAAAAGCCTCATTTATCTAAGTGCTATATGAAGACCCCCCTAAACAGAGGTGTTTCTGTGCTTTCTAAAAGCTTACACCAACTAAGAAAGCCATGCTTATGCAGGAAAACATAAGAAGATCATCCAAATGTAAGAGTGGAAATAAACTTTCACATGAATGAATAATAAAATAATTATACTAGACCTAGAGGAGAGTAGTTATATGTTTGGAATGAGATAGATGAGAGCTTTTAAATGGTACTAAAGAATTCACACTTTTAGCCCTGGACACTCATTAGTAGTATATGTCTCTCTTCTTCCCCTTCAACTTTGGTACTGCAGGAAGAAAGTCAGAACAAAGAAAAGATTTCTGCAAAGATAGAGGCTCTGAATGAAAAGACACCTTCTCTGGCCAAGGCAATAGCTGCTTGGAAGCTGCAATTAGAAGATGATTACGCTTTTCAGCAGTTTAACTGGAAGGCTGATATGGTAGAGGCCTGGATAGGTATGATGGCCAGGGTCCCTTGGGTTTGAGAAATCCTAATAAATCGCCTTTTGTACCTAATAAATCGCCTGGTACCTTTTCTCTTACCGCTTGGAAAGAGGTGCTCCCTTTACTACCCACTCCTATCCTTTCTGGGCACAACTGCACTCACATATGCATACACACACACAAATAAGCATGCTGATGCATAACTAGGTACCATAATTCCAGAGAAAACATTTTTTTGGGAATTGGTGATTTTCATGTGTGATATTCAGAAAGGTGGGGCCATGGCAAAACATTCTAGGAAATAAACTAAAATGTTCAATTTACTTACAATTTATGTCTAATCTTCAATTTTCCTGTTTTTTGTGAAACATTCAGAAGTTCTCTTGGCCCTAGCTCTGTTTCAGTCCGTTTTATCCTGCCTTACTCTAGAAAAACAATCCATTGGTACCTGGTGCTTTCATAATCCAATGAACCACCTACTTTGAGAGTCAGGAAGCTCTCTTGGTGTCTATTGTCAATATTCTTTTTATCCTTATCAGGGCTTATGCAAGACCAACTCTCTTTCTCTTCTTAGTAATTATCTTTTTTTTTTTTTTTTCTCTTTAGCTGAGAAGGAAGCAAGCCTGAAGAACAATGGCAATGGTGCAGACCTCACTGCCTTCCTCCCTTTCCTGGCAAAGCAGGTGAGAGCAGGCTGCTGTGTGGGGAGTTGTCAGGGAAGCCCAAGACCCAGATCTCACAGAAGCTCAGTCCTCCAGGAATATTCATTTCTAAATTTGGGTATTTTATTATCTGTAGCATCTATAATGTCGTTCCCTTTTTCTTTCCTAATATTGACAATTTGCTTTTCTTTCCTTCTTTCTCTCTCTCTCTCATTAGTCTTGCTGCTAAGTGCGCAGCATTTTGTTAGAGAACCAATGTTTCGCTTTTTTATTTTCTCTGTTTTCATGTGTATTCTATTCCATTAATATATTTTTATATATTAATCATTTTCTTTTACTTTCTTTGGGATTAATTTGATGGGTTTCTAAAAATTTGAGATGGATAATTAGATTATCAAATATTAGTCATTCTTTTTTAACATATTGATTTTAAGTATAAAAATTTACCTCTAAGCTTTAGCTGAATCTCACAAATTTTATGTTATTTTTTTGTTATCATTTAGTTTCTGTAGTTTCTAATTTGACTTATTCTTTGACCTATTGATTATTTGGTAGTATATTGTTTAATGTCCAAACATTTGGGAATTTTCTCATTATCTTTCTGAAATTTATATCTAGTTGAATTCCACTGTATTTTAAAAACATATTCTATATTTTTTTCCAGGAAGGATATTTATTTATTGAGCACCTAACTCATACAAGTACTGTGATAAGAACTTTTTATATGTTTTCACATTTAACCCTCACAAAAATTTAGTGAGGAATATGTTCAATAACTTTCCAGGGACAGTGAGGCATTCATGACACTTCAATTCAACAGCAGAGACATTAATTTTTACTTGGGTATGTAGGAAAGAGGCAGGTTCTGCTCTTTCTCCATCTGCCTTTAGCTCATTAGGCATCCATTGAAAGAATCTCTCCTCCTGGATTCTGGGATAGGCAGCTGTGTTGCTTGGCTTCAGTCATGAGACACATAGAGACCTAGGCAATTTGTGTGTTCACGACTCAAGGTGTTCTAGAAATGCTGTGGAAAGAAACAAATGTTCTGTACTCCAATGGGGCCACAAATGCCCCTCCTAGATTCCCAGCCCTCTTAAAAGATACTCTATATTTTTTCAGAAGCTTGATTTATATCCAGCAAATGTCCTGTTTTGCTGTATATTATAAGCACATTTGAAAAGAATGTGTATTTTATTTTATAGTGATTTATGTTATTAACCACATTTTGGTTATTAATCATGTTGTTTAAATACCTTGTTATTTTTATATATTTTGAGGCTTGGCAAAAAGTTGTGCTGATATTGAGAATTGTGAAATCATATTGATGAATTGATACTTTTAACTATGAAATATTCCTCTTTCTCTCTAATAACACTTCTTGACTTAAATTCTTTTTCAGATATCAGTATACTACACCAACTTTCTTTCTTTTCTTTTAGTGTTTGCAGTATATATCTATTTCTATCCTTTAGGTTTTGTTTAAAAAAATTATCTCTTTACATTTTAGATGTGTCTTTTGTGAACATCATATAGTTGGGTATTTATTTATCCAATCTGATAATTTTTTATTGAAAAAGTGAGTTTATTTACATTTGAAGTAATTAATTCATAAATTTTGGTTTAAAGCTATAATTTAACTACCCCCTCCCCCACTGTCTAATCCCCTGTATTTTGGTCAGGGATTTAAATGATTCAAGACCTAGTTTCAATTTTTCTTAGAACTTGTTTTTTTCAGTGTGTTCCTAGAGACTTTCAGAGGTTTCAGCTAACGCCCTTTGACCAGGGTTGTTCCTATTCCTACTTGACGGGCCCTGAAGTTGGCACTGTGACACTACTGAAAATTCTAGTTGGCATTTTAAATTCTTAGCTACTGTTCCTGCTTGGCTTGTAGGACTTTTGTCCTCTATAGTTTCGGAAACTTAAATTCCTTGAGGGGAAAAGACAGCAGGACAGTGAGTCTGCTTTTCTGCAGCTCTCTCTTGATGGCCACTGAAATCCTGGCTGCCTCGGTTCCCTGGAATGCCACTTTTTGTCTCTTTAGCTCCATGACATTGTCAAAAGCTCTGAGCAGCATTTTATTCTCAGCACCCCCCTCCCCCAGTGCAGTTTATACTTCAAAGGGAAAAATAGAGAGAATATTGCTTTTACCTCAATGTTGTCCCCTTCTCTCTGGAATTTTGATCCTTCAAGCGGCAGCTACCTGGGCTGAATTCTGATTCTTTTCGAAGAGCTGATTCTTTGTACTTTTATCCAGCTGTTAAAGTTCTTCTCAAAGAGAGAATTGGTCAAATACAAGCCACTCTGTTAAAGCTGGAAGTGGAACTTCCCAAATGTTGTGATGTTGGTATTTATATTTCTGCAAAAAATTCACTTGTGTAACTGGCACCTGTAGGAGGTCTCTTGTTAGTCTGTGTACTTCCAAAGTCTCCAGTAGTGTCCTGCTACTAATTAGAACACAGAGTGTAGAAAAACCGTTGTAATAGAGTCTTGAAAATGATGTATACTGTAGGAAGATTTAATTTTGTTTGAGAAAATTTGGAAAACACATTATGTTCCAATATTCCCTTCATATTGATTTTGTACCTAGCCTAAAATCTAATTATAAAAATATACATACACTGGCACTTAACTATAATTCCATCCCCAAATGTTCACTTAAGTCTTTAAATTATATTTTGTTTTTCCTGGTCATCATCCTAACTCTTGCTTGGCCTTTGTCATGCTTATGATAAAAATCTGGCAGAACTCAGGTGTAAATGGCCCCTTGGAAACAACACTGTTTTCCTGTTCACAGCCTCTCTGCTGGTTTTTTTCAGGACACACTGGATGCCAGTCTGCATAGCTTCCAGAAGGAGAGGCTTTCTGAGATCACGGACCTGAAGGACCAGCTGGTGGCGGCTCAGCACAGCCAGACCAAAGCCATCGAGGAGCGCTACGCTGCCCTGATGAAGCGCTGGGGGCAGTTGCTAGAAGCCTCTGCAGCCCACAGACAGAAATTACTGGATAAACAGCTGCCTCTGCAAAAAGTAAAAGAAAAAGAAAAATTGATGAGGCATGATCGGGCCTCTATTATCTGTCTATTAGCCATGGAATTCAGTAATAGATACTGGAAACCCCATTAGATTAATCTACAGACATTTTAGTGCATTGAAAGGGGTCAGAAAGACTTTCTTACTGAGCGAGAAGTAATTTGTTTTCTTTTTTAGGTTAATAGGAAGATTTTTTTTTTCAGATTCATTTATCAGTTATACAGTTGACTTGAGATGAAAGCCAGACAAATATAGTGGAAAAAGTAGGTGAGACAAAAGGGTGGAAGGTCTTCGTATAAGATAGAATTAAAACTGGCTGGCAGGCAAGGTTGTCCTTGAGCTTTTTTCTAACTCAAATAAACAAAGCACCGGACAAACAGTCATGAAGCATGTTTTCAACTTGTATCACCCTTTTCTAGGTGGGAGACCCTGTGTATGCCACGTAACCTATCTCTGAGCCTTGATTGCCACATGTAGGAAGTAGGGTAATATTACCATCCTGTTCCTGTCTTTCTGTGATATTACTATTAAAAGAGGCAATGGATCTAAAAATGCAGTGTAAACCACTAAGTTCCATTATAGATATAAGTGAATAAAATATTCTTCCCAGCCTGGCAACAAGTTAAGGCAGAGAGTAAGGGAAACTAGGAAACAACCACACAAGTAAAAATTGGTCTGGATTCTTAGTTAATCTATACTCTTTTGAAAAATATAGGACCTACAGAAATAAATCTTAAATGAATAACTAAATCAACTAAATGAGCAGCTTTACACATATATATGCATTCAACATGGGAAGCTACTTTATATTCTTCTTCGGTTTTGCTTGATTTTTGAACTGTAAAAGGTTTTGTTATTTTGTTTTCTAATTATAAAATGTTTGTAAAATTTTTGCTCAATCCATAGCATTATGAAAATAATATGAAGTACTTTATAAGTTTTTGTGTCCTTCCTGTGTAGGAGCCATGTTAATTTTCTCTGCATTGTTCTGTCTTAGCATATAGATTGCTGAAATGAGTACAGGGTAAGATGTAATAGTGTAATACCTTTGTAACCTCCCTCCATTTGGACCAATTTTCTTCTCTTTAGCACCCTTGTTTGAGGACGAAAACTCATTTTCATATTTGCTCAAGACAAATCCCTTCAGAAGTACAATCTGCTGTCCCAAAATCTGGGATGCATTTTAAGTTTAAAACTATTTTTGATCACCTGCTGTTTGGAACAAGTTCATGCTATTTTTTTTTCATTCAGTAATATAGACAGTTTAGTGTTTATTCAGAGCATGTGGATAACTTCAGACAGTAATGCAAAAATACATAGATTCTTGCTCAGGATGTAGGTTAGAGGGTAGGAAATGGGTTTAAGCAGTGGTTCAAAAGCTTCAGGCATGAGATGGCACCTGAACCAGATTTAGAAAAAAGACAGGACAATGATTTAGGGTAGTCAAAGAGAGGTCATCTGGGTGTGGTCTTCAGAAGCTCAGAGGATAAAAAGAGGAAGTGGATAAAAGGATAGAACAGATTTTCCTGGTTTGTTTATTCAATCATTTTTCCATTCATTCATTCAACATCTATTTTTGCATCTTTACTATGCATCAGGTAGAATTGGAGCACAGACTTTAGAATAAGCAATCATATAATTGAAAACTTCCCTTGCCACTCTTAGAATCTGAGAGCTGAAATAATGTTGGAAATCATTCAACCTCCTCATTTGTAAACAATGGGACTTGACCAATTTCACACAGTGAGAAAATGCCAGGACCAGGGCTTGTACCTCTAACTCGCATGTCTGTTCATCTGATCACATGGTCCCCATTGGCATTAGTCTTGCCCTTTACATTGTTGGCCCTGCAAATATTTGAAGACAGTATTATTTTTATTCTTAATCTTCTCTTTTGCTGAGAGACTTTATTGGGAAAGACAGAGCCGTCCTTTTATTTTCTCTGCAGGCCGAGCAGCTATTCATGGAATTTGCACACAAAGCCTCAGCTTTCAATAACTGGTGTGAGAATGCCGAAGAGGACTTGTCAGAACCTGTACACTGTGTCAACCTGAATGAGATTCGGCAGCTACAGAAGGACCACAAGGATTTTTTGGCCTCCTTGGATGGGGCTCAAGCAGACTTCAACTATTTATTGGAGCTAGACCAGCAGATTAAGGCCTTAAATGTGCCCTCTAGCCCTTACACCTGGTTAACAGAAGTGCTGGAAAGGTTCTGGAAGCATCTATCTGATCTCATTAAGGTAACTTAGGACACAGCAGAAACTTCCTTTGGCTGCAGTAAGCA
The DNA here is from genome assembly GCF_041146395.1 of Eulemur rufifrons. Taxonomy (NCBI): domain Eukaryota; kingdom Metazoa; phylum Chordata; class Mammalia; order Primates; family Lemuridae; genus Eulemur; species Eulemur rufifrons. The sequence continues at coordinate 97,489,393 of NC_090990.1, forward strand.
TGACCACTTAATTTATTATCTACGTTGGGAGACTTTTGAGAAAAAAAGAATCACTGTTAATTATACTGGGTCAGCAGTCATGAGCTAAGATCACCTAAAAATATTGGGAAATATGTTTATAATAGGTATACCCTGTGCTCCACAGTTTGAGCAGTCTCATGCTTCTGGGTGTTGAATAATTATTTAGAGTAGCAAACAGAAGCTCTAAGAGGTGGTTCTGGTGATGAGTTATGAAAAGTTCATGAGGCTTGTATATATATTCAGAGCCTATATATTCCCCCCATCCAAGGCATTCCTTATTTTATACACACCTCAAAAATGGTCCTTTTATGTGCTTATTTGTAATTTTTGTCTATCTATAATGGTGTTTATTACTGAAACATAAAATGTTTAACAGAAAAATTTCACTGTAATATCACCATTTTTAGATGGCAACTCTTGCTACTGCCTTTCCCTTTAAGGCCATTTTTATGTTTATTTAAATTAAATTTCAACTGGGAAGAAAAAGATTGAGAAGGAGGGACATTTGCCTTTATCACTAGCTTACTTGTTACTGGGCTTGGTTTGAGACTCCTGAAAGTACTTATGTGAAGTGGTGCCATGAGCTGTCTTCACATTTTGGAGCTAAGAGGAAGTGGGCTGTGAGAAATATGAGTACATAGGCATATGCCTGTGGAACACAGCTTAGACTGGGAGAGGGAATACATGCAGCTGAGTCTACAAACCAGTTCTTTTACAGCAAAAAAAAAAAAAAAAAAAAAAGGGGGGGGGGGCCTTCAATATGAGCCTTATCGTGTGATTTGGGGTTTTAGGAACGGGAGCAGGAGCTGCAAAAGGAAGAGGCAAGACAAGTCAAGAACTTTGAGATGTGTCAAGAGTTTGAGCAGAGTGCCAGTGACTTCCTCCAGTGGATCCAGGACACCAGGTGGGCTGTGCAACCTTCAAACCTATGAGCTGTATGCCATACTCACTATCCCTATTATCCATAGGGATAACATAGATGTCTGAAGGGGAGAGGAGAGATTCCTACAGCATATACTCTGTCCTAAAATCATCCTGCCATGTTTATGCTATATATTTGGAATTGACTGTTTTCTGAATCAGTCCTTGAAAAATCAAGAAATAAGAATTTCATCCTGCTGCCCATTATGCACTCTTCTCTATTCTCTCTTTGATACTCTCACCTTTCTTCCTGTTGCTTGTAATTTCAGTCCAAAATAATAACATTTTCTTATGTTTGCATGGCGCATTGCACTTTACAAAGCACTTCCATATCCATTACCTCACTTAACTTTCAGAGCAACCTTGAAAAGTATGTGAAACAGATCTTATTACCTCTATTCCCAAGTATGTAAGGAAGTTCAAGTAGATAAATTGACTTGCTCAAGGTTACATATGTATTTACTGGCACACCTAAAAGCAGAGCCTACTGTGAACACCTAATATGAAGCTATCATGTTGCCTACCTACTAAAGCTGTAATGAGAATTGAGTGAGATAATACATATTAATTGTTTTATTAAAAGAAAAATGTTCTGTATATGAAGATAACATTTGTCACATCTTCTGGGGTAAATGACCTGGAAAAGAGGAGACTCAGAGGCTGCAATATGTTAGAATAAATGGTCGAAGTTGGTGGACTGTATCTAGTAGGTGAGTCAGAATTGTGTTTATACGATTCTGTAGAAACGATATATACTGTTTCTACATACTGATAAGGATAATCAGACAATGAACAAAAATAAATCCTATATCATATCTTAAAAACATCTGAAAGAAGACAGAGAAAACAATGTGCACACTCCTCTGCCTCTCATTTGGCTTCCTTTGTCACACTCTGGCAGTGTGTGCCCATCACTGAGATACTTCTTGACAACTTTGTCCTGAAGCAAGGAGCTCTTTGTCCTGAAGCAAGGAGCTTTGTGGGAGGCTCTGAGCTTCCCAGAGTGGGAGAGACTTTGGGAAAAGTGGGTGGTTAGGTTCATATTTTGTGGCTACAAGGATTTGAAGAATGTTTCATAAATCTGAAGAAATAAGAAGATCATTGAACTATTTTATGTTAACATATGATTTCCCTTTTCTCTCATCTGATTCCTGTTCCGGACCTCCATGTCCAGGGCTTACTTTCTGGATGGGTCAGTATTTTATGTTATCATGTCTGTTTTGTTATATTATTCTGGAAGAATTAATTAAGAAGGCCTTAGTGCTAAGGCTTGTTTATCCCATTACGATCTGACGGTGTTTAAGTACAAATGAGGGGTGAGAAGGAGAAGCTCGTATTTCCTTCTGCGCCTATACCTCACTAGGTGGGGTCTTGCCCACATTATTTCAGTGCATATTTGAGAATAAGAGCTAGGAGGGACATACAGGAGCCTTCTCCCAAGCAGAGAAGAAGGACAGTCCTCCCTTTCTCTTTGACCTGGCAAGTTTGCCGATAGACAGAAGGGTTTATTTGTGAAAACTTAGCTTTGTGGGACTTCATTTCATGGAGGTCATATAGCTTGGGAGAAGTAGAAGCAGAGAAGTAGAGGGGCTTTGAGTTAGTATGCCTGTATTAAATATTGACCTCTGATATTATGAGTAATATTTCCTTTTGGTTCTTAACTAGATCTTTGCTCAAAGAAACAGGAACTTTGGAGTCCCAGTTGGAAGCAAATAAAGTAAGTAATGTTTTGTTCATTAGCTGAGGATATTACCAGAGTTACAAAAAGTGCAAAAAAAAAGCACTTAAAGGCAACCCTGGTGATTGATACTTTCAAGCACCATGTCACCTAAAGTCAAAAAGCCAACGTTATAGTCCCAGTCCTGCCATCAATTTGCATTTTAGCCACAGACCACCACTTCATGAATATGGGCATCCATTTACTTAAATCTCTGACCTTTAATTTCTGTGTCTATACAATGGAGTCAATAGCTACATTATCAAGTTACTGCAATGATTAAGTAAAGGAGCAAATATGAAAGCTCCTATCCTACAACCTGGAACATTGGCAAATCCCTGTTCTTATTTGATGTGGTAAGATGATACAATTGCATCTAGAGGATCTCTGACAATTGAGTGAAGCAATGATCCAGAACAGTGTTTCTCAACCTTACTTTTATTATTGGTCCTCCAAGAGAAAAAACTCAAATCTAATTTCTTCCTAACAAGAGAAATTAAATACTAAAGATTAAAATGTCAGGTAGTTTTAACCTTTGAAGGGCAACAAGTCTTGTAATATCTAAGATTTTTTTCACTGTTCCCCACTATCATCAGAACCAATTTGTCCCTCCCCTCCTCGGGGAACAATGTCCCCTCAAGGAGAAAGCATCGGCAAGATGTAAAAATTTGGCATATAGTGTGCCTAGATGACAGGAGAAGCCCCTGTGCGTCCTCGTAAGCTGATGACAGAGGCCCAGAATTGAACACCGGGGAGCTTAAGTGAGCCCAAGAACTCAGTCACAATCAGTAGTGCAGATAAGTCCCAGTGCAAATCACTGGGCACTCATGATGCATGGATCCTGGGAATTCTAGTCTATTTGCAGTAGACATATAACTACTAACTTTTAGATTTATATATTACAGAATACCAGAGTGACAGGGGTCATCTCACCTAAACTTCCCACTATTTCATAAATGAGGACTTACAGAAGTGAAGTAGTTTTCCTGAGTAGTTCCTTTTTCACAGAGGACAAGAAGATCCTTGAGAATAATTGAAAAGAACCAATTAAGGGAAATTCACATTCTTCAGCCTCTTTATCTTCTTCTTCCACCTGAAGGTTTGGAGCTGGTGGCCTGGGTGACTGCTTCTCTTTTCTGTCTTTTTTCCAGAGAAAGCAGAAGGAGATCCAGGCAATGAAGCGTCAACTGACCAAGATTGAGGATCTGGGGGAAAATTTGGAAGAGGCTCTGGTTCTTGACATCAAATACAGCACCATTGGACTGGCCCAGCAGTGGGACCAGCTCTACCAGCTTGGGATGCGAATGCAACACAACCTGGAGCAACAGATCCAGGCCAAGTACTGAGGGCCCGTGGTCATGACAGGGAAGGGCGCAGGTGGTGTGAGGTGTTAGGAGCTTAACTAAGAGCTACAGTCTGGAATACTAGACAAAAAAGTTACCTCAGAGATGTACACACACCCTCTCTCTAATCAATACTCTCTTTTTACTGCCCCACATGATGACTGTTTCTTTTTATACTGAAGTCTGTCCTGAAATAAGAGAGCCCTCATCCCCCTGAGTCTACACATCTCCTGTCTGGACAATAACTGACTCTTGCATCCAATTTCTCAGAGTCCCTTCACCGTCTTATGTGATATCTTCAAAAACATTCCTTTTTGTAAGATTTTACCTAAAATACAATATCCAGAATGGAAGAAATGTTCAAAATGTGGCCTAATAGAGCAGAAAAGTAGAAACTCATCTTTCTAGATAAATTAATTATATCAATGCAGCTTTAAGTCTCAATAACTTTTTTATCCACATCAGGGACTGGCACAGTTTTTCTGTAGATGGCCTGATAATAAATAATTTAGACTTTGTGAGTCATACAGTTTCTGTTGTAACTCTTCAGCTCTGCTGTTGTAATGAAAAAGCAGCCATAGATAATCCATAAGTGGATGAACATGGCCGTGTTCCAGTAAAACTTTATTTATGGACACTGAAATTTGAATTTCATGTTTTATAAAATATTCTTCTATTTTTATATTCAACCATATAAAAATGTAAAAACCACTCTTAGTTCATGGTGGCAAGCTAACTTTGGCCCATGGACCTTAGTTTGCCAACTCCTGAACTAGATTATTCAAATAGCAGATTGTCCATTAAAATTCCTCTCTCGTTCATGTGACATGTCTTCTGCTATTCTGTGTTTTGTATAAAGGGCTAATTCATGTTTTTCCTTTCAGGGACACCATAGGTGTGAGTGAAGAGACACTAAAGGAGTTTAGCACAACCTATAAGTGAGTATGACTTCATAGGTGACTGGTTCTTTGTTTTCCAGACCATTCAGAGTGAGTCTACAAATACCGTTCTTTCCGCTCCATGTGGTTTGGTGGGATCTTAAATGAAGTTCTGGATATGCTAATTAGTTCCTGCCATGGATTTTTATATAATATTTCTGTGAAATTCTTGGACTTAAAATATACATTTCTTTCATGCTCAGTGTTTTACCCTTTTCCCTCTATCTATTAGGTTAAAAAAAAGTACAGAGACACAGACAGGCTCTCTACTCAGTTCTCTGACAACTTTATGACATGTTAGTAAAACTCCAGCTGATGCAGTAAGACATGTTCCTTTCTGTTCTAATTTGGTTCTCTATTGAGCTTGGTATAATGTTTTTATTCTCCAGGCACTTCGATGAACACTTGACAGGGCACTTGACTCACGAACAGTTCCGGTCCTGCCTGAGAGGACTTAATTACTACTTGCCCATGGTAGAGGAAGGGGAACCTGAGCCCAAGTTTGAGAAGTTCCTGGATGCTGTGGATCCAGGGAGGTAGGAGGCAGACCAAGGGTCAGACTACAGGAGGGACTGGGGCTTGGAGGGAAAAGTGCAGAGAGAAAAATGAGATATAAAACATGAAATTAACTCATCTGAGAATAGGAAGATACAGACAACTGCAAATGACGTGGGCAACTCTTGGTGTACTTTCAAGATTAGCTCAGAAATAAATGGCACTAACTTCAACTTAGGCACCAGCTCTGAGATTTGCCTGATTCATTATTTGTGTTTGATCTATGAATTTCAGTTCATTCTGAGGATGAGATGTGAGAGAAGAATCCTTTCATGTATATGAGGTGTTAAGAAGACATGAATGATTCAGAGGCCAACACATGGGGATGGGGGATATTGTGTGCTTTTGAGGGTGTGGTAGAGTCATAGAGGATCAAGTTACGGTTAGCGACTAAGTCTTTCTAAAACCAAGGACCAAAGAAGATCAGAAATTATTTGAGGTGCCTGGAGACTGATGCTGATGGGAAATTCCAAAACCCTGTGAAGAGTCAGGCTGGATGGACCTTGGAGAAACACAGTCTGGAGCTTAGTAAACAGTGTTTATTTGGCTGTAAGAGGGTGGATGGAGGTATCAAAATGGAGAGTACATCCCATAATCTCAGAGAGCTTAGCTGGAAGAGGCACTTGGAAAATTGGGCTTCCTTCTGTCTCTGAGACACTGAGTAAGAGGAGGAAGGCCCCTTCCTCCTCTGTCTCGAGAAAGCCCAGCTCCTGATGTGTGTCTCCCACAGGAAGGGCTATGTCACGCTGGAGGACTACACCTCATTCCTGATTGACAAGGAGTCAGAGAACATCAAGTCCAGTGATGAAATAGAGAATGGTTTCCAAGCCCTGGCAGAGGGCAAGGCCTATATTACCAAAGAGGACATGAAGCAGGTCAGATTCTGGTTGCCTCCCCCACTATGCTGTTGTTATAATCTGGATTTGCTGCTTGCCTACTCTGCACCCCCCTGCCCCCCACCCACCCATTTCTTTCCTCAGACCTCCTCTTGCACAAAACATCTTCTGTGTTGGTCACCACATCATTTCCTTTTGACCCAGCTCAAAACCTTTGTGGCTCTCTATTGACTGACATGTCAGAGTCTATCCAAAATCTGCAACTCAGTGTTTAAGACTATTTCTTATCCCTTCTATTCAATAAGCCACACGTAGGGAGCCAGATGGATAGAATAGTCAAAGGGAGTGGGATTTTTTCTTTAATAATGAGCTGAGTTGAACAGTTGAGTTGGTCTTATTCACTAGAAATTATGAATTTATGAGAAAAATGTGGGATAGGAACAGGGCTTGCTGCTCCTTCCAAAGGCTCTCCACATCCTGCATTTATGGTATATGGGAAGCCCCAAAGAACCAGCTGTTTTGAATCCCTATAACTGTATCTTTCTCTTTTTATGCTTTTCAGGCCCTAACCCCAGAACAAGTGTCATTCTGCACCATACATATGCAGCAATATATGGACCCACGGGGCCGAAGCCATCCTGCTGGCTATGACTATGTTGGCTTCACCAATTCCTACTTTGGCAACTCACAGGCAGATTCTGTGGAGCATAGAAAATCTTAATGTGGTGGGAGGTACTGGGAGATGAAACAGACAGGCAAATGCAAGGGATGAAAGTATAGTCATTTGTGTGTGTGTATATTGCATTTATTGTAGGACCTAAAAAGAAATCTCAAGGTTTGGGAGGAGGGGTAGAAGTGGGTAATAGAGTTGGAGGACAGGACCGGAGGCTATGGACTTACTTTGTGTACAACTAGTCACCGCCAAAGGGGCCAAGGTCTCTGTTTTTTTTTATTTGCTGTGTTCGGCATATCTTTATCATTTTGTTTTGTTCTGACTATAAAATAAAGTATTTCTAATTTTAAAAACAGTATTTTTTTTAAATAGGACAAAGTTAAATGTATTTCTGAGAATTGTACTATCATCTAAAGATGAACAGCTAATTACATGATAAAAAAGGGCCACGACAGAAGAGAGAAATAAAATCCAGGGTGATTTACAAATAATTTCTTTTTAGCTTTAGAATGTGTTTAAATTCTTACATTTGAAAATGAATATATTTGATATTCTGGGAAATATCAATATTTTAGTCTATAAAGTGGAACTACACAGAGATCCGCATAACACCTAATTTCTCCTTAACCTGTCCCTTTTCCTTACTTCACCATCATAGTAGATGTTATTACTTTCATGATGGCAAAACTCCAGCATAGCAGGGCCCCCTCTTGTCCTTCAAGCCCCCGAATTTCCTCTTTCTTTAAAATGTCAAAATATTAAGTGGGTACAAATGTTTTTGTTATATAGATACCTTTTATAATGCTTAAGGTGGGTCTTTTAGTGTGAATTTCCTCTTGGTCCACTGTATATAGACCAAACAACAGCAACAACAACAACAAACCATGTTTCTTGTTCTTCAGTTAAGAACTAGAAATCTGGCCTTTGACTTCCATACCAAGATCTTAAGGTCAGGTCTTCCATTTTGCACTGATGCAATTCAGTGATGCAATTCAGTGATGCAATTCAATACAGAATTCAGCCTCAACTTCTTTAACTGGGAGAGAGATTTACACTGATGCATTTTTATGTTGGAAAAGCAGCTGTTCACAGAGGCAGATACTTAAGCACATAGATGCACCCTTTGCATACTGATTTTTATTGTCCTGACATAGTTGAAAAATTCTGGTATTTCAATATCATCATATTTGAATTTTACTGTTTTACTAAATTAATTCAAAGTTTCAATATTATTTGAGAAAGAAAAAATTAACCTGTTGGTTCGATAATTTTATGTATGAACTTCTTAAATTCACAAAATGATATGGATATTTAAAACAATATATAGTAGCTTTACTTCTTTTTTTTTTTTATGGCCTTCTCAGATGCCAGCCATCTGATTCCTGGTTCTGTGTTCTCCCTATAGCTTGACATATTTCCCAGTACTCAATCCTCTCAAGTCTCAGGGATCTAGATCCACTTCCTTTCTTCTCCAGTCAGACACAGTGCCAGGTGATAGCATTTTACTCTTCTTCGTCCACCTATATCATGAGATAGAAGACGCTGGACACTGCTGGCTCTGGCTTCCACCAACATCAACTAGACAAAAGATTGGGTAGCCTAAAGTGATACTGTCTAGAAACTCTAAATAATAATAGATGAGTGCATTGGGTGCTTAATGAATAGCAGGCTTTATTCTGAAGACTTTATGTTAATCATCACCCCAAAACCCTATACAGTAGATACTTTCATCATTCCATTTCCAGGTGAGAAAATGAAGGCACATAAATGTTAAGAAACTTGCCCTAGGTCACACATCTAAAAAGTGCCAGGACTAGACTTAAAACCTAGCAAGTCTGACTCCAGAGTCTCTGGTATTAATTAGTTCTTTCAAAGCACCATGAGTTGAACATATGTGGTCATATTCACATCAGAGAGGTCTTTTCTTTGCTGTGTGTGTGTACCTGAAAGAAGAGTTTTTAAAGCACATAGTCATGTCCTTAATCAATGGAGGGTATTTGAATGACCTAGGAAGATTTTGCAGACTATATCTACTGTATAGGGTTTTGGGGTGATGATTAACATAAAGTCTTTAGAATAAAGCCTGCTATCCATTAAGCACCCAATGCACTCATCTATTATTATTTAGAGTTTCTAGACAGTATCACTTTAGGCTACCCAATCTTTTGTCTAGTTGATGTTGGTGGAAGCCAGAGCCAGCAGTGTCCAGCGTCTTCTATCTCATGATATAGGTGGACGAAGAAGAGTAAAATGCTATCACCTGGCACTGTGTCTGACTGGAGAAGAAAGGAAGTGAATCTAGATCCCTGAGACTTGAGAGGATTGAGTACTGGAAAATATGTCAAAATCAATTGTGTCAATATCTATAGAAATAATCCCAGAAATTTCTATTTTGTAAAATACCTCCAAGTGATGTTTTACACTTTCATGCTTAAAATTCCTATATTTGGAAGTTAGATGGACCTTTGAGTATTACTTGGCAATTCCTGGAACATCCTTACCCACTATCGGTCAGTGAGTATTTAGAGACTGTTTCGCTGAATGGACTGAATAAACTGTGGAAATGAATTTGCTCATACAGCCTCAGTGCAGTGGGGGATTATTTCCAGCCTATAATGAAAAGGACCCTAGGGTAGATGGCCTTTCTTTCCTGACCCAGGCTCTTTCTGCCATCTGACTAATTTACCTACTTTTCTCCAACCTGTTTTCTTCTCTGACATCTAGCTTCCTTCTACCCAAATTTGGTTTTCATCAAATTATAACTAAAGGTTGTATTTCTTTCCCGAGAACATGTAAAAATATGGATTCCTATTTGAAAAGTATCTTCTCAGCCTATGTTCTACCTTTGTCTCTCAAGTCATGCCCCACTTCTATCTCATTGCTAAATCATGTGGATCCTACCTTTTCAAAATCTTCTATGTTTGTAATTTCCTTCAGTTTCCAATTTCACCATTCATATTCAAGCCTCTTTGCCTTTCTTTAGGATGATGTCAATGGATTCCTTACTGATCTCTTTGCCTCTGGTTTCTCCTAGCTGAAATATATCATCCTCTCCACTGCTCGGTTAATTATCCTAAATCCTTTCCAGAAGCCACTCTACTCTCTGCTCAGTTTTACTGTGTCCTGTCTCCTGACAAAAGAGTCATGTCTGGAGCAAGGTATTCAAACTGCTGCTCACCTACAATAAAGAAGTCTTGTCTGAAGCTAACTTTGGAGCATCCTTTGCAAGGTATTTCCAGCTTCTCTGGACAAGGCACCACACTCTAAAATAGGCCTGTCTTGTCTTACTATTAAGCCTTTGGCTACTCTGTCCTCTTTTCTAAGAATGTCTTTTCTCCCCCAGTCAGTGCATTCAAAACTCACTCATCCTTAGGAATTACTTCAAGTACTACTTTAGACAAGAAGCCTTTTCTGATCCTCTCCCCAGAGTAAACTCTCCCTAAGCTAAAGACAACATCACTTTCCTTAATACATTATTAATAGTAGCAGCTGACATTTATTGGAAGATCACTATGATCCAAGTATTGTGCTAAATCTTTTATATGTATATGCATGATCCTGTTTAGCCACCAATACAAAATTATGAAGTTACAACCATTTTACAGATGACAACTTTGAAACTGAAAAGGTTAAATAACTTAAATCCAGAGTTGTAGGTTGAAGAGCTTGCATTCAAACTCCTACCAGAAAGCTATGTGAATCCATTGCATTTTTGCTTATCCCTAAGAATGTCTGGTGCCATGTATGACACAATGTAGGTGGAAAGTGAAACAGGCAGGATAGGTAGTTCTGCAACAGATTCAAAAGGATTGTATCCAACTTGGGGAATGACCCAAGTGAGGAGGGTCCTTGACAACCAAGATTATGAGGCCACCAAAGAGCATCAGCAATTATCAAGGAATGTAGAAAGTAAATATATTTTTTGAAATGGAATATACCCAGTTTGGCTAATCAATTAAAACAAGGAGAGAGGAGGAGGGGATGGTATATTCACACCTAATGGGTGTGGTGCACACTGGGGGATGGACAAACTTGTAGCTCTGATTTGGGCAGGGCAAAGGCAATATATGTAACCTAAACATTTGTATCCCCACAATATTCTGAAATATATATATATATATATGTAAAACAAGGAGGGCAAAGTAATAATGAGTCAGAGATAGCAAGTACTACTATTTAAAAAATACCCAGTAGGAGAAAACCTACCTTTTCATTTAGCGAGGCATAACACTAACCTAGCATTCACTGCATTTCACTGCATATTCACTGCATTTCAAATCTGGGAAGAGCATTACAGGTCAAATGGTCTAATTATGCAATAATTTTAGAAATCTCTGCAGTACCCCCGATAGGGCTCCTGCCAGCCCGGCCTTGAACTTGAGCACTCCAAACTTCCCTCATTTTGTTCAGCTCAGTTAGAAAATTCTTAATGATCTTAATTAAGAAAATTATTAATTCTTAATGGGTTTCAGTAGCTAGGGATAGCATCTATAAGGCTGAAAGTGAAAAGTTACAACTTCTTCGTGAGTTGTGCACAGTGAGCAGAGCAGAGCCTCTGCGTGCCCAAGCAGCCTGGAGGAAGGGCAGGAGGCAAGATCAGGTTCTTCCAGGGGCATGAGGTTGGGACAGGTTTGGCCTGAGGCCCTGAATATCTGACCCATTGGCCTGGGTTCCCGGTCTATGCCCAGCCTACACAGGAGAGAGACTGTCTTTGTGGGCTAGCTTTCATCCTTTACCCAGCAAGCTCCCTCGGAAAGCATTTCTCAGAGCTGTCTGCACAGCCCGGTTCCTTAGACTATATACAATGGGGTTGAGGAGAGGGGTCACCACAGTATAGGTGACAGCAATAAGCTGATCCCTCTCAAGAGAGTAGCTGGCTTTGGGCCTCAAGTACATGAAGGAGGCACAACCATAGTGAATAATGACCACTGTGAGATGTGAGACACAGGTGGAGAAGGCCTTCTTCTGCCCCTCAGCAGAGGGGATCCTCAGGATTGCTGCCAGGATGTACGCGCAGGAGATAGTGATGAAGAGGAAGGAAACCAAGAGGACAATCAGGCTGAGAATGAGGATCCCCAGCTCACTCAGTCCTGTATCCCCACAAGCTAGGCTCAGCACTGGGGGGGTGTCACAGAAAAAGTGCTGAATCTCATGGGAACTGCAGAATGAGAGGCAGAAAATGACCAGTGTCATTCCAAGCCCAAAGAAGTATCCACTCAGGAAGGAGGTACCAATCAGCTGGGCACAGAGGGTAGGATTCATGCAACTAGCATAGTGCAGTGAGGTACAAATGGCCACATATCTGTCAAAGCCCATGACAGCCAGAAGGATGCAGTTGGTGCAGGCCCATGAGGCAGAGAAGAACATCTGGATGGCACAGCCCACATAGGAGATAGTCTGGCCCCCCATAGCAAGGCCACAGAGCATCCTAGGGATGATGCCCAAAGTGTAGCAGGTTTCAGAGAAGGATAAGAAGGAAAGGAAGAGGTATATGGGGGTGTGCAGATGACTATCCAGCCTGATGACTACAATGATGAAGACGTTGCTGGTCAGGGTGATGAGATACAGAGAGAGGAACACGGCAAAAAGCAGGAGTTGCAGCTCCCCAAAACTGGAGAAGCCCAGGAAGACAAAACCCCTCCAGAAGGTTACATTGGTCTGCCCCATTCTGAGTGATATCCCTGATAGATTTGTTCCTTCCACCTAGTGAGTAGATGCCTAGCTTCTTTCAAAGGCAGGATGAGATGGATTCTTTTTTCCTTGTGCCTGTTGTAACTTGAAAAGGAAGCTCCAATTTAGACTGCAGTCAAACTTCAGAAGGGTATTTGTTACAATAGACACAGATGTATGGATCCATTCTCACATGCATGTACAATCCTCACACATTCATATGCACACATTTTCACAAAAACATATATATGACTACATATAGGGAGTCACGTACAAAGCACTCACACATAATTATACTCATTTTATACATTCAAAACTACGCATTGTACATTTACCATTAATGACCGTATCTACTTACATCACAAATACATATGCATTCAGACAACACCCAAATCTGTAGATACATGCATGACATATATGTTCACACTGACCTAGTACATACACTGCCACATAAGAATACACATGTGGACATAAACATATTGCCTGTTAGAACGTGAGGTAGAGGTAGGGGGCTTGACAGAAATTATTTTATAGATCAAGCAACAAAGGCCAAAGGAGGTGAAGTGACTTTCTTGAAGTCACACATACCAGGCTTAAAGAACAAATATGGCGAGACCTAATCTAACATCATTTCCCTCCTACAATGATGACTCTCCTCAGGCACTGTGGGATACTCACTAACATGAATATAGAATAAGAAAAAGTTTGTTCGGTAACAATCATTTGTGTCTATACAACCCCTCTTTTTTTTTTTTTTTTTTTTTTTGTTGTTGTTGTTGTTGAGACAGAGTCTCACTTTGTTGCCCAGGCTAGAGTGAGTGCCGTGGCGTCAGCTTAGCTCACAGCAACCTCAGACTCCTCGGCTTAAGCGATCCTACTGCCTCAGCCTCCCGAGTAGCTGGGACTACAGGCATGCGCCACTATGCCCGGCTAATTTTTTCTATATAGATTTTTAGTTGTCCATATAATGTCTTTCTATTTTTAGTAGAGACGGGGTCTCGCTCAGGCTGGCTCTCGAACTCCTGACCTTGAGCAATTCACCCGCCTCGGCCTCCCAGAGTGCTAGGATTACAGGCGTGAGCCACCGCGCCCGGCCTACAACCCCTCTTTGAAGTCATTTTACTCTTTCCAAATTCCTTGAGCAAGGTGGGGCAAGATCCTTTTACATGTGAGTCTATGCTGAGCACCAAAGGATGAATCAATGCTCAGGGCAAGTTGTATATCTTGTGTCTCTGAACCCAAAGATCAGCTATCAGGCTCTGCTGCCTCCCAAGATCTGCTGGGAACCAAAGTATGGGAGAAATTAGACAAGGGAGGATTCTCCACTCACCTGAAGAGGCTCCCAGTGAGAGCAAGTCCTGCCTTTTAATAGCCATGCACTAGACTGCTTCCCAGCAGGCTGTCCTACAGGAGAATGCCCTGAGGTCCACCTGAGCAGAATGTTGTCCCCAAATGATACCAAGAAGCCTTCCACAACCCCAGCCCTAAGTGGTGAATCATATCTATTTCTCTCCAAACAAGTTTTCTCTCTAAGGATTCCCCAATCCCAATGGCACTGTTTCAGGAAGTACATATAATTGTGCCTCCTGTCATTAGTTGGGAATACCCTTTTGGGGAAAGCAGAAAAGGGAATGTGAGGAAAGAGATGCTAGGATGATGATTCAAACAATAATTTGTATGTATATCATGTGCTCAATATTATATTAATGATTTTCACATGATAAATCTTTTAAAATTTGTAACAACCTGATAAGAGATTGCATTAATAATTACATTTTATAGAAGAGGAAACAGCCCGATAGAGTTGAAGCAACTAACATCATTATATGGATTTTATACAATATGTAAGGATTATTATTATCCCTATTTTTCACATAAGAAAACTGAGGCATGGAAAAATTAAATAACTTACTCAAGGTAACAGGTGACACAGCAACAAATAGACTCAAGAAGCCTTTCTCTTAGTTACCATACTTTCCCTGGTACCCGGCATTGGTTAGGAGGATTGAAAAGATAAGTAAGATGTGGAATCACACATAACATGAGTATAGATGTTGACTTTATAACTATTTTTCTTGTACTATTGTTTTAGTTGTTGGTCCAGGGATTACAGCATATATTTTAAAAATAATCTACTTAAATTTGAACATTGAATGACTTCCAGTTAAATAGAGAAAATTTGCAATGGCATAGATCCATTTATGTAAATCCACCAGCACTCATCATAATTTTTAAACAAGGATATGCTATTATAAAAAAATGAGAGAAAAATTATATGTGTGCCTAATCTTTTATATTTAACCAATGTATATCATCTTAAGTGTTCATTCTTTCTTGCATATCTAGCTGAAAATTAAATGAGTGTCATTTTCCTGCAGCCTGAAGGATTTCCTTTAGTATTTCTTATAGCGCAGGTGTGCTAGCAACATATTACCTACATTTGTATTTGTTTAAAACTGTCTTCATTTTTCTTTTATTTGTGAAATGTACATTTGCTGAATATAAAATTATTGTTCATCATAATTTTTTTTCTTTCACCTTTCAATATGTCACTTTCAATGTCTCCATCCTCCAAAGTTTCTGGTAAGAATGTTGCCATTGATTGTATCATTGTTCTACTCTATATAATGGGTCATTTTTGTCTTATTTCAATATTTCCTCTTTAATGTCAGAAATTTTACTATAATGTACTCCGATATGCTTTATGTATTTCTCTTATTTGTGGTTTGTTGAACATCTTAAATTAGTCAGTTAATATTTTCCACCAAATTTGGGAAGTTTTTAGCTATTATTTCTTCAAATATCTTTCTTCCTTTTTTTTGTCTCCTTTTGAGATTCCAATTACACATGTATTGCACCTCTTAATACAGTCTCAAAAGCCTCAAATAATTTTTCATTTTATTTCTATTTTTCCTCCATATTTTTTAGATCAGATAATTGCTAGTGATTTAGTTTCAAATTCATTCTTTTTTTTTTTTTTTTTTTTACCATCTCCAATCTGCTGTTGAGCTCATTTCATGAATTTTTCAGCTCAGCTATTGCATTTTAAAATCTGGGTTTCTAATTTTTTAATAATTTCCATTTCTGTACCAATTTTATCCATCTGTTTTATCTTTATTACCATATTTCCCTTTCATTGTTTGAGCATATTTATGATATTTAATGTGAATACTGCAAAATCTAAAATATGAGCTCACTTAAAATCAACTTCTGTAGCTATTATTCCTCTGTATGGATTGCACTTTACTAAATTTTTGTATAATTAAACATTTTTGGTTGAAAACTGAACATTTTAGAAAAGACTTCGTAGTGATTCTGAAATCTGTTTTGTTTTCTTTCCTGAGGTTTGTTTTTGTTTGTTTGTTTGTTTTGTCTAGTAAGCAGTTAACTTCCCAAGACTAAAAATGCAAGATATTTCTTACCACCTGTTTGCAGCAGTTGATGTCTCTGCTCAAATTGTTTGGCTCCAAAATTCTGCTTCTTTTCTTCTGTCTTTCCTTTCAGTCTGGCTTTCTGGTTATCCTCACTATGCATACATAGTTTAGCTGTCTGCATGTGTGATAGCTCTCAGCAAATATTTGTAGAGTTTACTCTAAGATCTTGAGACTCTTTCTTTCTATATTTCCCTAAATCTGTGAGAGTTCTGTTTGTTGTTTGACAACTTAAGCCAGTAAGGTGTCCACTCGCAGCCCTCAAACAGTGTGGTAGTAGATGATACATTCAGTCAAAGGCATGTCAAACTCACAAATATTACCAAGAGTCAATCAATCTTTCAAGAGCATATTCCTCTCTCCTTGTGTTGTTTTTCTCTTTCACTGAGCTTCCTGTGATAAGTCAAGAGCTCTGGGCAAAGATAACACTCAGATTTGGTATGTCAGCTCTTCTCTTGCTCTCTCATTTACAGAATTTCCCTTTTACATTTTCAATTTTGATTCTGCTTTAAACTCTATTATCTGCCATCTTG
Organism: Eulemur rufifrons; assembly: GCF_041146395.1. Lineage (NCBI taxonomy): Eukaryota > Metazoa > Chordata > Mammalia > Primates > Lemuridae > Eulemur > Eulemur rufifrons. Next base: position 97,506,031 of record NC_090990.1, read on the forward strand.
AGGGTTAGGTGGGGTATGCTGGGACTGCTCTTAAGAAAGTTTCAAACTCACAATTCTAAACTGATATGATAAAATAGTAATATTTTAATATAAAGTACTTTTCAAGTTTCTGGCTGCCTTTGTTTATTTTCCAATGACTTCAAATAGTATTTTTTTTTTATTATTTTTGTCCACGTTTCATAATTTTTATCTATGGGAAGAATCATGTGATTTCTTCACACTATTCTTAATTTCCCCTTTTCTATTTTATGCCCAACATCCCCATCCACCCTGCTGCTGTCTTCTCAACCCATTCCTCGATTCAGGAAGACCACTTGATATTAGCTGGGCCAGAGTATATCAATCTGTGGTTGCAGAAATTAGTGCAAGTGGTGGGCAGATGAATAAAGCCAAGCTCATAAATGTCTCTTTTGGTTTTACATAACTCATGGTGAAAAGAAAGATGCACAAGTTCCATAAGAAAACATTTCTAGCTGAATGACAAAAACAAAAACTGTTTATGTTTGTGAAATGCATTAAAAATTGCTTAAGGCAAATTTATAGGTTTAAATTCTTGTATTAGGAAAACAAACAATATTAAAACTAAACCATGATCTGTGCTTAAAAATTAAAATGTGAGAGAAAAAGTCAGCCTAACTCAAAAGTGGGAAGAAAGAAAATAATAAGATATGAACAATAGACAATAAAATAAGTAAAAAAAAAGAAAGAAAATCAGAAATATTAAAGTGGAAGTATTAGAAGTTCTTAAGGAAATTGATAAATCCTTAACAATATTGATCAAAAACAAAGAGAAAGGAGTCACCAAAAAGTAGATATAAAATAGTGAATATTAATTCATATCCTACAGAAAATTGGAGTATAATAAGAACACATTGTGAACTAGTTAGGGTCAATAAGTTAAAAAACTTAGATAAAAAGAAAGAATTCACTTAAAAGCACAACCTACTGAAAGTGACAAAAATAAACAGAAAATCTAAGTAGCTCAAAATTTGTTCAAAAAAATAGATTTCAAAGTATAAAACTTTCCAAATGGAAAATTCCAGATTCAGATGGCTTTATTAATTAATGCTACCAAATACTTAAGAAAAAAATATAAGCAAGCTTTCCCAAATTCTTTCAGGAAATAAAATGTCAGTGAACAATTCATATATCATTTTATGAGTCCAGAATAACACTAAAACTGAAACCCAACAAGCATGTTACAAAAAGATAAAATTATAGACCACTATAACTCGTTAACATAGTTTCAAAAATGTCCCTAACAAAATACCTAGAAAATCTTCCTAAATCTACAAAAAGGGCTAATGGAACTATTAATAATAAGTACATTTAGCAAGATCTCAGCTTATCATAGATAGTGAAAGGGCAGTCTTACTAACCAACAAGGAAAAATAAATTTTTAACAGGCAACAACTTAGAGTAGCATAAACCTTAAGGTTAGTAACATGAATCTCTCTCATACAGAGATGTTTACCTTACAATTAAAAGAAGCTAAGCTAACAGAAGGAGCAGAAATCCTCATTAACATTCGCCAGAGTTGGTCAATTCACATTCCAAACAGAAAAGAAGTCTCTCAGGGAAAGAGGAAGAAAGGCTAGACTGCCTAATGGACCGTCACTGCCTATAAAAAGTCTTTTTGAGCTTGTTTAAACAGTCTTGAAGTGTTCCTCAGTGGACAGCTGAAACATGAGCATCCCCCACTTCTCCAAGGAGAGACATCTTTTTGGCACTACCAAAAAGAAAGAAGAAACCAATTCCTGTTATCAACGTACTACCTGAGAGACAGAAAAGGACGAACTCAGCAGTTTCTCAGCTATCCTCTACTAATAAGGCTACAATCATAACTGCCACCCCCCATCCCTCCTCAGCCTGCCCTAATAAAGGGTCACAGTCATTTGGCCATGGGTCCAGCGCCTCTCTTTATTTTCTGGTGCTGTGCCCTCCTTCTCTTTGGAGAAACAGTAAATAAACGTGATGCTTTTTTCTATCCTAATCATTGTCCGAGAATTCTTTCTACCCCTGCGTAAAGATGGAGTTCACACTCTAACAGATAGATAGATGACAGATCAAATCAATTGTTTTTCTTTATATTAGTAACAGAACAACAAATGAAATATTAAAATGTCAATTTCAATAACACCAAAAACATTTAAAAAATGAATTAAATTTAATAAAATATAAGAAAATATTCTACACTTAAAGCTATAAATAGGCAAAAATTAAAACCTAAGTAAGTGGAGATGCAGTGTAATATTAATGCATAAAAAGACAATATTGTAAATATATGAATTCCCCAAAGTTATCTATATATTCAATGCCTTCTTAATCAAAATTCCAGGAGGATTTGCTGTAGAAATTGATAAGCTAACTCTAAACTTTTTACAAAAACACAAAGATCTAAGAAATCTTGAAAAAGAAACTCACAGGATTTAAAATCCTGATTTCAAAATTACTATAAAGTAAAAATAATGAAAATAGTGTACTATTGGCAAAAAGGTAGGAAAATAGAGTTCAGAAATAGTCACATACATAAACAATCAATTCAAATTTAACAAAGATGCTTGTGCAATTAAAGAAAGAAAGGAACGTCTTTTCAAAAGATGATGCTGAAACAACTGCATTTTGATGTTAAGAAAAACCAAAACAAAAAAGTGAAAATAAAAACTTAATTCCCATATTATTCTATTAAATAAATTATTAAAAATGGAGCATGGACCTAATTGTGAAAGCCAAAGTATATAGTAACTAAAATAAAACATAGAATAATATTTTCTTTATCTCAGGATAGGGAAAGATTTTTAGTCAGAACATCAAAAGAGACATAAAAATTAGTACATAAAATTATGAAAATTAAAAACTACTCATCAAGGAGCAGAATGACAGAGCAAAATAATACAGCTACTTTATATAACATACCAATTTATTTTAAGCTAAACATAGACCTAGTAAGTTTATTTACACACAAAGACTTATAAGAATATGTTTTAGTGTTTAATTCATAATAATGAAATACTAGAATATAATACTGAAATAATTATGAAATAATAATGAAAAGCTAGAATCAGCCCAAATGTTCATAAACTGGTGAATAAATAAATAAGTTGTGGCATATTCATACAATGAAATAAAACCTATCAATAAAAAAGAATGAACATGGAAGAAATGGATAAATCTCCAAAGCATTATGTTGAGCAAAGGAAGAGAGAAACAACAGAGTACATATATAATATGATTCCATGTATTAGTTTATTGAACAAGAAAATTTTATGATAGTTATAGAAATCAGCTCAGTGGCTGTCTCGGGCAGATGAATGAGGTAGGAAAGAAGTAAACCACAATTAAAACATGTCTGGCCTCCAGATTGGCACCATGAGCTGCCATGTGGAAACTTTCCACTAAACAAATGCAAAGAAATATTGCATAAGCGTATTATTTTAACATGATGGTTGGGAGCATGGAAATGGAATCAGATGGACATGGACCAAAATCCTGGCCATATCATTTCCTAGCTGTGTGTCCAAAGGCATGTTGCTTATTTCTCTGAAGCTCAGTTTTCACATCTCAACAATTTTAACAAATTGATTTATTTTTTTAAAAAGTCTGTTCTTGCATTCTAGTATTACATTTTTTTACTTCCAAGTCATATTATCTATTCAAAATGCAGTTAAGTAAAATAATTATTAAATGAGTAAGTACAATTGTACATAAATGGAGATTTTAGTGTTTCCAATTTTCAATTGATTATTTTGCTCAAAAATTATTAGCTTTATTTCTAATATTATTATTACTATTATTTTTAGCTAAGAATTTTGGTGTAACATAGGCTAGCCTTGTACTTCATCAAGGCAGGATGTTTGAAGAACCCAAAGGCTCTTAGAGTATGGCTCTTTCACGCAAAAAGCGGTATTTAAAATTAAAGTTCGACCCAAGTGCCCATCAATATGTGGTGGATTAATAAAATGTGGAATATGTATACCATGGAGTACTACTCAGCCATAAACATCGGTGAACTAATACCTCTTGTATTAACCTGGATGGAACTAGAGACCATTCTTCTAAGTGAAGTGTCACAAGAATAGAAAAACAAACACCAAGGCCGGGCGCGGTGGCTCACGCCTGTAATACTAGCACTCTGGGAGGCCGAGGCGGGTGGATCGCTCGAGGTCAGGAGTTTGAGACCAGCCTGAGCAAAACCGAGACCCCCGTCTCTACTAAAAATAGAAAGAAATTATCTGGCCAGCTAAAATATATATATATAGAAAAAATCAGCCGGGCATGGTGGCGCATGCCTGTAGTCCCAGCTACTCAGGAGGCTGAGGCAGTAGGCTCGCTTGAGCCCAGGAGTTTGAGGTTGCTGTGAGCTAGGCTGACGCCATGGCACTCACTCTAGCGCGGGCAACAGAGTGAGACTCTGTCTCAAAAAAAAAAAAAAAAAAGAAAGAAAAACAAACACCACATGTACTCACCATTAAATTGCAACTAATCAGTCAACATTTATGTGCACATATGGAAATAACATTCATTGGAAATCAAGCAGGAGGGAGTGGGAAGGAGGGAGTGGGTAAATTCATATCTAATGAGTAAAATGCACACTATCTGGGGGATGGGCACACTTATAACTTTGACTCAAACGGTACAAAAGCAATTTAGGTAACCAAAATGTTTTTACCCCCATTCTATTCTTAAATTAAATCAATAAATAAAATTAAAGTTTGAGAAACAAAAAAGAACATAATGAAACTTTCTGGAGTGATAAAAATGTTCTAGATCTTGAATCCAGATATGATTACCTATGCACACACATTTTTCAAATGTCATTGAACTCTACACTTGTGGTCAGTACATTCTGCTACATGTAAATAATGCTTCAATTTTAAAATACACTGATTTAATAATGTAAACTGCAGATAGTAAAGCTTGACAAAGACTTCTTGGAAAATGATTTTACATTGAAGAGAGAATGAAAACGTATTTGGAGTTTGCAGAAAATATACATTGCAATATTACCTTGGTTTATGATACTTTTTAAAATAAAATGTGATGTTCATTTTTGGGTGATCATAATTCTCTGTTTTTATAACTATCATAAACATAACCCTTATTTTTATTTTTATGGTGAATATGTGTTTACATTAAATAAAATATTAGGTACAGTAGTTCCTAAAATAAGACATATATTCTTTGAGACAAATAAATTGCATTATATTATAGTCTCAATTGTGTCTCACCTGTGAGTTGATATTCTTTCTAATATTAAGAGTGAAATCAGATGACTGTCAGAGTGAGATCATTTATATCTGATATTCATACAATTAAATGATATTAAGCTGGAACTGTTTGCTAGTCTGGGAAATTAGATGTTTTTGATAAGAGCTCATGCTTTAATGGAATCTTGAAAACATATTACTCATCAGCTGCCAAAAATGTTCATTTGTTTTCTAAACACTTCTTTCTAGCTGCCACAGTTTCTAAAGAGAAATCTATCAATCAATTTTTTTTCCTGATAGGTCAAATGTTGTTTTTTTCTTGATAATTTCAATATATTTTTTTTTGTGTTTAGTTTTCAGAAGTTTGACTCATGTGTCTTGATATAGATTTCTTGGGGTTTATCCTGTTTGGTACTAACTCAGTAATGAAACAGAAAGTCTTAGCAAAGAAATAGAAAATATAAAGAAAAACCAAATGGAAATTTTCCTGGTTCTTCGTATGATGAGTGATTTTCTACAGGAACCTGGGTATTTGAGGTATCATATTATTGTTATTGAAACACACGGGAGTTTCATCATAGGTCCAGTCCAGTTGCTCCTTGAAACAGAACAACCAATTTCTGAGACAAGGAGGATTGCCAATGAAGAAAGAAATTTTAATACCAAAGAGGTCTTGAGGGGAAAAGCATTCTCAAATCTGTCTCCCCAAATAAGGGAGAGTCCAGACTTTTCAAAGAGGGAAAATAAACAAAGGGCTACAGGCATTTTGGCTGCTCTTTTGAAATTAGCAAGTGAAATTATCAAGGGTCTAAACTCATGGCATAGGTTACTGAGAGTGAATCTTGGTCAGGAAGTTTGCCTAGGAACCTTTGAAATCTCACCTCCTTTGTCTTGCAGAAAATCCACCATTTCTGGGAAACAACTCAAAAGGTCAAATAGTTAAGGGAGAGGATTATGAAAACTATAGAGGTCATTGAAATTTGTTCATAGAGTGGGTTACATTATGACAAGATTTCATTTAAACCTTCTATTTTATCTGGCTTCCTCTAACACCACTCCTGTAGGGAAAAGTGGGAGTGCCAACTTTTTACAACCAGATTGCTATAATAGAAATCCAAGTTCCCCATACAGCTTCTGTTGACACCTGGCATGGGAAAGAATCCTCTTTACTGCTAGGCTGGATGAAATTTCCAGCTCTTCACTATTTTTCTACGTACGCCACTCTGGCCACCCTGGAAGGGTGCTTCCTTGCAGCTCCAACAGCCTCCACTGACAGAGCTGAGGATCAATCATTCTCTCTGGGAAGTGGTGAAAGCCCTGACTGTCCACCAGGAGTCCTCTGGCACCTTCCTAGTGTGGGGAGAGGGAGGGGATCATTCCTTCTAAGAGAGAATAGAAATTCCAGGTTCCCATGTGGTCTCCACAGACATCTCAGGGAGGGAGTTAAGAGGGGAACTCATTACCAGCCTGCACAGATCCTAGCTCTCTACTCAGTCTTTGATGACACCACCCCAGTGAGGACATTGAGGCACACTGTTACAGCCTTGTGAGCATGAAAGTCTAGGTTCCCACTTGGCCTTTTGTGGCATGAGGTTACAGCATTTTCTGTGGTGTTTGGCTGTAGTAGAGTGCTTATTCTTTAAGAGTTTTCTGTCTTTATAGGCTGCCTGGCTGCCCCCCTTCGTCCTGGTCTTCTGGAGAGCAGACTTTTGATAGGGCTTTTTTTTTTTTTTTTAAATCTGTGTCCTTTGGTGGCTTCATCAGCTCCAGGACTGGGATATATGAGGCAACAAGAACACTCAGGGAACTCACCACTACATCTTTGAGTCGCAAAGTTCCTGGCACTGTCATTTTACTCCACCTTTCATGGATTTCTTATATATATATATGATATGTATATAATGTTCTGGGTTTTTAGTTGTACTAAGTGGAAGAAATAGGGAAAAAATACTTTTAATCCATCTTCCTGGAAGTGGAAGTCATACTGCTGTCAGGCTTTATCACAGAGAGTTTCCTAAATTGAATGAGTGAAGTCTGTACCTCGAACCATTCCAAAGTTAGGTGAATTGAGCGATAGATATATAGAGAGCTAAAGCACATTATAACCTAAAAATATTTTAACAAAAAAAAAAATATTGACCAAGGTGAATGAAACCAATAGTATTTTCATTTTCTCCAAACTTCTGAATATATTAAGTTAAGCAAAGTGTTTATAATGGCTGAACAATCACACTGAACTATCATTTGATAATAACTGGAAAACTTGTTATGATGAACTTTTTCAGAAACTGAAAAAAATTAAATGCTAATGATAGACAATATTTTTTGCAAGTCAAATAGATGCCCTACCATTTTTGAGAAAGTAAAAAAAGGAACTTTTTTTTTTTTTTTTTTTTTTTTTTTTTGAGACAGAGTCTCACTCTATTGCCCAGGCTAGAGTGCCGTGGCATCTGCCTAGCTCACAGCAACCTCAAACTCCTGGGCTCAAGTGATCCTACTGCCTCAGCCTCCCGAGTAGCTGGGACTACAGGCATGCGCCACCATGCCCGGCTCATTTTTTCTATATATATATTTTTTAGCTGTCCAAATCATTTCTTTCTATTTTTAGTAGAGACGGGGTCTCGCTCTTGCTCAGGCTGGTCTCGAACTCCTGACCTCGAGCGATCCTCCTGCCTCGGCCTCCCAGAGTGCTAGGATTACAGGCGTGAGCCACCGCGCCCGGCCTAAAAAAAGGAACTGATAAAATTATCCTCTAATTAATTATTAAAAATCACTCAGTGATATACCATTAAGCTATTAATGGTATAGGACTTGGAAGGAATTCAAAGAATTGAATTGCATTGCTATTAAAAAATAAATAAATAAAAGCTCCCTCAATGCCTTTTTTTGTATTTCTGTCAGTAGAGTTTCCAGTATTTCCATCTATAAAAATAAAATATTATACAATAAAATTGATCCTGAACTGTTTTATTTTAGCAAGAATAAATATTAATCATGAGTTTATGAGGTAATTTTAAAGCACTATTTTCATCCAGTGATAATTTTGTATTAAAATTTTACTTTTCACATTTAATAAAATTCTCTTTTATATAAAATATAGTAAAACATTTTTGCAAGCAATCTGTAAATATTTTTGCTGCAGAGAAGTATCAGGTGATCAACCAAACACATAAGCATAAACATATATATAAAAGAAGTTGAAAAAGAAAACTAAGAGATATCTTTTTATCTTTTATTTTTTTTAATTTTTAATTTTTTTTTTTTTTTTGAGACAGAGTCTCACTCTGTTGCCCAGGCTAGAGTGCCATGGTGTCAGCCTAGCTCACGGCAACCTCAAACTCCTGGGCTCAAGCGATCCTCCTGCCTCAGCCTCCCGAGTAGCTGGGACTACAGGCATTCACCACCATGTCCGGCTAATTCTTTTTATGTATATATTTTTAATTGTCCAGCTAATTTCTTTCTATTTTTTCTTTAGTAGAGACGGGGTCTCGCTCTTGCTCAGGCTGGTCTCGAACTCCTGAGCTCAAACGATCCTCCTGCCTCAGCCTCCCAGAGTGCTAGGATTACAGGCATGAGACACTGCGCCTGGTCGAGATATCTTTTTAATGGAAGATATAAAATAGCAAATTACTATTGCATTTAAATTCCACTGAATACATTTTTTAAAATGAGCTAACAGAAGTATGCTAATACATCAATATGTATAATATGTGATATATATCTCCACATGTAAAAAAATATATGGCAGCTCCCAATACGAAAACCACTTGCCAAACAGTTCTGAAATAACTTGAGACATTGATTATTGTATTTTTTATTTCCATAATTTTCATTTTGCTTTTACAGTTCTTTGGATGAAGTTTTTCATGTTTCAATGAGACTTATAATTACTGAATAAATTTTATGGTAGCTACTTTAAAATCATTGCCAGATACTTCTACTATCTCGTTCATTTGGTATTGGCATCAGTTGATTGTTTTTCCTCATTTAAGTTGAGATTTTCTCAGTTATTGGAATCACAAGTGATTTTCAGCTGTATCTTGGACATTTTGAATCTTATGTTAGAAGACTCTTGATCCTGTTTAAATCTCTTATTTTAGTAAGAGGCCTCTTTGTTAGGGTTAGTATGTTAGTTCTGGAAACCATTCCTGGCTTTGTTGACATAGCTTCCAGGGCAAAGGAGCCTGTCATCTACCAACACTGGGCCAAGAGATGAGTTGGACCTTCCTGGGTTTTTCTGGCAATGATCATCCTGCTATTGCAGGGTAAGGCAGAGGGTGCGTTGTCTCCTAGGCTCTGCCAGCAATGCTACTGTGGGTAGACAAGGCCTAAATGGCTGATGTGAGACAGGGATAGAGTTAGGATCCCAGCTTTGCTGGTATTGCAGCTGCAGGCAGATTAGAATTCCCACTGTCATTGATGATGGATCTCCCCATTAAACCCCCACTGGGCTTCCCTTTTCTTGTTCCTTTGGCCAGAAAGAACAGACTTTACTTTTCTCTCCCTTCCTTTGTTTTAGCCTATGCCTGTGGACAGTTCAAAGTTTTAAACTGCAGGGCTCTCCACATCCCAGTCTAGGATACATGGGGGCTAACAATAAATCCTAGAGAGCTCACTGTGGTATTGTTTTTCAAGTCCAGAGGTCTGTGGTCAGTTCACCTTCTCCTTCCCTTTCACCTTTCAGAGTCATTTTATGATTGTATTTGAAGAGAAGCTGCAGAGAAAAGTGAATATATACCATCCTGTCCTGGAACCTGAATTAAACTTTTCAAGGTATTGACAAACTATTTTCCAAAATTCCAAGCTATTTTATAATTTATACATCTTTAATAGCAGTGTATGAGTTACAGTTCTTACAAATCCTCACCAACAGTAGTATGTTCAACCTTTTTTAAAAATTTCAACTATTTGAATAGCTGTATAGTAGAATCATATTGTATTTTAATTTCTATTTTGTAATGAATGATAATGCTGAGCATATTTTCAAGTGCTTTTTTCCAATCCATATATATTCTTTAAGTATTTTAAAAATCTGATTGTCATAATATATCTTTGATAATTTTGATACTTTTAAAATATGTTCATTTAATCAATTTTAAGTAGTCACTGCATAATTGGAAGTGCTGGAATGCCACAGGATATTACAACCTACCAGCAGGTGGAATTTCAACCTTGCTTTTTTTCAGAACTCCTTCCCAACACTTCAACCAGGACAAGATGATATATATTCACTCTCCTCCATAGCACTTTTCTTACCACCTTGGTACAGTTGTTTTCATCTGTTTTTGTCTGATTAGTGTTTTAGCCTGCAGCTTGCTATAGTACAATTGATTTCTATGAGCACTATCTTCTTTCCTCCACAGAGGTATAAAGCCCTTGTGAGAAGATACCATTCCTTATATTTTTCTGAGTTCTCCTGCAATGCTTAGAGTAGCATTAACACACCATAGATACTTCTTAAATACCCAGGAAAGGAGTCAGTAATTACAGGGAAAGAGTGAGTGTGTTTGTGATGAGTGGTACCAAAAAAAAAATCCACATTCATACAGTGGTTTAAAATAGCAAAACTGAATGTATTCCGGAACTACAGCAATAGAGGAAAACAGACGTCATTTAATACTGAAGTCAACCTGGAATAAAGCATGGAAAAGTGGGGATCTATAGCCAAAGAACAAGGAATGGAGTCAGTGAATGGAAAATTGGTAAGAGGAGACATCCAGGATAAGGAGGAATTATCACCAAACTGATCTAACAGGATTCTTGCTGAAGGCAGGCCAGGATGATCATATACTGCCTGCAGGAGGGTGGAGGATGAGGAATTTGATCAGATATTAAGAGTGGTCAGATGTCAAGGGTAGGAAATTATCTGTAAACTGACTTAGCAAAATTCTTGCTACAACAGAGTGGGGCAGGCCCGACAAGGATGGACACTGAAGCCCGAGTTCAAAGTCTAATTGAGAAGAAGGCTTAGAGGAGCCTGTCTGAGGTTTGGTCAAGGACAGCAGCTTTGTCAGTGGAAGAGTGAATTCAATGATCATTAGGGCTGCACTTGGATTCACTTTCCCTGCTTAAACAAAACTTATAAAGTAGCAGGAAGACTTATTGATGCTCAGGATATGAACTCTGTAAGTTTTAAAGCCTCAGAGATTCCCAGAAGAGTTTTACAAGTCACATGCTACACTAAGCCTTGTAACTAATGAGAACAAATTACAAAGTTGGGTGAGAAAGTTCTCTGCTCCCTCTGATGAAGAATGAGAGGAATCCCCTGGGGTCTCCTGAGCAGAACCAAACCTCTAGAGCTGAGGAATCTCAGGCTCTGATAATAATCAGGTGATATATTTAAACTATTAGAAAGGAGGGCTCCAAACCACTACAATTTAGTAGGTGGTGAGGCCTAATGACAGCACATATGGCCTAGCCTTACAACACATGTCACAAAATTCTACAGCCATAGAAAGCTGAAGCTTGCACAGACTCAGAACTTTCCACCTCACCTCTCAGCTGGGGAAACTCAAATTCAGAAGATGCAGCAACTTTCCCAATGTCACTAAGCTAGTAGTGATAAAAGTAAGAATCCACACTCAGGCTTATGATTTTCGTGCTTGGTGAACAAAGCATGCTTCCAGCAACAATGTGAAGACTGTCTTTGGAAGAATATATTATAACTGTGACAGTGAATTGGCTTTGGATCCTGATAAAATACACAAGGTAGGAAGCTATTCTAGATGGTTTGACTTTCTCCTCATAATTGTCACTACAAAAAGGAAGAGTCCTTGAAATAAAATTACATATTTTCTCCAAATCATCATTTCTTTTTCACTTTGAAAAGTGTGTGTATTTCTTTTGTCAGTATATCCATATCCCAAGTTAAATTTGACACAGGTGTAATTAGGGACAACTTTAAAAATAGGTGAGAGTAGAGTGGGATATAGTACCCTCACCACACACGCACACACACATATTCATAAGACTGTAGAGGGAGATTCTGACATTCATATTCTATAGCTGATGATACACCAAATAAATATTTAGCACACAGTTAAGGCTAGATAAAAAAAAAAAAACCTGTCTTAAAAATTGTATTGGTTATTTTTTGCATTTTCAAAATGCTTATGAATTTAATGATGCCTTTGAAAACAACCCCTTGCCTCCCCAGGCTGTGTTTGAAGGGATAGGACATGTTTTGTGAAATCAGACTGTTCCTCAGATAATATGCTAAAAAGAGCTTGGGTTGTATACCAAGGACACAAGGTACTAAAGCAGCTTCTTGTTTTGCCAATGTATTCTATTTTTTTCCTTAATATATTTATTTAATATTTTAGTCCTAGAATCCATATAATTGCCTTTCTTATAAAATTACTGTGAAGAGTAAAGAGAGCTTCAGAGCCTTGGTGTATGAAGTGCTCTGCTGATGGAAGGAATTTCCACAATGGCTTAGGGTTAAACAGAAGGGATCTACTGGGACCTGGTATTTCTGAGAGGGAAAGGATGTCTTCTGAAGGAAGTCCAGAATGCTGCAGGGAGCTTATCATATGGGAAAGTCAAGCAATGATCTACAAGTGGATTTGGAAACCAAAGATATTCATACCAAATTTGTATACTAAAAAGGCTTACACAGAAAGGCCTCAGGAGGAAGCCTAAGGTTTCCATAGACACTGTCAGTCATAATATACCCTTAGGCAAGAGGACAGAAAAATACTCTGGACTTCTCATTGGTAGGTGAATCCTCACAAATAAGAAGGATAGATACAGTGAGAGAAAGGGAAACTGGAATGGAAAAAGGCTTGATAGAAGATAAGGAAAGATTAGGTCACAAGATCCATGTATGACTATGAGAGAATAGGGTCTTGTTAGGTCAAAGAGGACAAAGAATCAAAAACCTATAAGGTAGAGTCCATAGCGTTGTGGGTTATGTCTAAAACTATAATTTAGACCACTTTCTTACTGCTTCTTCTGACTCTCAGTGACAAGCTAGATCCTGCCAAGAGAATGTATGAGCTTAGCCTGAACTAAACCTAATTAGAGTGAAAAGGCTGTTAATCTCCATGCTCAAAAATTACATGCTATACCATGCTGAATTTGGTAAAGCAGACATTGTTTATAGATTAAATAACTTTTTGATGATTAACTCATCTATCCAACATTTATTGGGAATTATTACCCTCTTAAAATGCTCTGTATTATCACCCTGAAAAATACAGAAATGTATGACTCATAAGTATATTTACTCAAGGAAAGGGAAAGAAATGGAAAAAAATATATACCATTCAAGTTATAGTTTGCTTCTAGTTACACAAATACCACTTCCTAGATACAACCTTTTTATTTATAAAATAAGTAATCTGCCCTACACATTTCACAGCTGTCCTATGCACTTCATATATGTGCTATGAGAGTAAAATCAATAAACCTTTGAAAGAATTTGGGAAAACGTAGACTCTAATAATGCTAGTTATTAAATATCTTGCCATATGGGACAAGAAAAACTGTAGTTCAATATAATGCAAGGGTGAAAAAATGTGTTAAATATAAGGACAAGCAACATGTTGTAGAATTCAGAGAATGATGAGATTAAGACAGATGCAGAATATTAACAAGTTCATACAATGACTGAAAAAATTTTTTGGGGGTGTGTTGAGCTTGGCATTCACTCATGGACAAAATCCCAACTGCCACCTTTTTGCACAAAGAGTCTATTTGTCAAGACCATCCACATATTCTAATTACTTGCTATTAATCCTAAGAGTTCTGAGGTATCCTCTCTCTTTTCCTTGCCTCTTCTCAGGGTATAGGGAGGGAGCATATTCTTCATTTTCCTTTTGTATTTTAGGACATAAATGATTTCTCCAAGAAGGGATAATGACTTTGGGATTCTCCAACAATTGTGAGCCATTGTCTAACTTTTTAATAAAATTACTAGTAAATGAATTCTCAGTATTCACTTAGTAAATATTTGGAAAACATATACTATGTGAAAGTTGCTGTGTTGGGCCCTGACTCTGTTCCTTAGCCACTTAGGAGTTTTTACAATGTTCAGAGGCTCATCCAAATCTGGTTCACCTGATGCATCTGAATCTCCTTCATCTAAATATCAACTGGATTATTTTCCCCTTTATTATATTATCAGCAAATATAATGAAATCCTTTAAAAATTAGGCCACAGCAAGCTTTCTTGTTATATAAGTCATTAATACTGAAGTGCTGAATAAAGAAAGAGATGAATGAATAAATGGAGAAAGGAGGGAAATGCATCACCTATATATACATGATTTTGCTAACCCAAATGAAAAAGCAGTTGTTAGTTGTAACTCTGATGATTTGTCTTATTTACATCGCAATTTTCATTTGATGACATCAAAGAATAATGGAGAGTTGAATGTTTATTTGTTGTTTCTTTTAAATTTCAGACATGCAAACAATGAAGATCAACCAGACTATCCTGAAGGAATTCATTCTCGTTGGCTTTTCTATATACCCACATGTACAGGCATTCCTCTTTGTGGTTTTCTTTTTCCTCTACCTTCTCACCCTTGCAGGTAATCTGGCCATCATGGGTCTAACCTGGGTGGACAGGTCTCTCCACACCCCTATGTATCACTTCCTCAGTGCGCTCTCCTTCTCTGAGACCTGCTACACATTGACTATTATCCCTAAGACGCTGGAAGATCTGCTGGCTAAGAACAGAAGCATTTCAGTCATAGGTTGTGGCTTACAGATGTGTTTCTTCTTGGGACTTGGTGGCACAAACTGTATCATCCTCACTTTGATGGGATATGATCGCTTCCTGGCTATCTTTAACCCTCTAAGATATCCACTGATTATGACCAACATTGTATGTGGATTACTTGTGGCCTCCGCTTGGGCTGGAGGCTTCTTTATCTCTCTGATAGAGACTGCACTGATATTCAGGGGCTCTTTCTGCAGTCCCAACCTCATCAAACACTTCTTCTGCCATATGCGGGCAGTTGTCAAGCTGTCCTGTATAGACAGTGATCTCACAGAGTTCATTGTAACAGTGATCTCAGTGGCAGGCTTGCTGGGTACCTTTCTGATCATTATCTTGACTTATGTTTTAATTCTTTCCACTGTCCTCAGGATCCCTTCAGCTGAGGGCAAGAAAAAAGCATTTTCCACCTGCACCTCCCACCTCACAGTGGTCATCATCCACTTTGGTTTCGCATCTATTGTTTATTTGAAGCCAGAAGCCTCAGGGGGAGATGACACACTCATAGCAGTCCCTTATACTGTCATCACCCCTTTACTCAGCCCAGTCATATTCAGCCTCAGGAATAACGACATGAAGAATGCTTTTAGAAAGATGATGGGAAAGACACTTGCCTTGAAAAAATAATCTTGCACTATTGCTACTGGTTTGAAGCATGGCTCAGTGTCCCCAGAATTCAGTGGGGCATTTATCCTGTGACCTCTGGAGAAGCCTATACCATTTGCTTTTATTCAGAGATTGGGATATGGGGAGCAAGTGACTCAGTCTAGGACATAAGCCATTGCAGGCATTTACTTAGCTTGTTAAAGATGTTGTCCAACCCTTTTACTTTCCAGTATCAGAGGAAGAATGCCCTATAGATATGTGGATTCTGCCAATCAATTTCTAAGTGTCCTGCACCATTCATGAAGTGGGAAAAGAAAGAGAGTCAAAGGAAAAAAAGGAAAAAAAAACAGCATATATAACTGTTGCACTAAGAGATTTTTTAAATATCTATAGAAAGAAAAGTTCAGGAATTTTTCTAGGCAAGATTGTGAAACACTGGCTGTACCTCCCCGTAGATAAACCATTTATAATAAGAGATATACCCTGCAAAAACTACCAACTGTCTATTAGTGCATATGTGGACACAGACACACATACACAAACATTTTTAAGTGCTCATGCCATAATGATTAATAACACCCTGTTCATAACTGTGGCCTTCCAATGACTGTCAAACGCTAACTCTGAATATACAGGGTATCTTGCAACATTTCTTCACAAGAGTAAATAAAACATTAGAACCTACATCTTCTATGACTGAGGGAACCATGGATGTGAGAAATGTGTCCCCATTTTCTCTAAGGTGAAGACATTCAAAAGCAAATGTTAAACTATGCTATGATATTGAAAGATCTGACAAAGAAAACTGTTTGGGGATAATTTTGGCATGGCATATAATGTGTAAAGGACAAAACCAGATGAACACAGCATCAGTTGTTTACATTACCAGGAATAAAATAAGAAACACTGTGGAGTTTATGTCACAGAAGAGCAGTGAGTGGTCTTACTGAAAATGCAAACATGCAAACTTAGGGAATTTCCTGAATCTTTTTTTCAATTGTGTTGTTAGTCAACTCTGTGACTTCTCATAAAAGATATAAAATTTGTACTCGGATTTGGTGTACATCTAATATATATTATAAAGTATTACAGTAATTTTGACCCTATTATTTATGGAACTGTTATGAAGATAAAGGAAATAGTAGATAAACATTATTGTGCACATCAGCTGATTACGTTTAGCCCTGTCCAAGACTCTCTTTCCTTCCTTGGGATTATGTTTGTGATACATGTGCAGATGAAATCTAATCTCTGCTATCTGCAATCTGTGGTCATTGCTTCAGTGGCAAGAATGTTTCTTTTACTTTGATTTCATTCCTGGCAATTTGCTATTCAATCTAGGGAAGCTGTAAATCTTCGAAATAAATATTAACAATTTTCCTCCTCATGTTGGGTGCAGAGGATATACATGATTTGTAGATTCAAATTCTTGAATAAGAATTTAGATGAATTAACCTGCTTTTGTTTAACATGTGGATCCATTAATAAGCTAGAAATAAGTAACTAGACGGAAACTGAAAATACCCAAAGACTTATACTATACACAAATGGGCACTTGCTTTATGACAAACATGGCATTTCAGAGCAGTGAGAAAATGATAAACTGTCAATAGCTGGTGCTAGAAAATAGGATGTCCATATGGGAAAAACAAAATCTGAGATTTCTGGGTATCAAAAACTGAATTTGAGAAGCAAAACAATAAAACTTTTAAAGAGTGAAATAATATGTCTTCAACTTGGGGAAAGAAATACTGTTTAAATTGTATGGAAAAAACTTAACTAAAAATAAAAAAGATTAGGTCAAAATTGAGAAATTTTATTCATCAAAAAGGTACCATTTAGGGAGTGGATAGGAAAGCCAAATAATAAAACTATAAAGATATTTAAGAAAGTGATTAGTGTAAAATTTAGGAGAGTGATGACTAATGACTTTTGGAAGGAGGGGTCTGTGATTGGGTTGGGGAAAAGCATATGGAGCAACTTCTGGCTGGTGAAGTTCTTTTTCTTGATCTAGGTAGCAATTACAAGAGTGTCTTACAAAATTTTCCCTAAGCTATGTATTTGTTTAAATGATTTTCTTGTTTTATGTTTTGTTTTATAATATAAATATTTTTAAAAAATTTAAAGAGGAAGAAAAAAATCTGCAATACATAACTGGCAAAAGTCTCTCTCATCTAGTATATACAGTCATGTGTCACTTAACAATGAGGATACATTCTGAAAAATGTGTCATTAGGTGGTTTTGTCATTGTGCAAACATCAGAGAGTGTATGGTATAGCCTATTGCTCCAAGGCCACAAACCTATATGGCATGTTACTATACTGAATGCTGTAAGCAACTGTAATTCAGTGGTAAGCATTTGTGTATCTAAGCATATCTAATCATAGAAAAGGTACAGTAAAAATACAGTATTATAATCTTATGGGACCACCATTATATATGTGGGCTGTCATTGATCAAAACATCATTATGCAGTTCATGACTTTATATAAATAATCCCTACTCTGAAAGAAATAACAAACAAAAAGACAATAGTAAAAATGTTCAAGAGATGTGAATAGAACCTTTATAAAAGATAATATTCAAATGTTCAATAAATAGCAAAAAGGTGCTTGAACTCATTAGTAAGCATAAAAATGAACCTCAATAATGACTGGCTCATGCCTGCTTTCCTAGCACTCTGGGAGGCCGACGTAGGAGAATCGCTTGAGCTCAGGAGTTTGAGACCAGCCTGAGGAAGAGTAAGACCCTGTCTCTACAAAAAAAATACAAAAATTAGCTGGGTTGGTGGCATGCGCCTGTAGTCCCAGCTACTTGGGAGGCTGAAGCAGGAGGATTGCTTGAACCCTGCAATTTGAGGTTGCAGTAAGCTATGATGATGCCACTGTACTCTAGCCCAGGAGACAGAGTGAGATTGTCTCCCATTAAAAAACAAACAAAAAAAAACCCTTAAACCTAAGGCATGAAACTATAGGAATTCCAGAAGAAAATGTTGGAAACATTCTTATAGACATCAGCCTAGGCAAAGAATTTATGAAAAAAAACCCAAAGGCAATCACAGAAACAACAAAAATAAATAAATGAGATCTGATCAAATTAAAAAGCTTCTGCATATCCAAGGAAACTAACATAAAAGCAAATAGATAACCTGCAGAATGGGAGAAAATATATGCATGTTACACATGTGATACACAGCTGATAACTAGAATCTATGTAGAACTCAGGAAAATCAACAAGAAAAAGTCAAACAACTCCATTAAAAAATGGGCAAATGGCATGAACACAAACTTTTCAAAAGAACACAGACTAATGGTCAAAAAACTTGAAAATATGTTCAACATATCTAATCATCAGGGAAATGCAAATCTAAACCACAATGAGATACCACTTAACTCCAGTGAGAATGGCTTTTATCAAATAGTCCCCAAACAACAAATTTTGGTGTGGATACAGAGAGATAGGAACACTCATACACTGCTGGTGGGACTGCAAACCAATACAACCTCTATGGAAAGTAATATGGAGATACCTCAGAGAGCTAAAAGTAGAACTACCATGTGATTCAGCAATTTCATTACTCGGCATAACCCAAAGAAAAAAAGATATTCTATAAAAAAGACAACTGTACTTCAATGTTTATAGCAGCACAATTCACAATTGCAAAGATGTGGAAACAACCCAAGCGTCTATCAGTACAGGGGTGGGTTAATAAAATGTGGCATACGTATACTATGGAGTTCTACTCAGCCACAAAAAAACAATGGTGATCTAGCACCTCTTGTATTATTCTGGATGGAGCTGGAGGCCATTCTACTAAGTGAAGTTTCACAACAGTGGAAAAACAAGTACCACATGTACTCACCACCAAATTGGTACTAACTTATCAACACTTATGTTCACATATGGCAGTAACCTTCATTGGGTGAAGGCCAGGTAGGAGGGGGGAGGAAGGGATGGGTATATTCACATCTAACGGGTGTGGTGCGCACCGTCTGGGGGATGGACATGCTTCAAGCTCAGGTGGGGCAAAGGCAATATATGTAACCTAAATATCTGTACCCCCTTAATATTCTGAAATTTAAAAAATGAGGTACCACCACATATCCACTTGAATAGCTAAAATTAAATGGTTGGATTGATAAATGTCAATGAAACTGTGAAGCAAGAACTCTAATGCTCCTGGTAAGAGTGTATATTTGTTCAGTCACTTTAGAAAACAGTTTGGTATTATAGACTTATTTTGGAGATACTCATATCCTGAGGTCAAACTTTTCTACTCTTAGGTATAAGCTTTAAAGAATTGTGTGCACATGTATACCATAACATATATATAGACTGCTAAAAGAAGCAATATTTATAAAATGGAAAAACTGGAAATTAATCAAATATTCACCAACAGTAGAATAGGTAAAAATATGGCATATTCATATAGGTATCAGCATGCAATAATAAAAGTGAATAAAGTATAACTAGACACTTCAGCATACATGTGAAGTTCATTTTCTCCTTTTATAGCATGACTTTCTTCAATTATCTAAGGTATATGTTACAGTTCAAGGACTTTGTTTCTGAACCAATTTCTTATTAGATTTTTTCTAAATTTTTATACCAAGAAATTTCCTTGATGGGAAGTAGTGCAAATATTCTGTCAATAGCAATGTAGTAAAGCATTAATGGAGAAATAAAATAGGATATGAATGGCTTCTGTTCTTCACCTAAATGTGAAGTGTCTGCTGTAAAATGTGTCCATTTGTCTCTTCTATGTTTATGAAGAATTAATTCTATTCAAGACACTGCACCAACCATGAGAAAAACAAAAACATGCAAAATATAGCTCCAGCTCTCAAGAAATTCACATTCTATTGGTGGAGAGGCTAGGCAATTATGATGTAACATGAATTAAGGTTTACGCAGATTTATGGGATTGCATGCTCATAAATTATATAACTTAGATGAAATGGAAAAATTCCTAGAGTGACACAAACTACCAAAACTAATTCAAGAGGAAATAGTCAATATGAATAGATGTATTGCAAGTAAAGGGATTGCATTAGTAATCAAAAAACATACCTACAAGGAAAAGCCCAAAACCAACTGAATTCCCCCAAATAATAAAAGAATTAATACCAATTCTTTGAAAACATTTCAAAAAATTGATGAGGAGGGAACAGTTCTCAAAACTAGAGAAAGAGACATCACAAGAAAAGAACACTACAAGCCAATATCTGTTATAAACATGGATGCAAAAATCCTTCACAAAATGCTAACAAACTGAATATAGAAACATATAAAAAGAATTACACACAATTAACAATGAGGATTTATCCCAAGAATGTAAGGTTGAT
The DNA here is from genome assembly GCF_041146395.1 of Eulemur rufifrons. Classification (NCBI taxonomy): domain Eukaryota; kingdom Metazoa; phylum Chordata; class Mammalia; order Primates; family Lemuridae; genus Eulemur; species Eulemur rufifrons. Next base: position 97,526,914 of record NC_090990.1, read on the forward strand.
TAAACATTCCAAAATCAATGAATATAATATGCCATACCAATAGAATAAAAACCATACAATCATCTCAGTAGATGCTAAAAAAGTGTTTGACAAAATCCACCATCTATTCATGATAAAAACATTTAAGAATCTAGGAATAGAAAGGAACTTTCAGGAACTTTCCCAGCCTAAGAAAGAATATATATTATAAAACCACAGCTAATATCACATTTAATGAAAGTTCCTAAGATCAGGACCAAGGCAAAAAAATATATGTGTTCAAGCCATTTCTGTTCAATATTGTGCTAGAGGTTCTAGCCAGGGCAATTAGGCAAGGAAAAGAAATAAGCTATCCAGATTGGAAAGGGAGCAATAAACTATCTTTATTCACAAATGACATATAGAAATTATCAGAAATTTGACTTTAAAAATCTATTATAAATACAAACAAGTTCAACAAATTTGCAGGACACGAGACCAATATACAAAAATCTGAGTGCGATGCGCAATGTCTGGGGAATGGACCCGCTTGAAGGTCTGACTCGGGGAGGATGGGGGTGGGGGGAGGGGATGGGTATATACCTATGTGATGAATGCGATGTGCACTGTCTGAGGAATGGACACGTTTGAAGCTCAGACTCAGGGGCATGGGGGGGCCTGGGAAATATATATAACCTGAACTTTTGTACCCCCATAATAAGCTGAAATAAAAAAAATCATTTGTATATCTATGCACTTTAAAGAAACAATCTGAAATAAAGCAATTCTATTTGTATTAGGTTCAAGAAGAATATAATACATATGAATAAATTTAAGAAAAGAAGTGTAAAGCTTATATTTTGAAAGCTACAAAACATTCTCAAAAGAAATTAAAGGAGGTCTAAGTGGATGGAAAATTACCTTGTGTTTGTGGATCAGAATACTTAATATTGTTAAGATGGCAATGCTCCCCAAATTGAATCACAGATTCACCGCAATGCCTAGCAGAATTCTAGCTTGTTTCTTTGTAGAAATTTACAAGCTGATTCTAAAATTCATATAAAATTGCAAGATACCAAAAATAGCCAAAATAATTTTGAGAAATAGGAACAAATTTGGAGGACTTACACTTTCTAATTTCAAAAGTTACTGCAAAGTAAAAGTAACCAAGAAAATGTGATACTGGTATAAGGATAACTATATAGTCTAGAAATATACCACATGTCTATTGTCAACTGATTTTTCACAAGAGTGTCAAGACCACACAATGCAGAAAGAGCAGTCCTTTCAATAATTGGTGCTGGAACAACTGGATAGCTACATGCAAAATAGTAAAGTTGAATCCTTACCTCATACAATACAATATACAAAAATTAACTCAAAATAGATCAAAGAACTAAATGTAAGAGATAAAACTATGGAGCCATATGGGAGTAAGTCTTTATGCCTCAGATTTCACAGTGAATTCTTATAGATATGACACCAAAAGCTGAAGCAATAAAGAAAAAAATAGATAAACTGGAATTCAAAATAAAACACAATTTTGCTTCAAATGACACTATGAAGAAGGTGAAAGGACAATCTATAGAATAGAAAAATATTTGCAAGTCATATATCTGATAAAGAACTTGTATCTAGAATATGCAAAGAACCATTACAACTCAATCATAAAATGAAAAATAACCCAATAAAATGGGGAAAAGATCTGAATAAATATTTCTCCTAAGAAGATATACAAATGGCCAATAATGACATGAAAACATGCTCAACATGATTAATCATCAGAGAAATGAAAGGCAATACCATAATGAAATACCAATTCACACCCACTAGGATGGCTAGGATGAAAAAGACAGTGATAATAAGTGCTGGTGAGGATATGGAGAAATCCTCAGTGCTGCTGGGAATATACAATGGTGCAGTCACTATGAAAAACAGTATAGAGTTTCTTCAATTAAAAAAATAGAATTTCTTCAATATATTAAAAATAGAACTACCATATGATCCAGGAATGCCACTTCTGGTCACCTATCAAAAGGAGTTATAACAGGTTCTCAAAGGAATATCTGCATTCTCATGTTTATTGCAGCATTATTCACAGTAACCAAGACAGGGAAGCAAGCTAAATTTCCATCACCATATGAATGGATAAAGAAAATGTGTCATATTCATACAATGGGATATTATTCAGACTTAAAAAGAAGGAAATCCTGCCACTTATGATAGTATGGGTGAACATGGAGGATGTTATGTTAACGAAATAGGCCAGACACAGAAGGACAAATACTACATGATCCTACTTAACTGAAGAATCTAAAACAGTGAAATTCATGGAAGCAGAAAGTAAAATGATAGTTGCCAGGCACTAGAGTAAAGGAAAAACAGGGAAATATTAGTCAAAGTGTATAAAATTTCAGTTACACCAGACTAATAATTAATTCCTAGAGATCTACTGTACAGCAGAGTGTCCATAGTTAACAATATTGTACTATATGCTTAAAAATTTGCTGGGAGGGTCAATCTCACATGCATTATGTGTTGCTACGAAAAATAAAAAAAAATAAAGAGGACAGGAGGAATATTGAGAAGGTGATGCATATGTTCATGACATAGATTGTGGTGATGGGTTTTATCCATATACTTATCTCTGACCTCATCAAGTTGTATACATTAAATATGTACAGTTTTTTTGTATGTCAATCTTACCTCATTTAAGTGGTTTTAGAAAAACTGTGAATATTAACAGAGCGATAGATCATAAGAAGCAATGGAACAGACTAGAAAACAGAAATAGACACACTTAAATATGGTCAATTGATTGTTGACAAAAGCACAAAAGCAATTCAATGAAAGAAAGATCACCTTTTCAACAAATGGTGATGGCAAAATTGTATGTTCATAAGTAAAAAAAAAAAGAAAGAAAGAAAACAGTCACAGACCTTACACCTTGTACAAAAATTACCTTAAAATATATCATGGACTTAAGTGTAAATTGTAAAACTATAAAAGTTTTAGGAATAATAGGAAATAATCTTTGTGTTGAAGGTTAGGCAAAGAATCCCCAGACTTAACACCAAAGGCATTACTCATTTTAAAAATTGCTAAATAGTACTTCAACATTAAAAAGTTTTCCTCTACTAAAGACAATGCAGACAGAAGATGAAAAGAGAAGCTACAGAGCAGGAGAAATATTTGGTAACTGCATATTCCACAAAAGACTAGAAAATAGAATATATAAAGAAAAGAATCAATTATTTGTTTAACTACGAATTGGGCAAATGACATAAAAAGACATTTTACCAAAGAGGATATACAAATGGCAAATAAACACAAGCCAAGACGTCTAAAATCATAAGATTATAAGGCAGTGCAAATTAAAACCACCATGAGATACTACTTTAATATAAAAATGGTGACATCACCAAATGCTGGCAAGGATTCAGATAAACTGTAATTCTCATACACTGTTGGTGGGAATGTAAAACAGTCCATTCCCACTTTGGAAAACAGTTTGGCAGTCTTAAAAAAAAAATACATGCAATTACCATGTAGCCCAGCAATTGAACTTGTGGGAAATTTGTCCCAGAGAACTGAAAATTTATGTTCTCACAAACACCTGTACATTAATGTTTGTTGCAGCTTTGTTTGTAATTACCCAAAACTAGAAACCAACAAGATCTCCTTCAAAGAGGGAATGGTTAAAAAATCTCGAAATATTACTCAGCAATGAAAAGGGACAAACCATTGATACAGATGTAACAATCTGTACAATCGCTACACAATTATGATGATTTAAAAAAGCCAATCAGTAAAGGTACATACTATATGATTCCATTTATATATATACACACACACACTCACACACACATATATCTCCTTCAAATTAAGCAATTATAGAAACTGAGAATAGATTAGTGGTTGCCAAGGGTTAAGAAAGGGGTGTGGGTGAGAGAGAAGTGAATGTGTCTATAAAAAAGCAAAAGGACGGATCTGTGTAGTGATGAAAATGTTCTATTCCTTGATTGTAATAATGTCAATATGCTCGCTGTGACAGTATACTGTAATTTTGCAAGATGTTCCCATTGAGAGAAGTTAGGTAAAGGATACATGAGATCTTTTTGTATTATTTCTTATAATTGCATATGAATCTACACTCATCGCAAAATGAAGTTGGAATCAATATGACTTGAATTTAATTTGTCTTTCCCACATACTAGGTGTGTGATTCTGTGAAAATCACTTACTCTCTCTAAGCCTCTTAAGAACAGTGTCTCTCTTTCTGCTTCCCAGATGCTTGGGCCATGAAAAACCAGAATAGTACCTTGAACCTACCAGTAGAAGCCTTATATTGAATATGGCAGGACCAATTACCCAGCTGTGGCTTGTACAACCTCTTGAAGCCAAGCTGCATTGCAAGCCCTGCCAACTATGAGCTGCTCACCACTGTACACTTAGATGAGAGAGAAATAAAATTTTTATCTTATTTAAGCCACTGCATTTCAGGGGTCTTGGTAGTTAAGACTGTAGCTACATTGTATTGCTAAGATAATTAAATGAGATTTTTATAAAGTTCTTAGCAAGGTGTCCAGTATATACTATCTAGTAATTGTTTGGTAAATGGCAATTGTGCATAGGAAAAAGTATAAAAGCAGTTCCCTCTGCTTTACTTGACTACTTTCTCTTGTTTCCTCATCAGCCCCACCTTCCTAAAACTATCTGGCCCCTTGACTTCCAGAATACTGTACTCTTGTAATTCCTTTATTGGTCAACTTTTGATCTTTTTCCTTCTTTGGTCTGCCAAAGTCCATTTCTCCAGCATGTGTATTCATCTTTATTTCATTTTTTTTCCTTGACTCTGTTCCTCTAGTTAAATCTATCAAATATAATTGAATCATCTTTATTAATTTTGACTCCCAAGCTTATAATATGAGGAAATACCTAAGATCCAGGCCAAAATTTCTATTAATAATTTATTGCTTCATATGTCTACCTTATGTCAAAACTGAACTGTCATTGGCGTTCTCATGTTGTTCCTCCTGTGTTTTCTGAGAATTGCCACCTCCTCATCATTTTTAGCTAAAAATCTCAGAGATATTAATAGCTATAATTTTTCAAAGTATTATTTAATCTTTTACAAAGTACTTATTTGTAAACCTGTTAGTTTGCAGTAACAACAAATGTCTGTTATCACATAGAGGACAGACCATCACTTTTACTGCAGTGCACTCCCTCCCCAATATTGCATCCAAGACTGGTCATTTGAGCTCTGATTGAATAGGAAATTAGCACATACCCCAGGGAGTCACCTACTCATCTGTGACAGCTCCAGGAGACCAAGAAGCAAAGAAGCAACCTGCACATGAATAGCAGTCAGGAAAACCAGAGTTGCAAGAGAAAGAAACCCCATCATTTTCAGAAACAGAGTCATGTCTGAGGCAGGAATCAGGAATCAGCAATTATTCCTCTGCTTATCTTCATTCCAATTATTCCCTGTGTACCCACTTGGCCCAGTGTTATTTACAAAAAGATATAAAAAGGGGTGAGCAAGAAAAGACACTTCCCTCCTGGAGCATGCTCACTTATAGAAGGGAGATAAGACATTTTCCCCTTACACATAAACAGAGATAAGTGATAAGGTGCAAAGGTGGAAATAGTTTGACAAATAAACATTTTCTCAAAAAATTATTAGTCAAAAGAGCATATCAGAATTCATTTGTCCATAACTCTCTTATTATTTTATTTGCTCAATAGAATTTTAGTCTTGAATTATCACTATATCTGTCTGCCCCATAAGCCCCTCTGAAAGTAGGGGTTTCAGAAGCACTACATGGATAGCATTCAGGCAATGAACCTGAGGACTGTTTTCTACTTCACTGCAGGTCTGTGTACTTCTAGGCCTTGCTCTTTCATTGTGTCACCTATGCCCTACAATGCATGCCCCTGAGGTGATTTAGACACAGTCTTGTTGGGGAGAGGTAGGTCACCATGACAATACATCCTAAGAGGCTATGTCCCCAATGAGGATGTGATAAGGGTTGGCTACTGCTGCCCCTGTTTGCTTCAGAGTCCCAACCACAAACCTCCCTCCTGTCATGCCACAAATGACTCAGAGACCAGCATGAGGGATCAGCTTTATTGAAGAGTGCCCAGGGCAGACCATGCCTGCCCAGAAGCAACAGGTAACCAGCCTATTGACGAATATACAAAGATAGGGTATATGAATGAATGTGGAGGACAGGTAAGGGAAGAACTAGGTGAACGTCTATGAGAAACTTTGCCCTTATTCATCTTAAACACCCTTAGATTCTTCATCTATTCCTTGTGGTTTTCAGACCCCTTATAATTCTGAAAACCTCTTGAATTTTTCCAGACAGATGTACAACATGCTATTTTAATCTTATAGTCTTATGTTTATGATTATGGATATGGTACCTGAGAAATGCATTTGAAAGGTTCACAAGTATAAGAGACATTTTTCAGTGACAGTGGGGTAAAATGCTGGAAATCTGTAAAGATGTTGGATGGAGCAGGAAATTCTATATGGAAGGGGGAACTCCAAAACTAGAAGACAAGGTAATGGAGGCAGGAGTCAATCTTGTTATGTTTAGGGGATAGCATTCCCTTTGCCCTAAGATCAGACCCAAAGACATACCTACCACATCAAGTATATATCAATACAGCTCAAATTCAAATGGGATTGAAAAAAACAACCCTATTGATTGAATTTACTGCCATACACAGAGAAGCCAAACAAACAAACAAACAAACAAACAAACAAAACCCCTTTACATAAAATTATGTAAATGAGTCCATCTGGCTATACTCATGGACATCTTATTTCCATGCAGACTATATAGGACAGAGGTCAAGTTTGCTGCCATACTTTCATAGCCAGATTAGCTGCATTTAACCAGCTCCACAATTTCCTAGATATGTGATCTTGAGAAAATATCACTCATCTTTCTGTGTCATTTATAAATAGAGATAAGGTGCTTAAACTCACTGGGCTATTGTGAGGATTAAATTAATACATCAAAAGTACTCAGTGCCTTGCACATAGTAATCCATCTTGTTATTATGTCTTCTCTATGTCTCTTGTTATTATGTCTTCATACCATGTGGACACAGACTGAGCCAGTAATTATAACTCCAGAGAGTCCTCAGTTGTTAATTCACAAAATTCTTGGCTAGATGCATTGAGATTCTTCAATTCGTGATGATCAAATGAAGAATTCAAGGAAAATAAGGCAATATAAAATAAACTTAGCTTTCTCTGAAAGTGGGATATGCCTATGTACAGAGCTCTTCCCACTGTGTCTCTGGACGCAGGATTGTGTTGCTTCCCAGGGAGGATCGCTGGAGTCCAGGCAATGTACCGTTGGGGCTGTATTTACATAACCTTCGGGAGGTGGCAGGTAGACAGGAGTCCAGGCAAGTGTGCTAGTGTAAATAGCCAACTGGAATGATCCGAGTAATGTCTACATGGTTTCAGGCCCACAAACATACGTATGGAATTGCCAATGTGTTTTAAAATAATAAATTGTTTCATAATGTGAGCACATAGTCTTCTGATAATTTTCTTTTTCATGGTCACGTAGTCCAAGGAAGTAGGAATGACAGATATCATCACCAGTAGCAGCAACACTAACTATTTGATAGATAAGAACACAGTTTCAGCTTTCCACCACTGAAACAGAAAAGGAGAATTAAATCCCCAAATTCCTAGATTATTACCTTATTTATTTCTTAACTAATTTGATAAATATTTATTGGAGACATATCATATCCAAAGCTCTGAAGCTAACTAGAACCAAGAAATGACTGACAGCTTCTGCTACTGAGGAAGAAAAATCCAGGTAAATAAACAATTTTCAATAGATGTGTAAGTAGGGTCATAATCACAATCGCAGATGTGAGAGAACTCTTGGACAAAATCCTCACAGAGACACTGGTGTTTATTATGTTTATTCATGTGCAAAGACCAGATGAACTCTGATATGAGTGGAAGGTTAAATAAGAATAGCAGGTAGTAGATGCGAAGGGGAGGATGATGGTGAGAGGGGGTGCTCCAGGGCACATGAAAGATAAATTGCACAATACCATAGATATAATTTAGTCCTGAGAAGACCTATGGGTAAAGAGCTGCTGTTGGTTCTGAGAAAAAATGAGATGGGAAAAAATCCTCAAGATTCTTTCCATTATTTATCCTTTGAAACCTAAGTTGCCAAATGAGAGATACCACTGTGTGAATGTTAAAATTTCAGGCTCATCTGTTGGCCCTGATGGTGGAATGCTGCCCTGATATAAAGATCCTGTAAAGCTAATAGAGGAGGGAGGTGGCTCCCAGACTTGGAGCAGGATGTATCAAAAGGGAAGAAACAATATCTGACAGATATTAAGGGCCAAAGTTGCCTCAGCTGGAGAAAAGTATTAGGCCAGTCTGAATAGCAAGCAGGGTCTGGTTTCAACAACTGAGCTGGAAACCCACAAAGATGATGATGTAAAGGCTGCCTCCCACCCCCCACCTCATTTTCCAACAACCTCTCCCATGTCCCTCAGGACTGACCCTGGCCAATTTCAGCCAAATTTCATGCAGTGCTGTAACTAGGAAGACCCCTAGTTTGTATTTAGTTTAATTATCTATATTTTCAAAATACATATCTGAATGAAGTAAATTATTCAAGACTATACAAATCAAGACTGAAACTCATGCCATTAATATGTATTGGGTGCCTATTATGTTCTAGCTACTGCTCTGTTTACTGAGAATAGAGGGGTGAAGACAAGTTTCTTTTCAGACTTTCTGTCATTGCTCAGTCTGAACTCAGCATCTGAATTCGCTTACCTTGGCTCTTGGGGGTTTCCAGCCATCATTTTTTACTTTTCCCCATCCTCTACTATTACCTACCCACAATGCATGTTGAGCTCCCTTCCTACCCTGTTTCTAACCCTACCACCCTACCTTCTCTCCAAACTCTTGCTCAGAAAAGTATCTGACACATTGTCACTGTTTCCAAACTGGAGATTATGGGGATTTGAGGGTACAAAAAAATGTACCAAGGTCCAGGAAGGAATAGTGGCACAGATCAGATTCCATCATTTCAATTCCCTTATAAGCTCTTCTTAAAGTTTATCTCCTTGAGAAAGTGTTTCTTTTCCTTTCTCACTTCTCTTTTCAAAACCATTCCTCCCTCTTCACAAGGAAAGGCATAACTGAATCTTGCTGCCTGGAAGTGCCCCCAGAGGGTAAGTTGGTGCCAACGCCAATGTCAGTGCTCAGAAAGTGAATGACTAATAACTGTGTAGCAAATCCTTTAGCACTTCAGTGGTTTCCAATCTGTTTCTTTCAACACAGTTGACACAGGAGCTAATCAAGTTGTCTACTAATAGTTCGATAAACATAATTTTGATGATAGGTTATTGTATATTTTGGCACACAAGTAATAAAAAGTTCAAGTAATTTAGTGTTATTACTATAATGAAACAACTGTCATTCTGGAGCTATGGTACATCAGTGTCACTTACATGTGAACTCATTTGCTCAGTTTTTATCTCTCAAAGTAAGAGTAAAAATGGAATTGACACTATATTTCTTATTGTGGTAATTAGTCTTCCTAGATGTACACAAGCATTGATGAAAAGTGCAATCCACATTATTATAAGATAGTTTTCCAATCAATTTTTAAAAGTTTGTCCAATACATTCTTCAAAAATTTTTATATGTTTATATTGCTTTGGTTAAATGTATGCTAATTATATAATATATAAAGGAGATCTTTTATAAAGCATTTATAGTCTCAAGAGTACAGAAAATAAAAACCACATAGATAGACATAGAGGAAATCCATAAAAACCTTGCAATTATAAAAATATATTACAATAGCATGCATTGTGAGTTTGGTAAGATAAATGATGTAAAATTTTCATTTTTTAAAGACATTCGTTTATGTAATTTTTAAACAAGTATTAGTGGATATCATTATCATGGCACTGATATTTAAATTCCATTGAATATATTAAGAAATAACATAATAGTTTTATTTAAAAGGTCAGTACTTACACTGAAGTGAAAATTAGAGTCCTTGAAACTATTTAAATTTTTGATTAAAAATAGATGTCAAGATAAAGGTGTGCAAGCTGGTATATTGTCTTTTAAGTTTCTTTTTTTAAAAAAAGTGAAGGTAAGTATGTAAGTCCCACCACAAATGAAAACACTTGATTGCATCTAACATGTGACCCAATTTCAAGCGAGATTTGTGATTTCAGTGGAGGGCTTCTGGAGATGCCAGTCCCTGGCAATATTGATATGAGAATGGAAGGACAGACTGGTTGGGAATGTGACTGCACTTTCTATTCTGCCACCTCACCAGCTGCATCAGTCTCCCGTGGCTGCTGTAACAAATTACCGCAAATTTGGCGGCTTAAAACAATGGAGATCTATTCTCTCACAGTTCTGGGTGGTCAGAAGTCTGAAATCAGTGTTGCTTGGCAGAATTCAAGGTGTTTGCAAGGCTGCACTCTCTCTGGAGGATCTCAGGGAGAATTCCTTCGTCACTTCTTTCCACTTAGGGTGGCTGCCAGCATTCTTTACCTTGTGACCACATCTCTCCAATCTTCCAGGCTAACATCTCCAAATCTCTCTCTGCCACATTTTCACACTGCCTTCTCCTCTGCCTCTGTTGTATATGGGTGCTTGTGATTGCATTTAAGGCCCACCTGGATAATCTAGGACAATTCTCCCCATCTCAAAATCCTAAATTTAATCACATCTGCAACATCTTTGCCATATGATGTAACATTTACAGGTTTTGGGGATTAGTGCATGCACAACTTGTGGGGGCCATTTCTCAACCTACCATATCAGCCCTGGAAATGAGACAACCTAACTCTAGCACAAAGAATGTACTCAAAAATATTTGTAAAGGGAATGGAAAAATCACTATTTTCTAGAACAAGTGTTCCCTTTTCCTCCATCCTGAATTGTCTCTCCAATCAGAAATGAACACTTTTCAAACCAACCTTCTTCCTGCCATGCTGCTTTGCACTATAGCTTAAGCAATCTTTTGGCTACTGTAATACTTCCTCTTAGTCCAATTCCCCTTGAGAGATAAGTCCTCAGACTCCCAGTTTGCTGTCACTCCTTCTTTTATTCATTCATTCAAAAAAATATTGAGTAAAGGTGCTATGGGGCTTAAGAGTTTGTAAGGAAGTGAGGGATGAGCATGTGCTGGATAAGAAAACAAGAATCTAAGTGCTAAGGTGGTTCTGAAATCACTCAGTAAGTGTTTATCAAATACCCATTGTAGTTAAGGTTGGTAAGTTATTGAATACAATGCTCAATCAAATCTGAGAAATTTTCTTTTGAGGTGGAAGATGAAATAACAAAGTGAAGGGGAAAGTGATGTCATAATAATTGAGACTATATGGCCATGCCTCTTCAGAGGTTATAATCTGTGAAAGGATGTTAGTGGTTTGGTCCACCCATCTTTCAACCTCTTGTTCTTCCTGTGATTTTTTTTCAGACACCTAAGTGGACAGAAACTATGAGAAATCTGAGTGGAGGCCACATAGAGGAGTTTGTCTTGGTGGGCTTCCCCACCTCTCCACTCTGCCAGCTGCTCCTCTTTGTCTTCTTTCTGGCAATTTATCTGCTGACATTGTTGGAGAATGCACTCATTGTCCTCACAGTCTGGCTCACTCCAAGCCTTCATCGTCCCATGTACTTTTTCCTTGGCCATCTCTCCTTCCTGGAACTATGGTACATTAATGTCACCATTCCCCGGCTCTTGGGAGCCTTTCTTACCCAGGACGGTAGAGTCACCTATGCAGGATGCATGACCCAACTCTACTTCTTCATTGCCTTAGCCTGCACTGAATGTGTGCTGTTGGCAGTTATGGCCTATGATCGCTACCTGGCCATCTGTGAACCCCTCCGTTACCCAAGTCTCATGCCTCCCAGTCTGGCCACTCACCTTGCTGCTGCCTGTTGGGGCAGTGGTTTCTTCAGCTCCATGGTTAAGCTTCTTTTCATTTCCCAATTGTCCTACTGTGGACCCAATATCATCAACCACTTTTTCTGTGATATCTCCCCACTGCTCAACCTCACCTGCTCTGACAAGGAGCAAGCAGAACTAGTAGACTTCCTCTTGGCCTTGGTGATGATTCTACTCCCTCTATTGGCTGTGGTTTCATCATATGCTGCCATCCTTGCAGCCATTCTAAAGATCTCCACTGCCCAGGGACGCCGCAAAGCCTTCTCTACTTGTGCTTCTCACCTGGCAGTGGTTGTTATCTACTACTCCTCCACTCTCTTTACCTATGCACGTCCCCGGGCCATGTACACCTTCAACCACAACAAGATCATCTCTGTGCTTTACACGATCATTGTGCCATTCCTCAACCCAGCCATCTACTGCCTGAGGAACAAGGAGGTGAAGGATGCCTTCAGGAAGACAGTGCTGGGCAGATGCCACTATCGTAGAGATGTTCCAGACTGATGTACAACAGACCCTGGCAGGGAATGTTGTGCTTACTATCCCGTTTCCCTAAGTTAATTTGATAACAGGTGTGGCCTTTGATAGTTTGTGAGTTTTATTGTTCAATGGACCTTCTGGCCTATAATACAGCTCACAATAAGCATTAAATAAATAGCAAGTCCCCTCATTATTGTTATTTTTTCATTATCAGTATTATTATACGCTTTCTAATAGATGTGTCTGTTCTAACCATGCATCAAACTCACTCTTATTCAAATTGAGGTTGGAGAATCAGCTTTTTCTGAGATGTATGTGGAAAGCAAAGCTCCAAGCGTCTTTGTAACTACGTGGAGAAGGTAACAAGTTGATTAGAAAGTTAGCATTCCCAATTATATGATATAAAATTGTGCCAAGATATTACTGAATGAATCAGTGAAATTCCTCCTTTTAAAAATAATCAAAACATATAATAACTCTGTGTTAGAATATCAAACATAGAACAGTTTTCTCCTCTTAACCATTTTGGCCATTGTTTTCACATGTGAGACTCACTTTCTAGATATTTGCCTACATAAGTAAAAGGGAAGAGCTAGAAAATGTCAACTGATAGAAATGCTACTTGTATGACTCTGGTCATGTCACATTTTTTCCCATTGGCAGATAATAGAGCTTTAATTTATTCTTCTTCTAATGTGAGAGATTCCCCTAGTGCATCAATTGGTGTTGATAGGTTACTAACTACTTCTTTCAGAGATTTCTGTTAATATTCTATTTAATTCCACCAGTGGTACTTTTTAAATAAAATGTACTTTGCAACTGGTTCTGATTTGCAACTCACTGTCAGTTAAGAAAAGAAATGGGCATTTTTAGCTGCCTAGTCAGTAATGACCTCATTTTTCTTTGCTAGGATAACCTAATTTATTTTGGAGCTGAAAACATGCTGAACCCAGGCAATAAATCTACATCTCTGTCATATATTTGATATCTCAGCTTCTCTTGGAGCTAAGATTGGCTATGTCCCTCATTTTTTTACAATAAAATGTCAATTAAATTCTGCTGAGGAAGCTGTCTTTTTAAGAGAAAGATGTGTTGGCACTGGTGCAAGCGTGCCCCTTTCCCTTTTCTGAACTTGGATTTGAGGCCTGGAGCTCCAGCAGCCATCTAGGAGGTAATTAAACATGGGAGAAAAGTCAACACACTGAGGATTGAGGTACAGAAATGTATGGAAATCATGAATGTGATAGTATGGCTGCAAACTGAACCAGCACCATCACCTACCTACACCCATTACATTTACTAAATGATAAAAATTAGCTCCCACTTATGGAACTGTAAGTTTTGTTTTCTATTATTTTTACTCTAATGTGCTTGATGCAATATATTTGGCCTAATTTGTTATTTGCATTCTTTTAGAATTTTTGAGATGATTTTTAGTTTTAGGTTTTTAAATTTTTTTCAAATGAAATATGTTTTTCTAAGTTTTCAGAGACAAATCATGACCCTGCCCAAATCTTATGTGTTACCATTCTGCCAGGTTGTAATGGTTTTTGTCTCCTTAAAGTGGTAATTCACAAAGCTAGCCAAAGAAAGGCAGATTATTTCTTTCCAGACACTATGACTGCAATTCCAGTAGCTACTATTGAGGCCATTTTGTGTATTTCATTTTACTGTACATTGCTTTAGTTTTATTTTATTTTACTTTTCTGTTGTTGTTTTAGGGATTTTTTAGGTTCTCAGTGTGTACTCAGTGCAGCTGGCTTGTCACCAGCTGGAGATAACAGAGAGGGAGCAGTAAAGTAGCATGTAGTTTGGTTAATTATGATGTTTTAAATGAAATTAATCTTTAAAATAGCAGCACTATTCATCTGGTTGACTAAGAATATACTCGAATTTAAAATGAAAACACAAATTATATGATTTTTAGTCATAAGATGCTTTATAGATGGCACAAGACATGGTTATCTGCCTCAAAATTTTTGTGACTTAAGAATAGTTCCTGACACTCAGAAGACACCCAGTAAATATTTATTGAATGAATGGTCAGGTTTGCACAGAATGGTAACACAGAATATCACCAGAGAATCAGTGATGAGCCAGGAGACCACCTGCACATGAATGGAGTGTTAGCCCAATTTTCTGTGGAAGAAGCTTTCTTTTGAAATTTTTTTATCAAATTAGAAAATAATGACTAAATATTTATTACTCCTATAAGTATGAACTAGGCTCTTTGTAATCTTAGGATTTTGCTACACTTCTTTAAGGGAATTCTGCTATTTTAATAATGAGCTCGTCTTTCCCAACTCCAGAAAAGTGCAGGTTGCTACCTTAGCCAACACCCTTCATTGTAGTGTGTATCAAATCCCAACAGATCCTTCTCCCTCTCTGCTTTTGTCCTGGGTCTGTGGTTCTGAGGCTAATCATCCCTGAGTGTGTAATATCCTAACCCCTGAAACAAAATATATACCTAAAGAGATAATTGTCCAATCTCCATGCCACTATCTTTTCCATACAGTCTTACTACCTTCTACCTTCTCTGAATACCTTTGTGTGCTTCTGAATGTGTACTATTTGTAGATTATAAGAGTAAATATATACATATTCTTATTCTTTTTTGAAAATACAGACATAATCTGAATGCAGTATATTTATTGTTCACATCTACTGAGTTACTGATGCAAGAAGTCACGTTTGTGTACTGAGTCTATATTTGAAAGCATAATATCTGAGTATGTTTTGAGTTTGTATATGCATGTGTGCTCACATACCTGGTTCTCCAAATAAGGATGGGTACTTAGCATTCTTATTTTCTGAATGACTTGGATTATAGCCCTATCGCTTCCCAGAGGACCTTATTACATCTGAGATCGTTCCTTAGAAATAGAATCTCTCTCTCACACACACACACACACATGCATGAAATTTCCCCTCACCTTCCTCTTCCCCAGTGTCTGGTTGGGAAGGAGGGGCAGTGCACTTCCAGTAAGTCTAAGGTCTCTCTTGAGCCTCAAGATTCCACTTATCTTGCTAGCTCTTCGTTTAGTATCCCCCCGGATCCTTTTGAGCCCTGGAAAGGCCAAATATGTTCTTGAAGGCTGTGTCTCTTGGGAGGCCTTGTGGGTGGAAGGGAGTTGGCTTGTGCTCCTCCAGTAGCTTGGAGGCAGACAGAAGCACAAATAGCTCCATTCTTTGCCTTCTTCAAGCTCATCAGAGACACAAACAAGACTGCTCAGCAACTCTCTAGGCTTATGGACATTGTCCTTCTCTTCTTGGTCTACGTGATTTCTTCTCTTTTCTCAGTGTAAGCTGACCATCTCTGACAAAGCTAGGTAGGAAAAGAGTTACATTGCCAAGAAAATGGTGAGTTGAAAAATTTCCAAAAGTAGAATTAGGCCAGTTTTTAATTATTTATTAGTATTATGAAAGAAAGCAAGGAGTAATTGAAAATCAATTTTATTTAAATTACTGATTCATCAAAAATTTCATTTTATTGACTTAAAAATCACTTGTCTTCTTTGAGCCTATAATGAGTAGTGCTACAATAGGTTGAGGATGAGGAGGGAACTTGGTGTATATACGGATTAATTTCAGCTCAACAAAGATTTTTTTAGCCATATGAAAAATGGCAGGGATTGACAGGTATTGTGTAATATGGATGCTCATGTTATTTTAAGTCTCTACTCTGAGAACCTGCTCTAGATGAAATAGCCTAGAGTCTCTGAAATTTCCCAGTGGTCTGTTTTCCTGAAGATGCTTCAAGTTAATGCATTTAGTGCAACTCTCTGCTTTACAAAGTGCAGAATCCAGGTCTGCTCTGACTTATGAGGCAGAAATAGACAAAGTAGCATAGAAGATGGAATTAGTGTATGAGAGTACATGAATATGTGTATGTGAGGAGTGGTGGGTGGAACATAGGTATATGAGCATGTGTGTATATTTTTATGTTACATAAGAGCAGGTCATGACAAATGGGATAGTGGTTACAGGAGTTTTGATTACTTATAACTTTTTTCTTCCTACTTGTTTCTTTGATTTTTTAATCGATATATAATAATTGTACATATATTGATGGGGTACATAGTGATGTTTCAATACATATGTATAGTGATCAGATGAGGGTAATTAACATAACCATCATCTCTAACATTTATCATTTCTTTGTATTGGGATCACTCAATAGTCTCCTTCTAGCTATTTGAAACTATATAATATGTTATTGTTAACTATAGTCATCCTGCAGTGCTATAAAACACTAGAATTTCACTTCTATTCATAGTACCATAGAGTAACAAAATAAGACTCCCTTTCTGTTGTGCTGATTATCAAAAAAATCCATCAGATCATGTGGTCACATTTATCCTCAACTTGAAATCCTATGATAAACTGCAAAGATTAATCATGTTCAAAATGAGACTCATTGAATTTAAGCCACTTTCCCCAAACTATCCAGATGGAAAAAAAAATTATTTCAAAATACAGGCCATGATTTTGAAAAGTTATAAAGAGTGTAGAGGGCCAGGGATATGAAGGATAGATTTTCCCCCTAAAGTGTTCAAAGAAAACTGACAGTAGAAATTGAGAGGTGCAGAGGTGTTTGCTACATGGCAGTGAAGTATTCTGTCCTGCTATAAACTTAGGAGCTGCTGTGCATATAACCCTGAGGCATAGTTGTTCCTAAGAGGTCCTGGGAAAAGGAAGATGGACTAGAATTACATCCTTTTAGAAGTGATTTGAAGAAGTAAGCACATGTTTATCCCCTTTAGAAAATAACTTACCACTGAAGGTCCAAGATGGATATGTCCACCTCTGGCCAACCTGTACTTTTTTTCACCTCCCTGCAGTAGTTGGTAGAAGACTAGATTGAGCACAAGAGATTATTCTGTTATATCTCTCACTACCTGTGTTCCATTTTGGAGACTTCTGGGATCCTCAGTTTGGTTAAACCAATCTCTACAGAGCTTGCCTGACAATGTATAAAATGCCTCCATTCCCAGCAGCACTTTAGCCACATAAGTTTTCTTTCCTGTATCTCATTTTCCCATGAACAACAGAGCAGATCCTTTGCCAACCCCATCATGATCCTGAGCTGACTGTCCATTGTCTATGGGGAAGACTGAATCCTCCCTCCCTGGGAAATCAGAGAAAGAGCCTCTTGCTCCTCTCTGGTGGAAGGGCTCAAGGGCATGAAGCTCTTCCTAGTCCCTGATTTCAGAAGAAAATCCATCCTTAAATCCAAGTTATACTTTCCACAGCCTGAGTTATTGCTCCACTTTAAATATACCAGTTACGTTGGGATCATCATGCAGGATAATCAGAGACTAACAACCTGGTTATATATACAAATAAATGTTGAGTGGTTTAGTATAAAGAAGGAAAGACACGATGAGGCAGGGGTAACGGGGAGAGATTGGAGGTTGACAGTCCTGATAACTGTGAGCTATCCTTAGAGAAAGTGATGAGACTTACTTTCAGAAACAGACCGAGGACCCCTGAATGTGGGTGCATTGGGTTCTAGAAGAGAAAGCTTTGCATCTCCCAATCAGAGGTTTCCTTGTTTAAAAAAAAATATGACTATATTTGAATTTATTTAGTTTTCTATTCCTGGAGAGAATTAGGCAAACTTTAGGTAAATACTTGGGTTTGTGCATTGGAGATTCACAAATTTGGTAGGAAGCCAAATCTTACGACCTATCAGGACCTTTGCAGCTTTAGAGCCGCAAGACATTTGTTTCTAGAGCTGAATGTTCCCTTTCTAATTCTTTAGCAGTGTGTGTGTGTGTGTGTGTGTGTGCGCGCACATATAAAATTAATAAAATGAATATCAATTGTGACAGCTAATGAAATATACCTGTTGTTGAGAAAACTCATGATTATGAGATTCATGCTACCTTTTATGATTCTATTCGAATAAAATTAAAATTTAAGATGATTTGTCCTTCTTGTGTTTACATTAATTGGGCCATAAAAGGAATTAAGTTGAAGGAAGTATGTAAGACAATCAGGGATTAAAGGTTGTCAGGGACTAAAATATAATTATTAATTATTCACTACCCTGCCACTATATAGTCGCTTAACCTTGGGAAAATCACTTAAACCATTCTGGGATTCCCTTACCTGAGAAAAATAAGAAGTTTGAATTAAAATGCCACTCAATTTAAACTCCTACTATTTCATGAGCTAAGTCCACAATGGATAACCGAGAGTTGACTACAAGGAATAGTGAGATAGTTTAAAGCTGCAGCTAGGACATATATTTGAGATCCAGAGTGCTGGAATCTTCACCTGGCTCTTGGCTCTCAACCTGGCCCTTTGAGTCTTCACTCCTTGAATTTTCATTGCTCATATAGAGTGTTATAAGTGCTATTAAAACTGCTTTTGAAGATGAAATTTAATTCTCAGAAGAAAACAAAAAACTTACCCAATTCATAGATCATCCTCTATCTACTCATACACAAAAAACAGTAGGTTGTAATGAAGGAATTTGGCATTTACTTCAACCCTATCATTAAGCAACTAGTTGTGTGACCTTCAACTAAATAGTTAATATCTCCGGGTTAAGTGTGCACTATGACATTTGTCCCAGATAAATTCCTGATTGTGAAGATCAGATGAAATAATGTGTTTCTTTTATATATTTTAAGTTCTTTCAGATATTCAAAGCAAGGCATCTTCTGGCTATGAAGATGCTGCTGTATAATCAACATAGACTCCACAGGATCTAGTTATTATAAAACTTCCACTGGAGGGAAGGAAGGAGCCTTGCTCTCTCCCTCATGAGTCTACCAGATGGACTATCTAAACAGTCTGGAAGATATTAGGATGTGACTCAGACCATGTATATATAGAGAGAGAGAATTTTTTGAGGATCGAATGTGATCATGTTCTACTTCTGGTTGTTTTCCCGGTTTACTTGAATACTAGAAATCTCAAAGCTAAGTTTCATGCTCAAATGATAAAACTATTAAGTCAGATGTTCCTGATATACATTGTCTGCTGTATCTTCTCTTTATTTCTTTTTACTTTTATTTTATGCTAATTTATCTGTGGTGCTGCATCTCGTCTTTACATTTCTGTTAGAAGTAGAAGAAAGATAAATGAATGCATAGTTCCTATAAAAATATCCCCTGCTTTATTTACTAATTCTTAGTTTTAGGATTAAATGAAGTGTTATTTGCAGCTTCAAATCTGAAGCATCTACCCTGAGAATGACAATATCAATTGCTAAGGTATTACAGTATATTACATTATTTCCTTAAGTCATTCTTAGAGCTATGTTTTTAGGCTAGTATACTTCCTCTAGAGAATACCACGGATGGTTCCTGGCAGAGAGGATCTTGGGGTATTAGGGTATAATGACTTGCTACAGTTTTCTGGAATATAAAATACATCTAGGAATTAAGCCCAAGGACACAGCTCTGGAGACTGATATCCTGTTATTATGGACCAAGAAAGTGCCTCCCAAAAGTAATACTATTCCTCAGTAGCTAGAAACATATTCATTTCATCTGTCCATTGGAAAAGAAGGAGATGTGGTGAGAGAAAGCCAGATGGACACTGGCCTAAACTAGTCACAAATAGACTCTGAGTTGGTCTGGGCTCTTGGATTCAGAGATTAAAAGAAAGCAGGATGGAGAAATAGGGAGGATTCATAAGCCTCACCTGGTTTGTAAACCCCACTATCTCTCTGTCCAGTGAATACTAGGCTGTGACAAGCAAGGCCAAGTTTTGTGTTGAATGTGTGTGTGTGTAAAGAATTGTATTCCAACAGAAAACAAAGCTGTTTGTTGAATTAACACTATTATAAATTATTTGCCTTTCGAAGTTATCTGTGTCTTTTTTTCTCTCTAAACATGGATGATTAGGAGTTAATTATTCTGCCTTTCTTCAGGAAGAGGGAAATGGATAGGGGAGGCATTAGTTTTCCAGTTCTTTCACTGGATGATCATTTCTTTTAAAAAAGTTCTTCTATATATTTATGCCACAAAAGCAAGTCTGTCGATAAATGGAGAACAAGCGTGACATTAGCTCTGGAGAAGAGCAGAAAAGAGGAACCAAGCAATAGGATACAGAGAAAGGCTGGAAATGGTAAGGTGTTTAGTATCAGTAGATTTGAAATGATTTTCAGCCCAGCCTAGGAAGAGGTCACACATTTTGCTGAATTACTAGACAAAAATGCAGAAAAAATAGAAGACAATCTTATTTTTTTCTGATAATACTATCAAACAGTTATGGGTTCTTTAATTTTAACACTCTTGGAAAAGTCTGACAGTCTCCTCCACCTTTCTCATTAACAATGGATGTTCTTTGTACCATTTAATTTTTTTGTTGAGTGGCAGGGGGCTGTGTGTGTGGGTAAGTAGAGCAGCCTGGAAAGGTAACAGCAAATATCCATAGGATCTTAATTTAAACTCTAAAGCTCAGCCAGGTGCAGTGGCTCATGCCTGTAATCCTAGGACTCTGGGAGGCTGAGGTGGGAGGATCACTTGAGGTCAGGAGCTCGAGACCAGCCTGGACCCTGAAGCAAGATCAAGACCCCGTCTCTACTAAAAATAGAAAAAATTAGCCAAGCATGGTGACGTGCACCTGTAGTCCCAGCTACTTTGGAGGCTGAGGCAAGAGGATCGTTTGAGCCCAGGAGATTGAGGTTGCTATGAGCTAGGCTGATGCCACAGCACTCTAGCCGGGGCAACAGAGCAAGACTCTGTCTCAAAAAATAAAATAAAATGAAATAAAATAAAACAAAAAAATGAACTCTAAAGATCTTTTAATGTTCACAAAATGTGAACCCCACTCTATTATCCCTGCCTTAGGAATAAAGTAACTAATATTATGAAAGCTTACGTCATGTGTTCACTTAGCTAGAGAGACACAAAAGTGGGATTTGAATGCAATTTTTTCAAACTCCTAATTAAACATTCTATACAATGGATTGGATTGAAGGAAACATTACCCTTCAAATTATCTATTCAATTTTGAAGCTAGTGAATAATTGTATCAAACCCGTCTTTGCTATTAATCCTGTGAATGTGCTCAACTATTGCTTCATTCAAGATTTACAACCTTGCCAAATAGATAAAAACCAGAGGATTCTCACCATTTTACAGATAAGTGGGGTCATGCAACCCAATGAGTCATACAAATTACACCTAGAGAATGGGCAATTGGGTCTTCTTCCTCCTTTCCATATGCAGTAGATGGGGATGTTTTACCTGTAGTGAAAGGGTGGTATGGAGGCCACCGTCCTGTGCCCAGCAGTAATACATTGGCAAAGCACAGAACTGGGCATTAGGAGGTTCTCATGTCCCTTCTGTGTAACCTTAATTACCCATTTTGAGCTAATTTGAAAAACTAAAATAAAATATAAGCTCCCTAAAGTTCATCTTTGCTCAAAAGCTTTGGTTCTCATCATAATTCAAGAGGAAATAAAGATATAGCATCAGAGAGCTGCTATTGTGATGAATTTGCTGGTGATGGGTGGGTTTTATTGACATAAATCACCATAGACTAGCGCTTAGAAGGAACTGACTTTGTGTCCACAGCCAGTCCTAATCACCAAGGTCCTGGAAGTAGATAATCGTACAGTGACAACACATTTTATTCTTCTGGGATTTCCAGCACAACCAGACTTACAGCTTCTCCTCTTCTCTGTTTTCCTGGCAACCTACCTGCTGACACTGCTAGAGAATCTTCTAATCATCTTCACCATTCGCAGTGATGGGAAGCTGCACAAGCCCATGTACTTCTTTCTGAGCCACCTCTCTTTCCTAGAGATGTGGTATGTCACAGTCATCAGCCCCAAGATGCTGGTAGACTTCCTCAGCTATGATAAGAGCATATCCTTCAATGGCTGCATGACTCAACTTTACTTCTTTGTTACCTTCATCTGCACTGAGTACATCCTCCTTGCTGTCATGGCTTTCGACCGCTATGTAGCCATTTGTAACCCACTACACTATTCGGTCATCATGACTAACCAGCTTTGTGGTTTACTAGCTGGGGGATGCTGGTTCTGTGGACTCATGACTGCCATGATTAAGATGGTTTTCATAGCCCGACTGCACTACTGTGGCACACCTCAGATCAATCACTACTTTTGTGATATCTCTCCGCTCCTCAATGTGTCCTGCAAGGACTCCTCACAGGCTGAGCTGGTGGACTTCTTCTTAGCCCTCATGGTCATTGCTGTTCCCCTTTGTGTGGTGGTAGCATCTTATGCCACCATCCTCACCACTATCCTCAAGATCCCTTCTGCTCAGGGCCGCCAAAAGGCATTCTCCACCTGTGCCTCCCACCTGACAGTTGTAATTCTTTTCTATTCCACAACCCTTTTCACCTATGCCCGTCCCAAGCTCATGTATGCCTACAATTCCAACAAAGTGGTATCTGTTCTCTACACTGTCATCGTTCCACTTCTCAATCCCATCATTTACTGTCTGAGGAACCGTGAAGTAAAGGCAGCTCTGAAAAAGGCCATATTTTGCAAGAAAAGTAGGCTCCAGGGTGATGAGACATACAATAATTGAAAAACTTGTAAATTCCCTCAGGCTTGAATCAAGAGATGATTACTATACACTTTCTCCCTAATTCTTACCTTTGGTTATTCTCAACCTCCCATACTTTAGCAATGCTCTGTGTGTTTATGCATATATGTGTGTGTGCATACACAAACATGACTACAGAACAATATTCCTAAGATGTAACCGCTACTATCAGGTCAAGAGACAAGTGTTAAACATTTTACAAGTTATTTGAAATGAGAAGAAAGGAAGGGAGGAAGGGAGGGAGGCAACAAAGAAGAGAAGGACAATGACAGATAATTTCACCATACAATTTACCAAAATATATTCCAGACAGGATAAACAGTTTAATATAAAGAATAAAATCATATTTCCTTTCTCAAGTTAGGAAAGGACTTTTTAACATTCTGTTTATCCTGTATAAGTAAAAGACAAACATAAAAATAAATTAATTCCTGCCAGGTATGGTGGCACATGCCCATAATCCCAGTTAGTCAGGACACTGAGGCAGGAGGATCTCTTGAGTCCAGGAGCTGGAGTACAGCCTGGGCAACATAGCAGGACTCTATCTCTAAAAAAAAAAAAAAACAATTAATTCCTAATTTATTAAGGATTTTAAAAATAATAGATAAATTTTATACCAAATAACAAAGTAGAAACTATTACCAACTTACATAATATATAATATCATTAAATATTAAAAACACTTCCAAAACATTTTAAAAATTAAATTATTAATGGAAAAATATGTTAAGAATATAAACATAATTTTAAAAGTAGGCAGCTGTTACAGGCTGAACTGTATCCCCCCCACAAAAAAAGATACATTGACATTCTCACCTCCAGTATCTCAGAATGTGACCTTATTTGGAAATAAGATTTTACAGTGGTAATAAACTGAAATGTGGTCAGTGGGCAGGGGATGAGGCTGATCCAATATGATTAGTGTCATTACAAAAAGGAAATATTTGAACACAGACATACACAGAGGAAAGGTGATGTGCAGATACCCAGAGAAGAAGACAGCCGTGTGACTGGAGTGATGCATCTACAAGCCAAGGAATGAGAACCATTCTTGGCAAACACCAGAAGCTAAAAGAGTAAGAAAGGAATTTCCCCAACTGCTGTCAGAGAGGGCATGGTCCTGCCAACCATAAGTCTAACCTTTGGTTATTCTAAACCTCCCATACTCTAACATAGTCTCCTGTGTGTGTGATTTCTGACTCTTGACCTCCAGAATCCTGAGACAATTTTTTGTTATTTTAAGTCACCCAGGTTTTGGTACTTTGCAATAGCAGTGCTAGAAAACTGATACAATAGCCAAAATGCTTCAGCAATATTTAAAAGAAATACTAAAAATAGAGTTGAAAAATACTGAGATACACAGACATTTAATTGGTTATTTATATGAGATACTACCCATCAATGTAAAGATAACAATGTAAGAACATAAGAATTCGCATTTTACTGCCTGCAGTTATATAAATTATTTCAAACTCTGGAAGTCAATTTAGAAGTGTTCAATTCCTTTGACCCTGTAGTTTCAAATATAGGAATCTGTATTAGGGAGATAATTTATGAAGATGTATGCACACAAATATTTGATTCATCACTTTTAATAAAATATTAAAAATGTGTAAATTTCCTAAGCCAGTGGAATGCTTAAGTAAACTGTGGTTTACCTATGAGGTAGAATACTATGCAGATATTAAAAGTCATGTTTTTAAAAAAGATATTAAATAATTATATTAAATGAAAAAGCAGAAAATAAATTCTATGGCATAATTTTATAAAAAACTAGGATATTATTTCTGCTTAATCTGGCTAGTGGCCTATGTATTTTGCTTATCTTTTCAAACAACCAATGTTTTGTTTCATTTATTCTTTGTATTGATTTTTTGGTTTCCATTTCATTTAGTTCTGCCTGGAGCTTTGTTATTTTTTTTCTTCTGCTGGCTTTGGGTTTGGTTTGCTTTTCTTTTTCTAGTTCCTTGAGATGTGATCTTAGGTCATTAATTTGTGATATTCTTGTCTTTTGATGTAGGCATTTAAGGCTCTGAGCTTTCCCCTTAGGACTGCTTTTACTATATACCATAGATTTTTGAATGCTTGTGCTCCCTTTGTTTTTTAATTCAAGGAATATTTTGATTTCCATCTTAATTTCATCATTGACCAGCAGGTTGTTTAATTTCCATGACTTTGCATAGATTCGTGTGTTTTGCTTGGAATTGATTTCTAATTTGATCTGATCCAGCAATCCCACTACTGGGTATCTACCCAAAGGAAAAGAAGTCATCTTATCAAAAAGACACCTGCACTCGAATATTTATCACAGCACAATTCACAACTGCAAGATGTGGAACCAACCTAAGTGCCCATGAATTCGTGAGTGAATAAAGAAAATATGGTATATATATACCATGGAGTACTATTCAATCATAAAAAGGAGTGAAATATTGTCTTTTGCAGCAACTTGGATGGAACTGAAGACCATTATCCTAAGTGAAGTATCTCAGGAAGAGAAAAACAAACACTGCATGTACTCACTAATAATTGGGAGCTAAACAATGGCCCACGTGGGTGCAAAGACATGTAAAGGACATTGGAAAGCAAAAAGGGTGGGGGGAGAGAAGAGGATGAGGGGTAAAAACTTACATGTCAGGTACAGTGAACACTATTCTGGTGATGGGCACACTAAAAGTCCCAATGTTAGCATTATATAAGGTACACATGTAACAAAATCATTTGTGCCCCCTTAATATTTTGAAATTTTAAAAATCTGAAAAAACTAGGATATGCATAAAAATATAATTGTTGATAGGTAGATAGATAGATATATGTGTGTGTATGAAAAAAAATTCCTAGAGAGATTTTAAATGTTGCTTTAAAGTTATTTTCTCCAGAGTTATGGCTTAGTTTATAATTACCTGTATTTTCTAATAATGAACATATATTAGCTTTATTTTTACTATATCACCTAAAATATTGACTATGTGGGGAAAAAAGCATTTTATGGTGTTTTTTAAATACATTTCCATATTCAAATGGTATTAATAATAAAGAGTCAATGGATTGTAATACCTGATTACAACTGATACTATGTTGGGGGTTTTGTGGAGACAAATACCACTAAGTTAAGCCAGTTGAAAAATAAGACAAATAAGATGACAAGTGGAGATAAAAATATCACCTTTATTACTATTTATGGTTAGATTGGAGGAAGTGGCTTAGGAAACAACGGGCTTCCTATTACTAAATTCTCTGATGAGATAGACTTCTGTACCCAATCCACCAGCATAGTCAGATAGTTTCATGTCTCTCCACCAGTGGTTTGGCTTCTTGTGACTTACTGGTTCCAAAAGAAAAGAAAGGGACAATGGGGATGTGTATGGGTCCCTCCTCCCGGACAGGGCAAGAGACCAGAAGTGCCTGAAGAAAAATCTTGTTTCATGTAAATCAAAGAAGTTAAAAAGAAATATTTTCCCATACATGTTCCACAATAATTTTGACAGTATTTTGCATATATATTTTTTAACTTTTCCAAACCTCTTTTAAAACAAGATTTGTTAGCACATGCATTTTAAAGCTGAGAAACATTCCCCAATAATAATCAATAATAATAAATAAGTTTTTATTAGAATTAGAACTTAATCACAGATCCCCAGATCTGTAGCATACCCTTATGACTGAGAACAATCAAATAATTGACATACTGCAATTCATTCATCAAATAGCATTTACTGAGTACCTCTAGTGGGCCAATGAACTAGGGATTAAGAGGAACAAAAACAACAACAAATGTTTGTTTGATTCATATTCCCTGAGCCCTGAGGGATCACAATCTATCAAACTTGTAAGAAACTTCAACAAGCTCAGAGACCATCCCCATAGTTAATGATATGTACTAGTGTGTAGCCCAGTCAGATTTCCAAGATGAAAAGGAGATACAGAAAGGCAAAATGCTACTTGTGGTAAATTGTGTTTCTTAAGCTTTTCTATGGAGAAAAAACATCTCTGCCTAGAGCCACCGCACATTTAGCCAGCTGTTCGAGCTTTTTGAGTGGTCCAAACTGCATCCCTCTGCTGTAGAAGCAGCAGAGACTGATAGTGGAATCCCTGAAGATGTGTTGTTGGAACAAGATTTCACACAGGATTTCCAATTACATACTAGGTTACCCCACTTATCCTTCTGAATTGAACCAGAGTTAATATAATAGCAATTGTATATTCAAAGAAAGCTGTGCATCAAGACATTAATAGAATGATGGACTAAGGACCTTTGAAAATCCACTTTTTTTATAATCAACAAGAACACTGGCAAAAACTGTTAAAAATCAACATTTTAAAGTGGAAAGAAACCAGAATGTATGACCCCCCCACACACACACACACACAGAAATGAAGCACTGAATACAAACTGTCCTTTAGGAAGGCCAAACATGAGCCTTGCCAGACAATTATCTTAAATCAGCTATTAAAAATATGTTTAAAGAAAATCATGTTTAAAAAGCTAAGGGAAAACATAAGAACAATGTCTCACCATATAAAGAATATTAATAAGAGGTAGAAATTCTAAAAATGAAATAAAAAAGAACCAAATTGAAATTCTGGAATTGAAAATCCAATAACTGAAATGAAAATTTTACTAGAAAGTATCAACACTAAGTTTGAGCTGGCAAGGAAAAAAATAATAATCAGCAAACTTGAGGACAGGACAATTGAGATTATCCAGTCTGAAGAACAGAGGAAAAAAATGAATAAAAATAAAGAAAATCCCAGAGACCCATGGGACACCATTAAGTCAACCAATACATAAATAATGAAGTCCATAAATAATGAAGGAGAGAAATAACATTTGAAGAAAGAGCCAAAATCTTTCCAAATTTGATGAAAGACATAAATCTATACACTCAAAAATCTCCACAAACTCCAGATACGATAAACCCAAAGAAATCTGTATCTAGACACATAGTAATCAAACTGTTGAGAGCCTCTGTTGATGGGCTTATCATGTATAAAGATATAAATATATGGCAATAACAATGCAAAGCAAGGAGGAAGAAAGATATATAGAAGCAAAGTTTTTATATACAATTGAAATTATCATACCTGTATTAAAAAATAAGATATCTCAAATTAATAACTTGCCATCTACCTTTTAAAACTACAAAAAGAAGATTTTATTAAATCCAAAATAGAGAGAAGGAAGAAAATAATGAAGATTACAGAGAAGATTAATGATAGTAGGAATAAAAAATAATAGAGAAATCTGACAAACCCCAAAGTTGGTTCTTTGAGAAGATCAACAAAATTGACAAGTCTTTAGCTAGACTGACCAAGAAAAAAAAGAAAAAAAAACCTCAAATTACTAAAATTAGAAATGTAAAAGAAAGCATTACTATTGACCTATAGAAATTAAAAGAATTATAAGGGAATATTATGAAAAATGTATGTCAACTAGGTAATCTGGATTAAGTGGACAAATTTCTAGAAAGATAAATACTACTGAAACTGACTCAGGAAAAAGTAGAAAATATAAATAGGCATATAAACAGAAAAAGTTTCGATTTGTAATCAAACACCTACCCACAAGGAAAATCCCAGGCCCAAATGGCTTCACCAGTGAATATTACCAAGCACTCAAAGAAGAATTAGCATCAAACTTTAAAAAAAACAGAAGAAGATGGAATACTTTCCAACTCATTCTGTGACACTAGGGTTACCCTGTTATAATAATAAAACCAGAAAAAGACAGCACAAGAAAATACAATTATAAAATATTTTTTTCTTTTTGTGCACATAGACACAAAAATCCTCAACAAAATACTAGCAAACCAAATCCATCAACATATAAGAAGGATTATACACCATAACCAGGTGGAATTTAACCCATGAATGCAAGAGTGCTTCAACATTTAAAATTCAGTCAGTATGATACATGATAATAATAGAATAAAGGACAAAAAACACACGATAATCTCAGTAGATGCAGAAAAAGCATTTGACAATATCTAATACCCTTTGATGATTAAAACAACAACAACAGCACTCAAGCTAGAACTATAAGGGAATTCATTCAATCTGACAGAGGACATTTATGGAATACCCACAGCTAACACCATACTTAACATAAAAGACAAAATGTTTTCCCCCTAAGATCAGGAACAAGGATGTCTGCTCTCAGCACTTCCATTTAATCTTGCACCATAGGTTCTAGATAGGAAAATCATGCAAACATAAATAAATAAATAAATGACATCTGTATTGGAAAAGAAGAAGCAAAACTATCTGTATTTTCAAATGGCATAATCTGGTATATATTTAACCAATAAATCTAAGGAATACACACATACCTACATGCATACATCTAGAGCTAATAAACAATTTCAGCACTATTGCAGGGTATGAGATTAACACATAAAAATCAGTTGTATTTCTCTACACTAGAAATGAACAATTCAAAAATGAAGTTAAGAAAATTCCGTTGACAATAGCATCAAAAAGAATAAAATACTTAAGAATAAATTTAACAAAATAAATGCAACTTGTACACTAAAAACTATAAAACATCAGTGAAAGATGTTAAAGAAGACCTAAATAAATGGAAAGATATTCTATGTTCTTTGGAAGTGGAATACTTAATATTGTAAATATAGTAATAATTCCCAAATTGATGTATAGATTCAATGCACTTCCTACCAAAATCCCAGCTGGCTTTTTCTTGCAGCAATTAATAAACTGATCCTAAAATTTATATGGAAATGAAAAGGATAGAGAACAGCTTAAAAATTTTTGGAAAAGAAGAACAAAGTTGGATGATTCATGCTTGCCAGCTTCACAATTTACTATAAAGCTACAGTAATCAAGACAACGTGGTACTGGCTTTAGGATAGAGATAGTAATATATGTCACTTGAATAAAATTGAGAGCTCAGAAATAAACACATTTACAGTCAATTGACTTTCAACAAATTCAAATCAAAA
Source organism: Eulemur rufifrons (assembly GCF_041146395.1). Taxonomy (NCBI): domain Eukaryota; kingdom Metazoa; phylum Chordata; class Mammalia; order Primates; family Lemuridae; genus Eulemur; species Eulemur rufifrons. The sequence goes on from NC_090990.1 coordinate 97,556,845, forward strand.
CCACAATAAGAAACCACTGAAGACCCACTAGGATTATGATTTTTAAAAAGACAGATAATAACAAGTGTCAATGAGAATATGGAGAAATGGAACCCTCTTATAATCCTGGTGAGAATTTAAAATGATAAAGTTACTTTGGAAAACAGTTTGACAATTTCTCAGAAAGTTAGAGTTTACTATGTAACCCAACAAATTTACTCTTACATATATCCAAGAGAATTGAAAATATATATATGTCCCAAAACTTACACACAAGTGTTTATACCAGCATTATTCATTATAGCTAAAAAGTGGAAACAAACCAAATGTCCATCAACTGATGAATGAATAAACAAAAGATGGTATAGCCATAAAATAAATTAGGTACTGACATATGCTGCAACATAAATGAACCTTGAAACAATATGCTAAGTGAGAAAAGCCAAACACAAAAGACTACATATTGCATGATTCCATTTATATGAAATGTTCAGAATTAGCAAATCTGTAGAGACAAAAAGTAGATGAGGATTGCCAAGGGCTAAGTGTAGGGAGAGAGGAGAGTGGGAGTGGCTGCTAATCATTATGGAGTTTCTTTGGGGGGTGATAAAAGTGTTCTGGGATTAGATAGTCATGATGGTTGTAGAACTTTGCAAATATAGGGAAAACCATTGAGATTGTACATTTCCAAATAATAAACTAGAGATATGAAAGACACATATATATATATGTATATATAGAGAGAGAGAGAGACAAAAACAGAGACAGAAAGAGAGATACAGAGAGAGAAAACTTGCAACCTTGGATAAATGTCTGTACTCAGAGCCTGAGAACTAACAACCCCACACCTCCCTAGACCCATTACTTTATCCTAGATTGAGAGTTTGCACTAAATCCCACCTGGCCCTGACAATATTATATTGTTCCATGTCTTCATAAATATGCCAAGTCTATCACTAAAAGTTCAGGGCATCAGGTCTGAACTTTAGATGATCAAGACAGAGATTTTTTTCCCCAATGCTATAAATCAATTTAAAATGCAGACCTAAAGTATATATAGGCCTGTACTCTCTTGAAAACCATGCTAAATCTTTACCTTCAGATGTCCACAAAATGCCAGTCTGTCTATGTCTATAAAACAGTAATACTTTTTTTGAATTCCCTGGAAGAAAAGACATTGAGGATATTGAACCAGCATGCTTTTGATTGGTTCTTTCTTTTCCATATAAAGGCAGTTTATTGTTCTCGGGGACAGGAATTCACACATTTCCAGACCCAAATAGAGTAATGTTTACTCTCATAAATTTGAATCCTAGACCTCTACCTCTGCTTCATCGTGGATAGTACAACAGTGGGAATCAAACTCTTCAAGCATTCTTTGTTGTCTAGTCAACAAATAACCAAACTAACCTTGAATTTAAACTCTCTTTCCCCATTCATTTTCTCTCACTTAACAGGTTTTAAGTTGGGGGAAGTTTTGGTGGCTACACATGTCTCTCAGGATATTTGGTCTCTTTCCCAACCACATTATTGAGTTAAGAAGGGAAGAGGCCACTCACCTCAGGGGCCCAAGGATATTAGAGCAAAGACAAACAGGCCTGGACCAGGTAACTTTTAGTAACATCACACATCAAGCCAATTGCTCAGAGCTAAACTTTTCTCATGATTTTCAATATTGATGTCTCATGAAATTTCCCAATACTTGAATTTATCGTGGGAAGGCAGTCATAAATCTGGCATTCTTTTGGAAGGCTAGACCCACTGCAGTAGAAAGATCTAAACAGAATATGAATTATGTGGTAAACTGCCTTCTTCTGTACCCAGACCCACCAAACCCCCTCCCTGCTTTGGTTTCTTGGCTCTTGTTTCCTTGATCTAGAATGCACGTGGCTGATTTTCTGACTTCAATAAGATTTCTCTTTAGAGAAGGCTTCCTGAACCATGCTGCCTCAGCTATCAATTTGTCTCTTGGCTTATTTTTGTTTTCAGAACACTACTTTGTCCTTGCATATATGTATTTGTTTATATATTTATGATTGTTCTCCCTCACTAAAATGCAAATTCCATGGGAGGAGGGATTTCTGTGTGTTTAGTTTACTAATATTTCATCTGTACATTCAACTATGTCTGGCACATAGTAGGTCAATAAATATTTGTTGAAATGATAATTGAATAAGTACATGTTTGGACACAGATATGAAAATGGAAATTTTGAATACATTGTAACTATTGGTATTTTGAGTTCCTCCCTCTTTTTCTTTTATAATCATTTCTGTTCTACTTACCCTCTTCACTTATCGTTTTGCTCTTCTTCTCTTCTAATTATTGACATTTTTTTTCAGCTCATTATGGGGATACAAAAGTTCAGATTATATATATTTCCCATACTCCCCCATCCCCCCGAGTCTGAGCTTCAAGTGTGTCCATTCCCTAGACAGTGGACATTGCACTCATGATGTAGGTATGCACCCATCCCCTCCCCCCACCCCCATCCCGCCAAGTCAGAACTTCAAGCATGTCCATTTCCGAGACAGTGAGCATAACATTCATCAAGTAGGTATACACACATCCCTTCCCCCCAGCCCCCACCACTGTCCGATACTCAATTGGTGTTATTCCCAAATGTGCACTTAGGTGATGATCAGGGAAACCAGTTTGCTGGTGAGTACATGTGGTGCTTATTTTTCCATTCTTGGGATACTTCACTTAATAGAATGGGTTCCAGCTCTCTCCGGGAGAACCAAAGAGATGCCATATCACCATTATTTCTAATAGCTGAGTAATATTTCATGGTATACATATACTACATTTTGCTAATCCATTCATGAATTGATGGGCATTTGGGTTGTTTCCACATCTTTGCAATTGTGAATTGTGCTGCTATAAACATTGGGGTGCAGGTGTCTTTTTTATAGAATGACTTTTGTTCTTCTGGGTAGATGCCTAGTAATGTGATTGCTGGATCGAATGACAGGTCTACTTGAATCTGTTTAAGGTATCTCCATATTGTTTTCCACAGGGGTTGCACTAGTTTAAAGGCCCACCAGCAGTGTATGAGTGCTCCTGTCTCTCCGCATCCACACCAACATGTATTGTTTTGGGATTTTTTGATAAAGGCCATTCTCATTGGAGTTAAGAGATATCTCATTGTGGTTTTGATTTGCATTTCCCTGATGATTAGAGATGTTGAACATTTTTTCATATGTTTGTTAGCCATTCTTATATCTTCTTTTGAAAAATTTCTATTCATGTCCTTTGCCCACTTTTTGATAGGGTTGTTTGATTTTCTCTTATTGATTTTCCTGAGTTCTAAATAGATTCTTGTTATCAGTCCTTTATCTGATGTGTAGCATGCGAAAATTTTTTCCCATTCTGTAGGTTGTCTGTTTACTCTCCTGACAGTTTCTTTGGCTGTGCAGAAGCTTTTTAATTTGATCAGGTCCCATTTATTTATTTTTGTTGTTGCTGTGATTGCCTTAGGGGTCTTCCTCATAAATTCTTTGCCCAGGAAAATGTCTGTAAGAGTCTTTCCTACGTTTTCTTCTAGAATTCTAATAGTTTCCGACCTAAGGTTTAAGTCTGTTATCAACCATGATTTGATTTTTGTGAGAGGTGAAAGCTGTGGGTCCTGTTTCAGTCTTTTACATGTGGATATCCAGTTTTCCCAGCACCATTTATTAAATAAGGAATCTTTTCCCCAGAGTATGTTTTTGTCTGCTTTGTCAAAGATTAGATGGCTATGTGAGGATGGTTTTATATTTGGATTTTCTGTTCTGTTCCACTGGTCTGTGTCCCTGCACTTGTGCCAATACCAAGCAGTTTTAATAATCACAGCCTTGTAGTATAGTTTGAAGTCTGGCAAATTAATACCTCCCATTTTGCTTTTGTTGCTTAAAATTGCTTTTGCTAAATGGGGTCTTCTCTGGTTCCATACAAAGCGTAAAACTATTTTTTCCATATCTGTGAAAAATGATGTTGGTAATTTAATAGGGATTGCATTGAATCTGTAGATAACTTTGGGCAGTATAGACATTTTAACAATGTTGATTCTACTGATCCATGAGCATGGTATGGTTTTCCACCTATTTACATGCTCTGCGATTTCCTTCCTCAGTGTTTCATAGTTCTCCCTATAGAGGTCCTTTACCTCCTTAATTAATTATATTCCTAGGTATTTTATTTTCTTTGTTGCTATTTTAAAGGGTATTGAGTCCTTAATTTGGTTCTCCGTTTGACTGTTATTGACATATATGAATACCTCTGATTTGTGTGTATCGATTTTGTATCCTGAGACCTTACTGAATTCATTGATCAATTCCAGGAGACTCTTGGTTGAATCCTTGGGGGTTTCTAGATATAACATCATATCATCAACAAAGAGTGAGAATTTGATCTCTTCTTTCCCTATTTGTACTCCCTTGATTCTGCTCTCTTGCCTGATAGCTCTCACAAGGACTTCCAATATTATGTTGAAAAGTAATGGGGACAGTGGGCAGCCTTGTCTCCTTCCAGTTCGAAGTGGGAATGCTTTCAGTTTTTCCCCATTCAATATGATGTTGGCTGTGGGTTTGTCATATATGGCTTGTATCATTTTCAGATAGGCCCCATCTATGCCTATTTTGTTAAGTGTTCTTATCATAAAAGGGTGTTGAATTTTGTCAAATGCTTTTTCTGCATCTATTGAGAGAATAATATGATCTTTATTTTTGCTTCTATTATGTGGTGAATTACATTTATAGATTTGCGTATGTTAAACCATCCCTGCATCTCTAGGATGAAGCCCACTTGGTCGTGATGGATTATTTTTTGATAAGCACTTGGATTCGATTTGCTAGAATTTTATTGAGAATTTTTGCATCTATATTCATAAGAGAAATTGGTCTATAGTTCTCTGTTTTAGTTGCATCCTTTCCTGGTTTTGGTATCAGGATTATGTTGGCTTGGTAAAAAGTGTTGGGGAGAATCCCATCCTTCTTGATATTGGAGAATAGTTTATGTAGGATGGGCACCAGTTCTTCTTTGTAGGTATGGTAAAATTCAGGTGTGAACCCATCTGGTCCAGGGCTTTTCTTTTTGGGAAGGTTTTTTATTGCTGTTTTGATTTCAGATCTAGATATCAGTCTATTCAGGAATTCTATTTCTTTCTGGTTGAGCATGGGAAGGCTGTGTGTTTCTAAGAATTTGTCCATTTCCTCCAGGTTTTCTAATTTGTGTGCATAAAGATTTTTGTAGAATTCATAGATGATATCATGTACCTCTGTGGCATCAGTCGTGATTTCTCCTTTCATGTTCCTGATGGAGGTTATAAGAGTTTTTTCTTTTCTGCTCTTGGTTAGTCGAGCCAGATGTGTGTCTATTTTGTTTATTTTTTCAAAGAACCAACTTTTTGTTTTATTAATCTCCCTTATGGTTTTTTTGTTGTCATTTTCATTTAGTTCTGATTTAATCTTAATAATTTCTCTCCTTCTGCTGGGTTTGGGATCGGTCTGTTCTTCCTTCTCCAGCTCTTTGAGTCTATTCATTAGATTGTCTATTTGTAATTTTTCTATCTTTTTGATATAGGCATTTATGGAAATGAATTTTCGTCTCAGGACTGCTTTAGCTGTGTCCCACAGATTTTGATAAGTTGTGTCTCCTTTGTCGTTTAATTCAAAGAATCTTTTGATTTCCATCTTGATTTCTTCATTTCTAAAATAATCATTCAGGAGAAGGTTGTTTAGCTTCCATGACTTTGAGTAGAAATGAGAATTTCTGTTAGGGTTCATTGTTACTTTTATTCCACTGTGATCTGAGAAGATGCATGGTATAATTTCTATTTTTTTAAATTTTTTAAAACATGCTTTATGTTCTAGGATATGGTCAATCTTGGAGAATGTCCCATGAGCTGATGAGAAGAAAGTATATTCAATGAATTTTGGGTAGAATGTCCTGTAGATATCAGTCAGGCCCATTTGTTCTAGCATTCTATTTAAGTCCATTATTTTTTTGTTTATTTTTTGTTTGGAGGATCTGTCCTGTACTGTCAGCGGTGTGTTAAAGTCTCTGGCTATTAAAGTGTTGTTATCTATCATTTGGTTCAGGTAATGTAGGGTTTGTTTTATGAATCTGGGTGCACCTAGGTTGGGTGCATATATATTAAGTATATTTATGTCTTGTTGTTGAATTGTACCCTTCACCAGTATATAGTAACCATCTTTGTCTTTCATTACTTTTGTTGATTTAAAAACTAAGTTATCGGAGATTAAAACTGCCACACCAGCTTTCTTTTTGGTTCCATTTGCTTGAAATATCGATTTCCACCCTTTTATTTTCAGTCTAAATGCATCCTTGCAGGTTAGGTGAGTTTCCTGGAGACAGCAGATACTTGGCTTATATTTTTTTATCCATTGGGCCAGTCTATGTCTCTTGAGTGGGGAATTCAATCCATTCACATTTAATGAGAGAACTGATAAGTGAGACAGATTTCTGTTCCTCATGTTGTGTTGAATTTCATTGTTCTGTTTTCTCTCTTAAGCCATTGTGATAACTGGGTTTTTATCTTTATCTCTTGAGTAGTTTTACATTCGTGGGTGTTTCTTGAGCTTGTCCATGTGTAACTCTGTTTTGAGTACTTCTTGAAGAGCTGGTCTTGTCTTGGTGAATTCCGAGTTTTTGTTTATTTGAGAATGTCTTAATTTCACCTTCATATATAAAACTGAGCTTAGTTGGGTACAAGGTTCTAGGCTGGGCATTATTCTGTTTCAGAAGAGTGAGAATGGGGCCCCAGTCTCTTCTTGCTTGTAAGGTTTTTATGTTACTTGTTTCTTTCTCCTTACAGCTCGAAGAAGGGCCTCTTTAGTGGATATTTTGGTCAGTCTGATGACTACATGATGTGGTGTCATCCTATTTGGTATGAATCTCCCAGGGGTTATTTGAGCTTCTTGAACCTGTGTATCTAGAGATTTGGCAAGACCTGGGAAATTTTCCTCAATTATATCTTCAAATAACTTATCCAACCCTTGCTTATTGTCTTCTTCACCCTCAGGAATGCCGATAACTCTCATGTTAGGCTTCTTCACATAATCCCACATTTCTTGTAGACTCTGGTCTTTTCTCTTGTTTCTTTGCTCTATCTCTGTGACTGACTTAATTGGAAAGTGTTATCTTTGATCTCTGAGATTCTTTCTTCTGTTTGATCTACCCTGCTCTTGAGACTTTCCACTGTGTTTTGTAGCTCCCTGAATAAATTCTTCATTTCCAGGAGTTCAGTTTGATTTTTCTTCAATATTTCGATTTCTTTAGTGAATTTTTCTTCCAAGTCCTGGATCTTTTTTGTGGTTTCTTTGTGTTGGTTATCCATTTTTTCTTGCATAAAATTCAGCTTATTTATGATCCATGTTTGAAATTCTTCCCGTGACATGTTGCTATTTTGAATCTGGTTTGTGTCAATTGGTAGAGAACTAGTAATCTTCTTTGAGAGCAAAGTTTCAGCTTGATTCTTTATACTCTCAGAGTTCTTTCACTGAGCCCTTCCCATCTGGATGAACCATTAGATCCCTTCTTTCAGTTTCTTTCAGCTTTAGTCTGGATACAGGCATATCGTGCGCTGATCTTAGGCTGTGTAGCAGCCCAGGTGAGCTGCCTCCTTTGTCACTAGAGGGAGCCATTCTCGGGTTGTTCAGGATTTTGCTACCTCAGCTGGGGGGCTGCTCCTGTTGGGTCCAGCCTCAGAGAATTAATTTGGCCCAAAACTGGTTTGAGAGTCAAGTCACTAGGCTGTTCTAATTGCAGATGGAAAGCAACGTTTTCCCTTGCCTCTTCCTCTCCCGAGGTGGTTTCTGCCTCTCTCTGCACGAAAGACAGTGGCTAGGGGGAGGGGGCAGTGCCCACATTTGCCCAGCGCCCCAGCTGCTGCAGCTCCCGGGGGCTATGGTCCGCCCCACCCCAATGTCCGCAAGATCCACGCTCCACTCTTTCGGGACTGGGGAAGCACTCAGTGTTCACACAAAGGTGGAGCTCCTAATGGGGGGTCCATGGACTAGGGGACGGAGCTGCCTAGAGAGCAACCCGGTACCCAATTGCTCCACAGCAGCTAGGCTGTGGACCCCGACAATGGCGGCTGCCCATCTGCAGATCGCTGGCACTGGGGGGTGAATGTTCAGGTTCCGGCAGGGGCCAGAGGAAACAGGGATTGAGGGAGCCCAGCCACCCGCATAAAGGAGACAGTTAGGCATCTGCTAGGTGCCTGCTGCTGCAGCTTAGAGCAAACCCTCTCCCGCCAGTTGCAGTCTGCACACAGAGCTCCAGGGACCAAAATGCCTCCCGCTAATGTCTCCTCTCCACAGAGCCCCACGTCTCCCGTGGTAATTCTGCACCGACTTCAGGCAGATCCCTAATTGAGTGGGTGTGGAGGCCAGTGGGGAAACAAGCTGCTTTCCTGTGGGGCTGAACCCACCTCACTCCCTGGTGAGGCAGGTACAGCTGTCCCACGCTCCCCTCTCTATTGTCCGTCCTGCACTCTCCAGATTTTTGCGATCTTATTTCCCGTTCACCTCAGTCTTTTCTTGCTCTCTGTGTCCCATGCTAATTCTCCGTGGATTCCCACAGTTGTTCTTGTCGAGGAGCAATCCTCTAGCATTGTGGCAAGCCGAGATCCATGCCTTCCTCTCCAGGAGCATGAATCCAGGAGGTCACCACCACTCCAGCATCTTTCCATTCTCTAATTATTGACATTTTGTTTCCATCTTTTCAGTTACAGATTTTTGGATTTGCTCACTTTCTTCCCCTACCCTTGCTTTCTCCCATCCTATTTTTCCTTACATTTATATTTGTTCATTCAAAGAATGTCACTATCTCAATTAATTCATTTGTAGACAAGAAGTTCAAAGCCAAGGAATGGCCCAAGATTCATGAAAACTCCAGTAAAAATTAAGAAAGCACATCATTGTGTTTTCAAAATTTTAAGTATTAAAAGAAAAGCTTTTTTATATTTCCTTATAGCTTTTATTAAAAATTACTTTTTACTTCTTTCTCACTTATATTACAGTTAGCTTTTGAAAAAAACCTTTTTTACTTCAGGGTAATTCCACACAATAAAATTTACCTTTTTAAAGTGTATTGTTCAAAGAATTTTGAAAATGTATGTACAGCACAATTTGTTTTTCTAATCAACAGTTAATAGAAACTTAGGCTATTTTTAGTCTGAGGCTATTATTAATTAAGCTGCTATGAATGTTTAAATTTTCTTGTGAACATAGACTTTTATTTCTCTTCAGGAGGTGAGAGTTGACAAGGGGGTATTATAACTGGGTAATATGATAAGTTTATACTTAAATTTATGAAAAATTGGCAAATTTTCTGAAGTGTCCAAATCATTTTATATTCCCACAAGCAATGTGTGGAAAATTCCAATTGATCTACAACTTCACCAATGATTACTAATGTCAATCTTTTGATGTGATGATTTTAGAGGATATATAACAGCATATTGTTGATTTTAACTTGCATTTCCTTAAGGACTACAGATTTTGAACATCTTTTCATTTATTTACAGTTTGTAAAATTTCTTTGTTAAGGTTTAGTCAAATATTTTGCTCAATTTTTAAATTGGATTTTTGTCTTTTTAAGTTTTAAGAATTATTATTTTAAAAAAAAGATTATTCTTATACTCTGATGCAAGTATTTGTCAGACATGTGTTTTGCTAATCTGCTTTTCAACTTGCTGGCCTGCTTTCATTTTCTTAAAAAGTCTTTTGAATAGCTTTCATTGTCTTAAAAAGTCTAAATGTTTTTAGTTTTGATGAATTGTAATTTATTGAGTTGTTCTTTTAAAGTTTGTGATTAAAAGATTTTTGTTTAAGGTTACGAAAATTTTCCCCAAAGATTTCTTCTAGAAATTTATATGATCTTTATAGGCTATCTGTAAGTGGATCTTACTTTTTTATCCAATCTAACAATATAGGCTTTTAAATTTTTCTCTCCTTTTTACTGCCTTTTTAAATTAATTGAGTATTCTTTTAAGGGTTTCCACTTACCTCACTTGCTAGTGTTTGTTTTAGGGCAGCTTTCTGTGATAATGGAAATGCCCATGTCTGTGCTGTCCAATATAAGTGGCCACAAGAATATGTGGCTATTAAGCATTGAAATGTTGACAGTGTGAACATGGGGCTGAATTTTTACTTTTATTGAAACTTTAATTAACTTAAAATTAGATATATACATGTATCTAAAGACTACTTCATTTGCTAACATAGTTCTATATATGTATCTACAATGTATAATGCCATCATTCAAATAATAATGTATAATTTTATGTACAATGAAAACATTTTATAACCCATTCTTTGTATTATTATTGCTGAATATTTTACTACTTATATTCTAATCTGATAATTCATTATTATTATTATTGCTTTAAACTATCAATTATCTTTCACAGAGATTTTTAAAAATAAAGAAAATTAATTTTATATTTATCCTTATGCTTGCAATTTTATATTTTTGTGTAGATGCAACCTTTCCTCTGGTAACATTTTTCCCTTTTTCCCCCACATATTTTAGTTCATTTAATCCTCCCAGGAATATTTCTTATTTTATAGTATTATCCCTTTTACACATTACTAAACCAAAGCTCAGAGAGCTTAAATAATTTAACCATGATTTTCAAATTTTCTTTTTTCCAGTAACAGATCCCTTTCACGAAGTAAAATCTTACATCATATGCCAATTTATAAATTCTCAAAATTATACCATGTTTATGTATTTATTTCATAATTTCAAAAGTATAACATTTACTTGTTATAAAGTCATCCATGAGAAAAATTATTGAGAGATAAAAAAAATTCATATCTGTGTTCATGAATGACAGATATTATCTAATATCAGCCTCAGCATCCAAATTATGTTTTTATTTTGTGTGGGTTCACAATGTTGCAAATGGCATAGTATTTTAACCGTCCTCTTTGATATCTCTGGATATTCTTCAGTTGGACTAATTCAGAAGCTGGAGCGAAAATCAGCAGGACATTGGACATTTTGTTTGAGTCTGAATCATGAACAATATCCAACAACCACATGCTTGCCTTACCATTATCCAGAAGTCTGATGAGAAGTATCCCAAGCTGACAGAAACTGGTAAAACAATCTGTGATACAGTATTATTGTCACATGGTAGTCACACCTAACAAATCTCTCACTGAAAGGCAATGGAATACATTGGTTAGGAGCATACACCTTGACATGAAGCAGCTCAGCTCCACCATAAACCAGCAGATTGACCCTGAGCCAAGTTCTTAACCTCTCCCAGCCTCAATTTCCTCATTGGTAAAATGTGAATTGTCATGACCAATTACTAAGTTCTTTTGGGTAGATAGAGGTAACCTCCAATAGGTAGAAGTAGGTCTCTCCCACGACATCCTGGAGATAGGAAGTATGTTAAAATGACCAAGTTCTGCCATATATACAAGTACTTATTAAGTAGTCATTCAATCCTATTTTATGTAAGTGCAGTGAATTTCCAACTCTCTACTCTTTTAGGTACTTTGAAATCACCTTGCATGAAAGTTACATCTCTAACAGCAGAATTCAGTTAACCTTTCAGTTGGTCAGGTGACAGACATAATCCTCCATCAAACGTCTTCCACTCAGAATTAATTAGAATCTTAAGCATAAGTTACCATTTGAAGAATGTAGGTTATTGGGCTAGCTACTTTCTTTTTTATATGTATATAGTGTTCTAACTTTTTTATTTATTTAACATATGGTGACTTTAGTATAATTATTTTTTTCTTAAAATATTACAGGTGTACAAATGTTTTTGGTTACATGTATTGATTTTGTAATGTTTGAGTCCCAGCTATAGGAGTACCCATCACTCAGATAGTATTCATTATACATGTTAGGTAGGTTTTCACCCAATCTCTCCTCCCCTCTGCTCCTGCTTGATTTCCACTGAGTTTTACTTCCATCTGTGCACATGTGTGTTCATCCGTGAGTTCCAATTTAATAATGAATACATGTGGTGTTTTTTCCCCAATCTTGAGACACCTCACTTAGGAAAATGGTCTCCAGTTCCATCCAAATTGTTGTAAAAGGCATTAATTCATCCTTTTATGACTGAGTAGTACTCCCTAGTATAAAAATACCACATTTTATTAATCCACTCATGAATTGATGGGCACTTTGGTTGACTCCACATCTTTGCAATTATGAATTGTGCTGCAATAAACATTCGAGTGTAGGTGTCTTTTTGATAAAATGACTTATTTTCTTTTGGGTAGATACTCAGTAGTAGGATTGCTGAATCAAATGGTAGGTCTACTTTTAGTTCTTTGAAGGATCTCCATAGTGTTTTCCATAGAGGTTGTACTAGTTTGCAGTTCCCCCCACAGTGTATGAGTATTTCTTTCTCTCTGTATCCACACCAATATCTATTGTTGTAGGACTTTTTAAGAAAAGCCATTCTAATTGGGGTAAGGTGATATCTCATTGGAATTTTAATTGGTATTTCTCTAACTTGTGACATGGAGCATTTTTTCATATGTTTATTGGTCATTTATCTTCTTTTGAAAACCTTCTGTTCATGTCTTTTGCCCACTTTTTAATGGGGTTGTTTGCTTTTTCCTTGCTGATTTGCTTGAGTTTTTTGTAGATTCTGGGTATTAGTCCTTTATCCAACTGATACTCATTTGAGGATGTATATAAGAGCTTTCAAATATTTTCTCCCATTCTGTAGGTTGTCTATTTGCTCTGTTGATCATTTCCTTAGCTGTGCAGCAGCTTTTTAGTTTAATCAAATCCTATTTATTTATTTTTGATGTTGCTCGGATTGCCACTGGGGTCTTTTCATAAATTCTTTTCCTAGGCTGCTATCTACTTAAAATATTTGAACACACTTTGTCTCACTCCATTATGGTCACACAATGATATCTAATATTGGTGTTCTGTGAATCATTCAGTTCCACTGGATTATTGTGGCTTCTTTTTCGCTCCTGAGCGAAGTAGTGAAGGAATGAATAATTACTTGAAACACATAGTGTTTAGAGAGAAGGGGAAAAACCAAAATCTGAAGGAGGAAATGGCCTCCTCAGCTAACTTTCTCCCCATATTTATTTCCAAGGATGCGTGCAAAGGGTCAGAGCCATTTGTTAATTTCTTTAACAACTTCGGTACAGGTCAGCTGTTTTCAGCTGACCTTTGCACTTAGCAAACAAGTAGCTTCTGGCAGGCATTCCTGGCAGGCGTTTTCACCTGACCCTTCATTCACCTTGCTCACATTCTTTCCATCCATCCATCCACCCTTTCTTCTAGGCCCACCCCCAAACTGGATAATACCAAGACATTACTGTTAGAATAATACCAGTGTCCAGCTGAAATTAATCAGAAACTGTTTTTTCTTTTTCAGTCTCTTAACCCCAATCTCCACCTTCAGTTTTTCTTTAAAACTAAAATTAGGATTTTCTGGGGTCTCTTATTATTGTTTGCTTTGCACTCTGGAATCTCTTTCCAAGTCATAAAATGGAAAATCATTTGTTTCTCTTCTATCAGGGACAACTGTCTTATTCTGTTTATTGTCTAATGTCTGAAAACTGTTATTTCACATATTTTTTCAAATTTTACTTTTTTAAGGTAGAAGTTAAATACAATTCCTTATCCATCTTGGTAGGAGCAAAAGCATTTCTTTATCTAACTGATATTTACTGACTAACTCATTGCTATTTATTTATTTAGAGACAGAGTCTTGCTCTGTTGCCCTGGATAGAGGGTACTGGCATCATCATAGCTCACTGCAACCTCAAACTCCTGGGCTCAAGTGATCCTTCTGCCTCAGCTTCCTGAGTAGCTGGCATTACAGATGCATGCCATGATGCCCAGCTAATTTTTCCTTATTTTATTTTATTTTATTTTATTTATTTATTTTTATTTTTTAATTTTTTTAGTAGGGGCAGAGTCTTGCTTTTGCTCAGGCTGGTCTCGAATTCCCGAACTCAAGCAATCCTCCTGCCTCGGCCTCCCAGAGTGCTACAATTACAGCCATGAGCCACTGTACCTGGCCCTCATTGCCTTTTGAATAACATATTTTTGGAATATTTTAATTTAAAAATGAACAGGATAGAAAGCCACAGAAAAAGAGAGGAACAATTATTTACAATGTGTACAAGAAAATGATCAGCAACTTTTATTTAATGGAAGAAAACCTCTCTCTTATTTGTATGAATAATTTAAGAAAGTAATAGAGTCAATATTTTGAAACGAGGAAAAAATGGTTCTTTCATCGTTGTGTCTTCCATTGCCAAACTCAATGAATAGTTGAGGAAAGAGTAAACAACTGATAGACTCTTAAAGCAATCTTCATTTGTTTATTAAATTTCTATCAGTCAGTCAATTTCTCTCCCCCTCTTCTTTCAATATCTATACTGAGGCTACTTTTTCCTATCTAAAAAATTTCACAAATCCAGGGGTAGTAAGAACGTCTTCCATTAGGGTCAATTGCTTGGGCTGGCTTCCTTTGAGTTGTTCTAGCTTTCTGTTAGGTCTATGACTACAGGGTGAGTGGGGTTGATGCAGCCAGCCTGAACATATTTGATCAGAAAACATCCAGATGCATTCATCCTTTGTGTATACTCACAGAATGTCAGATACTCACAGAATGTCAAATCCTCAATGCTGTTTCCCAAGACAGGAAAAAAAAACTGATTCCATGAGGGAGGGAATTCAGGGAGCACCAATAATTAAGCAATGCACAAAATTTAGAGAATATAAAAAAGAAATGACATTTGAGAATGCTAAAGAAGATGACTTCTACACTAACAGAAGTAGAGAAAACAGAATAATTGTGGTGCACTTATATTTACAAATGCAGTGACAGGAAGAGGAGGAAGTTTCAGTCTACCTTACCTTTTCTTTAAAATATGATGCAATATCATCAGTTAGCATTGTGTTTTGGAAGAATAAAAAAGAGAAAGCTATGAAAGGAGAGAGCAATTGTCATTTTTAAGCAGAGGCAAACATATAAACAATAGCTTCTGCAGATACTATACAGTTAAATTTTTTCAGAAAAAATGAAAAATTGTTAGGTGTCTATTT
Source organism: Eulemur rufifrons (assembly GCF_041146395.1). Lineage (NCBI taxonomy): Eukaryota > Metazoa > Chordata > Mammalia > Primates > Lemuridae > Eulemur > Eulemur rufifrons. The sequence continues at coordinate 97,571,887 of NC_090990.1, forward strand.
GAGATTGTTATTGTATTGTGATAATCAGATTTATTGTATATTTCCCCAGCAGCACTCAAGTGCTAAAGAGGAGTGACAAATTAAATTGCTAGGGCTTTTTATAAGGGTGAAGTTTTGCCATACAACATCCATCTCCTCTTTTGTAACATAAATTATCTTTGAAAAAGACAAGTATCTATAAAGAAACTCAGAATATAGTAACAAGGTGGGAAGACTTGAGGTTCTGACTGTAGAACCAGAAAAAATAATTCGTCTGATGAAGAAGAGATGAGGAGAATATTTTTTTTTTTTTTTGAGAACAAATCATTTCCAGGATGATCTCTGGGTTTGGGAAATATCATACTCTGTATCTTTTTCTGTCCACTTAAATTTCATCACAGTAGATTTTTGTTAAAATGAAGAAAAAAGGAAGTCTTGATCAATGAAACGTATAACATAAGCAGGAAGAATAGTTATAAGTGGCACAATTCTTATAGGATATCACTACTACAAAGATAGATTAAGATGTATGTGGTAGGAGATACCAGAGACTTGAAAGAGAATAAAGCCATAGCATTTGTCTCTGTGACAATAGAAGGAACTTTTCTGAGCACCTCGGGAGATTTATTAATTCTAGTTCAGGCTGAGCACGGTGGCTCATGCCTGTAATCCTAGCACTCTGGGACGCCAACGTGGGTGGATCATTTGAGCTCAGGAGTTTGAGATCAACCAGAGCTAGAACGAAACCCCATCTCTACTAAAAATAGAAAGAAACTTTAGCTGGACGACTAAAAAAAATATAGAAAAAATTAGCTGGGCATGGTAGCGCATGCCTGTAGTCACAGCTACTTGGGAGGCTGAGGCAGAAGGATTGCTTAAGCCCAGGAATTTGAGGTTACTGTGAGCTAGGATGATACCATGGCACTCTAGTTCAGGCAACAGAGCAAGACTCTGTCTCAGAAAAAAAAAAATTCTAATTCATAAGATTGTGTCCCATAATCTCACAGGTTCCTGTTTCTACCACCCTGACTAGTATAAAGTTGCCTAAGTACTCTTGTAGTACTGGGAATTCCTATGGCATCACAAATTAATCTATTCTATTTCACCTACCAAGAATACACTGTGTTAAAGGAAGTGCTACCTACTACCTTTTATCTACTACTTTTTACAATGCACAGATGTTGAAGAAAAACATATTTTCAGTGATTTCTATGATGTGATAGAGCAGAACTCAAATATGAGGGCTTCTAAAATGGAATTTCCAGTGATTGATTGATAAGTGATTTTATTTTACAGATTATCTAAGACAAAGGTCAAAAACATCTGACCCTATTACCACCATTTGCACCTCCAGCCTTTAGCAGGCATCGGTATTTAACCATGGTTCCCTTTGCCATCAAGCATAAATAAGTTTTGGAATCCATGCAGCCACTGTAAATTGTGTTTTCACAGAATGCAAATGCGACTTATTATTCAAGCCTAAAAGAAGAGATAGAATGGAGCATCAAGAGGGACAATCAGTAGATTGAACATTATAAATGGGACATAAAAATACTTAGATATTCTGGAACTATGGGCCTAAAATCAAAGACAGGGGTTTTAGGAAACAAATGTCAAATTTGATATTTTATTAAAGACTAAAATTAAACTAAGCACAATAGGTTTCATAAGTATAGGGTTGTAGATATGTAATATTAAACTTGTTAGCCTAAGCAACACAGGTTCAGAGATGAGCACATTGTGATGGAGCTATAGAGAAGTAACGATATTTAGGATGTATTGACAAAATAATTGACTTCCAGAACAAAAAAGGTGATCATCATAAGTCACCTAGAGTGGTGACTTATTTTAAGGATTCTATTAATAAAATGGAAAGTATCTAAAGAAGCATTCAGAGAAAGATAAACAGGATTTTGAGGGGTCTGTGAACTCTGATACATAATGAAGTTCAAGAGTCTTCAGCTAGCTTAAATTATTATAATGGAGACATATACAACCCACCTTCAAATATTTGAATTATTTCTGTGTAGGTGAAATTAGTTGCAAGCTGTACATCTCTGGAGAAAATAGGAGCAAAGGGAAGAAGACACATACAAGTGAAATTTTATAACACTTAGAGATACTTAACAGTGATATAACTCCTTATTTAGCAGTTAATTGAGACTGGAATGCTGCAGGTGAGACTCCTACAATGACAGAGAAGTGAAAATAATAACCTTGGATCTTTTCCAACACTGGTAGCTCAAACTATTAATATATGAATAAAGTTTTATTATATTTGGTCTATTTTCTCCATGATCTTTTTATGAAGTGCCTTAGTTAAAATTTTCCTAACCCATAGAGAAGTTGCAATAGTTGAATCTTTGACACTAAATTACTATCCAGACTAAAATCATCCTTTACATATCCTGAGAAATCAAGATACTCATTTGTGCAAGTTCGAAAAGTATTTGAGAGGTGGACCTGATTTCCAATAAGCCCAAGTTTTCAGTTACACCCCACAAGGCTCATTAACACAATGGAAAGCTTGCACTATGAGGCTAGTAAAGTGGTAAAGTGCTATGTAAATTATAAAAGAATATTATCAGCACTGTAATTATTACCATGTCCTCAGAAAGAATGTTTCCATAGATATTAAATATTCTCATTATAGAGATTTAGGATAAAATCCTCTGTGGCCAGTTATTTTTCAAATGGCTGTCTGAACATCTTTGTTCCTGAGGCTATATACCATGGGATTCAACAATGGAGTCACAACTGTGTAGGTCACTGTCACTAGCCTGTCTTTGCTGGATGAGTACTTGGCTGATGGTCGCAGGTAGACAAAGGAGGCACAGCCATAGTGGACAAGAACCACAGTGAGGTGGGAGGCACAAGTAGAGAAGGCTTTTCCCTTGCCTTCAACTGATGGTATCCTCAGGATGGTGTGAACAATGAAGCAATAGGAGACACAAATGAAAGTCAGAGGGACCATGAGTGCTAGGACTCCACCAATGAAGATGACTAGCTCATTGATGTAGGAATCAGTACAGGCAAGCCGGATAACTGGTGAGATGTCACAGAAGTAGTGGTTGATCTTGTTTGGACCACAGAAAGGGAGTTCAAAAACTAAAGGGAGCCTATCAGCGAGAACAGAAAACCAATCACAGCACAAGTTGCTGCCAGTTGTCCACATACCTGCCAGGGCATAAGGACGGGGTAGTGAAGTGGTTGGCAGATGGCAGCGCAACGATCATAACCCATCACTCCCAGTAGCATGCAATTAGTGACAGCAAAACCAAGAAAGAAGAACATCTGAGTGGCACAGTTAATAAAGGAGATTGTTCTGAGTAGAGACAACAGATTTATGAGCATCTTGGGCAGGATGACAAAGGTGTAGCATGTCTCAGAAATGGAGAGGATCCCTAGGAAGAAGTACATAGGTATGTGGAGGTTGTGATCCAGGTGGATGACAGTGACAATGGTGATATTTCCACTCAGAATAGTCAGATACAGGCATAGGAAAACAGCAAAAAGGATGAGCTGGATGTGACCAAGGCTAGAGAACCCCAGCAACAGGAACTCTGTGACAGAGGAGAAATTAGCTTGGTTGACTTGACCCCTGAGATTGATCTACAAAGAACAAAAATGAAGGAACAGATAGTTTACTCTGAAAGATTAAGAGAGTTACTTCTACTATGGATTAAAGGACTTTTATGCTAGTAGCAATTCCCTACTGATCATGTCAATTCATAGTATTGTTTCAAAATACTCCAATTACATTTGGTTTTAGTATAATTTCTACATCTCTTACAGTGTTTAAGTCTCGATGATCTTTTCACATTGCCTACTTAAAATATCAGTTAAGAAATTAATGTGTTCATTCAACAAGAAGACATGACTATACTCAATATATATGCACCCAACCTAGGTGCACCTAGATTCATAAAGCAAACTCTACTTGATCTGAACCAAATGATAGATAACAATACTGTAATAGCTGGAGACTTTAACATCCCACTGACAGTACAGGACAGATCCTCTAAACAGAAAATAAACAAAGACATAATGGACCTAAATAGAATGCTAGAACAAATGGGCATGGCTGACATCTATAGGACATTCCACCCAAAGTCCACAGAATATACATTCTTCTCATCAACTCATGGGACATTCTCTAAGATTGAACATGTCCTAGGACATAAAGCATGTCTCAAAAAATTCAAAAAAATAGAAATTATACCATGCATCTTCTCAGATCACAGCGGAATAAAAGTAACAATGAACACAAACAGAAACCCTCACTCTTACTCAAAGTCATGGAAGCTAAATTACTTTCTCCTGAATAATTATTCTATAAAGGAAGAAATCAAGATGGAAATCAAAAGTTTCTTTGAATTAAATGACAATGGAGATACAACTTATCAAAATCTATGGGATGCAGCTAAAGCAGTCCTGAGAGGGAAATTCATATCCATAAATGCCTATATCAAAAAGACAGAAAACCTGCAAATAGACAACCTAACGAATAGACTCAAAGAGCTGGAGAAAGAAGAACAGAACAACCCCAAACCCAGCAGAAGGCGAGAAATTACTAAGATCAAATCAGAATTAAATGAAAAGAACAACAAAGAAACTATAAGGGAAATTAATAAAACAAAAAGTTGGTTCTTTGAAAAGATAAACAAAATAGACACACCTCTGGCTAGACTAACCAAGAGCACAAAACTAAAATCTCTAATAACCTCCATCAGGAACATGAAAGGAGACATCACAACCGATGCTACAGAGATACAAGATATCATCTATGAATTCTACAAAAATCTTTATGCACACAAACTGGAGAATGCGGAGGAAATGGAGAAATTTTTAGAAACACATAGTCTTCCCAGGCTCAACCAGGAAGAAATAGAGTACCTGAACAGACCAATATGAAGAACTGAAATCGAAACAGCAATAAAAAACCTTCCCAAAAAGAAAAGCCCTGGTCCAGATGGGTTCACACCTGAATTTTACCATACATACAAAGAAGAACTGGTGCCCATCCTACATAAACTATTCTCCAATATTGAGAAGGATGGAATTCTCCCCAACACGTTCTACCAAGCCAATATAACATTGATACCAAAACCTGGAAAGGACGCAACAAAAATAGAGAACTACAGATCAATTTCTCTCATGAATATAGATGCAAAAATTTTCAATAAAATACTAGCAAATCGAATCCAAGTACTTATCAAAAAAATAATCCACCACGACCAAGTGGGCTTCATCCCAGAGATGCAGGGGTGGTTCAACATACGTAAATCTATAAATGTAATTCACCACATAAATAGAAGCAAAAACAAAAACCATATGATATTCTCATTAGATGCAGAAAAAGCATTTGACAAAATTCAATACCCTTTTATGATAAAAATGCTTAACAAAATAGGCATAGATGGAACCTACCTAAAAATGTACGAGCCATATATGACAAACCCACAGCCAACATCATTCTGAATGGGGAAACATTGAAAGCACTTCCACTTAGAACTGGAACCAGACAGGGCTGCCCACTGTCCCCATTACTTTTCAACATAGTATTGGAAGTCCTTGCGAGAGCTATCAGGCAAGAGAGCAAAATCAAGGGAGTCCAAATAGGGAAGGAAGAGATCAAACTCTCACTTTTTGCTGATGATATGATGCTATATCTGGAAAACCCCCAGGATTCAACCATGAGACTCCAGGAATTGATTAACGAATATAGCAAAGTCTCTGGCTACAAAATTAATATACACAAATCAGAGGCATTTATATATGCCAATAACAGTCAATCGGAAAACCAAATTAAAGACTCAATACCCTTCAAAATAGCAACAAAGAAAATAAAATATCTAGGTATATATCTAACTAAAGAGGTAAAAGACCTCTATAAGGAAAACTATGAAACACTGAGAAAAGAAATAGCAGAACTTGCAAATAGGTGGAAAAATATACCATGCTCGTGGATTGGAAGAATCAACATTGTTAAAATGTCTATACTACCCAAAGTGATCTACAGATTCAATGCAATCCCTATTAAATTACCAACATCATTTTTCACAGATGTAGAGAAAATAATTATACACTTTCTATGGAACTAGAGAAGACCCCGTATAGCAAAAGCAATTTTAAGCAACAAAAACAAAATGGGAGGTATTAATTTGCCAGACCTCAAACTATACTACAAGGCCGTGGTTCTTAAAACACCCTAGTACTGGCACAAGTACAGGGACACAGACCAGTGGAACACAACAGAAAATCCAAATATAGAACCATCCTCATATAGTCACCTAATTTTTGACAAAGCGGGAAAGAATATACTCTGGGGACAAGAATCCCTATTCAATAAATGGTGCTGGGAGAATTGGTTAGCCACTTGTAGAAGACTGAAACAGGACCCACAGCTTTCACCTCTCACAAAAATCATATCACGGTGGATAACAGACTTAAACCTTAGGCGTGATACCATCAGAATTCTAGAAGAAAATGTAGGAAAGACTCTTACAGACATTGGCCTAGGTAAAGAATTTATGAAGAAGACCCCTAAGGCAATCACAGCAGCAACAAAAATAAATGAATAGGACATGATTAAATTAAAAAGCTTCTGCACAGCCAAAGAAACAGTCCAGAGAATAAACAGACCACCTACAGAATGGGAAAAAATTTTTGCATACTACACATCAGATAAAGGACTGATAACAAGAATCTATTTAGAACTCAGGAAAATCAGCAAGAAAAAATCAAACAACCCTATCAAAAAGTGGGCAAATGACATGAATAGAAACTTCTCAAAAGAAGATATAAGAATGGCTAACAAACATATGAAAAAATGTTCAACATCCCTAATCATCAGAGAAATGCAAATCAAAACCACAATGAGATATCACTTAACCCCAGTGAGAATGGCCTTTATCAAAAAAACCCAAAACAACACATGTTGGCGTGGATGTGGAGAGACAGGAACACTCATACACTGCTGGTGGGACTGCAAACTAGTGCAACCCCTGTGGAAAGCATTATGGAGGTATCTTAAACAGATTCAAGTAGACCTGCCATTTGATCCAGCAATCCCATTAGTGGGCATATACCCAAAGGAAAAAAGGTCATTCTGTAACAAAGACATATGTACCCGAATGTTTATAGCAGCACAATTCACAATAGCAAAGATGTGGAAACAACCCAAATGCCCATCAATACATGATTGGATTAGTAAGCTGTGGTATATGTATACCATGGAATATTACTCAACTATAAGAAATAATGAAGATACGACATCTCTATGGTTCTCCTGGAGAGAGTTGGAACACATTATATTAAGTGAAGTATCCCAAGAATGGAAAAACAAGCATCACATGTACTCACCAGAAAATTGGTTTCCCTGAACATCACCTAAATACACATCTGGGAATGACACCAATTGGATATCAGACTGAGGTGGGGGTGGGGGAGGGGATGGGGGTATGCCTACACAATGAGTGCATTGCGCACCGTTTGGGGAATGGTAACGCTTGAAGGTGCTGACTCGGGAAGGGGGGTCGGGAAGGGAGGGATATATACCTACATGATGGGTGCAACGCGCACTATCTGGGGATCAGACACGCCTGGAGCTCTGACTTGGGGGGAAAGGCGGTACATAGACAACGTATGTAACCTGCAATTCTGTATCCCCCATAACAATAAGATGAAATAAAATAAAGAAAGAAAGAAAGAAAGAAATTAATATGTTCATTTATTTATAAATTAATAAATATGCATTGTTTATATTATACAGTTTTCTTAGGCTATAAAAGCAGAGTATCATTCTTAGCAGGAATGGCACTAATTCATCTTGCCTTCTTTAACAACTCTTCTCTCCTCTCCCTGTCTAACACTGTTCCCCAAATGCACCAATAAAAAAGATAATTTTTCCACAGCAAGACTGTTTTTCCTCATCTTACAGCATCTCACCTCTGTGCTTTTGCTCATATTTTTCCCTTCACCTGGAAAACATCCATCCAATTTGCATTCATTCTTGATCACCCAAATAGAAACTGCAACTCTGCTTTCCAAAGATAAGAGTGATAGAAACTTTCCTTTCTTTGAAATTATTTAGCAACTTTTTTATCATATATTGGAATGTATCACAGGAGCTAGATACTCTAAATTCATGAAGAGCAACAGCTGTTTACATGAATTTTAATATTTTTCTCTAGTGTCCAGCACAATACTATTTCCAAAAATTATCAATATACAATGGTTTAATCACTTATAAATTAGGTGATTTATAAGTACACTTGTACTTATAAGTACACTTTTCATAAAATATAAGTATTTTATGAAAATACACTTTTTCATATACCAGTGTGTAAAAATCTTGGAGGTAATTTTGTACTCCTCATAGCTTCTAAAAGCAAATTGCTACTTAAAAGCTATTTGTTTAATGACTTTTTTATTAAGTATTTGACTTTTAAAGGGCATCTGTAAAATACAGTATTTAAACTCATGAAAAGGATGGTGGAAGGAGGTATATGGGAACAGAGATTCAGTCCACAACCTACCAGATCATCCTGCATAGTTATAATTGTTCTGCCCACATGGTAATCTGTCATACAACTGAGAAGCTGTAGAACATGAATCATTTTTAGCCCTTATGAATTTCCCTACCACTGTTTGTTTGTTTGTTTGTTTGTTTTCTCACTCCGGCTCTTCACAATACTTTACATATCAACTTATGGCCAAGAAAACAAACACCAGCAAGATTTTCCCTGGGGAATGCAGTTTATTTACCTCCTCAGTTTCCATCTCTGAGGCTGATGCAGTAGATTATTGGTCCATAGAATGTTAGGATACTGAGATTCGAAGATAGCAGAAGGTCTGTAAAGAATGACAGCTTAGTTACACACTGACTTCTCTTTACTACTTCATTGCTTATTAAACTTTTCTAATATATCTTTGTCACCAGATAATAATTTCATGTGACATTTGAGAATGGAAGATGAATGAACTAAATGTTTATTTTTTTGTTTGTTTGTTTGTTTTTCAGCTCATTAAGGGGGTACAAAAGATCAGGCTATATACATTGCCCATGCCTCCCCATCCCCCCGAGTCTGAGCTTCAATTGTGTCCATTCCCTAGACAGTGCACATCACACTCATCATGTAGGTGTGCACTCCTCCCCTCCCCCATCCCATCCCCCCCAGTCAGAACTTTAATCGTGTCCATTCCCCAGGCAGTGCGCATCACACTCATCAAGTAGGTATACATTCATCCCTTCCACCCAGCCCCAACCTCTGTCCGATACCCAATTGGTGTTAATCCCAAAAGTGCACTCAGGGAAACCAGCTTGCTGGTGAGTACATGTGGTGCTTATTTTTCCATTCTTGGGATACTTCACTTAATAGAATGGGTTCCAGCTCTCTCCAGAAGAACCAAAGAGATGCCATATCGCCATTATTTCTAATAGCTGGGTAATATTCCATGATATCTTAAACAACAAAAACAAAATGGGAGGTATTAATTTGCCAGACTTCAAACTATACTACAAGACTGTGGTTCTTAAAACAGCCTGGTACTGGCACAAGTGCAGGGACACAGACCAGTGGAACAGAACAGAAAATCCAAATATAAAACCATCCTCACATAGCCATCTAATCTTTGACAAAGCAGACAAAAACATACTCTGGGGAAAAGATTCCTTATTTAATAAATGGTGCTGGGAAAACTGGATATCCACATGTAGAAGACTAAAACAGGACACACAGCTCTCATCCCTCACAAAAATCACATCACGGTGGTTAACAGACTTAAACCTTAGCTCAGAAACTATTAGAATTCTAGAAGAAAACGTAGGAAAGACTCTTACAGACATTGGCCTAGGCAAAGAATTTATGAGGAAGACCCCTAAGGCAATCACAGCAGCAACAAAAATAAATAAATGGGACCTGATCAAATTAAAAAGCTTCTGCACAGCCAAAGAAACAGTCACGAGAGTAAACAGACAACCTACAAAATGGGAAAAAATTTTTGCATACTACACATCAGATAAAGGACTGATAACAAGAATCTATTTAGAACTCAGGAAAATCAGTAAGAAAAAATCGAACAACCCTATCAAAAAGTGGGCAAAGGACATGAACAGAAATTTTTCAAAAGAAGATATAAAAATGGCTAACAAACATATGAAAAAGTGTTCAACATCTCTAATCATCAGGGAAATGCAAATCAAAACCACAACGAGATATCACTTAACTCCAATGAGAACGGCCTTTATCAAAAAGTCCCAAAACTATACATGTTGGCGTGGCTGTGGAGAGATAGGTACACTCATACACTGCTGGTGGGACTGTAAATTAGTGCAGCCCCTGTGGAAAGCAACGTGGAGATACCTTAAACAGATTCAAGTAGACCTACCATTTCATCCAGCAATCCCATTACTGGGCACCCAGAAGAACAAAAGTCATTCTATAAAAAAGACACCTGCACCCGAATGTTTATAGCAGCACAATTCACAATCGCAAAGATGTGGAAACAACCCAAATGCCCATCGATTCATGAATGGATTAGCAAAATGTGGTATATGAATGAACTAAATGTTGAAAGCTCATTCTTTGCAGAGAGATATGGGTATCTGTTTTTGTTTTTGTTTTTTTTTTCTTTTTCAGTTATCCAGGGAACACTTCCTGAAGGAGTTGGTCTTTCAAAGATGGTTGATAAAAAGGTAGTGAGTGTCATGGGCTCTGGAGAATATATTTTATGGCATTTGTGTGAAGCCCTCTCTCTCTCTCTGCTTGTCATAGTTCACTTGGCAAGGTTGAATTTTATCTCCCCCTAAGCCTTATTCTATCGTCCATCTTTTCAAGCTACTTTATATATTCATGCCTTGTTTTCTTCACATGCTCTTCTTTCACTATCACCAAGTAACTAGATAGACAGAATAAAGTTCATGGGAAAATTAGAGCATTTCTAAAATTATCACTGGTGACTGGCATTTCTCTGTTGGTAGATTCAAATATTATCTTCACTCAATTTCCCACATAAAATAACCCAACAAGGGCTATTTTCCTATGTTCCCTAGTGCATAACTGTTAGAATTCAGTGAAATCCAGAAATCTAAGCAAAGGAGATTGAAAAATTAATATTATTACAACCATTTCTATTTTTAAATAGAACTATTCTATTTTTTTCTGCCACTGATATCTCAATGCCCCAAACTGTGTCTTCCTACCTCCTCTGCTGAGAATTCTGAGCATTATTCCCCAAAGCATCATTGAAAAACTTTTATTTTGTTTCTTATTAGTTATGGCCCCAATATGCTGACTGATATTTACCCTTTCCAAAACTCCAGGGAACTAGTATTGTGACATTATTTTTGGCGCAGTTCCTTCTTTCTCTCAATTGGCAAAGGGGATGCAGAAAACAGCACGGATTCAAAATCTCATTGGTCTAATAGGATAAAAGAAACAGGAAAAAAACTGGCATTGGCAATTAGTTGATTGTCTCTCCCAGGTTCCCTGGTGGCTCATTAGAAGCTGAAGGGAGTACAAATTAAGGAAGTGAAAGTGAATATGGAAAACCCATATTACAAGAGATAATGCAGGGCTATCTTTTTTGAGGTTTTTTTTTTTTTTTTTTTTTTTTTTTTTTTTTTTGTGAGAGAGAAGCTCTCTTCTTCTTTGGACTTCACCAGGACAATTAAAGCTAAAGAAGAAACAAAATTCTCCCTTTCAGCCTAAGTTCATCTGTAACATAAAAATTCAATTGCTTCACCAAAGAGAGGAGCATAGGAACACAATATGAGTGATGGGGAAAAGAGTGGTATTTTTGCTGATAAAGCTAAAAACCTTGAAGAACAGTGGCAAAGAGCCGACATAGAGACTGAAAGAAAGTTGTGGAGTGTTTAGGTGCAGGCCACAGAGGTGATATACTGCTTTTTTCTAGCTTTCTGGAGATGAAAAGACCTCCAATTGAGTGTCTTCCTTAAGGCCTGGGAATAGGAGCCCAGCCTTGTGGGTAACACCCTTAAGGGCATGGATAGTCCCCCCAGTTATTCTCAGTCTTTCCTACAACTCCCTAATAGTCTGACTCAAGGTGAGGAGAGGGAATGTGGGGTTGGAGAGAGATCAATTAAGTGCTTGTTTACATTTGTGTGCCACTGTTATCCTACCCTGAATTTGAAATTAGGCTAAAAGTCAAGCTCTCTATTGCTGGACTCAAGTAATACAATGTCTAGACTTCCAAGTCTTCCAGAAATTGTTATTCTTCCTCCTCTGTGAGATAATATGGAAAAAATCAGCCATCTCTACTCTCCCTCGGGATTTCATGAGTGGGTGGCAGACAGAATTGGAAGCACTTAGCAACAAGGTCTTCCTTGCCTTACTCTCTTGCTGCAGATCCTGTCAATGGCTCCCAGCAGAGATAAGTTCCTGTCATTAGTTCTCAGCAGGTGCTCTCAGAGCAGGAAACACTCTCAAACGAGAGGATTCCTGACCTCAGTCAGAGTCTTTTTCTTTCCAATTATATCCACCATTGTCACAAGTTACCAACAGAAATCTCATGGTAGCTACTGCTGCTTCCAGCAGTTTTCAAATGTTCACAACACTCTTTTCTAACAGCAGCTGAGTTTGAGAGCTTCTTGGACATCTGGTCTGTTCAGTGCATCTTCCTGAACAAATATTTCCCCACAGGATTCTGACCAAGTCCCCAGTCTTGGTGCTGCATCACTCTTTAAAGAAAACTGTCAAAGACCTCCAAAGTTTCAAAGCAGAAATAAATCTGAAAAAAATATTGCAGTTAGTCACATTTATAGAATCACTTCTTGACACAATTACTGTGGACTCAGGTAGGACACCCCCAAACCAAAAGCTACCTTTCATCATATTCTCATGTGTCTGAGTACATTTTCCAAGAAGTTAAAAACAGCCATCCCTTTTTTAACTAGAGTTTAAACTCAGGTTACCAATAAGCTAAGTAGGACACGTATTCCATCTCAAGTATTTCAACATGGTTCATGTACGTAAGCATATGTGTTTTCATTCCACATTCAGAGACAGGTAATTGCATTACATCATTATACTCACTCTTGATGCAGATGTCAGCCTCTGAAAAACATTGTCTATAACTTACTTTGTCTTCTTAACATCTATTACAGTTTTATGTGCAATTATTATATTTTTCCCTTTACAAATCTCTAGTTACTGTTTTTATGGGGTGGATTTTGTTGTGTTTCACTAAATGTTTTAGCCCCATTTTTTAGGATGTTGCCTGATACATAATAGACATTTAATGTATATTTGTTGGCTTAATGAATTAATCTTTTTCTCTTTCTCAGTTTCACTTGACTTAGTTTCACTATATGCACTATATTTATTTTTCCTTAAGCTGGCTTTATAACAGGAAAAAACAGATAAAACTCTTTAACATGCACTCTTAGTGACATAATTAAACAAGCTGAGAGATTATCAGTCTAACATTCTCTATATATCAGATTCGACCAAGATTCTTAGATTCTTTCTGTAGCCTAGAAGTTGGAGCAATGTGTGATTGATTTCACAGGCCCTATTCCCCAATCCTATGGCAAGGAATGAATGAGGTAGGATTTGTCCCCTGACTGAAATACTTGAGAAGGCTTCCAAATAGATTAAGTCCTACACTGAAAAAAAAAATTAAAAATTCAACTCAAATTAGATTTAGTAAATAAACAGAAAAGTAACCCATAATCTCCTATATCTAAACTTATATCAGAACATCAAATGATGAGTGCAGGTGAATGGTGGATCATGGATGGCATCACCACAGGTTCAGTATATTTGTTTTCTTGGCTGTCTTTCACTTTCATTGTCTGCCTGCACAAAAAAAGAGGACAAAGTTTAAAGTAACTATATCTGCTGAATATGATGAGAAAATCCTGGAAATAGGGAGAGCCAGAGTACTTCAACTTCTATTTATTAGTTCAGCCAAATTTATGACCAACCCCTAAACTACATATCCCAGAAGTATGAAAGAATTAAACAGTAAGAATCGCCACCCAAGAGAACAAGTTTTTGAGTTCAACCAAATTACCTGCCTGCTAAAACTAAAAACAACAATTATAAAATTAACATGATAGAATCTCTACATAGTATTAACCAGGTCCCAGGTAAAATCCTAATTATTTCACATTAAACAAACCAGGAATATATGGCCTAATCTAAGGAAAGAAAGCAATCAATGTAGACCTACTGCAATATAGCTCAATGTTGAATATAGTAGACCAAATTTTAAAACAGCTATGCTAACTATGACCAATTATATAAAGAAAAATGTGTCTGTAATGAATAAGCATATAGTAAATCTTGTAAAAGAAATAGAAACCAAAAAAAGGAATTACAGGAAATTATACAACTGAAAAATACATTGTCTTAAAAAAAAAAGCCTTCAATAGATGGTTTTAGCAACAGAATGGAAATAATAGAGAAAAGAAACAGTAACTGTAAAAACAGATGAATAGAAGTGATACAATGTGAAAAAGATGGGAAAACAATGGCAATAAAGATTAACAGTACCTCAAGCACCTGGGAAACTATATGAAATGGTCTAACACATGTCCTAGTTGGAGTTATAGAAAAGAATATGCTAAAGAATAAAGCAGAAAATTTATTTGAAAAAATAATGGCCCAAATTTCTTAAAGACATTAAATTATAGATTCAAGAATATCAATAAATTTTAATCATGATAAGTACAAAGAAAATCATTCCTAAGCACATCAGAGTCAAACTGCTGGAAATAAAAGATTAAGAGAGCATCTAGAAAGCAGACCAAAAAACAAAAACAAAAACCATTAAGCAATGAGAGAAATGACTGACTGCTGACTTCTCATCAGGAAACATGGAGTTCAGAAAACATCACCCAAAAAATGATGAAAGAAAGGGACAAAAATATTATTTAGAGAAATAATGATAAAAACATTCCAAATTGGGACAGGAAAATGAACAACCAGATTCATGTCCATTGGTCCAAGGAATATAAAATTACATAAACCCAAAAAACTATACACATGGACACATTGAAATCAAATTGTCAAAAGTCAAAGACAAAGACAAAAAAAGAATTATGAAACTTTGTCAAATACAATGGTGCTCTCATAACACAGTCAGTGGATTTCCCTGCAGAAACCATGCAGGCCAGAGAGAGTGGGATAGTATATACAGAACATTCCACTCAACAGCAGCAGAGTACATATTCTTCTCAAGTGTACATAGAACATTCTCAAAGATAGGTCATATGCTAGGTCAAAAAATTCTCAATAAATATAAGAAGTTTGAAATCATACCGAGTATCTTTTATGACCACAATAGAATGAAACTAGTAATCAATAGCAGGAAAAAAAAAAACCTGGAAAATTTAACAATATATAGAAATTAAATAACACACTCTTGAATAACCATTGTGTCATAGCAGAAATCAAAGGGACACTAGAAAGTATCTCAAGAAAAATAAAAAACTTATGGAATGTAGAAAAAAAAATACTAAGAGAAAAATGTATAGCAAGAAACACCTACATTACAAAAAGAATGAGCTTAAATAAACAATCTAACTTTATGCCTAAAGGAATTATAAAGATTAAAGCAAAAATAAACGAAATGGAGAATATAAGTACAATAGAAAAAAATTAAACAAAATCAAGAGTTAGTTTCTTGAAAAGATAAACAAAATTGACAGTTATCTAGATTAAGAAAAAAAAGAAGTTTCAAGTAAATTAAATCAGATGAGAACCCATTATAATTGACACCACAGAAATGAAAACGATCCGTCTTAATCAGTTCCAGCTGCTATAACAAATTGCCGTAGACTCAGTGACTTAAACAGCAAATATTTATTTCTAATAATTCTGGAGGCTTGGAAATCAAGATCAAGGCACCCACAGATCCAGTGTCTGATGAGAGTTTGCTTCAGATTTTCAGATGGATGTGTTCTAATTGTATCTTCACATGGGGAAGAGCAGAGAGAGACTGACAAGTTCTCTTTTCTCTTTTTATAAGGGCAGTAATCATGTTTAATAATATTCCATTGCATGAACATACTACATTTTCTTAATCCACTAAATTGTTGGTGGACATTTAGGTTGTTTCCATAAATGGCTATTGTGAATAATATTGCAATAAACATGGGTTATTAGTGTCACTTCAATATCCTGATTCTAATTCTTTCAAATACATACACAGAAGTAGAATTGATTCAGCATTAGTTAAATTCATAGAAAGAGCAACAGGGGAAGGGAGGAAATGGGAGTTCCTATTCAAGGGATATAAGTTTCAATTATACAAGCTGAGTAAATTAGAGATCAGCTGTACAAAATTGTGATTATAGGTAACAGTACTATGTAATGTACTTAAAATTTTGTTCAAATAGTAGATTAACATTAAATGTTCTTACCACAACACCAAAATAAAGCTGTAAGTATTGACCTAGTTGGAAAATTAGCATAACATATCTTGAATCTGTGCCATGTTAAAATCAACTCTAAAGAACCATCGATATATTTGGGAGTGCTGTTATTTTTCTGAGTGAAGTTTTAATTGAACTCCGTAATGCCCTGTGTTTTGCAAAAGAAGAGTGTTTCAAATGCACTTAATAGAATTTTCAAGAAAATTTGAATTGAGTTAGTTTTACAAACATCTATTGACATAAATGTGATTCCAGGGCTCATAGAGACTAATAAAAACTGAATTCTGTCAAAATAAAAAAAGAAAAAAAATTAAAGATGTGATTGCCTTTCAGCTCCAAATTCTTTATCCAGATTGTGTTATCGGAATGTTTCCCCTTGCCAGCTGACGCAACATTAAGCTTTGTCAGTAGAGTGTGATAAAGGAACATCCAAGTTAAAATGGGTTCTTTTCCCATTTCTGGCATGCTTTCTTCTGTCTGGAGCTGCAATGTGTGGAGTCTACTAACAAATGGGACACCAGTGGCACTTTCTCCTGAGTGGTTTCAGCAGTACTATCCTCAAAGTCATTTTCCCAGAAGGTTCTAAACTGATATAATCTTCCCATGGATGGTTTCCACCAGTACAGCAGAGGGTGGCTTCTTCTCCTACATCTGTATGTAATTGAAAATATTGCAAGGAGGAATAACAAAAGAAACTAAAAAACCTCTTTTAACTTGCAATTATTTATCTATATGAATAAGCAATAGTATATAGCATCAACATAATATAGAAACAAGTTGGAGGCTGAGCATGATGTAGGGCAGAAACTGTCATCAATAATCCCTTGTTTCTCTCTCATATTCAAGGAAATGTTCTACATTTTGATCATGGTGGTGGTTACATGTGTGTATATATATGTCAAAACATCAAACCATACACTTAAAATGGGTGCCTTTTATTGTATATAAATGAAGTCTCAATATAATTGGTTAAGAGAGGAAACATAAACAAATGAACCTCACACCATACATAAGAGTTAATGTTATAAGGCTTTTAGATGCAAATATAAGGAAATATTTCCTTAATCTTGGTTTAGGAGAATGTTTCTTAGACAAGACACGAGAAGCATTAAATATTAAAGAAAAGAGTGTAAGTTAAACTTAATCAAAATTTTAAAAGCTTACCCTCATTAAAAGATACTATTGATTGCCTTGGGGGGTCTTCTTCATAAATTCTTTGCCTAGGCCAATGTCTGTAAGAGTCTTGCCTACATTTTCTTCTAGAATTCTGATTGTATCACGCCTAAGGTTTAAGTCTGTTATCCACCGTGATTTGATTTTTGTGAGAGGTGAAAGCTGTGGGTCCTGTTTCAGTCTTCTACAAGTGGCTAACCAATTCTCCCAGCACCATTTATTGAATAGGGATTCTTGTCCCCAGAGTATATTCTTTCCCGCTTTGTCAAAAATTAGGTGACTATATGAGGATGGTTCTATATTTGGATTTTCTGTTGTGTTCCACTGGTCTGTGTCCCTGTACTTGTGCCAATACCAGGCTGTTTTAAGAACCATGGCCTTGTAGTATAGTTTGAGGTCTGGCAAATTAATACCTCCCATTTTGTTTTTGTTGCTTAAAATTGCTTTTGCTACATGGGGTCTTCTTTGATTCCATACAAAGTGTATAATTATTTTCTCTACATCTGTAAAGAATGATGTTGGTAATTTAATAGGGATTGCATTGAATCTGTAGATCACTTTGGGTAGTATAGACATTTTAACAATGTTGATTCTTCCAATCCACGAGCATGGTATATTTTTCCATCTATTTGCAAGTTCTGCTATTTCTTTTCTCAGTGTTTCATAGTTTTCCTTATAAAGGTCCTTTACCTCTTTAGTTAGATATATAGCTAGATATTTTATTTTCTTTGTTGCTATTTTGAAGGATATTGAGTCTTTAATTTGGTTTTCTGATTGACTGTTTTTGGCATATATAAATGCCTCTGATTTGTGTATATTAATTTTGTAGCCAGAGACTGTGCTATATTCGTTAATCAATTCCAGGAGTCTCATGGTTGAATCCTGGGGGTTTTCCAGATATAACATCATATCATCAGCAAAAAGTGAGAGTTTGATCTCTTCCTTCCCTATTTGGACTCCCTTGATTTTGCTCTCTTGCCTGATAGCTCTCGCAAGGACTTCCAATACTATGTTGAAAAGTAATGGAGACAATGGGCAGCCCTGTCTGGTTCCAGTTCTAAGTGGGAGTGCTTTCAGTTTTTCCCCATTCAGTATGATGTTGGCTGTGGGTTTGTCATATATGGCATATACCCAAAGGAAAAAAGGTCATTCTTTAACAAAGACACATGTACCCGAATGTTTATAGCAGCACAATTCACAATCGCAAAGATGTGGAAACAACCCAAATGCCCATCAATACATGATTGGATTAGTAAGCTGTGGTATATGTATACCATGGAATATTACTCAGCTATAAGGAATGATGAAGATACGACATCTCTATGGTTCTCCTGGAGAGAGTTGGAACCCATTATATTAAGTGAAGTATCCCAAGAATGGAAAAACAAGCATCACATGTACTCACCAGAAAATTGGTTTCCCTGATCATCACCTAAATACAAATCTGGGAACGACACCAATTGGATATCAGACTGAGGTGGGGGGTGGGGGAGGGGATGGGGGTATGCCTACACAATGAGTGCATTGCACACCGTTTGGGGAGTAGTAACACTTGAAGGTGCTGACTTGGGAAGGGGGGGGTGGGGAAGGGAGGGATATATACCTACATGATGGGTGCAATGCACACGACCTGGGGAACAGACACGCCTGGAGCTCTGACTTGAGGGAAAAGGCGGTACAGGAGCAACGTATGTAACCTGCAATTCTGTATCCCCCATAACAAGATGAAATAAAAAAAAAAAAAAAGATACTATTGAGATAGTAAAAATGCAAGCCACAGAGAATATTCACAATACATGTATATTACAAACAAATTTAATTCAGTATATATGAATAGCTCATAGAGTTTAATAATTTAAAAATAATATAAGGGGGAAGGGCATGATGGCAGACTAGAAGCAACCCGTACATGCTGCATTCAAGGAGAGGATCAAAAGTAGCAGGTTCATGTGCACCTACAGATGGGTCTTCTTGGAAAGAGCACTGTAAATCACTGAAGAAGCAACGGGGGACATTCAGAGTTAAGGAGGACATGATGGGCAATCCATTCTGCAAGACTGAAAGATACCCGAGGAAGGCATCTACATGCGGGGAAGGACAGGAAGAGAGAGCACTGGGGCTCCAAGCTCCCCCTGCAGACATTATGGTCTGAGCTGTCAGGGTACCCCTAATTCCACCACAGACCTCTGGTATGATTAGGGAGCTGCTCACAGTCTATGCAGCAACATCGCACCAGACAGTGGGTGCAGCAGGTACCTGGTGGCTTCCATTCCCATGTTACTACAACTGATCCCATTCTCAGCTGTCTGATCCAGGGTGCCAGGTGTACACAGGGCTCAGCATTGCTGTACACACTTCTGGATTGCCCCAGGTAGGCTGGAGAAGGAACAGGCAGAGTGATGCTCTCTCATGTCATGCCCTGAGACTAGGAGCCAAGCACCTGTACACACCAACAGGGGACTTGAGTAGAACAGGTGCCTCAGACATCACCTGAGAATCCATGCAGTGACTGCCTCATGGGATCTGGGCAGATGGAGAACCTCTGCCGCTCAGTGACCTTGGCCCCACAGCCCTCCTACCATGATCAACATGCTGCTGCTAGGCCTCCACATCCATAGTTTCCATGCTGCTGTTTAACCCAACAGCCCCACCCACACAGCAATTGTCCTGCCTCTAGCCTGCAGTTACTACAAGGCTCCTGCTGGCCCCAGGCCCACAGCTCTGTCCCTGAGGTTCTAGCACTACCACCAAGCCCTGTGTCTCTGCCTTCAAGCCTTCAGCACAGTTGTCAGGCCCAAGGCTCTGTCCTCAAGGCTCCACCACTTCTTCTGGTCCAATAGATTCTCCTCTAAGGCTCCAGCATTAAGCCTGGGTCCCAAGGCTATGCCCTTGACACTCAACCGCTGCCCATAGCTCTACCCTGTGAGGCTCCCTGCTGCCATCAAGCCCTGCAGCCCACTCCCGAGGTGTGCACTGGCTACCTGGTAGGTACTGCCCCCACAGTCCAACATTCCTCCAGGGACCTGCCAGCCTCATTACACCATCGCCCTTGGACCCAGTTCAATCTGCCCCCACAGTCCAACATTCCTCCAGGGACCTGCCAGCCTCGATATACCATCGCCCTTGGACCCAGTTCAATCAAATGTCCCCAGACCAGACACCTCAAACCACTGCCTAGATAGCCTAATACAGCTGCCACTGTCTCCTCCATGGGAAGATCTGGGAGGAGCTATTCCCTGAAATGCCATCCTCCATACAAAGGGTCTCACTCAGCCCTCAACCCAAGCCTCCAACAGTGATCTGGGGAATAACCCACCACCCTGCATGAAGATCATCTAGCACCAGCTTGAACCGGTGACAGTCACAGGAGAATTGGACAAAACAGAACAGCTGCATTACAGGCTCTCAGTGCAACCACACCACCCTACTAGGTCAATTTCCTAGAAGAGGACACAAAGGTGCCCTCTAGGGGCCTCTTCTTCTCACTAAGTAGGAGAGTTCCCAGCAAAGGAGAATAGGTGTGCTGTAAACCTATCAGCCCTGAACTGAGTGAAGAGGATTTGGATAAGAAGAAACCAGCAAAAGAACTCTGGCATGTGAAAAAACAAAACAGTTTGACACCCCCTGAGAGATCTAATGGATCCAATGGATCAACACTAATGGACCCACTAAAAGGAAATTGTCAAAATATCAGAAATTAAATTCAGAATATGGATGAAAATAAGATGAATGGAATTTAAGAGAAAGTTGACAACCAACACAAAGAAGCAAAAAAATAAAATTCAGAAAATCAATAAAAAAAATGAAAAGTCACTAAAGAGCTAAACAAAATAAAAAAGAATATGACAAAACTTAAAGAAATGAAAGAATCATTTAGGGAATTTCAAAATACAGAAAAAAGCTTCAACAACAGGCTAGACCAAGCAGAAGAAAGAATTTCAGAGCATGAAGACAAGGCTCTTGAAATAACCATCAGTCAAAGATGCAGAGAAGAGAATAAAGAAGAATGGACAATAACACACTGAAATATGAGCCTATGCAAAGTGAGCCAATATAAAAATTATAGATAGCCATGAGGCAGAAGAAGAAAAAGCAAAAATCATGGAAAACCTGTTGAAGAGAATTGAGGAAAAAAATCCCTGGTATCACCAGAGACTCACGCAAACTCCAGATGAAGGGATGGAAAAAATATTCCATGCATATAGAAACCAAAAGAGAACAGATTCAGCCATTCTCATATCAGATAAAACAGACTTTAAATTAACAATGTTTAAAAAAGATTAGGATGGTCATTATATTATGGTAAAGGGAGCAATTCAACAAGAAGACATAACAATCCTAAATATACATACTCCTAACACAAGAGCTCCCAGATTCCTAAAGCAAATTCTACTAGATCTCAGAAAAAAAAAATACACAGTAACATCATAATTGACAGGGATTTCATACATTGACAGAGATGACAAATCATCAAAGCAGAAAATTTTTTTAATAAAAAAGTCCTGGACCAGATGGGTTCACACCTAAATTTTACCAAACCCGCAAAGAAGAACTGGTATGAATGCTACAGAAATTATTCCACAACATTGAGAGTGATAGAATCCTCTCCAACTCATTCTACAAAGCCAATATCACCTTGATACCAAAGCCAGGAAAGGAGACAACAAAAAAAGAAAACTACAGACCAATATCCCTCATGAATATAGATGTAAAAATTCTCAATAAAATCTTAGCAAACAGAATTCAACTGCACATCAAAAAAATAATTCATCATGACCAGGTGGGCTTTGTCCCAGAGATGCAAGGATGGTTCCACATATGCAAATGTATAAATGTAATTCACCATATAATAAATAAAAGGAAGAACAAAGACCATATGATCCTCTACATAGATGCAGAAAAAAATTGACAAAATTCAGCACACATTTATGATAAAAACTCTTAACAAAATAGGCATAGTTGGGTCATACCTCCAAATTATTAAAGGCATATATGATAAAAACACAGCCAACATCGTACTGAATGGGGAAAAATTGAAAACATTCCTGCTTAGAACTAGAACCAGACAAGGTTGCCTGCAAAAAGATAACCTACAGAATGAGAGTAAATATACACAAACTATATATCTGATAAAGTACCATCCAGAATCTACAAATAACTCAAATCAGCAAGAAAAAAAATCCCATTAAAAAGTGGACTAAGTCATGATTAGAAGTTTTTCAATAAAAGATAGACAAATGGCCATGCTTAGTGATGTTGAGTATATGAAGAAATGCTCAACATCACTAATCATCAGGGAAATGAAAATTAAAACCACAATGTGATACCACATACCTGTATCAGAATGGCGACCATCAAAAAGTCAAAAAACAATAGATGCTGATGTGGATGTAAAGAGAAATGAATGCTTATACACTGTTGATGGGATTGCAAATTAGTACAACCTCTGTGGAAAACAGTATGGAGGTTCTTCAAGAAATAAATATGCACCTATCATTCAACCCAACAATCCCACTACTAAGCATCTACCTAAAGAAAAAGAAGTCATTTTATCAAAAAGTCATTTGCCCTTGTATGTTTATTGCAGCACAGTTCACAATTACAAAGGTGTGGAATCAACTTAAGTGCCCATCAATTCATGAGTAGATTAAGAAAATGTGGTATATAGACCATCAAGTACTACTCAGTTACAAAAAGAAATTAAATAATGTTTTTTCCAGCAACTTGGATGGAATTAGAAACCATTATCCTAAGTGAAGTATCCCAGGAATGGAAAAACAAACACTATGTGTACTTTCTAACAATTGGGACCTAATGAATGGGCACACATGGGCACAAAGAGATATAAAGGTCATTGGAAATTAAAAAGTGGGGAAGGGGTAAAAACTTACCTATCAGGTACAATGAGCACTATTTGGTGATGGGCACATTTAAAACCCCGATTTAAACATTATAAAAGGTATCCTTGTAGCAAAACATTTGTACTCCTTAATATTTTGAAATTAAAAAAATAATAATTTAAAAAGCTCAGGACCAGATGGATTCACAGCAAAATGCTGTCAGACATACTAAGAAGAATGAATACCAATCCTCCTGAAACTGTTCTAAAATATCAAAGAGGAGGGAATTCTTTCTAATTCATTCTATAAGGCTAGTATCATCCTAATACCCAAACCAGACTAGGATGCAATATAAAAATAAAACTAAAGACCAATATCCCTGATGAACATAGATGTAAAAATTTTCAGGTACAAAAGATCAGGCTATATACATTGCCCATGTGAGCTTTATTTCTATAAATTATTTCTCAATTTAAAAACATGATAAGGAAAAAAGTGAGTGTAAAAGGTAAATTAAAACTTTCATGATCCTATTTTAAAAAATCTAATCATCAAAATATACTCAAGGAGCCCAAAATATAGTATTAGAAATTGTGAAAAAGAAAGTAGAGGAAAATAACAATCTCTGGTAGTCCTAATATCAGGAGAACAAGCACAACAAAAAACAACTGTCCATGGCAATAAAAATCAGTTGGCCAATGTAGGACTATTAGCCAAAACAAGCAAGATTTAGATGCTCCTGATAACAGTTGAATAGTTTCTGATGACAACACAAGAGGGAGCTAAACAGCTACAAAACTGAAAATATTATCACAGATCATCCTCCCCTTCAAAAAGTACACAAACGCCAATCTCACGTAAGGAAAAAAAAATCCTGCTTATATCCTATATGAAGTTATTATGAGAAAACAATCATCAGTAGGACAACATCCCTATAAGTAATAACTGTGCGGCTGTGTAGTGACAACCAAGGTGTGCTGCCCAGATTCTCTTTCACATAAAGCATGTGTCGCCCTAAAGGCTGACAGCTGATGATACTGCTGTCAGTACGCAGAGTTCAGGTATTTTGTCAGCAACACAGATACCTTGTGCAAAGCAACACTTCCTGGAGAAGACCACACCCAAATACTGATTGATGCTCATTGATAAAGCCCTGGCCATCACAGCCCAGCTCAGGACCCCTCTGAATGTTCATTCTGTCTACAGAACTCACTGCTAGGTCAGCTGAGGCAGTGCTAAACCCATGCACTTGCTAACAACATACTACATACCAAGCTATCTCAAAATGTACTTCCCAGGGAACATAAACTGCAAGAGCCAGGAAGATACACTCATGAAATAGATGAAAACTCTAACCAAATACTTCAAAATGAGATAAAAGAAATTAAAGAAGTGATAGAAAATATGAAATAATAGCAAAGGTTAGAATTTTTAAAAAACTTAGTGGTAATTGAAGGAAAAGAAGTTTTGAGAAGAGAGGAGATAGATTAGTTAAAAATGAAAAAAAAAATTTCATAAATGAAGTTTAAACTTGGAGAAACATAAGACTGAATAGAAATGATGGATAAGGCCATAACAGAAAAAGATAAAAAGAAAGACGAAAGCTAGAGAAAATGATTAAAAATCATACTAGATAATTCATGTTTTATAATTCTATTGTTATAACATTTGAAACTATGCAAATACTAATGCATGATATTAGAAGCTGTGAAAGCTGTTTCTGTTAGAGAAAAGGGAGTGGGTGGTAAGGTGTTTGTAATATTCTATTTTTTGACTTATTCATGTTCACTTTGTGATAATTCATAGATGTGATAATCATTTTTACACTTTTTTGTGAGTGTGTTTTGTTTTGATTTAAAAAGTGTACATGATATACTGTTCTTCTTTCATGGATGTCATACATTTTATATAAGGATACTAATTGTATTCAGTAGATCTTACAGACTGGTCGGCTCCAATGTAGAGGATTCAGGCAAAGTAATGCTATTCATTGTGTTGAGGTAACCTCTAACTTCCAGCCACCTTCCCCAGAAAGAAATCCTCCTGTTTCCTAAGTGAAACTTTTAAGACTGGCTGTTTCCCTGGGGGCTGAGTGTGGAAAAGAGGCTTATATAAGCTCTCACGCTTAATCCTCTGCATAAAATACAGAATCCTCCTCATTAAGTACAGCTCCTTACATTTGCCTCACTTGTGCCAAGTGTTTCTAGTTCAATTGACTTAAAAGTAAACATCTAGTCTTATCCTGGCATGGAAAAGATACAAAGAAATGCCACTCTGGTTCCCATTGCAGTCTCACACTGATCTATGAACTTTCTCTTACTGGTTTATGACAAGACAGGTATAGAAATTGAATGTAAGTGGCAAGCAACTTTTATAGAATTTGATGCTACTGAGACATACAAGCACATAATCAGTGGATACATCTTTCGGAACATTGTATAGAATAGTTCAGATGTGTTTCATTTCATTTTTCTAGTAATTTATTTTTATTGGATCTTACTGAAATATTGGCCTTTTATGACATTGAAAAAGGAAACTGGTCCTTCACTGCACTACAACAGGAACATACATGATTTGAGAAGCACTGATGGAGAAGTTGAATTCCTTATTCAGATCTTAAACCAATCTCACTCTTTTCAGTGCCATCTGGGTGACCCAGTTGTGAAGAGAAAGTCTGCATACAGTTCTCTGTTATGAATTGGTTTGCTTTTGGTTGACTTCCTCCTTTGTGTAGGTATATTTTCAGTTTTATCTTTTCTGTTTAGAACCATGTCAATCACCCTTTCTATTTTTTTGTTTCTAAAATGATTTTAATATCTACCACATGTTAACCTCTTCTGTTTACCTTCTTTTCTTTCTTTTCTTTTTTTTTTTTTGAGAAGGAGTCTCGCTCTGTTGCCCGGGCTAGAGTGAGTGCCGCGGCATCAGCCTAGCTCACAGCAACCTCAAACTCCTGGGCTTAAGCGATCCTTTCTGCCTAAGCCTTCCGAGTGTCTGGGACTACAGGCATGCGCCACCATGCCTGGCTAATTTTTTCTATATATATATTTTTAGTTGACTGGATAATTTCTTTCTATTTTAGTAGAGGCGGGGTCTCGCTCTTGCTCAGGCTGGTCTCGAACTCCTGACCTCCAGAGATCCACCCGTCTTGGCCTCCCAGAGTGCTAGGATTACAGGCGTGAGCCACCCCGCCCGGCCCTGTTTACCTTCTTGATGAGTGCTTGTACATATTTTTTAATTCCTCTGCTATCATTTTAGTAGGTTTATGGATAGAATACATATGTTAAATTCCAAAAGGGTTATTTAGCATTTAAAAAAAGATTCCAAAACAAAATTCATGAGCCAAAGTTGCTAGAAATATAATGAAAAGCTAATAAAAACAAATGCAGTGAAATATTTTAATTCAGCACTATGAAACCATGACAAGTAACATACACACAAAAGAAATAATGATATGCTGTACTAAAATAGTTAAATTTAATTGATAAAAGATAATAACATCTATAATACACTTAAAAATTTTTAATCTATATTAAAATGCTTCACTATGCATAATTCAAGAGAAATCAATAATGAAACTTAATAAATTGTAAAAATAGAACTAATGTCAATCACATTATCTCAGTAACCCAAAACAAAGCCACACACCAAAGAAGGTGTTACTTAAATATCAGCAAGAATATGTTATAATAAAGAAGCACTCCATTAAAAAAGCTATGATCAATAAATGAGAATTGTAAATCTGTGAGGAAAATAAAAGAACAGAAGAAAATAATGGAGATAATCAATGTTGTGCTTATAGAGACATGTTGTGTCTAAAATACCTTAATTATTTAACTAGTAAAAATTAAAACAAATAAAAAGACTTAATCCAAAAACTGAAAAAGGGAGATAAAAATGGGAAATGAGGTTGTAATTTAAAAATATAAGAAGACATTATTTGTGATTTTATACACTTTAATTTGAAAATCTAAATAAAATTGATAGGGAAGTAGTAACTTCATCAGGTGTTGGGCAGGTGGGAAAGGGGAGTATATTCACACCTAATGGGTCCAGTGTGCACCATCTGGGAGATGGACTCGCTTGAAGCTCTGACTTGGGTGGGCAAAGGCAATATATGTAACCAAAACATTTGTAGCCCCATAATATGCCAAAATAAAAATAAATGAATAAAAATAATTTATAGGGGAGAATACAGTACAGTTACATTACATCTTGGAAAAGGGGGGCAAACACAAGGAATATATTCAGGGATTTTGGACATACAAAGAAAATATAGGGCAAGAGACGATGGTTACTAAGACTTTTTGAGAACTATAAATTTAGAGGTAGAGGAGAAAGAGGAAGAGAGTTATCCTTTATTGCCAGGTACTTTGTTATCTTCCTTAATCTTTACAACCCTGAGAATAAAATATTCTTATCCTTACTTTGTATAGGAGAAAATGACAGCCTAAAATGTCAAATAACTCATCCAAGGCCACACAGACAGATAAATAGACTAGATATTTTGACGACTTACAAAATTAGTGACATAATTGGCCCAAATATGTATATACTGTTGAAAAGTGTTCTGATTATAGAAAGTCAAATACCACATGTTCTCGTTTATAAGTGGGAGCTAAATATGTGCACATGGACACAGAGTGTAGAATAATAGACATTAGAGATTCAGAAGTGCGGGATGAGGGATGGAAAATTACTTAATGGACAAAATGTACACTATTCAGGTGATGGTTACACTAAAAGCCCAGACTTCACCCCTACGCAATAGATCCATGTAACAAAACTACATGTATACCCCCTAAATTTATACAAATAATTTAAAAAATTAGTAAAAGTGTTCTGATTATAAAGTCTTAAGCAAAAACCTAGTCTTCCCAAATATTTTCCGAATGGCGAGTTGTACATCTTTGTTCCTGAGGCTATATACCATGGGGTTCAACAATGGGGTGATGATGGTATAGGTCACTGTCACCAGCCTGTCTTTGCTTGATGTATATCTGGCTGATGGTCTCAGGTAGACAGAGGAAGCACAGCCATAATGGACAATGACCACAATGAGATGGGAAGCACAGGTGGAGAAGGCTTTTTGTTTGCCTTCAGTTGATGGGATCTTCAGGATGGTGTGGACAATGAAGCCATAAGAGAAGCAGATGAAGATCAAGGGCACAATAAGCACGAGGACCCCACAGATGAAGATGACCAGTTCATTGATGTAACTTTCAGCACAGGCAAGACGGATGACTGGTGAAATATCACAGAAGTAGTGGTTGACCTTGTTGGAGCCACAGAAAGGGAGGCTAAAGACCAAAGTTGTTCCCACCAGAGATATTAGAAAGCCACTAACAATACAGGTTGCTGCCAGTTGTCCACATATTCTCCAGCTCATGAGAATGGAATAGCATAAGGGCTGACAGATGGCAGCATAGCGATCATAACCCATCACTCCCAGAAGGAGGCAATTGGTGACAGCAAAACCAAGGAAGAAAAACATTTGGGTGGCACAACTCACAAAGGAGAGTGTCCTGAGTACAGACAGCAGGTTGATGAGCATTTGGGGAAGGATAACAAGTGTGTAGAAAATCTCAGAAATAGAAAGGACACCTAGAAAGAAGTACATAGGTGTGTGGAGGCTGCGATCCAAGCAGATGACTGAGATGATGGTGATGTTTCCACTCAAGATGGTAAGATAGAGGCAGAGAAAGACCACAAAGAGGACAAGCTGCAATTCCCCAAGGCTGGAGAAACCTAGCAGTAGGAATTCATTGACAAAGGAGGAATTAGCCATGAACCTTTGTTACCACAGAATAAAGCCAATATGATCAGCTCCAGGGACCTTTGGGACTGAGAAGTCAGGGAGACGTATCCTCATAAAGTAGTTATGCCAGTCTTTGAATGAGAAACAGGCATGGGAGAGAAAAAAGCATAATAAATTAACTGGAAATTATTCTAAAGTATATATCCCCAAACTGCTATTTTTCTGTCAATGGTCAAATTTGGGAACAAATTTCACATAAGATGTACAGTCATTAGTTCAAATAAAGCCTATCCTTCAGATCTCCTCCTTGGAGCCTTGTGTAGTCTCCACTTAATTTTTTAGTATAGTAATTCCCCATCATCTACTATTTTGCTTTCTGTGGTTTCAAATATAGGGCATCAATTGCAGTCCAAAAATATTAAATAGAAAATTTCAGAAAAAAAACAATTTATAAGTTTTAAATTGTGTGCCCTTCTGTGTATAATGATCAAATTTCATGCTATCTCACTTTGTTCTGCCCAGAACATGAATCATCCCTCTGTCCATTGTATACATGCTACATATACTACCCACCCATTAGCCATCTACATTATCAGATTGACTGCAGCAGTATCAAACTGCTTGTGTCCAAGTAACCCTTATTTTACATGATGATGGCTCCAAAGTGCAAGAGTAGTGATGCTGGCATAATGTTGTAATTGTTCTGCACTATTATTAGTTATTGTTGTTAATCTCTTACTGTCTCTAATTTACAAATTAAACTTTATCATAAGTATGTATATATAGAAAAAACATAGAAACCCTAGAAAAACTTATTTAGGGTTCAGTATTATCCACAGTTTCAGGCATCCATTGAGGGTCTTGGAACATATTCCCTGTAGATAAGAGTGGACTACTGTAATCTAATTCTCAAAAAAAGCCTTTGTCTACATTAATTATGATTTTAAGTGGGCATGCTTTTGTCCTGATTGCTGGTTAATATATCAAAGCAATAGCACCAATGTCTGAAGATTTACCAGACATACACACCTGCTTTGAATATGCTCCCCATCTAGGGAAGCATCTATTCATCTTTCAGTTGCATGCTCTTAAAGAACATAGGTCCCTTTCACAACTAATTATATACCCATTTTCATGCAGTCATTCATTAAGACTAACTTGGTTTTCAGCTACTGCTACTGCCTTAGAACTAGCTTTATGATTTCTCTACAAACTCTTAAAGGATGCTAGAACTGATTCTCCTTACAGAAAACACATGGTTAGAATAACTTAGTTTTGCTTCAGCATTTACTGGTTACCCATTTTGTTATATGTCTTACTCTTGATATACATGACTTGGAGGCCAGCAGACTTGTTTTTGGGACATGTCTCTGAATTTCTGAATAAGAAGGCTCAGACATTTTCCCTAAGGCATCTGACACAGTTATCATTGTTGGTAATAAATTATATATATCTTAATGAAAACATTCTTAGCCTCTCCTACCTCTGGCCCAGATATGTTCCTTTATCTAGCCATACCTCAATAAATAGTTTCAAAAATACTCTTAGTCATTCAAGCTGCAAATTTCTAAGACATGCTTAACCCCCGAATTTTTATAATCCTCTACATTCAATCTATTTTTGTTCTGAAATACTTCTAGGATCCATTCCTTTTTTTCTGCAAGAAATTTCTTGGATTCTGTCTTCCCACTCTGAGCCATCCTCCACAAAAGCAGCAGTGTTGTTTCTCTATAGGAAAAATCCTATCATATTATGAAGCCAGCTGATCTTCAATTATCTATGAAATATTCTAGGTCTTTCATACTTTTCCCAAATCTACCTTTTCACTCATAGTTGCCATTATATATTCCTTCACATGCACTTTAGCACTGAGAAATTTTGAAAAACACTGTCATTTTTCATACCACCTCTTAAATCTGGAAATAGTTCATGGTTTATGTTTGTTGTTGTTTTTCTTCTTTTAAATTTTCAGTTAGCATAACTATACTCATGGAATCCTTCCTTCAGCTTACTAATTGTGCTATACCACTTTCTCTAGGTTTTCTCAGTAGTCACTAAAATCATATTCACTTTGGCACTAGAATTTTAAGTTTCTCTTTGACTCTATAAATTATAACTTGCCAGATACCAGAAACTGCATCTCCAACTCATACAATAGTGCCCAATATATACCAAGTTTTTGAAAACTTGAAAAAATCAATGAGCAATGATCTCAGTTTATCCTCTAAATCATTTCAAAACTACCAGGTACATAGCATTTGATTCCAGGGATTTCCCAAACTTGTTACATTAATATTAATCTAGCATGTAATATTCGCATTCTGCTTCAACATTTTGGGATAAATTATCTCTCTGACATCATTCTCTGAAAGCAGACCAAAAGATCCATTAAAAATCTCTACTTTCTTGTTTTTATTTTGGATTATCAAATGATCTCCTCCATCATCTCACTAGCTAAACTTTTTAATTTTAAGTTTAAAAACACTTTTTGAGGGGTTTGCAATTTTTCAAGTAGCTAAATTGCTGTCATTATTTGCTCTTTTGCTTAAATAGAGATTTAATAAAATTTTGGGATGGGACTAGGACCTAGAGCATAACTTCTATGTCTATGTATCTTTGAATTGCCTTATATCTAAATTTTATAAGGAGCACACACCACGAATTTGACCAAAACAAAGTCCCCCCTAGCATTTTTCCTGAGACATAATCTATAGTCTTCCATTTTCCTGGTATCCTTTATTTGAGTATTTTCTCTTTTATAGAATAATCCCCAGTATTAGCAATGATTATGTAAGTAAGCAAAGAGAGTTCAAGATCCCAAAATAAAAGACAGGCCACATTACTCAATAGCTACTTCATAACCTCCAACTTTATCAGCCATCGGTTCTTTCAAACTCATCCTTGGAACCTGTGTGGAAACTAAAATTTGAAAATAAAATTCACTATGGAAGCTTTTTGCTTTATTTAACCCAGTCTGGGATGGAGCATAAAATCCTTGGAAAGGAAGGTATTACAGTTTGAGAGAAAAGATTTGGAAAATGAGAAAGAGGGAAAAAAGCAAAGGAGAAAAAATAGGATAACTAAACTACCTTCTTAACAAGTAGAAACAGTGAATTGACTTTTCACATTATCCTGCTCAATAACTCTTTGTCACCTGTAGGGCAAAGCCGGGTTTCCTTAAGCTGGATGATAAGACAGCTGATTCTCTGTCTCCACCTACATTTACAGCCTCATCCTCTAAAGCTTCATCACACAGGAATTACAATGAAATACTTAGTTTCCTATATATGCTTTTGTGTTTCAGGACTTCACTACAAAATGGAGCTGAGAGAGAGAAAGAAAGAGAGAGAGAAAGCAAGCTCTCAGCCTCTAATATCCTTTCTCCTTCACCTGTAGACTATTCATTCTTCAAATTTTTAAAGTGACCAATTATTGAACTTTCTTTAATATATTTAGGGAAAGTTTACTGTTCCTGTCTTAGTGTATCAGTGCCCTTTCTGTCACAATTCTGATCACAATTCCTATTTTCCTTTACTAACAACTAGGGTAAACAGATCACTAGCTCATGGGAAAACTCAACAATTTTTAAATTTGACATACAAACAAATGACTCAACTGTCACTGTTATTCTCAATAAGGAAATCAAAGTATCTAAATTAGAATTAAAATTTTACATTTCTTCAGATCAGAGTTCTGGTGCCCTGTAGCATGCAGTTTATTCCTTCTCGGAGACTTCCTGGATATGTCTGTGAACGTTTTTAGGGGAATTTACCAACATTGCCCTCCCTGTCATTATGTCCCAGGGTTCCTCTTCATCTTCCAGGAACTCCTTAGACCTAAATAAGAAAACTACATTATTCGTCAGAGAAAATATCACCTGTTCTTTTCTCCGTGAGTAGTTTAGGTACGGCTTCAATGAGTATCAGCAATGATTGTTCCTTTTTACATTAATCACAAACTCAGTCGCTTGGTTAACTGAAACTGAGATCCTCACCTCCATAGGGACCTAATTACCACGTTGTGCCCAATACTTGTCCATAATTTCTGTAATTAGCAAGCAGAACCATAGTGATGCACTATAAGAACTCATTGGCCAAAGAAAAGGCCCCTTTCAACACATCATGACGATTAGTTGACTTCCCCTTAGAAATTCTCTGGGGACTCATTAGAGATATGGACCTTTCCTGAGCACCATTTGTTAGAACAGATATCAATGAAACCATCTCCTTTGAATTTCCCTACCTAATGCCTCTAGATTTTCATTCTCAAGTTGGAGAAAAAATATTCTTTTTTAAACATTACACATTCCTACTTCTGAAAGCTAGGATAGAAGAAGAAAGATATGTAAAACAGAGAACAGACTATTAGAATGGCAGAGGCAGCCTAAGTCTTTCAGACACATGGGAAACGGGTTTGTTCTGAAATATAATGTGAGTTGGGCAAATATTTGTTCAATAAATAAAGAAAGTTTGAGTTATGGGTGAAAATGTGACAGTGCCTTCGTATGGGTTTTAGTGGAGCCCATCGGCTTTCTCCCCATTTCAGGTTGTATATTGATTCTTTCTGACAATGAGTTCAGACACTTGGGCCACAAATGGCAAATGCTGGACACTCATGGATGCCTCCCTCTCTCAGGGGCTCATGTGAGCTGCTCTTGTCAGAGATGCTTCAGGGATGGGAAAAACCCAAGTTATTAACTAAGGAACTTTGGGTGGCTTCTTCATCCTTCAATTATATCAAAAATTGGGACAATGGCTAGAACTTCAGGAAATACTTTGCTGAGGATATTTGTCCACAGATTCTTCCTTCTGTATGTACAAATTAAAGATAGCCACACATATTTTTGTACTTCTCACCTAGAGAGATAGTATATATGCCCTTTCCCCTTGAATCTAGTTAGGCCAGATGACTACTGCTTTGACCAATAGATTATATTAAAAGTGATGCTGTATTCGTTTATAAACCCTGGTCTCTAAAGTCTAGCAGCTGCTGCTTTCTGTCCCTTAGAATATCTACATTTGCACCATATCTTGAGGAATCCCAAGCAACCTTTGAAGAAGCCACGTGGTAAGAAACCAAAGCTACTGGCCAATGGCCCCAACTGAGCAAACTGTGAATAGCTAACATCAACAAACCTGGAACATAAATGAGCAATCTTGAAAGTGAATTTTTCAGCTCCAGTTGAACCATCCAAGCTGATCCCAAATAAAGCAGATACAAGCTGTCCCCACTGAGCCCTGCCAAAATTGCAGGTTCATGTGCAAAATAACTAATTATTGTTAATTTAAGCAACTAAAGTTCTGGGTAGTTTCTTATGCAGCAATAAATAAGGAGACTAGAATTTGGTGTCCAAAAGCAAGGTGCTATTATAATCAAAATGTAAAACACTTGGCATTTATTTTGGAATTGGTGGTATGAAGAATCTGAAAGACTCCTTAAAGAGTCTATTGCTGAAAGGTAGAAGGACCACGAGGCCACTGCTGGTACAGGTTTGAAGGACAGAGAGGAAAATGTTATTTGAGTTAGGTAAAACGGAGATACTTATTATCCCTTGTTGGGAAGTTGGTAGCATGGTCACATGCCATAGCCTGAAATACAGAAAAAGTATTTAGTAAATTCACAGGTCTTCCACCAATGACAAAATATGAGAAGAGAGAGACAAATGAAAGAAGATACTTACATTTTTTTAGAAGAATTTAGAGAAAACATAAAAAATCCAGAACTTGACAAGTTTGGAAATAAAATTATTTCTTATCCACAATCTCTCCCAACAAAGATTTTCAAGGTAAGAAATAGCTTCAGGGAAAAAATTGAATTCAAGTTGCTATCAAGAAACTATTGCCTCAGAATAAACATCTTAAACATGTAGCTGTGAGAACGTTTGTTAGAACTCAGAAATATTTAAGGCTATGCCTACTAACGGTTCTAAGTATTCTAAGGGCATAAATCCTCTAAAGTAAACAACAGGTCTTTATAAGGGAGTTGTTATACAGTAGCTTCATAAGTGACACATAATAAAGAAAGAAATATGAGTGTGACTTTTGTCCAATGGAATTAATTTATAAATTGAAACATAAGAAACTCACAATGTTTTTAAAGGTATCCTATCAAGTTGTGGGTACAGAGACAACAGAAATGAAGAGACATTTGGACCTTCAACTTTCTCACATGGAGATATCAGACTTAGAAAATGACTTATCAGCAAACAGTGGTTATGTCTTACGGATAGGGAAAGATGATCAGAAGTTGAGGAAAAGACCTCACAGTTTAGAGCCAAGAGCCATGGAGAATTATTTCTTGGAAATAGAATTGGGCCCTTATCAAGTTACTGACATGTGCCGAGCTGAATTTCAGAATTGCTGTGGACTGCTATGTGCCTCATACCCTCCTTTTTCAAACAGAATTTTCTATTGTAGTTTTCCTATACCTATCTCACCATTGTATTTTGGGTGTCAGGAGCTGACAACCTACTGGTCCTATGCCTTAAAAGACTAGCAGATTACACTTTCTGTATATTGGAACATTGACTTTTGAACCATGCTGTGAGAAAGTCCACGGAACTCCATGAAAAGGGCCCCATGGAGAGAAATTGACACTCACAAGCTAGTCTTAGCCCAGCTGCTGGCCATAAACCAGCACCATCTCATCAACCACATGAGCGAGCCATCTTGGAAGTGAGTCCTTCAAGCCTAGTGAAGCAATACAGCTGACATTGTGAGGAGCAGGGATAAGCCATTCTTATAAGCCCTCCCTAATTTGGAGATTTATGAGCAAAATAAATGTTGTTATTTTAAATTTTTAAGGTTTGGGGGATATAAATATTGCTATACTTTCATATATGCTACTTAGCTGGGTACAGCAGTCATTTATTCAAATAGGTTATGAGGCATTTGTTAGTCATCTACTGAATGTTGCCTACTGTGTCTTGGGTACAGATGACATTGGGAGGATTCAATATATGGGTATGATGAAGTGCTGCCTTTCCTACTGCTGATTGTTTGGTAGAGAAAATAAGATATGGACATAATCACCTCAATAAGTCAGAGTTCAGTAAGAAGCATAAGGGAGGCTTAAATTTCCATGGTGCTTTGAAGAATGGAAATCAGGAAATATTTCATAAAACAGGTGCAAATGAAAGATGACTTTGATGGTGGACAGGATTCCACATTGGACAAAAGATTATGGTCCTTTAAAATGAGAAATGCTTTGGTTCCTAGGCCAGCATAAAACCATTCTCCATGAGTATACCACACTACAAGCCATAACTGGAGAGATGTCATGTCTACTATGGAAAATTCATGTTTATCTTCCACTATCCTTTTATTTAATGATATCTACAGTGTGAAAATAGCCAAGGTGACCATTCTTCTATCACTGCAAATTATTTTTTCTGTAGAAATATTATGCTATTAATTATTTATTAGAATCTTTTTTAAAATGCAATTTCAACTTTTCCATGTTTCTACTAATAAAAAAAGAAACTCAGGATATCTATATACCAACATAATAATGGTAAATTAGATCTATAAAGTAAGATAGAAAATAATGTTAAATTATATTAATGTCTGCATGCTGTAGAAAATGTTCTATATATAGTGTTGAACACAAAACTCAGCCACTTTTTATTAAAGTTTACCCAAGAGCTTAATTACCATTGCTTTCCACAGTATAGAATTTGTTTTTTCTGAAGTCTATAGACTTATAGATACTCTGTAAATTCCTTAAATTGTAAGCAAGTATTTTCCCTATATAGGAATGAGGACAATTTCATGTATTGGATACATGGCTGTCAACAGATTCTCAAAGAAGTGTATGTTTCAATATGTGACCAAAGTGATTATCCATGGCTATTCCTCTGGTTGGACCAACTATTTGACTCTTTATGTAGATAGAAACTTTCTGAATACAATATTTATCAATAAACCCCATCATAACACTTTATTCTATAGAAAAACAGGCAATAGTGTCACATGATATTAAAAAAAAGAGAGTTTTTCTGTCTTAGTTTTTATTGGATCACAAGACCTGAGGGGAGAAAATGTGCCAACTACTCTCAAAAAATAAAAATGTTGAGGAAAACAGTTGGGAATATAGTCTTTGAAGGAAACTATTGGATTTCTTGATGTTTTATCTCCCCCAAGAATATGGAACTACTTCAAGACTTTGATATATATGTTCTGGAGATAAAGGTAAGGAGTAGATTGGTATCTGAGATCACTTGAGAAATCTAGATGTAGGAATCTCTAGTTATTGGCCTGAAATAACAGAGCATGGAGAGAAGACTTTTGACACAGAAAAGTGTTGAACTCTCAGAATTAAGAGGCAAGTGCACAAGCTGTCAGCCAGAGGCAGCTTCAACCACATCGCAAGAAATGTAGTAGCTCCCTGTAAAGAATTACTCTAGCAATCAGGAAAGCTCCTCACATGAGAAAGACTCAGTATGCCACATCTGCAAAGCCTGAGAGCACCACTGCTAGAGCATGACAGTAGCAGTCAAGTAAGAAGTTTCCTCCACCTGTGCCTCCCGTCCCTCCTCAATGTAATTCTTGAAGGTTTCAGTCACTGAAATAAGTAGAGAGAGAAGTAGTTGCTTACAGAACTAATATATAAGTCAACCTCCATTGGCCCCAATGTAGGCTTCCTGATTCAAAGATCAACACCCAGGACAGGGAGCTTTAAATGAAATTTAAACTATTAATTATTATGTTCAGTAGGCTGGACATTTAAATTTGAGGAGCTTCCTGAGTTTCTGAGAAGCTGAAAAACTTTAGCCTCCAGATTGTATTTAAAGAGATTATGAGAAGAAAAGCATATTTTATGGCATGCATCCTAAAGAGTCTTATTATATCATGCATGTGATAAAGGAGGGCAATATTTATTATGGAATTTAAAATATAATAATATTTCAATCATACAGTAAAGATCCTTTCTT
Source organism: Eulemur rufifrons (assembly GCF_041146395.1). Taxonomy (NCBI): domain Eukaryota; kingdom Metazoa; phylum Chordata; class Mammalia; order Primates; family Lemuridae; genus Eulemur; species Eulemur rufifrons. The sequence continues at coordinate 97,609,974 of NC_090990.1, forward strand.
GCCCAACACTCTTCTGATAGCAAGTTGGACATCTTTGTTTCTGAGGCTGTATACCATGGGATTTAGTAATGGAGTGACAATGGTGTACGTCACCGTTACCAGTCTGTCCTTGTTGGATACATAGTTTGCCGTAGGCCTCAGGTAAATGAAGGAAGCACAGCCGTAGTGAACAATAACAACAGTGAGGTGAGAGGCACAGGTGGAAAAGGCTTTCCTTCTGCCCTCTGCTGAGGGGATTTTCAGGATAGTCCTCAGGATGCAGAGATAAGAAACACAGATAAAGAAAAAGGGAACCACAAGTACAAGAACCCCACAGATAAATATGACAAATTCATTAACATCTGTATTGGTACAAGCCAGACGTATGACTGGTGAGATGTCACAGAAGTAATGGTTGACCTTGTTGGGACTACAGAAAGGGAGGCTGAAAACTAAATTTACTACTGTAAGGGAGGCCAAGAAGCCTCCAATCCCACAAGCAGCTGCCAGTTTTCCACACACCTGCCAATTCATAAGAATGGGGTAATGCAGGGGACAACAAATGGCAGCGTAGCGATCATAACTCATCACATCCAAGAGCAGGCAGTTGGTAATAGCAAAACCAAGGAAGAAGAACATTTGAATGGCACAACAGACAAAGGAGATAGTCCTGGCCACAGAAAGTAGATTGATGAGCATCTTGGGTAGGATGACAAAGGTGTAGAAGGTCTCAGATGTTGAAAGAATACCAAGGAAGAAGTACATGGGTGTGTGGAGGCTTTGATCCAGGAGGATGACACTAATAATAGTGACATTGCCACTAAGAATGACTAGGTACAGAAAGAGAAAAACCACAAAGAGGGTAAGCTGAATTTCACCAAGGCTTGAAAAACCCAGCAACAGGAACTCAGTGACGGTGGTAAAATTTTCTGCCAAGACCTGTAGAGAAGAGAGAAAGAAGTAAAACATATTTAGGTACGTGAACATAAGAATCTGGGATAGTCTCTGGAGGCACCAGGGAAGAGTCTTGCCTTTTATTTTGCTTTTCCAGTTTCTAGTGACTTCTCACATTAATTGATTCATGGTCCCCTTCCTCCATCTTCAAAGTCAACATAGTTTCATCTCTTTCTTTGACTTTCTGATTCTCTCTTCCACTTTTAAGAATGCTCACAATTACATTGGGCTAACCAGAATAATACAGGATAATCTCTCTATTTTAAGATTGGCTAAATTCCTTCTGCAACTTCAATTCCCCTTTTCCACATAATCTAACATAGTTTCACCTTCCAGGGATTAAAACAGGGACGTCTTTGGGGGTTCATTATTTTGCCTACTTCAACTAGCAACAAACAATCTGAAAATATTAAGAAAATTTCATTTTCAATAGCATAAAGACTATTTAGTATCAAATTTAACAAAAGAAATACAAGACATATACACAGAAAACTACCAAACATTGTTGAGAGAAATTATAGAAGATTTGAGTAAATGAAGAACATCCATGTTTATGAGTCAAAAGACTTAATAAAATCAAGAGGCAATTCTGCAAATTGATCTATATAGTCAATGTAATTCCTATGAAAACTTACCAGGCTTTTCTTACAATGATTGTTAAGATGATCATAAGGTTATACAAAAAGAAATCAGAATGGCTAAAATAATTGTTTTTTTTTTTAAAGAACAAAGGGGGAGGATTTATACTTGCTGATTTAAAAACTTACTCTAAAAATGTAGTAATCAAGACAGTATGGTAATGGAATATAGTTACACAAATAGGTCAATGGATAGAATGGGAGCCCAGAAATTAAACACTTAAAAAAGGTACCATTGTGAAAATAAAGAGGCACACCACAGATTAAAAAAAAAAAAGAAAACATATTTTCAAAACATATATCTAGTAAGAGATTTGTATCCAAAATATATAAATAACTCTTACAATTAAGTAAGTAAATAAGTGTAATACTCTAGCTGAAAAAATGGGCAAACAACTCAAATGAACATTTCACCAAAGTATATAAATGGATAATAGTCATATGAAAAGATGCTTAACAACATTAGTCATTAGTGAAATATAAATTAAAACTACAAGGAAATGACTGCAGACACAAGAATGATTATAACTTAAAAGTTTGACACTAAAAGCTGCTGGTGAGAACGTGAAGAAACTGAAATCCTCACACATTGCTGACAGAAATGCAAAATTATATAGTCACTTTGGAAAACAGTTTGGTACTTTCTAAAATGACAAACATAGACTTATGAGATGACTCAGCAATTTCATTCCTAAGATTCTACTAAAGGAAAATGAAGACTATCCACACAAAGACTTTTCTTGTGAATATTCGTAGTACAGTAGCATTACTTATAATAGGCAAAAGGAAACTATGCAAATGTGTGTCAATTTATAAATGGATAAATGAAATTTGCTGGAGTCACAAAATTAAATACCATTCAAAAATAAAAAGAAATAAACTACTGGTACAAACCACAACATAAATTATTGTCAAAAATATTATGCTAAGTGAAAGTGACCAAGTGCAAAAGACTACACACTACAAATTCTATTTCTATAAAAGGTCCAGAAAAGGAAAACCTATATAGGCAGAAACAGATTAATTCTAACACTGGACTGGGGGCATACAGGGTTTGACCACATACAGGCAAAAGGTGTCTTTTTGGAATGATTAAACGTTCTAAAACAGAACTGCAGTGATGGCTACACAACTCCATCAATTTGTAAATCAAAATGGATGAATTTTGTGTCATATTAAGCTATTTTTTAAAGGTTTTGTGGGAAAAATTATATATATATCATTTTTATTATTTAATATTTTGTATAGGTGTCTATTTTAGGCATTAAATAGAGGCCTTAATAGCATTGTGATCCATTTTACAGTCACCATTTTAGTCCTTCTTTAGGATCTTTAAGTGTTTCTGGAACATATCATAAATCTTCAAAAATTCTTGCTAAAAATAAATGTAAGTTATTAATTATTTGCATTCTCAGTCTTATAACTTAAAGTTTACCATGCCAGTAATGCTCCATTATATTTCCCCCAATTTAAATAGTCATAAATACATACAAAAAAGAAGAGAAGATCATATACCTGAACAGAGGGTGGGAGATAGGTTTTACTGAATTTAATACAAATGGATTGAGTTAGATTGTGAATCATGACTATTCATTTCATTCCTTCCCCCCTTTGAGAAATAACGATATAGACATTCAAGAAAAATAAGCAAACTAGTTTTGACTAATTATCTGTATTTACATGCAGGATAACTATTTTCTGAAGTGACCAGAATTATTCTTATCACCTTTCTTCTTCACTTCCCTTACCCATCATCACCTCTATAAATAGACACATGTGGAGTCCACCATACCTAGAACAAATCATGGTCTGTTTGTAGAGCCACTGAATTCTGATACATAAACTACCTTTAGGAAAAACACTGTTAATGGATTATGGGGGCATGAAAAGCAATGAAAATTGGGATTTGGGACTGGCAATAGTCTTTTCTTTAGTAAAAAGGCAAATAAACATAGGCTACCTTTGATTTTCTAGGAAAAGTAAATTAAAACGTAATAATTAGAGAAGACGAGAGCCTTTTTAGCCATGTAATATTCCATTAAGTAAAATTAGCTTATATCAAACTTTTTCTAATTACTGCATATAAACCTCCCCTCAAGTACTGACAAGCAGAAATAAAGAATCTCTTATATTTTTTATGCAATGTGTTAACAAATATTGGTCTGAGAGGAATATATCTTTGATCAAGAATTAGGAAAGAAAAAGAGATCAATCTCCTACAAAACATTCTGGAACATAACAAAAAAGGAAAATAAACCTAAAGACTTGAAAAGAATCAAATCATGCAAATATTTAATAAAATTCAAACAAATGACAACTCTACAACTAGTATAACAAAAGAAATTAATAAAAACAAAAGTAGCCACAAACCGAAGAAAGCTCTAGCAAAACTAACCAACATTAACTAAATGTAATTAAACTAAATATAGAAATAATTTAAAGAGATTAGAAAAAAGTAATAGACATAGAAGAAAGACAAAGCAGATCCATCATGCAAATTATTGGGGTTCCTATAAAACAAACAATCCTTAATACTATTAGAAAGAAAAGCTTCCCTGAAATAAAGGAAGACCTACATCTATATATTGAAATGGCCTATCATCTTTTCATCTTATTCATATTCATGACTATCCAAATATTCATGAACATTGATCAAAAATAGGCAAGTCAAAAACATATCCTATTGCATTCTTCTACATGTACAGTACCTACTACTCAGTCATAAAAAAAAAAAAAGTGATGAACTAATACCTTTTGTAACAATCTGGATGGAACTGGAGATCATTCTTCCAAGTATTGAGGAATGGAAAAACAAATACCACATATACTCACTATTAAATTGGAACTAATCAATCAACACTCATGTGCACATATGGTATTAAAACTCAACATAAATCAAGCAGGTGGGAGAGCAAGACGGGGATGGGTAAATTCACACCTAACAGGTTCAATGTACACTATCTGGGTGATAAGCACACTTACGACTTGACTCAAACTGTACAAAAGCAGTTCATGTAACCAAAATGTTTTCAGTCCCCTAATATTCTGAAAAAAAAAAAAACCCTAGTTAAACTATTATATTTAAATGTAAGAAAAATTATCTGTCACTTTGAGCAAAAATCCTGATCACTAACAATAAAAAGAAAATCATGTGGAAATCATATTTTTGGAAGTTCTTTCAACTAATAATTTTAAAATATTATTAAACAATTATTAGGTCAAAGGGAAAATGCAGCATAAAATGAAATAATTTCTAGAAAGTAATGACAATTGTATTCTACATATTAGAATATATGAGCTAAGTTTAAAGCAGTGACCAGAAGAAAGTTTATGCCTTAATTATTTATATAAACAAAAATTAATAAACTTTTTAAAAATTTAAAATAATCTTAATGCCATCTAAACTGTTTCTGACATACAACAGTAACTCAATAAATATATCTTTAATAGCTTTTAAATGTTAGTTTAAATTTTTACCTCCTGTGTTCAAAATTTCTGGTATATATTAATAAAATACAAAAAAAAAAAAAAAAAAAAAAAAAGATTAAAAAACGTATCACCGGATAGAAAATTTGAAAAGCTATGCTTAAAGGCAATTAAATATCAAAGAGTGGTAAATAAGCAGCCATTTCACTATATAAAATAAAATATTTATTTCCAACAAAAGCACAATCAGAAATATTAAAAAGCAAATAACAAATGGAAAAGTACCAAAAATATTATTACAGTGTTAATGTTAATAAAGAACTTATTATGAACTGTTGGTGAAAATAACCAACTCTAAAGAAGAAAATGGATACAACCATACAGTTTATCAAATAGAAATAAAATGCATCAAACATGTAAAAATTTATTTTACTTCATTTAAAGTATACTGCAAATTATCCCATCTCTTGGATTATAGAAATCAACTTCATGATCAACACTAGCAGCTTTAAAATTCAAATAGAGTAGGTTAGACAAGCAGAGGAGATAAGATCAGGGTAAAGTACACACAGTCTGAATAGCCCTTACTTAAAATGAATCTTTTATTTCAATTTGTGTACAGCATATACACAGGAATGCTAAGTGGCAATTAAAATTGATTTATTGATTTGTCTCCCAGATAGAGCTATGAATGTAGAATACACAACAGACTGGCCAACTGATTTACAACGTCTTCATTGGAGGATAAAGTTTCTTTACCTCTTCAGGCCCCCTGATTCCCATATCTGGTGTTTTTGACATGCCTGATTCTTCTCTAGAGGCAGAACTATGGATTCTGGAGAGAATCAGTGTTTCTGAAAAGAAAAATAAACATACCATGACATTCTTTATTTTTAATACTGTTGGCCTTTTCTTCTCTCATACTCTGTCCTGAAGGGAGAAATTATACAAATTCATTCAAGACAGGAAACTCTAATTTTCTTTTTTGCCTCCACTCCTATAGACCTGGATGGGCAATTGGAGAGATTATTTTGCAGAGTTATTAGGGCAGCAGAGATATAGAGATCTGAGAATCAAAATCATGGTGTTGTGGACATAGAGAACAACTTGGAGAAGAGGGGAGAAGACGGGAGAATAAATATCAAAGTGGGTGTTGAAAGAGTTTAACTGAGAATAAGTGGTGATCTCAGGAACATTAAAATTTACATTTAACCAGGTACTTTCTTATTCAAAACCCTCTAATGATTCCTGCAAACTTTATAAAATTCCAAATTCTTTAGTGAAAGAAAGAAAGAGAGAGAGATGGGGAAGAAAGGGGGTAGGGAAGGGAGCTGATAATTTGGTTTCTTATGACACTACAAACTCATCTCTTTTAGCTCCCAAATTTTATCCCAATTTGTAATCATATGGAACTTCATGTAGTTCATTGAACATGCAGTGAGCCATGTCATATAACAACAATGCCCTTGCCTGCGTTTAGGCAGAGCCTCTGATCTTTCAAATCATTTCCTGCTAAGTCAGGTTCCCAAGTACTCTTTCAATTTAACAATATTTATTGGATATATATTAAGTCCTAGCCACTCCATTAGGTGTTTGGGATACATCAGTGAACCAAACAAAGATCCCTGCCCTTGTGAAACATTCATTCTAGAACTTCTCACATTTAGAGCTTAATACTTACAGATAATAATCTTTCTTGACTAGTACAATTTGAGCCCTCAGAAGGCAAAGACCACGTTGTTGTTCATTTGACAAAAGTTTATGTACCAGAAACCATGTATTTTCTATACATCTCTCTAACCCTATCAGCATCAGAGTTTCTAGCAATAGCAAATGTTCAAAAGTCTATGTAACAAAGTCAGTAATTAAACAAATCAATACATGAATAAATCATTGCAACTGATTTGTAGGTATTTCTCATGTAGCTGATGAAGGCACTTCCAACGAAAAAGGAAGCTAAAGATTTATGTTGTGAAGAAATCATTGGAGATGGAGTAAAGAGGTATGAATTCACATGCTTATTGCAGGATTTTCTTTGAGCAAATAATCCTCCTGAATCTTAGTTTTTTCTTCTGAAATTTGGGATATTATAAGGATTAATGGATAGTATAAGTAAAAAAAAATAAAAATAAAGGAGCCTAGAATTACACATAAGAAACCCTAATTATTTCCTTTGTTCCTTCCTTCCTTCCTTCCAGACTGATGCTAGGAATAGCTCCTGTGACCACTCTGCAATATCTCTAATGTTCTTCTTTTTTCTTATCCTTAAGACCTCAACCTTGGGCATAATCTCCTCATATAGCTACTTGTCATCCTTGTCTCCCCATACAGCTACTTGTCTTAGTGCCACCCACCAACACTTTACTGTCATGTATTTGTAGACCCCAGTTCTAAGAAGATCTCAACAATTTCTGAATTGAACATAAGATAAAGATATAACTAGCTGTCATCTTTGAGATGGCATAAATATATCCTGAGATTTTAGATAATTTAATTTCTTAAGTCATCTATAAAATAAAGACCAAATCCCCACTATGAAAAAGTTTCACATTCCCCAAAATATGAATCCTGGGGTATGGAGGAATGTAGTTGTCTTATTTCCTATTCCTGACCCAAGCCCTTTAAGGAAATGCCTAAGTAATTTGCCACAACTAGGGCATTTCCAGTATATCACACATCTTCCATTCTCTTAAAGTTTTTCAAGCCAGCAACAAAAGACTTACTACTTTGCTCCCCAGAACAGTGGCCATTGTACCTTTCTGTATTGCTTGGCCCAGCCACGACCCTAATGAGTGCAATTAATGAGGCTTTCTTTCTGGTTATCAGCATCAGAGTCAATGCCTTGCTTGGTAATTTTATGATCCAGCACCCTAGGGAGCCATGACTACATTGCTTCTCATGCATTCTGCTCAATTAGTAGCTATGATCCAAGGGGAAAAAGCCCCTCAAAGCTCTTTGCCAAATAGATAAACCATGCAATAGGCTCATGGAATTAGTTGGTTTCCTATTTTAGATTCTCTAGTGAGATGATTCATTAGAAATCTGGAGACTTCAGGACGCTAGCAACAGAAAAGCCCTGGTAACCTCCTCCCATGGGCTTCCTTCTGTAGTTCCTGATTTTTACCCTTTTATTGGTGACAAGAATGTCCTGCACTCTTTCACTCATGAACTCTAGCCTCTATTTCAAGGGGAGAGATGGATTTTGAAAAATGGCATATCAATGGACTGACAGGTTCCTGAAAATCCAGCAATGATAGCCACAAGGAGCAAATCTGGGAGAATGCAACAGTGTGGGAGTACTCAGTTGCAGAGCCCAGAGAAATCATTGATGTATTTATTTATTCCAAAGCGTATACTTAGTTCCTAGTTTCTTTCATGACCTGTGTTATAGTCAGGAGATTCGAACTCAAATAAATGATAGTTCCTACCTTAAGAAATTAACCCCCAACAGAGGAGACAGGGAAAGCACTGACTGCAGTATGCCATGATGGGGGATTATGAGAGAGATATGCATATGTCACTATGAAAGCACATGGAAAATAAATATGAATTAGATTATAGAGGTCAATAACTTCCTAGAGAAGGTTATGCTTCAGTGAAGTTTTGAAATCTGAGTAGAGGGTAGACAAGTAATGAAAAAGAACAAATATCAGAAAAATACATGTAAAAGTAAGGAGGCATGAAAAATATGTCATCATTTGGAACAGGCAAGTACTTTGGTAGGAATTTTAACTTAAAGAATTAAAATTTACCTTCAAATCTGTTAGTAGGTATTGAAAGATTTATAATCTGGGACATTATCTGCTGATATTTTTATTTAGAAAGATAATGATGATGACGATAATCAACATTTAAATATTGCTCAGCATATGCAAGACACTGCTCTAAGTTTTTAGCTTATATCATCTAATTATCTTTACAAAGTCATCCAAAAGATCACCAGGATAGCTAAATAGTAGAAAGGAGAGCTTTATTGGTGATATCGGTTACAAATCCGGAAGGGACAGTTTCTAGCTTGGACCAAAGGTGCTCTGTCTTTGAAGAAGGAAAGGGCAGGTTGGCTTTTATGCCTCACAGGTCCTGTGTCATATAATAGAGTCATACATATTCAGCAGGTTTGGTGGGAAAGCTATGCATAAGAGAAGAGTTGAGCGCATGTACAGTGGGTAAACATATATAATATACATATTTTCATTTTGGGGTGGAGTTTTAGCATTAAAATGAGGTAGAATCTGGCTATTTTTTAAAAAACGTAGACTATAAAAACCAAAGAAAGTTTGTGTGGCAATCTCTATAAACTGCCTGAATCTGGCTTCAGGTCTGCAGTTGCTTATGAGGAAAGAATATTTGTAAGGCCTGTCCTCTGTCTAATCAGAGTTGTAGTGGTCTGAGTTGTAGATCAGAGTTAACAAGAGTCTGACAATTTGTCTGATTGCTCCTATTGTTAGGGAGATTAGCAAGTGTGTGTTTTCTCTTGTAGCTCCAGGAATTTAGGGAGTTGCCATGCCAGCGGAGCCCTGAACCCCAGCCAGTAGGTAACTTTTGTTTCCTTAACCTAAGGATCTGTAGTAGTTGATAAAGGAGCATCTATTTTGGTCTCTAAGGTCACAACAAGAAACCTAAGACTTTCCCAGTAGCACTGTGAAAAATTGTACTAGAAATTTTCACAGTAATCCAAAGGAAACAAAATGGAACTGTGGAAATGCAGAAGAAATGTGATTGAGGAAATTTTAGCCAGTAGAATCTACAGGACTTAGTAGCTGATTTAATGTGTGGTGTGAGAATTAAAAAAAAAAAAAAAAAGTGGTGAAGATGAGTTCCACGTACTTGGCTTAGCTGCCTGCATGGCTGGAGTTAACATTCAGCAAGACAGGGCATGATGGTGGCAGCTTGGGGACAGAAAACGGCAGAACAGGCATGGCCATTCATAAGACAAACATCTCTGTCATGGCAGACACTATATGAGAAACTGGGTCAACAGGGTTGTGTCTAACATATAAATCCATGCTGTGAGGAAATTCAAATTCATTGCAGAGAGAGATAAGGTAAAGCAGTTATACCCCAAAAGCACAGGCAACAAAAGCAAAAATAGACAAATGGGATCATACCAAGCTAAAAAGCTTCTTCACAGCAAAGGCAACAATCAAAAAAATAAAGAGACAACCTATGGAATGGGAAAAAATATTTGCAAACCATATATCTGATAAGGGGTTAATATCAAAATATATAAGAAACTCAAAGAACTCAATAGTAAAATAAAAATTCAATTAAAAATGGGCAAAAGGTATGAATAGACCTTTCTCAAAAGAAGACATACAGGGAGAGAGAAGATGGCGGAGTGGAGGTAACCCCCTGGATTCATGCTCCCAGAGAGGAAGGTATGGATCTCGGTCTGCCACAATGCTGGAGGATTGCTCCCCCACAAGAACAACTCCCTGAAAGAATCCCCTTTAACTGGTGACTCTTACTTACCCTACAGATTACAGGTTAAATGTCAATTCCTCTGGGAGACTAATCCCACACCATTCCACCTAAATTAGGTTTTGTTTAATATGCTCTCCTCTGACCCTTGCATGTATTTTTCCTTCAGGGAATAGACTTAAACTGGTGGTAAGGTGTTTTCCCTCAGTATATCTGTTTACTGGGACTGTCTAGAAACAAGCCATAAGGTTTAGGAGGACAAAGAGCACATACATTTTATTCGCCATTAATTTCCAGTAGCTAAAATAGCATCTAGTAAATATTAGGCAATGAATAAGTATTTGTTGAAATTTTAAGATATAATAAAAATAGGACCCGGGTGTTATGAGAACACAGAGAAGCCAGAGCCTAAACCCATTGGCAGGGTGCAGCAGGCAGACACAGGAGGGCCAAGAAGGAAAGCGATAACTGAGAATGTCCTGAAACATATAAACTAAATAAAGGAGAGGACCTATTCCAAAGAGAGAAACGGCTCGTGAGAATACAGAATCATGTCACTTTGAAGCTTCAGAGTACATAACTAGGCACATAGTGAAATTAATAATAACATTAGAAATAATAATACTGTAGAGGTAGGCAGAAACTAGATGATAAATCCATGCTAATGAAGGAATCTTGGCTTCATCTTGTATGGCAAGGAGAGTCACCAGAGGATTTTCCATGGGTTTTCTGGCCATTCTGGAACTCTAGCCCTCTGTTAATATTAACTCAATCTCTTTGCTCATAATTACTTGAGATATTTCAGCAATGATGCAATGCTTTAGGTTTCCTGAAGAGAGTAAATTAGTATGATGTTCAGGGAATAAATGTGGGGTCTAAGACAAGACAGTATGCCAAGAACTCACATACACATGGGGAGGAGACTCCACAAAGAGGTTCTACTCTCAAACACAGGAAAGACAAACAGTATCAAGTAAAGGCAAAGACATTTCCATATGTAGGTTGAGGGGCTAGATAAGGGGCCAAAAAGGGCCACTAAGGTTTGTTGCAGATTGTTTGGGACCAAGATTGCCTTTCATCTTCAGGAAAGAGAGGGTGGGGATAGATACATTTTCTGCTTCTCTTCCTTGAAGCTAGACAGCTCGGATACATCTTTGCTCTCCTCAGTTGCTTCCATCAGCTTGGATGCATCTTTGCTCTCATATTAATTCTTTTTTCATTCAGAATCAGTATTTATTTGAAGTTAAAAACTAATTTATGTGCACGTGTGGCAGCAAAGGAAGTAACATCAACCCTGAGAGAGGAGAATCCGTGCGGTGGCGCCGAGGTCTAGGGGTGCTTTTACAACATGTCTCACCTGCCTATGAAACTCCTGTGCAAGAAGGTCGAGAAGCAGAACCTCAAATTGTGGCAGCGAAACCTAAAGCTGCAGGGGGCCTTGAATGTGAGCCTGTCAGAAACTCAAAATGGAGATGTGTCAAGAAACAACGGGAGGTGGAAAAGTTAAAAAATCCCTAAAACAGTCTATGAAGGTGGGCTTGTCAAAAGCTCAAAATGGAGACTTGTCTGAAGAAACAGTGGAAAATGTAAAAGTAAAAAAATCCCTCCAGAAATCTACCATATTAACCAATGGACAAGCAGCAGTGCAGTCTCCCAATTCAGAATCAAAAAAGAAAAAGAAGAAGAAGAGAATAATGGTAAATGATTCTGGGCCTGATGCAAAAAAAGCAAAAACTGAAAACAAAGGGCAGTCTGAAGAAGCAAGTGCAGAGGCACAAGAAGAAACAGAAAACAAGATGGAGAAGCCAGATAATGAGGAGGATGACAGTAAAGTGCTCAGCCTGCCCCTGGGACTGACAGGAGCTTTTGAGGATACTTCATTCACTTCTCTAAGTCAATCTTGTTAATGAAAACACACTGAAGGCAATAAAACAAATGGACTTCACAAACATGACTGAAATTCAACATAAAAGTATTAGGCCACTTCAGGAAGGCAAGGATCTTCTAGCAGCTGCAAAAACAGGCAGTGGCAAGACCCTGGCTTTTCTCATTCCTGCCGTTGAACTCATTGTTAAGTTAAAGTTCATGCCCAGGAATGGAACAGGAGTCCTTATTCTCTCACCAACGAGAAAGCTGGCCATGCAGACTTTTGGTGTTCTTAAGGAGCTGATGACTCACCATGTGCATTTGTACGGGTTAGTAATGGGTGGCAGTAACAGATCTGCTGAAGCACAGAAACTTGCCAATGGGATCAACATCATTGTGGCCACACCAAGTCATCTCCTGGACCACATGCAGAATACCCCAGGGTTTATGTATAAAAATCTGCAGTGTCTGGTTATTGATGAGGCTGATCAGATCTTGGATGTTGGATTTGAAGAGGAATTAAAGCAAATTATTAAACTTCTGCCAACACGCAGACAAACTATGTTCTTTTCTGCCACACAAACACGAAAAGTTGAAGACCTGGCAAGGATTTCTCTGAAAAAGGAGCCATTGTATGTTGGTGTTGATGATGATAAAACTAACGCAACAGTAGATGGTCTTGAGCAGGGATATGTTGTTTGTCCCTCCGAAAAGAGATTCCTGCTACTCTTTACATTCCTTAAGAAGAACCGAAAGAAGAAACTGATGGTCTTCTTTTCATCATGTATGTCTGTGAAATACCACTACGAGTTGCTGAACTACATCGATTTGCCTGTCTTGGCCATTCATGGAAGGCAGAAGCAAAATAAGTGTACAGCCACATTCTTCCAGTTCTGCAACGCAGATTCAGGGATATTGTTATGTACAGACGTGGCAGCAAGAGGCTGGAGATTCCTGAAGTCGACTGGATTGTTCAGTATGACCCTAAGGAGTATATTCATTGAGTGGGCAGAACAGCCAGAGCCCTAAATGGAAGAGGACATGCCTTGCTCATTTTGCACCCAGAAGAATTGGGTTTCCTTCATTATTTGAAGCAATCCAAGGTTCCATTAAGTGAATTTGACTTTTCCTGGTCTAAAATTTCTAACATCCAATCTCAGCTTGAACAATTGATTGAAAAGAACTACTTTTTTCATAAATCAGCCCAGGAAGCATTTAAGTCATACATCTGAGCCTATGATTCCCATTCTCTGAAACAGATCTTTAATGTTAATAACTTAAATTTGCCTCAAGTTGCTCTGTCATTTGCTTTCAAGGCGCCTCCTTTTGTTGATCTGAATGTGAACAGCAAAGAAGGCAAGCACAAAAAGAGAGGAGGTGGTGGTGGATTTGGCTAACAGAAAACCAAGAAAGTTGAGAAGTCCAGAATCTTTAAAAACATTAGCAAGAAATCATCCGACTGCAGGCAGTTCTCTCACTGCAGACACAACTTCCTTTCCTCTTGAACAGCTTTGCCCTGAAATGGATTTTTTCCCCTTGCTCTAACAAAGGAATTTTTGTAGCCTTTAGAATTTGGACTAATCTAACAAGAGTATGAATTGACCTGGGTTGTAAGCACTGAGCACTGTTATTTTCAGCAAGTATCTGTTTTATTTTTGGGATATAAAATCAAACTAATTTTCTTGGTTGCCCAAGGGCAAAGCAAGGAATCTGGACTTTTTTATGATGGTACAATATTTTAATTTTAAATACATACACACAAATTTATGTCATTGTTTTAACATAATTTTTATACCTTTCCTTCCTGGTGTGTGAAGATTTCTGTGACATGGATTGCTGTACTAACTCATTGCGGGCCCTAGTGTACTGGACAGGTGGTAATGCACAAATAAGTCTCAGTTTGTTTTTTGCTTTTAATTGTTTCTTGGACCTTAATGGTATCTGTTGATCCCTCCTGAAAATGCTGCAGTGTATAAGGGTGGAGAGCTCTGGGAAATACCTAAGAAGCACCTTAGGATGAAGATTGCATCACATTTTATATATTCTTGATTGTAAAACAATGAGCCTTTCTCGCTTTTTTTTTTTTTTTAAGAGCAAGAAATATGGGTTATTTGTCTTTGTTATTGGAATAGTGTCCCTAACAGTCATGACATGGGGGAGAGGGGTGAGATTTATGAGCTTCATTTACACCGATATTGGTATAATACACTGCTGCCCTTCATTTGGTAACTTAGCAAAGACCTGAAAAAAAAAAAAAAAAAGAATAGCAATACTCCAGATTTGTTTATTTCAAGGTGTTTTGGGTTTTGGGAAGCCCTTCCAACCCGGCAGAGAACTTAGAAGCCAAGGCCAACTATCAGTATACTTAAAGCCAAGCCATCACAGTGCTCAGCATACATTAATGTGAGTTTCCTTGTGAGAAAAAGTTACCTCTTCCAAACCATGAAACAAAAAATAGATCTACAGTGGAAATTGAAAACGAACAGAGGTCAGAAAAAACCAGCTAAATCAGTGATTTAGTCAGAGCATTTTTTTTGTTGTAGGAGCACGTCCTTTCTCATGTTTTTGGTGTAGTGTATCCGCAGTCCCCAGGCTGTGGACCAGTACCGGTCTGTGGCCTGTTAGGAACCGTGGGCGCAGCAGGAGGTGAGCGTCCAGCAAGGGAGCAAAACTTCATCTGTGTTGACAACCACTTCCCATCACTTGCATCGCCGCATAAGCTCTGCCTCCTGTCATTAGATTTTGGTACTGCACACCCTACTGTAAACTGCGCATACGAGGGATCTAGCTTGCGTGCTCCTTATGAGAATCTAATGCCTGATGATCTGAGGTGGAGCTAAGACGGTGATGCTAGTGCTAGGGAGCAGCTATAAATACAGATCATCATTAGCAGAGGGGTTTGACTGCACAATAAATGTAATGTGCTTGAATCATCCTGAAACCATCCCCCCATCCCCAGTCTGTGGAAAAAATTGTCTTCCATGACATTGGTCCCTGATGCCAAAAAGGTTGGGGACTGCTGTTATATAACTACAAAATAATTCACATTTCAGAATTTAAAACAAAAGTTGCTAGCATTTTGCTTTTGTGCCAGTTATTATTCATAGGGTCCCATTAAATGTAAGTATACTGAGAACATCAAATATAGAGGAAACAGTCTGATAATTAACATTCCAGTAGGAAAATGACCAATGCTCCCCCTCCGGGCTTGACTGCTGTCACCTTGGCTGGCCTGCGTTTCAAGCCTTGGCTGCTGGGCTCGTGGCTTCTTGGATTCCTAACTTGTAACTCTCTCCAGTATCTGGTTTTTGTTTTTTGTTTCAGAAATAATCATGTGTTTAAAAATATACAAATGGAAGAATATTTAATCACTGAACCAAAGTAAAATACTGTTGATATTTTGGTATATAACCTTCCCATTTTTTCTGTGAATGTTCATATGGATTTTTATTTTTTTATCAAAAGTGAAATCCTCTGCCTAGTACTTGTAACCAGCTTGTTTCATAACATGTTATTTTCCTGTGTTGTTAAATAATTACATCAATCTTGTATTTCAAAAAAAAACTAATTTACAAAAGAATACATTTTTGAAAGCAAATTTAGTTTTTTCATTTAGATCTGGTTACACCTGTGCAGCACAAACTTTCCAAAGTCACCTTAAAGCCTTTTTGAAACAAGGTAGGAAAGAAACAAACAAGCAATTACTAATAATTAATTAATAAACTCATCATAAAAGACTGAAATTGACTATGCTATTTAATTTTAAGAGCTTTTATTTCCTTTAGTTTTAATGTTTCTCTTTCATTAGCAACTAACATTCAGTCAAATAACAACCACATGGAATAATTGTTCACTGTCATAAAACCAAATTAAATATTTACCAAGACTACCTTAAAAATAGGTCTGCAAAACAATAATCTGGAGAAGATTCTTAAACTATAGATATCATATTAATTTTTGAATAGGCAAAATTTAGAGCAGTAAAATATAATTAAATTCATTCTGATGTTGAGTAATCCCTTTCCATATCTGCTTAGCCTTGATAAAGTATCACTGACAGTTGAGAACCAGAACATCTTAACTTCCTTGAGCCTCATTCTCATCATATGTAAAATGTCCTTATAGACAGTTGGACAATTAAACAAGAAAATATGTGAAAACACACATTTTTCCTGGCATGTACTGGGCATACATAGTTAAAAATTGGCTCTTCAATTAACAGGATATAAAGTCTGGCTCATTATTCTTCGAAAAGCTGATTTAAATTCCTTATTTCGCAAACTGTAAATCATTGGATTGAACAATGGGGTAAGGATGGTATAAGACACAGATATTAGGGTGTCTTGGCTTGAAGAGTAATTGGACTTGGCCCTTAAGTAGATGAAAGAGGCACAACCATAGTGAACAGTTACAACAATGAGATGGGAGGCACAGGTGGAGAAGGTCTTGTATCTTCCAACAGACGAAGGGATTTTTAGAATGGCAGAGATGATGCGTATGTAGGAGACTAGGATAAGTAACAGTGGAATAACCAAAACAAAGACACCAAGCATGAATATGACCAATTGACTGATGTGAGAGTGATGAGATGCCAGTTTGAGGACAGGGGATATGTCACAGAAAAAGTGATGGAGCTGGTTGGAGGAGTGGAAGGGAAAGTGAAATATCAGGGAGGTAATGACCAGGGAGACAGTGAAGCCACCAGCACAGGCAGCGGCCACTAGTCCTATACAAATCCTATGTCCCATGAGCACCATGTAGTGCAGTGGGTTACAGATGGCCACATAGCGATCATAACCCATGGCCGCCAGCAAGAGGGAGTGAGAGCAGCCAAAGAAGAGGAAGGAAAACATCTGGATGGCACAGCCCAGGAAGGAAATGGTTTTCTTCTGGGCCAGCAAGTTGACCAGCATCTTGGGTACAATGACAAAAGTGTAGCAAGTTTCAGAGCAGGAGAGGACAGCAAGGAAGAAGTACATGGGGGTATGAAGGGCTCTGTCCAGCACAATGGTGGAAATGATGATGGCATTGGTGCCCAGAGTGAACAGGTAGAGGAGCAGGAAGACAACAAAGAGCAGCTGCTGCAGCCTGGCCAGGGAAGAGAAGCCAATGAAGACAAACTCTCTCACCACAGTCTCATTGACCTGCTCCATAGAGGACACTTCTACAGAGGAGAATCAGGGACAGAGGTAGAGGCCAGGATCTGGGAAGCAGAGTAGAAAAGCAGGAGACACTCAGCACAAAGTTTTCAGGTGGCAGACATTTCCAGATATTTGGTGGAATTACTTCATTCCTTCTTTAAAATATCTGCTAAAAGAAGAATTAATGTCAAATATGCAACAGAATAACTGACAGTTTGGAGGCTTTCTCTAATGTGAAGAACATGTTATCCCTCTATTTTAGGATTAGGAAATTGTCTAATAGTTTTCCCTTTTATGTAATTTATGGATTATTGTTTTTCTTACTCAATATAAACCCCCAAAAACTGGCCCTCCAAAAGTGAAAAATGTTGTTATTTTTGGCTATCTGAACCTGATCAGAATGTAGAATGAAAGAATCAATACTGTTCAGTCATAAACGTGAACTTCAGTTTATCCAACCGTGAAATGAGAAGGGAAAGAACAAGATGATCTCAGCGTATAAGCTTGAGAGCACTTGATATTGATGACTTACATTCTGAGATATGTGGTAAGGATATCATGTTAATTATTCATGACAGCAATCTTAGGTCAGTACTCAAAATGATAAGAAAAACAAACAAACAAACAAAAACCTTTAGCTTTACTTCTGACGGACTAACAAGAGACCAGTAAGAACTACTACTGAAGGTTCCATAAGCTAGAGCATGAATCAAGAGTGGAAGAAAACATAACACTAGTGTGAAACAAAAGTTCTCTTTTTTCAGGAAGATAGTCACTAGTGTGATAAAGAGAGGCTATTAACTTTGTGGCATTTTGCAAAACACTTTTCCATTCTAAGATAGCTCAGAGAATCTCATAGAAATGGAGTTTTGCAGAAATGACTTAGAGCTTGCCACAAAGAGTGATAGAGAATGTATAATTGGGAAGTTTGCCAGGCTCCACTTTCCTGCTATAAACCATAGTCTTTGTATCTTTTACATATTGTTGTGTCACTAAGATTCTTTTTGAACATTCTGCTACCAAAAACAGTTTGCAAATTGCTAGAAATAATTATTTCTAAAGTCATTTTAGGTTTAATTTTTCAATGGGTACATTTACCAGTGGCCCAATCTAATAAAGAAAGTGCTGTCTGGATGCAAAATCATCCAGCATATATTGGCTGTACCCAGTCTTTATTTATATACTTCTGAGGATTTTACATCATTTTTCCTTGAGGAATTATTGGCATCTACCACCAGATTTTTTTTGTTGATTTTGCATTTTTCTAGTCAATAGCAGCCCTCTGTTTCCTGGACCATAAGTTAATACTAAATCACAGGACATTTTTAAAACTCACTGCATGTATCCCTAGAATTTGGAAATGATATTTTTCTTTATTTCTTACTATAAACTTGTCCTAAACTTAGTAGTAACTATTTACTGAAATTAGTGTAACTATAAAGTGACCATTATTACATGTAAATATATAGACAGATATACCACTTATATCTTTATTATATGTGTGTGTGTGTTTGTGTGTGTGTACTAGTTATATGTTTCTATATCAAGGTAAAAGTTTCCCTACATAATAACTCCTCCTGGACTAATGGATTTCTGTATATTCAAATAATTAGGAAATCTACATTTATAATCATTGCTTAGCCTTGTGTCATCACTTTCCTAAAAGACTGTCACCTGGATCTTATTTCAACTAATTCACCTCTAACCACCACTAGGCCCTCGCTCCACTGACTGTGATATGTAAAGTAGACTATGGAAACTGGAATTCTCTGATTCTGATACAACACCTGTAACTACCCAATACTAAAGAAAATTGTTGGGATTATTTGTCACTTAGGCCCATGAGATCAGCTAATTCCAGTCAAGTGGATTTTTACATAATATTAATATAATCGCATAACCTAAATGAATTGCGTGATTGCTATAATTGCCTTTTTCATAATCTGTGGATCCAGATCCACAGGTCATCTGAGAAGGCATCCCCCGTCTACTCAGGATGGCATCAGGGATCACCACACTGCACTGTCATTGGTACTATGATAGAAAGACAAAAGAGCAGAAAAGAAAAAATTCTCACTCTGCCAAATACCAGCAAGCTATAAAATAAACATGAAAGATCTCTCAATTTGGAATGAGAAGATCTAGGTTTTAGGTCTAGTTTTGTGCAACTTTGGATGAGGTATTCAACTTGGATAGTCTCCTTATTTTAAAATTAAAGAGACAGGGTAAGAAATACCTGAAATATACTGTTGGGATGAATGGAGGGTATCAAAGCAAAGGATCCCTGAGCAGTGGTTTATGGGGGAGTTCTGACTGAGGGTAGCACCTGAGCACTATGAGCCCCAGGAGCCTTTCTAACTCAGAGAGTCAAAGATTCTCTAGTTAGATGCTCTCAAAATTCCCCTTATTTGTGATATTCTAGAACCTATGGATGGAATTTAGGTCATGACACTTGAAGGTGATAGATCTGTATCCTATTTTTCTAACTCCTCAGATGCTTCACTGGGATTTTGTGTAATCTGGATTTAAATAGAAACTCAATACTTGAGGGTACTGGGTTCCTCAAAGAAGGGACAATCTACAGAGTTTTCACATGCAGAACTTTTGAAAATTCAAATATTTACCTTAGGGAAAATATTAATTGGTTAACTGAGAGAAATTATGTATACAGCCTCAGGTAGTAAAGAAGCGACATTTTTATCTTCTTAGGTACACGTGAAAATCTTCAATTTCTTCAAATTGCCTTATTGAAATGGAGTTGAAGTGGCAGATTTCAGTTATACCTAAAAACATTCATCCATGAGTACAAAAGCAGAGGGATAAATGGGAAAGTAAGAGAAGAGACAGAGGTGGAGTATCTGTTTCATTTAATCCATGAGTCCACCGATCTTTAAAAAAAGAATAGAAGAGAAAGAAAGAAAGAAAAAAAGTCTAGCTAGGAGCAAGCATGACTCAGTGTGATCATCGAGAAAAATTCAAAGAACTATATGGACCATTTCCAATCATTTGTAGTACCTGGGGTGAAAAGCAATCCCTCATTCTCCTTTTTAACCCTGCCACTTACCAGAAATGCCATCTGATCTCCAATCAGGACAAGGGAGAGGGTTTCTGAAGCACCACTCATTACTCAGGTCCAGGCCCCACACCCAGACTAGGTCAGTGTTTTCACTGCCCAGTATGTACCTACATTGGTCTCCTCCTTCCAATTTAGAGAGAACCAGCTATTTGGTATTGGCGTCCCCTGACAAATAGAATCTAAGCCACAGACCAGAGTCTAAGGAAATAATAGCAAAAGAGAGGGAATCTTCCTTGAGGTAGAAGCTCTCTTCTGCATCAATAGTGCTAGCCGCCTCTATCCGTCAGGACTCTCAGCTTCTTCAGATAAGTCACTATCTTCAGAAGTTCCAGTGACCAACATGGGATGCGGTTATTAGAAACATGTACTGTGATCACTGGACTCCTGAGGCTAGATCTACTGCCCTGGAGACATTGTCTTGGGATTAATTAGAAGTCAAATTTATTTTGGAAAAATAATGTCATCAGTTTCTCAAAGATGACTTCAGTTAAAGAGCCTGGGGAGATAGAGCCATGAGCATAATTAGCCTAGGAAGGCATTGAAAGTTGAGTCCATCTGTGATGGATTCTGAAGGAGAACCCACCACAATTAAGACTGTAATGCAGCAGACCAAGTGGAAAATTTTTACCGAATTTTAACCCGGGAGACTGATGTATTTGTCCAGTGACTCTCAACTTCAGTGTTTAAAGACTCAAGAGAGTTCTTAATTACAAATTTATCTTCCAGCCCCCTGACTTCAGAAATTCAAATTAAGAACATTGGGATGTTCTGCAGAAATCTAAATTGTTAACAAGTACCTAAAGTCTAGTTGAAATCTATTTTCAAATTGCTTGTTATCTTATGAATTATTTTACCAGAATGACAAAATATTATGTAGCTGTGAATTTTACCCAAGCTAATCTATAAAGTCAATATAATTCCAACCCAAATCCCTGCATGAATTTTGAAGTCAGCCTGACAATCAGATTTCTAAAATTTATATGAAATTATAAGACAATTTTGAGAAAGAGCAAGTAATATACGGGCTCACTATTCCCAATAGTAAGATGCCTTAGTAATAAAAAGACCATGATATTGGTGCAGGAAGAGATAAATAGCATAGAGACAGAAGGAGAGCTCAGAAATTGATGTGTGTATATTTGGGGACTTAGTCTTTGGCAGAAGTCACCTCTCAAGTCAGTGAGAAAATTATGATTATTTAGTAAACACTACCAGGAAATCTCTGTGTACTCCACCACTCAGGAGATGACTGAGTAGAAAGACAGAATAATTTACGTAAGGCTCAGGTATAACATTGGCTCTGTAATAACACCTGATGGAACCTCACATGTCTACCCAAAGCAGTACATACTCTGAGCCCTCCACCAGTGCATTGTGTCCATTCTCTAACAACAAGAAACAATGTGAAGGGAGATGAAAATTGTTCCTTCTCTTGTTTCTCCTAAGGACTTAACACACATAAGTTTTAGCTTTGTGGCTTAAAGCTGTCTCTTCCAAAATGAATGTTGTTTCCACCAGGAAACACAAAAATGGAGATTGAAATTGCCTCGTGGCCACTTCAGTCTACTTTGTCCTACTGCTCCAGTAATCTACAGGCAGAAATGGGTTGATTACACTAGCTAGAGTGATTGATTCTATTTTTTAAGGAAATATAGGGTGTTGCTGATAAACTGCCAGGGCAGAAAAGAAGAATGTCTACAATCTAGGAGATATTCTAGGGCATTTTTATTACTTCATATAAAAGATAAAATTTAATAAAAAGACTAAAACAACCTAATTTAGGTAAAGTCACTAATGGTTCAAGCCTTTCAGAAATATTGAGTTTTTAGTTGAGTTCAAAGGAATATAAATAGGTAGAAGAAAAAATCATAAATGTCATGACAGTCTTGTGTTTACTTACAGAAATGAGGATTGCAATAAATGTGTTTTATTTTCTCACATCCTTTATTTTGTATATTTTGTTATATGTTAGCCATTTCTCCACCTTCTTTTACCTTGCTATTATATATAAGATGTGTCATTGGTGCAAAACCTTATAATCCCATCTTTAAAGAAAAGACTATCAAAGAATAATTAATTAGTCCCCCATGGAACTCTGTTTC
Organism: Eulemur rufifrons; assembly: GCF_041146395.1. Taxonomy (NCBI): domain Eukaryota; kingdom Metazoa; phylum Chordata; class Mammalia; order Primates; family Lemuridae; genus Eulemur; species Eulemur rufifrons. The sequence continues at coordinate 97,632,577 of NC_090990.1, forward strand.
TCCCTTTTTGTGGATATGAATGTGGACACCGATTTGTGTGAGGCATATTTGCCTCATATTCATTACTACTCTTTGGAAATTTAAACATGAACAGAAGGATGTGCGTGGATACGGAATATCCAAAAAGGAAAACAGGGCTGGCTATGTTTTGCTGATACTTAGTATCATACTTATACTTCAGTGTTCTTCCCTGTACTGCACTGTAAGGATAAAAATTCTGTAAATCCTGAAATCTGTTTTCCATATCCCCTTGCCAGAAGGGTTTCACAAATCAGGGGCATCCATGAAATATTTGGATGATAGGAGAAAAGGGCAGCCATTGTTTTTCTGGCAGCATGATATGCCAGCACTTGTCAGATGATGGATGTGGGGTTTTGCTTGTGGTGTTCAGATTTCCTGAGTATCACCCATCAGTGCAGCAACAGCTAAGGCCATCTGTGGGGGTTTCCTGTGATCCTTGCAATTCTAAAAATCAACAACAGCCTTCCTGACATTCATTCTCTTAGGCCTCCAACACATATATAAGCCTCTAATTCTTCTAGCAAACCTCCTATTACTTTAAATATCTAGAGCAGCTCCTGACTTACTCTCAGAAAGCAACATTATGTAAACCTATCTCAATCTTTGCAATATAGATGCAGAAGCTTTATTTTTTTCTTATCTGTATGTGCAGTAACTTTATATGCTATTTTATTAATTTATATAAATTTCCTAGAGTTTTAATATTATAAATAACAAAATGAAATTGCTCTGTGAGCAATTTTTGCATTACCCACAAAATGAGTCAAAATCTATTCACATTACAAATTTTTTTTAATTTTTTTATTTCAGCATATTACGGGGTACAAATGTTTGGGTTACATATATTGCCTTTGCCCCACCCAAGTCAGAGCTTCAAGCTTGTCCATTCCCCTGATGGTGTACACCGTGCTCATTAGGAGGTGTGTATATACCCATCCTCTCCTCATCCCTCTCATCTGCCAGACACCTGATGAATGTTATTGCTATATGGGCACTTAAGTGTTGATCAGTTCATACCAATTTGATGATGAATACATGTGGTGCTTGTTTTTCCAGTCTTGTGATACTTCACTTAGTAGAATGGGCTCTATTCAGGATAATACAAGAGGTGCTAGATTATCATTGTTTTTTGTGGCTGAGTAGAACTCCCAATATACATATATCCCATTTTATTAATCCACTCATGTATTGATGGGCACTTGGGCTGTTTCCACATCTTTGCAATTGAGAATTGTGCTGCTATAAACATTCAAGTACAGATGTCTTTTTAATATAATGTCTCTTGGTCCTTTGGGTAAATGCCCAGTAATGGGATTGCTGGATCAAATGGTAGTTCTACTTGTAGCTCTTTGAGGTATCTCCATATCACTTTCCACAGAGGCTGTACTAGTTTGCAGTCCCACCAGCAGTGTATGAGTGTTCCTATCTGTCTGCATCCACACTAACATTTATTGTTTTGGCCAGTCTCACTGGAGATAAGTGATATTTCATTGTAGTTTTGATTTGCATTTCCCTGATGATAGAGATGTTGAGCATTTTTTCATATGTTTATTGGCCGTTAGTCTATCTTCTTTTGAAAAGTTTGTGTTCACCTTTGCCCACTTTTTGATAGGGTTATTTTTTCTTGCTGATTTTCCTGAGTTCTATACAGATTCTAGTTATCAGCCCTTTATCATATGTGTAACATGCAGATATTTTCTCCCATTCTGTAGGGTGTCTGTTTACTCTCGTGATAAAATCACATTACAAATTTTAATATGCATTGTTTTGTCACACCACCTTCCTAAAGCCTATCGAAATTTATACTTTCACTAATAATATGTAAATATGCCAATTTCTCCATGACATATATAAACTATTTTTAATCTTTTAAATTCTAGCCAAGATGAAAGATAAAAATGATATTTTGTCTCCTTTTATATTTCTTTATTATTAGGAGTAAAATATTTCACATAAATTTATCAAACATTCTTATCCATCTTTTGGAAATTTCCTATTTATATCATTTTCCTATTATATTTTTTGTTCATAGAGTTGAAAGACTACTTGTTTCAATATTGTATTTAAGCTTTGAATTAAAAAGCATTCCAACTTGTCTTTTTTTTTTTTTCAGAGAACTTTTAACTATAAAAAATGATCTTATAGAGGTTTAACTTACATAGCATAAAGTGTTTCCAACTAAAATTTAGTTTGGTGAATTTGACAAATGCACACATCTAATCAAGTTACAGAACATTTCTACAACCCCAGAAAATTTCCCTGCCTCCCTTTGTGGTTAATCCAACCCAGCCTCTGCCCCAGAAAAAAACACTAATCTGTTTTCTGTCAATATGGTTTGGCTTCTTCCAGAGGTTCACACAAATGGAATTATACAGTATGTTCACTTCTGTGCCTTATTTCTTTGACTTAGCATAATATTTTTGAGATTTACCCATGTTGTGGCAGTTATCAGCTCATTCTTTTTATTGTTTAATAGTATTCCATTTCATGAATGCACCACACTTTATTCATGTTTAATTGTTTCTGTATTTTTGTTTTATTTCAAAAACTTTAGGGGGTACCAGTGTTTTTTGTCATGTGGATAAATTGTATCATGCTAAAGTCAGGGCTTTCAGTGTACCCATCACCAGAATAGTGTACATTGTACTTGATGGATAGATTTTCATCCTTCCTGCCCTTCCACCCCCCCTTCATAGTTTCCAATGTCCAATATGACTCTTTATCACCATATATACCCTTTGTTTAGCTCTCACTTAAAAGTGAGAACACGTGGCATCTGTTTTTTCCATTCCTGAGATACTTCACTTAGGATAGTGATCTCCAGTTCCATCCAAGCTGCTGCAAAAGACATTATTTCATTCTTTTTTATGGCTGAGTAGTACTCCATGATATATATGTGTCACATTTTTTTTATCCACTCATCATTTCCATGGATCAACTTAGGTTGATTCTGTATCTTTGCTATTGCAAATTGTGCTGCAATAAACCTTCGGGTATAAGTGTATGTATAAATATACATATATATATATATGGTTTTTTGTGTGTGTGCGTGTATACATATATGTGTGTATGTTTATATATATAGGCTTCTTTTCCATTGGGCAGATACCCAGTAGTGGTATTGCTGGATAGAATGGTGAGTCTACTTTTATTTCTTTGAGGAAGCTTCATATGGTTTTCCATAGTGGTTGTACAAGTTTACATTCCCACCAACAGTGTATAAGCATTTCCTTTTCACTGCAACTGTGCCTACATCTGTTGTTTTTTGATTTTTTAATAATGGTGATTCTGACAGGGATAAGGTGGTATCTCATTGTTTTTAATTTGGTTTTAATTTGCATTTCCCTGATAATTAGTGATGTTGAGCATTTTTTCATGTTTGTTGGCAATTTGTCTATCTTCTTTTGAAAAGAGTCAGTTCCTGTCTTTTGCCCACTTTTTGATGGGGTTATTAGTTTTTTACTTGTGGATTTGTTTGAGTTCTTTGTAAATTCTAGATATTAGCCCATTATCAGATGTATGATTTGTGAATATTTTCTTCCCTTTTGTATATTGTCTATTTCCTCTGTTGGTTATTTCCATTGCTGTGCAGAAAATTTTTAGTTTAAGTCTCATTTATGTATTTTTGTTGCTGTATTTGCTCTGGGCGTCTTGCTCATAAATTCTTTGCCTAGACCAATGTCTAAGAGTTTTTCCTGTGTTTACTTCTAGAATTTTTATGGTTTCAGATCTTACATTGAAGTCTTTAATCCATCTTAAGTTAATTTTTATATATAGTGAGAGATAGGAAGCCAGTTTCATTCTTCTGCATATGGCTATCTAGTTTTCCCAGAACTGTTTATTGAATAAGGCATCCTTTCCTCAGTGTATGCTTTTGTCTACTTTGTCAAAAATCAATTGTTCCTAGTTATATGGTTTTATTTCTGAGTTCTACATTCTGTTCCATTGGTCTAGTTGTCTCTTTTTATCCAAGTACCCTGCTGTTTTGTTTAATATAGACTTTTAGTAAAATTTGAAGTCAGTTAATGTGATGGCACCAGATTTGTTCTTTTGCTTAGTATTGCTTAGGCTATTCAGGGTGTTTTCTGGTTCCATATGAAATTTAGGATTATTTTTTTCTACATCCGAGAGAAATAACATTGGAATTTTAATAGGGATTACATTGAATCTCTAAATTCTTTGGGCAGAACGGACACTTCAATGGTGTTAATTCTTCCAATCCCTGAGTATAGAATGTTTTTCCATGTGTTTGTGTCATCTATGATTTCTTTCATCAATATTTTGTATTATAGTTCTGTAGGTGACAAAGCAAATCACACAGAAGGAGGATGACAGTGATGAGAAAGTAGCCCCCGAGAACTTTTTTTCCCTCCCTGAAAAGGCTGAGCCACCTGGAGTTGAGCTATACCCTTACCCCATCCCCACTGCCCCCGAAGAGCTGGCTCCAGGCACGGAACCAGAGCTGGCTTTCCAGGACAATACAGCCAATGCTCCCCTTGAGTTCAAGACGGCAGCAGGCTCAAGTGGGGCCCCTTACTATACATTTGTTTTTCGTACTTTGGTTTTTGAGGGACAGTTTTATTGAATTTCAAATTTTACATTTTTTATTTTTAGTTTAAGGATGTCTTTCCCTTTTCTTCTGAAAATTCAGTGGTATTTGTTAACTGTTTTCCTTTGTCTATAAGTTATATTTTATTCTCTGACTGCTTTCTAAATTTTCTCTTTATCATTTATTTCAGCAATGAGATCATGATATTCCTAGCTGTTGCTTTTCTTGTGTATATCCTGCTTCAATTCATTTAAATTATTTGACTTATGAGTTTATGTTTGTATCAAATTTGAAAAATTTTCACCAATTATGTCTCCCAATAATTTTTTTGCCTCCTCTCCTGACACTCCACATGCATGTTTTTAATCCCTTTCTATTGCTCCACCAGTTACTAGGACCATCTTTATTTTTTGACACTCTTTTTTCCTCTTGGAGCTTCCTTTTGGATGTTTTCTATGTCTGTTTCTCCAAATTCATTGATCATTTTTCTTCAGTGTCTAATCTATATTTAATTATATCCAGCAAATTTTTAATTTTTTTATTATAAATTTTATTTCCAAAAGTTTCATTTGGTTCTCCTTTATATGTTCTTTGAGAATACTTGTTACATTTACAATTTTATTTTGGCAGGCAGTTATTTTACTGTGTAGGTAAATTTGTTCCTTAAAAAAAAAATTAATATGATGTGTATTTTATCTATAGTAAACTGCATGTATTTAAAATGTAAAATTCAGTGAACTTTTATACATGTGGTACGTGTGAAACTGCTGCCACAGTAAAAACAGTAAACATTTATTTGTATCCCATTAACTTTTGCCATCTATCTTTTCTCTATCCTGGTTTACAGTCAATCACTGATCTTTCTGTCACTATAGTTTAGTTTAAAATCATCATGGATTATATATAAATGTAATAATATAGTGTCTATTCATTTTTGTGTAACTTCTTTCACTCAGCATAATGATTTTGAATTTTATCCACTTTTTGTGTACCAGTAATTGTTCCTTTTTATTGCTCAATGCATTCCTCTGTATGAATATATTGGATTTTGCTTTTCTTTCCTTTCAATGATTGAGATATTTAAGCTGCAACATGTAAAACTGCTATAAAAATCTGTACATAAGTATTTGTGTGGATATGTGTTCTAATCTACATTTAATTATATCCAGTAAATTTTTATAATTTTAAACATGTGCTGTTTACTGTGGGTAAAATACACCATATTAAAGTAGTTAAAAGAATAAAAAGCCTTTAAAGGAACAGATTTAGCTATAAAGGGCAAATTTCCCTATTAGGACATGTATTTTTGTCTTAAATAAATAAATTGTTGTAGAAAGTCCAGGTCACTTGGTGGTTGAGTATTTAACTTTTTAAGAAACTACCAAAATGTTCTCCAAAGTAGTTGTGATTTTATGCTCCCAACAGTAGTGTAAGAAAATCCCATTTGCTCCACATTCTTGCTTGACACACGCCATTATTAATATTTCAAATTATAGAAATTTTAAAATGAGTATAGTGGTATCCCATTATGGTTTTTATTATGACATGTCCGAAATTGAATCACAAGTGTAGGCTATAATATCTCAAACAAGAAGCAGTACAATTAATCAAAGTATGTGCCTAAACTATTGACCCAGTTTTGCCACCTTAAACGTTCGCTTGTTTATGCCAACAGCAAAGAAGCCTGGAGAGCGAGTGGTGATAAAATTGCGATGGTGGTATCATTCATTGAAAAGACTTTTCTCGTTAAATTGCTTGGCTCCTTTGTTGAAAATCAACAGATCAGTATTTATAGGTTGAGACTTGCATTTAAGTTTTGTTAAGGCAATTCAAATATGGCCTCTGCTGGAAACTAGTTTATCCTTATTACTAAGGTGTGACTTTTTGAGATCCATATTGATTGTCCCAGTTGTTCTATGGTGTTTTTCCATCCCTGATAGTTGAAACTCATACATCTCCCAACGCTGTGTGAGTTCTAAGAATTGTGTAGCTGAGATCCTCCTGGGAGTCTTTCGTCCAGTCTTAAGAGAGTTTCACCTTATGCTGAAACATCTTAGCATTCAGCTCACTGTGTAAAAGTATCCATATGGATGTTTCTGGGACTTTTTCTATAAATTTACCCTCTTCTCCGGTATTTCGCTCCACAAATTATAGTTGCTTCAGCCTTGTCAAACTCCAATTTCACTCTCCTCAGTTCAACAGGCCTACTGTGCTCTACTTGACTTCTGAAAAATGGGAATAATACTGTATCACTTGATGAGCTTATCAGAGATACTATGTGAGCTAATGAATGGATAATAATGGCATCGGAGTAAGTGTTCAGAAAGCTGCTATTAATATTAGAGACAATAGAAAAAATGATTGGAAATGAAGGCTTGTTGCTGCAGTCTTTCAGCCCTTTGAGCTCTGAAATGACCCAACAATTTAAATAATTCTTACTTCTAAATATCTCAGAAATTAGATTAACACTGAAATAATGAGATTCTAGTATGCCATGAAAAATTATTTGTATTAGTCCATATCAAACATATACACATATATCAGTTAAGACTATTATATTCCTCAGAATAAAAAATTAAAACCGGGAGAATCAAAGATGGCGGAGTGGTGGTGACGGCCTGAATCTGCGCTCCCGGGAAGGAAGGCATGGATCCGGACCTGCCACAACGCTAGAGGACCGCTCCCACACAGGAACAGCGGTGTGAATCCACGGAGAATCAGCGTGGGACAGACAGAGCGAGTGAGGTCTGAGGTGAACTAAAATTAGGAACGTGGGACAGACACTAGCCAGCGGAGCGTGGGTCGGATACACCCGCCCCCAGCCGGGGTAGGTGCAGCCTCTCAGGAAAGCGGCTTGCCCTCCGCTCCCAATTGAATAGAGCCCTGACCCAGGCCAGCGCAGAATCACTGAGGGATACGTGGTGCATTGCAGACAGGAGGCTTTTTTGCGAAATTACCTTAGAACCTGGGGGATCTCAGTTGAGACAGCGCTTGGCGAGGAGGGACGGATCTGCACCAGGGCAGAAAAACACAAAAGATTCCCGGACAGCAAATAGCGTTGTACCCCGTGCTGCCTTTTTTGGCAGTTTTCCAGCCGGTCACCCCCGGTGCGTGTCCTTGTTGGCCAGCCCCTGGGCAGTGGCGGTCTCTGCCTGCTGGGGAGCCGGTCCCCTCCAGCCCCGGAGCTCGGCAGGCGCCATCTTGAAAGCGAGGGCGAAACGGCTCGGGAGCCAAAAAGTGCCCAGCGGCTCTTTCTGCCCGTGCTGCCTTTTTCGGCGGTTCTCCAGCTGGTGACCCCCAGTGCGCGTCCTTGCTCGCCAGCCCCCGGGCAGTGGCGGTCTCTGCCTGCCGGGGAGCCGGTCTCCTCCAGCCCCGGAGCTCTGCAGGCGCCATCTTGAAAGCGAGGGCGAAACGGCTCGGGAGCCATAAAGTGCTGAGCGGCTCTCTCTGCCCGGCGCCCTCCGCTGGTCTCTGAACCAACGGCAGGAGTGCGAGATATGCCGGGGCCGTGCTCCGGGTGAAGGGGCAGAGCTGCGCTAAGGCAAAAAAAAAAAAAAAAAAAAAAAACACGAACAAGAAGAATAGGCTCGCCGAACTGTATATTATTCTTGGTAAATTTCTTCTGGGTTTTGTTTGTTTGTGTTTGTGTTTGTGTTTGTTTTTGTTTTTTTTTTGGTTTTTTTTATTTTTTTCCTTTTCTTTTCTTTTTCTTTTTTTTTCCTGCGGCTCACGAGCCGGACGGCCTCGACGGGCACCTTTGCCCTCTGGGCCTCTGGCTGCCGCGCCTTTTTGAGTGGGGAGGTTGGATCCCCACCACCCTCGGAGTTGTGCGGGCGCGCAGACGCCATCTTGAAATCCACTGCGAAACCGCCCGGGACCCAGCCGGGCGGGCGTGAAGGGGCAGAGCTGTGCTAAGGCATAAAAACAAAAACATCTAATGGCCGCTCCGGACCCAGCCGAGCGGAAGTGAAGGGGCGGAGCTGTGCTAAGGCGTAAAACAAACAAACAAACAAAAAAACATTGAGTCGCTGAATTATATACTTCAGATTTGTGTATCTTTCTGCCTTGCGGTGTGGTGAGGTGCTATGTAGTTTGTTTTTGTTCATTTTTGTTGGCGTTTTTGGTGTTTTTTGGTTTGGCTTTTTGCGTTTCTTTTCTTTTTTTTTTTTTTTTCTTTTTCTTTCTTTCTTTTTCTTCTTTTTTTTCTTTTCTCTTTCGTTTTCTCCTCTTTCTTTTCTTTCTTTCCTTTTCTTTTCTCTTTTCTTTTTTTTTTTTTCTTCTCTTTCTCCTCTCTTTTCGCCTTCTAACTGGGGACCCATGGTGAGCTTCAGAATGGGCCAGGTCCCTGGCTCTGGTTCATACCGGATCCTGAGCAGTCACCCCCAGGGCCGGAGATCTGCGGGCATGCAATCGCCATTCTAGGGACCACAGCCAAGTCACTGCGGAGCAATAGAGTACCAAGAGGCTCCCTGGACGGCCCTCTCCTCTGGTCCACGGACCTTATATAGGATCCCCGCCCAAGTGTAAACACTGAATACTTCTCCAGAAGTGAGAGTGTGGAACCTGATCCCTGGGGACATTGGGCCAAGATAGACTTTTGCCCGTGGGAGCTACAGCAACTGGGGCGCTGAGCAAGCGAGGTCACCGTCCTCTCCCCATAGCTAGTATCTTGCCTGCAGATAGAGTCAGAAACCTCCCCTATAGAGGAAGAACCAAAGGGAAACAAACAAACAAAGAGAATTTCGGTCTACTATTAGTGTGGACCCTGCCTGCCTTCTGAAAGACCACAACACAGTGTTCTAACTCACCAAAGCGGTCTTGGATCACTCCAATCCTCCAGGATTGGACCCATCGGAAGCAGTCCCCCAACGGAAACAGAAAAATCTCTAAACAATACACAACAGTCTCCCCCTCTTGCCAAAAGAAGCAACATACCTAGACTGTTTCACAGCCTAAGAATAGAGCACAAAGAGTCCTGTTAACCAGACTAAATCTATAAGTAAAGATCCAACGATAAATCTAGATGGGAAGGGCTCAGCGAAAAAACACGGAGAGCACAAAGAATCAAATGGAAATCTCATCCCCAAAGAGAAATACCAGCTCCCAACCATTTGACACAAACCAGACTCAAAACACCAACATGTCACAGGAAGAATTCCAATTATGGATTATAAACAAGCTGAATAATATACAAGAATCAATGGATAAACAACACAAGGAAAACACAAAAAAAATACAGGATTTGGAGGAAAAATTCACTAAAGAAATTGAAATATTGAAGAAAAACCAAACTGAACTCCTAGAAATGAAGAATTCACTCAGAGAGCTACAAAACACTGTGGAAAGTCTCAAGAGCAGGGTAGATCAAACAGAGGAAAGAATCTCAGAAATTGAAGATAACTTCTTCCAACTAAATAAGTCAGTCACAGAGATAGATCGAAAAAGTAAGAGAAATGATCTGAGTCTTCAAGAAATGTGGGATTATGTGAAGAAACCTAACTTGAGAGTTATTGGCATTCCTGAGGGTGAAGAAGATAATAAGCAAGGGTTGGACAAGCTATTTGAAGACATAATGGAGGAAAATTTTCCAGGCCTTGCCAATACTCTAGACATACAGATTCAAGAAGCTCAAAGGACCCCTGGGAAATTCATAGCAAATAGGAAAACACCACGCCACGTAGTCATCAGGCTGACCAAAATATCCACCAAAGAGTCACTTCTTCGAGCTGTAAGGAGAAAGAAACAAGTAACTTACAAAGGAAAACCCATCAGAATTACGCCAGATTTCTCAGCTGAAACCTTACAAGCAAGAAGAGGTTGGGGCCCCATTTTCACGCTTCTGAAACAGAATAATGCCCAGCCTAGAATCTTCTACCCAGCTAAGCTAAGTTTTCTATACGAAGGAGAAATCAAGACATTCTCAGATAAACAAAGGTTGAGGGAATTCACCAAGACAAGACCAGCCCTCCAAGAAGTACTCAAAAGAGAATTACACACGGATCAGCACAAGAAAAATCCACGAATGTAAAACTATTCAAGAGCTAAAGATCAAATTCCAGATACCACAATGGCCCAGGAGCGAAAACATCACAATGAAGTTCTACCCAACAAGCTGAACAAAAAACTGTCTCACTTATCAGTTTTCTCAATAAATGTGAATGGCTTGAACTCCCCACTTAAGAGACATAGACTGGCCCAATGGATAAAAAAATACAATCCAAGTATCTGCTGTCTTCAAGAAACTCACCTAACCTGCAAAGATGCATTTAGACTGAAAATAAAAGGATGGAAATCGATATTTCAAGCAAATGGTAACCAAAAGAAAGCTGGTGTGGCAATCTTAATTTCCAATAACTTAGCTTTCAAACCAACAAAAATAATAAAAGACAAAGATGGCTACTACATACTGATTAAAGGCACAATTCATCAAGAAGCCATGACTATACTCAATATATATGCACCCAACCTAGGTGCACCCAGATTCGTAAATCAAACCCTAATAGATCTCAACCAAATGATAGATAACAATACTCTAATAGCTGGAGACTTTAACATCCCACTGACAGTACAGGACAGATCCTCTAAACAGAAAATAAACAAAGACATAATGGACCTAAATAGAATGCTAGAACAAATGGGCATGGCTGACATCTATAGGACATTCTACCAAAGTGCACAGAATATACATTCTTCTCATCAGCTCACGGGACAGTCTCTAAGATTGACGATATCCTAGGACATAAATCATGTCTTAAAAAATTCAAAAAAATAGAAATTATACCATGCATCTTCTCAGATCACAGCGGAATAAAAGTAACAATTATCACATACAGAAACCCTCACTCTTACTCAAAGTCATGGAAGCTAAATAACCTTCTCCTGAATAATTATTCTATAAAAGAAGAAATCAAGATGGAAATCAAAAATTTCTTTGAATTAAATGACAATGGAGATACAACTTATCAAAATCTATGGGATGCAGCTAAAGCAGTCCTGAGAGGAAAATTCATATCCATAAATGCCTATATCAAAAAGACAGAAAACATGCAAATAGACAACCTAACGAATAGACTCAAAGAGCTGGAGAAAGAAGAACAGAACGATCCCAAACCCAGCAGAAGGCGAGAAATTACTAAGATCAAATCAGAATTAAATGAAAAGGACAACAAAGAAACTATAAGGGAAATTAATAAAACAAAAGGTTGGTTCTTTGAAAAGATAAACAAAATAGACACACCCCTGGCTAGACTAACCAAGAGCACAAAACTAAATTCTCTAATAACCTCCATTAGGAACATGAAAGGAGAAATCACAACCGATGCTACAGAGATACAAGATATCATCTATGAATTCTACAAAAATCTTTATGCACACAAACTGGAGAACGTGGAGGAAATGGACAAATTTTTAGAAACACATAGTCTTCCCAGGCTCAACCAGGAAGAAATAGAGTACCTGAACAGACCAATATCAAGAACTGAAATCGAAACAGCAATAAAAAACCTTCCCAAAAAGAAAAGCCCTGGTCCAGATGGGTTCACACCTGAATTTTACCATACATACAAAGAAGAACTGGTGCCCATCCTACATAAACTATTCTCCAATATTGAGAAGGATGGAATTCTCCCCAACACGTTCTACCAAGCCAATATAACATTGATACCAAAACCTGGAAAGGACACAACAAAAATAGAGAACTACAGACCAATTTCCCTCATGAATATAGATGCAAAAATTTTCAATAAAATACTAGCAAATCGAATCCAAGTACTTATCAAAAAAGTAATCCACCACGACCAAGTGGGCTTCATCCCCGAGATGCAGGGGTGGTTCAACATACGTAAATCTATAAATGTAATTCACCACATAAATAGAAGCAAAAACAAAAACCATATGATACTCTCATTAGATGCAGAAAAAGCATTTGACAAAATTCAACACCCTTTTATGATAAAAACACTTAACAAAATAGGCATTGATGGAACCTACCTAAAAATGATACGAGCCATATATGACAAACCCACAGCCAACATCATACTGAATGGGGAAAAACTGAAAGCACTCCCACTTAGAACTGGAACCAGACAGGGCTGCCCATTGTCTCCATTACTTTTCAACATAGTATTGGAAGTCCTTGCGAGAGCTATCAGGCAAGAGAGCAGAATCAAGGGAGTCCAAATAGGGAAGGAAGAGATCAAACTCTCACTTTTTGCTGATGATATGATGTTATATCTGGAAAACCCCCAGGATTCAACCAAGAGACTCCTGGAATTGATTAACGAATACAGCAAAGTCTCAGGCTACAAAATTAATATACACAAATCAGAGGCATTTATATATGCCAATAACAGTCAATCGGAAAACCAAATTAAAGACTCAATACCCTTCAAAATAGCAACAAAGAAAATAAAATATCTAGGTATATATCTAACTAAAGAGGTAAAGGACCTCTATAAGGAAAACTATGAAACACTGAGAAAAGAAATAGCAGAACTTGCAAATAGATGGAAAAATATACCATGCTCGTGGATCGGAAGAATCAACATTGTTAAAATGCCTATACTACCCAAAGTGATCTACAGATTCAATGTAATCCCTATTAAATTACCAACATCATTCTTTACAGACATAGAGAAAATAATTATACACTTTGTATGGAATCAAAGAAGACCCCGTATAGCAAAAGCAATTTTAAGCAACAAAAACAAAATGGGAGGTATTAATTTGCCAGACCTCAAACAATACTACAAGGCCGTGGTTCTTAAAACAGCCTGGTATTGGCACAAGTGCAGGGACACAGACCAGTGGAACACAACAGAAAATCCAAATATAGAACCATCCTCATATAGTCACCTAATTTTCGACAAAGCGGGAAAGAATATACTCTGGGGACAAGAATCCCTATTCAACAAATGGTGCTGGGAGAATTGGTTAGCCACTTGTAGAAGACTGAAACAGGACCCACAGCTTTCACCTCTCACAAAAATCAAATCACGGTGGATAACAGACTTAAACCTTAGGCGTGATACAATCAGAATTCTAGAAGAAAATGTAGGAAAGACTCTTACAGACATTGGCCTAGGCAAAGAATTTATGAAGAAGACCCCCAAGGCAATCACAGCAGCAACAAAAATAAATGAATGGGACATGATTAAATTAAAAAGCTTCTGCACAGCCAAAGAAACAGTCCAGAGAATAAACAGACCACCTACAGAATGGGAAAAAATTTTTGCATACTACACATCAGATAAAGGACTGATAACAAGAATCTATTTAGAACTCAGGAAAATCAGCAAGAAAAAATCAAGCAACCCTATCAAAAAGTGGTCAAAGGACATGAATAGAAATTTTTCGAAAGAAGATATAAAAATGGCTAACAAACATATGAAAAAGTGTTCAACATCTCTAATCATCAGGGAAATGCAAATCAAAACCACAATGAGATATCACTTAACCCCAGTGAGAATGGCCTTTATCAAAAAAACCCAAAACAACACATGTTGGCGTGGGTGTGGAGAGACAGGAACACTAATACACTGCTGGTGGGACTGCAAACTAGTGCAGCCCCTGTGGAAAGCATTATGGAGGTATCTTAAACAGATTCAAGTAGACCTGCCATTTGACCCAGCAATCCCATTACTGGGCATATAACCAAAGGAAAAAAGGTCATTCTGTAACAAAGGCACATGTACCCAAATGTTTATAGCAGCACAATTCACAATAGCAAAGATGTGGAAACAACCCAAATGCCCATCAATACATGATTGGATTAGTAAACTGTGGTATATGTATACCATGGAATATTACTCAGCTATAAGGAATGATGAAGATACGACATCTCTATGGTTCTCCTGGAGAGAGTTGGAACCCATTATATTAAGTGAAGTATCCCAAGAATGGAAAAACATGCATCACATGTACTCACCAGAAAATTGGTTTCCCTGATCATCTCCTAAATACAAATCTGGGAACGACACCAATTGGACATCAGACTGAGGTGGGGGGGTGGGGGAGTGGATGGGGGTATGCCTACACAATGAGTGCATTGTGCACTGTTTGGGGAGTGGTAACACTTGAAGGTGCTGACTCGGGAAAGGGGGGGTGGGGAAAAAATATGAAACTATTGTTTTTAACTTGCACTGTTCACTTAATAATTTATCATGAAAAAAAAAAAATAGAAATTATACCATGCATCTTCTCAGATCACAGCGGAATAAAAGTAACAATTATCACAAACAGAAACCCTCACTCTTACTCAAAGTCAAGGAAGCTAAATAACCTTCTCCTGAATAATTATTCTATAAAAGAAGAAATCAAGATGGAAATCAAAAATTTCTTTGAATTAAATGACAATGGAGATACAACTTATCAAAATCTATGGGATGCAGCTAAAGCAGTCCTGAGAGGAAAATTCATATCCATAAATGCCTATATCAAAAAGACAGAAAACATGCAAATAGACAACCTAACGAATAGACTCAAAGAGCTGGAGAAAGAAGAACAGAACGATCCCAAACCCAGCAGAAGGCGAGAAATTACTAAGATCAAATCAGAATTAAATGAAAAGGACAACAAAGAAACTATAAGGGAAATTAATAAAACAAAAGGTTGGTTCTTTGAAAAGATAAACAAAATAGACACACCCCTGGCTAGACTAACCAAGAGCACAAAACTAAATTCTCTAATAACCTCCATTAGGAACATGAAAGGAGAAATCACAACCGATGCTACAGAGATACAAGATATCATCTATGAATTCTACAAAAATCTTTATGCACACAAACTGGAGAACGTGGAGGAAATGGACAAATTTTTAGAAACACATAGTCTTCCCAGGCTCAACCAGGAAGAAATAGAGTACCTGAACAGACCAATATCAAGAACTGAAATCGAAACAGCAATAAAAAACCTTCCCAAAAAGAAAAGCCCTGGTCCAGATGGGTTCACACCTGAATTTTACCATACATACAAAGAAGAACTGGTGCCCATCCTACATAAACTATTCTCCAATATTGAGAAGGATGGAATTCTCCCCAACACGTTCTACCAAGCCAATATAACATTGATACCAAAACCTGGAAAGGACACAACAAAAATAGAGAACTACAGACCAATTTCCCTCATGAATATAGATGCAAAAATTTTCAATAAAATACTAGCAAATCGAATCCAAGTACTTATCAAAAAAGTAATCCACCACGACCAAGTGGGCTTCATCCCCGAGATGCAGGGGTGGTTCAACATACGTAAATCTATAAATGTAATTCACCACATAAATAGAAGCAAAAACAAAAACCATATGATACTCTCATTAGATGCAGAAAAAGCATTTGACAAAATTCAACACCCTTTTATGATAAAAACACTTAACAAAATAGGCATTGATGGAACCTACCTAAAAATGATACGAGCCATATATGACAAACCCACAGCCAACATCATACTGAATGGGGAAAAACTGAAAGCACTCCCACTTAGAACTGGAACCAGACAGGGCTGCCCATTGTCTCCATTACTTTTCAACATAGTATTGGAAGTCCTTGCGAGAGCTATCAGGCAAGAGAGCAGAATCAAGGGAGTCCAAATAGGGAAGGAAGAGATCAAACTCTCACTTTTTGCTGATGATATGATGTTATATCTGGAAAACCCCCAGGATTCAACCAAGAGACTCCTGGAATTGATTAACGAATACAGCAAAGTCTCAGGCTACAAAATTAATATACACAAATCAGAGGCATTTATATATGCCAATAACAGTCAATCGGAAAACCAAATTAAAGACTCAATACCCTTCAAAATAGCAACAAAGAAAATAAAATATCTAGGTATATATCTAACTAAAGAGGTAAAGGACCTCTATAAGGAAAACTATGAAACACTGAGAAAAGAAATAGCAGAACTTGCAAATAGATGGAAAAATATACCATGCTCGTGGATCGGAAGAATCAACATTGTTAAAATGCCTATACTACCCAAAGTGATCTACAGATTCAATGTAATCCCTATTAAATTACCAACATCATTCTTTACAGACATAGAGAAAATAATTATACACTTTGTATGGAATCAAAGAAGACCCCGTATAGCAAAAGCAATTTTAAGCAACAAAAACAAAATGGGAGGTATTAATTTGCCAGACCTCAAACAATACTACAAGGCCGTGGTTCTTAAAACAGCCTGGTATTGGCACAAGTGCAGGGACACAGACCAGTGGAACACAACAGAAAATCCAAATATAGAACCATCCTCATATAGTCACCTAATTTTCGACAAAGCGGGAAAGAATATACTCTGGGGACAAGAATCCCTATTCAACAAATGGTGCTGGGAGAATTGGTTAGCCACTTGTAGAAGACTGAAACAGGACCCACAGCTTTCACCTCTCACAAAAATCAAATCACGGTGGATAACAGACTTAAACCTTAGGCGTGATACAATCAGAATTCTAGAAGAAAATGTAGGAAAGACTCTTACAGACATTGGCCTAGGCAAAGAATTTATGAAGAAGACCCCCAAGGCAATCACAGCAGCAACAAAAATAAATGAATGGGACATGATTAAATTAAAAAGCTTCTGCACAGCCAAAGAAACAGTCCAGAGAATAAACAGACCACCTACAGAATGGGAAAAAATTTTTGCATACTACACATCAGATAAAGGACTGATAACAAGAATCTATTTAGAACTCAGGAAAATCAGCAAGAAAAAATCAAGCAACCCTATCAAAAAGTGGTCAAAGGACATGAATAGAAATTTTTCGAAAGAAGATATAAAAATGGCTAACAAACATATGAAAAAGTGTTCAACATCTCTAATCATCAGGGAAATGCAAATCAAAACCACAATGAGATATCACTTAACCCCAGTGAGAATGGCCTTTATCAAAAAAACCCAAAACAACACATGTTGGCGTGGGTGTGGAGAGACAGGAACACTAATACACTGCTGGTGGGACTGCAAACTAGTGCAGCCCCTGTGGAAAGCATTATGGAGGTATCTTAAACAGATTCAAGTAGACCTGCCATTTGACCCAGCAATCCCATTACTGGGCATATAACCAAAGGAAAAAAGGTCATTCTGTAACAAAGGCACATGTACCCAAATGTTTATAGCAGCACAATTCACAATAGCAAAGATGTGGAAACAACCCAAATGCCCATCAATACATGATTGGATTAGTAAACTGTGGTATATGTGTACCATGGAATATTACTCAGCTATAAGGAATGATGAAGATACGACATCTCTATGGTTCTCCTGGAGAGAGTTGGAACCCATTATATTAAGTGAAGTATCCCAAGAATGGAAAAACATGCATCACATGTACTCACCAGAAAATTGGTTTCCCTGATCATCTCCTAAATACAAATCTGGGAACGACACCAATTGGACATCAGACTGAGGTGGGGGGGTGGGGGAGTGGATGGGGGTATGCCTACACAATGAGTGCATTGTGCACTGTTTGGGGAGTGGTAACACTTGAAGGTGCTGACTCGGGAAAGGGGGGGTGGGGAAAAAATATGAAACTATTGTTTTTAACTTGCACTGTTCACTTAATAATTTATCATGAAAAAAAAAAAATAGAAATTATACCATGCATCTTCTCAGATCACAGCGGAATAAAAGTAACAATTATCACAAACAGAAACCCTCACTCTTACTCAAAGTCAAGGAAGCTAAATAACCTTCTCCTGAATAATTATTCTATAAAAGAAGAAATCAAGATGGAAATCAAAAATTTCTTTGAATTAAATGACAATGGAGATACAACTTATCAAAATCTATGGGATGCAGCTAAAGCAGTCCTGAGAGGAAAATTCATATCCATAAATGCCTATATCAAAAAGACAGAAAACATGCAAATAGACAACCTAACGAATAGACTCAAAGAGCTGGAGAAAGAAGAACAGAACGATCCCAAACCCAGCAGAAGGCGAGAAATTACTAAGATCAAATCAGAATTAAATGAAAAGGACAACAAAGAAACTATAAGGGAAATTAATAAAACAAAAGGTTGGTTCTTTGAAAAGATAAACAAAATAGACACACCCCTGGCTAGACTAACCAAGAGCACAAAACTAAATTCTCTAATAACCTCCATTAGGAACATGAAAGGAGAAATCACAACCGATGCTACAGAGATACAAGATATCATCTATGAATTCTACAAAAATCTTTATGCACACAAACTGGAGAACGTGGAGGAAATGGACAAATTTTTAGAAACACATAGTCTTCCCAGGCTCAACCAGGAAGAAATAGAGTACCTGAACAGACCAATATCAAGAACTGAAATCGAAACAGCAATAAAAAACCTTCCCAAAAAGAAAAGCCCTGGTCCAGATGGGTTCACACCTGAATTTTACCATACATACAAAGAAGAACTGGTGCCCATCCTACATAAACTATTCTCCAATATTGAGAAGGATGGAATTCTCCCCAACACGTTCTACCAAGCCAATATAACATTGATACCAAAACCTGGAAAGGACACAACAAAAATAGAGAACTACAGACCAATTTCCCTCATGAATATAGATGCAAAAATTTTCAATAAAATACTAGCAAATCGAATCCAAGTACTTATCAAAAAAGTAATCCACCACGACCAAGTGGGCTTCATCCCCGAGATGCAGGGGTGGTTCAACATACGTAAATCTATAAATGTAATTCACCACATAAATAGAAGCAAAAACAAAAACCATATGATACTCTCATTAGATGCAGAAAAAGCATTTGACAAAATTCAACACCCTTTTATGATAAAAACACTTAACAAAATAGGCATTGATGGAACCTACCTAAAAATGATACGAGCCATATATGACAAACCCACAGCCAACATCATACTGAATGGGGAAAAACTGAAAGCACTCCCACTTAGAACTGGAACCAGACAGGGCTGCCCATTGTCTCCATTACTTTTCAACATAGTATTGGAAGTCCTTGCGAGAGCTATCAGGCAAGAGAGCAGAATCAAGGGAGTCCAAATAGGGAAGGAAGAGATCAAACTCTCACTTTTTGCTGATGATATGATGTTATATCTGGAAAACCCCCAGGATTCAACCAAGAGACTCCTGGAATTGATTAACGAATACAGCAAAGTCTCAGGCTACAAAATTAATATACACAAATCAGAGGCATTTATATATGCCAATAACAGTCAATCGGAAAACCAAATTAAAGACTCAATACCCTTCAAAATAGCAACAAAGAAAATAAAATATCTAGGTATATATCTAACTAAAGAGGTAAAGGACCTCTATAAGGAAAACTATGAAACACTGAGAAAAGAAATAGCAGAACTTGCAAATAGATGGAAAAATATACCATGCTCGTGGATCGGAAGAATCAACATTGTTAAAATGCCTATACTACCCAAAGTGATCTACAGATTCAATGTAATCCCTATTAAATTACCAACATCATTCTTTACAGACATAGAGAAAATAATTATACACTTTGTATGGAATCAAAGAAGACCCCGTATAGCAAAAGCAATTTTAAGCAACAAAAACAAAATGGGAGGTATTAATTTGCCAGACCTCAAACAATACTACAAGGCCGTGGTTCTTAAAACAGCCTGGTATTGGCACAAGTGCAGGGACACAGACCAGTGGAACACAACAGAAAATCCAAATATAGAACCATCCTCATATAGTCACCTAATTTTCGACAAAGCGGGAAAGAATATACTCTGGGGACAAGAATCCCTATTCAACAAATGGTGCTGGGAGAATTGGTTAGCCACTTGTAGAAGACTGAAACAGGACCCACAGCTTTCACCTCTCACAAAAATCAAATCACGGTGGATAACAGACTTAAACCTTAGGCGTGATACAATCAGAATTCTAGAAGAAAATGTAGGAAAGACTCTTACAGACATTGGCCTAGGCAAAGAATTTATGAAGAAGACCCCCAAGGCAATCACAGCAGCAACAAAAATAAATGAATGGGACATGATTAAATTAAAAAGCTTCTGCACAGCCAAAGAAACAGTCCAGAGAATAAACAGACCACCTACAGAATGGGAAAAAATTTTTGCATACTACACATCAGATAAAGGACTGATAACAAGAATCTATTTAGAACTCAGGAAAATCAGCAAGAAAAAATCAAGCAACCCTATCAAAAAGTGGTCAAAGGACATGAATAGAAATTTTTCGAAAGAAGATATAAAAATGGCTAACAAACATATGAAAAAGTGTTCAACATCTCTAATCATCAGGGAAATGCAAATCAAAACCACAATGAGATATCACTTAACCCCAGTGAGAATGGCCTTTATCAAAAAAACCCAAAACAACACATGTTGGCGTGGGTGTGGAGAGACAGGAACACTAATACACTGCTGGTGGGACTGCAAACTAGTGCAGCCCCTGTGGAAAGCATTATGGAGGTATCTTAAACAGATTCAAGTAGACCTGCCATTTGACCCAGCAATCCCATTACTGGGCATATAACCAAAGGAAAAAAGGTCATTCTGTAACAAAGGCACATGTACCCAAATGTTTATAGCAGCACAATTCACAATAGCAAAGATGTGGAAACAACCCAAATGCCCATCAATACATGATTGGATTAGTAAACTGTGGTATATGTATACCATGGAATATTACTCAGCTATAAGGAATGATGAAGATACGACATCTCTATGGTTCTCCTGGAGAGAGTTGGAACCCATTATATTAAGTGAAGTATCCCAAGAATGGAAAAACATGCATCACATGTACTCACCAGAAAATTGGTTTCCCTGATCATCTCCTAAATACAAATCTGGGAACGACACCAATTGGACATCAGACTGAGGTGGGGGGGTGGGGGAGTGGATGGGGGTATGCCTACACAATGAGTGCATTGTGCACTGTTTGGGGAGTGGTAACACTTGAAGGTGCTGACTCGGGAAAGGGGGGGTGGGGAAAAAATATGAAACTATTGTTTTTAACTTGCACTGTTCACTTAATAATTTATCATGAAAAAAAAAAATAGAAATTATACCATGCATCTTCTCAGATCACAGCGGAATAAAAGTAACAATTATCACAAACAGAAACCCTCACTCTTACTCAAAGTCAAGGAAGCTAAATAACCTTCTCCTGAATAATTATTCTATAAAAGAAGAAATCAAGATGGAAATCAAAAATTTCTTTGAATTAAATGACAATGGAGATACAACTTATCAAAATCTATGGGATGCAGCTAAAGCAGTCCTGAGAGGAAAATTCATATCCATAAATGCCTATATCAAAAAGACAGAAAACATGCAAATAGACAACCTAACGAATAGACTCAAAGAGCTGGAGAAAGAAGAACAGAACGATCCCAAACCCAGCAGAAGGCGAGAAATTACTAAGATCAAATCAGAATTAAATGAAAAGGACAACAAAGAAACTATAAGGGAAATTAATAAAACAAAAGGTTGGTTCTTTGAAAAGATAAACAAAATAGACACACCCCTGGCTAGACTAACCAAGAGCACAAAACTAAATTCTCTAATAACCTCCATTAGGAACATGAAAGGAGAAATCACAACCGATGCTACAGAGATACAAGATATCATCTATGAATTCTACAAAAATCTTTATGCACACAAACTGGAGAACGTGGAGGAAATGGACAAATTTTTAGAAACACATAGTCTTCCCAGGCTCAACCAGGAAGAAATAGAGTACCTGAACAGACCAATATCAAGAACTGAAATCGAAACAGCAATAAAAAACCTTCCCAAAAAGAAAAGCCCTGGTCCAGATGGGTTCACACCTGAATTTTACCATACATACAAAGAAGAACTGGTGCCCATCCTACATAAACTATTCTCCAATATTGAGAAGGATGGAATTCTCCCCAACACGTTCTACCAAGCCAATATAACATTGATACCAAAACCTGGAAAGGACACAACAAAAATAGAGAACTACAGACCAATTTCCCTCATGAATATAGATGCAAAAATTTTCAATAAAATACTAGCAAATCGAATCCAAGTACTTATCAAAAAAGTAATCCACCACGACCAAGTGGGCTTCATCCCCGAGATGCAGGGGTGGTTCAACATACGTAAATCTATAAATGTAATTCACCACATAAATAGAAGCAAAAACAAAAACCATATGATACTCTCATTAGATGCAGAAAAAGCATTTGACAAAATTCAACACCCTTTTATGATAAAAACACTTAACAAAATAGGCATTGATGGAACCTACCTAAAAATGATACGAGCCATATATGACAAACCCACAGCCAACATCATACTGAATGGGGAAAAACTGAAAGCACTCCCACTTAGAACTGGAACCAGACAGGGCTGCCCATTGTCTCCATTACTTTTCAACATAGTATTGGAAGTCCTTGCGAGAGCTATCAGGCAAGAGAGCAGAATCAAGGGAGTCCAAATAGGGAAGGAAGAGATCAAACTCTCACTTTTTGCTGATGATATGATGTTATATCTGGAAAACCCCCAGGATTCAACCAAGAGACTCCTGGAATTGATTAACGAATACAGCAAAGTCTCAGGCTACAAAATTAATATACACAAATCAGAGGCATTTATATATGCCAATAACAGTCAATCGGAAAACCAAATTAAAGACTCAATACCCTTCAAAATAGCAACAAAGAAAATAAAATATCTAGGTATATATCTAACTAAAGAGGTAAAGGACCTCTATAAGGAAAACTATGAAACACTGAGAAAAGAAATAGCAGAACTTGCAAATAGATGGAAAAATATACCATGCTCGTGGATCGGAAGAATCAACATTGTTAAAATGCCTATACTACCCAAAGTGATCTACAGATTCAATGTAATCCCTATTAAATTACCAACATCATTCTTTACAGACATAGAGAAAATAATTATACACTTTGTATGGAATCAAAGAAGACCCCGTATAGCAAAAGCAATTTTAAGCAACAAAAACAAAATGGGAGGTATTAATTTGCCAGACCTCAAACAATACTACAAGGCCGTGGTTCTTAAAACAGCCTGGTATTGGCACAAGTGCAGGGACACAGACCAGTGGAACACAACAGAAAATCCAAATATAGAACCATCCTCATATAGTCACCTAATTTTCGACAAAGCGGGAAAGAATATACTCTGGGGACAAGAATCCCTATTCAACAAATGGTGCTGGGAGAATTGGTTAGCCACTTGTAGAAGACTGAAACAGGACCCACAGCTTTCACCTCTCACAAAAATCAAATCACGGTGGATAACAGACTTAAACCTTAGGCGTGATACAATCAGAATTCTAGAAGAAAATGTAGGAAAGACTCTTACAGACATTGGCCTAGGCAAAGAATTTATGAAGAAGACCCCCAAGGCAATCACAGCAGCAACAAAAATAAATGAATGGGACATGATTAAATTAAAAAGCTTCTGCACAGCCAAAGAAACAGTCCAGAGAATAAACAGACCACCTACAGAATGGGAAAAAATTTTTGCATACTACACATCAGATAAAGGACTGATAACAAGAATCTATTTAGAACTCAGGAAAATCAGCAAGAAAAAATCAAGCAACCCTATCAAAAAGTGGTCAAAGGACATGAATAGAAATTTTTCGAAAGAAGATATAAAAATGGCTAACAAACATATGAAAAAGTGTTCAACATCTCTAATCATCAGGGAAATGCAAATCAAAACCACAATGAGATATCACTTAACCCCAGTGAGAATGGCCTTTATCAAAAAAACCCAAAACAACACATGTTGGCGTGGGTGTGGAGAGACAGGAACACTAATACACTGCTGGTGGGACTGCAAACTAGTGCAGCCCCTGTGGAAAGCATTATGGAGGTATCTTAAACAGATTCAAGTAGACCTGCCATTTGACCCAGCAATCCCATTACTGGGCATATAACCAAAGGAAAAAAGGTCATTCTGTAACAAAGGCACATGTACCCAAATGTTTATAGCAGCACAATTCACAATAGCAAAGATGTGGAAACAACCCAAATGCCCATCAATACATGATTGGATTAGTAAACTGTGGTATATGTATACCATGGAATATTACTCAGCTATAAGGAATGATGAAGATACGACATCTCTATGGTTCTCCTGGAGAGAGTTGGAACCCATTATATTAAGTGAAGTATCCCAAGAATGGAAAAACATGCATCACATGTACTCACCAGAAAATTGGTTTCCCTGATCATCTCCTAAATACAAATCTGGGAACGACACCAATTGGACATCAGACTGAGGTGGGGGGGTGGGGGAGTGGATGGGGGTATGCCTACACAATGAGTGCATTGTGCACTGTTTGGGGAGTGGTAACACTTGAAGGTGCTGACTCGGGAAAGGGGGGGTGGGGAAAAAATATGAAACTATTGTTTTTAACTTGCACTGTTCACTTAATAATTTATCATGAAAAAAAAAAATAGAAATTATACCATGCATCTTCTCAGATCACAGCGGAATAAAAGTAACAATTATCACAAACAGAAACCCTCACTCTTACTCAAAGTCAGGGAAGCTAAATAACCTTCTCCTGAATAATTATTCTATAAAAGAAGAAATCAAGATGGAAATCAAAAATTTCTTTGAATTAAATGACAATGGAGATACAACTTATCAAAATCTATGGGATGCAGCTAAAGCAGTCCTGAGAGGAAAATTCATATCCATAAATGCCTATATCAAAAAGACAGAAAACATGCAAATAGACAACCTAACGAATAGACTCAAAGAGCTGGAGAAAGAAGAACAGAACGATCCCAAACCCAGCAGAAGGCGAGAAATTACTAAGATCAAATCAGAATTAAATGAAAAGGACAACAAAGAAACTATAAGGGAAATTAATAAAACAAAAGGTTGGTTCTTTGAAAAGATAAACAAAATAGACACACCCCTGGCTAGACTAACCAAGAGCACAAAACTAAATTCTCTAATAACCTCCATTAGGAACATGAAAGGAGAAATCACAACCGATGCTACAGAGATACAAGATATCATCTATGAATTCTACAAAAATCTTTATGCACACAAACTGGAGAACGTGGAGGAAATGGACAAATTTTTAGAAACACATAGTCTTCCCAGGCTCAACCAGGAAGAAATAGAGTACCTGAACAGACCAATATCAAGAACTGAAATCGAAACAGCAATAAAAAACCTTCCCAAAAAGAAAAGCCCTGGTCCAGATGGGTTCACACCTGAATTTTACCATACATACAAAGAAGAACTGGTGCCCATCCTACATAAACTATTCTCCAATATTGAGAAGGATGGAATTCTCCCCAACACGTTCTACCAAGCCAATATAACATTGATACCAAAACCTGGAAAGGACACAACAAAAATAGAGAACTACAGACCAATTTCCCTCATGAATATAGATGCAAAAATTTTCAATAAAATACTAGCAAATCGAATCCAAGTACTTATCAAAAAAGTAATCCACCACGACCAAGTGGGCTTCATCCCCGAGATGCAGGGGTGGTTCAACATACGTAAATCTATAAATGTAATTCACCACATAAATAGAAGCAAAAACAAAAACCATATGATACTCTCATTAGATGCAGAAAAAGCATTTGACAAAATTCAACACCCTTTTATGATAAAAACACTTAACAAAATAGGCATTGATGGAACCTACCTAAAAATGATACGAGCCATATATGACAAACCCACAGCCAACATCATACTGAATGGGGAAAAACTGAAAGCACTCCCACTTAGAACTGGAACCAGACAGGGCTGCCCATTGTCTCCATTACTTTTCAACATAGTATTGGAAGTCCTTGCGAGAGCTATCAGGCAAGAGAGCAGAATCAAGGGAGTCCAAATAGGGAAGGAAGAGATCAAACTCTCACTTTTTGCTGATGATATGATGTTATATCTGGAAAACCCCCAGGATTCAACCAAGAGACTCCTGGAATTGATTAACGAATACAGCAAAGTCTCAGGCTACAAAATTAATATACACAAATCAGAGGCATTTATATATGCCAATAACAGTCAATCGGAAAACCAAATTAAAGACTCAATACCCTTCAAAATAGCAACAAAGAAAATAAAATATCTAGGTATATATCTAACTAAAGAGGTAAAGGACCTCTATAAGGAAAACTATGAAACACTGAGAAAAGAAATAGCAGAACTTGCAAATAGATGGAAAAATATACCATGCTCGTGGATCGGAAGAATCAACATTGTTAAAATGCCTATACTACCCAAAGTGATCTACAGATTCAATGTAATCCCTATTAAATTACCAACATCATTCTTTACAGACATAGAGAAAATAATTATACACTTTGTATGGAATCAAAGAAGACCCCGTATAGCAAAAGCAATTTTAAGCAACAAAAACAAAATGGGAGGTATTAATTTGCCAGACCTCAAACAATACTACAAGGCCGTGGTTCTTAAAACAGCCTGGTATTGGCACAAGTGCAGGGACACAGACCAGTGGAACACAACAGAAAATCCAAATATAGAACCATCCTCATATAGTCACCTAATTTTCGACAAAGCGGGAAAGAATATACTCTGGGGACAAGAATCCCTATTCAACAAATGGTGCTGGGAGAATTGGTTAGCCACTTGTAGAAGACTGAAACAGGACCCACAGCTTTCACCTCTCACAAAAATCAAATCACGGTGGATAACAGACTTAAACCTTAGGCGTGATACAATCAGAATTCTAGAAGAAAATGTAGGAAAGACTCTTACAGACATTGGCCTAGGCAAAGAATTTATGAAGAAGACCCCCAAGGCAATCACAGCAGCAACAAAAATAAATGAATGGGACATGATTAAATTAAAAAGCTTCTGCACAGCCAAAGAAACAGTCCAGAGAATAAACAGACCACCTACAGAATGGGAAAAAATTTTTGCATACTACACATCAGATAAAGGACTGATAACAAGAATCTATTTAGAACTCAGGAAAATCAGCAAGAAAAAATCAAGCAACCCTATCAAAAAGTGGTCAAAGGACATGAATAGAAATTTTTCGAAAGAAGATATAAAAATGGCTAACAAACATATGAAAAAGTGTTCAACATCTCTAATCATCAGGGAAATGCAAATCAAAACCACAATGAGATATCACTTAACCCCAGTGAGAATGGCCTTTATCAAAAAAACCCAAAACAACACATGTTGGCGTGGGTGTGGAGAGACAGGAACACTAATACACTGCTGGTGGGACTGCAAACTAGTGCAGCCCCTGTGGAAAGCATTATGGAGGTATCTTAAACAGATTCAAGTAGACCTGCCATTTGACCCAGCAATCCCATTACTGGGCATATAACCAAAGGAAAAAAGGTCATTCTGTAACAAAGGCACATGTACCCAAATGTTTATAGCAGCACAATTCACAATAGCAAAGATGTGGAAACAACCCAAATGCCCATCAATACATGATTGGATTAGTAAACTGTGGTATATGTGTACCATGGAATATTACTCAGCTATAAGGAATGATGAAGATACGACATCTCTATGGTTCTCCTGGAGAGAGTTGGAACCCATTATATTAAGTGAAGTATCCCAAGAATGGAAAAACATGCATCACATGTACTCACCAGAAAATTGGTTTCCCTGATCATCTCCTAAATACAAATCTGGGAACGACACCAATTGGACATCAGACTGAGGTGGGGGGGTGGGGGAGTGGATGGGGGTATGCCTACACAATGAGTGCATTGTGCACTGTTTGGGGAGTGGTAACACTTGAAGGTGCTGACTCGGGAAAGGGGGGGTGGGGAAAAAATATGAAACTATTGTTTTTAACTTGCACTGTTCACTTAATAATTTATCATGAAAAAAAAAAAATAGAAATTATACCATGCATCTTCTCAGATCACAGCGGAATAAAAGTAACAATTATCACAAACAGAAACCCTCACTCTTACTCAAAGTCAAGGAAGCTAAATAACCTTCTCCTGAATAATTATTCTATAAAAGAAGAAATCAAGATGGAAATCAAAAATTTCTTTGAATTAAATGACAATGGAGATACAACTTATCAAAATCTATGGGATGCAGCTAAAGCAGTCCTGAGAGGAAAATTCATATCCATAAATGCCTATATCAAAAAGACAGAAAACATGCAAATAGACAACCTAACGAATAGACTCAAAGAGCTGGAGAAAGAAGAACAGAACGATCCCAAACCCAGCAGAAGGCGAGAAATTACTAAGATCAAATCAGAATTAAATGAAAAGGACAACAAAGAAACTATAAGGGAAATTAATAAAACAAAAGGTTGGTTCTTTGAAAAGATAAACAAAATAGACACACCCCTGGCTAGACTAACCAAGAGCACAAAACTAAATTCTCTAATAACCTCCATTAGGAACATGAAAGGAGAAATCACAACCGATGCTACAGAGATACAAGATATCATCTATGAATTCTACAAAAATCTTTATGCACACAAACTGGAGAACGTGGAGGAAATGGACAAATTTTTAGAAACACATAGTCTTCCCAGGCTCAACCAGGAAGAAATAGAGTACCTGAACAGACCAATATCAAGAACTGAAATCGAAACAGCAATAAAAAACCTTCCCAAAAAGAAAAGCCCTGGTCCAGATGGGTTCACACCTGAATTTTACCATACATACAAAGAAGAACTGGTGCCCATCCTACATAAACTATTCTCCAATATTGAGAAGGATGGAATTCTCCCCAACACGTTCTACCAAGCCAATATAACATTGATACCAAAACCTGGAAAGGACACAACAAAAATAGAGAACTACAGACCAATTTCCCTCATGAATATAGATGCAAAAATTTTCAATAAAATACTAGCAAATCGAATCCAAGTACTTATCAAAAAAGTAATCCACCACGACCAAGTGGGCTTCATCCCCGAGATGCAGGGGTGGTTCAACATACGTAAATCTATAAATGTAATTCACCACATAAATAGAAGCAAAAACAAAAACCATATGATACTCTCATTAGATGCAGAAAAAGCATTTGACAAAATTCAACACCCTTTTATGATAAAAACACTTAACAAAATAGGCATTGATGGAACCTACCTAAAAATGATACGAGCCATATATGACAAACCCACAGCCAACATCATACTGAATGGGGAAAAACTGAAAGCACTCCCACTTAGAACTGGAACCAGACAGGGCTGCCCATTGTCTCCATTACTTTTCAACATAGTATTGGAAGTCCTTGCGAGAGCTATCAGGCAAGAGAGCAGAATCAAGGGAGTCCAAATAGGGAAGGAAGAGATCAAACTCTCACTTTTTGCTGATGATATGATGTTATATCTGGAAAACCCCCAGGATTCAACCAAGAGACTCCTGGAATTGATTAACGAATACAGCAAAGTCTCAGGCTACAAAATTAATATACACAAATCAGAGGCATTTATATATGCCAATAACAGTCAATCGGAAAACCAAATTAAAGACTCAATACCCTTCAAAATAGCAACAAAGAAAATAAAATATCTAGGTATATATCTAACTAAAGAGGTAAAGGACCTCTATAAGGAAAACTATGAAACACTGAGAAAAGAAATAGCAGAACTTGCAAATAGATGGAAAAATATACCATGCTCGTGGATCGGAAGAATCAACATTGTTAAAATGCCTATACTACCCAAAGTGATCTACAGATTCAATGTAATCCCTATTAAATTACCAACATCATTCTTTACAGACATAGAGAAAATAATTATACACTTTGTATGGAATCAAAGAAGACCCCGTATAGCAAAAGCAATTTTAAGCAACAAAAACAAAATGGGAGGTATTAATTTGCCAGACCTCAAACAATACTACAAGGCCGTGGTTCTTAAAACAGCCTGGTATTGGCACAAGTGCAGGGACACAGACCAGTGGAACACAACAGAAAATCCAAATATAGAACCATCCTCATATAGTCACCTAATTTTCGACAAAGCGGGAAAGAATATACTCTGGGGACAAGAATCCCTATTCAACAAATGGTGCTGGGAGAATTGGTTAGCCACTTGTAGAAGACTGAAACAGGACCCACAGCTTTCACCTCTCACAAAAATCAAATCACGGTGGATAACAGACTTAAACCTTAGGCGTGATACAATCAGAATTCTAGAAGAAAATGTAGGAAAGACTCTTACAGACATTGGCCTAGGCAAAGAATTTATGAAGAAGACCCCCAAGGCAATCACAGCAGCAACAAAAATAAATGAATGGGACATGATTAAATTAAAAAGCTTCTGCACAGCCAAAGAAACAGTCCAGAGAATAAACAGACCACCTACAGAATGGGAAAAAATTTTTGCATACTACACATCAGATAAAGGACTGATAACAAGAATCTATTTAGAACTCAGGAAAATCAGCAAGAAAAAATCAAGCAACCCTATCAAAAAGTGGTCAAAGGACATGAATAGAAATTTTTCGAAAGAAGATATAAAAATGGCTAACAAACATATGAAAAAGTGTTCAACATCTCTAATCATCAGGGAAATGCAAATCAAAACCACAATGAGATATCACTTAACCCCAGTGAGAATGGCCTTTATCAAAAAAACCCAAAACAACACATGTTGGCGTGGGTGTGGAGAGACAGGAACACTAATACACTGCTGGTGGGACTGCAAACTAGTGCAGCCCCTGTGGAAAGCATTATGGAGGTATCTTAAACAGATTCAAGTAGACCTGCCATTTGACCCAGCAATCCCATTACTGGGCATATAACCAAAGGAAAAAAGGTCATTCTGTAACAAAGGCACATGTACCCAAATGTTTATAGCAGCACAATTCACAATAGCAAAGATGTGGAAACAACCCAAATGCCCATCAATACATGATTGGATTAGTAAACTGTGGTATATGTGTACCATGGAATATTACTCAGCTATAAGGAATGATGAAGATACGACATCTCTATGGTTCTCCTGGAGAGAGTTGGAACCCATTATATTAAGTGAAGTATCCCAAGAATGGAAAAACATGCATCACATGTACTCACCAGAAAATTGGTTTCCCTGATCATCTCCTAAATACAAATCTGGGAACGACACCAATTGGACATCAGACTGAGGTGGGGGGGTGGGGGAGTGGATGGGGGTATGCCTACACAATGAGTGCATTGTGCACTGTTTGGGGAGTGGTAACACTTGAAGGTGCTGACTCGGGAAAGGGGGGGTGGGGAAAAAATATGAAACTATTGTTTTTAACTTGCACTGTTCACTTAATAATTTATCATGAAAAAAAAAAATAGAAATTATACCATGCATCTTCTCAGATCACAGCGGAATAAAAGTAACAATTATCACAAACAGAAACCCTCACTCTTACTCAAAGTCAGGGAAGCTAAATAACCTTCTCCTGAATAATTATTCTATAAAAGAAGAAATCAAGATGGAAATCAAAAATTTCTTTGAATTAAATGACAATGGAGATACAACTTATCAAAATCTATGGGATGCAGCTAAAGCAGTCCTGAGAGGAAAATTCATATCCATAAATGCCTATATCAAAAAGACAGAAAACATGCAAATAGACAACCTAACGAATAGACTCAAAGAGCTGGAGAAAGAAGAACAGAACGATCCCAAACCCAGCAGAAGGCGAGAAATTACTAAGATCAAATCAGAATTAAATGAAAAGGACAACAAAGAAACTATAAGGGAAATTAATAAAACAAAAGGTTGGTTCTTTGAAAAGATAAACAAAATAGACACACCCCTGGCTAGACTAACCAAGAGCACAAAACTAAATTCTCTAATAACCTCCATTAGGAACATGAAAGGAGAAATCACAACCGATGCTACAGAGATACAAGATATCATCTATGAATTCTACAAAAATCTTTATGCACACAAACTGGAGAACGTGGAGGAAATGGACAAATTTTTAGAAACACATAGTCTTCCCAGGCTCAACCAGGAAGAAATAGAGTACCTGAACAGACCAATATCAAGAACTGAAATCGAAACAGCAATAAAAAACCTTCCCAAAAAGAAAAGCCCTGGTCCAGATGGGTTCACACCTGAATTTTACCATACATACAAAGAAGAACTGGTGCCCATCCTACATAAACTATTCTCCAATATTGAGAAGGATGGAATTCTCCCCAACACGTTCTACCAAGCCAATATAACATTGATACCAAAACCTGGAAAGGACACAACAAAAATAGAGAACTACAGACCAATTTCCCTCATGAATATAGATGCAAAAATTTTCAATAAAATACTAGCAAATCGAATCCAAGTACTTATCAAAAAAGTAATCCACCACGACCAAGTGGGCTTCATCCCCGAGATGCAGGGGTGGTTCAACATACGTAAATCTATAAATGTAATTCACCACATAAATAGAAGCAAAAACAAAAACCATATGATACTCTCATTAGATGCAGAAAAAGCATTTGACAAAATTCAACACCCTTTTATGATAATAACACTTAACAAAATAGGCATAGATGGAACCTACCTAAAAATGATACGAGCCATATATGACAAACCCACAGCCAACATCATACTGAATGGGGAAAAACTGAAAGCACTCCCACTTAGAACTGGAACCAGACAGGGCTGCCCATTGTCTCCATTACTTTTCAACATAGTATTGGAAGTCCTTGCGAGAGCTATCAGGCAAGAGAGCAAAATCAAGGGAGTCCAAATAGGGAAGGAAGAGATCAAACTCTCACTTTTTGCTGATGATATGATGTTATATCTGGAAAACCCCCAGGATTCAACCAAGAGACTCCTGGAATTGATTAACGAATATAGCAAAGTCTCAGGCTACAAAATTAATATACACAAATCAGAGGCATTTATATATGCCAATAACAGTCAATCGGAAAACCAAATTAAAGACTCAATACCCTTCAAAATAGCAACAAAGAAAATAAAATATCTAGGTATATATCTAACTAAAGAGGTAAAGGACCTCTATAAGGAAAACTATGAAACACTGAGAAAAGAAATAGCAGAACTTGCAAATAGATGGAAAAATATACCATGCTCATGGATCAGAAGAATCAACATTGTTAAAATGTCTATACTACCCAAAGTGATCTACAGATTCAATGCAATCCCTATTAAATTACCAACATCATTCTTTACAGACATAGAGAAAATAATTATACACTTTGTATGGAATCAAAGAAGACCCCGTATAGCAAAAGCAATTTTGAGCAACAAAAACAAAATGGGAGGTATTAATTTGCCAGACCTCAAACAATACTACAAGGCCGTGGTTCTTAAAACAGCCTGGTATTGGCACAAGTGCAGGGACACAGACCAGTGGAACACAACAGAAAATCCAAATATAGAACCATCCTCATATAGTCACCTAATTTTTGACAAAGCGGGAAAGAATATACTCTGGGGACAAGAATCCCTATTCAATAAATGGTGCTGGGAGAATTGGTTAGCCACTTGTAGAAGACTGAAACAGGACCCACAGCTTTCACCTCTCACAAAAATCAAATCACGGTGGATAACAGACTTAAACCTTAGGCGTGATACAATCAGAATTCTAGAAGAAAATGTAGGAAAGACTCTTACAGACATTGGCCTAGCAAAGAATTCATGAAGAAGACCCCTAAGGCAATCACAGCAGCAACAAAAATAAATGAATAGGACATGATTAAATTAAAAAGCTTCTGCACAGCCAAAGAAACAGTCCAGAGAATAAACAGACCACCTACAGAACGGGAAAAAATATTTGCATACTACACATCAGATAAAGGACTGATAACAAGAATCTATTTAGAACTCAGGAAAATCAGCAAGAAAAAATCAAGCAACCCTAACAAAAAGTGGGCAAAGGACATGAATAGAAATTTTTCAAAAGAAGATATAAAAATGGCTAACAAACATATGAAAAAGTGTTCAACATCTCTAATCATCAGGGAAATGCAAATCAAAACCACAATGAGGTATCACTTAACCCCAATGAGAATGGCCTTTATCAAAAAAACCCAAAACAACACATGTTGGCGTGGGTGTGGAGAGACAGGAACACTCATACAGTGCTGGTGAGACTGCAAACTAGTGCAACCCCTGTGGAAAGCATTATGGAGGTATCTTAAACAGATTCAAGTAGACCTGCCATTTGACCCAGCAATCCCATTACTGGGCATATACCCAAAGGAAAAAAGGTCATTCTGTAACAAAGACACATGTACCCGAATGTTTATAGCAGCACAATTCACAATAGCAAAGATGTGGAAACAACCCAAATGCCCATCAATACATGATTGGATTAGTAAACTGTGGTATGTGTATACCATGGAATATTACTCAGCTATAAGGAATGATGAAGATACGACACCTCTATGGTTCTCCTGGAGAGAGTTGGAACCCATTATATTAAGTGAAGTATCCCAAGAATGGAAAAACAAGCATCACATGTACTCACCAGAAAATTGGTTTCCCTGATCATCACCTAAATACAAATCTGGGAACGACACCAATTGGACATCAGACTGAGGTGGGGGGTGGGGGAGGGGATGGGGGTATACCTACACAATGAGTGCATTGCACACCATTTGGGGAGTGGTAACACTTGAAGGTGCTGACTCGGGAAAGGGGGGGTGGGGAAAAAAATATGAAACTGTTGTTTTTAACTTGCACTGTTCACTTAATAATTTATCATGAATATTTCCCATATTATTTCATATCATTGTACAAGAAATAATGTATACATTATGAGGACATACTGTATCTAACAAGAAAAAAAAATAATTTCTCATTTTTCTAAAAGAAAATTGACCGTTTAAAGAAAAAAAAAAAATTAAAACCAAGAAACCTATTATTTTTTCTTCTAATAGAACAAAAGTCCTGAACCTTACAGAAAAGGAAAGATTGTGAGATGGGAGAGGCATACGGGGACTTTGAGGAATCTGGGACCCACCAATCCTGATACTGAATGTGAGAACTGTGCTTTGTCTCAGTAATCCTATAGTGCCTGGTGCTTGTCCCCAGCTCAGACCCCTTTGCCTGTTGTAATTATCCATTTATTTCTCCACCTCCATCTCTAAACATCAAACTCTTTTCAGAAAGATGCCAGTAGTTTTAAACTTGCTGAGAGTAAAAGAAATCATGTGTGATTGTAAAATATTCCAGGCCCCACCTGACATATTTCTTATTTAGTAGATCCTGGAGTAAAACCCAATAATATATATCTGTGTATGCGCATCAAGAGGCCAGGTGTGTATGATCCATAAACCAGCATTGGCACAGACTATGACATTCTCATCTTTGTGCCACCTTCCCCACCAAAACATTCACCAGAGTGCCTGGAGCATTATAGGTACTCAACGCATATTGATTAAATTAATGAATTGATGGATGCACAGATGAAAGTCTACCTTGATGAATGTATTTGAAGAGCTAAATCAAGCAGGTAGAAGAACATAGAAAATGTTAGAGTTTGTTCCCCCTTAGAATGCAGGCATAACTTAAATGCATAAAGCCAGAGAGTTATAGAAAAAATTGTCTCACAATCAACTAGCAAACTGTAAGAAAAAAAATAGAAAACTATATAAAATTTTTCAAAGATGCCATTTACTTAACCCTCAAAACAGTCTATGTCTAGAATCTATAAAGGTAATGATTAAGGGAATAATAGTTCAATACTTCATTTGATAAATGTAACTTTGATCCAAAATGAATGACACATGCAAGAAAATCATAGCATTCAAAGCTATCCATCTTTTACACAGATCAAATAAACAAGATAATTTATCCGATTCATTTTTTTTCTTTCTTTAGGACTGAATATACATTTTTAATGTCTAGAATCCAAAGAAGAACCTCTCTCCAAAGCCTCAATCCCCTGGGGTGTCCCAGCAATATAAAACCCAGGTATTTCGCTGAGGCATATGCCATTAGGGGCACAGAGCTGCTAAGACTGGGGTTATCCAGTTACTTCCATCCCAATGACCAGGTAGAGCTATCTTTCGTCTTTAAAGTTTTATGGCCCCTGGACTTTCTCCAATAATATCTGGGAGAAAAATATTACCTTACATTTTTCAAAACTTTGCCTATTTCTCTTACCTCTTTAGATTTTTATGGGATACAGAAGAAAGGAACTGGGGATTGTGCTAAAGCTCTACCTGTGGATGTAAGTGTCTCCTTTGAACTACAGTTGTAGGATGACTCTTTCTTTTGAGTAATGTCATCTGTCCATTCTCTCTAAAAATACTTTGCATACCAAAGAAAGATACAGAGGCAGAAGAACTGGTGGAAACCATGCACATATGAAGTGTGTCACAGCACCAGGATCTAGAGTGAAAGACAGGACAGAAATCACACGGAGAGGGCAAAGATTCAGCTGAACAAAACCACCATGTGAATATGGGAGAAAGATTAAAGTTAGAGAAGCATTTAAAAAGTATAAAACAGCAAA
Organism: Eulemur rufifrons; assembly: GCF_041146395.1. NCBI lineage: Eukaryota > Metazoa > Chordata > Mammalia > Primates > Lemuridae > Eulemur > Eulemur rufifrons. Next base: position 97,669,496 of record NC_090990.1, read on the forward strand.
ATATACCTAAAGCCCACCTAAACAAGAAAATAGGAAAAAACTGCCTGCTGTGTACTGATGTGTATCTTAGCAGAAGGAAAAATGTATGATGGATTAAAGGTGGAAGAGTATGAGACAGGAGTAGGTGGCAGGGTGGAACAGAAAGCCAGTATGAGGATCGTACAGAGGAAAGAAGATGTTGACCTATCTCCCAAGTCATTGGTGTATAAGCACACAGTTGCAAAGCAAATATTAAAAATAGGACTCAGGAAATTCAGAAGACAAGGCTCTGGATAAGGAAGTTTATTACATTTGGGATACAGTCCCTAACTCATAGTTTATGCAACCTGGATGATTACATTTTGCTTCTCTTGGCCTCGGTTTCTTCATTTGTAACATGATGATGGTTGGCCCAGATACTAACAGTCTGCATTGATTGAACATGTACTATGAGTCAGGAACTTTATTGTGGGCATTTGGTACTCACAAAAAAATTTTGGTTTATACTATTATTATTATTGCCATTTCAGAGATGAAAACATGAGACACAAAGTGATTTCCCCAAGAACATGAAGTGGCAGAGCTGTGGGCCCAACCTAGGCCATCTGACCCCAGAGCCTGCATCCTGCCCAACCTCTCTATGCTGCCGTTCTAACAAATAATTCCAGAACAAACTGACAGAGAAGTAAATTCGAACAGTATTCAAAGCCATTTAGAGCTACTCAGGGAAGTCTCTCAGGAGGTACATAATAAGCAGAGATAAATATTAATTGAGAGGGATAAAGAGTGGTAGGAAAGGAAGTGTAATATTATGGATAGAAGCAGAGACAGAAGCTAGATATGTGCAGTGGCTGAAGCCAGCCAGCTCATCTACAGCTGAGAGGCAGATGTGTGACCCAAGGATCAGAACTAAAACACCTAAGATGGTGATTAGGACAGGAAGAATTCCAGAAACAATTCCATGATAAATACTGAAAGATTTAAAAATGTTAGTCAGGATGAAAATAGGACCCATAAAGGGATATGAACATCCTATTCCAATAATGAAAGGGCTATAATTTATAGAAAGAATTGAAACTTCTTTTGAGAGTCTGCAGAGGACAAACCAAGAGCAATGGGTACATATTTCAAGGAGGCACAGTTTATCTCATAAAAAGAAAGTTTTAGCCCAAGTAAGCTATCTAGCAAGAGAGCAGCCTGTTTGGGGAAACAACAAGCTCTTTATAACTTGGAAGTTGGACAATATTCCTAGATTGGTATAAAGACATTCACAGAATTCAGTGTAGGTTGAGTTAGAATATTTATGATCTTTTTTCCAAAGTAAAGGTAGTCTATTAAGTCTATTATGAAGCTTTATGCATTATGTGATCTCCAAATTAAACCACAAATCTCACAGATAGTGGTGAGAGTTGTTCTGAGAACATTACGGGACAAGGGAGATTGAGGCAGAGCTAGAGGGCAGAGGTCTCAGCCCAAGCCTCATAATGCTCTGAGGGTAATTTGAGCTTTAATTAGGTTCTTAATCCCAGATTCTCATGCACTCATAGCAGGGGAAACCCCAATATGTGAGCCATCCCAAAGGTTTCACAATTGAGCATGGGTAAGTAGAATCTGAATACTTTTAAATAAATAAAAATACTTTATTACATCTAAACAAGCAGTATATGAATCTCATGTGTGAGGGAGTGGATAGATCAATTTTTATTTGTGTGTTTGTTTTTTCTGAATAAGATTTTTATAAGATGGTATTGAATATAGATGGTTTCTAAGGACTTTCAGTCTTAGGTAGCTAAAGCAAATATTTTAATCTTTTTGAGCATCAATTTCTTCTTCAGTAAGTTGGCAGTATTAGATCAGCTAAGCTCTAAATTACTTTTTAATTTAATAGTATGAACATTCTATGCACATATGAATATGAAAAATAGAAACACCTTACAAAAATGGGGATAAATATCTTTGGATATCTTTGAATTGGGGCATTATTTGTGTCACTGCTCATGTCTCCTGATTTTTCCCCATCTCCAATCTGTGTGCTTAACTTGTTGGTTAGTCATTTTTTCAGACCAGTATTAATCAGCTTTGTACAGAAACCCAAATATGGTTTCTTTGGGATAATTTTACTTTTGTCAAATACTCTCCTCTCAATTTCAGGTTGTTTAAATCTGATTCCCACTAACCCATGAAGAGGCAGAACCAGAGCATGGTCACTGAGTTCATCCTTATAGGCTTCTCAAACCTGGGGGATCTGCAAATCCTGCTCTTCTGTATCTTCCTGCTAGTCTATTTGAGCACTCTGATGGCCAATGCCACCATCATGACTGTCATTCGCCTGGAAAAGGCTTTGCACACCCCTATGTACTTCTTCCTTTTTGTCCTTTCCTGGTCTGAAACCTGCTACACTTTGGTCATTGTACCCAAAATGCTAACCAACCTGCTGTCCACAGTTTCAACCATTTCTTTCTCTGGGTGTGCTGCCCAGCTCTATTTCTTTGTGGGCTTGGCTTGTACCAACTGTTTTCTCATTGCTGTGATGGGCTATGATCGCTATGTTGCCATCTGCAACCCTCTTAACTACACACTCATTGTCAGCCGAGCCACCTGTATCCAGTTGGTTCTAGCCTCCAGCTTCTGTGGTTTCCTGATCTCTGTGGTTGTCAACATCCTGGTGTTCAGCGTACCCTTCTGTGACTCCAATAGGATCAACCACTTTTTCTGTGACATTTCCCCTGTCATAAAACGGGGCTGTACAGACACCAACCTGAAGGAGATGGTCATCTTCTTTCTCAGTATTCTTGTATTGCTGGTTCCCTTTGTGTTGATCTTCATTTCCTATGTCTTCATCGTTTCCACCATCCTCAAAATCTCCTCAGTGGAGGGACAGCATAAAGCCTTTGCCACCTGTGCCTCCCACCTCACAGTGGTCATTGTCCACTATGGCTGTGCTTCCTTTATCTACCTAAGGCCAACATCCCTGTACTCCTCAGATAAGGACCGGCTTGTGGCGGTGACCTATACTGTCATCACCCCGCTACTCAACCCACTTGTCTACGCACTGAGAAATAAGGAAGTAAATATGGCTCTGAGAAAGGTTCTGAGTAGATACTCATTTCCCAAAACACTCTGAGTGAGCTGAATCAGCAGGAAATTATATTCACGAATGCGTCCTGGATAGCACTTCCATTCTACAAACATATTTGTCCTTTTTGTAGTACTCCTTGACAAAAAAAAAAAGAAAGAAAGAAAAAGAAAAAGAAAAGAAGAGAGAGAGAGAGAGAGAGAGAAAGAAAAGAAAAGAAATAAGGACTTTGGGTAACCCTGATACTTCTTTTTTTTTTAATTTCAGCATATTACAGGGGTACTGATATTTAGGTTATGTATATTGCCTTTGCCCCACCCAAGTCAGAGCTTCAAGGGTGTCCATCCCCCAGATGGTGCACACTGCACCCATTAAGTGTGAATATACCCATCCCCTCCTCCCCACTCCCACCTGCCCAACAGCCAGTGAATGTTACTACTGTATGTGCACATAAGTGTTGATCGTTGCCAATTTGATGTAAGTACATGTGGTGCTTGTTTTTCCATTCTTGTGATACTTCACTTAGTAGAATGCACTCCAGCTCTATTCAGGATAATACAAGAGGTGCTAGATCACCAATGTTTTTTGTGGCTGAGTAAAAAAAACCTTCATACTTTTTATTGGAAATTTCTGTTTCATGTTTAGCCTATATCCAGTGCAAAAGTTGTAGCAGTTGGTCTCCAAAAAGTCATGTGAAAATAGAAACTTTCAAGAATTCAAACCATGCTATTTTCATCTATTTTCATGCATTGCAAATGTTGGTTTTCTCAGATCAACACTATGACTGCTGTATTATCTTTTTGTCAATGTTCAGAGTGTTGGCCGGGCGCAGTGGCTCACGCCTGTAATCCTAGCACTCTGGGAGGCCAAGGTGGGCGGATCGTTTGAGCTCAGGAGTTCGAGACCAGCCTGAGCAAGAGCGAGACCCCATCTCTACTAAAAATAGAAAGAAATTATATGGACAGCTAAAAATATATATAGAAAAAAATTAGCCGGGCATGGTGGCACATGCCTGTAGTCCCAGCTACTCGGGAGGCTGAGACAGGAGGATCACTTGAGCTCAGGAGTTTGAGGTTGCTGTGAGCTAGGCTGATGCCACAGCACTCACTCTAGCCTGGGCAACAGAGTGAGACTCTGTCTCAAAAAAAAAAAAAATGTTCAGAGTGTTGATGCCCCTCCTACACTGAAGGAAACAGTGGAGAATTTAAGTCTCTGAATGCTTCTGTATATATTTTGAGGTTTAAAAAGAAATATTTGCAATAAATCATTTCTAAATAAAAAGAATATGAATTTACTTCTGGAAAAATGAGACAGAAGGATTAGAATTCTAAGAGGCTGATGATATAATAGAAAACATAGACTTGGAGTCACAGAGATCTGGGTTTGAATCTTTATTTGGATCATTTTCCAGCTAAGTGCCTTGGACCAGCTTTAACTTCTGTTACTGTCAGTTATTCCTTATATAACATAGGACCTTTAATACTTCCTCAGTGGGCCATTGTAAGAAATGAATAAATTAATAAATGTAAAGCAATTCCGTGCTCATCTCATAGAAGGTATTAAAAAATTATTTCTCGTTGCAAAAGACCAAAACAACTAAAGAAAATTTTCAGTGGCGTCTTTGTTAGAGTCACCCTGCAGAGCCTAAAATTGCTGCGAATGGTGGAACCTTATGTGACCTGGGAATTTCCAAATCTGCAGTCTGTCTGGGAACTCATCTTGAAACATAGACAAGCCAAGGTCAAGAATAAGACCATCCCTCTGACAGATAACACAGTGATAGAAGAGCACCTGGGGAAGTTTGGTGTCATTTGCTTGGAAGACCTCATTCATGAAACTGCCTTCCGGGGAACTATTTCCAGGAGACCTCATGGTTCTTGCATCCTTTCCAACTCTCAGTGGCTCATCATGCTACCAAGAATAAAGTGGGCTTCCTCAAGGAGATGGGCTCACCTGGCTATCTAGGTGAATGCATCAAACAGCTCATCTGCCAGCTGAACTAGACCCAGAATTTCTGAAAGCACCATGCATTGGAAGCATATGTTTTTGGGTTTTGGAATTACCTAGTATCTTCAGAGAAGATTATTTTCTGCTCTACAAAATGAAGGGAAAGGTCAGGGAAAAGACGGTCGGTTATGCTCATGGCAGGAACCTCCAGCGCAGTCCAGTTCCAAGGAAAAATTCCAGTGTTTTCCACTTAGGCTGCTGCCACATTTGGAATCACATGCCATAGAGAAAAGAGTCCTGCTTTGTCAGATCTTCTATCCTGAGGTTAAACATTGGTGAATGAATGACTCAAGCATGTGTATGAGGATCCCTAAGACTCCTGCAACACTGGACCAAGTCCAAGGCCATACTTGAATCTGAGTATTCCCAGGGCTTTGTTTTGAGAAGGTTTGAAATACAATTAAGAAGGAGAACGCAAAAGAAAATCTCTTAGAATATTTACATCAATAGTCATCAACATCTTGGAAATTCAGATAGACACCTAAGAAAGCACCAATACTAGAAACTGGATAGTGTCTAAGCTTTGACAGAGTGCAAAGAACAATTTTTGAAAATGTTGCTAACAGGAATGTATGTTGATAAAAATTTTCTGACAGATTATTTATCATTACTTATTAAAGATTGAAAGATTGTCAATAATCTTTAGCTTAGAAATAATCTTTTAAGATTTTACTACAAGGAAATAATGAGGTTTTTGTTAATAGTTGTATTTGACTTACATAATTTTATTTTCATAGCATATCAAATTGTTATCAAGAAGTCATCCTTTTTGTTTTTATTGTTCATTAGCTTTTTAAAGATGTATTACTAGATTTTTTCTTTTTCTTATCTTCTATCAATTGGGAGAGTATAAATCCTGTTTTAAGCATTTATATTCATCATCTTTAAGATTTTATAAATTTACATTTAAATTCTAAATATTGTAATAAAAAACCTCCTCCTTACTTTCAATGAATATTTATATTTTTATCATTTTTTGGGGGGTGAAATCTGTAATATTTGACCCACAGTGTTCATTGTTTCACATGAAATTTCTTTAGTAAAATAAAATGAGATTTTTGAAAAGAAAAGAAAAAAAAATTAGTTCTCTTTCATCTCTCCTTAATTTTATTTTCTTCATTCTATAAACTAGGATTGGACTTAATGTTAAATGCAGTATGAAAGTGATTGACCATTCAAGAGCTCTGAGTTGTTCATGCATCTGCTACCATGTACAAAGCATTAAGCTAATTACTGTAGAGAGAACAGTGAAGAGGAAAGCACAGTCCTTTCTTTCCTTCATGTCTCACTGAAAGAAATGGCCAAATTTCAGTCACCAATTAAAGGTGCATCATATACATTTGAATGAATGTACTATGGTTTTGTTATAGATGTGTTTCAATAAAACTATGAAATTATGTGATATCAGTATCATAAGTTTTCATTTATCAGCTTTTCACTTGAGCAACATGCAGTTTAATAACTCATGCTTGGGGCATGCACAACCTGAATTTAAAAGTAGGTTTCCTCACATACTTGTTGTGTGAATATGAACCAATAACTTAAACTCTATAAATTGAGATTTGTTAAATATGGTTGTTGTAAGAATTAAGTGAGGAAATGACACAAAATACCTAGCACATTGCTTTGAAACATAATATGTACTTGATAAATTTTAAGAATTGATATTTTTCTCATATATGTAACGTTGAGAAATAAAACAAGAGTTTAGAATGCAGAATATAAAGAAAAAAGTCTAGGGTTAGAAGAGTAGAGAAGAATCAGAAAAAGAAAGGAATGAAAGAATAATAGCAGGCTTAATTGAATTTACTTTATGCCAACAGTGATTTTTTTTTTTTTATTACCTGTAGCTCTATTTTTCAGATGCTGCACCCAATGCTTTGGCAATAAGTGTCCCATGGATAAAATTAGGTTGTAAATTTATCCCTAGTTTATCAGAATACAGTGTCCAAACCCACATCAGGATATTCCTTTGATTAAAACAGCTGAATGAGAACATGCACATATATTTTAGACATTTTTTTTTCTTTTGCAGAAGAACTTTATTGGTTAGTGAAAAAGGGAGTTAATTTACATCTCACTTTAGGTGATGAACATGACCCTATGAAATAAATTTTCAATCAACTGTATAAAACATACCATATGTTAATTCTTGCTAAAGAATTCTGCTTTTTAAGGACCCCAAGATAATATTTACATAAAAATTATCTTCCTCGATGTATCTCTCTCTTTTATTTTTTAATTTTGAGATTTGAGCTTTATTTGTTGAGATGAAGTTGACACCACTCACTGGTGAGAGGAGTTTAGGAGTTTCTGCAATCTTTTCTGCTATAGGAAAGATTGAGCTCAAGAGAGTGAGTGGTAACTTTCAATTTCCATTTCTGTGCCCTCATTATTCCCAGAATACCACTTTTTCCCTCTACTTCACCTACTCAACACACATACACACATCTGTAAAATGTACTTCACTCTGATTTGCAAGTGATACACATACTTCTCTGTTTGCTATAGATGTGTGTTCATAAATTTGTCTTAGATCCTGAATTCCTAGATTGCTTGCTATTATTTTAGAGACCAACATGAACTGGCACTGAGTTTACATTGGGGATGACCATGATGTTGATGGTGATATCAATGAAGAGCTACACCTGGCATACATGAGGCTTTCAAAAATCCTTTCTTAATTAATAAATCATGGTACAAGTTGGTTCATCCGAGATCTTCTAATTTATCTATATATAAAAATGATCACAAAACTGAATGGATTTTTTATTTCTGGATATTTAATGGTTCCTTTATTATTGATTTAACTAAATATTGATTAAAGACCATCTATATTCTAATATAGAATTCATTTATTCATTTATTTATCTAACAAATACTTATTTGGCCCCTATCACTTACCAAGCAGAGTGAGAGTAAAAAAGACAGAGAGATGAAAACATTGCAGACAAAGAAGAAGAAAACTACAATGCAGTGTGAGAAATCATTATTTGGAATGCAGTGACCTATTGAATCTTGGAGAATCAAGAAAGACTTCCTAGAATAAGTAATGTTTAAGTTCAAATTTGAAAAATAAGTAAAAACTAAGGAGGTGAAGAATGTTTCAGGCATGTTTACAAACTCAGAGAAAGAGTTCATAGCTTAGATGAGTAAATTTAAGTGTTCTATGTGCCTGAAAATAGACCTCCAGAGTGACAAACAGAAGTTGATAAAGATAAACTAGAAAATGTAATCCCATTGGGAAGGGCTTTTTTATGTTAAAAAGGCCAGATTGAATTCACTGATATGAAAATGTAGGTTTTATCCAATTGTAGCTTTGTTACAGCAAGTGTTACAGCTGGTGATCCCAAAGACAAACCTAGCAGCACACAGAGAGTCGGAGAATCAGTTTATTCCCTGGCAGGCTCAGAGGGGTCTCACCACCAAATTCTGAGCCCCATCTACCCAATTTTTCCCACTTTTATTAAGTTGGGGTGGTCCGAGAGGTGATATGCCAGGTAATACGTTTAGTGTTATGCTGATTTGCCAGTTAATAGATTAGTTGATGGGCCAGGTAGTAGGTTAGTATTATACTGATGCGAGTCTTCCATGAGGAGTGGGGGTCTCAGGTGGCTGATGTGACAAGTAATAGATGGGGATTTTCTTTATCAGCTTGGCTTAACATATCTTACATTTCAAAATTACTTCATATATGGTAAAAGGATAAATACATTGATAGATTTGTTGATAATAGAGAGATAGGACAATGGATAGACACAGATCATAAATTATATATATATATATATATATATATACACACACACACTCACATAGACTATGACTGTATTGATAGATGCAGAAAAACTTCTGTAATGTTTACCATGCAAATATAATCGAAATAAAATAAAACTGCAAATAGTAGAAACTTTCTTAATTTGATAAGGGTATTTTTCAAAATTGATAATAAATAAATTTAATGATGAAATAAAGGAAATTTTCCCATTGATATCAGAAATGAGACAATGCCCACCATCTCTACTTCTATTCAATATTAAATATTTAATATTTATTACTATAAGGAAAACACACAAAGTAGTAGACGAAGTTAAACTTTGGCCACTGAAAACATTGTTTGGAACATAGAAATTGCACAATAATGTTGTTGATTATTTGCTGTGCAGAAACATTTTAGTTGGTATAGTCTCTCTTAGTTTTGCTTTTGTTGCCTGTGATTTTGTTGTCATATACAAAAAATCATTGCCAAGGTGAATGCCATAGAGATTTTCCCCCATGTTTTCTTCTAGAAGTTTTACAGTTTCAGGTCTTACATTTAAGCCTTTAATCCATTTTGAGTTAGTTTTTGTTTATGGTGTAAGATAAGGGTCCAATTTCATTCTTTTGCATGTGGAGATTCAGTGTTTCTGGCACCATTTATTGAAGAGACTGTCCTTTCCCTATGGTGCATTCTTGACACCCTTGTCAAAGATAAATCCACCATATACATGTGGATTTAATTCTGGGCTTTCTATTTTGTTCCACTGAGCTATGTGTCTGTTTTTATGACAGTACTATACAGTTTTGAGTACTATTGGTTTGTAATATAAATTGAAATCAGAAAGTGTGATTCCTCTAGCTTCATTCTTCTTGCTCAAGATTGCTTTAACTATTAAGGGTCTTTTGTGGTTCATACAAATTTTAGAATTGTTTCTTTCTATTCCTGTGAAAAGTGTCATTGGAATTTTGATAGAGATTTTGTTGAATCTCTCAATCACCGGGGTAGTATGGACATTTTGACAATTTTAATTCTTCCAAATCCATGAACATATCTTTCCATTTATTTTTGTCTTCAATATTTTTCATCAACATTTTATAGTTTTCAGTGTATAGATCTTTAACCTCCTTAGTTAAATTTACTCCTAAATATTTATTATTCTTATTGCATTATAAATGGATTTTTTAAAATTTCTTTTTCAAATATTGTGTTGTTAGTGTATAGAAACAACTGATTTTTAATGTGCTGATTTTGTATCTTGCAACTTTACTGAAATAATTTTTTAGTTCTAACAGTTTTTGGGTAGAGTCTTTAGGGTTTTCTAGATATAAGATTATGTCATTTGCAAACAGAGAAAATTTTACTTCTTTTTTTTCTGATTTAGATACCTTTTATTTCTTTTTCTTGCCTAATTGCCCTGGCTAGTGTTTCCAGTACTATGTTTAGTAGAATTGGTGAGAGTGGGCATCCTTGTCCTGTTCCAGATCTTAGAGGAAAAGCATTTTTACTGTGGAATATAATATTATCTTTTGAATTGCCATATATGGCCTTTATTGTATTAAGGAGCATTTTTTAATACCTAATTTCTTGAGATCACAGAAAAGGAAATGATCCACAAGATGAAAAGGAAACAAAAGACTGGGAAAAATTTTTGAAAACCGTATATCTGATAAAGGGTTAACATTTAAAAAAAATACGAAACTTATATGGCTCAATTATTAAATAACCTGATTTTAAAATGGTTGAAGGACTTGAATAGACATTTTTCCAAAGAAGACATACAAATCGACAACACATATAAAAAGATGTTCAACATCACTAGTCAGGAAAATGCAAATAAAATGGAAATGAAATGTTACCTCACACCTATCAGCATGGCTGTTATCTAAAAGTCAAAAGATAACAAGTGTTGGAAAGAATTTAGAGAAAAGGGAACCCTTGCACATTGTTAGTGGGACTGTAAATTTATATATCCATTACAGAAAAGAGCATGAATGTTGCTCAAAAAATTAAAAGTAGAACTACCATATGATCCAGCAGTTCCATTTCTGGATATATATCCAAATGAAATAAAATCACTATCTTGAGGAAATATCTGAAACGTATGCTCATTGCAGCATGACTTATAATAGCCAATGTATAAAAACAGCCAGATGTCTATTGACAGACACATGGCTAAAGTAAACGTGGTATATATTTATGTCCAATTGAATACTATTTAGCCTTAAAAAAGAAGAAAATACTGCCATTTGCAACAACATGGATGAACTGGAAGGACATTATGCTAAATGAAATAAGCCAGAAACAGAAAGACAAATATTGCATAATCTCACTCATATGAGGAATCTAAAAAAGTTAAATTTATAGGAACAAAGAGTAGAAGGGTAGCTGCCAAAGGCAGGGAGGTGGGGGAAATGAGGGGAAAAAAGATAACTGTGTGAAGTGATGGATTGTTAATTAGCTTGATTAAGTCAATCATTGCACAATGTATATGTATATCAAAACATATTGTGTATCATAAATATATACAATTTTTATTCTTCAATTATACCTCAATAAAGCTGGAAAATAAATAAATAATAGAGAGGCACAATAAATTATATACTAATATGCAGGTAAATATAAGAATTAAAAATGAAATGGAGGGGCCAAGATGGCAGAGTAGAAGCAGCCCATACATGCTGCTCTCAAGGAGAGGATTGAACATTGCATCTAGTTGCCCACCTATGGATGGACCCTCTTGGAGAGAGTACTGTAGATCATCAGAGAAGTGACAAGGAACACTCGCAGATAGGAGGTTGGGGAGATCCACTAACCAAGATTGGAAAGTACCTTGGGGAGATGCCCACACATGTGGAAAGGACTAAGGAGAGAACCCCAGGGCTCCATGCTCTCCCTGCAGACACTGTGACCCAAGCTGTGTGGGGGCCCCCACCCACTGCCCCAGCCCTACATACTGATCAGAGAATTGCTGGGAGACTGTGCGGTAATGCTGTATGGGACAGCGTGTTCAGCAGGGACCTACTGGCTTCCATTCCCAGGTAGCTACAACTGAAGCCATTCTGAGCTCTCATGTCTATACGGGCATTGGCTTTACTGCAACTGCTTCCACAACATCCCTGCCAGGCCAGGAAGGGAGCAGGGAAAGCAGATGCTTTCATGAACCCTGTGACTAGGAGCCTAGTGCCCCCCTCACAGAGGAATCCAATTGGAGCAGGCACTAACACCACTAGACAGGTTCCACAGTAACAGCCTCAGTGGGACCTGCATGGGGAGAGAGCCTCAGCCATCTGCCCAGTGGAACTTGCCTGATGACCCCATGCACTGCCCAACAGAACATACCCCAAGAAAGGATCACAGTAGACTAACATTCATCAGGTGTTGGGCAGGTAGGAGGCTGTAGAGGGGATGAGAATATTCACACCTAATGGGTGTGGTGCACACCGTCGGTAGGATGGACACCCTTGAACCTCTGACTCGGGTGGGGCAAAGGCAATATCTGTAACCTAAACATTTGTACCCCCATAATGTGCTAAAATAATAAAATAAAATAAAAACAAAAAATGAAATGAATCCCAACCAAAAGAAAACTGTCAAAATAGCAGAAATGGAATTCAGAATATGGATGACAAATAAGATGAATAGGATTGAAGGGAGAATTGAAAACCAACACAAAGAAGCCAAAATGATATTTCAGGACATTAAAGAAAAAGAATGAAGAAGTTGCTACAGAGATAACATAAAAAAGAATACAACAGAACTTAAATAAATGAAGAAGTCATTTAGGGAATTTCAAATACAGCCAAGAGCTTCAACAACAGGTTAGACCAAGCAAAAGAAAGAATTTCAGAGCTTGAATACAAGGCTTTTGAATTAACCCAATCAGTCAAGATGCAGGAAAAAGAATAAAGAAAAATGAATGATCACTCAGAGAAATATGTGACTATGTAAAGCAAACTGATATATAAATTATAGGTGTCCCTGAGGGTTAAGAAGAAAAAGGAAAAAGTGTGGAAAACCTATTCCAGGTAATTTATTCAGGAAAACTTCCTTGGTAGAGGTTCAGATATATAGATAAAAGATGTTCATTGAATACCAGGAGGACATTTAGAAAATAGGACATCTCCAAGACACATAGCCATCAACCTGGCCAAAGCTGAAATTAAGGAGAAGCTACTATAAGCTGCAAACTGAAATCAACAATGAACCTAAAAAGAAAAACCCATCAGGCCAACAGCAGACTTCTAAAATTTAAGATACAAGTGTATGTTGTAAACCAGCAATTCCACAGCTAGTGTAGCCCAGATAAATAGAGTCATATGTTACCAAAAGGCATGTACAGTATGTTCTTAACAGTACTTTCATTATTACCCAAACCTGGAGATAACCTAAATACCCATGGATAGTAAAACAGACAAATAAATTTAAGTGCATTCATATAATTTAATGTTACAGAGCAGTGAATATTTACTACTACATTTAATACCATGGGAAAATCTCACAAACATAATTTGAGTGAAAGAAGACAAAACAAAAACTGCATATACTCTAATTACATTCACTCATAAATTTCAAAAGTTGGTAAAATCAATATATGGTCATAGAGGTAAAAATAATGGCTTCTCAGGCAAAAGGGTGGGTAAAGTTCTACTTCTAAATCTATTTGTGGATATGTGATTGTGTCACTTTGTGAATTCAAGTATACACTTTGATTTTTGTACTTTTGCATATGTATATTACACTTTAATAAAATGTACTTAAAATTTAGGAAAGAATCAGATTGAAGGGTTAAGTTAAAAAGACAGGAGAAAAGGAATAATGGACAGTTTGTAGTATAGGTATATAAATTTTTATTAGTTTAATATACAGAATATTATCGTTTTCTAACCACATCATACTCCATAAATACATTAAGATTTTATGAGGGCAAGAACTATATCTCATTCTTTTTTATATCCCCTGAATGATCAGAATAGTGTAAGTCATACCGTAGTTATTCAGAAAATATGTATAAAATTTGCAACATTCTTTTTATAGCAAAATTCTCTATAATAAATGCAATGAATGAATAAATAAATTTAAACAATGATTTTGATTATTTAGTTTTTTTTTTTTGTAACCTCTTTCCACATTACCAGTTACTTCCTACTTTGAAAAGTGAATTTAAACCAATATCATTGGCCTAGGCAAAGAATTTATGAAGAAGACCCCAAAGGCAATCACAGCAATAACAAAAATAAACAAATGGGGCCTGATTAAATTAAAAAGCTTCTACACAGCCAAAGAAACTGTCATGAGAGCAAACAGACAAACTACAGAATGGGAAAAAAATTTTCGCATGCTACACATCTGATAAAGGGCTGATAACCAGAATCTATTTAGAACTCAAGAAAATCAGTAAGAAAAAGATCAAACAACCCTATCAAAAAGTGGGAAAAGGACATGAATAGAATTTTTCAAAAGAAGACAGAAGTATGACCAAAAACATAGGAAAAAATGTTCAGCATCTCTAATCATCAGGGAAATGCAAATCAAAACCACAATGAGATATCACTTATCTCCAGTGAGAATGGCCTTTATCAAAAAGTCCCAAAACGATAAATGTTGGTGTTGATGTTGAGAGATACGAACACTCATACACTGCTGGTGGGACTGCAAACTAGTGCAACCTCTGTGGAAAGCAATATGGAGATACCTTAAACAGATACAAATAGACCTACCATTTGATCCAGCAATCCCATTATTGGGCATCTACTCAAAAGAACAAAAGACATTCTATAAAAAAGACACCTGCACTCGAAAGTTTATAGCAGCACAATTCACAATTGCAAAGATGTAGAAACAGCCCAAGTGCCCATCAATACATAAGTGGATTAATAAAATGTGGTATATGTATACCATGGAGTACTACTCAGCTATAAGAAACAATGGTGATATAGCTCCTCTTGTATGTTCCTGGATAAAACTGGAACCCATTCCACTAAGTGAAGTATCCCAAGAATGGAAAAATAAGCACCACATTCATTTACTCACCATCAAATTGGTTTAACTGATCGACACCTAAGTGCACATATAGGAATAACATTCATTGGGCATCAGGCAGATGGGAGGAAGGAGGGGGGGATGGGTATATACATACATAATGAGTGCAATGCGCACCATCTAGGGGATGGACACACTTGAAGCTGTGATTTGAGGAGTGGGGGGGCAAGGGCAATATACATAACCTAAACTTTTGTACCCCATAATATGCTGAAATAAAAAAAAAATACCCACTTGTATGCGGGTATTAGACATTACTCCCTTATTACTCCCTCATTTCTCCCTCTTATTTTTCATGGCCTGCCTTACACCTAAGCACACACTGGGGGTCTGCCCATCTTGTCCAAAGTCCAGAGACAAAATTCAAGAGATCTTACACTTAGAATAAATTATCTACTTCCTGGGCTCCTCTCCTTCCCAAACATTCCCATTTCAGGCAAAGGTTTATTCTCCCAACCGTGCAGGGGAAAGAATCTAGAGGATGTAGCAGGAGAACCACTGAGCTAAGGCAGGAAGTTTAGACTTGCACCCTTTCAGTTCTTCTTGGGGAGATGCCCGTAGAGCAAGGAAGTGAGATACGTATATGAAATGCAAACCACAGGGAAGAAAAACCAAAGATGTGGAGGAATTCTCCCATAATTTTAAAAGGAGGAACTACTGAGAAGAGAAAGGAAAAGTAAAGTAGGTGATATCAAAACGTCAGACAATTTTAAAATGCTCTTTGGAGCAAAATAATAGAAATTGAAATTGTTCGATTCAAGGCCCTCAAAGCCACAATCTTATGTCTGTTGTATGGAAGAGAGAAGAAATATGGGCTGGGATGTTTCTGAAAGAAGTCACTACAAGTCCTCATGTGCTGTCATTGGTCATTACAAACTCCTGAGGTCCTGAGGAGGTTGTAGAATGGAATTGTATTGGTGAAGGTCTAGGCAATGTTAATCCAGAGTGATGATCCACATAAACCAGATGTCTCGGCAGGCTGAGACTACATAAGTAAACCTCTGCTTTTAATTTAGGCTGTAAGTCTGATGTTTTAAGATCTGATACAGCCATACTGTTTTATAGTCCTTCCATGCTGCTTAGATATCTAATAATTACTTAGAGTTTCATTAGTATGATCAACACTTCTGTATTTGAAATCACATCTCTAGATGTTTTTTTATCTGTGAACAGCATGACTCTTAATTATTTATGTTTTCTCTTGAGTTAGCTAGTGTGAACTTTGGTGCTTAATTTTTAATCTAAATTTAATAAATATTAATATATTTGGTCTCATGGAATATATTTCTATGGTATAATTCCTCCCAAATTCACTTTATTAGCATATCATTACTTTACCCTTACTCTAATCCCTTAATATATTTACTTAATATATTTATATTTGCCTCCATATTACATATTTCAAGTCATCTCAAATCCATCCTGAAGTGAGATAAGGTCTTATTATTTACAATTCTTTGGGTTGTAAATAACAGATAATCCAACTCAAACTGGCATTAGCAAAATATAAATATATTGGCCTAAGTAAGCTGAGAAATCTAGTGGTGCAATTGTTTCAATTACAGCTTGATTCAAAGTTCAGACTACTATCTGGATGCATCTCATAGCTCTGCTTCTTCTGGCTTGGCTCTATTTTTAGCCTAAACATAGTGGTCTCTGACTCCTTCAGCTCGCAAAATCCAGTCCAGAGAAAGAGAGAATTCATTTCCTCTGATGTGAAAACAAATCTTGTGCGACTGAACATTTTTGTCCTGATTATCCAGAGTTGGATCATATGCCCATCCTGAATCGGACATAAGAAAACTCCAATATCCTGACTGCCTAACTGAACTAGTGCATGCCACCTACTCCTCTCTGAAACATTAGGGTGAAACATTTAGATGAGACAAGCAGCAAAATAAACCAAAATAAAATTGGGGTACTGTTACTATTACTAGTGGGAATGATTACTAGACATAAATAACAAAAAATGTCCAGCACTCATATTCAAATGTATTAAATTCCACTTTTCTTGCTTCTTACTTCTTGATGGACAACATTTCTTGCTCTCAGTAACCCTTTTGTTCTCAGTATCATTATTTATCCATCAACCAGGTTCTTGGTGAACTCTTACTGTGTACACTGAGCCATTGTCAGAGGTCCTCAATATCCATTGACCCAGGCCTGAAAAGTGATGTTGAAATCACATTAATTGTTAGCTTAGCTATGAGGAAAGTGGAAACCAGAAATACTGAAGAAAATGAATGATTTTTTTTTTTTTTTTACTTAACTGACATGTTTATATCATTGGGAGTAATGGTATCTATACTGAAGAAAATGAATGATTTTTTTTTTTTTTACTTAACTGACATGTTTATATCATTGGGAGTAATGGTATCTATGACCATTTATTTACCCAACATTCAGCACATATTTAATTTAGTGTCTCCTACATACAACAACACATTATATTAGTTTCTGGGTGATGGAATACAGAGGTAGAAAAAAATAAACCAGAAGTTAGGATGGTGCAATGAGTCTTTTTTCAACTTATTCTGACCACAACCTCACTATAAAAAGCCATTGCTCAATCTACCCTCTTAGCCTAACAAGGATCTATCTTTCAATTACGAGTACAAAAACAGATTTTAAGCTTAACAAACATGTTTTACAATATACCTATTATCATGAAACATCTGCATAAATGTCTTTTATCCCTTCAGGAGCATAACAAATTGAGAAATCAACTTAAAATTACTAAAATTTTCTAAAGTTGCTGCATCTGAGAGTAGTTTAGAGCCTTCTACTCCCTGAGCCCTAATGCCCAGGCCCAATTTTGAGCAATTTGGCATTTGGTGACTTTCCTCTATTTTCCACAATCAACTCAGCTGTTAATTAAACCCAGTGAAACATCTCCATGGCAGTGGCTCTGGCATCAGGAGACCCACAGAAGAACCATCCACTTCCAATAAATATAATGAAAATGCCAACTGCTTTATGGTCACTATTAGCTGTGACTTGTGGTCATTGGTCAATTGGCACAAAATGGCAGAAGGGGACTGGTTATATTTGACTTTGGTCTGGGTCAAAGAGCCCAGACCATCATCATATCTGTACCCTTGAGAAGAGCTCAGTTGCCTCTCACCCATTTTACCTTTACCCTTTCAACACTTCAACTTGAATTCTGTCTCCTGTAAACTGTATGTCTCAGTCTCCTCTTAGAAAGAGAGGAAAATGAGAGCCCATCTATGAATAACAGACATCCATCTTGCTTGGACTAGATACCTACAACATTGAGAAACTGGGCAATGGACAGGACATGAGAGTAAACATCTATCCTGCAGCAGGACTTACATTTTCGCATCTCAGGTAAGAGAGGAAGAAGAATGGTAGACCCATGCTAGTGTACTATCAGTAACAGAAAGAGAGAACCACAATTAAAGATGTGGACTCCAAATAATTTTAAGCAGGATTATTTAAGCTTTAAAGTGCATTTCTGCAAAACAGTACACATAAATTTTATGCATATTTTAAATTAACTGACTCATTGCTCTTCCTAACTTTACATAGACACTCTCTTGTTCTGATTTCATTCAACAGGGCATTCAACCATATTTTAATTACAAAGTCTTAAATAATGAGCTTTTGGCAGAAAAAGCTATATTAGATAGAATCTAGACAAAGATATAATACCTAATACAGGGCTGAGAACTTATTGCTCCTCAAATAATTATGGCTAACAAATATAAAGACATAAGAAACCTTGCTCTCTGGGAACACAAAATCAGAAACAGGCAGAAACACTATCGCAAGCACTTAGAAAACAAGTAGACTCAGAAAAAGAACACCTGAGTAACTCCTATATAAAAACAGAAAGTTACTATCTATGTAACAAATGTCTTCAGGAGGCAAGATAATACTGTAGAAATCATTTTTATTCTAAAGACAAAAGACCTCAGTTCTGTTGCTAACACATCCACTCAATTCTGGTCTTGGGATCTTCATAGCACTCTCTGAAACTCAATTGCTTCATTTGTCCAATGAAACTACTAGGCTCAATCTTTAAGATCATCTACAGCTGTGACATTTATGACTCTTTGGATCTAGAGATCCTCCTGGGTAAAAAACAAGAACTACCACAATATATTTCTCCCAGTCCTGCAAAAGGAAACCATCTTTGTTCTATTAAATCCATCACAAAACCAACAAAAGTGCAGAAGTCGCCGTGAAATTTATATTCTCAAAAACAGCAGCTCTCTCTGCCCCTTCTCAATTTTAAGTTATAATTACAAAATTAATATTTGTGCAACCCTTAACCATTGCAAAAACATTGTCTCATCCGTTTTAGAGAAATTTTGAAAGTTAGGTTAGCTGATAATCAGAATGAGCCCCATTACAAAGATGAGGAAATGGATTCAGACACATCATATTCCTACAGCTAATACATGGTGGAGCTGGAAACTGAGCCCATAACAAAATTGTGACAGATATCTTTTTCCTTGAATACCTTCATCTGGAAAGGGTGATAGAATACTGCTTTCTCTTTCTCACCATTCCCCCCACACACATACAGATTAGTCCTGGTTCCACCAGCTGTGTGAACTTAAGGGGAGTCCCCAGCCTCTTTGATTCTCAAATTTATTATCTTTATAATGGAGGTATGTAAGTAATAACTACCTCATAAGGTTGTTTGTGAAGATCAAATGAGAAAATATGTTTAACAGTATTTTCACCCAATGTAGAACATGGAGAACATGTAATAAATGTTATGTTACATTTCTACAAGATAGAACTGAGTTTTGGTTGATAAACTGATACCAAAATTGTGTCCTATTTTTTTTCCTGGAACCATCAAAAGCAATACTGATAGACTGATAGGTTATGATGATGCTCACCAAAGAATTTAACTGAGTTTATTTTTCATTTGTTTTTGTTTATGTGTTTCTTTTTTTTTCTTTTCTTTTATTTCAGCTTATTATGGGGGTACAAAAGTTTAGGTTATGTATATTGCCCATGACCCCCCTCCCCCCCAGTCAGAGCTTCAAGCATGTCCATTGACCCAGACAGTGCGCATTGCACTCATAATGTAGGTATACACCCATCCCCCCTCCCCCACATCTGTCCAACACTCAATTGATGTTATTCCCAAATGTCAGAATGGGAAAAAATTTTGCATGCTACACATCTGATAAAGGGCTGATAACAAGAATCTATTTAGAACTCAGGAAAATCAGCAAGAAAAAAATCAAACAACTCTATCAAAAAGTGGGCAAAGGACATGAATAGAAATTTTTCAAAAGAAGATATAAGAATGGCTAACAAACATATGAAAAAATGCTCAACATCTCTAATCATCAGGGAAATGCAAATCAAAACCACAATGAGATATCACTTAACTCCAGTGAGAATGGCCTTTACCAAAAAGTCCCAAAACAATACATGTTGGCGTGGATGCAGAGAGACAGGAACACTCATACACTGCTGGTGGGACTGCAAACTAGTGCAACCCTGTTTATTTGTTTCTGAACTTGTGATTTCAACATCGAGTTTATTATAAGAAAATGGAAAATGGGAAAAGGGAGAAAATGAACATCTGTTGTTTCATAAACATGCATAAACTTATGTTTTTCTTTTATAAACGGGATGCTTCTGTGTGTGTATACAGCAAAACAGTACCATACTTTTCTATTCTGAAGGACCAATCAACATTAAAAATAAATATTAATTAATTCAATCAAAATGTCCACATAAGTAATATCATTGAGACTCAACCAGTATTTTTATCAAAATGCTTACAGGTGATATACAAATACTACTTGTTCTTCAAAACCTTCCCTGAAACTATGTAGTTTTTTCCCTGAGATTTTCAGGAAATTTGGTTTGTTCTTCTTTATAATGTTTCTGATGGTCTGCCTTGTAATATGGGTAGCTGTTTGATTCTCTCTTCTCTGAGCAAGGAACAATTATTTTATTCCTATTTATATCTGTAGTGCTTAGAAGGTAATAGAAACCATGACATCATAAAATATGAGAATTATTGGATAATCTACTCCAGTCATTAGGAGCTCAATAAATATTAATAGCTGAGGTTGATGCCCGAAAATGTAGATAAAATACATTTCATAAAATATGAATCCTCCATAATTGTAAAGTATCCATGAGAAACCTCTGAGTTTATATATGTATGTGACTAAGATTATCATAATTTGATCTTCTAAATTGATCTACCCCCTCCCTACCTGAAAAACAGAAAATCTAGGAAACGTTTTTTGTTTCCCACCAGGTAGATAACCTGCATGTATGACTGACTACAGAGCAAGCAAGTACCGATGAATTTGCATGGTACTTCAAGGTTGGTGACACTGCTTCCCTCCCAGTGCAGGACAGAACTCCATAGAACCACAAGTTACTTTCAGTCAAGCCTGGAAATATTCAAAGGACAGATAATATCTCTGAAATTTCCCCTTCCTGGGAAAGTACAGAATAGTCAGCTTCTACAACTTTCCATGAGTTAAATGCTCCTTACATCACTGATGAAAATATTTCTGCTCCCAACACCTTTAGAACAACAGCAAGTATAAAAGAGGCATATTTATTAAGCACTCCCAATTTATGGAACAAGTCTCTTTTATATATGTGGTCTCAATTAATTCTCACAATAGCCTTGGGAGCAGGAATTATTCTTGCCATACAAATGAGAAAATAGGCCTTAGAGAATTTAAAATCATATCATTAGAACTTGCCAGAGTTAGGATTAAAGCCTACATCTGTCAAGATTCAAAACCATTTCATTCCTATATTACCTGACTTTACATATGCTTGTTAGGGTAAAATTTCAGATCATATATGTAGAAATTTATTAGTGGTACTAAAAATTGGGAAATATGGAATTAGAAAGATAATGGTATATTAGTAATAAATACAGCAACCTTCTAGGCAATAAAAAGGCTGTATTAGAAATTGGGCAAGAAACCTAAGGAATAAGATAGAGGAAGTGGAGGATATTTGTCCCATTCATGGGATTGAGGGATAAGAGGAAGGCTTTAAGTTACCATATGGAAGCAGAAAACATCCTTGCACTTTTCAAGAAGCAAGAAGAAGCAGGTGTGCTTACCTGAACTATTTATATATTTGTATTAAAAGTTATAGAAACTAAATAGTGCCTAGACTTATAATATTTCACAAAGCATGCTTTAGTTCAACCTTTCCATAACAGATGTAAATAAACCTAAACCCAGAAATTAGTAATATATAAATATATTTTTTCTCTTCTAAGGGTGTGTGCACACAAGATACATCTCCTGACTGCTCCTATAGTTCCAAATGCATATTTATAATTTCAATCATCATATTTTTTATTTCAGCTTATTATGGGGGCACAAAAGCTCAGGTTATATATATTGCCCATGCCTCCCCAACCCCCGAGTCAGAGCTTCAAGCATGTCCATTCCCCAGACAGTCACATTTTTAGTAATAATATCTTCTTCTGAAGATATCTCACCCTTGAAATACGAGCAACTTGAGGCTTTGGACTGGGTCTCATTTAAATGCGTATCATTATTACATACCTAGTGCCTGACACATGGTTATAATCACACTGCTTAATACTTGTTTTGTGTCATCTGATATTCTTGATTCAGTGGCTTTCAGCTAAGGTAAAATACATTGCCATTAATTTTGTTATTAATATTAAGAATAATTTTTAAGGATATACTTTTTAAGTGGGATATACATTTAGGTTATTAGGTTATTTTTATATTTACATTGGGTTATTTTTATAATTTCTTTGTCAATTACATTTTGGTATGCTCTAAAGAGCAGCAAATGTTCTAGGAATTGGGAATAATCCTAGGTACATAGAGTTCTAATGACCAGAAGCTCTCTTCAGTGCCATTTTCCTGTCATAGACTGAGATTTTTGTTTTAGGTTTGAATGGGTAAAACTTAGTTCTCCTTAGTATATTTGATACTGAGGAATTCTTGTGCCCAGGATGAGGTAACACTGAAGATTCTCTTACTCTGTGAGTTCTAGGGAGACTGTGGTGTGATAAATGAGGTAGCAACATGACAAATTAGTTTTTTATTTCTATAACAGTTATTTACTGAGAAGCTTTTAGGTACTTAATATGGTCCCAGATGCCAAGGAGACTTCAGGTGAAAATACATACAATTTACATCTTTTCCTCAAGCATATAAAGTCTAGTGGAGAAGAGAAATACAAAAACAATTCAATATAATTCTTTGAAATTAAGTAAACATCACATAAAATTGGCAATCAATATCTTAATGTGAGTTCCTTGGGAGAAACAACTCCTTGTACAGGAGGTAGCAAGGAAGCCTCCAAAAAGGTACATTTGACTGAGACTTCAGAATAATCATAAAATATCTGTAAATAAAAATAGGTAACAAACTCATATGAACAAGGAATAAAGGCAAGAAAGTATACACCATATTTGGACAATAGTGGAACATTCCTAAGTGTCTATAAATGAATACATTTATAGTTTGTTTTCCCAACTAAAGACTGAAAAAAATAAAGAATTTGAAATTTATGCTAAGCCATGAGTAAAATGTTGAAGAGTAGAGAAATATAATACAATTTATATCTTAGAAGATTAGCTTGTCATCAGGGCAAAGATGGATTAAAGAGATGTAAGAGTGGCAATGGGAAAAATAGCCATAGTGTGATTTCAGTATGAGTTAGGGGAAGTGATGAAAATGGACAAGAGTCTGAAGAAAGACTGTGGTTCTCCCTGCAGGAGGAAAGACTCTGCGATAGGTATGGGAGGAGGTATGAGTGTATTCCATCTTGGAATAAATGAATAGAAAGAAAAAGAGGAGAACTTTTTTAAGGCTTTGGGAACAGAATAAAGCTACACAAGCAAGAGTGAGCATAATGAGGGTATAAGAAGGTAGAACTGATGATTTCTGCCAGGAAGTAATGCAAACAGAATTGGAGAAAAATGTAA
The DNA here is from genome assembly GCF_041146395.1 of Eulemur rufifrons. Classification (NCBI taxonomy): domain Eukaryota; kingdom Metazoa; phylum Chordata; class Mammalia; order Primates; family Lemuridae; genus Eulemur; species Eulemur rufifrons. Next base: position 97,693,301 of record NC_090990.1, read on the forward strand.
GTCTGAGTTATGGAGAGATTAAAAGTAAAAATAGGAGTTTAGGTATAAGGAGAATGATGGAAAAAGATAATGAAAAGCCACTGAGGATTAGGTGAATTATATATGAATGTGATGTATTCAGATAGCTTATGTTGCAACTGCAGGGAAGATTTCTTTGACAGAATATGGATACAAGAAAGCCAAATGGACAACTGTTGCGAGATAATCCAGGAGTGAGAGGCTAAGAATCTGAGTAACAGCCTCATCATGGGAATGGAGATGAAGGGATAGTTGAATCTGAGAAAGATCAGGAATTTCTTGGCTATGATGTTAGAATTATCGTGGATACTCAAAATTTGATGTACACTGCTTGATTGTAGAAACTTCATGTATTAGAAAAACAGGAGGGAGGAGAAATGACCAGTTTAGAACTCAAAATCTGAGAACATACTCTGTGATGATCAATTTCCCATGATTCTACTAATTTTCAGGGATTTCTTTGGAAATTAACTCCTTCCTCACAAATTTTCCCTTGATGATGTGCCCTCCATGGAGTGGGTCAATGAGACTGTGGTGAGAGAGTTTGTCTTCATTGGCTTCTCTTCCCTGGCCAGGCTGCAGCAGCTGCTCTTCGTTGTCTTCCTGCTCCTCTACCTGTTCACTCTGGGCACCAATGCCATCATCATTTCCACCATTGTGCTGGACAGAGCCCTTCATACCCCCATGTACTTCTTCCTTGCTGTCCTCTCCTGCTCTGAAACTTGCTACACCTTCGTCATTGTGCCCAAGATGCTGGTCGACCTGCTGGCCCAGAAGAAGACCATTTCCTTCCTGGGCTGCGCCACCCAGATGTTTTCCTTCCTCTTCCTCGGATGTTCTCACTCATTCCTGCTGGCCGCCATGGGTTATGATCGCTATGTGGCCATCTGTAACCCACTGCACTACACAGTGCTCATGGGACATAGGGTGTGTATGGGACTAGTGGCTGCTGCCTGTGCCTGTGGCTTCACTGTTGCACAGATCATCACATCCTTGGTATTTCACTTGCCCTTCCACTCCTCCAACCATCTACATCACTTTTTCTGTGACATCTCCCCTGTCCTCAAGCTGGCATCTCACCATACCCACTTTAGTCAGATTGTCATCTTCATGCTCTGTACGTTGGTTCTGGTTATCCCCCTGTTGTTGATCTTTGTGTCTTATATTCACATTATCTCTACCATACTCCAATTTCCTTCCACGTTGGGCAGGCACAAAGCTTTCTCCACCTGTGCTTCTCACCTTATTATTGTCACTATCCACTATGGCTGTGCTTCATTTATCTACTTAAGGCCTAAGTCCAACTACTCCTCAGGCCAGGATGCTCTGATATCAGTATCCTACACTATCCTAACTCCATTGTTCAACCCAATGATTTACAGCTTGAGGAATAAAGAGTTCAAATCAGCTCTTCGTAGAGTTGTGGGAAAAACAATTTCCCTGCCACAACATTAATCTGGATCCAGCTCTTACCAAACAGTAAAGTACAGGGTATACAGAGAAAAATTCCTGGAACAGAAGTGCTCAAACAATTGAGCATTGTGTTCAGAAACAAAGATCACTTCTCCTTCATCTCCAAATATAAAATTCAGAAAAACACAACTTCTTGCCATGCTCACATGAATTATTGCCCATTGAAGTTTTTTCATTTGAGTGAAAAATAATGGAAGGCTATTATAGGAAGGTATGTATGTGGTTAGAATTCTAGGCTCTGGTAAATACTATCACCCAATCTCAGCCAGACTATAAACTAACCCTGCAAAATATGGCACAACCCTAAATCTCTGTTCTAGGAACTCAGGAAGCTTCTATCTCTAGATAGATCTCTTTCTGGCTGTTTTCTCAATCTCAGGCTTTCAATATAGTCAGATTATAATTTTTACATGAGTCATTTGTAAAGTGCCTGTTACAATGTTTAGTACATGAGATACATCCAAATGATGTTCAAGTAAGAAAATTATGCAATGTTATCTATTTCTGTGTTTCTAATGTATTAATGGGAGATTTTTTTCCTAACTTTTCATGCACTGGCACAAATCTAAATTTGATCAACATACCTTGAAGATATTCACAGGGGTAGGGGCTAAATAGAAGACTTAAATCACATGGATTGTCCAGGAAAGACAAGCTAAGCTTAAACAAATTCCATTAAATATTCACCAAATGGAAAACTCTGTGTAAAGAGTCTATTCACCATGCAACTCAGGAGTCTGCATGTGCATTGAAGCCAGAACTTGAGTTAGACATTTTAATTATCTCTCCTTTCTATTGCTGAGTTCTTTTGCTGATTCCTTCTTATCTGGAGCAGCTATTGCTTCTTCTTTTTTTTTTTTTTTTTTATTTCAGCATATTATGGGGGTACAAAAGTTTAGGTTACATATATTGCCCTTGCCCGCCCCCCCCAAATCAGAGCTTCAAGCCTGTCCATCCCCTAGACGGTGTGCATCACACTCATTATGTATGTATGCACCCATCCCCTTCCCCCCTCACATCTGCCCGACACCTGATTAATGTTATTTCTAAATGTGTGGAGCAGCTATTGCTTCTTAATTTTGAATTTTCTTTTGTTTAGATCATGATATGCCAGTTTAATCTATGAGCCAATAGGTGGTGCCTGTGGATGAGAATCAACCACACCCTGTGTGATTGATTCAGTAAATGCTGTAAAGAGCATGCAAAGTGACCTCCCTGTCAGTAGGTGGCACTTGTCAGAAGGACCTAGCTGCAATGTTGTTTTGAGGTTCTGTGATCAGCTCTAGCTCCTCAGGAGAAGCACTTGAATGCCCCAGGTGATGCGTGGGGCCCTGAAACTTCCAGATGAGTCCTTATTCTCCACCTCAGCAGGTGCAGGAGAAGGAGTGAGGCTGGGCAGGGCTGGGTTGGGTGAGTCTGCCCTAACATTCCATAAATGCTGGCAAGGGATCTGCTTTGGCAGAAGTCAAAAGTCTGCTCCCTGACTCTTGGCAAAACTGCCAGGGAGGGGCTGAAGTGGCCCCACTCAACCAGAAAGTTTGCATATGGAGGCAGGGCTGTCTGAGACCCACAGTCTGGCAGTCTGGAGCAGGCCTCGCTCCTTTCCACCCTTCCCATTCCACGGTTTCTTCTGGGCCTCTGCTGGCAGGAATGACCCCAAGCCAGCCGAGCTCCCCCACAATTGTGGTGTGGGCCAGAAGATTCCCTGCCCAGGATCCCAGCCTCAGCTGAAACGGCAGCCCTCCCATGAGAGAAGAGATTCCCCACAAGCACGCTGCAGCTAGGACCCACATTGCACTGTCCGCATTGATTTGCCTCTGCAGGCACCCACACTTCCTGAGATTAATGCACAAATATCCCCTCTGTGCCCCCATGCAATAAGATCGAGGCCTGGGTGTAGGGGATCTGACCTGCAGGCCCACTGCCAGGGCCCTGGAGATCAGTCTGTAACCATGCCAGGGAGAAGGATGCTGGTCCTGAGTCACCCATGGGGTAGCCAAGCTGGTTCAATGTCCCTCTGCCTTGGGATGTGTTCTGCTCTGATGGGGCCACTTGGCAAGCAGCACCAGGAAAGGCTGACAGACAGGGAGTTCACAGTTGGAGCACCCCTCAATCCACTGCAGGACCCCAAAAGGAAAGGTCTGAACCTCATTCCCTGTGGAAGCCTCCATGTGGCAGCTCAATTGTCTCTCTTGGCAGCCTTGTAAGGGGGATGGGAAGGGGAGAAAAAGAGTCTGAGTGGAGGAAAGTGCACACTCTGGTCATCTCCAACCCTCTCTCCAGGAGGCAGTTCACCAAGAATGACTGGCCTCTGGAGTCACACAGATCACTTGGGACCCACTAGACCTCTGTGGCTCCTGCAGTCTGGGCCAGAGTTGGGGAAATGTCTGTGTGGGGACGAGCAAGACAGAGCCTGAGGAGTTGAAAGCCCCTGGGGAGGACAAAGGCACCTGATGGGTAGAGAAGCAATACGGCGCCTGCTGTCCATCTCGGGTCTGTGGGGTGGGAGGCACTCTGGGGTGGCTGGGATCCTGGTGCCTCGTCCAACAGAAGGTCCCCACTCACTGGTGGCAGCACTCTCTGGGCTCGTGTGGGCAGAAGGTCTCTCTAGCAGCTCAGGAGCCCACCAATAATCCAAGATGTGAGGGAGGGAGAAATTAACCCCTCCACCTACCCTTCTCACTGGTCTCCAACCCTCTCAGGATTTAATCTCCACTGATACTTTTCTCCTTCCAGTTCTGCTCCTCAACCTCTTCCCAAGGAGTCTCCTGTAGGTTCAGACACCCTTCCTTCAGACCCTCATCCAATGTATGTTTGTCTGCCTGTTTTTTCCTCTTTCATCTAAAACTTCTCCTTCTTACTGAGATGTTGTGGCTGGTGGTATCTCTGGTCTGCCATCTTGGCTCCCTGGTACATGCTTTCTAAAGGTCAATTTACAATGTATAACAAAAATCATAAAAATGTGAGTAGATCAACAAATATCACTGCTAAAATTTCCTCATAGGCAATAATGAATAAGGATTAAATGCCATATATCACATGGTGTTTTTTTTAAAGTAACAGTGTGATAAAATATACAAAAACTTAAAATCCAATAAATATAATACTCTGCCTTAAGTTATGATACTATTATAGATCTACATTTATGCATGTGAAAATATATTCACTATGTATTCTATGTGAAAACATAAATTACAAAATGGTGCAAATAATATGATTTCATTTTTTAAAAATATTATGTGTGTTTATTGTGGGTCCCAAGACCAACACCACATTCAAAGCTTCACTAAAAGGACTCACAAGATTCAGAATATAGTTGTCTTCACAGTTAAGATGGATTACTGGGATTTAATGAGAATATACACACAGCCAAATCATTAGACTAGACATGGTGGCATCTGGAGGAATCCATGTGCAGTCCTTATGCTGTCTCTTCCCATGAAGGTCACACAGAGTACATTCTTCCCCCAGTAACAAAAAGGCAGCAACATCTGGGCTGTGTTTCTTCCCAGGAAAACCCATTAGAGACTTGTTATCCAAGACTTTCATTAGGGCTTGATCACATTGGTATCCTCTGCCTAGCATGTACCACAATTTCACATTCTTTGTACAAACATTCAGGCACAGCGAGCCACCCTTATCAACTAGGGAAAGTCATGTGTAAGTCAAGAACTGTTCATCAGCCAAGTTCTCAGAAGCCAGTGAAAGGCCAATCTCACAAGCAGGCTCTCTAAGGACAGCAGCTCAAGCCTGCCATGTTAACTGTTTTCTGCACAGTGCGCATATGGAAAAGACAGAAACATATGTGGCAATCTGTTAATAGACATGACATCTGGGTGGTGGTGGTATAGAGAGATTTTATTTTTTTCTTAATACATTATATTTGTTTGTATTAAATGTTTTACTTTCATAGCCATCAATGGGGACCATTATGCACCGTAGTGTCAAAGTGAATGGACTCTAGAGTCTGTCACAAGCTGGGCCACCTGGTGCTTTTCTTGATTATATGGTTTAAACTGCCTGGTGTTGTTTATGGTTATCAGGTATACTTCATTTGGTGCTGACTGGGCACCGACTCTTCCTTCCACATGTGGTTGCAGAAGCCTTGATCTTCAGTTTCCTTTTTTATATTTGCTGAAGCTAAATCTGCAGTAAATGAATGCCAGAGCCCTTTTCCCATGGTAGGGGACTTTTTCTGGTCTCTTTCCCTTGGGTCATATATTAGGCTTAACATAAATATTAACACAATTTTTTTTATTTCAGTTTATTATGGGGGTACAAAAGTTTAGGTTATGTATATTGCCCATGACTCCCAACCCCCCCGAGTCAGAGTTTCAAGCGTTAACACAAATATTAAAGTTATATTTTTAATTACTTAATTCACTTCATTCCATTTAACAAAATTATGCATTTGCCTCTGACTTGGCTGTCCTTTTGTCTGATGCTTGTGTCAGTATTTACTGTATTTTCTATTTACTTGTTTAGACCCAGAAAACCTCACATTGGGACCTATAAGACTTCTCCATTGCCAGGGGTTTCCAATACTTGCCCAGAACATGGGATGAGTGAGATTTTAGGGACATTTATCAGTTAGTTATGTTTGGGAGTAGAACCAAGTAACCTGAATACTAATCCTGACTCTGCCACCAGGCAGCTGTGTGGGGCATTGGGCTGGTTATGTCACCTCCCCAGCCTTGGTTTCCTTCTCTGTGAAATAGAGATCACATAAGGACCTTTGGACTCTTTGAGACTCTAAACACCCTGGAACAAGATATCTGACTAGATAGTCTATGCTTCGGGAGAAATATAAGAAAGGCTGAATCCAAGGAATGGCTGGAGGGGAAAGATCAAGTGTATGTCCCTCGCTAGGAAAGTAAAATATGCTACAAAATCAAACTGACTCTGGCATACCCCGCCTGGATCTTGGCCCTACCAGACAGACAATTTCAAAGGGACAGATTCTGAGACCCTTAGGGCTGTAAAAGCATGGAACCATCTGGTACTGTTTTTGCTAGCCTTTAGACATTTGGAAGACTTCATCAGAAACAGACAATTTCTGCACAAGAGAACACAGAAAACCCAGAAAACCCAGAAATAGAATGTCTAACTGACTACATGGAACTAGTATCCTATATTATCAGTGCTAATATTATTGGATTTTCACTTTTTTGTTTTATATGTGGATATATTCTGGGGGGTGCTCATCCTTCTACCTGTCCTATTCTTCATTGGCACATGCTTTATTATGCCTCTCATTGCACATAGCTATGTTTATATTTAATATCTGTCTTCTCTACTAGATCAGATCAATCTATATATTTTATTTACCTCTGTATCACTATAATGCCTAATGTGGTGCTTTCCAAATCATGACACTCAATGAATAATTGTGGAGTGAAAGTCATTCCCTTACAATAATTCCCAGGAGGGAGGTAAGAAATTCAGTTGTTTGAATTTATATTCAGGCATTGGGTGTAAAAACAGGACAGAGACTACCTATATAATTTCCCAAACTGCCAAGCATACCTGCATTCACCAGCCCTTGTCTTCATCTCTTAAACCTTATCAAATCAATCTTTATGTAAGTGACTTGTTTGGAGAATTTGGTTTCCCCTGGCCTCTCAGTGTTTTGTAGCCTTTTCATCAGAAAGTACTTAAACTTCCCTATGCTAAAAGAATACTCATCTACATTTTCAGTGCTTTACAAAGATGAAAATATTTTTGCAGTCTGAATTATTTTCTTCTTATCTTTGTCCAAGCTTAGTCATTTATTTTCTCTCTTGCTTTAGTTCTCCTTAAATCTCAGAAGGCCCTAGTCCTTGGAATCCCAGAAGGCTATCAATACTCTGCAATATAAATATAGAATCTAAATTGACATATTAATACAGAGTAGGTTATTTCAGCTTCTGAAGACTTGAAAAATGTTTGGACATCTAAGTGTCCAAATAAACCCTTTATGAAATGCTTCAGTGCCTTTTCTTCCAATTGTTTAATATTTCAGGACAAATGTCATTGCTTTTACAACTGACTTTCTGCTGCCTCTTTCAACATTTAAAAGACCTACAAGACTGTAAGTCATCAAACTCAAAGTCACATGCCAGTTTACTTCATTTTTTAGCTATAAGTGGGTAAGTGTATTTTCTTTTTCAGTTTGTATCCGAAGAAAGAAACATTTTCTACCAGGATTTCAAATTTGAATACATTTGCGTAAATTGTTTTTATTGTTATGAAAAATATTTTGCACCAAAGTAAAAATTTATTTGTTCTTTTCTTGAAATGAAAAATCTTCTGCTCTGAGTGTACATACACACACAAGTACAAACACATATACACATACTCACGTACATACCATATCTTAATACATCACATTGAAATGTTGAGGAGTCAAGTAATAGAAGTAACTAGGAGGGCAGGAAATCTCAACAGTGTAGATTTCCCCTTTTTTAATAAAAGATGATTTTGAGAAAAATAAAAACTTAGGAATGCTATGGATTATACTAGAAAAGCAGAGAATGCATTCTAGAAAAAATAATAGTATCTGAGAAAACTCAGAAACAAAAGGAGAATTAAACTATGCCATCATTTATTAATTGTTTAATTAGAGTCTATTATGTGTCCAGTACTGCTGTAAGGGCTGAAGGGCTGAAGATCATTTAGAAGACATTGTTATGGCCCCTTCCCCAAAGAAACAATCTAAGTAAGTATGTGAGGCATCTTTATAGGCAAATTAATTATAAAGTAATACAAGATAGCATCTAACCTGTTCACATACATGTATGATTTTAAGATCCCTAAGAGTTATGAAGAGAATGAGCTTCTATCTGTGTGGGCTCTAGTAGTCAGAGAAGTTTTATTGGAGGACATGAGACATGAAGGAGATCCAAAACAATGGAAAACAATGGGAAACAATGGGAAAATAGGTATATGAAACGGCGTGGAAAAAAAGTATACAAACTGTACTATGGTTATGGCTAAGAATAAAGGATGTCTTTTCTAGAACCAAATTCTTGAAGAACTTAATTATTTAGGGGGATGTTGAAAGCTGTTTGATTTATAAACTGTGATTGAAATTAAGCAGCATCCTCTTGACCTTCCTTATCTTTGAGTGTGTTCACCATCCGTATCCTTAATTTACCTATTTTCCTAACCCCTTTGTCCTTTTTTGTCATCTCCATAATTTTAGGATTAAAGAAAATAAAGTTCATATGAGTTCAAATTTGATAGGTCCAGAAAAATGGATGATTAAAATTAAATTATTCCAGAAAAGTCAGAAATGGTAAAATAAGTTTCACTTGAACAAGCAGCATGGAACTGTTTTAGTCCCTTGGAAAAAATATATGAGTAGATAAATTTGTTATAAGGGAAAGAACAGTTGGCATAAAATGTGGTGGGTAGAAAGCTGATTAGAAGTCATAAGACAAATTCTAGTACTGGAGCTACCACTTGAGCACATTATTTAATTTTTAGACTTTGTTCAGGTCAAAAGCTTTGAGTGCATGATAAACCACAAATTATGTGACAAGCTAGGGATTCTACTATTAATAAAACAAAATTGTTTCTGCCCATAATTCTATAGAAAGAGCCAAATATATAAGGAGATGAATTTAAATCAATATGCTAAACGCCATGATGAAGATGCTCACAGATTACTCTACCTAGGTGATGGCACTTAGTGCACTTGCCTTACCTGCAAGATAGAGACAAAGACACTTGTGCTATCTACCAGGATATTTGGTTCAAAATGAGGTAGCTTACATGAAAGCACCTTGTTTTCTGATATAAAGGAAAAGGCTATTAGAGCAGGTGCATGGAACTACCTAAGCAAATAAGTCATGGCACAGGTGATGAATACTGAACATACACAAGGATGTTATGTCAAGCAACTCCTTACATCTTATAGGCACTAAAACAGCCAGCAAGCTGGGAAATGCTGAGTATTATGCTGGTGTATATATTATACCTGGTTTCTCCCAAATCTCTGAACCTGATTCTGAAAGTAAAAATGATTAGGGCTCTTGAAAGAGGGATGTCCTTTATAAGATCGTGTAAAGTTCTGGAGATAGTCTCTTCTCTTTGCTTTTACCCTGACACTTTCTGCTTATTTCATTTGCAAGAGATTCAAGGTGAGTTCTTGTTATTTTCTCCCCTTTTTTCTAATATCAGCCTTGATCTTCCTGCTCTATCCCTACCCCAAGGGGTCATCAATCTATTCTGTTTCATAGGCAGAAATGCCATAGCCTTGTGACACAGAGTTTATGCTTATGCCCCTTCCCAATTCCATAAACATACAGAACATGTAGTAGAATCATGAAAGAGAACCCAAAGGCTAAAGACTCCTTAGATGAGAAACAAAGTGTAATTTTCATTAGAGAACCCTGATTTGATCATTCCACAATGTATACATGTATCAAAAGATCATACTTTACCCCATAAATATTTATAATTATTGTCAATTCTAAATAAAATTTAAAAAGATAACTAATTTTTAAAAACATGAAAATGACAATCATATTTAACTATGTATATTTAAATTCCTTCACTCATTTTTTTCTTTTAAAAAAAAAGAGCTACATGGACAAGAACATAAGACTCAAATACAGGGAAACTGTGTCCTGATTCAGAGGTCCAGGATTTTCTAGTGTTCAAGTATCAGACCAGGATACCTGTCTCTCAACTCCTGTGACCATGGATGTGCATGACAAAGGCAAAGACAGCTAACACATGGATTGCAGCTATTAACGTACTGTTTCAAGCACTTTACTCATATTATCTAAGTTAATTCTTTTAGCAGCCCTATATATTATAGTATGTTCTATTATTTATTATACAAATGAAAAGAAAACTGAGTCAATCTGACGTTCATAGCTCTAAGTGGCAAAAACAAGATTCAAACTGTAGCATTCTGGCTCTTGAGTCCATGCTCTGAGGCAAGTGCTTTAATGCTTTTATAATAATAATTAAATGGATCTTGATATTAGGGAAAGAAACCAACATATTAGAACAGAATATACATGCAAGAAGATACATACAGCACAAGGAAAATAATTTAAATTGTCTTTTCCATATTAAAGATAATGTTCTTAAACTGAGAAAAATGGATTTTGAAAATACTAAATGGCTTTTTAAACTTTTGAGTATTTCTATAATATAGGCAATCTTTCCCCTATTATTGCAGATTAATAATTTCTTGTAAAAATTATCAAAGTCTAGATAGACTGAGAGAAAGAAATATTAATATTCTGAGTCTGACACTATACTTAAAGTGAAGGCATTGGAAAAATGTTTATATTGCAATAATAGTTATCACTTTGTCTCTCCCAAACTCATTCAGAGAAAAGTTATCCAGATGCGAGGTTTCAACAAAACCACAGTGGTCATGCAGTTCATCCTGGTGGGCTTCTCCAGCCTGGGGGAGCTCCAGCTCCTGCTTTTTGTCATCTTCTTCTTCCTGTACTTGACAATTTTGGTGGCCAACGTGACCATCATGGCTGTTATTCACCTCACCCGGACTCTGCACACCCCCATGTATGGTTTTCTATTCATCCTGTCATTTTCTGAGTCCTGCTACACCTTTGTCATCATCCCTCAGCTGCTGGTCCACCTGCTCTCAGACACCAAGACTATCTCCTTCATGGCCTGTGCCACCCAGCTTTTCTTCTTCCTTGGATTTGCCTGCACCAACTGCTTTCTCATCGCTGTGATGGGATATGATCGCTGTGTAGCAATTTGTCACCCCCTGAGGTACACACTTATCATGAACAAAAGGCTAGGGTTGGGACTGGTTTCTCTATCAGGAGTCACAGGTTTCTTTATTGCTCTAGTGGCCACCAACCTCATCTGTGACATGCCTTTTTGTGGCCCCAACAGGGTCAACCACTATTTCTGTGACATGGCACCTGTTATCAAGTTAGCCTGCACTGACACCCATGTGAAGGAACTGGCTCTATTCAGCCTCAGCATCCTGGTAATCATGGTGCCTTTTCTCTTAATTCTCATATCCTATTGCTTCATAGTTAACACCATCCTGAAGATCCCCTCAGCTGAGGGCAAGAGGAAGGCATTTGCCACCTGTGCCTCACACCTCACTGTGGTCTTTGTCCACTATGGCTGTGCCTCCATCATCTACCTTCGGCCCAAGTCCAGGTCTGCCTCAGACAAGGATCAGTTGGTGGCAGTGACCTACACAGTGGTTACTCCCCTCCTTAATCCCCTTGTCTACAGTCTGAGGAACCAGGAAGTGAAAACTGCACTAAAAAAATTTCTGGAAATACCTGTGGCAACTAAGATGAGCTAACAAAAAAATTTTTAAATTAACTAGGAAAGCATGGAAGAAAGCAAAGGTATGACATTTTCCCTGACCTTTGAGACATGACTTGTATCATGCTTTAGACACATCTTGGGCAGTGTTTCCAAGAAGTAAGACTACTGTTGCTTTTTGGTTTTCTAACATATAAAAAAGTCCAAGTCAATCTGAACCCTACATTGTCCAATGCCAAGAAAGAAAGAAGAAGAAAGAGAGAGAGAGAGAGAGAGAGAGAGAAGAAGAAGAAGAAGAAGAAGAAGAAGAGAGAGGAGAGGAGAGGAGAAAAAAGGAAGGGAAGGGGAGGGGAGAGGAGGGGAGGGAAAAGGAAGAAAAGGAATTCACACTTAGTGTAAAGAGAAGAGCATGAGAGTTTTTCAAGGGAAGACACAACCCAAAATGAAACTCAAGACAAGGATTACTCTTCTGGATGAAAGAAAGACCAGAATTTGAAGTGGCTGGAAGCATTTTATCTAGGACACAGGAATTCATCTAGTAAACCCGCTTTGTAGTGGGTTCTTTATGTACCAAAGAGAAAAAATTAAGATGAATAAATTTATAGTTTATGGAGGTGGAGAGTGGGTAAGTGAAAAGATGAACACCAGAAAAAAATATGATAATATAAGATAATCAGATCTGTTAAAAAGATATAAATAAAGGTTCATGAGACTCAAAAGCACAAGTATTTATTCCTTCTAAGAGAGAAAAAGGTTTGGAATAGTGGGATGGGAAGACAGGAGAGAAAATTTAAACCAGGCCTTAGATAGAGAACAACATTTCAGTGCTAAGGAATTGGGTTTTCCAGTGACAAAACCATTAGTTACAATTACCAGAATTGTTGATTTTTTTCAAAGCTTAATTCTAGATTTTTACTATGTTAATTTTAAATTAAATACATTTTATTTTTGTTTGTAGTTTATGCTTTGTTTTCACATAGTGATATGTTTAAGTCACTCATGTAATTTAATTTTATTTTATAGTGGACTAAAAACAACCAAGAATGACGTCCTCATTCCTGCTGTCAAATGGGACATAGTGTTCTGAAGAGGTACAAATGGCCCTAATCTTTCAGTTCACCATCCCTATGGTGCTCATATGAACCTAACATTTTCTTGTAATAATTTGGATTATAAACACTGATCAGAATTGAGTTTAAATTCTAACTCACTTTTAAGATATGTAATTTGAGACATGTTATTTAAAACTATTGAAACTAAAGAGCCTTGAATTTTTTCATCTGGACAACTGAGATTTTTTTTTCAAGTGAATATGTGAATTATATAATTAGCACAGTGTTTGTCTTCTAGTTGAGAGAATCAATTACTGTTAATTATACCCTTATTCTGCCCAGAGACCCAACCCACACTAGAATAAAATCCTCCTGATTTGTCAAAAATATGTTAAATCACACAAATGGAAAACTGTTATTACTATTTATATGACTGTGAAAATTACATATAAACAAGAAAAATATTTTTATCTAACAGATTAATCAGCATGCTCCATTCCCTGTGTAAAGCACCCTGATTTCTATGGAGCAATCAACACTCTTGTTTAATAGATTATTATCTATTGTGCCTGCATATTTCAGCCCCTACAAGTTGTCAGTCACGTTTGTTCTCAAAACTAATTATAACAGTTGTATTTATTATTCTATTTACTCTACTTGTGAAATGTAATTTTGTACTATGTAACCTGGTGAAGTGTGATTGCAAAAAAAAAAAAAACACAAAAAACATATTTGTTTCTAATACAGCAAAATGAGTGTTTTGGAAAGACTAAATATGCTCTAGAAAATAAAATCATAAAAATCTGAACATCTTATTTACCTGGATTATTTTGCAAGTGTCTCTAAGATGCTACTCATCTTTAAATTCACCAGAATTTGTATCATGCTTTATGGGTGGGCTTATCCTAGAAGTACTCCTAAGAAATCTTATCAAGTAGTCCAATATTCTAAGTAAAAGCCTTATCTGTAAATGAAAATATTCATAAATATATATACATTTAAATGTTTTGAGTTAAAATAAAACATTTTATTATATGAGTCATCCTTTTGATTTTCAGCTCTATCAGATATTTTGGATTAAACAACAAATTACATGGATCTATTGGGCAAATGAGAGGGTTCTATTGTATGTTTTCAGCTGTGTAAAAACATATTTTTCTATAGATGAGAGTAGAAATATAATATCCAAAAAAGCAAATTGTGCTACAATGATATTATGGGTGTATGGCTGATTATTTTTTCCTTAAAACCATTTAAGGCTATATGATTTTATGATTTACTCTGTAACTTAAGTTGCATACGCAATAACAACTCTTGTTTTTCCAAGTTATTTCTCAACCCCCTCCATGCCTTATTAGAAAGAAATTCACTATTTCCTTCCTGAGGCCGGCCTTCTATCCTGAATTTTTCAAAAACTCTAGGAATTTGCACATTTAAAGGGTGAATCAGAGTGGTATCCACACGAAAGCAGAGAGAGGGCTGGTTCACTAGGTGCTGTTGGTCCTTCCTGTCATACATAATATCATCAACACATGACTGACAGGCAGTGCTGATTCATTCTCTTTACAGTGGACTTTGCAAGTGGCATGGTTCTTTGAAGGATATTAGTCTATTTCTCCCAGATAAATTACGAGTCCTTCACACTTGTACTCCTCAGGTTTAGCTCTGCTCCTCTTTAATTACCATTTACAACTCTGTCTAAGCCACCAGCTACCTCAGGAACACTAAGTCAGAATTTGTTCTATTGTGTAGGCCCAGAGCTGAAGTTGCCATCTCTCTTTTCTCCATGGGGATACATGTCTGCTATAGGGGAGCTTCTCCTTTCAAATTCTCAAAAGACAATTTGATCATTACACAATGTAAACATGTATCAAAACATCACACCCCATAAATACGTACATTTTTTTTAAACAATTGAAAGATCTAATTAAGGTATTTTTCCCCCCCACCAAACAATGAGGGAAGTCACTTGTAAGGCAAAATACGCTTGAAACTCCAGGGTTTCCTTTATATACCTTTTCAAGTGTGTCTACCTACCTACCTGTGAAAATTGCTTCCAGTGATTTAAATGTGATTTTCTCACTAGAAAAGTAGGACGATTAAACAAAAAATAATGAGATTAAACTGGCCATAAACTTCCTCTGGCAAGGTATTCCACACTAACCATTATCATTTCAATAGTAAATAAAATATAAGCTTGAAAAGAGGATTACCTGAAGTGTTCTATAAAATGTCACATTTAACTAGAGTACTTATTTTAAGAAAAACAATTTATCTTTGCTGTCTCTGATAAGGAGCCTAAGAAAGTACCTATTACATGTCTCAAAAGAGAAAGTCATAGATCTTTTGCTCTGAAGTGATGTGAGTATCAGAGAGAGAAAGGAAAGCTTTACTATGGAGAAAGGAAACCTTTTCTTAAAAGGAGAGGTTGAAAAATTTCCAATTTATTTTTCATGTCAATTTTTTCTAAAATCATACATTAATAGAAATGTCAAAAAATTAATATTTTAATTAAAAATGTAGGTGTTTATTTTAACCAATATTTTGAAATGTAAAAGGTTCTTTTAAGTTTTTTATTATCCCCAAAGTAGATTTAAATTTTTATCAGTTTTAAAAATCATTCCCTTTTGTGTAGTTGAATCAATTAATTATTTTTGAAACCAATAAACTAAAAGAACTTGAATAATGAAGGAAAAGAATCTCCAACACAGATGACAGAATAAGATCATAGTCCTTTTAGCAAGTAAGTTTTTTGTTTTTTGTTTTTTTTAAATGAAAACCTCCAGGCTTACTATGGGTCTTTAGTAGAGACTAAATATCCAGAGGGCACAATCAGATATCTGATGCATATAATCACAAAATTGGGTATTCTCAACAACTTTTAGTCATTAATTGGAAGAAGTCATGTGTGACTTGAATAGAAAAACCCAAACACACAAGTATATGAATATATAGTTTACAATCCCAGAATGCACATATTTTTAAGTTTTAAATATTGGCCTTTGATTTAATTTTTATTTGTATAAATTTAAGGGGTACAAGTGCAATTTTGTTACATGGATATATTACATAGTGGTGATAAAGAAAATGTGGTATATACACAATGGAATACCATTTAGTCATAAAAAAAGAATAAAATCATGTCTTTTGCAGCAACATAGATAGAACTGCAGGCCATTATGTTAAGTGAAACAACTCAGAAACAGAAAGAACATGTATATTTTTTAAGCATACTCCTATTCTTCTTTCAGTCTGTAATTATGTATGAAAACCCCTAAGCCTTGTTCATAGTTAGTTCTGCTTGATAAATCAGTACCAAGAAGAGGTTGAATCTGTGGTCACTCAGAGAGGGACCTGAACCATAACAGGGCAAATCTTTAAGCAGAACATGTGGTTTCCCACTTTATTTGGTTGGACACCCAGGGGTCAGTTTCACAACACATTGAAGTTGGTATGTCTTACCTAATTATCAGAGACCTGGAAGAAAGGTCAGACCATTGATAACAAGGAAATTTGGAATAAAAGATAAGTAGAAAAGACCCTAAGAACAATCCTTGAATGTAAATATAATTGTATTCACATAAATGTTCATTAGTAGAACCCCCCAAACACAAAATGGTCTTAATAATCCAAGAGACATGGTAACCTACCCTGAGACCATCAGTTATCCTCCTTTCCAACCAAGCTGGTATGTATGAAATGGGATGATGGACAAGGTGGCTATGTCAGTGGTGGTAGAAGATATCCATGCACACAGCTTGTCATGAGTTCATAAATGTTGATTTTGCATTTTCTTTCCTGACGTCCAGTTGATTAAAATTTTCAAGAATGTCTGGCCCTCCACATCCACCTCACACTGGTTCCACTGTACCTGCCAATACTTCATTTTTATTCTCCTTAGACTAGATTATCAGGTAGATTACCAGCAGAAAGAATGGCTGCCTTGACCTTTAATCTTTTCAATTCTATGTGAAAGAAAAATCTGTTTTCAAGCAGACCAGTATCTTACAGAAATACAGAGTAGTCACTTCAAAAATAATGTACATGTTGTGTAACATGTTGGGCATTATATTTGAAAATAAATTTCCACAAGAATTCTATTACTCTAGAAAGAAAAGATTCAATTGTAGATAAAGTATTTCAGCAAATACATGTGGTATATAATGAAATGGGTTTTGCTTTGTTAAAATAAATAAAATGGGGACCAGACCTGAAGAATCTAAACAAACAAAACCAGTTAGGCCTCATAAGTGACCTTAACCTTGCTTGATTTGCAGACATAAACAAAACTTAACGAGCTAGTTTTTGTGAAAGCCTATGTTAAAGGAAAATAAAACTTAAGGCTGACCAATCAGAAGCAATCAACTAACTTACAGTTATTTAACTAGAACCTTCCAGCAAGATAAATGAAATAAGGCAACAGTATAACCATAATTGATCAAATATTTTCTTTGCTTTACTTCCATGTTTGTCCTATAAAAGTTTTCCACTATGTTCCCTCCAAGGAGTCCTGTAACCACTTCCAGTTTGGAGCTGCTCGATTAATGAATCACTGGTTATTCAAATACACTTTCTAAAATTAAAAAAAAAATACATTATTAAAATTAATAAAATAATAGGAAGGAAAATCCTAGAGGAAAATAAACTACCAATTTATATAACTTTTATTTATAATGTACATGTATCTTTCAATAAAATAAGAATATTTCTACTTTTATGTATATTTTCTCCTATAAGAAAAATAGAAATAGGAAAATTACTAAGAATAACAATATGAATAAGGATGAGGAGTAAAGTAATGAAGATTCAGCCAAGTATATTTGATAATAAAATTCTAATTCTTTTACCATGGAGCTTTTAATATATTTTCCATATCAATTTTAATTATGTAAACATCTCCTCTTTCCTAGAAATGTTTATTTTTTAATGTGTGAGGAGCTGACACCTGAGATATCGTACTATCATTTTGATGTATTTATTTAGTCTGTTAGAATTAGTAAAACTTGTATACTATAGTTATTACACAAAAGTTTTTATTATTTAATAAAATAAGTAGGGCCATCAATAATGTGCATCTCCTAGGATATGAAGATTTAAGTTTGCATAGTTAGTTCTCCTTTTTAGAATATTTGGTTAATTTAAATATTTAAACACCATGGTTGCGTTTAGTTATTGCATATAACTGCTGGGAAAAGCTGTCTCATGCACATGGCCTTTTGCTCCACACTGGGCCATGTAAGAATTGGTGTTAGGCCTGGAATACTTCCTTATCAAGAGATGAAGAGCCCACACAGCCTGTGCCAGGGTCATCATCTGTTATGGGATTATCTTTCCCTGTTTCAGATTCATTAAGAACTGAGGGAGCTCACCTCTCCCCTCCACCATGTGAGAACACAGCAAGAAAGTGCCATCTTTGAAGCACAGAACATGCCCTCATCAGATACTGAATCTGCCTTGATATGGGACTTCTCAGCCTCCAGAATTGTGAGCAATAAATTTTTGTTGTTTACAAATTACCCAGTCTAAGGTATTTTGTTATAGCAGACTGAACAGACTGCAGCAGAAATTGGCATTGAGAAGTGCAGTGCTGCTGTTGTAATAAATACCTAAAAATGTGGAAGCAGCTTTGGACCTGGGTAATGGGCAGAGGCTGGGAGAGCTTGGAAGTTAATGCAAGAAAAAGTGGATCCAAGCCATGGCCATCTGGTGGAGAACCCATCCACCTACAGGAAAGCTGCACTTTTGGGCTGGGGTGGGTCTTAGGGCAAGGAAGTTCCCAGCCCACAGTGCCATTTATTGGCAAGTGCGGGCATGCATTTGTACCAAACACTGGAGGGAGACTCTCAGAGCAGGGGTAGAGCAAGAGGGGCAGAGCTCACTACCAATAGTGAGTTGGTGAATTGCAGATGGCTCCTTCCCCACAAGCAGACTTTTCAGTTTGGTGAGGCCAATTCAGCTCCCTTCACAGAAGCTTTCCCCAGAAGCTTTCCCCAGAAGCCTGGGAGCCAACCTTCAATCCCTGCTGAGACAGTTCTAGGACATACATCTGTGGAGACTGAAGGCAGGCTTGTCCAACCTAACCCCACCCAGCCTTGCTCCTACATCCACCTCTGCTGTGGTGGAGATCAAGCAAGCCCCTGGGAACTACAGGGATGGCCTAGGACATTCAAGTGCTTCCCTTCAGAGGCTAGAGCCTATTACAGGCACAAAAGAACACTATTATAGTTGACTTTTACCTGCAAGCTCTAACTACTAACAGGGAGAACAACTGTACAGCTTATTACAGCATCTACTAAGTCCATCAAACAGGGTGTAGCCATTTCTTATCACAAGCACCACTCATTATCTCAGAGATTAAGCTGGGGTTCCCAATACAGATAGAGTGCTGGGGTACCACATTAACCCTGCAGGCATAGTGGCCAAGTTGTGAGAGGGCTTCCTCTACTGACACAGGCCTCTGCCTGTATGGACCAGGGACCTGCCTGAAGTCTGTGTGGAGTCATTGCACTGAACAACAGGCATGATGCAGATTGAGCAGCAGCCAATCCTGGGTTTCTTCAGCTGAATCCAGCCTTTGCTCTTGGGTACACAGTTCCAGGTCAGCATTGGACTCAGCTTTGCAGCGGTGGCCTTCATATCACCCCCACTGGACTTGGGACAGAGTGGACTAAGACCAAGTGGAGGCTCCTCTGAGTCGTACCCTGTGACTAGAAACCAAGCATCCCTCCCCTACGGGATGTGAGCACAGGAGTTGAGTGGGGTGCTGCAGGCTCTCATCTGGCAGGCTTTGGAAGACTTCTTCTGCAGGTCATGGAGGAAGTGGGGAGAACTCCATGGTCCCTGGGCTGCTCGAACTGACCTCCACCCAAATGACTTGGCATCCACATGCTCTCTGAGCCTGCAGAATGGCCAGCCACCTGCTTGCACCTGAGTGCCCTCTCCAGGTCAGATCAGCCCACCGCCCACTCAGCCCTGCTTCCAGCTCTGAGGCCTTGCTCAGAAGCCCTGTGTCTGGCTCCTTCTTAGTCCCAGCTCTGAGGCTTTCATGCCAGAGCCTGAGGCTCTGCACCTGTGACTCCCGAGCTTTCACCAGACCCAGAACACCATCCACAAGATTCCAGTACTGCACCTAGACACTAAGACCCCATTTCTGAGCCTCTATCACTGCCACAGGGCTGGGGAAACTGCCCTAAGTTCCATCGCCTCACCATGGACCCCCAACTCTTGAGCTGCCAGTACACTGGGACCTGTTTCAAATAAATGCCAACAGTCCAGAAACTCACACCCACTGACTAGATAGCCTCACCCAGCTTCCACTGTCATCTCTGTGGGGAGATGCTGGGCAGGGCAATCCCCACAATGCCAGCCTCCATGGAGAGTGTCTTGTCCAGCTGCCAACTCAAACTTTCTACAACTATCTGGTGAACAACCCAACACCCAGCACAAATATCATCCAGCTCAGGCAATACCAGTGGCAATTACAGGTGAACAGGACAAAGCAGAAAAGCTGTATTACAGGCATCTGGTATACATGCCCCTCCCCTGCCACATCAACATTCCACAGTAGGAAAAATAGGCACCATCTAGGGTCCTCTCCTTCTTCTAACCAAGCAGGAGAGTTCCCAGAAAATAACAACTGCCCTGAAAACCTATTAGCTCTGAGTTGAGAAAGACATTTCAGATGAAAGAAACCACCAAAAGAACCCTAGCAACAAGAAAAAACAAAACACTTCAACACCTGCAAGAGATCACAATAGAAGTATGGTAGGAAACTCCAACCTCAAGGAAATGGCCAAAATGACAGAAATGAAATTCAGAAAATGGATGGCAAATAAGATAAATGAAATTGAAAAGAAGGTTGAAAACCAACAAAAAGAAGCCAAATAATATTTCAGGAAATTAATGAAAAAGTCACTAAAGAGATAGCTAAGAAAGGCTATAATAGAACTTAAAGAAATGAAAGAGTCATTTAGGGAATTTCAAACCACAGCAGAAAGCTTCAGTAACAGACTAAACTGAGGAGAAGAAAGAATCTCAGAGCCTAAAGACAAGGCATTTGAGCTAACCCAGTCATTTAAAAAGGCAGTGAGGAGAACAAAAAAGGTGGAACAATCTCTTAGAGAGATATTTGACTATTCCAATCAAACTAACATGTGAATTATAGACATCCCTGAGGGAGAAGAAGAAAGAGCTAAAAGCATGGAAAATCTATTCAAGGTAATTATTGAGGAAATTTTCCCTGGTATCACCAAATATCCAGACATCCAGATACAAGATAGTCATCAAACACCAGGAGGATTTATAGCAAATAGAACATCTTCAAGACACATATTAATCAACATGGCAAAAGTCAAAATGAAGGAGAAAATATTCCAAGCAACTAGATGTAAGAAACAACTGACCTACAAGGAAAACCCGTCAGGCTTACAGCAAAATTCTCAGCAGAAACCTTGCAAGCCAAAAGGGAGTGAGGTCTTATCTACAGTCTTCTTGAACAGAGCAACAGCCAGCCTCTAAAACTAAGTTTCAAAATTGATGGAGAAATTAAATCTTTTTCAGACAAGCAAACACTGAGAGAATTTGTTATGACCTGCCCTACAGGAAATATTCAGAACTGCTTTAAACACAAGTCAGCACAATGGATACCCACAAGTGTGAAGTCATCCAAAACAGCTAAAGCTCACAACTGTCATAAAACAACAGCACAAGAGGGAAAACAAAGCAATAAGGTATACCCAACATGATGAACAGAACAGCATCCCACATATCAATTCTATCTCTTCACATTGGCAGTTTAAATTTGCCACTCAAAAGAGATAGGCTGGCTGAATGGATGAAGAAATACAACTCAAGTATTTGCTGTCTCCAAGAGACACATCTAAACCACAAGGATGCACGCAGGCTCAATGTGAAAGGATGGAAAAAATTAATCCATGCAAATAGAAACCAAAGGAGAGCAGATGTAGCCATTCTCATAGGAAAAAAAATGATTTTAAACAAAAAATGGTAAAAAATAAAAAGATGATCATTATATAATGGTAAAGAAAGCAATTTGAAACAAAAGACATAACAATCCTAAATATATATGCACCTAACACAGGAGCTCCCAGATATATAAAGCAAATTCTACTAGAGCTAAGCAATGAGGGAAATAGTAGCATTGTAATTGCCAGGGACTTCAACACTCCACTATGAGAGCTGGACAAATCATCAAAGCAGAAAATAAAGAAACGTACACTGGACTTACATGGGACCCTAAAACAAAGGGATCTAACAGACATGTAGAGAATATTCTACCACAAAACTACTGAATATACATTCTTCTCACCAGCACATGGGACATTCTCCAAGATTGATCATACATACCTTAGGCCACAAAACATGACTTAAGAAAATCAAAATCAAAATCATACCGTGTATCTTCTCATACCATAGTGGAATAAAACTAGAAACTCAATTCTGAGAGAAACACTCAATTCTACATAAAATCATGGAAATTAAACAAACTCCTGCTAAGTGATTATTGGCTCAATGATGAAATTAAGATAGAAATCAAAAGATTCCTTGATCTGAACAAGAAAAGGAACACAAGCTATTAAAATCTATGGGATTCATCAAAACCATTCCTAAAGAGAAAATTCATAGCCTTAATGCCCACATCAAAAGGTCAGAAAGATCACAGATTAATAACCTAATATCAAATCTCAAGGAACTAGAAAAAGAGCAAACCAAACCCAAAGCCAGCAGAAAATAATGAACAACAAAAGTCAGAGCAGAACTAAATGAATTGTAAAACAAAATATACAAACAATGAATGAAACAAAAAGTTGCTTTTTTGAAAGATAAACAAAATTGATAGACCTATTGAAAGACTAACAAGGAATAGAAGAGAAAGGATCCAAATAAGCGCAATCAGAAATGAAAAGGAGACATTACAACCAATAGCAGAGAAATACAAAACATCATCTGTGAATACTAGGCAAATCTCTATGCACATATACTAGCAAATTTAGAGGAAATGGACAAATTCCTGGAAACACATAACCTTTCAAGACTCCTTCCAAGAAGAAATAGAATTCCAGAACAGACCAATAACGAGCAGTGAGATTGAATCAGTAATAAAAAGACTTCTAACAACAACAACAAAAAAATCCCCTGACCAGAATGGATTCACAGCCATATTCTACCAGACCTACAAAGAAGAACTGGAACACTTACTGCAGAAATTATTTCATAACATTGAGAAGAAGGGAATCCTCCTCAGCTCATTCTACAAAGCTAGTATCACCTTCATACTAAAGGCAGGGAAGGACACACACAAAAAGAAAAACTACTGGCAAATATCCCTTATGAATATAGATGCAAAAATTCTTGGTAAAATACAAGCAAACGGATTGAACAGCACATCAAAAAAAAAAAAAAAAAAGATCCACAATGACAAAGTGGCCTTCATCCCAGGAATCCAAGGATGGTTCAACACACATAAATCAATAAATGTGATTCACCACATAAATAGAAGCAAAAACAAAGACCATATGATCATCTCAATAAATGGAGAAAAGCATTTGACACAATCCAACACCCACTGGTGATAAAAATTCTAAACAAAACAGGCATAGAAGTAATATGTCTCAAAATTATAAAAGCCACATATGACAAACCCACAGCCAACATCATACTAGTTGGGGAATAGTTGAAAACATTCCCCTTAAAAACTGGAATAAGAGAAGGATGCCCACTGTCACCACTTCTTCTCAATGTAGCACTGGAAGTCCTACCCAGAGCAATCATAATAGAGAAAGAAATGTAAGGTATTCCAACTGGGAAAAGGGGGTCAAACTATCACTTTCCACTGATGATAAGATCTTGTATCTAGAAATCCCCAAAGGCCCCACCAAGGGACTCTTGGAATTGACAAATAAATTCAGCAAAGTCTCAGGTTATAACATCAATGTACACAAATTAGTAACATTTCTATATACCAATAATTGTCAAGCTGAGGGGCAAATCAAAGACTCAATGCTATTCATAATAGCTATAAAGAAAATGAAATATCTAGGAACATACTTAACCACAGAGGTGAAATATCTCTACCAGGAGAATTACAAACACTGAGGAAAGAAATTGAAGATGACACGAACAAATAGAAAAACATATCCCATCAAAATCTCAATGGCATATTTCACAGATCTAGAAAAAAAATGGTTCTGTGCTTTGTTTGAAACCAGAAAAGAGCAAAAAGCAATCCTAGGCAAAAAGAACAAAGCTGGAAGTATCACATTACCAGAATTCAAGCTATACTATAAGGCTATAGTAATCAAAACATCATGGTACTGATACAAAAACAGAGACTTAGACCAATGGAACAGAATAGATAACCCACATATAAAACCACTTACCCAGAACCAACTTATCTTTGACAAACCAGACAGCAACATAAACTGAGGAAAAGAATCCCTCTTCAGTAAATGGTGCTGGGAAAATTGGAAAGTCACATGCAGAAGAATGAAACAGGACCTATATCTCTCACCACTCACAAAAATTAATTTAAGATGGATAAGAGACTTGAATAGAAGGTATGAAACCATAAGAATTCTAGAAGAAAATGTAGGAAAAACTCTTCTAGGTATCAGTCTAGGCAAAGAATTTATCACTAAGACCCAAAGGCAATTATAGCAACAACAAAAATAAATGAATGGGACCTGATTAAATTAAAAAGCTTCTGCACAGCTAAGGAAATAATCAACAGAGCAAATATAAAACCTACAGATTGGGAGAAAATGTTCACAATCTATACATCTCATAAAGGACAAATATCCAGAATCTATAAAGAACTGAGCAAGACAGATGCAAGATAGCAGATCAGAAACACCACCAGCCAGAGCCTCTCTGTAAAAAGGAGAAGTTTTAGGTGAAAGAGAAAAAACAAACATAGATAACAACATAGATCAGATGAAAGTCTGAAGGATGGGTGCCTGAACCTACAGGAGACTCCACAGGAAGAAGTTGCAGAACAGAACTGGATGGAGAAAGGCATCAGTGATGATTAAGTCCCAAGAGGCTTAGTGACCAGTGAGAAAGGTGGATGGAGCAGTTAACATCCCCCTCTTGTGCATCTCGGACTGTTGGAGAGCATCCAAGCTGCTGGAGAAAGTTTTTTGCCAACAGGAGCCCAGAGACTGCTGCTCCCAGTGAGTGGAAAACTTCTTGCAGACAGGGCATCAGGATCCCAACCACCCCGGGGTTCCTCAAGTGCCACATACTCAAGCCAGACAGCAGGTGCGATCTATACCAACCTTTGTCCTCCCCTCCCCTTTGTTCATCTTGCTTGTCCCAAAATAGACATTTCCCAACTCTGGTCCAGACTGCAGGAGCCACAGGGGTCCAGGGAGTCCCTGGTGATCTGTGCAATTCCAGAACCCTGTGATTCTGACCTGACTGCTTCCCTGGGAGAGGGTCAGGGATGACCAGCGTGAAGACATTCCTCCTCCTACACTCTTTTACTTCCCATCCCCCCCAACCATGACTGCTGAGACAGACAATTCAGCCACCTAAACATCACAGGTGGTATGGGAAAGGCCATACATCCTGTAACTTTTCACTGCCGCTTAACTCATGGTTAAAACAGATATAAGCTTTGCACAGTTGGACTATGGACTCTTATAAGAACTGCTACCTGACCAAAATTACATGTGCTCTCCTGGGTTAGATGTTCCTCTGTGCCTATCACCCTCAGATGGAACATGCCATTGGGGAATTTGGGGTCCTTGAGTATTTTTTCAAAATGACACTCTAACTTGGAAGGATCCACACTTTTGACACATCATGGGGTTGTCCAAGACACCCTCCCAGGAACAAAAACTGACAAGTGGCTTCATTCTGCTGTCTGTGTCCTCATACCCAACAGAGGCGTACATGCCCTAAAAAATGGTACATAGAACTTGTCATAGTTAACAATTCAGGCTGAACTACCTAAGAACAACAAGATTCATAAAACTCACTAGCCAAGGTGATGATGGGTGACTGAATAGCTCTCAATTATGTGCTGTCCTCCATGTAGTTGAAGCCCTCTGCTGGCATTAGTAACAGAGTCATGATGGTCTACTCAACAGTGACTATAATGATTAACTCTAGGGCCCCATTTTTACTTGGTGATTATATAGATAATTATTGTTGGTAAACAATCTCTCCTGTATTTGTTTTGATATATACTTTTTTGTATTTACTTTGCTTATTATTTCCTGTGTTTAGCCTTTCCTGCTTATACAAATAAATATACATATAAATGAACCTATAATTAATAGAAAGGTTTGTATACATAACACTCCTATTTGTTAAAACTGATAAAAATTAAACATATACTGTAATATTCAAACATCTTTTGCTTTGAAACTAAACACCTTTACTTCAAATTTTGAGAATCACTATTGTTCTTCATTTGAGGAATGTTTGCAGCCTAGATTTTTCTTGACACAAGAAGTGGAACCATCTCCCCTAAAGGAAATTCTCTATTCCTTAAATGCATAATCTGGGTGTTAGGGCACATACCTATCACATTTAGTGGTAAGCAAAGGTGTCATTACTAGTGTTTTAGGATAATTTTAAGAGTGACAGAGGTTGAGAACATATTTTAGGTCCTCTTAAAAAATTGAATTTAAATTGAGTTCATGTGAAACCTTTGAAACCTGTGCGATTTAATGTATTGTTATCACTTAACTTGCTAATCTTACCCGCCAATTGAAACTGAAGGAAAAGTGTTGAAAGATTCTATATTGAATCCCAAGAGGCAGGTGAGAGTGAGAATCTAATGTTATTGTACATGAGAGGCTTTAAGAGACTAAACACAAGCAAAGCAGCTTCTGGAACTAGGTATCAAATGAGGCAGAAAACTAAGGATCAATCCATACCCATACTTCTGCATGAAGCATCCCTCCATAAAGACACCTGAAGACTAGTCACAAGGTTTGAGAGAAACAGGTGGTAGCAACCCTTGGTATAGATATCATTTTCTCACCCTGTGTACCAGCAAATATGAAGCTAGTCCAAGCGCCACTGTGGACAGAAGATAGTTGGCAAATGGAAGCATAAACTGGATAGGAACAAACAAAGCAAGGGTTACTTGGTAACTGATTCTGAAAAACTGGGTTTTGAGCACAGGTAACACATGCTTTTAGTTTGCTAACTTTGTACTAGTGCAGATAAGCAGATTGGGGTCATTGAAGTTTGAATATAGATACAATCTTGCCCCATTTTGTAGTCACAGATGGCAAAGCCAGGTGACACTTGCGCTTAAGAACTCATATTTTTAAAAAATGTACTTTATTGAGGGTTGATTGATATGTAAAATGCTGTACATATTTAATATATATAACTCACTGAATTTAGGGATAACTATACACTCATGAAAACATTACCACTATCAAGGCTTTACATAAACCCATCACTTCCCAAAATTTCCTCTCACCCCCTTCACTATAACAATAGTAGTAGTATTTCTGTGTGTGTGTGTGTGTGTGTGTGTGTGATAAGAACACTTCGCATAAGACCTACTCTCTTGGCAAATTTCAAGTGTGCAATGCAGTATGTTTAGCTAGGCACTATGCTATATAGTATATTTATCATGCATAACTGAAACTTGGTACCCGTTTACTGTAATATCTCTATTTCCTCCTCCTCCCAGCCTTTGGCAACCACTGTTCTACTCTCTCCTTCTAAGAACTCATCTCCTTTTGCCTAACAATGTTTATACATGCATTCACAATGCTGCAATGACTTTTAAACCTTGTACAATGGCCTGTAAGGCCCGTTTGTCACATGACTCAAACTCACCAGCCTCATCTCCTATGACACTCCCTATCACTCACTACAATCCAGCTGCACTAGAATTCTCACAGTTTTTAGAAGACAGCCAGTCTAATGCTACTTTTATTTGTACTTCCTTTGCCTACAATGCTCTTGTCCCACATACAGCATGACTTGTTTCTTGCTTTTGCTTTATTTCTGTTCTGAAAAGTCACCTTCTCACAGAACTGCCTAAAATACCTACTAGTTATGTGACCTTTGTCATCTCATCTCTAAAATGGAAATTATCCCATATCTGCTCAGGATTTTTATGAAGATTACATGAGTTAATATGTATAAAGTATGGAGAAGAGTGGCCTATAGATTTCCTTCTGATGATTTTTATCATTTAATCAGCTATAGCCATAAAATCATACTTCTCTTATTTGCTGGCATAATTGAGCTGATGCTCAATATGTGATCATTATCACATTATTGATAAGAGGATCAGTACATTTTTGTTAATGATGTTCACACTTGGATCAGGATCATGGAAGAGGGAATGGGATGTAGGAGAACTTATAAAGGAGGCTTTAGTGACTTGTTATTCAGCAAGAATGATAAAGCAAACAGAATAAAGTTTTGATCTTCAGGAAATAATAAAATGATGGATCATTTAAAGAAGAAAATGAGGATGAGAAAATGATAAATGAGGAAGGATTATGAATCAGTTTTAATTCCTTAAGGGCAAAGTCTAAGTTCCAGAAATCCATAGGTACCTTCTGTGGGTAACCCGAAGCAGACCCCGTGCCTTTAACCACATCTCTTCCCTTGAACACAGGCTCCAGAGCAGGTGCTGTATATTTATCGTTCTTCATTTGCAGGTGATATACCCGGAGGCCTGAACTCCTGTTTAAGTTCATGTTGCTCCACTTAGCCTAGTCTTTCATAGACTCACCTTACCTCATTCATTAGATAGAAAATACCAGACAGGCATTCTCCAAGGCTATGGTTTATCCAGGGCCTGTTGCTGCCATGCTCTTCTGAGCTTAGGCCCCAGCATATTCTGATCCCATCAGTCCTACTGATTCCTCCCTCCAGAAGTAAGTGCCACTCCCAGAGAAATTTGCTAACCTCCAAGAATATTCCCTCCATCTCTTCTTCCAAACCTACCTTCTATCATTACTACTGTATTTGTGTTCACAACAGAACATAGTAAACTCAAGGTCTGAACTTTCAGTAGAGCAGATTACCTTCTTGGTTTTATACCTTGTGAGAATGGAAACTGTCATCCATCCCTAACTATTGGGAAAACCACCCTGACCCTCTAGAACAATAAGTATCCTACTCTAGGGTTCCAGCCAGAATGATACGATTAACAGTACTAAGTGACACCTCTGCCTTAGAGCAATTTAATTACATTTTTTGCTCTTAAGTACCAGATACTTACCTAATTCTGATAAAATTACCTCACCTAAAGGTCTACAATGCAAGGATAACCCAGAGTTTTTCTGACACTGTGGTGGACCAACATTTAAACTTCCCCAAATCCTGCTGAACTGGCATTTCTTGCAATATAGTGACTTGTCCTGAGCTTCTTTTTGAACTCTTCCATGCCAATTTATGGGAAGGAGCAATGTATATGTGCACATAGCCCATATCTGTCTTGCAGAGGAGGTATATCTTGTGCCTCACCCAAATATATGCCCACTTCTCAACTATAGTACCTTGTCAGAAGTTAAATCACAATGCATTAAGCTATTTTGTTCAGGAACCCAGAGTTTTCTGAAAATTGCTGTAGACAACAGTCATCTTTCCCTAAGAGATTCCATGTACAACAAAAGAGAAACCCAAAGAAGCACTTTGTGGCTCACTGAGTTTGTCTCTCATAGCACGAAGTCTGATAAGATGCTCTGGGATTTCCTCCTCCTTCCTAAGTTCATATCTGTATCTTAGAATCTTGCCATACTTATAAAGGCAATCATTTGAAGGAAGGAGAGAACTAAGAGTGACAATTCTGCCATATTTGCACAACATCAATGATGCACCTGCATTTTCAGTGACACCAGCACTTTAAAAATATACTAGTACCTGAAACTCTATGACTTATCAGACAGAGAGTGGCATCACTAAAATCTATTCTGGCAAGTCAAAGTTTAATATCCTTTGTGCATTCAAAAAAATATTTTTAGTTACCCACCATATGTTAGGCTATCATCTAGGCACTGAGGTACAAATGTGATCAGGATAGATAAAATCCAGGATATTACAGTGCTTATATTTTAGGTGAGAAAGGCATTAAGTACATAATAAATAAGATAATTTGAAATAAGTTAAGCATTCAAGATAATCAAAGAATATTGGAATAGAATATAACTGAGGTGAAGTGTGATATTTTAATTAGACTAATCATCAAAGGTCTGTCTAGGGAGGTGACACTTGAGCTGAGAAGAAGTTCAACATAAGTGAGGGACAGAAAGAAATCTAGTGTCACAGAAGCATAATATGCAATGGCAGAAAGATTGGACACAGTGACAGAGAAGTCAGTGTAGCCATATCAAGGGTTCAAGAGCTATTGTGACCAAAAACTAGAGTCACTGGGCAAAATCTATTCAAATGGGAAACATCAGAAATATGTTTTCACTATACACCTTGTGCCAGAAACTGAAAGATCCCTACTTGAACCTCTTCATTTTGTAGAGGCCATCCCCTGTGGACTTACACCATATAATGAAACCCTGACCTTCATCATTTACTGCTCCAAACAACCTCTTAAAATTCCACCTTCCTCTCTGGACTCTAGTGGCCTGGCTCTAGATAGGCTGTCTGAACACATTCTACAGAAGGGGATGGACTCTCAACAGTGGAAAGACTGGCCTCAATGCATGGCTATGGGTAAGAGTGCAGCCTGGTTATGTGATTATGGAACTTTGTCTGATAACTTGAAAATGCCCAGCATGGAGTTTTAAAGTTCCACTACAAATCTACATAATCTGCTCAATTATCCCATCCAAGGGAAGAGGTTGACTGAACATCTGTATGCACTCTGCACCCGAACAGCTTTCTGCTTTCCAAAGGGTTCAATCAAATGTATCTCAACTAACTAGATAATTGAAGAATGCACATTAAAAACTAAAGAAAAAACAAACTGTAAATAATAATGATAATAACAATAATAAACCAAAATAACAAAGAAAAGCAAACGCATAGCTTAACTGGCATCTATGTAATCTTTTCCTTCTTTGCCTTAGCCCTGGCTCTGCACATTACATTGTCC
Organism: Eulemur rufifrons; assembly: GCF_041146395.1. Classification (NCBI taxonomy): domain Eukaryota; kingdom Metazoa; phylum Chordata; class Mammalia; order Primates; family Lemuridae; genus Eulemur; species Eulemur rufifrons. The sequence goes on from NC_090990.1 coordinate 97,724,159, forward strand.
TCAAACCCCATGTCCTCTTCTTGCTCAAAATATGAATTTCTCTCCCTCAATATGCACATCCACAAAGACACACAGAGACGCCCACAATCGCAGGGAATTAGGAATGCCAGTTCAACCCTGTCCTCACTTTGACAAGGTACATCTCATATGTTACTATTGTCTCTAAATATCCCTGAAGGTGAATTAACACCCCAATCCCTGTGGAGTCAAAGCACTCCCCTGTCTCCTGTCCCCTTGGTGACAGACAAAGGGAGAGAGGAAGGGTTTCACTAAGAGCAGAATCAAATGATGCAGGGTCATCAAAGAGGGAATGGAGTAAAACAATATCACTTGATCTGACACTGAATTTATTTCAATCATCATTTATTGAGAAACAGTACCATCAGGCAGAACCAGTTACATAATATGTGGGATTAGTGCAAAATGAAAATGCAGTGTCTTTTTTTTTTTTAACATTGTTAGGAATTTGAAGATGACAACAGCAGAGCATTGAACTTCGCACGAGTCCCTTCAGAGCACGAGATCCCGTGTGCCTGCACAGGTCACGTGCTTATAAACCTGGCTCTGAATTCAGACAAAGCTCTTGGTCATGAATACAGACACAAACACGCAAATCCTATTTTGAAACAACTGAGAGAAAAGAGAAGAACAAAAACCTAAATAACTACTTTTCAGAGTAGGAAGAAATGAGTGTGTTTATGAAGATCTGTTAAATTTTGGGGAGTACAGAAAAACTTTGAATTGGGTAATCTGGAGAAGCTTGCCTGAGACAAAGGCACCTGAATTATAGCTTAAAGAATCAATAGCAAAGAATATGTATGTAGCCAAAGCCGGAAAAATGAAAAAAAAAAAACCAAAAAAAAAAAAAAAAAAACCCCACACATTTTTAAAAGACCGCTATCTTTGCTAAAGCAAACTGTTTTAATAAAATCATGCTTTCTTTATTAGACATGAACCATGTTAAAGATACAGGCAAAGATTTTATATATAAGGTGAAACTAAAGTCACCAGATTTGCTTTAGGCTTGTTTTCCACTTCTTCACGAATCTCCTTATGATCCACGATTCTTGTGCCAAGCAGAGCTGACGTCCTGAAGCTCTGGTGTCCTGGGTGTTGGCTCCCATAGCAAAGGAAGTTCTGGAAACATCGGAACAGATAAAGTTCCAGTCTGAGCTGTGGGAAGAGAAGAGGATCTTAATCTCAAGAAGGGAAATCAGGCCGGGTGCGGTGGCTCACGCCTATAATCCTAACACTCTTGGGAGGCCAAGGCAGGAGGATTGCTCGAGGTCAGGAGTTCGAGACCAGCCTGAGCAAGAGCGAGGCCCCGTCTCTACTAAAAAAAATAGAGAGGAATGATCTGGACAGCTAAAAATATATATAGAAAAAATTAGCCAGGCATGGGGGCGCATGCCTTTAGTCACACCTACTCGGGAGGCTGAGGCAGGAGGATCGCTAGAGCCCAGGAGTTTGCGGTTGCTGTGAGCTAGGCTGATGCCACGGCACTCTAGCCCAGGCAACAGAGTGAGACTATGCCAAAAAAAAAAAAAAAAAAAAAAAAAAGAAGAAGAAGAAGGAGGGAAATCAGAGAGAAAGGGGGAAGCAAAAAACAAGATAGAAAATAGAAGAAAGAGTTAATTAGAGGTTGAAGAAACAAGGAACACAAAAAGGCTTACCATTGTTTTTTAAACCATGAGTCAACTACAACCAACATGACCAGGGTAACTACGACCATCAAACAGATCAGTATCAGTAGGATGGAATATCCACCTGGTTGGTGACAAAATACAAATGTCAACCCATAAAATACTCTCTGTCCCACCACAGCTCAGCCTTCTCATTTCACAAGGGTAGGGGGGGTCTCCTAGAGTCTTCGTTTGTACTTTCTAGAGCCCTCGTTTTAATTCCTCCCCAACCCTCTTCCATCAAGTCACCAGTTCATCCCTTCTTTTCTCTTTAGTACCTCGAATCCCCTATTTCCATTTCCTTCGAATTTAATTACTGTCATTTCCTGCCCTTCTTTTTTTGGATTCTCCCAGTTTCATCCTTCTTGTGCCAGGCATCCTACCCATTTCCTCTGCTCCTCACAAAAGCCCTAGGACTGTCTTCCATGACTTCCCAGCTGGGCCCCAGCCCTTTCTTACCCCAGTGGAGGATGATGTCCTGGCCCTCCAGACTGCTGTGCTTCACCCGACAAGACAGGCCAGCTGCCTCCCCAGCTGCCACATCCAGGGTCGCTCGGAGATACCATGTCCAGTCAGAGTTGGGCAGGAGGTCACTGTGCTGAGTGCCCGGCTGTTCCTGCTCACCCCGCATCCACCTCACCCACACGGGCTTTGGGTAGAATCCTGAGACATGGCACACCAGCAGCAGACGGCCAGGCCCGGGACTGGGGCCACTGGACAGCCAGGCCTCGGGCTTCACTGGACGAGAGAAGATGGCGAGAAATGGAATTTAAGGGGAATCCCCTGCCCAGAGCTCAGGGACTCAAATGTTTTAGAAGTTTAAGCAATATCTTCTTTGTCTCGTGTAAGAAACACAATCCTAAACCCACACATCTAACCCCATAGCCTCTCATGTGTTTCAAAATAATAATGAGAACTGGTAATTCAAGTACAAAAGTTAAAGCACTAGGACTAGGACAGGAGGGAGAGTGGGCTCACCTTGTCTCTCCAGTTCTGACTTTCCCGCTACAAGGAGGCCTGCCAGAAATCGAGGGCAGGTATGACCAAACATGCTCTGCACTATTTCTTTAATATCTCGGTAGTGATTGAGCACCTTGCAGACATTCTGGGCCCGAGTCCCTGCTGCTGGAGATGGCACCCAGGAACTTCCCTGGAAACTGAGGAAATCTGATCCTTGATACGCTGCATTTACGAGGATTTCTGAGGCCTTCTCAGTGTGCATTTTACAGCCTGCTGATATCTGGACCACAAAGGGGTCTGAGAGTAGAAGAGAGAATCAATATGGAAAGAATGACAGAAAAGAAAAATTAACAATTTAGACAGTAATGAGATTTAAGGCAAGGAAAATTTGCTGGGAAATCATATGGAAGACTAGAGTTTAGGTGAAAAATGGGTAGGAAAAGTGTGTGAAGAAAAATTGAAGATAATAAAGGTACTTTGAAATAATTACTGGGGAAGGAGTAGATGGGAAAGCTAGTCTAGAAGAACTCATACAAGAGTGGCAAGTACAGGACAGGCCACATGAACACTCAGGCCAATGGGAAAAAAGGCCAGAAACCTGATTGGGAAACACAGAGTGTTAGGCCAGAAATTACAGGCAGAAAATCAAGAAGAGACAACTATTCCAAAGAGCCAGAACTTCAGGGTGTATTCAGGGGCATGTGGAGATACCCTTCTCTGTATGTGGGGGCCTGGGAGTTCAGGGGCTAGTGAATGGTCTAGCAGAGGAGGCAGTGGGAGAAAAGGGGAGACAGGAAACAACATCAGGAAGGTTGGATGATGCTTAGAGCTAATATACTGTCTTCCCCTTTGGAAGATGGTTGGAGTCCCGGGAAAATTATCAGCTCAGAACAATAAACTTACATTCCAATTGAAATTGACTGGCATAGGTCTGTACTTCCCTGGCAAAACCACGCAGGTACAACTGCAACAGTGCCTGTAAGTTCTTCAACTCCTGCTTGCTGAAATCTCCCTGGGACCACGGCCACAGAAAGCGGATGTTTCCCACAATATTGTCCCAGGAGTGAGTCTGCAGCTCACCCAGCCAGCCTGAGCCCTGAGTGTTCACCCAGCTGTGGTTGGCGAAGGAGGAGATCTGGAGCATGTGGAAGGAGAGGGGCTCTTCTGCTGCTGGACGATGAGATCCTAGAGTTTGGGGAGCTGAGAGAGAGGGGAATGCCAAGTAGATTGAGTGTAAACAGATGGGAGATGAGATGCCACGAAAAGAAGAGGACCCAGAGAGGAGAGGAAGGATGGAGATAGTTACACATATTGCACTACCGCTTCTCCCCTGGGCCAAATTCCTATCCCCAATATCAAAGACAGAAATTGGGACTGTAGACAAGAATACTGAGCATGGAAGTAGCCTGGAGGGCAGAAGCCAGGGGCATCCTACAGCAACACTGCTTCCTTTCCCAGGTCCTCCCCAGAGCTTCCTCTCCATCCTCCTGTGCCCTACCCTAGGTATCCTCCCACCTGAGCTCTTCTTACCCGCTGTGCTCTCCCCAGGGCAGCAAAGCTCCCTGAAGAGGAGCAGGAGCAGGAGCAGGGGCAGCATTGGAGCTCTGTCGGGGAACGGTGGCTCTGCAGGACACCTGCCCTCAGAACTCAGACAACAGCACCCCTCCCCACACCCTCTAGCACTGTCATCCCACTTCCCTTCCCACACACAGACAAACCTCTCCCTCTGCCCACGTCCCTACAAGAGAAGCCCCACTACCTCCCTTTACCACAGCCTCCCACGGGGTCTCTCACTTCCCCTCCATCTCTCCCACTGTCTGGCTTCCAGGTTTTCTCCCTGCTCTTGTCTACATCTGCCCAACCTCCTCTATTGCACTAACTGCTGGAAAAGGAGTCCTGGCTTAGAACAAAGTCTGTGATCTGGCTAAAAAAATGTACTAGCTTTTGAACTTGCAGAAATCAAATCCACACTTAGGTTGTAAATGTTCTCATCTGTGAGAAGTGATGAAATTGACTAGATGGTACCCAGTGACCTGTCCGGCAGTCTCATTGCTCCTGCCTCTCTGTGGCCTTCCCCTGCACCTGTCTGCCAACTGCCTCCTTGCTGCCTCTGTTGATCTTCCCTGCTTTGCTCTACTGACCCATCATTTTTGCCTCCGTGTCTACTTTTGCTCTTCTCACATGCCCTGCCTGTTCTCCCTGTGCCCTCAGTCTCTCCTCTGTTTCATCACTCTTATCTTCTCAAATCATTATCAGAAGACACGAAGCATCCCGAGTGCAACTAAAGACATGCCCTTTTGCTCAGTTTCCTCAGCGAAAACACCTGTCACTGTAGAAATGGTCCATGAGTGGACTTGCCATGGAGGTGGGAAGCGGGAGGGCAGGTGGATTCACCCATGTTGTGCGGGTTAGTCTGGAGGGAGCACACAGGAGCCTGGGATCCCCACCCAAATGACACGAGCATGTCTAGAAGCCTGTGGACTAGCTTCACCTTGGCAAGGAAGAGAGGGAAGGCAGGCATGAAGGCTCCCCTGTACAGTTCATGGCCTGGGAGCACATGTGTTGAGTCTTTATTTTTGTTCATTTTTCATTGATATTTGACATGACAACCTTAACACCATTGAAATACGATTCCTTTGTTTAAATTTCATGCATTTGCTCAAGTGCCATTTACTCAGAGACCACCTAGTTTCAAAAAAATTACCAGATACTAAGAAAACATAACACAAAATCCAAGCCCAAACCTCTACTTTCTTTTAGAATGGGCTAACAGAACCATGATCAGAATTCTTGAAAAACATCCACGCCTAGTCTCAATTAGTATTTTTTCTAAATTGAAGGGTTCTAGAAAAATCTTAAAAATTTTCTGACAAAAAATACTGACTGTTTACAAAGAAGAGAATGACACTGGCTTCAGATGCCTCATGTGTGATGCAGTGGAAAAATATTGCAGAATTCTGAAGTAAGGTCGGTGATCCTAAATTCTTTACTCGGGTAAATTATTATTCTCCTACAAGGGAAAAATTAATCCATATCTAAACACTCAACAAATGAAAAAATATTCCACATAATATCAATTCAAAAATTAATTTAAATTAATCCACTCATGTATTGATGGGCACTTGGGTTGTTTCCATATCTTTGCAATTGTGAATTGTACTGCTCTAAACATTTGAGTGCAGATGTCTTTTTTATAGAATGTCTCTTGTTCTTTTGTGTAGATGCCCAATAATGGGATTGCTGGATCAAATGGTAGGTCTACTTGTATCTGTTTAAGGTAGCTCCATATAACTTTCCATAGAGGTTGCACTAGTTTGCAGTCCCACCATGAATTAAGAACTCAAGAAATGATGCAGAAAAAAACAGTTATAAAATTGTTTCTACAAGTAGAGTTATCTCTAAATAATTGTTTAGCATATACTTCTTAAATTTAACGCATTTGTTTAGTATTTGAGAAAAACAATAATTAGGGAAATAAATTTCATGTTATTTTACTAAAATCTGGGGAGGGAGATGAAAAGAAAGGAGAAAAACAAGGTTTACCTTAAATCTCATCTTATTAGTTACAGAACTGGGATAGAAAGCGCAGGCAACTAGAAGAATTGTTTAAGTTATGATGTTTGTAGAAGAATAAGTTAAATCAAGGAGGCAGAGAGCACAAGCATTTAGCTTAGATCTCCAAAACACTTAAAATGTAAAAAACAAAAGTATGTTTTTTAAAAATGGACAAATCTATTATTATGCTGGAAATCATTGAAGAAATCCAACTGATGATAAGAAATTTTAAAGAAGCTCTTCAAAAAGGGAAAGCACATAGATGGTTTCAATTTCACAGCCCAAAATACACACAGAAAATAAAATACAAGATGTCTGTAAAAAATATACATATAAATTAAAAGATACAAAATATAATGCTAATTAATTATAAACACTGGTTTCACTGAGTTTCAGGCTGCAAGAGAATTTGGTCCCATGATAGTAACCCAAGAACTGCTCTCTTAGCAGAATAGTTTGCTTGTTCTGGAGACATCCCAGCCTGGAAACAGGAACTGTACTTGCAGGAGAAGCAGAGCAGGGACTAAGACAACTAGACCTCCTGCAGGACCTCCTTTGTTTTTGATTGAATGGAAGGGTCAATTGTTTCGTGGCTAGAGAGGCTGGGGCGGTTATTTTGAGTGACAGCCTTCTAGTTCCAGGAAGTCCAGGTCAATTTGACATATTTATTTTAAATTTTATCCAAAAAAAATTAAATCATAAGATCCCATATATTTTGTTAAAGAATAATAAAAAGGGTAAATGCCTCATTGTATGGTAAAACATATTAGAAAGTTGGTGTTAAAACAGATGAAAGATGTGTAGAGATTTATTATACGATAGAAGAGAATACTGGAGCTTAGGGACCAAAGAAAAGAGCCAAAGCAGAAGTATGAAAGCCCTGACTAGAGAAGGTTATGCATGCCTTCCTAAAGAATTGTCTATTTTTCAAGGAAGTGAAGCATCTTAAACATGAGAATGATCTGGTTAAACTGATAGTTAGGAAAATTTTCTAAATCCCAATGGGATCCACTAAACAATGTATCAGAGAGTGAAAAAACCAAGAGACCAGATGACTTTAGTGCAGTAGTGAGAATGGAGAGGAATGCAAACAGCAAATATAATACAAATGTATTTGGGATTAATCTAAGAACTGTGACTGGGAGGAGATAAAGTGGTACCATACATGAAGGCAAAGAACACAGGTTTGGGATAGACAGGATTCAGATATACAGTTCAGTTTGGGTCATGTTGAGACTGAGGCTCCAGTTGGAGGTATTTGGGTGGTTCCTGGCATGTCAGTTGTTGCATGGACTATACAGACCCCTCAAAGCACAGGGTGCCATAGAAAGAAGTGTAGGCTTCTATAAATTTGCTCATCCCCATCAAATTATATTTTTAATTGAATGTAATATTATTATCTCTGTGTTAAAAAATGTTCACATATCTTGAAGTACATTCACATATTCATTTTTTCATTCATTAAATATTTATTGAGCACTTACTATGTGCTAGACATTTTACTAAGAACTGAAAATGTAATGATAGAGCAAAGTAAGAGTATGCAGCAGTTTTATAATACTTATCCTGTAGAGTTTAGCATGAATAAAAAGAATCATACAAATGAATATATAAACATAATTGTCATAAGTCCTGAATTGAGAAGTATACAGTGCTATGATAACAAATGATAACAAAAACAGACCAAGTCAGGGAGGTCAAGGAAGGATTTCCAGAAAGGGACAGACCTGAGATGTGAGAGAAGAGTAGGAGTTACCCTGGAATGAGAACACAGTACACACAGACATCCAATAAACAGAGGGAGCATATTGCATCTGAGGAACTAAAAAATGGCCACAATTCACATGCATTTCATGACACAAAACTTTTCAAATATTGCTAAAAATATGTTTCTCCATTTTAAGAATATCTTGAAAAAATGGACAAAAAATAATTTTGAATATGATCATGCTTTGAATTCCATAATATACTGTAGTGAAAGTTGTCTCATGCCCACATTTAAGTAACATGTTCAGGAGATTTATCACCTGATAAAGACACATCTGCAAATTTCAGACAAACTCAGTAACGGATGTGTCAGAGTTCATTCTTCTATCAAGTTATTGAATTACCAGGTTCCTACGTGCTGGTAAGCCAACACATGCAGAATGACATCCTCTTTGGTAAACTCTGGATAACACATGATCTCCCTCCCTACCAGCCCACCATGTTAGGCAGATGCAAGCTAATACTTGAGTACTTCACTTATGGTACACGTCTAACCAGAAGGCCTCCAAAGCCATTTGAAACATCCAGATAGACCTCTGCTGAAGTTTTGAAGTTTTCTTGGATCTGTGCATGACACTAAATTCTTAGATAAGTGGGAATGTTCAGAATTACTGCTAAGACCATGCAGACAAAGAAGTGCTGAAGCAACTCTGATCCCCTAATTACTCTAGTACAAGGAATTTCAAGGATGGTGGAGTGAGGAGGCTTGGTGATTCATCCTTCCTTGCAAGCAATCATAAGACTGGATAGAATTTTCAAAAACAATCATATCAAGACTCTGGAAATATATCAAAGGCATACAACAAATGGAGAAGTGTTTATTCTAGAACACTATTGAACCTGGGTTAAGCATAGCTGTAGGCACATCTCCTCTATATGCTGCATACCTTCACTACATTTTACCAGGTCAGAGAAGGCCATGTAAACCAGAAACTTCCCTGTGGGAGGTGGGTAAGTTGATTTAGAGAGGAGTAGGGGAAAAAAACAAACCCAGAAGTGTCCTCAGAAAAAGTCTCAAACTCTGGCAAACACAGAAAAAATTAAGTTCCCAGCTAATGTGAGGGAATAACACTGGATGGGGCAAGCAACATACTGCAGAACAGCCAGAGAATCTAGAGAAATATCTTGTGAATAAGATGTCTATGGTCAACCTTGAGAAGCCCCCAGGTCCTCCTTGTAGTCTAGAAGTATGTCCACATGTGCAAGGCTGCACACTAGCTGAAAAGGAGACCAGAAATGACCATCCCCAGCTTTCTGCAAGTTCCTTTATGAGTGTGAGGCTTGTGTAAGTCCTATGAGGAGACACAAAAAGTGGTGCAGAAAATAAAAGTCAGGGGTGACTTAGAAATTTCCTGAACTTAGAATGGATTCACAAACCCAAAGATCTACAGGCAAAGGGTAGAATCCTTACTTGCTCAAAGTGTTTGGGCACAACCTCTTACCAATCACAGTGTGACCACTAAGCTATGTTGACATAGGGGTGTTCTCTAAGAAATGAGACATTTTGGAAAAACAAGATTTTTTAAAAAAATTTTCAGAGTTATCAGCAACTGCACCATGTGGAGGAGTCAGATTGTACAGAATTAGTGTAGGGAAGTCATTAAACATATAAACAAATAAGCTTAACAGCAATAACTATGAAAGAATCAAAATCAATATGTTATCTATGATATCTATTTTTCACTTCGAAAAAAAGAGGCATGGAAACAAAGAGGGACATGTGATTATACCCAGAAAGAAAAAAAGAAGTCAATAGAAACCTTTGACATTAATCACATTTTAGACTTAGCAGAAAGACTTCAAAGCTCCCATTACATACATTCAAAGAAGAAAGCCCATATTGAAGAATAAAAGGAAACAACAGTGAAACATTAAACAAAGAATATTATTAAAAACATTATTTTTATTAAAAAAAAAAATCATAGGCATCCCTGAGGGTGAAGAAGAAAATACATAAGGGTTGGAAAACCCATTTGAGGGAATAATCAAGGAAAATTTCTCTGGCCTTGCTAGAAATCTAGATATCCAAGTACAAGAAGCTCAAGGACACCTGGGAGATTCATTCATGAAGAGGCAATCACCACAAAACATATTTATCCAAATGGCCAAAATAAACATAAAAGAGGCTCTCTTATGAGTCATAAGGAGAAAGCAGCAAGAAACTTACAAATGAAAACTCATCAGTCTAACTACAGACTTCTCAACTGAGATCTTACAAGCCAGAAAGAGTTAGGGCCCCATCTTCAATCTTCTTAAACAGAATAATGGCCAGCCTTTAATTTTGGACCCTGCAAAACTAAGTTTCTTATAGGACGGAGAAATAAAGACTATTGCAGACAAACAAACCATGAGGGAATTTGTCAAGACCACACCTTCCCTGCAAGAAGTATTCAGAACTGCATTTTACATGAATCAGCACAATAGAAACCCACCATTGTAAAATCATCCAAAAGTTAAAGCTCAGAGCCCAGATACCAAATGCCTCAGGAGGTAAAAGAAAGCAATAAATTTCTACTCAACAGGATGAATAAAAATCCACCCCTTATCAATTTCTTAATAATGTGAATGCTTGAACGCCCCTACTCCAGAGACATAGGTTGGCTGAATGAATCAAAAAATACAAGCCAAGTATCTACGGTCTCCAGGAAACACAACTAATGCACAAGGACCCATTCATACTCAAGGTGAAGGGATGGAAAACAATATGTCATGCAAATGGGAGTGAAAAGAAAGCTAATGTAGCAATTCTCATATCAAATAACATAGATTTTCAAATCAGCAAAAGTAAAGAAAGACAAAGATGGTCTTTATATAATAGTGAAGGAAAAAATTCAACAAGAAAACATAACAGTCCTAAATATTTATGTAGCTAACACAGATGTGACCAGATTCATGAAGCAAATCCAATTTGAGCCAAACAAAATGATAAACAGCAGTATGATAATAGCTGATAACTTCAGTACCCCACTGACAGAATGAGACCATCCTCCAAGTAGAAAATAAGCAAAGAAATAACAGATTTAAATGAAATTCTTTAACAAATGGGTCTAACAGACATCTACAGAAAACATTCTACCCCAATACCATTGAATACACGTTATTCTCATCAAGTCATGGAGCATTCTTTAAGATTGGTCATATCCTGGGCCACAAAACATGTCTCCACAAATTTTTAAAATTAGAAATTATACCAGGTATCTTCTTAGATCACAGTGGAATAAAATTAGAAATCAATTCCAACAGAAACACTCAACTCTACACAAAGTCATGGAAACTATATAACCTACTGCTGAATAGTTAATGGGTCAAGGAGGGAATTAAGATGGAAATCGAAAGATTCTTCAAACTAAATGACAAAGGGGACACAAGTTATCAATATTTGTGGTATTCAGCAAAAACAACCATAAGAGCAAAATTCATAGCCATAAATCCCTACATCCAAAAGACAGAGAGATCACAAATCAACAATCTAATGAATTATCTCAAGGAATAGGAAAAGCAAGAGCAAACTAATCCCAAACCCAGCAGAAGAAAAAAAAATAGCTAAGGTGAGAGTAGAACTAAATTAAATTGATAACAAGAGAATAATACAGAAGATTAATTAAACAAAAAGCTGTTTTTTTGAAAATGTGAACAAAATTGCCTCTTTCCTGTGCTGTGTACTTATCCCAGTCATAGGTTTGGTAAGCCCACAAGCTAACCCTAGCAAAAATGAGTAAAAAAGAAACATTGCTGGAGAGCTTCTTTGAAAAGAGAGAAAGACCCAATGATGAGATAGCAGAAGACTCTAAGGCTGCCAATAAAATGAAAGTTACATTTAAAAGAAAATACCAAGAGTCCTACTTAAATTATGAATTCATTGCAATAGGTGATTCAAATTCTCCAAGCCTGCTTTGTATAATATGTGCTGACCCACTATCCAACAAAGCCATGAAAGCTTCAAAACTGCTTCACCACATGGAGACCAAGTATCCTACTTTAAAAGACAAGACTTTGGAGTTTTTCAAAAGAAAAACAATGTGAACACAAAGAACAGAAGCAATTATTGAAGGCCACCACTTCATAAAATGTGTCTGCACTGAGAGCATCATTGGTAGTGGCTAATTGCACTGCTAAACCTAAGGAGACTTTTACTGTTGGTGAAGAATTGATCCTGCTTGCTGCTAAGGACATTTGCCATGAACCTTTAGGAAAGGCTGCAGTTCAAAAGGTGGCACATGTACCTCTTATACTTTGCACCATAACCTAGACATATTTATGACATAGCAGAGGATATTAAGGCACAATTGTTAGAAAGGATTAATGAGTCCTCATGGCATGCAATCCAGGCTGATGAATCCACCAATGTTGATGACAAAGCAACAATGCTTGTTTTTGTGCAATATATTTTTCAGGAGGATGTGCATGAGGATATGTTATGTGCACTTTTGTTGCCAACCAAGACCACAACTGCAGAACTATTTAAGTCTTTGAATGATCATGTTATGAAAACTGAATTTGTCATTTTGCATTGATATATGCACAAACAGATCAGCTGCCATGACTGGACAGCTTTCTAGTTTTGCTACTCGGTCAAGGAGGCAAGGAGGTTGCTTCTGAATGGGGGTCTATGCACTGTCATCCAAAGAGAAATGCTGGCTAGCTGATAAATATCACTTGAACTAAACAATGTTTTGCAGGATGTGGTTACAATTATCAACCACATTAAAGCACATACCCTTAACTCAAATCTGCTCAAGCAGCTCTGTGAGATGAATGAAGAGCACACATGTCTTCTCATATACACAGAAGTGAGATGACTTCTAAAGGAAAATCACTGGCCAGGGTTTTTGAGTTATAGGAGCCACTCCAGACAGTTTTTCTTTTAGAAAAACAGTTAGCACTGGCAGCACATTTCAGTGACACAGAATGGGCCACAAAACTTGTTTACTTGTGGGACGTATTCAATATGCTCAATGAACTCAATCTGTTGCTTCAGGGGAGAATGACAACTGTGTTCAAGTTGGCAGATAAAGTTGCTGTATTCAAAGCAAAACTGGAATTATGGGAGCAATGAGTTAACATTGGGATTTTTGACATGTTTCAAACATTAGCAGAGATTTTGAAAGAGTCTGAACCCAGCCTTCCTTCTCCCAGCTGGTGCATGATCACCTATCTCAGCTTTCAAAAGAGTTTGAGCATTACTTCCCAACCACAAAAGACCCATGAACTGAGAAGGAATGGATCCGTGACTCATTTGTGAATAAGCCAGGTGAATTGACTTTCTCTGTGCTAGGAGAAGATCAACTGCTTAAGATCACAAATGTATGTTTGAGACAACTTCAAATCTTCATACATTCTGGATTAAAGTCAAGGGGGAATATCCTGAGATTGCCACAAAAGCACTGAAAATCCTGCTTCCATTTCCAACATCCTATCTTTCTGAAGCAGGGTTTTCTGCAGTGACAGCAATCAAAACGAAATTACAGAGTAAAATGGACATAAGTGACACACTTCATATGTCTCTGTCTCCCATCACCCCCTGAAGAGACCATCTAGTTTCAGGAAAACAAGCTTAGGGCTCCCATTGATTCTGCATTGTGGTGAATTGTGTAATTATTTCATTATATATTGCAATCTAATAATAATTGAAATAATGTGCACAATAAGTGTAATGTGCTTAAATCATCCTGAAACCATCCCTTCCAGCCCCCAGTCCATAGAAAAATTGCCTTCCATAAAACCAGTCCCTGGTGTCAAAAAGGTTGGAAACTGCTAATTTACAAAATAAAATAAAGGAAAAAAAATAGAGTAAGAAAAATTTGTTATTCCACAAGAAATTGAACTGTTATCCAGGTAAAGATAACCACATCCCAGTTTTTAATTTTGAGGTTATAGAATTCACAAATCACTGCCAAAAACTGCGTAAAGTAGAAAGACATAAGGTGTGATAACAAGACAATGATAATCAACAAAATCATTAATTAAAGTCCTTCTAAATTAAAATCATCAAGAGGATAATTTCCAAAGGAAAAAATATCTAACATTAATTTTAATTTTTTGAAACATTATATGGTATAATTATTTCCTCCTTGCTGGACAAAAATTCCATTAGTGCCTAACCACATTTTTTACTAAAAATACTTACTTCTGTGGCCAGATCTCTTTTAAAAAGAATTTCCCCCTCCTATGCTTTTCCTGGGGTTGTCCCACAATCATATGTACAGATCCCCTTTTGTTAGCCTTTTGTCAAAATTGAAAACTTCTCTCAAAACTTACTATACAATGTGAATTTGGACACATTAATCTTCCTATATAAGAAAATGAAGGGGAGAAATCACCTAAAATGTATTTAAAATAGTATTTTTGAGTACATATTTAAAAATATAAGGAAATGTTTCATCTGCTGGAGTTTTTTCAAAGAATTTAGATAAGAGTTTTATTTCTCCTTTGCATTATTTTCATGAAAGATGATAATTCCTTAGATAGGTACTTATTTTCTTGTTTGTGTATATTTACATTCTTTTATCTTTATCCACATATATTTTTCAGCTTTACTAGGGTGCAATTGGTTAATTAAAATTCAGTATTTTTAAAGTGTACAAAATGATGTTTTTATGTATGTTATATATTGTGAAGTCATCACCATAATAAAGCTGATTACCATATCCAGCATCTTCCATAGTTACCTTTTTCTTATTTTCAGCTTTATTTATAATATCCAAAAGCTGGAGATAGCTCCAATATGCATCAAAAGGTCAATGGATAAATAAAGTTTGCCATATCTATATAATAGAATACTTCTCAGCAATAAAATAAAATGAATTATTGATACAATAACCTAAGTTAGTCTTAAAATCATGATTAACGAAAGAGGCAGACAAAAAGGGGTACAACCTGTATAATCCCATTTATATACAGTTTTAGAAAATACAAACTTAACCACTTGACAAAGTAGATTAGTGGTTCCTGGAGACAGGTAGGAGGAGAAAGATTTTGGAGAGAAGGATGGATTAAAAAGGAAAAGAGGAAACTTCTGGAAGTGATGAGTTCTGGTGCTTGTGAGTGATTTGCTTAGGGCTCAAATTGTTTATTGCCCTTAAAGATATTTATAGCTCAACAAAATCATCAAATGTCTGTGGCCAGAATAGGAAGAGCTTATGGAGAATGACTTTCAGCCTCAGTGTTAATGTTGAAGAATCTGAGTAAGAAATAATATGCACGTCACCGTTATTTCTTGTAGCTGAATAATACTTCATGGTATACATATACCACATTTTACTAATCCACTCCTGAATTGATGGGCATTTGGGTTGTTTCCACATCTTTGCAATTGTGAATTGTGCTGTTATAAACATTCGGATACAGGTGTCCTTTTCATAGAATGACTTTCGTTCTTTTGGATAGATGCCCAATAATGGGATTGCTCGATCAAATGGTAGGTCGACTTGAATCTGTTTAAGGTATCTCCATAATGCTCTCCACAGGGGTTGCACTAGTTTGCAGTCCCACCAGCAGTGTATGAGTGTTCCTGTCTCTCTGCATCCACGCCAACATGTATTGTTTTGGGACTTTTTGATAAAGGCCATTCTCACTGGAGTTAAGTGATATCTCATTGTGGTTTTGATTTGCATTTCCCTGATGATTAGAGATGTTGAACATTTTTTCATATGTTTCTTAGCCATTCTTATATCTTCTTTTTTTTTATTTTATTATTTTATTGTATTTTATTTTTATTGCAGAATATTACAGGGATACAAACGCTTTGTTCACATATATTGCCTTTGCACCACCTAAGTCAGAACTATAAACATTCTAATATCTTCTTTTGAAAAATTTCTATTCATGTCCTTTGCCCACTTTTTGATAGGGTTGTTCAATTTTTTGTTACTGATTTTCTTGAGTTCTAAATAGATTCTAGTTATCAGTCCTTTATCTGATGTGTAGTATGCGAAAAATTTTTCCCATTCTGTAGGTTGTCTGTTTATTCTCGTGAGTGTTTCCTTGTCTGTGCAGAAGCTTTTTAATTTCATCAGGTCCCATTCATTTATTTTTGTTGTTGCTGTGATTGCCTTAGGGGTCTTCCTCATAAATTCTTTGCCTATATCAATGTCTGTAACAGTCTTTCCTACATTTTTTTCTAGAATTCTAATCGTGTTGCCCCTAAGTTTTAAGTCTGTTAACCACCATGATTTGATTTTTGTGAGAGGTGAAAGCTGTGGGTCCTGTTTCAGTCTTCTACATGTGGCTATCCAATTTTCCCAGCACCATTTATTGAATAAGGATTCTTTTCCCCAGAGTATGTTTTTGTCTGCTTTCTCAAAGATTAGATGGCTATATGAGGATGGTTTTATATTTGGATTTTCTGTTGTGTTCCACTGGTCTGTGTCCCTGCACTTGTGAAAATAACAAGCAGTTTTAGGAACCACAGCCTTATTGTATAGTTTGAAGTCTGGCAAATTAATACCTCCCATTTTGTTTTTATTGCTTAAAATTGCTTTTGCTACACGGAGTCTTCTCTGGTTCCATACAAAGTGTATAATTATTTTCTCTATGTCTGTAAAGAATGATGTTGGTAATTTAATAGGGATTGCATTGAATCTGTAGATCACTTTGGGTAGTATAGACATTTTAACAATGTTGATTCTTCCGATCCACGAGCATGGTATGGTTTTCCACCTATTTACATGCTCTTCAATTTCATTCCTCAGTGTTTTGTAGTTCTCCCTATAGAGGTCCTTTACCTCTTTCATTAAATACATTCCTAGGTACTTTATTTTCTTTGTTGCTATTTTGAAGGGTATTGAGTCCTTAATTTGGTTCTCTGTTTGACTGTTATCGGCATATATGAATGCCTCTGATTTGTGTGTATTGATTTCGTATCCTGAGACTTTGCTGAATTCATTGATCAATTCCAGGAGTCTCTTGGTTGAATCCTTGGGGTTTTCTAGATATAACATCATATCATCAGCAAAGAGTGTGAGTTTGATCTCTTCTTTCCTTATTTGGACTCCCTTGATTCTGCTCCCTTCCTGATAGCTCTTGCAAGGACTTCCAATACTATGTTGAAAAGTAATGGGGAGTATTTCAAGAATGGAAAAATAAGCACCACATGTACTCACCAGCAAATTGGTTTCCCTGATCATCACCTAAATACAAATCTGGAAACGACACCAATTGGATATCAGACTGAGGTGGGGGGTGGGGGTATGCCTACACAATGAGTGCATTGCGCACCGTTTGGGGAGTGGTAACACTTGAAGGTGCTGACTCGGGAAGGGGGGGTGGGGAAGGGAGGGATATATACCTGATGATGGGTGCAATGCGCACGACCTGGGGAACAGACACGCCTGGAGCTCTGACTTGGGGGGAAAGGCAGTACAGGAGCAACATATGTAACCTGCAATTCTGTATCCCCCATAACAAGATAAAATAAAAAAAAAAAATTTGACTTCAGTGTGGATTTCTATAGTCTCCCCATGACATGCTGTTTCTGCAACTGCTATTGCTAGCTGTTCTCCTCTCTGGTGGTGACAATGCAGACAGTAAGAACATCTCTGTCAGCTGCCCCGTTGGATGCATGTGGATAGAGAGAGGTGGGCTTTCCAAGATGGATCACTAAGGATACCAGAACATTTACTATCTGAGCATACCAGTCTCCAAGTCTCATTTAGTTTTTGGAGGATGCTGACAAAGCATGGGGCCCTGTGTAGGAAAATGTCATAGCTAAGCCAGTCATTATGCCTTTCTCTGTGGTAACTGGTTCACTTTTCATCTTCTGTTTATTCTGCTCACCTCTCTCCCCCCACTTTTTTTAAGTATATTTGTCTTTCTACAACCCATATCTGTCCAGGAACATATCTCATTCCATCTCATCCAGAGCCATCCTTTGTCAACAAATCCTGGGCACAAAATCAGGGCTTAGGTTGGTTTGATGAATTGCAGACTCATGGCTGGGAGAGTTAATCACGTGCTATATTTTTCCTGCACACCTGGTCCAAGAGAAACTTAAGCAATGAGGAGTTGTTAGACCTGGAGATGCTGTTTCCGTGTCTACTTCAGTGGATTAAGTCGGGAGATTTGAGGCCCTGCCAGTCAATTGCAGTTTGAATGTAAATTCAATCAACTCAAGTAAGGGCATTCTTCACAGTGTTCTATTTCTGGGAAATATTTTTTACTCATTTCTGGACCATTTTCCATTATTCCATCCCCCATAAAAGTCCACATGCATAAACCTCTCAGGGTATTTTTCATACATTAACCCCCCTAAATTTCCTAGACTTGCCTACTTTGGGATACTTTTTTCTTATGCTTTGTTACCTTCCTCCTGTGGCCTCCCTCTGTGGCCCACAGTCCAGGGGCACACATTGTCCCAGTCTGTGCTTGACTTCCTTAAAATATGATCTCTTCCCTCATTCAATTTCTTTAAAGATCTATGTTCATGGTCCAGCAGCCATTATGACCAATCTCATGCATCATGAAAGGAAACCTGTATGCCCACCTCCCTCACGTAAGTTACCCCCCTCCCTCTGCCCTGTATTCTATAGCTCAGCTATCATTTCCACAAACCTTCCTCATGTAAATCTCCTGTTAATTCAAGGCATTTATGTCTTATTGCCCATCTCCCCTATCTCTACAATTGTTCTTTATTCTTGATCAAATATATCTTTGGCTCACTCTCAAGCCCATATGAAACATTCTTGATCCACTTCCTGCCAAGAGGTTCTACATTTTCATGTGGTTGCTCTTATTTTTTAATCAGAACTCTTTTTCTCATTTCTCCCTCCCCCCAGATCCCTTTGTAATACAGATGAAATTTGGCTGTGAGCTGCACTCTAGAGAGAGCCCAAAAATCTTCATCTGGGCAGCTTTTAAAGGATCAGTTTCTGAGTTTCCAAAACACATCATGAATGCTATCTTCAGAGGTTAGAAGTAGGGCCCAGATGTCTGCGATCTACTCAATCGCTATGAAGGCATCAAGGAAACAGTGCATAGGCTTGTAAAAAACACATTCTCCCGGTTTCTCTTGGGTCTCCTGGACGCGGAGAAGGTGAACCTCCAGAGAGAAGGTCAGTTTAACCTTTTCTTCTAAGATTTTTCTATTCAAATCTTAGCCCCTCCTGCCACCTCCTTCAAAGATAGGACAAGAAAGAGGACCAGAGCAGAGGGGCTACTGGGTGATAGTTTCCTAGAGGAGGGAAAAAGATAACTGTGCATATGAATGTGGATATATGTGCCCCTAAGCTGTGTGTAAGTGTCCTCATTTGAATACCTTTGTGTTCTCTGCAGTGAGGCCAGAGTCCTGGCTATTCAGTCATCCTACCCTTAGGTCTGGCTGGCTATTGCTGGTTTGTCATGTCTCCAGTTTCTAAGCAAAGCTTATTCGGGTGACATGGATGCAGTGTGCGTGGGAGCAACTGGGCACTAAATGAGATAATATTCTTCCTTATGCTGATGAGACATGGTACCTTCAGGTGACCCTGGATGTGGCGGCTGAGGAGGCAGCTGGCTTATTTTGTCAAGTGAGGTATAGCAGCCTAGAAGGCCAGGACACCTTCCTCTCCTGGGGTGAGACTGGATGTGGGAAGTGTGAGTAGAGGGCCTGGAGCTGAGGACAGTTTGATGCTTCCAGATCTAGATGAGGGATGGAATGAATATAGGAATGAACACAAGTAATTCAAGGAATGGAGGAGTGGGACATGAGGGACACATAGACACAACATATTGGGGGTGGAGAGATGATAAATCCTTTCATGAATTGGGATGGGAATAGAGTGACTGAAATAGGATGATTGATGTGACTTGTATCCAATGCACAAGTCAAGTAGAAAAATCAGAAGATGGAGTAGAATCAGCAGTGGGTTTAAAGTGACATCCCTGAATCTCTCCAATATCTGTAAGACACCACCTTCCCACGAACTTGACACCTTGGCAGTGACAGTGCCCTTGATGCTTCTGATAGGTCTTGTGTTGTGGTTTAAGAGGTTCTGTGAGTTCCTTGCATTTCTGCCTCTCTTCCCATTTCTTTTTTGCATATTCCTTTCTTACCTCTCTTAGCTTTGCTGTCTTGACCACTCCACCTTATCATCAGTCATCACCTCCAACTTACCCAGGGGCTTCTCCCATTTCTGTTCTTCCACAGCTCCTATCAGGACATCCCATGAGACTCCTCCCCATGCCTCCCCCATTGTAATGAGAATCCAGAAGCCCAGGAGCCTAGGACAGTACAGTGATGCCATCCTTTCTACTCTCCATTTAAACTGTTTCTCTTTCTGCCTAATAATCATTTGTTACTATAAACCAATTTAATTTCTGTAATTGTATATAGAATTGCTTTTGTGCAATCTCCGTTTTTTCAATAGTAATCATCCTTCAAAGCCCAGTTCCTCCCACAATCTTCCTTGACCCATAAGAATGAATCAGTCTTTCCCTCCTCTGAATCCAGAGAGCCCTTCAACTGTACTCTGCTATGTGCATGTATCACTTCCCCCCCTGCATTGCAGTTACTTGGGTCTTTCTTCCCTTTTCTATTTTTAAGCTCCTTGGTGGCAAGAATTTTGACAAATGTGCCTTTCCTGCATGGAGTATGTCCTCAGGAAAAAAATAAAACAAAAACAAACAAAAAATCATATGTAAGTTGGAATAACTATCATGTTGGAAGTTTTGTCTCCTTACATACCTTCCTGATAATGTTGCAGCATTTGAAACATTGATGCTTCTGTTCTTGTTTAAATGCTTCTTTCTTAGCTGAAAAATTCCAGCCTCCTTTAGTTTCCTGGTTTTCTCCCTAAGCCTTTAAGTGAAAATGTGGCTTTGCCCCTTGACATACTTATTTTGTAAATACAGAGAGCCAAATCCACCCAACTTGTTACAAACACAAATAGAGAGAGAGTGTGTGTGCAAGTCATGCGTGAAGGGTAGCAGGGCAGATAGGTCACAGAGTGGTTAAGAAAAAAGAGCAACCAATTTGGTCCTCAGGGTTGGGGTGGAATCAGGGCAAGAAATGTGCTGTATATGGGAGACAAATCGCCTAAAGGGTTGTGGTGTCTGAGATAGCGTTGGCTAGATTTTTAGTACCTTTATGTTTCATTTACTAATTCAGCTAACATTTGTTAAGCACTGCATATGAGACGGGCAGTTTCTAAACTGATGGGGGAGAAAACATAATGAAATTGGGTCCATCCTCCTGAAGTTTGCTTCTTCAATCTGTCTGTTTTTTCCCTTCTGTTTACTGTTCTCATTTTTGTTTCCTTTAAAATTTTTTTCTTTTTTTTTTATTTCAGCATATTAAGGGGTACAAATGTTTAGGTCACATATATTGCCTTTGCCCCACCCAAATCAGAGTTTCAAGTGTGTCCATCCCCCAGATAGTGCACATAGGTGAATATACCCATCTCCTTCTCCCCCCTCCCACCTACCCAATACCTGATGAGTGTTACTATTATATGTGCATGTAAGTGTTGATCAGTTATTATCCTGGCTAGAACTGGAGGCTTTAAAAAATTTTGAATCAACTTTATTGATGACTAATTTTCAGTAAATGCCTTTATTTTAAGTGCACAGTTCCATTTATTTTGACAAATATAGAAGCCCATGTAAAAAAGACCACAATCAAAATATAGAGTTCCATAACCCCTCATACCTATTTATAGTCAAAAACTCACCACTAACCTGGCATTCTTGCAACTGCCATTTAGGAACTTCTGTGAATGTAGATGTTTTGTGAAATTTAAAATTTCAAAATCCCAAAATATCACTTCCAAAATATTGAAAGCAAAAGGTAAAAATTAGCATAACTGCTTATTGAGTCAGTGACATACCACAGACACAGGCACTATTTGAAACGAATTTAAGACACAATAAATTGACTGCATATCCATAGGCAGATATACTCTAGGGTCAATAAATACATTTTAAATGGTTTTAATAATCATGTTGCTAATGGTAGTGTTTGTATGTTTTTAGGCTTCATTTTGGTTTTAATAGATATATAATGATTGTAAATATTTATGGGGTACTGTGTGTTGTTTTCATTCAATATACATTAAGTAATGATCAAAGCAGGGTAATTAGCACATTCATCATCTCAAATATTTATCATGTCTTTGTAGTGAGAACATTAAAAATATTCTTTCCTAGCTATTTTGGAATAATACATGATTGTTAACTATATTCACTTTACTATGCAATAGAAAACCAGAATTTATTCCTTCTATCTAACTTTGTACCTGTTGACCAACCTCTCCCCTATTGTCCCTCCCCTCTAATTCCATGAGATCAACTTTTTTAGATTTCATATATGAGTAAGACCATGTGGTATTTGTCTTTCTGTGCTTGGCTTATTTCACTTAATGTAATGTCCTCCAACTTCATCCATGTTGTTTCAAATGACAGAATTTCATTCATTTCTATGGTGAAGAGTATTCCATTGTGTCTGTGTATCATGTTTTTTAATCCATTCATCAGTCGATAGACTCCTAGCTTGATTCTGTATTTTGGCTGTTGTGAACAAAGCTGCAATAAACATGAAATTGCAGACAAGTCTTTTTGACATATTGGCTTTATTTCCTATGGCTGTATACCCACTGGTGGGATTGTGGATCACATAAAAGATGTATTTTTAATTTACTGAGGAACCTCTATACTGTGGTCCATGATAGCTGTACTAATTTACATTATCACCAACAGTGATACCTACTAAAAGAGTTTTACCTACTAAAGATATAAGTGGTTTATACTCCATGATTATGGTTGGAGTAGTTTAAATTTGTGTATATACTTACTTTTACCAGTGAGTTTTATATCTTGAAATGTTTCTTTGTGCCATGTTAGCATTTTTACTTTCAATTTGAAGAAATCCCTTTAGTATTTCTTGTAAGACAGGGCCAGTGCTATCTAATTTCTTTACCTTTTGTTTGTCAGGGAAAATCTTGATCTGTCCTTAATTTCTCAAGGATAGGTCTGCCCAGCACCGTGTTCTTGGTTGGAAGTTTTTTTTGTTTTGTTTTGTTTTGTTTTTTCAGTGCTCAGAATATATTGTTCCACTTCCTCCTGGCATGAAGATTTCTGCTGAAATGTTTTCTGTCCAGCATTTCAAAATTTCCTTTAATGTTATTCGCTTTTTTTCTGTTGCTGCTCTCAGAATCCTTTGTTTTGACCTTTGAGAGTTAAAGGGTATGTCTTGGGATAATTTTATTTGGAATGAATCTTATTGATGATGTTTGGCCTTCTTTTACTTGGATATTTATATCTTTCTCCAGTTTTGGAGAGTTTCTGTTATTATTATCTTTCAACAAATTGTCTATCCCTTTGTTTTTCTCTGCCCCCTAGTGAATTCCAATGAGCAGAATATTTACTCTTTTAATGGTATTACATACATCATGTAAGCTTTCTTTATTCACTTTTACTCCTTTTCTCCTTTGGCTCTCTATTTTCATATAGTGTATCTTTGATCTCATTGATTCTTTCTTCTGTTTGATCAAGTCAGCTATTGGTGCTTTCTATTTTATTTTTTATTACAATAGTACTTTTTTATCTCTATGATTTTTGTTTGATTTTTAAAATTATTTCAATGTCTTTTAAACTTCTCTCATATATTTCTGAATTGTTTCTCTGTGTTTTATTGATGTTTACTGAGCTTCTTTAACACAGCTACTTGGAATTCCTTGTCTGAGAGTGCATACATCTCTATCACTTTAGGGTCCATCATTGGTGTGTTGTTTTGTCACTTTGGTGAGGTCATAACTCCCCAACTATTTCTAATACTTGTGGGCACATATTCATGTCTGTGTATTAACAAGTTAGGTATTAATTCCATTAATTCCACTTTTAATCATGTGGCTTTTTTTTTTTTTCATTTGGCTTGTCTGGAGTTTAAGCAGAGTGAATGCTGTTAGAACCTACGACTGCTGCAGCCATTTCAGTGCTAAAGGGAACCCTAACTCAGCTTTGTTGTGAGTGTCATGAGGGCTAACAGGTTGTCTTGGAACACCAGGCTGTGTGGGCCTGTGTAAGACCCAAGGAGGGTACCCAGGCTGTGTAAGAAATCTGATCAGGGACCTGAGACTGGAAGCCTGTCCCATTGACACAGACTCCTGCTTGTTTCCTGGCAAATGTCTGCGTAACTGGGATGATTCCCCAATTGCATTGAGAGAGGCTGATTCTGAATTCTGTGGCTCTTTAGGACCCTCTGTGGTACAGCAGTTGATAGGTTCACTCTAGTGGCACAGACATATGTGCTTCTTAGCAGTTTCTGTATGGGCAGGGGAGTTCCCTGACTGCAGTGAGAGGGGCTAGAGCTGAGACTGTGCCCCCTCAGGATCCAGTGTAGGATAGATGCCAGTGTCCCTACTTAGTAGTTCAAGTGGGTGCACAACCCCAGTAGTTCCCCACATGAGCAGGCAGGAGAGCTCCCTCCCCAACTGTAGTGAGAGGGATTAGAGCTAGACTAGGTCCCCTCAGGATCTAGTGTGTGACAAAGTCTGGTTGACCCATCAAGGAGGTTCGGAAGAATGGGAAATTCCCAGGCTGTAACATAAGGAGAAGTTTCCCTCTGGGTCCTTCTGTAAGCTATAATAAACTGGGACCACAGCTGAGAGGGGCTGGATAAAACTTTCAGGGTAGCCTTGAGATCCACTGCCAAGATCAATATTGGTGGGCAGACAAGCCTTTCTGCTGAGTCATTAGTACACATGATTCCTTGGAGACCCCTTGGCAGATGGATTTGGTTCCAGGCTCACTGCCAAATTGGGCTGCAGTCAAACTTTTTGGGTAATGGATCTGTTTCTGGGTTTTAGCCTGGGAACATCATTGGTGAGTCTGCTACCCTGGTGTGCTGGTCGGCAGTCTGGAAATTGTCTTCCTAGGCTTAGGTTCCACTAAGGTTTTACCTCTTCCTACACGATTCCTGAGCCTCTCTGTAGATGACTGCACAATTTGTGTTGCTTTGGGTGAGGTGATATTAGTGGGTTACCTCCTATTCTGCCATCTCTCTAACCTAGTGTTTACATTTTTATTATTTATTTGCCATGTGTGTAGTGCAGGATTAGGTGAATACACATTTACATTGACACATTGGAACCAGGATTTTCTATGTGGGAGAACAGAGAAGTAGAAGTGAGATAGATGAGTAAAACGTCATAGTTCTGAACTTGAATTGCAAGTATAAATATGAGCTCATGATGATATTTTCCTTAAAACCACAGGCTATTTTTTTAGGTTTGCTTCTGACTTAGAATGCCTAGAAACCAGGACTAACCTAGAATATGATTTCCACATCATGTTTTTTCCACTAGAAGGGATCAGAAATACTTGGAGAATTAGCTAATTTCTAGTGTGGGTTAAGATGTTTCTGCAAGAGCCATTAACAGCCTTGGGACATTACAAAGTAATGGAGTCTTCAGTGATGGAGGCATATTGAAAGAATTCAGGAGCAGCAGACTTGAAAAGGATTTCTGTCACAGTTGGGACAATTTGAGCTCCAATAAAAACATTTCACAGAAGTCAAGCATTTCTGATAAGTTGAAATTCTTGAGTATCCAATTATGCAAAAAAAATTGCTAGTCACCTGTGAAGGATGCCATATAAACCATTCATTGTCTTGAAAGGTGGCAAATAAATGGAAAGAATGAAGCAGTTTAATTCTTTGATTACCTCTGGATAAGGAAGCAATTATTGAGGAGAATATTTCTTTTTACAAATATTCTAACAAATAAATGAAGAGCATATAATATTTTTTTCCCCCAGGCCATTTATTCATAAGCTATAGACCAGGGATATCCTTTCAGGGGGTCCACAGTTCAAAATGATTTCTATAACAATACTAATATCTTACATAAATTTTTCATTCTATTCCTCTCATGAGTGTACATTGTTCCTCAGAGACTACATGAAACGTAATATTACATCAGACTGAAAGACAAAGCAGATATAAAAATGTAACTGTTTTCCATTAAGCCAGACATTAAAGACAATTGTAAAAATGTAACAACAGGAGCTATAACGCTATCCTTATCACCAAATATTTGGAAAACATTTGAAAACAAAGATGTTATTTTTGTGGACACCTAATCAACATCTTGTTTTATATAATTTTATAAATTAATTTATTAGTTTTTATTTCTAAGACATAAATATCTAGCTATCTATCTAGACATACATTTAGCATACACCTTATATAAATAATAGTTTTCCTGATGTTCTCATTTTTTTATTGTGGTAAAATATACATATATATGATTTACCATTTTTATCATTTTGAGGTATACATCCTGTGTCATTAAGTACATTCACATTATTGTGCAATCCTCAATCACTTTTACATGTGTAAAATGAAAAAAATTGTTGAGACCTATTGATCTAGGTAATGAATAGAGATTACCAAATATTATATATATCTTGTGAGATATACAGAGTATAACAGGAGTTGAATCTGATCAGATCACAAATCTATGAATATATAATAA
Organism: Eulemur rufifrons; assembly: GCF_041146395.1. NCBI lineage: Eukaryota > Metazoa > Chordata > Mammalia > Primates > Lemuridae > Eulemur > Eulemur rufifrons. Next base: position 97,750,566 of record NC_090990.1, read on the forward strand.
ATCAAGAGGATAAACGTCATGTAAAATGACATCATAGCTATGTGATCAGCAAAATCTAGACTGTGGACAAGGATACAAGAAGAATGATGCAATTTCTTTAAAAACAAATTCTAGGATAAAAATGAGTGGAGAAATCTGTAGATTAAAAGAGATGTATGGAACATATCAACTAATTTTAATGCATGGGCCTTATTTTTATTCTAATTTCATAAACTGTAAAAAATAATTCATGAGACAACTGGAAAAAATTTGAGTACATAAATTTAGATATTTAATGATATTAAACAATCTTTAATTTGTAAATATCATAATGTAATTTTGGTAATATAGAAAATAATCTTCCTTTTTTTTTTTTTTTTGAGACAGAGTCTCACTTTGTTGCCCAGGCTAGAGTGAGTGCCGTGGCGTCAGCCTAGCTCACAGCAACCTCAAACTCCTGGGCTCAAGCGATCCTCCTGCCTCAGCCTCCCGAGTAGCTGGGATTACAGGCATGCGCCACTATGCCCGGCTAATTTTTCTATATATATTTTTAGTTGTCCATATAATTTCTTTCTATTTTTAGTAGAGACGGGGTCTCGCTCTTGCTCAGGCTGGTCTCGAACTCCTGACCTTGAGCGATCCACCCGCCTCGGCCTCCCAGAGTGCTAGGATTACAGGCGTGAGCCACTGCGCCCGGCCGAAAATAATCTTTATATTTTAGAAATACATGTTGACACATTTATGGATAAAATATGATGTCTGAAATTTATTTCAATCATGAGTACATGAATTTTTCAAAGCTGTCTCATCAGCAAATGGTTATTTTTTATACTGTTTTTTTCTATCAATGCATATATAAAATTACTAATTAAAAAATTGAAAAGGAGTCATTTGTTACCTATGATTTCTAGTCACTTATTAGGCAGCTCAGTTAACAGATTGACTATTGCAGTAAGGCAGTGCTTGTGTTCAAGTAACCCTTATTTTGTTTAATAGTGGCATCAATGCACAACAGTAGTGATGCTGGCAAATTGCATACGCAAAAGGAAAGCTGTAAAGTGCTTCCTTTAAGTGAAAAGGTGGAAGTTATTTACTTAGCAAGGAAAGAAAAAAAATCCAAGCTGAGGTTGCTAAAATCCTCAGTAAGAGTGAATTTTCTATCCATAAAATTGTGAAGAAGAAAAAAATTCATACTTGTTTTGGTGTAGTCTCTCAAACTGCAAAAGTCATGGTCACAGCTCATGCTCACAACTTAGTTAAGTTGCAAAAGGCATTACATTTGTGGGTGAAAGACATGAACAGAAACATGTTCCAATTGGCAGCAATTGAGTTTGGTACTATCTGCAGTTTCAGGCACACACTGGGGGTGTTGGAACATATCCACTGTGGAAAATGGCAAACTACTGTACATTTATATATTGGCAAAAATCACACAAACATGTATACATGCACATGCACTCTCAAACAAAACTAGTACAGAAGCCCTTGTATTTTGTGTTTGAAGATCTATTTATGAAAGTCATGCATGCAGAGGTCATATCTATAGTTAAAACCAGGTAAATTAATTAATTAAAGGTGAATTAATTAAAACCTTAATACACAGGTGAATTAAGGTTTATTAAGGTAAGGACACTTAGAGGAAAATCGTAAGTTCAAAAAAACCACTGTGGAGGAATGATAATTTGGGAAGAGAAAGAATAAGAGGAGTAAAGAAAACAGAGGAAAAATATAAGAAAATATGAAAAAGTTGATGCAAGATATTAGCAATCACGGTAATATGAGAATTTTCAAGCAACTAAAAATTCAAACTCAATTGGTTTAAAAGGAACTTATTAAGTTCATGTAATTAAAATATCCAGAGGTAGTTCAAGTCTCATATATAGTTGATTCAGGCTTTGGCCCTGTTATCTCATCATTTTCTCTTTTACCTGTTTCCTTTATATGTTAGCTTCATTCCTGGGACAGCTTTTCCCATGGAACAAAATTCTACAGCGATTTTGGGCATTGTACACATCATCCCAGCCAAAGTGAGAATGCCTCTTTCCTCAACTAGCCAACATTAATCCTAGGCTTCAGTTGGATCAGGACAAATTACATCAGCTATATACTATAAGCCAATTATTTTTGCTAAACAGGGGCATGAAATTATGATCATTTTCTTCAATCTTGGTTTTTATCTGGGGTCAATTTATCCTGCTGGGGAACATTTAGCAATGTCTGAAGATACATTTGATGTCACAACTAAGGAGATACTATTGGCATCTTGTGGGTAGAGGCCAGGGATGCTGCTAAACCTCCCACAGTGCACAGAACAGCCTTCCTCAACAAGAATTACCTGGTCCAAAATGTCAATCATGCAGAGGTTGAGAAACCTTTAGGACAAGAGTTCTCAAACTTGAATATAAATCAGAATCATCTAGATGCTTTATTAAAACACATCACTGTTTCCCAAAAATTAGTTTTTCTAATTAGCTTCCGGGTGCTATTGCTGCAGCTAGTTCGTAGTTCACATTCCTATGTTCCACATTGCGTGGTTCACAAGCTCACAGCAATAGCATGGCTACTCTATAAGATGGGGTCCAGATGAATGTATTCTGGAAAAGTAACCAGGTGTACTGATAGAAAAGGGGAGAAAGCTGTGATTTCAACCATTTCCTAAACTTCTCAAACTCTAAAGACCATATTTTCCTAAAATTTACAGGTAGTAGGATAGTTTCTAGTGGCCCTGGCTTCTCTAAAACTACTGTTTCCCCTGGCCTCCTTTCCTAAGTCCTATAAAAATAAATGATGAAATCCTCCTTCTTGCTACTATGTTAATCAAAATGAATTGGGATGTTTTAAGATGGACTGTTCTAGAAAACTATAAAATAATAAAATGAATAAAGGTAAATTTAAATCAAAAATATACCTGAGTTGATACAGCACAGATATCAAACAAAGACCCCGAAGGCAGGAAGAGCCCTATTAATTCTTTTCCTTGAATATGTCATAAATCACCTGAACTATTACTCCTCACTCACCCTGCCTCTCATTCATTCTCGCTGGACAAATGAGAAGCAGGATTCCATGCCAATGACTCTTTGAAGTTAGACTGTAGTTGTAGTAAGGACAAACAATAACAGTAGTTTTCTCCAGAGGAGTTCAGAACAGAAACAAGAAAAACATAATATTTTTTGGCTAAGCGGAAAATATTTTAGTAGGAAGAGAAAGATCTAGAATATCAACTAAAGAGAGAAAAAGAAGGAAGAAGATGACTTTGAAAGAAGGCCATTAACTTGCCAGTCAACAACTCAAATAATTTTTACTGAGAAAATGCATTTGTAGGTAAGAGATCTTGGCAGGGACTCAGAAACAGGGAGCACTGCCCTCAAGGAACTTCCAAGTAGAAAAGGAGGTACTGCAATGCTGTGGGTGCAGAGTAAAATGGATATCTGGGTGATACCAGAGAAGGGAGGGTTATTTCCATTATATTAATAGCACTGGGAAAGGCCTCCTAGAGGAAGAAGCTTCTCAGATGGGCTTTGGGGATTAGAAAGTCATCCAGGAAGAGACAGAGAAAACACATAAAAAATGCCTTGCATCTATGCAATACAATTATCCCAGCATAATTATATTTAGCTTACTTTGACAAACGATATTTAAGTAGAAGCAGAAAAAGAAAGGTTTTAAAATGAAAAGCCAAAGAGAACTCACTATTAAGTTGTATCTACCATATTTCATTTATTCTCAGACACATTCTTTTTCACGTTTTAATATGTAGACATAGATCATACTACTGATACAGTCTTGTAATAAATTGACAGTTTTAAATAATTTTCGACTCGTGTTTAAGTTATAATTTATCTTAAAATCTATGAAAACTCCATTTTGATAAAATATGATGATCATTTGATGAAATATGATCCGATTGACTCCTGGGTTGCAGATTGGGATGCTAGACTTCTTGGTGCTATTTCCGAATGGGAGAGAAGATACAGATAGGGCTCAAGGGATATCCTGATATGACCTGTTAAAACCATAAGAAAAAGAGCTCTACATAAAAGGTATTTGTACACCCATGTTCATAGCAAAATTATTCACAACACCTAAAGGTAGAAGCAAGCAAAGTGTCCTTAGATGGATGAATAAATGAGCTAAATGTGTCACATACCTACAATGGAATATTATTTAGCCCTAAAAAGGAAAGAAACCCTGTCACATGCTACAACATGCATGAACCTTGAGGACCTTATGCTAAGTAAAATAAGCCAGTCACAAAAAGACAATTATGGTACAATTCCAATTATATTATGTACCTAGAATATTCGATTTCATAGATACAAAAAGTAGAATGATCTCAGCCAGGGCCCTGGGGGAAGGGAGAAATGAGGAATTACTATTTAATAGGAATAGAGTTTCAGTTTTGAGGGATGAAAGGGTTTGGAGATTGCTGGCATAACAATGTAAATACACTTAGCACCACTGAACTGTAGACTTAAAATGGTAAACATGGCAAAATTTGTTATGTGTATTTTAATAGGATTAAAAAATATATCTCCACATAAAGGAGATAGAAGTTAGGAGGAAGGGTTTGGTGGAAATAATAAGGCTAAGGCAATGAAATAGATAAAGTGACTGAGAAGGGTGAGAGGGTGGACAGTAAAGAAAGATTAAAACAAGCAAACAAACAAAAACAACTCACCGGCGCCTCTTATACCATAATGCAAGGCACAGCAAAAGGATCAAGGAGGGCACGATTATAGCCAAAAATATCAAGCCAATGGAGATGGGGTGTCCTGGAAATTGGGAGAGGACAAAAGGATGTCACTTCAAATCCCACCCACTGAATCCCCTGGCCATATTTTGCCCACCTGAGTGTCACCTCCATTCAGCTGCTTCGAATGTATGGTCATCTCCAACTCCCTCTCTGACATTCCTGAAGCCATCCATCCATCCTTTGATCCCTCTGCCCCAACTGACACAATCTGCTTGTCCTTTGTTCTTATCTCTTCAATAACTTCGCTCCTCTATTTTTATTCTTGTTGGTACTGGGGTCCCAGAAATGGATCAATCTATCCCTCTCCCTCCTTCATCTGTCAAGCCCCATCCTTCCCCAGTGCCTGCCTCTCTGCCTGAGGACCACCTCCTCCCATGTCCAGCCTGGGACCCGGCCCTTTCTCACCCCAGTGGAGGATGATGTCCTGGCCCTCCAGACTGCTGTGCTTCACCCGACAGGACAGGCCAGCCTCCTCCCCAGCTGCCACATCCAGGGTGGCTCGGAGATACCATGTCCAGTCAGCATTGGGCAGGAGGTCACTGTGCTGAGTGCCCGGCTGCTCCTGCTCACCCCGCATCCACCTCACCCACACGGGCTTTGGGTAGAATCCTGAGACGTGGCACACCAGCAGCAGACGGCCAGGCCCGGGACTGGGGCCACTGGACAGCCAGGCCTCGGGCTTCACTGGGGCAGGAAGGGGCAGTGAGAGTGTTGTATCATGGCTCAAATTCAGATCACAGGGACTCAGAAGCCCACAAGCTTGGACAGTGACCTCTTCCACTGCTTTGGCATCGGAATATCTTTTTGATAAACCCCTATGCTTCTTGGGTAGCTTCCTACTCATGAGCTTAGAGGAGGTAGTGGTAAGTGAAATAGAGAGCAGGACTAACCTTGCCTTTGCAGTTCTGCCTTCCCTGCATCCAGGACACCCAAGAGATATCGGGGGCAGGTTTCTAAAAGGAGCTTCTTCACATTATCGATGATACCTTGATATTGCATGATTAGTTTGCAGACATATTGTGCACTGCTGCCGCCTTCTGGGGCAGGCACACATGTATCATTCTGGGCACTCAGGAAATCCAATCCTCCTAAAGCTCCCCTCAAGAAGCTTACTATGGCACCTCCAGAATGTAGCTCACAGCCTGCTATGCCCTGGATCTCAATGGGGTCTAGGTACAATGAAAACAGAGAACAAGTTATTAAACATAAATAAGAAAGAAAGCCATGAGTAAAGGACCTAGATGTTTATATTTTGGTTGGAATAAATTTCTTGGATGTGAAATGATGAACCAAACCCCGATTACGGCATGTAGAGATTTTCAGAAAGAAGAGAATTGGAAACACTTTGTGTGTCATGAATGCAGCGTATGGTAAAAGTGTGTGTGTGGAAGAATGGGATGCTGTCCAGAGAGCAGCATTTCAGCATGAGCCAGAGGACCATAGGAAGAGGAGATGCACGGAGAAGACAACTGACGAGAGGGATCAGAAGAGGAAGCCACACTATATGTCACTCAGGCACAGGTAAAAGTAAGGGCCCTTGAGGAGGAAGGTCCACATAAGGCAAACCAGGAGTTGGATACCAATGTGGAGCCATAATCTCTCAGAGAAGAGTCAAAAGGAGGCAGAATCTGAAACACAGTGTGGAGCTCTGGAGTGAGTGAGAGACTGCTCTAGAAGAGTGTGTGCATGAAGTTGGGTAATGGAGAAAGAAGGGGAGAAGGATCAGAGGGATTAGCAGCTTGCAAAAAGAAAGAGAAGAAAGTCCTGGGGAATCTTCCCAGTTCAGGGGACTGGACTCACATTCCATCTGGAATTCACTGGCACGCTGCTGTATTTCTTGAGTAAATACAAAATAGTGGACTCGGAATACCCCCTCCAGCTCAGCAAACTCCTCATCACTGAAGTTACCCTTGGACCAGGGCTTCAGGAGTATTGCGGTGCCTGAGTCACTGTCCCAGCCATGAATCTGCAAATCATCCAACCAGCCTGCACCTTGATGGTGTGCCGAGGTGCTGTTGGCGAAGGACGAGATCTGGGTGACATGGAAAGAGGTTGGTCCCTGGAAGGCTGTGAAGAGTAGAAGAACAAGATAGTGAAGAGAAAGGGGGAAGCAGGAGGGAGTGAAATAGAATTGAAATTGAAAAAAATCCAGAGATCAAGAACCTACAGTCTGAAGAACACATAAAACCTGACATATTTACTGCTCCAGCACCTCAGGCTCCAGCCCCAACACCCAGAAAGGCAGAAGAGGGCTGGAGACAGCAGGGCTCAGACCCTTCCTGTCCAAGTGCACCTGGGTGAGTGCAGCATGCTTTTATCCAAGACCCCTGCACCAGTGCTGGGAGCTGCCAGAGTGACTCTTACCATCCTCACTGTCACCACCTGGGAAGAGAACTGCTAACAATTGAAATGGCAGAAACAGCATTTCACTGGGAGATGGAGCTTGTGACTCGCAGAGCTGGTGTTTGATCTCTGATTTCAGAAACCTTTCTCTCAGTAGCTTGTAGTGACTTCCTCTCTTCCAACTGACAAATCTCTTCCTCATGCAAATTGCATCAGAGAAAAAATGTGCTTCCCATCGCCCTGAGCCTTATACTCCGCCTCTCATTCCCCTCCAGCCCTTACTTCCAGACTTTCTCTTACCTCCGTAATTCCAGCTGCTGTGTCCTCACTTCCTTTAGACCACCTTAGAAAAGCCCTCATGTGACTCTGAAGGGTCATTTCACCTTCCTTAGCTTCTATTCTCGAATTTGTAAATAGGGTGATATTGACAAATCGCTTACCTTTCAGTCTGCTTTACCCTAGAAAGAGTGTTTTGGTTTATCCACCCAATCAGCCTTCCTCCCTCCCTGATGCCCTGACTTCTCTGGTCCTGTCATTGCCCCTTCCTAATGTTTTCAATGTTTCCTCTTTCTTATCTCACCCTCCTTGTCTGATGTCCCTTACCCTACATTTTTATCTGGCTCTGCGTGTGTGTGTGTGTGTGTGTGTGTGTGTGTGTGTGTATGTTGATATTCACTTACATGAAGGGAAAGCATTTGAAATGCCGTGTATACTTTAGAACTATAGACCCAAATCCTAGAATCAAATTTCATAAATACTGCCATTTATAACCCACAGAAAATTATCATATACCATAGCAATCATTTGCTACTGGTATATGACCTTCTCCTCAGTAACTCTTGATCTTTGGAGTTTTGATTAACAAATGTTCATAAGACAAGCAGAACGTTAGGAGCTATGCTATATGCAACTCTGGTCTAAGGTGAAGACAACTTTTTGGATAAATTTCTATAATCATTACAGCCTTATTATCCTTTTGCAATATCTCACAAGCTCTGTGTATAGTTATGCTTTCCTGTCAGTATATAAAGCATTGAGGCTGTCATTTTGTAACCAAAAGTTCAGAGAGGTGTGTTCTGAGATGTCGCCTCCTATCTTCTCTTTGTATGCCATTCACAAGTCTTGACAATGTGTTTAGAATCCATAGACTGAAAAATTTGCACTTTAACAAATATTTTGGCTTAAGGATGATTTCTAAATTGTATCCAATTAGGAAAAATTACCAATTTGCATAGATTTACATATCATGGAGAAATGTGGTGGCAAATGATTTCAAGTGTAAGGGGGTATCACTAACTGATTGCATTATGTAGATAAGAAAATGAAAAATGAATAATGTGGCATTCCCTATTCCTGGAAATAAATGGTTCAAAATATTAATAAGAGTAGTCTTCATCAAAGATTATTACTGCCTAATAATAGGCTTTACAATTAAAGCCCAGAATAGCTATGCAAATTTTAACATATGTATCTGTTAACAATATTCCCAGACTCCAAAATGTAATAGAATATAATCCACTCTTTGGATATCAGTGATAGACAATAGCAGAAACTTAACATTAGCTGTCATTGACAAGAACGTATTTTTTCATTTGTAAGCCTTTTATTTTGGGTAGAACACCCAATAGAGAATTCAAGGAAAGCTGGTAGACTACCTGGGTTATTTTCCATTATAATGAATAAGTTCTTGTAGGACCTCCAGAGTTGAATAGATATAAACTAAATCTCAAATTTTCCTCACTTTTAAATATAATCCTTTCACCATTATGTAGTGACCATCTTTGTCCTTTCGAACTTTTGCTATTTTATAGCTTATGCTATCTGAAATAAGTATAGCTACCCCTGCTTTCTTTTTGCTTCCATTTGCCTGGAGGATTGTTTTCCATCCCTTGACTTTGAAACTGAAAGCACCTTTGTGGCTTAGATGCGTTTGCTGTAGACAGCAGATACTTGGCTTGTGAATTTTTGTCTAGTCTGCCAGTCTACATCTCTTCAAGAACAATTAAAGCCATTCACATTTCTTGAGAGGATTGATATTTGGGGTAGATTTCTGTTCATATTGTTGGGTAAATTCCTATTGTTTTGTTTTACTCCATGAGCCATTGGGGAATCCAGGTTCTAGACTTTAACTCTTGAGTGATTTTACTTTTGTGAGTGTCTATTGTGCTGTTCAGTGTGTAATGCAGGTCTGAGTACTTCCTGTAGTGCAGATCTGGTCTTCACAAACTCCATCAGTGATTGCTTGTCTGGGAAGGTCTTTATTTCTTCCTCATAGATGAAGCTTAGTTTTGCCAGGTAGAGAATTCTAGGTTGGCCATTATTCTGTTTTAGAAGATTGATGATAGATGCCCAGTCCATTCTGGCTTGTAAAGTTTCAGTTGAGAAGTCTGAATTTAGTCTGATAGGTTTTCCGTTGTAGGTTATCTGCTGTTTTTGTCGTACTGCTCAAAGAATTGCTTTTTTCAGTATATATTCTTCTCATAAGCTCATGGAACTTTCTCCAAAATTTATCACATACTGGGCCACAAATAAGACCTCAGCAAATTCAAAAAAATAGAAATTATGCCATGTATCTTCTCAGATCACAGTGGTATAAAATTAGAGTTCAATTCCAACAGAAACACTCACCACTTCACAAAGTCATGGAAATTAAACAATCTATTGTTGAATGACTATTGGGTCAAGGAGGAGATACAGAGGAAAATTAAAAGATTCTTTGAGCTAAATGATAACTGGGACAAAAGTTATCAAAATCTGTAGGATATAGCAAAGGCATTCCTGAGAGGAAAACTAATAGCATAAATGCTCACATCCAAAAAACAGAAAGCTCAAAAATCAGCTAACTAATAAACTGTCTCAAGGAACTGGAAAAGAAAGAGCAAATCAACTCAAAATGTAGCAGAAGAAAATAAATAACTACGATCAAAACAGAACTAAATGAATTGAGAATAAAAGAACTATACAGAAGATCAATAAAAACAAAAGTTGATTTTTCTGAAAGGTAAACAAAATTGACAGCCCTCTTGCGAGATTGACAATAGTTGAAAGGGAAAGGACTCTAATAAACTCAAGTATAAATGAAAAAGGAGAGGTCACAACGGGCACCATGGAAATACAAAACATTATCTTTGGGCCGGGCATTATGGCTCATGCCTGTAATCCTGGCACTCTGGGAGGCCGAGATGGGAAGATTGCCTGAGGTCAGGAGTTCAAGACCAGCCTGAGCAAGAGCAAGACCCCATCTCTACTAAAAATACAAAGAAATTGGGCCGACAACTAAAAATATATAGAGAAAAAATTAGCCAGGCATGCTGGCATGTGTCCGTGGTCCCAGCTACTCAGGGGGCTGAGGCAGGAGGATTGCTTGAACCCAGGAATTTGAGGTTGCTGTGAGCTAGGCTGATGCCATGGCACTCTAGCCCGAACAACAGAGCATGACTTTGTCTCAAAAGAACAACAACAACAACAACAACAGCAACAAAAAACATTTTCTTTGAACAGTATAACAACCTATATTTCCCCAAACTATATTATGTGGAGGAAACAGACAAATTTCTGGAAACATACTACCTCCCTAAGTTCAACCAGGAGGAAGTAGAATTCCTGAACAGACCAATATCAAGCACAGAAATCAGAGCAGTAATTAAAAACCTTCCAAAAAGGAAAAGTCCCACACCAGATGGCTATACACCTGAATTTTACCAAACATACAAAGAAGAACTCATACCTATACTACAGAAATTATTCCACAAAATTGAGAAAGATTATATCCCCCCCAACTCATTTTGCAAAGCAAATATCACCTTGATATCGAAGCCAGAAAAGGACACAACAAAAAAGAAAACTACAATCCAATATCCCTCATGAATATAGATGCAAAAATCCTCAACAAAATCTTAGCAAATCAAATCCAACAGCACATCAAAAAAATAGTTCATCATGAGCAGGTGAGCTTTATACAAGAGATGCAAGGCTGGTTCAACATACGCAAATCTATAAAAGCAATTCACCTCATAAATAAAAGCAAGAACAAAGACCAAATGATTCTCTCAATTGATGCAAAAAAAGCATTTGACAAAGTCCAGCACAACTTTATGACAAAAACTCTCAGAAAAATAGGCACAGACTTTACATATCTTAAAATTATCAAAGCCATATACAATAAACCCACAGCCACTATCATTCTGAAGGGGGAAAAATTGAAATCATACCCACTTGGATCTGGAACCAGACAAGGATGCCCACTATCCCCACTTATATTCAACATAGTGGCGGAAGTCCTTGCTAGAGCAATTAGACAAGAGAGGGGAATTAAGGGCATCCAAATGGAGGAGAAGAGATCAAACTCTCACTCTTTGCTGATGATAAGATGTTATATCTAGAAAATCTCAAGGGTTAAAGCAAGAGATTCCTGGAATTGATAAATGAATTCAGTAAAGTCTCAGGATACAAAATGAATACACACAAATCAGAGGCATTCTTCTATGCCAATAACAGTCAAGCTGAAATTCAAATAAAAAATGCAGTACCTTTTATGATAGCCTCAAAGAAAATAAAATATCTAGGTATATATTTAATGAAATAAGTCAGAGACATATGCAGGGAGAACTACAAAATACTAAGAAAAGAAACTGTATAAGATATAAACAGATGAAAAAATCTTCCTTGTTCATGGATTGGTAGAATGAACATTGTTAAAATGTCCATACTACCTAAAGTGATCTACAGAATTAAGGTAATTCCCATAAAAACAACAGCATAATTCTTTACAGCTTTAGGAAAAATAATTCTAAACTTTGTATAGAACCAGAGACGACTTCGTATACCCAAAGGAATCTTAAGCAAAAAGAACAAACTGGGAGGTATCACTCTACCAGACTTCAAGCTATGTTTTACAAGCTTGTTTTACAAGGCCATGGTAACTAAAACAGCATGGTACTGGCACAAGAATAGAGACATAGACCTTTGGAACAGGACTGAGAATCCAGAGGAGAAACCATTTGCATATTGTCATTTAATCTTTGACAAAGTAGACAAAAATATACACTGGAGAAAAGAATTCCTTTTCAATAAATGGTTCTGGGGAAACTGGATAGCTACATATGGAAGATTGAAACTGGATCCCCACCTCTCACCTCTTACAAAAATCAATTCTAGATGGATAACAGACTTAAACCTAAGGCATGCAACCTTAAGAATCCTAGAAGAAAATGTAGGGAAGACTCTTTCAGACATTGGCCTAGGCAAAGAGCAATAATAGCAACTACAAAAATAAATAAATGAGACCTGACCAAATTAAAAAGCTTTTATACATCCAAGGAAATTATCATTACAGTGAATAGATAACCTACAGAATGGGAGAAAATACTTGCTCTCTACACATCCGATAAAGGGCTGATAAAAAGAACTTATCTAGAACTCAAAAAAAAAAATCAGCAAGAAAAAATCAAATAACCCCATCAATAAATGGGCTAAAGACATGAACATAAACATTTCAAAAGAGGACAAAATAATGGCCAAACATATAGAAAATGCTCAACATCTCTAATCATTAGGGAAATGTAAATGAAAACCATAATGAGATATCACCTAACTCCAGTAAGATTGGCCTTTATCAAAAAATACCAAAGTAACATATGCTGGTGAGGATGTGGAGAGATAGGAATATTCTTACTCTGCTGGTGGGACTGTAAGTTAGTGCAACCTCTGTGGAAAAGAATTTGGAGATACTTCAAAGAGCTACAAGTAGAACTACCATTTGATCCAGCAATAGCACTATTAGGCATCTGCCCAAGGGAACAAAAGTCATTATATAATAAAGACATCTGCACTCAAATTTTTATGACAGTACAATTCACTATAGCAAGGATATGGAAACAGCCCAAGTGCCCATCGATCTATGAGTGACTTAATAAAATATGTTATATGTATACAATGGAATATTACTCAATTATAAGAAACAACGGTGATCTAGCACCTCTTATATTTTCCTGGGTAAAGCTTGAGCCCATCCTGCAAAGTGAGGTATCACAAGAATGGAAGAATAGGCACTATATGTACTAACCATCAAACTGGCACTGACTGATCAGGACTAAGGTGCTCACACAGTAATATTCTTTGGGGATAGGGGTCTTGGGTATGGGTAAACTCAAAACTAATGGACTCAGGGAGTGGGAGAAGGGCACATCTCAAATTACGGTTGGGATGTGGCAAAGTCATAACATGTAACCAAAATGTTTATACTCCCATAATTTCCTGAAATGAAAAAAAAATTCTGGTAATCACTATTCTACGTGCTACGTCTATGAGATCAACTCTTTTAGATACTACATAAGAGTAAAATTGTGGGGTTTGTCTTTTTGTTCCTGGCTTATGTCACTTAACATAATATCCTCCAGGTTCATCCATGATGCCATAAATTAAAGGATTTTATTTTCTTAGTGGTTGAGTACTATTCCATTGTGCATATATACCACACTTTATTTATCTATTAATTTGTTGTTGAACACTTAGATGATTCCATATCTTGGCTATTGTTCATAGTGCCATAATGAACATGGGGATGAACATATCTCTTTCATATACCGATTTCCTTTGTTTTGGGTATAGATTGAGAAGTGGAATTGCTGGGATTGCTGGATTATATCATAGTTCTACTTTTAATTTCATAACAAATCTCCATACTTTTTTCCAACGTGGCTACACTAATTTACATTCCTACCACCAGTTAAGACACATTTTTTCTCTGCATTCTCATCAGCGCCTATTTTCTGTCTTTTTGGTGATATCCATTTTATTTGGATTCAGATAATATCTTATAGTGGTTTTGATTTACATTTCCCTGATGATTAGTGATGTTGAGAATTTTTTCACATACCTGGTGTCCATTTATATGTCTTCTTTTGAGAAACGTCCATTAAGATCTTTTGCCCTTTTAAAAATCAGATTTTTTTTTCCATTGAGTTATTTTAATTCATTATACATTCTAGATATTAACTGTTTGTCAATGCATAGTTTGCAAACATTTTCTCCCATTCTAATAGTTTTTTCACTCTGTTGATTGTTACCTTTGCTGTGGAGAAGCTTTATATTACAGCTTGATATCATCCCATTTATCTATTTTTTGATTTTGTTGTCTGTGCTATTGAGGTCATATCGAAAAAATCCCTACTAAGATCAGAGTCATGAAACATTCTCTTTATGTTTTTTTCTAGTAGTTTAGTAGTTTTGGGTTTTAATCATTTTGAGTTGATATTTGTATATGGTGATAGATAAAGATCCAGTTTCCTTCTTCTGTATCTAGATATCCAGATTTCCCAGCACCATTTGTTGAAAGGGGTATTTCTTATCCAATGTGTGTTCTTGGTTTCTTTGTCAAAAATCAGTTGGTTATAAGTGAGTGGATTTATTTTTGGCTTCTTTAGTTTGTTTAATTTGTTTATCAGTCTATCTTTATGCCAATACCTTGATCTTTTGCTTACTGTATCTTTTTAGTATATTTTGAAGTCAAGTAGTGTGATGCCTCCAGCTTTTTTCTTTTTGCTTAAGATTGCTTTGACTATTTTGGGTCTTCTATTGGTCCATATAAATTTTAGGGTTGCTTTTTCTATTTTAGCAAAAGAAGTCATTGGTATTTCAATAGAGATTACATTAAATGTATAGTTCTCTTTTAGTAGTGTGGACATTTTAGCTGCATATCAGAAAGTTCATTATGATGCATTGCTTTTGCAGCATATATATTTTCTAATGTCCATTTTTTAAACACATTTGTTATTTAGAACTTTTATTTCTAAATTTGCAGACATATGCAATTTTCTGGTTACATTTTTATCATTCATTTTTAGCTTAATTCTTCTGGGTCAAAAAAATTTTGCACAGTTTTAGTTTTTTGAAATTTTTCACATTGCTTTACAAACAAACATAACATTATTTAAAATAAATGTTACATGTTTACTTGTATATTTAAATTTTCTGTGGTAAAAATTTTGAATTTTAAATAAATCAGTCAGGTCATATTTATCATGTTTTTTAAATCCCTTATATGTTTGTTGATTTTCTTTTTCTATTACTCAGAGAGGTATAGTAAAAAAAAAAATCTCTATCACTACTATACACTTTTTAATACCTTATTTTTCTGCTAGGTTTTGCATTATAATTTTGATAATACATTATTATGTAAATTTTTAGTAATGCTACATCTTCCTTGTGATGAATTTACTTCTTTATCTCTCATAATACTTCCTTGACTGTAACATGATTTTGTCAGAAATGAGCATAGCCATACCAGGTTCCTGTTGGCTCATGCTTTCACAGTATATATTTTACAATCTTTTAATTTTTAAACCTTTTGTTTACTTGCACTTATGGTATCTCTCTTGTGAACATAATATAGTTAACTTGTTTTCCATTTAGTTTGACAATCTTTGTCTTGTAATTATTCAGTCTGTTTATCTTTCATATTATTACTGATACATTTGAGTTTAAATCTGTCATCTACTATCTAGGTATTGCTTATCTCTTTTCTTGTCCCTTTTATGTTCTTCTATCTCCTCTGCTTTTTGTCTACTTTTATTTATTATTATTTCAAAATATCATTACTTTTGTTATGCTTGAATCAGGGTTATAAGTGTGACCATCATCCAGATACTGTTCATTGTACCCATTAGGTAGGTTTTTGCCCATCTCGTCCTCACATCTCCCCCCAACCCTGCTTGATTTCCACTGAGTTTTACTTCCCTCTGTGCGCATGTGTACCCATTTGTTAGTTTCAATGTGTTAGAGACTACGTGGGTGTTTGTTTCTCCATTCTTGAGATACTTAGGGTGATGGCCTCGAGGTCCATCAAAATTATTGCAAAAGGCTTTAATTCATCGTTCTTCATGGCTGAGTAGTATTCCATAGTGTACATATAGCACATTTTATTAATCTACTCATGAATTGATTGGCATTTGGGTTGATTCTACATCTTTGCAATTGTGAATTGTGCTACAATAAACATTTAAGTACAGATATTTTTTTGATAAAATGACTTCTTTTCCTTTGGGTAAATACCCAGTAGTAGGATTGTTGGGTCTAATGGTAGGTCTACCTTTAGTTCTTGAGGAATCTCCATTCTGTTTTTTATTGAGGTTGTACTAATTTGAAGTCCCATGAAGTGGGTATAAGCATTCCTTTCACTCTGTACCCACACCAACATCCCTTATTTCTGTATTTTCTAATAAAAACCATTATAACTAGGGTAATGTAGTATCTCACTGTGGTTTTAATTTGCATGCTCATATCTTCATTGGCCACGTGTCTATCTTCTTTTGAAAAACTTCTGTTCATGTCTTTTTTCCCAGTTTTCTATGGGGTTGTTTGTTATTTTCTTGTTGATTTACTTGAGTTCTTTGTAGATTCTTGTTATTAGCCCTTTAGCAGATGTATAGCTTATGAATATTTTCTCCCATTATCTAGTCTGTGTATTTGCTATGTTGATTGTTTCCTTTGTTGTGCAGAAGCTTTTTAATTTAATAAAGTCCTCTTTATTTATTTTTGTTGTTGCTGTGCTTGCCGTTGGGATCTTGTTCATAATTTCTTTGACTGGGCTAATAACTACAAGAGTTTTTTCAATATTTTCTTCTATCATTCTCATGGTTTCATGTCTTAAATTTAAGTCTTTTATCAATCTTGAATTAATCTCTGTGAGTGGTGAGAGATATGGATCATGTTTCATTCTGCTGCATGTTGGATATCCAGTTCTCCCAGTGCCATTTATTGAATAGAGCTACTTTTTCCAGTGTATATTACTGTCTGTTTGTCAAAGAATAGTTGGCTATTTGTGGGTGTTTTTATGTCTGGCTTCTTTGTTCTGTTCCATTGGTTTATATTTCTATTTTTGTGCCAATAATATGCTGTATAGTACCCAAACAGTATAATGTTGGCTGTGGGGTTTTCATATATGATTTTTATAAGAGACACAACAGTTTTCTCTCTCTTTCTCTCCCTCTCTCTCTCTCTCTCCCCTCCCCACCTCTGTGTGTGTGTGTGTGTGTGTGTGTGCGTGTGTGTGTGTGTGCGCGCACCACGGAAAGGCCATATGAGCACACTGTGAGAAGGCAGCTATCTACAAGCCAGGAAGAGAGCCCTCACCAGAAATTGAATATGCCAGATCAAGATTTTGAACTTTCAGCTTCTAAGACTATGGGAAAAATAAATTACTGTTTCTTAGCCACCTGATCTATTGTATTTAGTATGGCAGCCCAAGAAAACTAATTGACTCACCTAGTTTACACAATGCTGAAAAACCCTAACTAAGCCTCCCTACCTGAGGGACTGTTCCTATGAGAGTTAGGGCATGGAAGAGGAGAAGAGAACCAACCCTTCTGAGGGCACCTTGCCTCCAGGGGTGAAGAGTCGGGGAGTTGCTGACATATATATACCCAGTCTCTCTCCTGGATTCTCCAATGAGATCATCCACTCTGTTTTCAGAGAAAAGAGTAAGGAGTGAGGAAAAAAAACAAAAAGGAATTAGGGAAACTTCTCCCTTAGGGAAACTAGAAGAGTAGGTAACACCTTCAGCCCCTGCCATGGTGACATCCATCCAATCATGCAAACAGAAACCTAGAAACTTCACTCTCCTTTGCTGCTACAGTCACTACATTATTTCTCTTCATAAATTCCATAATCTAGCTGTTCCTTTCTGACCTCACTGACATGTAGTCCTACTTTCATCATGTGTGACATAGATCATGGCCACAATCCCTACCTGTATGTTACAATCCACATCTCTCCATATCTGCACAGCTCTCTGCCTCAGAGTTGCTACATGAAGTGAGAACCTGAGGATGTCAGTGTCAAGCTTAAAATATTTCAATTGGTTTGCAAAAAGAAAAAATCCAAAATCTTAAGCCATTTTATACACAAAATTTTATGTATATCAAACACCAAAAAGGGAAGAAGGAGAGAGTATAAGAAGCGAACCTGTGGCCAGATGCAGTGACTCACACCTGTGATCCCAGCACTTTGGGAGGCTGAGGCAAGAGCATCACTTCAAGCCTGGAATTTGAGACCAGCCTGGGCAACAAAGCAAGATCCCATCTCCAAAAATAAATAAATAAATAAATAAAAAAGAGGAACCCTTTGCACCAGTGAACAATTCTAAATATAGATACAAGATCTGAAATTTATATCAAATGCAACGGAAAGAGAAGGAAGTGGTTAGTTAGGCTCTCTGGACACACAAAATCATAAAAGAACAATCTGAGATGGATGGGACACCCTATGATTAGAACGCAGCCTGAGCAGGGGGTCTCAGTTATCCTGGGGGAGCCCGGTGCTCTTCATCTGCTACCAGCCTTCCCCAAGTTCCCTCTCCTTACCCTGTCAGTACACAGGCTACAGGCATCCTTGTGTCCATCTTTGCCTGGGCTTGTATCTGCCCACTCCTGTGGATGAATTTTGCTCCCCCCCTAGAGAGAGAGCTTTCTTCAGAACTCAGGTGACATGTCCCCACCCCACACAGTCTCACATTCTGCTCTGTCACCCACTTCCAACCAGCAGAAACCTCACCCCTGCCTTTCTACTTCTCCTTTAGATAAACCCCACAGCCTCCCACAACCACATGCCTCTGACAGGGCCCTTCGTTTCCCCTTCAGCTGTGATTTAAGTGATTCTCCCCCTTTCTGACTTCCAGCAACTGTTCCTGTCTCTCTCTTGTGTCCTCCTCCGTCTCCCACCTACAACAACAAAGAGGTTTAAGCCTCAGAGCTAGGAAAACTCCAGGATGGACCACTTCCTAGAAGCATTAATCCCCCACTGTAAAATGGCTGATATTCTTGATAAACTTGGTAGTCTCTAATTCAATTTAAACTTTAACATTCTTTCACTTGGCCTGTGCTCCTTTTCATTTCTGCTTACATAGTGTTTTCTTTCTCTTCTCTGCTTTCTTATCCTCATTTCTTACTTTTCTATGATCTCATATTGTTCTCTACTCACTCTGAGTTCCTTGGTTCTCCTTTCTATCTTACCATCAATCCTACATAAACTCCCTACACATTCATTCCAAGCATCACTCTGGTTAAATTTTTAGACCCAAGGTATTACATTATCACTTGGTCCTTAGATTTCCATGTGTTAGTATGTGAACTACAGGCTAGACAGTTTTACTGCAAGATAGAAGACAAGAAAATAAACAAACAAAAAAAAACCCCCAAACTACAAAATACATAGAAATACTGGGTAAGCTATAATTTTAAAAGTTATTCATACATGCATACATTGAACTCACAAGGTAAGGAAATCTGCAAAAATGAAATAAGAAATTAAAATCCAAGGAGCTACATAGAAGCTGACACTTGAGCTTCCCAGGACATTGTCACTCAGCGTTAGTTCCCAAGGAGTTTAACTAGACTACCCACATGGGTCATGAGGTAGTCTTGAGCCCACCTAACAAAGGTGCAAGTTGAAAGGGAAAACTTCCACCACATTTTTGATAAAATTGTACTAGGGAAAAACCAATTGAACCAAAAGATAACAAGGAATCTTGGGGTTATCTTAGGCTCTGGCTAGAATTTTTTAATTGTTCTTACAAAGCTTTATAACTACAGCTTTGCCCTCATATGAATTTGGAATTAAAAATATTTTACTTGTTTTAAAATGCCCATTCCAAAGAATTATCAATAAAAAATGGTACCAAGCTGGTGATAGCACTATGTCACCCAGCAGAAGCAAACACAAAACTGATTGCTAGGGATCTACAGTCAATGTAATTTTTTTTTGTGATATAGACAGTCATTTCTTTGCACAGTTTCAATATGCACAAATCTTAATTATCACGGTTTAGTTAAACAACACAAATCTCCCAACAACATGGCACAAATTTCCATTGCCACAGTATCTTAACTGCTAGTAATTGCCTGAAGTACAAACTACTACTAGCTTTTCAGTCCATGAATTGCCATGGAAATACAAATACACATCATAAACAGTGAGCAATTACATCACACATTTCAAAGGTTGTCAGTGGCTGTTAATCTTTTCTGTGTAAAGACAGCATAGCATATAGTTGTGCTGTCTCCTTGTATCCCAGTAATAAATCTATGTGACCTCTTACATGGATGGGTAATAGAAAGTGGAAATTGGGCAACAAAAATGAAAGTGTAGAAAAGAAAAGTGACAATGCTAGAAGTCAGATTTGAATTAAATATAAAAGAAGTTCCAGAAGAAATGGCTAACTGTGGAAATATTGATAATGTCACTGTTTCAGAGACTTCTCAGTATAAAGCTAGAGAAAGGGTATGAAGGCAAACTTATCAACCTAAACAGGAAAGTGGTTGTTGTGAAAAGAATGGAGGTGTCTCATTGAAGTGACACTTACAGAAAACCTCCCACTAGAAGAACTCTCAGAGATATTCCCCAAGAGCAAAAACTAGGATTATAAAATATTGGACTTAGAAAGGAGCATGAAAATTCACTAAGGCATAAAACAATATTCTGTATCTTTAAGTTACCTGCTGAGAAGAAGGCACACACTGTTTAAAACACTCTTGGTAAGTTTTTACAGAGAAAAAAAGTCCCAGTTCTGGATGTGTCTAATGTTTAAATTATAGTGTACTGAGTAAATATTAGTCTTAATATTTTTTCACTGCTCTGTATATTTATAACCAACAATAAGAGAGTTCTGAATATTTTGACAAAAAGTTCTGAAGGTCTGAGGATGATCATAATTTTCTCCACTATGTAATACTGAGAACACTTTGCATGGTTTCAGCTTGCATGATTTTTTTGGTCCTTCACAAACATGCAAAGCAAAACTAACTTAATGTTGTAGCATTGGGGTCAAAAATCAAAAAATTGTAGTTTGTGAGGCATCAATGATGTTTTCTTATGGATATTATCATTTCATTTTTCTTTAAAGAATCTCTTAATCCTCTGAAGTTTGCAAG
Source organism: Eulemur rufifrons (assembly GCF_041146395.1). NCBI lineage: Eukaryota > Metazoa > Chordata > Mammalia > Primates > Lemuridae > Eulemur > Eulemur rufifrons. The sequence goes on from NC_090990.1 coordinate 97,771,569, forward strand.
CAAGTATATAGATTGCATTGGGATTCTAACATCATTCTGCTTATGGCATTTATTTTACTTAAATATCATGTCAAACCAGTGCTAAGCATATCAATTTAGATGTAGATGCTTTTGAAAGTATGTATACTTTTGGCTTGTGTTTTAGAACCTGTAATTTTTTTAATATCTTCAAAATTTCTAAAGAAATATTGCAGACTGCCCAAACTGAATTCCTAGTAACATGATGGTAGCAGCTTAACTTCCTCACCATATATTCAACAAAGATTTTAATTTTTTATTTATTTGTACCTGCAATACAATCCAATACTTTTTTAAGACTGAAAAGTAATACTACCATTGTTTATATTTTCTAAAAACCATTTAGAGATAAGCTTTTATTATATCTTTTACTACCAAAATTTTTAAAGCAATGTGAATGGATCAAAGAACACAAAATACCACAGAATTTTCTCAAGAATTTTTAGATGTTTTCAATTATATTTTCCTTGCATGATGGCATTGTCATATCCCTAAATCATCAAATCATTTTTGCTTATATTCACTTTTTGTAACTTTTCTATAACAAGTGAAGCCAAAATTTGTGACTCAGAAATCTAAGCAACAGCAGGTATAGGCAACTTGAGACTATGTAGTGGGAGTTGACAATTGAGCATCTGTACCAACCACATAAATTCAAGGCTAATTCCTTCACAGGTGTCTTTCTTATCCCTAAAGCCACTTTAAAATAATGTAGCAAAAACTACAATAATGAGGGAGAGGCAAGATGGCAGACAAGAAACACCTCCAGCCAGAGCATCTCTGCAAGGAGAAATTTTAGATGAAAGAGGAAAAAAAAAAAAAAAAGCAAGCAGACAGACAGACAAACATAGATTGAATGAAGGTCAGAAGGAAGGGTTCGTAACCCTACAGGAGACTCCACAGTAAGAGGTTGCAGAGGAAAACTGGAAGGAGAAAGGCATTGGCAGAGATTAAGCCCTCAGGGGCTTAGAGACCAACAAGAAAGATAGGTAGAGCGGTTAAAACTCCCCTCCCTTGAATCTCAGACTGCTGTTGGGCTCCCAAGCTACTGGATAGACCTGCCAACACAAGCCCAGAGACTGACACCGCCAGTGAGCAGAGAGTCTCTTGTGGACAGGGCACCAGGCTCCCAGCTCCCTGAGGATGCCTCCCATCCCACAGACCCAAGTAGATCAGCAGGCACCATATTGTTTCATAACCCACAGGATCCCTTTTTCCTCCCTGTGGGGCCTTCACTCCTCAGGATCTATCTTGTTTGTTCCCACACAGACATTTCCCAACTCTGGCCCAGACTGCAGGAGCCACAGGGGTCCAATGGATCCTGGGAGATCCACAGGACTCCCAAGCCTGGTCATTCTGGGAGGACTGCCTCCCAGAGAGAGGGACAGAAACCACTGGTGTGCAGTCCTTCTCCACCTAGTCCTTCATTCCCCTACCCACAGTGGCCGAGATACACAATTAGCCACCAACCAGAGGCATCCACAGGAAACAGGGCTCAGACCTTTCCTTTAGGGGCCCTGCAGTGGACTTAGGGGTGCTTGTACTATGAGCTCCCTACCTGCTGACCCTTCCTGGTGCTACTTGCCTGGTGATGCACAAACCTCAAGGCAGAGGGACATTGATCCAGCTTGGGAACCCCGTGGATGACTTGGGAACAAGTCTTCTTCTCCCTGGCATGATCAGGTATTGATCCCCAGGGCCCAGGGGACAGGCCTGCAGGCCAGTTCCCATACACCCAGGTCTTGATTGGATTGGCCAGGGGCACGCAAGGGATATTTGTGAATTAGTCTACAGAGGTATGTGTTCCTTCAGGGGCAGATCAGACTAGGTCCTAGCTGCAGTGTGCTCATGGGCCAATGCTCCTCCCACGGAATAGATGTGTTCCCTGCTCAGGCCAGGATCCTGGGCAGGGAACCTCCTGGCTCATATCACAGTAAGGGGGAGCTCAGCTAGCTTAAGGTCCTGACTACCAGCAGAGGTTCAGAAAAATCTCTGGAATAAGGGAGGGTGGAAAGGAGTGAGGCCTGATTCAGACTAACAGAATGTCAGTCTCAGGCATCCCCATCTCCACATACATACTTTCTGCTTGAGTGGGAACTCTTCAGCCCCTCCTTGGCAGCTTTGCCCAAAGGCAGGAAACAGACCTTTGACCCCTGCTAAAAGCATTTGTGGGACTTGAGGGCAGGGTCACCCAACACAGCCCTGCCCAGCCTCACTCGCCTATCTGCCCCTGCTTAGGTGGAAAATAAGGACACACCCAATACCAGGGGCACTAGAATGCTTCTCCAGAGGAACTACAGCTGGTCACAGGAACCAAAAACAGCATTGCAGCTTGCTCCTACCAGCAAGCGCCACCTACTGAGAGGGAGGTCAATTTGCATGCCTTTCTACTCCATTTACTGACTCATCATACAGGGTGTGGTTAATTCTTACCCTCAAACACCACCTATTGGTTCAGAGACTAAACTGGATGTGTAACTATCTAAACAAAAATCCAAAGGTAAGAAGCAACAATTGCTCCAGATGGGAATGAATCAGCAAAAGAACTCCAGAAATATGAAGAATCAAACAGAAAGAACACTACCAAAAGGGAACACCAGCTCTTTAGCAATGGATAAAAGACAAAATCAGAACATTAAAATGACAGAAGAATTTCAAACATGGATTGTAAGAAAACTCAATGAAATGCAAGAGAAAATGAATACCTAACACAAAGAAACAACAACAAAAAAATCCATGACGTGGAGGAAAAATTGACTAAAGAAATTGAAATATTTGGGATAAAGTCAACCTGGTCATGATGAATTATTTTTTTGATGTGCTGTTGGATTCTGTTTGCTAAGATTTTGTTGAGGATTTTTTGCATCTATATTCATGAGGGATATTGATCTGTAGTTTTCTTTTTTTGTTGTGTCTTTCCTGGCTTTGGTATCAAGGTGATATTGGCTTTGTAGAATGAGATTGGGAGCATACCATCCTTCTTAATGTTGTGGAATAATTTCTGCAGTATAGGAATGAGTTCTTCTTTATAGATTTGGTAAAATTCATGTGTGAACCCATCTTGTCTGGGACTGTTTCTTGGAAGATTTGTGATTGCTGTTCCAATTTCCATGCCTCCTATTGGTCTGTTCAGGAATTCTATTTCCTCCTGACTGAGCTTAAGGAGGTTGTGTGTTTCTGAGAATTTGTCCATTTTCTCCACATTTTGTAGTTTTGTGGCATATAGGTTTTTATAGTATTCAAAGATAATGTTTTGTATTTCCATGATGTCTGCTGTGACCTCTCCTTGTTCATTTCTAATTGAGTTTATTAGAGTCCTTTCCCTTCTAGTTCTTGCCAATCTAGCAAGAGGGCTTTCATTTTATTTATCTTTTCAAAAAACCTACTTTTAGTTTTATTGTTATTCTGTATAGTTCCTTTATTCTCAGTTTCATTTAGTTAAGCTCTGATCTTAATTATTTCTTTTCTTCTGATAGGTATAAAGTTAATTTGCTCTTCCTTTTCCAGTTCCTTGAGGCAGCTTATTAGTTTGTTGATTTCTGACCTTTCTGTCTTATGACAAGTTTGGTTCAACATATGCAAATCTATAAATGTAATTCATCACATAAATAAAAGCAAGAAGAAAGACCATATGATTCTCTCAATAGATGTAGAAAAGGCATTTGACAAAATCTGGCACATTTTTTATGATAAAAACTCTTCAGAAAATAGGTATAGATGAGACATACCTTATAATTACTATGGCCATATATGATAAACCCACAGTCAAAATCATGCTGAACCTGGAAAAATTGAAATCATCCCCTTTTAGAACAGGAAACAGACAAGGTTGCCCACTATCTCCACTTCTATTGAACATAGTGCTTGATATCCTTGCCAGACTAATAAGACAAGAGAGGAGAATTAAGGGTGATTGAATGGGGGCAGAAGACATCAAACACTCACTCTTTGCTGATGATATGATATTATATATAGAAAATCTCAAGAATTCAACCAGAGACTTCTGGAAAGATAAATGAATTCAGTAAAGTCTCAGGATACAAAATTAATGCACACAAAACAGTGGCATTCATATACATCAATAGTAGTCAAGCTAAAAATCAAATGAAAGATACAAAACATTTCACAATAGCACCAAAGAAAATTAAATATTTAGGAATATATTTGATATAGGAGGTGAGAGACATATGTAGGAAGAACTATGAAACACTGAGAAAAGAAATTGTAGAATATGTAAACAGATGGAAATTCCTACCATGCTCATAGATTGGCAAAATCAATATTGTTAAAATGTCCATACTACCTAAAGTGATCTACAGAATTAATGCAATTCCTATCAAAGTACCATCATCATTCCTCACAGATGTAGAAAAATAATTCTAAGTTTCATATGGAAACAGAGAAGACCTTGTATAGCCAAAGAAATCTTAAGCAAAAAGAACAAATTTGGAAGCATCGGTGTATCAGACTTCAAGCTTTACTATAAGGTTATAGTAACCAAAAGAGCATGGTACTGGCACAAGGGAAGAGATATAGACCTTTGGAACAGGATGGAGAACCCAAATATAAAACCATCCTCATATTGTCATCTAATCTTTGACAAAGCACACTAAAATATATGTTTGGGAAAAGAATCCCTATTCAATAAATGGCGTGGGAAAACACGATAACCACATGCAGAAGATTGAAACTGGATCCCCACCTCTAACCTCTCACAAAAATCAACTAACAATGGATAACAGACTTAACCCTAAGGCATGAAACCTTAAGAATTCTGGCAGAAAATGTTGAGAACACTCTTTTAGACATCAACCTAGGCGAAGAGTTTATGAACAAGACGCCCAGAGCAAACACAGAAGAACCAAAAATAAATAAATGGGACTTGATCAAATAAAAAAGCTTCTGCACAGTCAAGGAAACTATTATTAGAGTGAATACACAACCTACAGAATGGGAGAAAATATTTCCTTTTTACACATCTGATAAAGGGCTAATAGCAAGAATCTATACAGAATTTTTAAAAATCAACAAGAAAAATCAAACAATTTTATAAATGGGCAAAGGACATGAACAGAAACTTCTCAAAATAAGACAGAACAATGGCCAGCAAACATAAAAAAGTGCTCAATATCTCTAATCATTAGGCAAATGCAAATCAAAAACCACAATGATATATCACCTAACTCCAGTGAGAATGGCCTTTATAAAAAGTCCCCAAACCACAAACGCTGGCATGGATGTGGAGCAATTCAAATGCTCTTAAACTGCTGGTGGGACTACAAATCGGTATAATCCCTGTGGAAAGTGATTTAGAGATACCTCAAAGAGCTAAAAATAGAAATATGATTTGATCCAGTAATCCTACTACTACAAATCTACCCAAAGGAAAAACAGACATCCTATAATAAAAATATATGCAATTGAATATTTATAACACCACAATTCACAATTGCAAAGATGTGGAAACAACACAAGTGCCCATGAATACATGACTAAATTAATAAAATGTGGTATATGTGTACCATGAATACTACTCAACTACAAAAAATGATGGTGATCTAGCACCTCTTATATTATCCTGGATATAGCTTGAGCCCATTCTTCGAAGTGAGATATCACAAGAATGGAAAACCAAGCACCACATGCACTTGCCATCAAATTGTTACTAACTGATCAGCACTAAGGTGGTCACATGGTAGTAATATTGATTTGCTGCCAGACAGGTGGGGGCTGGGGGAGGAAACTCACAACTAATGCAGACAGTGTGTACTGAATGAGGGGAGAGCACACTTGTAGCCCTGGCTTGGTTGAGGCAAAAGCATTATATGTAACCAAAATATTTGTACCCCCATAGTATCCTGAAATAAAAAAAAATAAATTGAAATATTAAAGACAAATCAAACAGAACTTCTGGAAATGAAGAATTTATTTAAGGAATTACAAAAAAACACAGCAGAAAGCCTCAAGAATAGAGTAGATCACACAGAAAAAAAGAATCTCAGGGATTGAAGAAAACACCTTTCAATTAAACAACTCAGTTGCAGAGATAGAGCAGAGAAATAAGAGAAAAGAGCAAAACCTACAAGAAATGTGGGATTATGAGAAGAGGCCTAACATAAGAATCATAAGCATCACTGAGGTGAAGAAGAAAATAAACAAGGGTTGGATAAATTATTTGAGGATATAATGGAGGAAAAATTCCCCTGATCTTGCTAGAAATCTAGATAGCCAGGTAAAAGAAGCTGAAAGAAATCCTGGGAGATTCATTGCAAACAGGAAGATACGACAACACACAGTCATCAGACTGACCAAAATAAACATGAATGAGGCCCTCTTATGAGCTGTAAGGCAAAATGAGTAGGTAAACTACAAAGAAAAAAAATCATACTAACCCCACACTTCTCAACAGAGACCTTACAAGTCAGAAGGCACTGGGACCCAATTGTCACCCTTCTCAAACAGAATATTGCCCATCCTAGAATTTTGTATCCTCCAAAACTAAGTTTCTAATACAATGGAGAAATAAAGACCTTCTCAGACAAGCCAATTCTGTGGGAATTGATCAAGACAAAACCTACCCTCCGGGACGTATTCTGAAGAGCATTACATGCAAATCAGCACTATAGACACTTACCAGTGTAAAATCATCCAGAAGCTAAAGGTCAAAGACCAGATAGCACAGTGGCTCAAGAGAGAAAACAAAGCAACAGAGTTCAACCCAACAAGATGAGCAGAAATCTGCCGAACATATCAGTTCTTTCAATAACTGTGAATGGCTTGAACGGCCCACTAAACTGACACACATAGGCTGGCAGAACACATAAATATACACAACCCAAGCGTCTGCTGTCTTCAGGAAACACATCTAACCCACAAGGATGTATTCAGACTCAAGGTGATGGAATGGAAAACAATATTCCATGCAAATGGAAGACAAAGGAAAGCTGGCAGAGCAGTTCTGATTTCAGAAAACTTAGTCTTCAAATCAACAAAAGTAATGAAACACAAATATGGTTGCAATATAAAGATGAAGGGTACAATTCAATAAGAAGACATAGCAATTCTAAATATTTATGTCCCTAACTCAGGTGCACTCAGATTCATAAAGCAAATCCACTTGATCTAAACAAAATGATAAATACCAACACCATAATAGCCAGAGACTTTAACACCCATCTGACAGCACAGGACAGATCCTTCAAACAGAAAATAAACAAAGAAACAATGGACTTGAACAGAATTCTAGAACAAATGGGCCTGAAAGACATTTACAGAACATTCTATCCCCAAACCACTGACTACACATTTTTCTCATCAGTTCATAAGACATTCTCTAAGATTGACCATATGCTAGGCCACAAAGCATGTCTCCAAAAATTTAAAAAAATAAAAATTATATCATACATCTTCTGATACCACAGTGGAATAAAATTAGAAATCAACTCCAAAAGAAACTCTCATCTCTATAAAAAGTCATGGAAACAAAACAACCTTCTGCTGAACAATTATTTCATTAGAGATAAAATCAAGATGGAAATCAAAAGAGTCTCTGAACTAAATGATAAAAGAGCCACAAGTTATCAAAACCTGTGGGACAGAGCTAAAGCAGTCCTGAGAGGAAAATTTATATCCATAAATTCCTACATCTAAAAGACAGAAAGATCACAAATAAAAAATCTAATGAATCGTCTCAAAGGACTGGAAAAGGATGACGAAAACAATCCCAAACCCAGCAGAAGAAAAGAAGTAACAAAGATCAGAGAAGAATTAAATGAAATTGATAATAAAAAAACTATATGGAAGATTAATAAAACAGAACATTAGTTCTTTGAAAAAATAAACAAAATTGAAATGCCTCAGGCTAGATTAATTAGGAGCACAAAAGAAAGAAATCTAATAAGCTCATCAGGCATGAAAAAGGAGAAATTACAACTGACACCATGGAAATACAAAATAATAATCTATGAATACTATAAAAACATATATGCACATAAACTGGAAAATGTGGAGGAAATAGACAAATTATTAGAAATGCACAGCCTCCCTAGTGTTATTCAGGAAGAAATAAAATTTCTGAACAGACAAATATTAAGTATCAAAATTGAAACAGCAATAAAAAATCTTCCTAAAAAGAAAAGTCCTGGCCCAGATGGTTTCGCACACGAAACAAAGAACTTCTACAGAGAAAAACTGGTACCTATCCGGCAAAAATTATTCCACAACATAGAGAAGGAAGGAATCCTCCCCAACACATTCTATGAAGCCAACATCACCCTGATACCAAAACCAGGAAGGACACCACAGAAAGAAAACCACAGAACATTATCCCTTGTGAATATAAATGAAAAATTCTCAACAACATACTAGCAACTAGAATTCAGGTGCTTATCAAAAAAATAATCCATCACAACCAAGTGGGCTTCATCCCAGATATCCAGGGATGGTTCAACATACGCAAGTCTATAAATGCAATTCACCACATAAACAGAAAAAAAAAAAAAAAGACAATATGATCCTCTCAATAGATGAAGAAAAACCATTCAACAAAATTCAACACCCTTTTATGATAAGAACACTTAACAAAATAGGCATAGAGGGGACTTACCTAAAAATGTTACAAGCTATGTATGACAAACCTGCAGCCAACATCATATTGAATGGGGAAAAATTGAAAGCATTCCCACTTAGAACTAGAACCAGACAAAGTTGCCCTTTATCACTGCTTCTATTCAATATAGTGCTGGAAGTCATATCCAGAACAATCAGACAAGGAAAGAAATCAAGGGCATCCAAATGGGGGCAGAAGAGGTGAAACTATTGCTCTTTGTTGACAATAAGAACTTATATCTAGAAAGCTCCAAAGATTCTGCCAAGAGACTACTAAAATTGATAAACAAAGTCAGCAAAGTCTCAGGTTAAAAAATCAATGTACACAAATGAGTAGCATTCTTATATACCAACAACAGTCAAACTGAGAACAAAATCAAAGATTCAGTATCCCTCACAATAGCAACAAAGAAAGTAAAATACTTAGAAATATATTTAACCAAGAGAGTAAAAGATCTCTACAGGGAGAACTACACAACACTGAGGAAGGAAATAGCAGGGGATCTAAACAAGTGGAAAACAATACCATGGTCATGGGTCAGCAAAATCAACATTGTTAAAATGTCTATGCTACCCAAAGTGATCTACAGAGTCAATGCAATCCCTATTAAAATGACAACATCATTTTTAACAGATCTAGAAATAATAATTCTGTGTTTCATATGGAAGAACAAAACACCCCATTATAGCAAAAAGCAATCTTAAACAAAAAGAATAAATTGAGAGGCATCAATTTACCAGTCTTCAAGGTATACTACAAAGCTACAGTAACTAAAACATCATGGTACTGGCAGAAGAACAGAGATATAGATCAATGAAACAGAACTGAAAATCCAGATATAAAACCATTCTCAAATAGCCATATAATCTTTGACAAAACAGACAAAAACATACACTGGGGAAAAGAATCCTTATTCAATAAATGGTGCTAGGAAAACTGGATAGCCACAGGTAGAAGACTAACCCACATAGTCACCTCTAACAAAAATCAACTCACAGTGAATAACAGACTTAAACCTAAAATGTGAAACTATAAGAATTCTAGAAGAAATTGTTGGAAATACTCTTCTGGACATTGGCCAAGGCAAAGAATTTATGAAGAAGACCGCAAAGGCAATCACAGCAACAACAGAAATAAATAAATGGGATCTGATCAAATTAAAAAGCTTCTGTACAGCTAAGGAGATGATCATAAGAGCAAACAGACAACCTACAGAATGGGAGAAAATATTTGCAAGTTACACATCTGATAAAGGGTAATAACTACAATCTATATAGAACTCAAGAAAATCAGCAAGAAAAAATCAAACAACCCTATCAAAAAGTGGGCAAAGGGAGAAAAAAGATGGCGGAATGGTGGTGACCCCCTGGATTCATGCTCCCGGAGAGGAGGGCATGGATCTCGGACTGACACAACGCTAGAGGTTTGCTCCCCCACAAGAACGGTGGTGTGAATACATGGAGAATCAGTGTGGGACACAGAGAGCAAGAAAAGACTGAGGTGATCTGGAGATAAATCGTGAAAATCTGGAGAGTGTGGGACAGTCCATAGAGAGGGGAGCATGGGACGGGTGTGCCCACCTCACCAGAGAGTGGGGTGGGTTCAGCCCCACAGGAAAGCGGCTTGTTCCCCCTCTGATCTCCACACCCACTCAATTGGGGATCTGCCTGAAGTCTGTGCAGAGTCGCCACAGGAGACGTGGGGCTCTGCGGAGAGGAGGCATTAGCGGGAGGCATTTTAGACCCTGGAGCACTGTGCATGGCCCACGAGGGATTGTGGAGACGGGCGCCTAGCAGATGCCAAACTGTCTCCTATAGGTGGGCGGCAGAGCTGCCTTGGTCCCAGATCTGGCACACGCCGAACTGTCTCGTATAGGCGGGTGGCTGGACTCTCTCAGTCCCCGGCTCCTCTGGTCTCTGCCAGGGCCCTGACCATTCAACCCCAGTGCCAGTGATCTGCAGACGGGTGGCCGCCATGGTCGGGGTCCACAGCATAAACGCTGCGGAGCGATTGGGTACCAGGCAGCTCCACGGGCAGCTCCCTCCGCTGGTCCACGGACCCCCACTAGGAGTTCCGCCTTTGTGTGAACACTGAGTGCTTCCCCAGTCGCGAGAGAGTGGAGCGTGGACCTTGCGGACATTGGGGCGGGGTGGACCATTGCCCGTGGGAACTGCAGCAGCTGGGGTGCTGGGCAAATGAGGGTGCCGCCCCCCTCCCCCTATCCACTGTCCTCACAGAGAGAGATGGAAACCACCTTGGGAGAGTAAGAGGAGCAGCCCCACCAGTGGAGGAAGCAAAATCCTGAACAACACGTGAAGGCCCCCCCCCCCAGCGACAGAGGAGGCAGCTTACCTGGCGCACACGGGGTATCTCTATCCAGACTAAAGCTGAAAGAAGGGATCTTAAGGATTCATCCAGATGGGAAGGGCTCAGTGAAAGAACTCGGGGAGTATAAAGAATCAAGCTGAAATCTTGCCCTCAAAGAGGATTACTAGTTCTCCACCAATTGACACAAACCAGATTCAAAATGCCAACATGTCACAGGAAGAATTTCAAACATGGCTAATAAATAAACTGAATATTATGCAAGAAAAAAATGGATAACCAACACAAAGAAACCACAAAAAGATCCAGGACGTGGAAGAAAAATTCACCAAAGAAATTGAAATATTGAAGAAAAATCAAACTGAACTCCTAGAAATGAAGAATTTATTCAGGGAGCTAAAACCCACAGTGGAAAGTCTCAAGAGCAGGGTAGATCAAACAGAAGAAAGAATCTCAGAGATCGAAGATAACACTTTCCAATTAAATAAGTCAGTCACAGAGATAGAGCAAAGAACAAGAGAAAAGACAAGAGTCTACAAGAAATGTGGGATTATGTGAAGAAGCCTAAAATGAGAATTATCGGCATTCCTGAGGGTGAAGAAGACAATAAGCAAGGGTTGGATAAACTATTAGAAGATATAATTGAGGAAAATTTCCCAGGCCTTGCCAAATCTCTAGATATACAGATTCAAGAAGCTCAAATAACCCTGGGAGATTCATACCAAATAGGAAGACACCACATCATGTGGTTATAAGACTGACCAAAATATCTACTAAAGAGGCCCTTCTTCAAGCTGTAAGGAGAAAGAAACAAGTAACAAAGTAACATACAAAGGAAAGCTCATATGAATTATGCCAGATATATCAACTGAAACCTTACAAGCAAGAAGAGATTGGGGCCCCATTCTGACTCTTCTGAAACAGAATAATGCCCAGCCTACAATCCTGTACCCAGATAAGCTCAGTTTTATATAAGAAGGAGAAATTAAGACATTCTCAGATAAACAAAAACTCAGAGAATTCACCAAGACAAGACCAGCTCTCCAAGAAGTTCTCAAATCAGAGTTACACATGGTCCAGCACAAGAAGGACCCACGAATGTAAAACTAATCAAGAGATAAAAATAAAAACCTAGTTATCATAATGGCTCAAGAGAGAAAACAGATCAATGAAATTCAACCCAACATGAGGAACAGCAATCTGTCTCACTTATCAGTTCTCTCATTAAATGTGAATGGATTGAATTCCCCACTCAAGAGACATAGACTGGCCCAATGGATAAAAAAAATACAATCCAAGTATCTGCTGTCTTCAGGAAACTCATCTAACCTGCAAGGATGCATTTAGACTGAAAATAAAAGGGTGGAAATCAATATTTCAAGCAAATGGAACCCAAAAGAAAGCTGGCGTGGTGGTTTTAATCTCCGATAACTTAGTTTTTAAATCAACAAAAGTAATGAAAGACAAAGATGGTTACTATATACTGGTGAAGGGTTAAATTCAACAAGAAGACATAACTATACTTAATATATATGCACCCAACCTAGGTGCACCCAGATTCATAAAGCAAACCCTACTAGATCTGAACCAAATGATAGATAACAACACTTTAGTAGCTGGAGATTTTAACACGCCACTGACAGTACAGGACAGATCCTCCAAACAAAAAATAAACAAAGAAATAATGGACTTAAATAGAATGCTAGAACAAATGGGCCTGACTGACATCTACAGGACATTCTACCCAAAAACCACTGAATATACTTTCTTCTCATCAGCTCATGGGACATTCTCCAAGATTGACCATATCCTAGGACATAAAGCATGTCTTAAAAAAATTTAAAAATATAGAAATTATACTATGCATCTTCTCAGATCACAGTGGAATAAAAGTAACAATGAACCCTAACAGAAATCCTCATTTCTACTCAAAGTCATGGAAGCTAAATAACCTTCTCCTGAACAATCATTTTATAAATGAAGAAATCAAGCTGGAAATCAAAAGATTCGTTGAATTAAATGACAAAGGAGATACAACTTATCAAAATCTGTGGGACACAGCTAAAGCAGTCCTGAGAGGAAAATTTATTTCCATAAATGCCTATATCAAAAAGACAGAAAACTTACAAATAGACAATCTAATGAATAGACTCAAAGAGCTGGAGAAGGAAGAACAGACCGACCCCAAACCCAGCAGAAGGAGAGAAATTATTAAGATTAAATCAGAACTAAATGAAAAGGGCAACAATCAAACCATAAGGGAAATTAATAAAACAAAAAGTTGGTTCTTTGAAAAAATAAACAAAATAGACACACCTCTGGCTAGACTAACCAGGAGCAGAAAAGAAAAAACTCTTATAACCTCCATCAGGAACATGAAAGGAGAAATCATGACTGATGCCACAGAAATACATGATATCATCTATGAATTCTAAAAAATCTTTATGCACCCAAATTAGAAAACCTGGAGGAAATGGACAAATTCTTAGAAACACACAGCCTTCCCAGGCTCAACCAGGAAGAAATAGAATTCCTGAATAGACCGATATCTAGACCTCAAATCGAAACAGCAATAAAAAACCTTCCCAAAAAGAAAAGCCCTGGACCAGATGGGTTCACACCTGAATTTTACCATACCTACAAAGTAGAATTGGTGCCCATCCTACATAAACTATTCTCCAATATAGAGAAGGATGGGATTCTCCCCAACACTTTTTACCAAGCCAACATAATCCTGATACCAAAACCAGGAAAGAATGCAACTAAAACAGACACTATAGACCAATCTCCATTATGAATATAGATGCAAAAATTCTCAATAAAATTCTAGCAAATCGAATCCAACTGCTTATCCAAAATTAATCCATCACGACCAAGTGGGCTTCATCCCAGAGATGCAGGGATGGTTTAGCATATGCAAATCTATAAATGTAATTCACCACATAAATAGAAGCAAAAATAAAGATCATATGATCCTCTCAATAGATGCAAAAAAAGCATTTGACAAAATTCAACACCCTTTTATGATAAGAACACTTAACAAAATAGGCATAGACGGGGCCTATCTGAAAATGATACAAGCCATATATGACAAACCCACAGCCAACATCATACTGAATGGGGAAAAACTGAAGGCATTCCCACTTCAAACTGGAACCAGACAAGGCTGCCCACTGTCCCCATTACTTTTCAACATAGTATTGGAAGTCCTTGCAAGAGCTATTAGGCAAGAGAGCAGAATCAAGGGAGTCCAAATAGGGACATAAGAGATCAAACTCTCACTCTTTCCTGATGATATGATGTTATATCTAGAAAACCCCAAGGTTTCAACCAAGAGACCCCTGGAATTGATCAATGAATTCAGTAAAGTCTCAGGATACAAAATCAATACACACAAATCAGAGGCATTCATATATGCCAATAAGAGTCAAACGGAGAACCAAATTAAGGACTCAATACCCTTCAAAATAGCAACAAACAAAATAAAATACATAGGAATATATTTAACTAAGGAGGTAAAGGACCTCTATAGGGAAAACTATGAAACACTGAGGAAGGAAATTGCAGAACATGTAAATAGGTGGAAAACTATACCATGCTCGTGGATCGGTAGAATCAACATTGTTAAAATGTCTATAGTGCCCAAAGTTATCTACAGATTCAATGCAATCCCTATTAAATTACCAATATCATTTTTCACAGATACAGAAAACATAATTTTATGCTTTGTATGGAACCAGAGAAGACCCCGTATAGCAAAAGCAATCTTAAGCAACAAAAACAAAATGGGAGTTATTAATTTGCCAGACTTCAAACTATACTACAAGGCTGTGGTTCTTAAAACTGTCTGGCACTGGCACAAGGGCAGGGACACAGACCAGTGGAACAGAACAGAAAATCCAAATATAAAACCATCCTCACATAGCCATCTAATCTTTGACAAAGCAGACAAAAATATACTCTGGGTAAAAGATTCTTTATTTAATAAATGGTGCTGGGAAAACTGGATAGCCACATGTAGAAGACTAAAACACGACACACAGCTTTCACCTCTCACAAAAATCAAATCACAGTAGTTAACGGACTTAAACCTTAGGTCGGAAACTATTAGAATTCTAGAAGAAAATGTAGGAAAGACTCTTACAGACATTGGTCTAGGCAAAGAATTTATGAACAAGACCCCTAAGGCAATCACAGCAACAACAAAAATAAATAAATGAGACCTGATCAAATTAAAAAGCTTCTGCACAGCCAAAGAAACAGTCACAAGAGTAAACAGACAACCTATAGAATGGGAAAAAATTTTCGCATACTACACATCAGATAAAGAACTGATAACAAGAATCTATTTCAAATTCAGGAAAATCAGGAAGAATAAATCGAACAACCCTATCAAAAAGTGGGCAAAGGACATGAATAGAAATTTTTCAAAAGAAGATATAAGAATGGCAACAAACATATGAAAAAATGTTCAACATCTCTAATTAGCAGGGAAATGCAAATCAAAACCACAATGAGATATCACTTAACTCCAGTGAGAATGGCCTTTATCAAAAAGTCCCAAAACTACACATGTTGGCGTGGATATGGAGAGATAGGAACACTCATACACTGCTGGTGGGACTGCAAACTAGTGCAACCCCTGTGGAAAACAATATGGAGATACCTTAAAGAGATTCAAGTAGACCTACCATTCAATCCAGCAATCCCATTATTGGGCATCTACCCAGAAGAACAAAAGTCATTCTATAAAAGAGACACCTGCACCCGAATGTTTGTAGCAGCACAATTCACAATTGCAAAGATGTGGAAACAACCCAAATGCCCATCAATTCATGAATGGATTAGCAAAATGTGGTATATGTATACCGTGGTATATTACTCAGCTATTAGAAATAATGGCGATATGGCAGCTCTTTGGTTCACCTGGAGAGAGTTGGAATCCATTCTATTAAGTGAAGTATCTCAAGAATGGAAAAATAAGCACCACATGTACTCACCAGTAAACTGGTTTCCCTGAGTGCACATTTGGGAATAACACCAATTGGGTATTGGACAGATGTCGGGGCTGGATGGAAGGGATGGGTGTATACCTACTTGATGAGTGCGATGCGCCCTGCCTGGGGAATGGACACTCTTGAAGTTCTGACTTGGGGGGATGGGTGGGGGGAGGGGATGGGTGCACACCTACATGATGAGTGTGATGTGCACTGTCTAGGCAATGGACACAATTGAAGCTCAGACTTGGGGGGATGGGGAGGCATGGGCAATGTAAATAGCCTGAACTTTTGTACCCCCATAATGAGCTGAAAAACAAAAAAATAAAATAAAATATATCAAAAAAAAAAAAGTGTGCAAAGCATGTGAACAGAAACTATTCAAAAGCAGATAGACAATGGCCAACGAACAGATGAAAGAATGCTCAATATCTGTAATTTATAGCAAAATGCAAATTAAAACCACAGTGAGATATCACTTACACCCAGTGAGAATAGCCTTTATCAAAAAGTCCCAAAACAATAAATGTTGGCATGGATGCAGAGAGATAGGAACACTCATACACTGCTGGTGGGACTGCAAACTAGTACAACGTCTGTGGAAAGCAATATGGAGATATCTCAAAGAGCTAAAAATAGAACTAACATTTGATTCAGCAATCCCATTACTGGGCATCTACACACACACACGCGCACACACAAAAAGTCATTCTATAACAAAGACATCAGCATTAGAACGTTTATAGCAGCACAATTCACAATTACAAAGATGCAGAAACAGCCCAAGTGCCCATCAACACGAGCTGATTAATAAAATGTGGTATAGGTATGCCATGGAGTTCTACTCAGCCACCAAAAAACAATGGTGATCTAGTACCTCTTGTATTATCCTGGTTAGAGCTAGAGTACATTCTACTAAGTTAAGAGTCACAATAATGGAAAAACAAGCTCCACATGTTCTCACCATCAAATTAGTACTAATTGATCAACACTTGTGTGCACATATAGTAGTAATATTCATTGGGTGTCAGGTAGGTGGGGGGGAGGATTGGCTTGATATATTCATACCTAATGGGTGCTGTGCTCACTCTCTGGGGGATGGACATGCTTGTAGCTCTAACTCTGGTAGGTAAAAGACAGTATATGTAACCTAAACATTTGTAGCCCTGGAATATTCTCAAATTTAAGAAACTATAATAATAACAATAATATAACAGAAAAAACAAATTTCAGCCATCACATCTAGGTTGCATCCCAATTCTGTGCTGAACATCAGGGCAAAAACTGACACTAATTATTTTACCACCTGCTATTTTTAAAGAATTTATGTCTAGGAGCTCTTTGGTTCCATTAAAAGAATTTCTTTCATGGGGTTTCATGCTGAGGCAGACTGGTTGAAGCCCAATTGCTTATAGAATTCTATGCATATTTCCTAAGATTTCCTTGGGGCTTGTGACCTGTGTTTTCACTATTGGCTCTGTTCGTGAGATGCTTACTTAAGCTCTATTAAGAAAACCCTTACTTCCATAAGAACACACTCTTGCTCTAGTGGATCCTGTGATCAGCCCTCAGTATACCCTTTTCAGGACAAAAGTGCTCATTCCTCAGCTTCAGGAAGTATTGACTGCTGACCACTCACAGATGGGTCCCACGTGAAATTTCCTTCTGTGGAAGGGACCTAATTTGTCTAAGTGGATTTTTCTTCCCTGGGGAAAGGCCACATCAAATGTTGAAGTTAAAAGTATGACCCCCATTACCTCAATTTAGAAAACCTCTGAAGGATCATCCTAGCTCCACAACTCTCTATGAGATTGCTTAGGTCCTTGTTACAACTGCATGACAGTTCAATTTCTCCCTCTGCTCAGTCCTGCTTTCCTCTCCCTTTTACTAGTGTTGCTTCAGAGAGCACTCCCCAACAAACATTCTGCAGGCAGATGCCCATCTAAGTCTATTTCCTCATAAATTGACCTGAGACACTGGTCTACATAAAAACAGCCACTTGACATTGAACAAAGTCATCCTAAGTGGCAGCAACCTGTCACAGTCAAGGCCTAAAATGGACACTAGATACACAGTCCTACAATTGCCTGTCCAGCCACAACAGTAGAGAGGCAGGTGTACAGCATATAAAAGCTAGTCGTGTAAAACCATGTAGGCCACTGCACACCAAGAAGGTCAAACACTCATGCCTTAATTTCCAAAGCCAAAAGATTCTACACACATTATTTTATTCTTTGTTTCCACAATTCTTTATTCCCTGGAATTTTTTTCTCACAAAGGCCTTAGAAGACTTTGTTTATTCTCTCCTGAATTAAACTTCTTCACCTAAACTGTAGACATTAACCTTTCATCATACTCAAAACTAGTGAAAATGTAGGCTAAAAATTTGTTCAACTTTTTGTTATAAAATATTCATATTCCTTGTTTTTATTTTTTTTTTTCATTTTAAGTTATAGCCCTTTTGTTGTATTTTCTACCCTGCTTTAGAAAATACAAAGCTAAAAGTGAACTTATATACAAATAGCTTAGGTGTTATTGTCAAAACTTTGATTTTGCATTAGCAAAAATTAAGTAGACCCTATAGGTCATCACAATGAGAAAAATCAAGAGCCAAAGGTAAACATACCATAAAGCAAAGCTATCAAAATTTAATTGATGTTCACCTAATATCCTGAATTAGTGCTAATTTAGTGTACCTAAAAGTGACAGATATTCAAACTAATAATATTTTTTAAAAGATGTAATTATGTTTCTCTTATAGAAAGACTGTAAGTAAAAAAAATTTAGGAAAAACAAAGAAAATATCTTCTAGACTTTGGCCTAGGCAAAGAATCTTTGTTTTTTTTTTTTTTGTTTGTTTGTTTGTTCTCATCTTAATATTATGGGGGATACAGAATTTCAGGTAACATATGTTGCCCATGTACCACCTGTACCGCCAAGTCAAAGCTCCAGGCGTGTCCGTTCCCCAGACAGTGTGCGTTGCACTCATCATGTAGGTATATATCATTCCCCTCCCCACCCCCCCTTTCCAAGTTAGCACCTTCCAACGTGACCATTCCCCAAACGGTGCGCAATGCACTCACTATATAGGCATACACCCATTTCCTCCCCCCACCCCCCACCTCAGTCTGATATCCAATTGGTATCGTTCCCAGATGTGTATTTAGGTGATGATCAGGGAAACCAATTTTCTGGTGAGTACATGTGATGCTTGTTTTTCCATTCTTGGGATACTTCACTTAATATAATGGGTTCCAACTCTCTCCAGGAGAACCATAGAGATGTTGTATCTTCATTATTTCTTATAGCTGAGTAATATTCCATGGTATACATATACCACAGTTTACTAATCCAATGATGTATTGATGGGCATTTGGTTGTTTCCACATCTTTGCTATTGTGAACTGTACTGCTATAAACATTCGGGTACATGTGTCTTTGTTATAGAATGACCTTTTTTCCCTTGGGTATATGCCCAATAATGGGATTGCTGGATCAAATGACAGGTCTACGTGAATCTGTTTAAGATACCTCCATAATGCTTTCCACAGGGGTTGCACTGGTTTACAGTCCCACCAGCAGTGTATGAGTGTTCCTGTCTCTCTACATCCACGCCAACATGTGTTTTGGGATTTTTTGATAAGGCCATTCTCACTGGAGTTAAGTGATATCTCATTGTGGTTTTGATTTGCATTTCTCTGATGATTAGGGATGTTGAGCATTTTTTCATGTTTGTTAGCCATTCTTATATCTTCTTTTGAGAAATTTCTATTCATGTCATTTGCCCACTTTTTGATAGGGTTGTTTGATTTTTTCTTGCTGATTTTCCTGAGTTCTAAATAGATTCTTGTTATCAGTCCTTTATCTGATGTGTAGTATGCAAATATTTTTTCCCATTCTGTAGGTGGTCTGTTTATTCTCATGACTGTTTCTTTGGCTGTACAGAAGTTTTTTAATTTAATCATGTCCCATTCATTTATTTTTGTTGTTGCTGTGATTGCCTTAGGGGTCTTCTTCATAAATTCTTTGCCTAGGCCAATGTCTGTAAGAGTCTTTCCTACATTTTCTTCTAGAATTCTGATTGTATCACGCCTAAGGTTTAAGTCTGTTATCCAGCGTGATTTGATTTTTGTGAGAGGTGAAAGCTGTGGGTCCTGTTTCAGTCTTCTACATGTGGCTAACCAATTCTCCCAGCACCATTTATTGAATAGGGATTCTTGTCCCCAGAGTATATTCTTTCCTGCTTTGTCAAAAATTAGGTGTCTATATGAGGATGGTTCTATATTTGGATTTTCTGTTGTGTTCCACTGGTCTGTGTCCCTGTACTTGTGCCAGTACCAGGCTGTTTTAAGAACCACGGCCTTGTAGTATAGTTTGAGGTCTGGCAAATTAATACCTCCCATTTTGTTTTTATTGCTTAAAATTGCTTTTGCTATACGGGGTCTTCTCTGGTTCCATACAAAGTGTATAATTATTTTCTGTACGTCTGTGAAGAATGATATTGGTAGTTTAATAGGGATTGCAAGGAACCTGTAAATCACTTTGGGTAGTATAGACATTTTAACAATGTTGATTCTTCTGATCCACGAGCATGGTATAGTTTTCCATCTATCTGCAAGTTCTGCTATTTCTTTTCTCAGTGTTTCATAGTTTTCCTTATAGAGGTCCTTTACCTCTTTAGTTAGGTATATACCTAGATATTTTATTTTCTTTGTTGCTATTTTGAAGGGTATTGAGTCTTTAATTTGGTTTTCTGATTGACTGTTATTGGCATATATAAATGCCTCTGATTTGTGTATATTAATTTTGTACCCTGAAACTTTGCTATATTTGTAAATCAATTCGAGGAGTCTCTTGGTTGAATCCTGGGAGTTTTCCAGATATAACATCATATCATCAGCAAAAAGTGAGAGTTTGATCTCTTCTTTCCCTATTTGGATTCCCTTGATTTTGCTTTCTTGCCTGATAGCCCTCACGAGGACTTCCAAAACTATGTTGAAAAGTAATGGGGACAGTGGGCAGCCCTGTCTGGTTCCAGTTCTAAGTGGGAGTGCTTTCAATTTTTCCCCATTCAGAATGATGTTGGCTGTGGGTTTGTCATATATGGCTTGTATCATTTTTAGGTAGGTTCCAACTACGCCTATTTTGTTATGCGTTTTTATCATAAAAGGGTGTTGAATTTTGTCAAATGATTTTTCTGCATCTAATGAATCATATGGTTTTTGTTTTTGCTTCTATTTATGTGTGAATTACATTTATAGATTTACGTACGTTGAACCACCCCTGCATCTCGGGGATGAAGCCCACTTGGTCATGGTGGATTATTTTCTTGATAAGTACTTAGATTCGATTTGCTAGTATTTTATTGAAAATTTTTGCATCTATATTCATGAGGGAAATTGGTCTGTAGTTCTCTATTTTTGTTGCGTCCTTACCTGGTTTTGGTATCAATTTTATATTGGCTTGGTAGAACGTGTTGGGGAGAATTCCATCCTTCTCAATATTGGAGAATAGTTTATGTAGGATGGGCACCAGTTCTTCTTTGTATGTATGGTAAAATTCAGGTGTAAACCCATCTGGACCAGGGCTTTTCTTTTGGGAAGGTTTTTTATTGCTGTTTTGATTTCAGTTCTTGATATTGGTCTGTTCAGGTACTCTGTTTCTTCCTGGTTGAGCCTGGGAAGACTATGTGTTTCTAAAAATTTGTCCATTTCCTCCGCATTCTCCAGTTTGTGTGCATAAAGATTTTTGTAGAATTCATAGATGATATCTTGTATCTCTGTAGCATCAGTTGTGATTTCTCCTTTCATGTTCCTAATGGAGGTTATTAGAGATTTTACTTCTGTACTCTTGGTTAGTCTAGCCAGAGGTGTGTCTATTTTGTTTATCTTTTCAAAGAACCAACTTTTTGTTTTATTAACTTCCCTTATGGTTTCTTTGTTGTCCTTTTCATTTAATTCTGATTTGATCTTAGTAATTTCTCGCCTTCTGCTGGGTTTGGGTTCGTTCTGTTCTTCTTTCTCCAGCTCTTTGAGCCTATTCATTAGGTTGTCTATTTGCAGGTTTTCTGTCTTTTTGATATAGGCATTTATGGGTATGAATTTTCCTCTCAGGACTGCTTTAGCTGTGTCCCATAGATTTTGATAAGTTGTATCTGCATTGTCATTTAATTCAAAGGAACTTTTGATTTCCATCTTGATTTCTTCCTTTATAGAATAATTATTCAGGAGAAAGTTATTTAGCTTCCATGACTTTGAGTAGGAGTGAGGGTTTCTGTTTGTGTTCATTTTTACTTTTATTCCGCTATGATCTGAGAAGATGCATGGTATAATTTCCATTTTTTTGAATTTTTTAAGACATGCTTTATGTCCTAGGATATCGTCAATCTTAGAGAATGTCCCATGAGCTGATGAGAAGAATGTATATTCTGTAAACTTTGGGTAGAATGTCCTATAGATGTCAGCCATGTCCATTTGTTCTGGCATTCTATTTAGGTCCATTATGTCTTTGTTTATTTTCTGTTTAGAGGATCTGTCCTGTACTGTCAGTGGGGTGTTAAAGTCTCCAGCTATTTCAGTATTGTTATCTATCATTTGGTTCAGATCTAGTAGGGTTTGCTTTATGAATCTAGGTGCACCTAGGTTGGGTGCATATATATTCAGTATAGTCATGACTTCTTGTTGAATTGTGCCTTTAACCAGTATGTAGTAACCATCTTTGTCTTTTATTATTTTTGTTGGTTTGAAAGCTAAGTTATTGGAAATTAAGATTGCCACACCAGCTTTCTTTTGGTTACCGTTTGCTTGAAATATCGATTTCCATCCTTTTATTTTCAGTCTAAATGCATCTTTGCAGGTTAGGTGAGTTTCTTGAAGACAGCAGATACTTGGTTTGTGTTTTTTTATTCATTGGGCCAGTCTATGTCTTTGAGCGGGGAATTCAAGCCATTCACATTTATTGAGAAAACTGATAAGTGAGACAGTTTTCTGTTCAGCTTGTTGGGTAGAACTTCATTGCTATGTTTTCTCTCCTGAGCCATTGTGGTATCTGGGATTTGATCTTTAGCTCTTGAGTAGTTTTACATTCGTGGGTCTTTCTTGTGCTGATCCATGTGTAATTCTCTTTTGAGTACTTCTTGGAGGGCTGGTCTTGTCTTGGTGAATTCCCTCATCCTTTGTTTATCTGAAAATGTCTTAATTTCTCCTTCTTATAGAAAACTTAGCTTAGCTGGGTACAAGATACTAGGCTGGGCATTATTCTGTTTCAGAAGCGTGAAAATGGGGCCCCAACCTCTTCTTGCTTGTAAGGTTTCAGCTGAGAAATCTGGTGTAATTCTGTTGGGTTTTCCTTTGTATGTTACTTGTTTCTTTCTCCTTACAGCTCGAAGAAGGGCCTCTTTAGTGGATATTTTGGTCAGCCTGATGACTACGTGGCCTGGTGTTTTCCTATTTGCTATGAATCTCCCAGGAGTCCTTTGAGCTTCTTGAATCTGTATGTCTAGAGTTTTAGCAAGGCCTGGAAAATTTTCCTCAATTATGTCTTCAAATAGCTTGTCCAACCCTTGCTTATTATCTTCTTCACCCTCAGGAATGCCAATAACTCTCAAGTTAGGTTTCTTCACATAATCCCACATTTCTTGAAGACTCTGATCGTTTCTCTTATTTCTTTGCTCTATCTCTGTGACTGACTTATTTAGTTGGAAGGAGTTATCTTCAATCTCTGAGATTCTTTCCTCTGTTTGATCTACCCTGCTCTTGAGACTTTCCACAGTGTTTTGTAGCTCTCTGAGTGAATTCTTCATTTCTAGGAGTTCAGTTTGGTTTTTCTTCAATATTTCAATTTCTTTAGTGAATTTTTCCTCCAAATCCTGTATTTTTTGTGTGTGTTTTCCTTGTGTTGTTTACCCATTGATTCTTGTGTATTATTCAGCTTGTTTATGATCCATAATTGGAATTCTTCCTGTGACATGTTGGTGTTTTGAGTCTGCTTTGTGTCAAATGGTTGTCAGTTGGTATTTCTCTTTGGGGATGAGCTTTCCGTTTGATTCTTTGTGCTCTCCGTGTTTTTTTGCTGGGCCCTTCCCATCTAGATTTTTTGTTGGATCTTTTCTTATAGATTTATTCTGGTTAACAGCACTCTTTGTGCTCTATTCTTAGGCTGTGAAGCAGTCTAGGTATGTTGCTTCTTTTGGCAAGAAGGGGAGACTGTTGTGTATTGTTTAGAGATTTTTCTGTTTCCGTTGGGGGACTGCTTCTGATGGGTCCAATCCTAGAGGATTGGAGTGATCCAAGACCGCTTTGGCGAGTTAGGACACTGTGTTGTGGTCTTTCAGAAGACAGGCAGGGTCCACACTACTAGTAGACTGAAATTCTCTTTGTTTGTTTGTTTCCGTTTGGTTCTTCCTCTATAGGGGTGGTTTCTGTCTCTTTCCGCAGGAAAGATACTAGCTATGGGGAGTGGACAGTGCCCTCACTCGCTCAGTGCCCCAGTTGCTGCAGCTCCCATGGACAAAAGTCTGCGTTGGCCCAATGTCCCCAGGGACCAGGCTCCACACTCTCGCTTCTGGAGAAGTACTCAGTGTTTACACATGGGTGGGGCCCCTATATAAGGTCCATGGACCAGGGGAGGGGGCCGTCCCGGGAGCCTCTTGGCACCCTATGACTCTGCAGTGACTTGACTGTGGGCCCCAAGATGGCGATTGCGCGCCTGCTGATTGCCGGCGCTGGGGGTGACTGCTCAGGTTCCAGCAGGTACCAGAGCCGGGGGCCTGGCGAGTTCCGAAGCTCACCGTGGCTCCCCAGCTAGAAGGCAAAAAGAGAGAAGAAAGAAAGAAAAGAAAAGAAAAGGAAAGTAAAAGGAAAAGAAAAAAATATATATACATAAAAAATAATAAAAAATAAAAAAATATATATATAAAAATAAAATCTGTAGTTCAGCGATCCTTTTTTTTTTTTTTTTTTTTTTACACCTTAGCTCAGCTCTGCCCCTCCACACCGAGTGCGGCCCCGGCTGAGATTCCCCCAGGGTCCAAGCTGTTTTCCCGATATTGTCTCTTGCCCACCGTGCTTATGTATATCCCGCGCTCTTGGCGTGGGTTCAGAGAATAGTGGAGGGCGCCGCCCAGGGATCTGTTCGGCCCTGTATGTCTCCACAGCAATTTCGATTTCGCTGTGGATTTCAGGATGGCACCCGCGCGCCCGTAGAGCTCCAGGGTTGGAGGGGATTAGCGTTCCGCGTTCGGCAGACACCAGAGCCACCACTGAGGCTGTCCAGCTCGTGAACCGCCGGAAAGAAAAGAGAAGAAACCAAAACAAAACACAAACAAACAAAAACAACAAAAACAAAACAACACAACACCACACCACACCACAAAACCAAAAGATTCACAAAAATAAAATATATAGTTCGGTGACTCTATGATTTGTTTTTGTTTTTTGTTTTTTGTGTTTTTTTTTTATCGCCTTAGGGCAGCTCCGCCTCTTCACGAAGAGCGCGGCCCTGCGGAGATTCCCCCAGGGTCCAAGCTGTTTTCCCGGTATTGTCTCTTGCCCACCGTGCTTATGTCTATCCCGCACTCTTGGCGTGGGTTCAGAGACTAGCAGAGGGTGCCGCACAGTGAGCTGCTCGGCACCTTTTGGGTCCGGAGCAGTTTCGCTTTGGATTTCAAGATGGCGGCCATGTGCCCGCAGAGCTCCGGGGCTGAAGGGGATTTACGTTCCGCTTTCAGTAGACACCGGAGCCAGAGGCCTGGCGGGCAAAGATGCCCACTGAGGCTGTTCGGCTCGTGAACCGCTGCAAAAAAAAGAAAACTAGAAAAATACACCAAAATAAAATATATAGTTTGGCGACCCTATTTTTTTTTTTTTATCACCTTAGGGCAGCTCTGCCTCTTCACGCAGAGCGCGGCCCCGGCAGAGATTACCCCAGGGTCCAAGCTGTTTTCCCGGTATTGTCTCTTGCCCACCGTGCTTATGTCTATCCCGCACTCTTGGCATGGGTTCAGAGACTAGCGGAGGGCTCTGTGCAGAGAGCCACTCGGCACCTTATGGCTCCCGAGTGGTTTCGCTTTGGATTTCAAGATGGCGCCCACGCGCCCGCAGAGCTCCAGGGCTGGAGGGGATTGGCGTTTTGCGTCGGCAGACACCACCGCTGGGGGTCTGGTGGGCAAAGACGCTCACCGGGGGCCACCGGCTGAAGAACCGCTGAAAAAAGAAATAAGGAGGTACAACGAAATCTGTTGTTTGGGGACCCTTTGCGGTTTTCCGCTTTGATGCAGATCCATCCCTCCCCGCTAAGCGCGGTCTCAGCTGAGACCCCCCAGGGTCTAAGCTGTTTTCCTGAAAAAGCCTCCTGTCTGCAATGCCCCATGTCTCCCTCGGTGATTCTGCACCGGCTTGAGGCAGGTCTCTAAATAATTGGGTGTGGAGGTCAGTGAGGAGAACAAGCCGCTTTCCTAGGAGGCTGCCCCCGCCCCACTCGATGGTGGAGCGGGTATAGCTGACCCACGC
This sequence comes from Eulemur rufifrons, assembly GCF_041146395.1. NCBI lineage: Eukaryota > Metazoa > Chordata > Mammalia > Primates > Lemuridae > Eulemur > Eulemur rufifrons. The sequence continues at coordinate 97,798,025 of NC_090990.1, forward strand.
TCCGCTGTCTATTGTCTGTCCCGCACTCTCCAGAATTTCGCTATCTTATTTTCCGTTCACCTCAGACCTCTCTGGCTCTGTTTGTCCCACGTTGATTTTCTGTGGATTCACACCGCTGTTCTTGTGTGGGAGCGGTCCTCTAGCGATGTGGTAGGTCCGGATCCATGTCTTCCTCACCGGGAGCATGAATCCAGGCAGTCACCACCACTCCACCATCATGTCCCCCCTCCAAGAATCTTTGAATGAGACCCCAAAGGCAAATACAACAACAAAGAAATAAATAGGGCTTAATTAAATTAAAAGGCTTCTGCACAGTAAAGGAAATACTGAACAGAGTGAATTACCTATAGAATGGGAGAAAATATTTGCAGTCTATGCATCTGACCAAGGACTAATATCTAGAATCTACAAAGAACTTAAACAAAATAGCCAGAAAAAAACAACCTCATTAAAAAGTGACCAAAATACATTAACAGAACTTTTTCAAAAGAAGATAGACAAATGGTCAATAAACATATGCAAAAATGCTCAACATCGCTAGTCATCAGGGAAATGCAAAATAAAACTATTAATACAATGAGATACCACCATACCCATATAAAATTTCCATTATTAAAAAGTCAAAATGCTGGTGTGGATGCAGAGAGAACAGAATGTTTATACACTCTTTGTGGGGCTGCAAATTAGTACAACCTATATGGAAAGCAGTATGGAGATTCCTCAAAGAAATTTACACCTACCATTTGATCCAGCAATCCTGCTGCTTGTTATCTGCTAAAAGAAATATAGATCATTTTACCAAAAAGACAACTGCACTTGAATGTTTATTGAAGCACACTTCACAATTGCAAAGATGTGAAATCACCCTAAGTGCCAATCAGTTAATGAGTGGATAAAGAAAATGTGACACAAACACACACACACACACACACACACACACCATGAAGTACTACTCAGTCATGAAAAGGAATGGAATAATGTCTTTTGCAGTAACTTCGATGGAACAGGAGTTTGTTACCCTAAGGGACCTAACTCAAGCATGGAAAACCAAACAAAACATGTTTTCACTAATAACTAGGAGCTGATGGGTACACATGGACATAAAGCGATATAAAGTACAAGAAGGGGGTAAGGCAAGAGGGGAGTGAGGCATAAAAACTTAACTATGGGGTACAAAGTACACTATTCTGGTGACAGGCACACCAAAATCCATGACTTAAGCATTATACAAGATATTTGTGTAACAAAAACTTTTTACCCCCTTAATACCTTGAAATAAAACAAGAAAGACTGGAAGTAAGCAATGCAGGGTTTTTATGGCATTCCATGGTATGAGGAACTTGGTTCCTAGTTTCCTCTTTTGTTTGGGGGGAGTTTTTATTTTTGGCTTTGTTTTATTTTGGTATTTACCATGGTTGGTCCACATTCCAAAGGTCATGCCATATCCTGAGATGACTGCCAGAGTTCCCCTTTCAGCCAGTAATAAGGAGGAAGGGAAGAGTTGAGCAATCCCACCTCCCACAGGTTCAAATCCCTTTTGCAGAAGTTATACAATCCATTGGCTATATTGTAATATATGATCATAACCAGCTTAAAGAGTGGCTAAGAAAGGTAGCTTTTAGTCTATCCAGCTAATAATTGGGGGCTGATTTCTTCTAGAGAAGATGAAAAAAAAGATTCTGGGAGACAACCAGTCGTCTCTGCCGTATAACCCCATTTGGCAAGGCATCTATCCAGTTAGGTATATACATGTATATTTGATGACCAGTTTTACTTAAATGAGTAATCTGCAAGTGATATCTCAAGGACCCACAGTCCTTATTTCAGGACATTTTATATCCATATTAAGATTCACATCTGTTTTAAATACTGTCCTGTCAAAAGGGGTATGTGGCATTCTCTGTAAAGTAGAATTGCTTATGCATTAGGATAGAGTTAGAGTTAGGTCAACCAGTTCCTTTTTATTAGAACAAAACCAAAATTATATCTCAAGATGAATTTTAGTACTCCCTATGAGTGCTAATCCTTGAGTAGATCTCCAAAAGCCACAAGCAATGTCCAAATGCCAACTCCACCCACACGTCAACTTATGAAAGTTGCTGCTGTGCATTTAACAGATAATATAAAATAGTTTTACATAAGGTATATTTTAGAATACAGGATCCAGAGTTGCTGCTACTCAAAAATGAATTGAATTTCTTCAATAATTAATTAACATTGGGAGAATATTTAAATCTAATTGTACTTCGAATGTATTCATTTTTATAGAAAACATAAAATCTACCCTTGAGCTTGCCAGAATATCAGAAAAGTGCACCCCTGGACCAGATCCTGTTGTGTTGTGTTGAGATACTATTTCCATTTTTTACCATAAGCTAACATAAACATCTTACTTTAAGGACTTAATAACAAACAGACCTATGGACCTCATATTTACTGAAAGAACTTTCGTAAGAACATTATTCACCACATCAAATAGTTTCTCTACTATGGGAACTGATGGGAGATATTTCTTTGTGGCTTCAGGACCAGATATAGCTATATTCTTCTGAACAACTGATCGTCTGTATCTTCTAGGCATCAAGAATATGTAACTGGCTTTATCTTATTCATGTTATGGTCCTCTAATAACTGGTGTATAAGGTGTGTAACATTGTACATTTTAAAAGATTTACTCCATTTTTGTCTTCATCTTATTTTATTCATCATATATTTCCCTGGTCTCAATTCTTATATTACTATTGATATAAATTTAATATGTGCATGCTTTTGTAAGTAATTTTTGACAGATTTTATCATTTAATTTCTTTATTTTACTTCAATAGATTTAGGGGTACCAGTGGTTTTTGGTTACATGGATGAAATGTATTGTGGTGATATTTGGGTATTTAGAGTACCCATCACCAGAAGAGTGTACAGCACACTTGTAAATAGTTGCCCTCCCCTGACCCTATTTCCATCCTCTTTCTCTGAGTCTCCAGTGTCCATTGTATCATTCTGTATGCCCCTGCATACCCATAGCATAGTGCCCACTTACAAGTGAGAACATGCAGCATTTGATTTTCCATCCCTACATTACTTCACTTAAGATAATGGCCTCGAGTTCAATCCAAGTTGCTGAAAAAGACATTATTTTATTCTCTTTTATGTGTGAGTACTATTTCATGCCATATATATATATATATATATATACACCACATTTTCTTATTCACTCATCAGTTGATGGGCACTTAGGTTGCCTCCATATCCTTGCAATTGTGAATTGCGCTGCAATAAACATACAATTGCAGGTGTATTATGCTGGATCCAATGGTAGGTTTACTTCTAGGACCTTGCAGAATCTCCATATTGTTTTTCATACAGCTTGGACTAAAGTACATTCTCAAAAACAGTGTATAAGAATTCCTTTTTCACTGCATCTGTGCCATCATCTATTGTTTTTAGACTTGTTAATAATGACCACTGTGACAGTGGTAAGATAGTATCTCGTTGGGGTTTTAATTGGCATCTCCCTGATGATTAGTGATGTTCAGTATTTTTTCATGTTTGTTGACTATTTGTATATCTTTTTTGAAAAATGTCTATTCATGTATTTTGCCTACTTTTTAATGAGTTTATTTGTTTTCTTCACCCTGCTTTGTATGAGTTCCTTATAGATTATGGGTATTTATTAGTTCTTTGTCAGATGTGTAGTTTGTGAACATCGTTTCCACTCTGTAGGTTGTCTATTTACTCAACTGTTTCTTTTGCTGTGCAGAAGATTTTTAATTTAATTAAATCTCACTCATTTTTGTTTTTATGGCATTGCTTTTGGGGTCTTATTCACAAATTCTTTCCCTACGCCCTAGGCCAATAACAGATATAGTTTTTCTAGGTTTTCTTCCAAATTTTTTATAGTTTCAGTCTTACATTTAAATCTTTGGTCCATCTTGAGTTAATTTTTGTGCATATTGAGAGATAGATATGTTTCTTCTCCACGTGGCTATCCAGTTTTCACAGCACCATTTATTGAATAGGGTGCTCTTTCCCCAGTGTATGTTTTTGTCTGCTTTATTGAAGATCAGCAGGTTATAGTTATATGGTTCTATTTCTGGATTCTCTATTCTTTTCCATTAACACATATATTTATTTTTATACTCATATCATGTTGTTTTGGTTACTATCATCTTGCAGTATAATTTCAAGTCTGGTAATGTGATGCCTCCAGATTTGAACTTTTTGCCTTTTTTTTCCAGGAGATATTAATAAATGTTTCAATCTCAGTACTCTTTATTTATCTGTTTGGGGTTTCCATTGCCTTTTAATTCAAATGTGAGAGGTTGTATGTTTCCAGGAATTTATCTACTTCCTCTAGATATTCTAGTTCATATATATATAGGTGATCATGATAGTATTAGATGATCTTTTGTATTTCTATGGCATAGGTTGGAATGTCTCCTTTTTCATTAAATATTAAGCTTATTATAATATTTTAATTCTCTCTCTTCCTTTTATTTTGGTTAATCTAGTTAGTGTTCTCTCATTTTTGTTTACTATTTTTAAAAATCAACTTTTTCTTTTTGAGACAGGGTCTTTCTCCTTCACCCAGGCTGAAATGTAATGGCATTATCATGGCTCACTGCAACCTCAAACACCTGGGCTCAAGTGATCCTCCTACCTCACCTTCCAAATTAGCTCGGAATATAGGCATACATCAGTCACCTAGCTAATTTTTTTTTTAAGCAGAGATAGTGGTCTGATTATGTTGCCCAGTTTTGTTCAATCTCCTGGCCTTAAGCAATGCTCTTGCCTCAGCCTCTCAAAATACCAGAATTACATGTATGAACCACCATATCCAGCCTTTAACTTTTTGTTTTATTGATATTGTTGATTTCATTTTTATTCTCAATTTCATTTAGTTCTGCTCTGATATTTGTTATTTCTGTTTCTCTGCTAGCTTTGGGTTTGGTTTGTTCTTGTTTTTCTAATTTCTTGAGGTGAGAAGTTAGCATGCCAATTTGTAAACTTACTATCTTTTTTTAATATTATTTATTTCTGCTTATGATGGGGGTACAAAAGTTCAGGTTATATATATTTCCCATGACCCCCCCATCTCCCCTGAGTCAGAACTTCAAGCATGTCCATGCCCCAGATAGTGCGCATCGCACTCATCATGTAGCTATACACCCATCCCCTCCCCCCACCCTCCATCCCCCCGAGTCAGAACATTCAAGCATGACCATTTCCCAGACAGTGCTCATCGCACTCATCATGTAAGTATACAGCCATCACTTCCCCCCACCCCTCGCCTCTGTCCGATACCCAATTGGTGTTATTCCCAAATGTGTACTTAGGTGATGATCAGGGAAACCAATTTGCTGGTGAGTACATGTGGTGCTTATTTTTCAATTCTTGGGATACTTCACTTAATAGAATGGGTTCCAACTCTCTCCAGGAGAACAAAAGGGATTCTATATCACCGTTATTTCTTATAGCTGAGTAATACTCCATGGTATACATATACATTTTACTAATCCACTCCTGAATTGATGGGCATTTGGGTTGTTTCCACATCTTTGCAATTGTGAATTGTGCTGCCACAAACATTCGGGTACAAGTGTCCTTTTCATAGAATGACTTTGGTTCTTTTGGATAGATGCCTAATAATGGGATTGCTGGATTGAATGGTAGGTCTACTTGAATCTGTTTAAGGTATCTCCATAATGCTTTCCACAGGAGTTGTGCTAGTTTGCAGTCCCACCAGCAGTGTATGAGTGCTTCTGTCTCTCTGCATCCACGCCAACATGTATTGTTTTGGGACTTTTTGATAAAGGCCATTCTCACTGGAGTTAAGTGATATCTCATTATGGTTTTGATTTGCATTTCCCTGATGATTAGAGATGTCGAGCACTTTTTCATATGTTTGTTAGCCATTCTTATATCTTCTTTTGAAAAATTTCTATTCATGTCGTTTGCCCACTTTTTGATAGGGTTGTTTGATTTTTTCTTGCTGATTTTCCTGAGTTCTAAATAGATTTTTGTTATCAGTCCTTTATCTGATGTGTAGTATGCGAAAATTTTTTCCCATTCTGTAAGTTGTCTGTTTACTCTCGTGACTGTTTCTTTGGCTGTGCAGAAGCTTTTTGATGTAGGCAACTTTTCTCTTAGCACTGTTTTTGCTGTATCCACAGTTTTTGATAACTTATGTCACTGTTATCATTAGGTTCAATTTTTGTTTTTAATGTCTATCTTGATTTCATCATTAACCCAAAGATCATTCAGGAACAGTTTTTTAATTTCCAAGCATTTGTATAGTTCTGAGATTTGATGTCTATGTTTATTCCACTGTGGTCTGAGAAGACACTTGATATGATTTTGATTTTTTTTTATTTTACTGACACTTATTTTGTGGTTTCTAATATGGTCTACCATGGTTAATATTCCATGTGCTGATGAGAAGAATATATATTTTGCAAATTTGGCATAGAATGTTCTATAAATGTCTGTTATGCCCATTTCTTCTAGAGTCCAGTGTAAGTCCAGTGTTTCCTTGTTGACTTTCTGCCTCAATGATCTGTCTAGTGCTGTTAGTGGAGTGTTGAAATCCACCACAAGTATTGTATTGCTGTCAATCTCTTTCCTTGCTCCATGTAGTATTTGTATTATTAATCTGGGAGCTTCAGAATTAGTTGCATATATATTTATGATGCTTATATTTTCTTATTGGATTGTTCCCTTTATCATTATATATGACCTTCTTTGTCTCTTTTTACCTCTGTTGTTTTAAAGTCTGTTTTACTGATATAATTGCTACTGCTACTCACTTTTGATTACCATCTACTTGGAAGATTTTTTTCAACACCATTACCTTATGTCAATAAGAATTTTTATAAATTAAGTGGGTCTCTTGAAGGAAGAAGATATTTTGGGTTATGTTTTTTCACCCATTCTGCCAATCTTTATCTTTTAAGTAGGGTATTCAGACCCTTTATATTTAAAGTTATTAATCATATGTGAGGTACCATTCCATTCATTTTGTTAGTTGTTACTTAGTTGCTTTTAATTCTCCATTGTATTACTGTTTGATAAACCCTATGAGTTTTATACTTTTAAGTGTTTTTATACTGGTGAGTATCAGCCTTTTATTTTGATATTTAGGACTGTTTTGAGCATTTCCTGTTGGGAAAGTCTAGGGGAGACAAATTCGCTCAGTGTTTACTTGTTAGTAAAGGCTTTATTTCTCCTTTATTTTTGAAGCTTAGCCTTGTAGGATATAAAATTCTTAGCTGAAATTTTCCTGTTGTAGAAGACTAAAGACAGAACCCCAATCCCTTGTGACTTGTAGTTTCTGCTGAGAAGTCTGCTGTTAGAGTGATAAATTTACCTTTATAAGTTATTTGATGTTTTGGCCTCACTACCCTTAGAATTCTTTTCTTCATGTTGGCTTTAGATAATGTAATGACTATTTGCCTTCCTGATGTCCTTTATGCAATGAATCATGCACGTGTTCTTTGGCTTCTTGTTTCTGGATGCCTAAATCTCTAGTGAGACCAGGGAAATTTTCTTTAATTGTCCCCTGAAATAGGTTTTCCATACCTCTTGGTTTTTTCTTCTTCTCCCCCAGGAATACCTATTATTTTTAGGTTTGAGTGCTTTACATAATCTGATACTTCTCAAAGACTTTGTTTATTTATTTTAATTCTTTTTTCCTTATTTTTTCTGAGTGGGTTAATTCAAAACAATTGTCCTCAAGCTCTGAAATTTTTTCTTCAGCTTGGTCTATTTTGTTGTTTGGGCTTTCAACTGAATTTTATAAAGCCATCAATGTGTCTTTCATTTCCAGAAGTTCTATTTGATTTTTTAAAATATATCTATCTATTTAGTAATTTTTTCACTCATGTCCTGCATAATTCTCTTGATTTCATTGTGTTGTCTTTCAACTTTCTCTTGGATTTCATTGAGCTTCCTTATGAACCATCTTCTGAATTCTTAATCTGTCATTTCAGCATTTTCCTTTTGGTTGGGATCCATTACTAGAGGGCCATTGTGATCCATTTGGGTGTCAAAAAGTCTGTTTGTTCATACTGCTAGGACTCTTACACTGGTTGCTTCTCATCTGAAGAACCTGGTCCTTTTTTTCTTTTGACTATACTTCTTATTGGGTAGAATTTTAAAAGATTTTTATTATTGTATTTTATTTTATTTATCCTTTTTTATCCTAACCTAGGGATGTGGCTGAACTGCATGTTATCCTTATTGTTTAGCTTTGACTGGGGGTACTTTCAGGGAGCCAAGGCTCTGTCCATATTCCGTGGTTATTGATAGTCTTGGTGCAGTGAGCAATGTCTTTATCATATACCACTTGTACTGGAAAAAGTACTAACCTATAGTTCAACCACCAGGCCAGTAGGTGGCACTTGTATAAGAGTCAGCTGCAGAAGGAGCAAATGTGTGCGTGCTTGGTCTCAGTTTGCTCTGGTGGTCAGGTAGCCTTTGGAATGTTGCTGTCCTAGTTCCCTGCTCAGCCCTGGGGGAGGGTGGCAAAGCTGGCCCCAGTTGGGCTGCCGAGCTCCCTATACACCCCAATGACAGGTGGAAGTACCATCCTGGTGAGGGTAATAAAGGAGCTTGTGTTGAATTTCCCCACAGTATCTGTCAGGAATTGGGGGAGGGAGAGTGGGAGTGAACCAGCTCTGAGACCCAGTAGGCAGACACAGCTCCCTCTCTCTCTGTCACACTACTGTTCTTGCACTCCTGAATTTCAGTTCAGACAACTTTCAGTTCAGAGAGACACTGTTCTTTTTTTTTTTTTCCTCCAGGCCATAACATAGCTTCAGGCCTCAGAAAGACCTTGACCCATAGATCTCTACCCAAACAGACTCTGACCAAACAAGTTCTACCCCAAAATCCTGAAATACGCAGCTTTTGGCTTGGCTGTACTCCACTACAGGAAGCCATGGCTTTTCAAAGAGAAAGGCATGAGCCCCACTCTCCATGGAAGTCTGGCTGTGGTGGGCATGTTACTGGGGGGCATAGCCACTCCTAGTGCCCTGGCTTGGGTTCCTGTCCCATGCAGGAACAGCTGTGACTATGCTGGCAGTGGTGAATTGGGGAGGAAAGGGAGAGGAGAAGACTGAATGCAGGAACGTGAGCTCTCTGATCTCCTTTGTTTCGAAGGGCCCCTGGCCTGCTGCACTCTACGCTCACCTCAAGCAGCCTGCCCTGATTGTCCAAGCTCTGGGTCACACATTTTCTCTGGATCATACCAGCTTTCTGAAGCTATTGAAGTTCAAGTGTGTGTTGGGGAATGTTAGCTGTGGATCTAGAGGTGTGGAGACCCAAGAGCTGACATTCTCTGGTCAGGACACTTGTGAAAAACACTGCATCTCTGCGAAGGGAAGGAAATGAGCTACTCCCTCTATGCAAAACCCAGGTGCAGTGGAGAGAGTATTAGTAGGGCTGCACCTCCCCCTTCAAGCCTGAGACTAGCTTGTAGTGGGAAGACTCTCTTGCCTTCTGTACTCTAATCTGCACACACATCTCCACTGGGAGGGGTGCAGACAACTTCAGATCACAAGTGAAGAGCTCTCAAATGGAGGAAGGCTCTGCTTTCCTTTGTCCCAGAAAGTGTGTGACTCACAGCACTCTCCTGTCCTCTAGGGGCAGGAGAATCCCAGAGCTCTCTTGTGTCCCCCTGGACCTTTGTGGTTGTAATAGTCCAAGTGGGTACTGGGCAATATTTGCGTGGGGTCCAGTGACAAGGAGACAGAAGGGCTAAGGCTCCCTGGTCAGAATAAAAGCCCACAATGGGTGCACTTTCAATATGGTGCCTGCTGGCTCACCTTGGGTCTGTGGTGGGGAAAAGCAACCCTGTGCAGGCTGGCAGCCCAGCACTCTGTTCTTAAGAAATTCTCAGTTCTCTGCTGGCAGCAGTGCTTGTGCTCATGAGGGTAGAGGGGCTCTCCAGCAGTTCAGGACCTGGCTGTCTGCCACAGGCATGAAGGGAAGACAAATAAACATCTGCACCTACACTTTCAGTGGGACTCCATATTTTCTTGGGGGGTTTGATCTCTGCCAAAACTTTGTTCCTTTTTCTGTTCTGCAACTTCTTCTGTGGGACCTCTGGTAGGTTCTGGCACTCTTCCCTCGTATTCCACCTGGGCTAGGCCTTTTTACCTGAAACTTTCTCTTATCTCTGGGATGATCTGGTGACCAATGTCTCTAGTTCCAACTTGCCAAGGTTTTTTGGTAAGTAATTTTTTATTATTTTTAGAGCTAACAAGTTATACTGAATTTAATTGTGGGATTCTGAGCTACTTAAAGATTTGGGAGCCTTAAGACTTCAAATTATAAGTAATAACAATAATACTGAAACTTCATTTTAATCTTTACTGCCACATAGTGGTAAAATATAAAATTTACCTCAATCTGGAGTTTTTGATATCACTGATTACAAAAAAAAAAAAACATTTTCAAGCAAAACTTTGATGTCACAGATATTCTGACTTTATACTTAGACATATAAATATTGTGTATTTTTTATGATTTTTCCCTGACAAGGTAACAATGGTGCAACCCATAAATCCCAATTCTGTCTCTTTCTTCTATAGAGCATAATTTTCCAATTTTTATTTTGTTGTATTGTCTTCTGTCTTTGGTATACTAAGTGCACCACTCTCTTCCATTTCTAGCTCATTAATGTCATTGGGTCTGAGCAGGCTTATTTTGTGAACTATTTGATTTCTTTCTTTCTTTCTTTTTTTTTTTTTTTTTTTTTTTTTTTGAGACAGAGTCTTGCTCTGTTGCCCAGGCTAGAGTTCCTTGGCATCAGCCTAGCTCACAGCAACCTCAAACTCCTGGGCTCAAGCAATCCTTCTGCCTCAGCCTCCTGAGTAGCTGGGACTACAGGCATGCACCTCCACACCCGGCTAATTTTTTCTATATATTTTTAGTTGTCCAGCTGATTTCTTTCTATTTCAGGAGAGATGGGGTCTCGCTCTTGCTCAGGCTGGTCTCAAACTCCTGAGCTCAAACAATCCTCCTGCCTTGGCCTCCCAGAGTGCTAGGATTACAGGCGTGAGCCACTGTGCCCAGTGTTGATTTCTGTATTTATCACTTAACATCTCCATTTCCTTTCCTTTCCCACATTCTAATGTACTAATGCTTCACACACCTTTTTCTCTATTCTAATAAAATGTGACATTATTTGATCCACCAACAGAGTATCCTTTATGCTTCCTGTAGTAATGCATTCATTCAGCTGTTAAAGAATTTCCCAGCAGTCTATTCTGTTGTTCCTAACTGCTGCACAGAGTCCCATGGTGTTCACCTACCATGTTTTCCTTATGTGTGTCCACAAGCATGAACATCTAGTATGCTTCCAACACCTCACTACCATAAGAAATGTTGTGATAAACTTCTTTATATATGTTCCCTCATGGAATTGTGTGGACATTTCCTATCACATACATTCAGAAGTGGGATTGCAGGGTCAAGATATACATCATTAGAAAAGATGTTGCCATATGTTCTCCACAATCACTTAACCACCATCAGTGCATGAGGATTCCCACCTAACCCACCTCCCTGCAAACATTGGGATTCTCCAGCTTTCTGATTGTGCCAATTTGGCTGTGTAAAATGATATCTTTTTTTAATTTGTATTTCTCTAATTAATAGAGAGTTTGAGTATAATTCATATGTTTATTACTTACTGAGTTATCTGTTGTGAATTGCTTTTCATATATTTTGCTCATTTTGTAATTTTTTTGGTCATTTCACTTTTCCTTGTGAATTTGGAGATGTTTATTGATTATGTATACACATGTCAAATCTGTATACATTTACATACATATATGTGTATATGTACCTACTTCATTTTAAGAATTCCAAATATTTTTCTCAATTGTCCACCCATAAATTTTGTTCAGTATGTACTTTCTTGAAGAGAAATACTTCATTTTAAAAAGTAAAACTCAACTATTTTTAACAGAGTTTCCAATTTGGTTACTTAATTAAAGAAGTAATTCCCCACCAATAGGTTATAAAAATGTTCTGCTACTTTATGTGCTACTAATTCTGTAGCATTGTTAATTGCTTTCAGTACTTCATTCCTTTGCAAACAAACCTTGACTCTTCTCTTTCAAAAATAATTTAGATACAGTAGTCAATTATACTTCCATATAATGTAAAAATAAGTTTACTGAGTACTTCCAAAATTCCAACTAGAATTTAAATTAGAAATTTACTGATGTTATAGAATAATGTAAATAGAATTATAATTTTTATAATAGTAACTTGTTTCATACAATTCCAAGTAATCAAAAATGACCTTTAATATAAAAGTTTTATGACCTTTAATAGATTTTGGAATTTCTCTACAGAATTGTTACATATTCTTCATTAGTTAATTTTTAGCTACTTTATAGATTTTGTTGCTATTGTATATATTTTTGTGTATATTTTTATTATAGTTTAATTAGTCATTGCCTGTATAAGAATGGACTGTCAATCTTTTATACTTATTTTGTGCCTGGATAAATTACTAAATTTTTTTATTAGTACTAATGATTTTCTTTGTATTCTATTAGTTTTCTACACAGAAAAATCACATAATCTGAAAAAAATCGACTACCTTGATATTCTTATGGTTTTTATTCATATGTTAAATTTATATTTGGATCAGTTCCTGAGCTCCCTTATTATTTCTAATATTTTGTTAATTTTTATTCTTTGTGAACACAATCATCATCTATAAATAATGAAAATTTTGTCTTTAATTTCTAATTTCATGCCTCTTTATTTTTCTTGCTTTACTGGATTAAATAGGATTTTCAGTATTCTGTTGAATAGTGTTGATAGTAAGCAGGTGTTTTATTTTTTATTTTCATTGGAATGCTTGTAAAGTTTCAAAATTAAATATATTTCATATAGGATGTTTGTAGCTACATTTGATCACACATTTTATTTTATTTTATTTCCATGAATAGTCAATTTAATTACCAGAGTGCCACTACAGTCACACATTCTTCATGTCTAAAGTACATTTCACTCAGATTAGATAAACTCTGCCATCATTACTCAGTCATTAACAATTCAGGGATTAACATTATTAAATTCTAAATTTAAAGAAAATTTAAATGGTAACATGTAAGCAGATTGTAATGTACTATAAGTCATTGATAATACTTATATCCAGAAGCATATTTGCATGTTAACAGCCTTTTCAGACAGTACCTTGAGCCAGTCATTCCAAAAATATATTGAAAAAATAATTCCCAAAATATTGGAGAGAGGGTTCTGCCTCATACCGTGCAGTGTATAACCAAATTTCATTATTGGCAGTATGCATTCCACTTTGAACACACCAAATCAAGAGATTGTGGGAAGATTTGTACTAAAGGAAACATGACATTTGTTTAACTCAATATTCCCAGTTTTGATTATGAATCCTTTCTCTTCCATATACATGTTAATATCCTTGGGTTGTCAAAACACTTTGAAAAATGCTTTCTTTTTTTTTTTTTATTTCAGCTTATTATGGGGGTACAAAAGTTCAGGTTACATACATTGCCCTTGTACTGCCCATTCCCCCGAGTCAGAGCTCCAAGCATGCCGATTCCCCAGACAGTACGCATCGCACTCATCATGTAGTTATACCCCCATCCCCTCCCCAACCCCCACCTCCCCGAGTCAGCAATTTTAAGCAACAAAAACAAAATGGGAGGTATTAATTTGCCAGACTTCAAACTATACTACATGGCTGTGGTTCTTAAAACTGCTTGGTATTGGCATAAGTGCAGAGACACAGACCAGTGGAACAGAACAGAAAATCCAAATATAATATCATCCTCATATAGCCATCTAATCTTTGACAAAGCAGACAAAAACATACTCTGGGGAAAAGAATCCTTATTCAATAAATGGTGCTGGGAAAATTAGATAACCACATGTAGAAGACTTTCGCATCTCACAAAAATCAAATCATGGTGGATATAGCTGTGAAACGATTAGAATTCCAGAAGAAAATATAGAAAAGACTCTTACAGACATTGGCCTAGGCAAAGAATTTATGAAGAAGGCCCCTAAGGCAATCACAGCAGCAACAAAAATAAATGAGTGGGACCTGATTAAATTAAAAAACTTTTGCACAGCCAAAGAAACAGTCACGAGAATAAACAGACAACCTACAGAATGGGAAAAAAATTTTGCATACTACACATCAGATAAAGAACTGATAACAAGAATCTATTTAGAATCCAGGAAAATCAGCAAGAAAAAATCAAACAACCCTATCAAAAAGTGGGCAAATGACATGAATAGAAATTTCTCAAAAGAAGATATAAGAATGGCTAACAAACATATGAAAAAATGCTCAACATCTCTAATCATCAGAGAAATGCAAATCAAAACCACAGTGAGATAGCACTTAACTCCAGTGAGAATGGCCTTTATCAAAAAGTCCCAAAACAACACATGTTGGTGAGGATGCGGAGAGACAGGAACACTCATACACTGCTGGTGGGACTGCAAACTAGTGCAACCTCTGTGGAAAGCATTATGGAGATACCTTAAACAGATTCAAGTAGACCTACCATTCGATCCAGCAATCCCATTATTGGCCATCTACCCAAAAGAACAAAAGTCATTCTATGACAAAGACACCTGTACCCGAATGTTTATAGCAGCACAATTCACAATAGCAAAGATGTGGAAACAACCCAAATGCCCATCAATTCATGAATGGATTAGTAATTTGTGGTATATGTATACCATGGAATATTACTCAGCTATAAGGAATGATGAAGATACAACATCTCTATGGTTCTCCTGGAGAGAGTTGGAACCCATTATATTAAGTGAAGTATCCCAAGAATGGAAAAACAAGCATCATATGTACTCACCAGAAAATTGGTTTCCCTGATCATCACCTAAATGCACATTTGGGAATGATACCAATTGGATATCAGACTGAGGTTGGGGGTGGGGGGAGAGGTAGGGTATATGTCTACATGATGAGTGCATTGCGCACCATCTGGGGAATGGTCACGTTTGAAGGTGCTGACCATACATTTTAAATTTTCTTCTATTCCAAGTTGGCAATGTTTTACCAGAAAGGACATTTGAGTATATAAAATGCTTTTTGTATAACTCTGGAGATGATTATGTGGTCTTTCTACCTTAACCTGTTGAAGTAAGTAATTTTATTAATAGATTTTCAGTAGTAAACAATCCTTGCATCCTATGGATAAATTTCACTTTATTTAATGCTGGTTTCTGTTTGCAAATATTTTATTTGAGTCTATATACATAAATGAGATTAGCTGATAGCTATTATTTTAATATTTCTTTTCTGAAGAAATTCTTGCTGGCTTTGGCATTCTGAACATTATGTCTCATTTAGCTGGCATGATTTTCCATCTTTTTCTCTATCCAGAGCAATGTATATGGACTATAATTATCTGTTCCTCAGTGTAGTTTGGATCTTCTGGCACCAGTAAAAACTTTGACTACTAATTCATTTTCCTTTGCAGTTAGTTATATATTTAGGTTTTCTCCCTCTTCTGAGATTAAATGAAATTTTTAATTTTATCTATGATAAATGTTAATAGAAATTATAGCTAGTATTTTCTTAATTTAATCTGTATATTACTGCATCTTTACTATGTCATTTTACTAATATTTATTATTCTTTTTATAAGATCTAAGTTTTTATTAATTTACAGAAAAAATTCTTTTACAAGCTGAGGCAGGAAGATTGCTTGAGGCTAGGTGTTGGAGTTTACAGTGAGCTATGACTGAACCACTGTACTTCCACCTGTGTGACAAAGTGAAAGCTGTCTCTGAAAAAAATGTAATTAGTTAGTGTTGTCAGTCACCTTTATCAATTTTTTCTTTTGTTTTCTCTTTTAGCAATTAGTGCTTTTCAATTGCTTTTCTTCCTTCTGATTTTTTATTATTTTTCTTGTTTTTTTTCTATCTTCTAGCAATTAAAATCTTTTTTTTTTTTAGAAAAAAGTATAACTATTTTTATTCACAAGTAATACAATTGTCCAGGTAGAAATTTTGGGATGAATAAAAACACAGAAAACCTATTATAACAAGTGAATTTAACAACGTTGCATGGTAAGATACCAATATTCAAATATTAGTTGTATTTCTATGTACTAGCAACAAGCAATTCAAAACTTACATAAAAAGACAATATGATTTACAATAATATCAAGAAATATGATCTGCTCGGGAATAAAAATAATGAAATATATGCAAGACTTATAGTGAAAACTAAAAAATATAGCTGAAAGAAATTAAAGAAGACCTCAGTGAATTGAGATACATAATGTGTTCATGTATCAAAAAATTAAAGAAGTTAATTATTTTCAAGTTGATCTATGGATACATCATAATTCCAACAAAAATTCCAGGAGAATTTTTTGTAGGAATCAACAGACTCATTGAAACTATCATATGAAAATCCAAAGTACCTAAAATAGCCCAAATAAATTGGAAAAGAGGATGATCCTGGAGAACTACATTGCCTGTCTTTAAGAGTTATTACAAAGCTAAGTAATCAAGATTTTGAGTTATTACAATACAAAAAGACAAACCAATAGAAAAAAGAATATAGAGTTCAAATATAGGCTGACCTGTATATGATCAATTGATTTTCAGTGAAGTTTCAAAGTTAATTCAGTAGAGAAATTATAGAATTTTTTTCCTACTAATGAGGCTGGAACACTTAGCTATCCATATAAAAATTAATTTTAATCATATATTATATCACATATGAAAAATAACTCACAGTGAATCTTAGAGCTAAATATGAAGCTTAAACATTAAGATTTACCAATAAAAATAGAAAAATGTCATTATGACTTTGAGTTAGGGATAGATTGTTCTTTTAGATGCACTATCAAAAGCATGATCCATAAATGTAAAATAACTGGTTAATTAGATTTCATAAAATTTAAGAACTGTTCTTGAAAGAAACTGTTAAAAGCAGAAAAAGCAAGATACATATGGGGAGAAAATAATTGCAAATCATATATCTGATAATAAATCGTATCCAGTATGATAGTCTATCAAATCTCAATAAGGAAATAACCAATTTGATTAAAAAATGGACCAAATATATGAAGAGACTTCACACACACACACACATACACACACACTCACATGTATACACACACATACACAAGCACAAGAATGGAAAAGAAATGCATAGAAAGATGATTAGCATGACTATTCATTTGAGAACAGCAAATTAAAACCATAACTACATATAACTTCAACTCTAAAATCTTAACTCATATGTTTTCATTTTGTCTTGTTACCAAATAAATACTTTTAAAGCTACAAATTGCTTTATAAATGCTACTTCAGAATTATTTTATAAACCAGAGAGTATATGTGCTCATCTGTGTAAAAATAATGCATAGCACTAAGATCAGGAGGAACTGTGGCAAGGAGCAGTGCAAAAAGTAACCCTTAGTGACCATCATTCTAAAGTTTCAAAATATTTAAAATGTAAACAAAAGCAGAAAGTCGAAATGGGAGAGTGCAGATATGCATTTTGTTCATACCCCATGTCTACATCCCTAGCTTTATTTAAAACAATGTAATAACTGGATTTACAAATCCCACAGAAGAGTGAAAAAAGTATAAAATAGTCATTTTTGAAAAATATAGAATATAAAGGTTGACAAATTCTCTAATGAATAGTTCTAGTCCCTAAAGTAAAGTCATACAGAAAATGCATTTCAAAGAGGGAATGGCTAATACTAATGTCCTTGATACATAACGAAGATTGGATTTTCCTGTATTCTTGCTGAAATTTCTTTTAATCTCCTCTGCTGCCTACGATGAAGTATGTGTTTGGGTGTAGGTGTGGCCAAGTCACTTGTAAGAAGAAATTTACCTTCCCTGGATTATCTCTAGAATTGTGCATCTGCTCAGTCACAAGTTATCTTTTAATTCTTCTTCCTAGAGCTGAGAAATTTTCTGTAAACTTTCACCTTGCTGTGATCTTGGTCAGTTAAACTGCCCCTCTCATGTGTGAATATAAAAATGTTTTTCTTTTAAAGCACCATGAACTGAATTTAAATAATTACAATTAGATAATTAATAAACAATTATATATATTAAATATAAATATTCTAAAATATGATGATGCAATGATACATTAGATCTCCTCTCATTTATAAAGTTATCTATAGCTATCTGGTCACATGTCTGCATTTCCTTTGAAGAAATCTCTTACATTGTATTGAAAAGTTTAGAATAAAATTAAACCTAATTAATCAATAAATTAGATAAACACAAAATACTGTCTCACACATTTATTATTGAACTCAATTTCATATTTTAAAAATATCTTTCAACTTGATCAAGTTATTCTTACATCAAATCATCAGGGGATGATGTGGCAGAAGTGGGACACAACATAACTCCTTACATGTTTTCACAGATGGAGCTGCATTGCCATCAGTCACTCGTCCACTTTCCTGGTCTGCCTAGTAATTCTTACAACACAGCCAACTTCTTCCAATTGTGAAATCCTAGGAGCCACTATTTCAGTCTCTATTTTCTTTAAAGCCCCATTTGCAACCTGCCTCACATTTTAAAGCTGGGGTCTCAATACTTTCTCAATTATTTCATTCTACTTGACTTCAAAATATACTGAAAAGCTACAGGAAACAGAAGAACAAGGTACTGGCATAAAAGTAGACTGATAAACCAATTAAACAAACTAAAGGACCCAGAAATAAATCCACTCACTTATAGCCAACTGATTTTTGACAAAGCAGCCAAGGACAAACACTGGATAAATGATGCCCTCTTCAGTAAATGGTGTGGGAAATCTGGATATCTAGATAAAGAATAAGGAAACTGGATCCCTATCTCTCAACACATACAAAAGTCAACTCAAAATGATTAAAGACCCAAAACAATGAAACTACCAGAAGCAAACATAATGGAAATGATTCATGACATTGTTCTGAATAGGGATTATTTTGGATGTGACCTCAAAAGCACAGGCAACAAAAGAAAAAATAAATAAATGGGATAATATCAAACTATTATAAAAAGCTTCTGCACAGCAAAGGAAGCAATCAACAAAATGGGACAAAAAATTAGGACGGGAGAAAATGTTTTTGAACTCTGCATTGACAAAGAGTTAACGTCTAGACTGTACTAGGAGTTAAAACAGCTCAATAAACAAAAAAAATCTGATTTTAAACTGGACAAAACACCATGATGGACATTTCTGAAAAAAAGACATATAAAGGGCCACCAGGTATGTGAAAAAATGCTCAACATCACTAATCATCAGGGAAATGTAAATCAAAACCACTATGAGATATTATCTCAACCCAGATAACATGGATATTATCAAAAAGACAGAAAATAGATGATGGTAAGAATGCAGAGAAAAAATGCTTCTAAACTGTTGGTAGGTACATAAATTAGCATACCCACTATCGAAAAACGTATGGAGGTTCCTCAGGAAATCAAAAAATAGAGCTATCACTCAGGAAAGTAATTCCTAGTAAATTTCTCAGTATAATCACTGGAGACATTATACTGCATAATGTTTTTAGGACTATTAGTACTAATAATAGTAATCATCATTTATTATGAGAACAGCATAGAGAACTGTGAAGTGGTAGAAAGATAGAACAGATAGATTTGAAGAGAAATGTCCCTTCAATTCTGTGATGCCATGCACAATATGAATTCTAAATGCAAAAGATCTTAACCAGTTCATTATCAAGAAAGTGCTGCCTGACCACATCCAAGGTAAGTGTCTTCGTTATAACTCTACTCCTTTAATTAAGGAAGATGTTTCTTGATATGGCTGCCTCAGATGAGAAAACACCAGAACCAAGAATGGTTGATTTACTTTTTGTCAGTTGGGAGCACATTTACCCATTTTACTATTTTCTTTCCTCTTTCAGAAGTAATCCACAAAATAAGTTTATCTTGTAATTGTGTGTAAGAAATCAGGTAAAGGATATAAAATAATACTTAAAAAAAAAATAGAACAACCACATGATCCAGCAATCCCACTTCTCAGTACATATCCAAAAGAAAGGAAATGAGTATATCAGAGAAATATCATCATCTGCATGTTTATTACATGACTCTTTACTGGTAATTCCACTAAATACTTAAGAATAAATAACAAAAACCTAACATGAGAAGATAATCAGCAGAAACATTACAGCAAGGAGAGAATGGCATATTTTCTAAATCTGAAAGGAAAATGGTAGTCAAGAATACTATACCCAACAAAGCTATCCTTCCAAAATGAAGGAGAAATAAAGTCTTTGCAGATACACAAAAACTGAGGGCATTTGTCACCACGAGATTGGCCTTACAAGAAATGCTTAAGTGGGGAAGGAGATGCTTGTAGCCCTGGCTTGGGTGAGGCAAACACATTACATGTAACCAAAATGTTTGTACTCCCATAATATCCTGAATTAAAAATAAATAAATAAATAAATAAAAGAAATGCTTAAGGGAGATCTATCTACATCTGGAAGCAAAAGTACAATATCTACCATCCTAAAAACAAACAAAACTATTAAACTCACTGGTATAGCAGATACATATATGAGAAAGAGGAAGAAGTCAAATATGATTATGACCAAAAAACCCCACTAAATCCTAAAAGTAAATAATATAAGAGGAAGACAAAAACAAAGGATATAGAAAATGACTAGAAAGAAATTAACAAAATATCAGGAGTAAGTTCTCACCTATCAATAACAATACTACTTCATTGGCTACAATACTTGCATTTCTTGGAAACAGATACCCAGAAGAAATATATGTGAGTAAAAATGTATATGCATTTTTAATTTTAACACATAGCATCAGATTGCATTCCAACCATACTGAGGCAATTCATCTTCTCACCAGACTTGTATGGTAGTACCCTTTCCCCTACATCCTTATTGACAAGAAAGGCTTTTGTTCTTTTCAAAATAAATAAATAAATAAATAATCATCCTGAATATAACTGATTTAAATTGTCTACTTTAAAAAACACAGATGGGTTGAATGAATGATAAAAATAAACCCACCTATATGCTGTCTACGAGGAACTCATTTTACCTGTAAAGACACCCATAGACTGAAAACAAAGGATTAGGAAAAAGTATTTTACACAAATGGAAATCAAAAGCGTACAGGAGTAGCTATACTGATATCAGAAAATGGACTTTAAGTCAACAAGCATAAAGAAGACAAAGAAGGTCTTTATACAATGATAAAGGGGTCAAGTTAATGAAGAGATATAAAAATTTTCAAGATATATGTACCCAACACCAGAGCACCCAACTACATAAAGCAAGTATTATGACAGCTAACAGAAAGATAGACCCCAATACAATAATAGTGGAGACTTCAACACCCCACTGTTAGCATTGGACAGATAATTGAGAGAGAAAATCAACACAGAAAACTTGTACTTAATCTGCACTATACACCAAATGGACCTAACAGACATTTACAGAACATTTTATCCAACAGCTTCAGAATGCACATTCTTCTCATCCACACATTGAACAGTCTCCAGAAAGAGATCATATATTAGGCTGCAAAACAAGTTTCAACAAATTTTTAAAATTTCAATTCATTTTAAGTATCTTCTCAGACTACAATGGAATAATACTAAAAACAAAGACCAATAGGAACTTTTGAAAGTATAAAAATACATAAAAAATTAACCAACATGCACCTGAATGAACATTGGATCAACGAAGAAATTTTTAAAAATCAAAAATGTCTTGAAATAAATGAAAATAGAAGCACAACACATCCAAACTTATGGAATACAGAAAAAGCAGTGCTAAGATGAAAATTTATAGTAATAAATGCCTACATCAAAAAGTAAAAAGATGACAAATGAACAATCTAATGATGAACAGCAAGGAATGAGAAAAGCAAGAATTATCCAAATACAATATTCATAGAAGGAAATAAATTATAAAGATCAGAGCAAAACGAAAAAAATACAGACTAAAAAATTTCACAAAACAAAAATCTGGCTTTTAAAAAAGATAAACAAAATTCATATATACATAATGAGTGTGATGTGCACTGTCTAGGGGATGGACATGTTTGAAGCTCTGACTCAGGGTGGGTGGGGGGCAAGGGCAATATACGTAACCTAAACTTTTGTACCTCCACAATATGCTGAAATAATAAAAAAAATTCATAAACCACTGGCTAATTTTCAAATAAAAGACCCAAATAAATCAAATCAAATCAAAAACAAAAAAGGAGACATGACAACTGATATCACAGAAATACAAAGGATCATTAGAGACTATTATGAACAAATATACACTAGCAAATAGGAAAACCTAAAGGAAATGGATAAATTTCTGGACAAATAAAACTTACCAAGAATGAACCAGGAAGAAATAGAAGACCTGAATACACCAATAATATATAATGAGATTTAATAAGTAATAAAAAGTCTCCCAAGGGAAAAAAATAAAAACCTGGGACCGATTGACATCACTGCTGAATTCTACCAAACTTATAAAGAAGAACCAGCACCAACTCCTCGCAAACTATCTCAACAAATGGAAGAGAAATGAATTCTTACAAACTTATTATAAAAGGCAAGCATTACCTTAATATTAAAATCAGACAGGGACACAAGAAAAGAAAACTACAGGTCCATAACCCTGATAAACATAAATGCAAAACTCCTCAACAAAGTACTAGCAAACCAAATCCACTAATGCATCAGAAAGATAACAGATCATGATCAAGTAACATTTATCCCATGGACACAAGAATGGCATAACATACATAGTTCAAAAAATGTGGTACATCACATAAAGAGAATAAAAAGCAAAAAATATATGATCATTTCAGTAGATGCAGAAGAGAATTTGATAAAATTCAACATCCCTTCTTGATAAAAATTATCAACAAATTAGGCATAGAAGGAAAATAATACTCAACCTAATAAAAGCTATATATGACAAATCCACAGCTAACATCATACTTAATGGGGGAAAGCTAAAAGCCTTTTTTCTAAAAACTGGAACCCGACAAGGATGCCCATGTTTACCACTCTAATGTTACAAAATACCAGAAGTCTTAGCCAGAGCAATGAGGCAAGAGAAAGAAATAAATGATATCCAAATTCAAAAAGAGAAAGTCAAATTGTTCCTCTTTGTAGACAAAATGATTTGATATATAGAGAAAGCTAAAGATGCCATACAAAATCTCTTAGAACTGATAGACAAATTCAGTAAAGTTGCAGGATACAAATCAACATGTAAAAATCAATAGTATTTCTATACACCGATAACAACCTACCTCTAAAAGAAATCAAGAAATCATTCATATTTATAATAGCTATAAAAATACTTAAGAATAAATTTACCCAAGGAAGTTAAAGACCTCTACAACAAAAATTAAAAATCACTGATGAAAGAATTTGAAAAGAACACCAAAGAATGAAAAAAAAATGACCATACTACCCAAAGAAATCTACAGATTCAATGCAATCTCTATCAATATGTCAGTGAAATCCTTCACAGAAATAAAAATAAATACTAAAATTTTTGTGCATTCACAAAAGACCCTTGTAGTCAAAGCTATCCTGAGCAAAATGAACAAAGCTCAAGGAATCACATTACCTGTTTTTAAAATATACTACAAAGTTATAGTAATCAAAACACTGATATTGGTTTAGAACAGATACATAGTCAAATGGAACATAATATAGAAGACAGAAATAAATCCATGCATTTACAACCAGCTGATTTTTTACAAAGTTGCCAAGAACACATTTGAAAACAGACCCCTCTTCAATAAATGGTGCTGAGAAAACTGGTTATTCATATGCAGAATAATGCAACTAGACCCCATCTCTCACCATATACAAAAATCAAGTCAAGATGGATTAAAGACTTAAACATATGATCCAAATCCATAAAACTACTAGAAGAAAACGTGGGATAAATGCTTCAGAACATTGGTTAAGCAAAGATTTTATGGTTAAGACTTCAAAAGCACAGGCAATGAAAACAGAAATAGACAAATGGGTCAACGTTAAACTACAAACCTTCTGTGCAGCAAAGAAAACAATCAACAGAGTGAAGATACAACCTACAGAATGGAAGAAAATACTTGCAAAATATTCATCCAAAAAGGAATTAACATTCAGAATATACAAGGAATTTAAACAACTTAACAGCAAAAAATCAAATAATCCCATTAAAAAGTGAGTAAAGGGTGTGAAGATATTTGTCAGAAGAAGACATATAAATGGCCAACAGGTATATGAAAAAATGCTCATCACTAATCATCAGCAAATGCAAATCAAAAGCACAATGAGATATCATATTATCCTAGTTAGAATGGCTATTACAAAAAAGACCAAAAAAAATGTTATCAAGAATACAGAGAAAAGGGAATGTAAAAACTATAGGTATTATAAAAAACAGTATGGAGGTTTGTCCAAAAGTAAAAAATAGGATAACATACAATCCAGCAATCCCACTACTGGATATTTATCTAAAGGAGAAAACAATCAGTATTTCAAAGGGATACCTGAACTCTCATGTTTATTGCAGCACTAGCCACAATAGCCAAGATATGGAATCAACCTAAGTGTCCATCAACAGATGTATGAATAAAGAAAATGTGGTATATATACACAGTGGAATCATTTTCAGCCATAAAATCAATGATATCCTATCATTTCCAGCAACATGGATGGAACTGGAAGTCATTAAATAAAAGAAGTCTAGTACAGAAAGACAAATATCACATGTTCTCACTCATACATGGGAGCCACAAAATTTAATCTCATAGTGATAGAGAGTAGAATGAGATTTATCAGAGGCTAGGAAGAGTCAGGGGAGAGGATGAAGAGAGGTTGGTTACCAGGTACAAACATATAGTTAGTTAGAAATAATAATTTTTCACGTTCAACAGCACAGTAGAATAACTATTTTAACAATACTTTATTGTATATTCCAAAACAGCTAGAAGAGAGGATTTGAAATGTTCCCAACACAAAGAAGTGATAAATGTTTGAGGTGATGAATAATATTCTAAATGTCCTGATTTGATCATTACACATTTTATGCATATATCTAAATAATACATTTATCCCACAAGTTTGTATAATTTTTGTGAATAATTAAAAAAGAAAAAAATTATGAACTGAATCCACATACATACATATGAGTAGGACAGATAAGTTAGCTATAGGAAGAAACACAATTTTGTTTTATTACTTGAAAATAAATATTTCTGGCTCACTTTAACATTATAAAAGATAGAAAACATTTTGTCATCTTAAGTAATACACAATAAGCACCTAATAAAATACAAGTTATTTGTAATAATGATAACAAAAATTTAGCACATTTTAAAGAAAGTGTCCTTAATATGATAAAGCAAATGTATCCACAAAATACTCACAGCAAATATTATTGCTCTTGTTAAGTTTTTTAAAAAAAATCTTCCTGATATAAGTAAAAAGACAAGAATGCTAGCTATCAATAATTCTATTCCTCATTGTACTGGTGGTCATAGGGCAGTGAAACGGACAAGAAAATGTAATAAATGGTATAAGAATTAAAACAAAATGAATGCAACTTTCATATTTAAAGTATACATGAGAGTATACACAGAAAATCCAAAAGTATCTACAAACATTAAATTTAGTAAGTAAATTTAGCATAAATTTTGTTAACAAAGTAGAAATTCTTTTAATATGCAGTAGAGCTCTCCTTATCCATTGTTTTGTTTTCTACTGTTTCAGTTACCCAAGGTCACTGCAGCGTAAAAATGGAAATTCAAGAAATAAACTATTTATAAGTTTTAAATTGTACACTTTTCTGAGTAGCATGATGAAATTTCATGCCAGTCCACTTCCTCCTGAGATGTGAATCACACCTTGGTCCAGCCTCTCCACTCTGTATACATTACCCACCCATTAGTGATTTAGTAGCTGTCTCTGTTGTCAGATCAACTGTAATGGTCTCAAGGTGCTTGTGTTCAAGTAACTCCTATTTTACTTAATAATGCCCCCAAAGCACGAGTCGTGAACTGGTAATTCAGATATGCCAAAGAGAAGCCACAAAATGCTTCATTTAAGTGAAAAGGTGAAAGTTGTCAACTCAAGGAAAGAAAAAAGATTGTACACTGAAGTTGCTAATATCAACAGTAGAAATGAAACTTCTCTCCATGAAATTTTGAAGAAGGAAAATAAAATGTTTGCTAGTTTTGCTGTCCCACCACAAACTGCAAAAGTTATGACCAGAATGCATGACAAGTACTTAGATAAATTTAAAAAGGCATTAAATTTGTGGGTGAATGACAGGAACAAAACATGTGCTGATTGGCAGCAATGGGGTTCAGTACTATTAGAGGTTCCAGGCTTCCACTGGGGGGCTTGGAACATACCCACTATGGATAAGGGGAGACCACTGTATCTGCTACCTTGTATCCTTAAACCTCCATCTCACCATTTCCTCCACCACCACTCCATTCCTGCTCCTGCTAACCATTGTTTTATGCTTTATCTTTGTATATTTAACTCTTTTTTAGGATTCCATGTATATGTGAGATTATGCAATCAAAATCTGAAAAACATAGTTCAGATCATTTCTTTATGGCCAGTTTTTACACAGAATAATTTTCAGTTTTATAGTTGTCTTTCAAGAAAAGGGGTTCTGGTTTTTCTGACCCACCTTGGGGAAGAGACATTGCAGTTTCTATAGATGGCTTCGGAGGAGAATGTAACAGAGAAAAACATTTGTTTCTTGGGTCTTTATTTGGGGGTACAGTTTTCTAAGGCCCAACACCCATTTCTGTACTTTTGAAACAGAAAGGGAAAGTGAATATGAGACATTGCATAGACTATGGGAAAGAATGTTAACTTGCAAACCAGGTTAATTTCTTAATCTTTCAAACTGTTTCAACTGCTGCTGTTCCTGAGAGAAGGGACATTGTATAAGACAGATTTTTCTCACCAATATATTTGAATAGTTTCAACATCCTCATTTTGTTTGGAGATTTTCCTTACTGAGTTTAAACTTATAGTCATCTTCTTGTGAAAGTTGTCAGAATCAAAATGAGTCACAGTGTTAAAAAAAAAAAAAAAGAAAAGAAAAGAAAAGTTAACAAATAGAGATGGGGAAGATCATGCAGAGAGGGTTCTCATGCTAGCATGCCTAATAACAAAAACTATCAAAAATGCCTCTGCAAAACCCAAGACCTTGCACAAAGGCCATCACAATATTACACAAAAAATACTTCTGCAGAGACATCTGTGTAGGAACTGTAGGTCCAAACTCTGACTGGTATCACCCTTGTTATTAATCTTTGTAACCATGAATAATTATTTCAAAACAATTTTGTAGTCCTAATTTTTTTCCTAATTTTTTCCTTAAAAATTTCTTAGTTTACATCCCTGAAAATGAATGTGCAATTTACTACAGCATATGTATTTCCGTTGTAATGCTCTATTCACAAATAAACATATTTTTCTTCTAGAAAGTCTCTCTTTCTGTTTGTCATTTAGGTTGACATTCTGCACATATTAGGAACAAACTTACTGACATCCTGTTAAAACTGAAACCAAGATGTCTCCATCTATCTTCCTTCCCTCAGGCAAAACTCAGTTTCCAACATGGTCTTTGGCAACACTAAATACTCTCTTCTGGTGAGGTGATATTCACTGAATTACTGTTGCCATATTTTTAGGATTAACTTGCTAAAAATTTGGTGACTGTGGGGCCAGTGTTGTGATAGTCTTTTGTGCCCTGCTCACTTTTTAGGATTATTTTTAAAAGTGAGGAACATTTGAGATTTGTTTACATCAATTCAACTTTGGTGGTCCTACAAGAACTTATTCATTTTAATGGAAAATAACCCAGGTTCTCTGCCAGCTTTCTCGGAATTCTGTATTGGGTGTTCTACCAAAATAAAAGGCTTATGAAGAAAAAAAATAATGTTCATGTCAATCACAGCTAACATTAAGTCTCTGCTATTGTCTATGGCTGATACCAAAAAAGTGGATTAGATTCTATCACACACTGGAGTCTGGGGATATTGTTAAGAGATATGTACTTTAAAATTTGAAGAGCTATGCTGGACTTTCCAATTGGCAGTAATAATTTCAGATGAGGGCTACCCATATTAACACTGTGAACAACATTTCTTTCCAGGAACAGAGAATGCCACATTACTCATTTTTAACTTTTCTTATAATAGAATCTGTTGTCACCACAATTCTGCATGATATGTAGATCTATACAAATTTGTAATTTTTTCCTAGCTGAATAAAATTCAAACATCATCCTTAAACCAACACATTGGTTGAAGTATAAATTTTTCAGTCTATGTGTTCTAAACATATTGTTAAAATTGTGAATGGTATACAAAGAGAAGAT
The DNA here is from genome assembly GCF_041146395.1 of Eulemur rufifrons. Lineage (NCBI taxonomy): Eukaryota > Metazoa > Chordata > Mammalia > Primates > Lemuridae > Eulemur > Eulemur rufifrons. The sequence goes on from NC_090990.1 coordinate 97,826,446, forward strand.
AGGAAATGACATCTTAGAGCAGACATCTCTGAATTTTGGGTTAAGAAACGACAGCCTCATTGCTCCCTTATTAATGCCTTATTTGGTGATGGGAAGGCATAACTGTAGACAGTTACAGTTATGTGATATTGCAAAAGGAGAATAAGGCTGTACTAATTATAGAAACTTATCCAAAGAATTATCTTCAAAATAGGCCAGAGGTGCATATAGCACAGCTCCTGGAGTTCTTCTTGGCTTATGAACATTAGTTAATCAAAACTCCAAAGGTCAAGAGTCACTGAAAAGAAGATAATATACCAGTAGCAAATGGCATTTGCACCTCAATAATTGTTATGGTATAAGATAATTTTTCATGTATTATAAATGGCAGTATTTATGAAAGTTGATTCTGGGATATGGGCCTGTGGTTCTAAGGTACACATGGCATTTTAAATGTTTTCCCTTCATGTAAGTGAATACCAACACACACCAAGAGCCAGATTAGAATGTAGGGTAAGGTACATAAATCAAGGAGGGTGAGATAAGAAACACAAGACATTGAGAACATTAGGAAGGGGCAATGACAGAGGGCCAGAGAAGACAGGGCAACTGGGAGGGAGGAAGGCTGACTTGGGTGGATGAACCAAAACACTCCTTCTCAGTTAAAGAAGACCAGAAACTAAACAATTGTCTGATATCACCCTATTATTTTACAAATGTGGGAATAAAAGCTAAGGAAAGTGAAATGACCTTTCAGAATCACATGGGGGCTTTTCCAAGGTGGTCTGAAGGAAGCTGAGGACACAGACAGCAGCTGGAAGTCAGGGAGGTAAGAGAAAGTCTACACGTCAGGGCTGGAAGGGGAACTACAGGCAAGAGTATAAGACTCAGGTCTATGGGAGGCACATTTTTCTCTGAAATACAATTTGCATGTGGAAGACATTTGTCAGTTGGAAGAGAGGAAGTCCCTACAAGCTACTGAGAGAAAGGTTTCTGAAATCAGAGATCAAACACTAGCTCTTCAAGTCGCAAGCTCCATCTCCCAGTGAAATGCTGCTTCTGCCATTTCAATTGTTAACAGTTCTCTTCCCAGGTGGTGACAGTGAGGATGGTAAGAGTCATTCTGGCAGCTCCCAGCACTGGTGCAGGGGTCTTGGATAAAAGCATGCTGCACTCATCTAGGTGCACTTGGACATGAAGGGTCTGAGCCCTGCTGTCTCTAGCCCTCTTCTGCCTTTCTGGGTGTTGGGGCTGGAGCATGAGGCCCCAGGACAGTAAAATGTGTCAGGTTTTATGTGTTCTTCAGACTATAGGTTCTTGTTCTCTCATCTTTTCTGTTTCCATTCTCTCTCACTCCCTCTTGTTTCTCCCTTTCTCTTCACTGTCTTGTTCTTCTACTCTTCACAGCCTTCCAGGGACGAACCTCTTTCCATGTCATCCAGATCTCATCCTTTGCCAATAGCACCTGGGCACACAATCAAGGTTCAGGCTGGCTGGATGATTTGCAGACTCAAGGCTGGGACAGTGACTCAAGCACAGCCACATTCCTGAAGCCCTGGTCCAAGGGCAACATCAGTGATGAGGAGGCTACTGAACTTAAGGAGCTATTTAGAGTCTACTTTTTTGGATTTACTCAAGAAATACAGCAGCGTGCCAGTGAATTCCAGCTGCAATGTGAGTCCAGTCCCCTGAACTGCAAAGACTCCCAAGGACTTTCTTCTCACTCTTTTTGCAAGCTGCTAATCCCACTAATCCTTCTCCCCTCCTTTCTGCTTTACCCAATTGCATGCACACACTGTTCTAGAGCAGTGTCTCTCTGACTCCACACGTCCACACTGTATTCCAGATTCTGGTTGCCTCTGACTCTTCTCTGACAGATTAGGGCTCTCCATTGGTATCCAACTCCTGGTGTGTCTTATGTGGACCTTGCTCCTCAAGAGCCCTTATTTCTGCCCCCTGCCCAAGTGACCTACACTGCAGCTTCCTCCTCTGGTCCATCTGCTTAGTGCTCTCCTCCTTACACCTCCTCTTGCTGTGGTCCTCTGGCTCACACTGAAATGCTGCACTCTGGACTACATCACTCTCTTTCTCCTTCCCACTCCACTTCTACCATACACCCCATTCATGACGTGCACATCTTTCCCAATGCTCTTGTTTCTGAAAATCTCTACAAGCTGTACTTGGGGTTTGGCTCATCATTTCACATCCATGAACTTTTTTTTTTTTTCTTTTTTTTTTTTTTTCAATTTAATTTTACAGAATCAAAGAGTCTAACAGTATATCTTGTTAGATACAGTATGTCCTCATAATGTATACATTATTTCTTGTACAATGATATGAAATAATATGGGAAATATTCATGATAAATTATTAAGTGAACAGTGCAAGTTAAAAACAATAGTTTCATATTTTTTTTCCCCACCCCCCCTTTCCCGAGTCAGCACCTTCAAGTGTTACCACTCCCCAAACGGTGTGCAATGCACTCATTGTGTAGGCATACCCCCATCCCCTCCCCCACCCCCCACCTCAGTCTGATGTCCAATTGGTGTCATTCCCAGATTTGTATTTAGGTGATGATCAGGGAAACCAATTTTCTGGTGAGTACATGTGATGCTTGTTTTTCCATTCTTGGGATACTTCACTTAATATAATGGGTTCCAACTCTCTCCAGGAGAACCATAGAGATGTCGTATCTTCATCATTCCTTATAGCTGAGTAATATTCCATGGTATACATATACCACAGTTTACTAATCCAATCATGTATTGATGGGCATTTGGGTTGTTTCCACATCTTTGCTATTGTGAATTGTGCTGCTATAAACATTCGGGTACACGTGCCTTTGTTACAGAATGACCTTTTTTCCTTTGGGTATATGCCCAGTAATGGGATTGCTGGGTCAAATGGCAGGTCTACTTGAATCTGTTTAAGATACCTCCATAATGCTTTCCACAGGGGTTGCACTAGTTTGCAGTCCCACCAGCAGTGTATTAGTGTTCCTGTCTCTCCACACCCACGCCAACATGTGTTGTTTTGGGTTTTTTTGATAAAGGCCATTCTCACTGGGGTTAAGTGATATCTCATTGTGGTTTTGATTTGCATTTCCCTGATGATTAGAGATGTTGAACACTTTTTCATATGTTTGTTAGCCATTTTTATATCTTCTTTTGAAAAATTTCTATTCATGTCCTTTGCCCACTTTTTGATAGGGTTGCTTGATTTTTTCTTGCTGATTTTCCTGAGTTCTCAATAGATTCTTGTTATCAGTCCTTTATCTGATGTGTAGTATGCAAAAATTTTTTCCCATTCTGTAGGTGATCTGTTTATTCTCTGGACTGTTTCTTTGGCTGTGCAGAAGCTTTTTAGTTTAATCATGTCCCATTCATTTATTTTTGTTGCTGCTGTGATTGCCTTGGGGGTCTTCTTCATAAATTCTCTGCCTAGGCCAATGTCTGTAAGAGTCTTTCCTACATTTTCTTCTAGAATTCTGATTGTATCACACCTAAGGTTTAAGTCTGTTATCCACCGTGATTTGATTTTTGTGAGAGGTGAAAGCTGTGGGTCCTGTTTCAGTCTTCTGCAAGTGGCTAACCAATTCTCCCAGCACCATTTGTTGAATAGGGATTCTTGTCCCCGGAGTATATTCTTTCCCGCTTTGTCAAAAATTAGGTGACTATATGAGGATGGTTCTATATTTGGATTTTCTGTTGTGTTCCACTGGTCTGTGTCCCTGCACTTGTGCCAATACCAGGCATCCATGAACTTTAACGGTACCTGAATTTAAAATTCTAGGTCCCTTTCTCATGGCTTTCTTTCTTATTTGTGTTTAATAACTTGTTTCCTGTTTTCCTTCTGCCTAGACCCCATTGAGATCCAGGACATAGCAGGCTGTGGGCTACATTCTGAAGGTTCCATAGTAAGCTTCTTGAGGGGAGCTTTAGGAGGATTGGATTTCCTGAGCACTGAGAATGATACATGTGTGCCTGCCCCAGAGGGAGGCAGAAGGGCGCAGCAATTCTGCACAAGAATCATGCAATATCAATATGTCACTGACACTGTGAAGAAACTTCTCTTAGAAACCTGCCCCTGATATCTCTTGACCATCCTTGATGCAGGGAAGGCAGAGCTGCAAAGGCAAGGTTAGTCCTGTTCTCTATTTCACTTACCACCACCTCCTCTAAGCTCATGAGTAGGTAGGTATCCATGAAGGATAGGGGCTTAATCAATAAGTTATTTGGATCCCAAAGCAGTGGAAGAGGTCACTATCCAAGCTTGTGGGCTTCTGAGTCCCGGTGATCTGAATTTGAGTCATGATATGACACTCTCATTGCCCCTTTCTGCCCCAGTGAAGCCCGAGGCCTGGCTGTCCAGTGGCCCCAGTCCCGGGCCTGGCCGTCTGCTGCTGGTATGCCACGTCTCAGGATTCTACCCAAAGCCCGTGTGGGTGAGGTGGATGCGGGGTGAGCAGGAGCAGCCGGACACTCAGCACAGTGACCTCCTGCCCAATGCTGACTGGACATGGTATCTCCTAGCGACCTTGGATGTGGCAGCTGGGGAGGCAGCTGGCCTGTCTTGTTGGGTGAAGCACAGCAGCCTAGAGGGCCAGGACATCATCCTCCACTGGGGTGAGAAAGGGCTGGATCCCAGGCTGGACATGGGAGGAGGTGGTCCTCAGGCAGAGAGGCAGGCACTGGGGAAGGATTCATTTCTGGGACCCCAATCCCAACAGGAATAAAAATAGAGGAGCCAAGTTATTGAAGTGATATGAACCAAGAACAAGCAGATTGTGTCAGTTGGGGCTACAGGGATCAAAAGATGGATGGATAGCCTCAGGAATGTGAGAGAGGGAGTTGGAGATGACCATACATTGGAAGCAGCTGAATGGTGGTGCTGACACTCAGGGAGGGAAAGGATGCCCAGGGAATTCAGTAGGTGGGACTTGAAGTGACATCCTTTTGTCCTCTCCCAATTGCCAGGACACCCCATCTCCATTGGCTTGATTTTATTGGCAATAATAGTGCCCTCCTTGATCCTTTTAATGTGCCTTGCATTATGGTATAAGAGGTGCCGGTGGTTGTCTTTTGTTTGTTTGGGATTTTTTTTAATTTTTTTATTTATTTTTTTTTACAGTAAATTGTTTTATTTGAAACAAAGGTTCACATTTTGTATACTTTTCTTCAAAAACAAACAATTATCAGTTATTTCCTCATTTTTTAAAATCTTTCTTTTCTGTCCACCCTCCCTCCCTTTTCCATTCATTTATGTATTTCGTTGCCTTAGCCTCAATCTTTCCACCAGAACCTTTCCCCCAACTCCCATCTCCTATATGTGGAGATATATTTTTAATCCAGTTAAAATACACATAAGAAAATTTACCATCTTTACCATTTTTAAGTGTACAGTGGTGTTAAGTGCATTCATATTGTTATGCCAGCCATCTCCAGAACTCTTTCATCCCTCAAAACTGAAACTCTATTCCTGATAAACAGCAATTCCCCATTTCTCCCTCCCCTTGTGGCCCTGGCTAAGATCATTCTACTTTCTATATCCACGAGTTTGACTACTCTAGGTCCCTCACATAAGTGGAATCATACCATAATTGTCTTTTTATGACTGGCCGACTTCACATAGCATAAGGTCCTCAAAGTTCATCCATGTTGTAGCGTATGACAGGGTTTCCTTTCCTTTTAGGCCTGAATAATATTCCACTGTAGGTATGTGACACATTTAGTTCATCCATTAATCCATCTGTGGACAGTTGGCTTGCTTTCAACTGTAGCTGTTGTGAAAAATGTTGCTATGAACACAAGTATACAAACACCTTTTATGTAGACCTCTTTTTTCTTGTGGTTTTAACAGGTTATATCAGGATATCCCTTGAGCCTTTACCTTCTCTCCCATTTGGAATAAGCACCAAATCTAGAATCCCAAGATGTCAACCCAGGAGTCACTCTTATATTTCATCAAATGATCATCATATTTTATCACAATGGAGTTTCCATACATTTTAAGAAAAATTATAATTTAAATACCAACTGTAAAATTATTTAAAACTGTAAATTTACTATAAGACTATGTCAGTAGTGTGATCTATATCTTATATATTAAAATGTGAGAAAGAATAAATGAAATATATACAACTTAATTGTGACTGCTCTTTGGCTTTCTATTTCAAAAATTTACTGTTTCTGTTTCTGTTTAAATATCATTTGTCAAAGTAAGCTAAATATAATTATGCTGGGATAATGGTATTGCACAGATGCAGAGCATTTTTTATGTAATTTCTCTGTTTCTGCCTGGATGACTTTCTAACACCAAAAGTCCAGCTGAGAAGTTTTTTCCTCTAGGAGGCCTTCCCCAGTGCTATAATGGAAGTAACTCTCTCTTGTCAGTATCACCCAGATATCCACATTATTCTGCACCCACAGCATTGCAGTTATTTTTGTTTTGTTCCTTTTCTACTTGTGACTTCCTTGAGGGCAGTGCTCCCAGCTTCTGGATTCCTGGCAAGAGCTCATACATGAAAATGCATTTTCTCAGTAAAAATTTTCTGATTTGCTGACTGTCACGTTAATGGTCTTCTTTCAGTCACCTCAATCCCTCTTATTTTTCCCCATTACTAGATATTCTAGATCTTCCTCCTCTTACTAAAATATTTTCCATGTAGCCAAAAAGCATTATGCTTTTCTTGTGTCTGCTCTGAACTCCTCTGGAGAAAACCACCTTTGTCCTTACTATAATTACAGTGTAACTTCAAAGAGTCATTGGAATGGGCTTCTGCTTCTCATTTTTCCAGTGAGAATGAGTGAGAGGCACTGTGGGTGAGAAGTAATAATTTCAGGTGGACTGTGACATTATGAAGGAAAAGAATTTAAGAGGGCTGTTCCTGCCCTCAGGGTCCTTGCTTAATATCTGTGCTATATCAATTCAGTTATATTTTTGATTTACATTAACTTTTGTTCATTTTTTCTTTATTATATACTTTTCTAGAAGAGTCCATCATAAAACATCCTAATTCATTTTGATTAAAATAGTAGGGAGAAGAGGGATTTGAGAATATATTTTTATAGGACTTAGGAAAGGAGGTCAGGGGAAACAGTAGTTTTGGAGAACCCAGGGGTACTAGAAGCAATTCTCCTACCACTAAATTTTAGGATAATACAGTCTTTAGAGTTTGAAAAGTATAGGAAATGGGTGAAATCACACTTTTCTCCCCCTTCTATTAGTACGACCAGTTACTTCTCTGGAATACATGCAACTGGACCCCATCTTATAGAGTAGCCATGCAACCTATATTGCTCTATGCTTATGAACCATGCAATGTGGAACATAGAAATGTGAACCATGAACCAGCAATAGCCCCTGGAAACTTGCTAGAAAAACTAATTTCTACCCCTCAACATACTGAATCAGAAAATATGGGAATGGGAACCAGTGATCTGTTTTAACAAGGCTTCCAGGTGATTCTGATTTATATTCAAGTTTGAGAAACCTTATTCTGATGGTTTCTCAACCTCTGCCCTATTGACATTTTGGGCCAGGTAATTCTTCTTGAGGAAGGCTGTTCTGTGCACTGTAGGATATTTAGGAACATCCCTGGCCTCTACCCACTAGATGCCAATAGTATCTGCTCAGTTGTGACATCAAATGTATCTTCCCTAAATGTTCCTTAAAAGGACAAAATTGACCCCAGATGAAAAAAACAAGATCTAAGAAAATGCTCATAATATTATGTCCCTGTGTAGCCAGAAAAATTGACTCATAGTATTTATCTGACATAATTTGGCCTGATCAAGCTGAAGCCTAGGATTTATGATTACTGGTTGAAGAAAGAGGAGTTTTATATTTGTCTGGCTGGTATGATGTGTGCAAAGCCCAAAACTGCTATAGTATTTTGTTCAATAGGTAAAGCTGGTCCAAGAATGAAGCTCACAAATAAGAAAATGGATAAAAGAGCAAATGATAAGATGACAGGGCCAAAGCCTGAATCAACAATACCTGAGACTTGAACAACCTCTGGATATTTTAATTACACGAACTAATAATTTTCGCTTTTCCTTTTAAGCCAATTGAGTTTGAATTTTGTGATATTACTTCAAAGTTGCTTGAAACATCTGATATTGCTGTGATCACTGATGTCTTGAGCCAGCTTTTTCATATTTTTCTTATGTCTTTCCTCTGTTTTCTTTTTCCTCTTATTCTTTCTCTTCCCAAATTATCATCGCTCAATAGTGGTTTTTTGAACTTACATTTTTCCTCTAAGTGCCCTTACCTTGATAAACCTTAATTTACCCATGACTTTAACGATGACCTCTGCATGAATGACTTTCAAAAATAGACTTTCAACCACAAATACAAGGGCTCATAAACTATTTTTGTGTGAGAGTGCATGTGCATGTCTATGTGTTTGTGTGATTTTTGTCAATATATAAATGTACAGTAGTTTGCCATTTTCCACGGTGTATATGTTCCAACATCCCATTGCGTGTCTGAAACCACAGATAGTATCAAACCCAATTTCTGTCAGTTGGAACACCTTTCTGTTCGTGTCTTCCTCCTACGAGTTTAATACCTTTTCCATCTTAACTAAGCAGTGATCGTGAACTGTGACCATAACTTTTGCAGTTTGAGATGCAACAGTAAAACAAGCATGAATTTTTTTCTTCTTCCCAATTTTATAGATAGGAGATTCATTCTTACTGAAGATCTTAGCAACCTCAGCAGAGATGTTTTTTCTTTCCTTACTGAGTAAAGAACTTTCACCTTTTCATATAAAGGAAGCACTTTACATCTTCTCTTTGACATATTCAAATTTTCAGCATCACTACTCTTGTGCTTTGGTGCCACTATTAAGCAAAACAAGGGTTATTTGAACACAAGCACTGCCTTATTACAATAATCAATCTGTTAACAGAGCTACTTAATAAGTGACTTGAAATCATAGGTAACAAATGACTCCTTTTGAACTTTTTAAATAGTAATTTTATATATGCAAAGATAGACAAAACAGTATAAAAAAACCATATGGTCATGAGACAGCTTTGAAAAATTCATGCACTCATGATTGAAATAAATTTCAGATATATTTTATACATAAATGTTTCAACATGTATTTCTAAAATATAAAGATTATTTTTATATATAACCAAAATTACATTATGATATCCATAAAGATTCCTTAATATCATTAAATATCTAACCAGTACTCAAATTTTTCCCAATTATCTCATGAATTATTTTTTATAGTTCATTTATTAAATTAGAATAAAAATAAGACCCATGCATTGAAACTAGTTGATATGTTTCATACATCTCTTTTAATCTACAGATTTATCCTCTCATTTTTATCTTAGAATTTTTCTTTAAAGAAATCACATCATTCGTCTTGTATAATTGTCCATAGTCTGCATTTTGCTGATCACATAGCTGTGATGTCATTTTACATGATCTTTATCCTCTTTATTTACTATCTATTCATAGACTTGTCATGTGATCAGATTCAAATTTTATTGTACTCTGTGTATCTCACAAGGGGTATATAATATTTGGCGATCTCCATTCACTACTTAGATCAAAAGTTCTCAACACTTTTATGCACTTTACACCTGTAAAAGTTATTGAGGATTGCACAATAATATGAATGTACCTAATGCGCAGAACTGTATACCTCAAAATGGTAAAAAATGGTAAATCCTATGTATGTATATTTTACCGCAATAAAACAATGAGAACATCAAGAAAACTTTTCTTCATGTAAAATGTATATAAAATATATCTCCAGATAGATATCTACCTATGTCTTAGAGGCAAAAACTAATACATTTTTAAAATATTTATAAACTTACATAAAATAAAACATTGATTACATGTCCACAGCAATAACATCTTTGTTTACAACTGTTTCCAAATATTTAATGAGAAGGATGGCTTTATAACTCCAGTTTTTACATTTTTGCAATTCTGTTTAATGCCTGGATTAATGGAAAATTGCTACATCTTTGGCATTCAGTCTGATGCAATATCACATTTCATGTAGTCTCTGAGGAACAATGCACACTCATGAGAGGAATAGAATGAAAAATTTAAGTTAGATATTAGTATTGTTATAGAAATCATTTTGAACTGTGGACCCTCTGAAAGGATGTCAGTACCTCAAGTTGTCTCTGGGCTATAGCTTATGAATAAATAGCCTAAAGTTTAAAAAAAAAAAGTATTATATAGTCTTCATTTATTTGTTAGACTATTTCTAAAAAGAGATATTCTCCCAAATAACTCCCTCATTACCCGGACATAATCAAAGAATACTTCATTCTTTCCATTTATTTGCCAGCTTTCAAGACAATGAATGCTTTATACGGCGTCCTTCACAGGTGACTAGTAATTTTTTTTAAATAATTGGATACTCATGAATTTCAACTTATTAGAAATGCTTGACTTATGTGAAATGTTTTTATTGGGGCTTGTATTGTCTCATCTGTGACAGGGAAATCTTTTTCAAGTCTGCTCCTCCTGAATTCTTTCAATATGCCTCCATCATTGAAGACTCCATTACTTTGTGATGTGCCAAGGTTGTTCATGGCTCTTGCAGAAAAATCCCACCCCACACTAGGTATTAGTCAATTCTCCAAGGATTTCTTGTTCTTTCTGGGGGAAAACATGATGTGGAAACAATAATCTAGGTTAGTCCTGGTTTCTAGGCTTTCTAAGTAAGAGGCAAACCTAAAAATATAGCCTGTGATTTTATTAAGCTTAATTGCCACCATGAGCTCACACTTATACTTTCAGTTCAAGCTCAGAACTGTGAGGTTTTACTCATCTATCTCACTTCTACTTCTCTGTTCTCCCACACAGAAAATCCTGGTCCTTAATAAATCAATGTAAATATATATTCACCTAATCCTACAGTACACACATGACAATCTTATAATAAAAATACAAACAGTAGGTCAGAAAGATGGCAGAATAGGAGATAACCCACTGACATCCTCCCACAACACCAAACAACAACACAAAAGTTTCTCCGTGGGTGCCTCAGGGATCAAGAAGAAAGTAGTAAAACCTTAGTGAATCGTAAGCCCTAGAAAGACAGTTTCAAGAGTGCAGACCAGCACCAGGATAGCAGACCCACCAATGATGATCTTGGGCTCAAACCTGGAAACAGACCAATTACCCAAAAGGCTTGGCTAAAGCCCAACTTGGCCTTGATCCTGGAACCAAAACCAACTGCCAAGGGGGTCCACAATGAATCATGTGTACTAGTGACTCAGCAGAAAGGCTTGTCTGCCCACCAACAGGGATCTTGTCATTGGATCTCAAAGGTACCCTGAAACTTGTCTGCAGCCCCACCCTTTCCCTCCCATGCTGTAGTCCCAACTGCTCTCTAAAGGACCCAGAGGGAAACTTGTCCATATTTTACAGCCTGGGAATTTCCCATTCTTCTGAACCTCCTGATGGGCCAACCAGTCATTGACCCACAGCAGATCCTGAGGGGATGCAGTCTCAGCTTCAGCCCCTCTCACTGCAATCGGGAGCTCTCCTGCTCATGTGGAGAAATACTGGGTTTGTGCACCCACTTGAGCTACCAGGTAGGGCCACTGGCATCCATACTACAGTGGATCCTGAAGGGGCACAGTCTCAGCTCTAGCCTCTCTCACTGCGGTTGGGAAACTCCCTTGCCCATATAGAAACTGCTAAGAAGCACACATGTCTGCGACACTAGAGTGAACCTATCAGTTGCTGTCCCACAGAGGGTCCTAAAAGGATGCAGAATCCAGAACCAGCCCCTCTCAATGCATTTGGGGGATGGTCCCAATTGTGCAGAGATCTGCCAGGAACTGTGCACCAGTCTGTGTCAATGGGATTGGCTTCCAGTCTTAGGTCCCTAGTCAGCTTTCTCACATAGCTTGGGTACCCTCCTTAGGTCTTCCCCAGGTCCACCCAGCCTGGGGCTCCATGACAGCCTTGCAGCCCTCATGAGACTGACAACAAACCTCAGGTTAGGGTTCCCTCTAGTGCTAAAATGGCTGCAGCAGTCATGAGTTTAACAGCATTTACTCTGCTTAAATTCCAGACTGGCCAAATGAAGAAAAATAGACCAGACTATAAAAGACTGGAATAAATACCAAAATCTTCAATGCCCAAACATTAATGTATGTCCACAGGCATCAAAAATAATCAGGAAATTATGACCTCACCTCACCAAAGAGACAACACAAAACACCAGTGATGGACCCTAAAGTAATGGAAATATAATCTCTCTCAGACAAGGAATTCCAAATAGCTGTGGTAAGGAAGCTCAGTAAATTTCAATAAAACACAGAGAAACCATTCAAAAATTTATGAGATAACTTCAAAAAAAGATTGAAATGATTTTTAAAATCAAACAGAAATCCTAGAGTTAAAAAATTCAATGAATAAAATAAAAAATGAAATAGAGAGCATCACCAGCAGAGTTGATCAAACAGAACAAAGAATTAGTGAGATCAAAGATACAGTATTTGAAAATACAGAGCCAAAGGAGAAAAAGAATAAAAATTAATAAAGAAAGCTTACAGAATATATGGCATACCAACCAAAGAGTAAGTATTTTAGTTATTGGAGTTCAAGAGAGGGTGGATAAAGACAAACTGGTTGAAAATCTATTAAAAGATAATAACAGAAAAACTCTCCAAACCTGGAGAAAGATATAAATATCCAAGTAAAAGAAGGTCAAAAGTCATCAATCAGATTCATTCCAAATAGAACTATCCCAAGACATACACTTTAACTCTCAAAGGTCAAAAATAATGATCTGAAAGCAGCAAGAGAAAAGAAGCAAATAACATATAAGGGAATTTTCAAATGTCAGGCAGCAGACTTTTCAGCAGAAAGCTTCATAGCAGGAGGAAGTGGGACAATATATTTACAGGCTGAAAACAAAACAAAACAGAACAAAACTTCCAACCAAAAATACGGTACCTGGCAAAGCTATCCTTCAGAAATTAAGGAGATAAAGACTTTCCCAGAGAAACAAAAGGTAAGGAAATTAGACACTAGCTATGTCTGACAAGAAATGATAACAGGAGTTCTTCAAATTGAAAGTAAAAGTGCTAATGTGTAACAAAAAAACATGTAAAGGTATAAAACTCATTGGTAAAAGTAAGTATGAACACAAATTTGAACTACTCCAACTGTAATCACAGTGTGTAAACCACTTATATCTTTAGTAGGTAACACTGTTTTATTAGGTATCACTGTTCGTGATAATGTAAATTAATACAGCTATTATGGACCACAGTATACAGGTTACTCAGAAAGTTAAAAATAGATCTTCCATATGATCTAACAATCCCACTACTGGCTATTCAGCCATAGGAAATAAAATTAGTACGTCAAAGAGATAGATCTGCAACTTCATGTTTATTGTAGCTTTGTTCACAATAGCCAAAATACGGAATCAAGCTATGTATCTATCAATTGATGCATGCATTAAAAAATGTTATATACATACACAACGGAATACTATTCACCATAAAAGTGAACGAAATCCTGTCATTTGCAACAACATGGATGAAGCTGGAGGACATTATGTTAAGTGAAATAAGGCAAGCATAGAAGGACAAATACCACATGGTCTCACTCATATATGAAATCTAAAAAGTTGATCTCATGGAAGTAGAATATAGAGGGCAGGGATGGTTGGGAAGAGGTTTGTTAACAGGTAAAAGGTTAATGTTAAAAGGAATGAGTTCTGGTGTTCTACTGCATAGTAAGTTGACTATAGTTAATGATAATGTATATTTCAAAATAGCTAGGAGAGAATAGTTTGAATGCTCTCACTACAAAGATATGATACATTTTTGAGGTGATGAATGTGCTAACTACCCTGCTTTGATCATTACCCAATGTATACTGAATGAAAACATCACCCAGTAATCCATAAATATGTACAATTATTGTGTATCAATTAAAACCAAAATGAAAATTAAAAAAATAGAAACACTACCATTAGCAGCATGATTATTGAAAACCATTTAGAATTTATTCTTTGACCCTAGGGTATATCTCCCAAGGGATATACTGCCAATTTGTTGTGCCTTAAATTCATTTCAAATAGTCCCTGTGTCTGTGGCATGTTCTTGACTCTGTAAGTGGTTATAGTCACTTTTACATTTTCCTTTCAATATTTTGGAATTGATATTTTTGGGTTTTGTAATTTTTAATTTTATAAATCATCTACATGCGCAGGACTTCCAAAATGGAAAAGGAAGGAGCACATCATATCCTCTCTCCAGAAAGCAATTATAATATTGGACAAAATTTTTTAAATAAAACATGTCAGAATTCTGAGAAATGGCCAAAGGTATAGAACAAATTGAGAACTGTTTGCTCAATAAAAATAATAATAACTACAACCTGAACGTCAGTAAGAACAGCAAAGGGCCTATGGTGATTTGACATGCACCTGCTTCCATCCTCCCTGGATTGATGATGAAGCAGGCTAAAGGCAGTCATTTTGCTGCTACCAGAAGTGTAGACCCAAACTGGAACTCCATAGAAAGGCCCCATGCCCAAAGAGGTTGTAGAATACGATAGTAATTGGTGTCAAAATCAAAGGTTAATGTTACAACTGCCAAAGGCTTCAATACTAGCTGAGACAAAGAATAGACCAGGCACAATTTAACTAAGACACCAAGAAATGAGACAGCCATAGTGGACTTTGAGAAGTTCCCATTTATCAAAATGTTAGGAAGGCTGCACACATAAGAAGGAGAGACCAAAGAGGGTCACAGCCATCTACGTACCCTGATTAAACATAGGCCAGGACAGATTTGTAAACTGCTCAAATGGTGAATGTGTGACCTAACTCCCATAGAACAAGGTGGCAGCCATACTAGCTTAAGGTGTTTAGGTACAACCTATAACAAATCATTGCCTAGTACTAAGTTATGCGGACCCAAAAGTGGCTCCTAGGAAGCCAGGGATAAAAATCTAAAAAGGAAGGAAGGAAGAGAGGCAGGGAAAGAAGCAACAATTATATATGTAAAGAAAAAAATGACTGAGCTGAGGCATTAGTAGCTAAAACTTCAGGGCAGTCAGAATCTAGAGAATTAGTACAAATATGTAACTGAAAATACAAACAAAAAAGCATATAAAAATTAAAACAAAACAACAAAATGAGTTTATTTGAAGAATCTCAAACTAGAAACAAGTCAAATGTCCATTTAGAAGTGGGTAGATTAAAAAAATTGTAGGATATCCATATATGGAATTCTATTCAACAATAAAAATGAACAGGTTACCAATACGCTCAGCAACATGGATTATTTGCAATCATATGCTAAACAGAATAAAAGCTAATATAAAGAGTATCTAAAGTTTATCCCCATCTTAACAAAATCATGGAAAAGACAAATCAAAGCTCAAGTGGCATGAAGCAGATCAGCAGTTGCAAGAATGCCAAGTTGGTGGTAGGTTTGACTACTAATAGGTATCAGGGGTTAGAGAACTCTGCATTTTTATTGTGTTCTTTCTTACATGGGCTTATATATTTGTCAAAATAAATGTAACTGTGCACTTAAAATAGAGACATTTACTAAAAAGTATTCATCAATAAAGTTGATTCAAAATTTTTTAAAGGAAACAAAAAATGAAAACAGTATAAAGAATAAAAACAGTCCCAGGATACAAAATCAATACACACAAATCAGAGGCATTCATATATGCCAATAACAGTCAAACAGAGAACCAAATTAAGGACTCAATACCCTTCAAAATAGCAACAAACAAAATCAAATACCTAGGAATATATTTAACTAAGGAGGTAAAGGACCTCTATAGGGAGAACTATGAAACACTGAGGAAGGAAATCGCAGAGCATGTAAATAGGTGGAAAACCATACCATGCTCATGGATCGGTAGAATCAACATTGTTAAAATGTCTATACTGCCCAAAGTTATCTACAGATTCAATGCAATCCCTATTAAATTACCAACATCATTTTTCACAGATACAGAAAACATAATTTTACGCTTTGTATGGAACCAGAAAAGACCCCGTTTAGCAAAAGCAATTTTAAGCAATAAAAACAAAATGGGAGTTATTAATTTGCCAGACTTCAAACTATACTACAAGGCTGTGGTTCTTAAAACTGCCTGGCACTGGCACAAGTGCAGGGACACAGACCAGTGGAACAGAACAGAAAATCCAAATATAAAACCATCCTCACATAGCCATCTAATCTTTGACAAGGCAGACAAAAACATACTCTGGGGAAAAGATTCCTTATTTAATAAATGGTGCTGGGAAAACTGGATATCCACATGTAGAAGACTAAAACAGGACACACAGCTTTCACCTCTCACAAAAATCAAATCACGCTGGATAACAGACTTACACCTTAAGTCAGAAACTATTAGAATTCTAGAAGAAAATGTAGGAAAGACTGTTACAGACATTGGCCTAGGCAAAGAATTTATGAAGAAGACCCCTAAAGCAATCACAGCAACAACAAAAATAAATAAATGGAACCTGATCAAATTAAAAAGCTTCTGCACAGCCAAAGAAACAGTCACGAGAGAAAACAGACCACCTACAGAATGGGAAAATATTTTCCCATACTACACATCAGATAAAGGACTGATAACAAGAATCTATTTAGAACTCACGAAAATCAGCAAGAAAAAATCAAACAACCCTATCAACAAGTGGGCAAAGGACATGAATAGAAATTTTTCAAAAGAAGATATAAAAATGGCTAACAAACATATGAAAAAATGCTCAACATCTCTAATCATCAAGGAAATGCAAATCAAAACCACAATGAGATATCACTTAACTCCAGTGAGAATGGCCTTTATCAAAAAGTCCCAAAACAATACATGTTGGCGTGGATGTGGAGACACAGGAACACTCATACACTGCTGATGGGACTGTAAACTAGTGTAACCCCTGTGGAAAGCAATGTGGAGATATCTTAAACCGATTCAAGTAGACCTACCATTCGATCCAGCAATCCCATTATTGGGCATCTACCCAGAAGAACAAAAGTCATTCTATAACAAAGACACATGTACCCAAATGTTTATAGCAGCACAATTCACAATTGCAAAGATGTGGAAACAACCCAAATGCCCATCAATTCATGAATGGATTAGCAAAATGTGGTATATGTACACCATGGAATATTACTCAGCTATTAGAAATAATGGTGATATGGCATCTCTATGGTTCTCCTGGAGAGAGTTGGAACACATTCTATTAAGTGAAGTATCTCAAGAATGGAAAAATAAGCACCACAGGTACTCACCAGCAAACTGGTTTCCCTGAGTGCACATTTGGGAATAACACCAATTGGGTATCGGACAGAGGTGGGGGCTCAGGGGAAGGGATGGGTGTATACCTACTTGATGAGTGCGATGGGCACTGCCTGGGGAATGGACATGCTTGAAGTTCTGACTGGGGGGATGGAGGTGGGGGGAGGGGGTGGGCGCATACCTACATGATGAGTTCGATGTGCACTGTCTAGGGAATGGACACACTTGAAGCTCAGACTCAGGGGGATGGGGAGGCATGGGCAATATATAAAACCTGAACTTTTGTACCTCCATAATGAGCTGAAATAAAATTTAAAAAAAAAAAAAGAATAAAAACAGGGACAGAGTGAAGAAGCAAACTTCAGGAGGGTGGACACAATTTCATTATGCTTTCTCCACCACTTTAGAAAGTGTGTGGGCCTTTCTCATATCCAGTGCTTAACAAATCTTTGTTGAATTAGTAAAGGAAACCTAAAGGGACTAAAATGTAGACAATTCTATGTCAGACAACATAGAACTTTAGGCGATTTTTCTCCCATATACTGCACATTGCTTTCCCTCATCCCACTCAAACCCTGAGGGCCAACCCTGTTCCTCTTTTTTCTTAACCACTCTGAGACATATCTGCCCTGCTATCCTTCCCACACGACTTGCACACTTTCTCTGTTTGTGTTTGTAACAAGTTGGATGGAGTTGGTTCTTTCTATATGGAAAATATATACATCAAAGGGCAAAGCTACATTCTCTCTTAAAGGCTTAGGGAGAACAGCAGGGAGCTAAAGGAGGCTGGAGTTTTTCAGCTAAGTAAGAAGCACTTAAACAAGGTGCACTGTCTGGGGAATGGACACGCTTGAAGCTCTGACTCGGGGCGGGGGCATAGGCAATATACATAGCCTAAACTTTTGTGCCCCCATAATAAGCTGAAATAAAAAAAAAAGAAGGGAAGCATGACCATTTCAAATGCTGCAGCAATATCAGGAAGGAATGTAATAAGACAAAACTACCAACATGATAGTTAATCCAACTTAGATATGATGTTTTAGAGTTTTTGTTTTGTTTTGTTTTGTTTTTCTCTGAGCACATATTACAAGCAGAAAAGGCACCTTTGTCATAATTTTTGCCCCCAAGAACCTTAAAAATGGAAAAGGGAAGAAAGACTCAAGTAGCTGCAAAGCAGGGGAGGAAGTGATACATGCACATAGCAGAGTACAGTTGAAGTCCTCTCTGGGTTCAGAGGAGGGAAAGACTGATTCATTCTTATGGGTCAAGGAAGATTGTGGGAGGAAATGACATTAGAAATGGGCTTTGAAGGATGAGTACTATAGAAAAATGGAGATTGCAAGAAAGCCACTCTATACAGAATAACAGAAATTAAATTTGTTTATAGTAACAAATGATTGTTAAGCAGGAAGAGAAACAATTTAAATGGAGAGTAGAAAGGATGGCATCACTGTGCTGTCCTAGGCTCCTGGGCTGCTGGGTTCTCATTACGATGGGGAGGAGTCTCATGGGATGTCCTGATCGGAGCTGTGGAAGAACAGAAATGGGAGAAGCCCCTGTGTAAGTTGGAGGTGGTGACTGAGGATAAAGTGACATGGTCAAGAAAGTGAATCTAAGAGAGGTAAAAATGGGATATGGAATAAGAAAATGGGAATAGAGGAGGAAATGCAAGGAACTCACAGCACTTCTTAAACTACGTCACGAGGCCTATGTGAAGCATTAGGGGCACTGTCACAGCCAAGATGATGAGTTCGTGGGAAGGTGGCATCTGGTGGATATTGAAGAGATACAGGCATGTCACTTTAAACCTGCTGCTGATTCTACTCTGGCTATTGATTTCCTTTCTTGACTTGTGCATTACATACAAGTCACATCCTATTTCAGTCACTCTATTACCATCCCAACTCATGAAAGTATTTCTCATCTCCCTACTCCCAAATCTCTTGTGTCTTTGTGTCCATTGTGTCCCACTCCTCCATTCCTTGAATTACTTGTGTTCCTTCCTTTCTGACATCCCTCACCTAGATTTGATATCATCCAGCTTTCCTTGATCAAAGGACCCCTACTCTCCTCCCTGGTGGTGAGAGCAGCTAGCAATAGCAGTTGTAGAAACAGCATGTCATTCACAGCTATTTCTTTTTTCTCTCAGCAAAACTGGTCTTTGAACTCTATTCTCAGCAAACCTGCCCCTCAGTATCTCTATTTTGACTTCCTTTTACCAACAGAATATCTTCCCCACCAGCCACTAATGGCAACTAGGAGGATGTGCTGCTTCCTGAGACCTCGGCCTTCTACGTGACCTCTCGTTCACCCACATACTCTGAACTGGAGTTATTCCCTCCTCTCCAGATTCCAACTGCTCTCCTTACCACTATGTTCCATCCTATCCATGTCCCTTCCTCAACTGTGTTAGACAAAGTGGTGTGTGGCATTGAAAAGTCACTTCATCTCTCTGCATCTTGCATGTTAACTGTAAACTTAAAAGGAGAAACTACATCATTTTCCTGGGTCCTGCTTGTTTGAAGAGATGAAAATTCTAACAGTGTCTCCATTAAGTAGGCCTCCACACCCATAATATCCCCTCTTCTCGTCACTACATTCTTCTTTCCCTCTTTTGAATGTCCTCAATATTTTCTCTTTCGCATATCACCTCTTATTTATCTACCATTCTCATTTCTTGATTCTTTTCTGTGCAAAGACAGCATAGCATGTAGTTGTGTTGTCTCCTTGTATCCCAGTTGTAAATTCATATGACGTCTTAGATGGATGGAAAATAGAAAGTGGAAATTGGGCAACAAAAATGAAAGTGTAGCAAAGAAAAGTGACAATGATAGAAGTCAGATTTGAATTAAATATAAAAAAAAGAAAGAGCTAACTGTGGGGATGTTGATAATGCCATTGTTTCAGAGACTTCTCAGTATAAAGTTAGAGGAACTGAATGAAGACAAACTTACCAACCTAAACAGGAAAGTGGTTGTTGTGAAAAGGATGCAGGTGTCCCATTGAAATGACACCAACAGAACACTTCCCATTAGAATAATTCTTAGAAATATTCCCTAAGAACAAAAACTCAGAGTATAAAATATTGGAAGCTGATCCAAACATAGAAAGGAGGATGAAAATCCACTAAGACAGAAAAAAATACTCCGTATCTTTAAGTTATATGATGAGAAGAAGGCAAATACTGTTTAAAACACTCCTGATAAGTTTTTACAGAGAAAAAAAGTCCTAATTCTGGATGTTTCTAATGTTTTAAATTACAGTGTACAAAATAAATATTAGTTTTAATGTTTTTTCACTTTTCCATACTTTATAACCAACAGTAAGAGAGTTTTGAATATTTTGACAAAACTTTCTTAAGGTCCGAGAATGATCATAATTTTCCCCACTATGTATTATTGAGAACACTTTGCATGGTTTCAGCTTGCATGATTAAGTTTTTTGGTCCTTCACTAACATGCAAAGCAAAACTAACTTTATGTTGTAGAATTTGGAGTCAAAATAGAAAAACTGTAGTTTTGTCAGGCATCAGGAATATTATCACTTTTCTACAAAGAATCTCTTAATCTTTTGAAATTTGCAAACAATTGTGCACATTGAATTGGGATCTAATAACCTTCTGCTTAAGGTATTTATTTTACTTAAATATCATGCCAAACCAGTGCTAAGCACATCAATTTAGCAGTAGATGCTTTTGAAAGTACGTATACTTTTGGCTTGTTTTTGAGAATCCACAATTTTATTAATGTCTTCAAAATTTCTAAAGAAATATTGCAGACTGCCACAAACTGAATTCTTAGTAACATAGAATGGGGAAAAGAATATTTGTATGCTACACATCCAGTAAAGGGCTAATAACTAGAATCTATATCCAACTCAGGAAAATCAGCAAGAAAAAATCAAACAACCCTATCAAAAAGTGGGCAAAGGAAATGAACAGAAACTTTTCAAACTAAGATAGACTAATGGGCAACAAACATATGAAAAAATCCTCAGCTTAACTTCTTTTATTTTTATTTATTTTTTTATTTTTTTTATTTCATCTTATTGTTATGGGGGATACAGAATTGCAGGTTACATACGTTGTCCATGTATCGCCTTTCCCCCCAAATCAGAGCTCCAGGCGTGTCTGATCCCCAGATAGTGCGCGTTGCACCCATCATGTAGGTATATATCCCTCCCTTCCCCAACCCCCCTTCCCGAGTCAGCACCTTCAAGTGTTACCATTCCCCAAACGGTGCACAATGCACTCATTGTGTAGGCATACACCCATCCCCTCCCCCACCCCCCACCTCAGTCTGATATCCGATTGGTGTCGTTCCCAGATGTGTATTTAGGTGATGTTCAGGGAAACCAATTTTCTGGTGAGTACATGTGATGCTTGTTTTTCCATTCTTGGGATACTTCACTTAATATAATGGGTTCCAACTCTCTCCAGGAGAACCATAGAGATGTCGTATCTTCATTATTTCTTATAGCTGAGTAATATTCCATGGTATACATATACCACAGTTTACTAATCCAATCATGTATTGATGGGCATTTGGGTTGTTTCCACATCTTTGCTATTGTGAATTGTGCTGCTATAAACATTCGGGCACATATGTCTTTGTTACAGAATGACCTTTTTTCCTTTGGGTATATGCCCAATAATGGGATTGCTGGATCGAATGGCAGGTCTACTTGAATCTGTTTAAGATACTTCCATAATGCTTTCCACAGGGGTTGCACTAGTTTGCAGTCCCACCAGCAGTGTATGAGTGCTCCTGTCTCTCTGCATCCACGCCAACATGTGTTGTTTTGGGATTTTTTGATAAAGGCCATTCTCACTGGGGTTAAGTGATATCTCATTGTGGTTTTGATTTGCATTTCTCTGATGATTAGGGATGTTGAGCATTTTTTCATATGTTTGTTAGCCATTCTTATATCTTCTTTCGAGAAGTTTCTATTCATGTCATTTGCCCACTTTTTGATAGGGTTGTTTGATTTTTTCTTGCTGATTTTCCTGAGTTCTAAATAGATTCTTGTTATCAGTCCTTTATCTGATGTGTAGTATGCAAATATTTTTTCCCATTCTGTAGGTGGTCTGTTTATTCTCGTGACTGTTTCTTTGGCTGTGCAGAAGCTTTTTAATTTAATCATTATTATACACTCAACAAAGGTTTTAATTGTATAGTTATTTGTATTTGCAATACAACCCAATGTTTTGTTAAGACTGAAAAGTAATGCTACTCTTGTATGACATTTTTTAAAAGCCATTTAGAGATAAATTTTTATTATATCTTTTACTACCAAAATTTTAAAAGAATGTGAATGGATCAAAGAACACAAAATAACACAGAATTTTCTCAAGAATTTTTAATTTTGTCAATTATATTTTCCCAATTATATCTTCCTTGCATGATGGCATTCTCATATCCTTCAATCTTCAAATAATTTTATTTATGTTCACCTTTGTAACTTGTCTTTTATGTGTGAAGCCACAATTTGTGCCCCAGAAATCTAAGCAGCAACAAGTATAGGCAAGTTGATACTATGTAGTGGGAGATGATAACTGAGCCTCTGTACAAGCCACATAAATTCAAGGTTAATTTCTTCACAGACTCTTTCTTGACCTGAAATCCAGTTCAAAATAACACGGGAGAAAAACCAAATTTGAGGCATTTCATCCAGGTTGTATCCACAGTCTGTAAAAAAAGATAAGGCAAAAACTGGCACTAATTATTTTGCTTCCTGCTGTTTTAAAAGAATGTATGTCTAAGAGCTCTGTGATTACATTAAAAGAATTTTTGTCTCAATGTTTCATGCTGAGCCAGCCTGGTTGAAGGCCATTGCTGATAGAATTCTATGCACATTTCCTAAGATTTCTTGGGCCTTGTGGCCTGTGTTTTCAATATTGGCTCTGTTTGTGAGGTTTGGGCACTTATTTAAGCTCCATTAAGGAAATCCTTACTTCCATAAGAACACACTCTTGCTCTTGTGGATGGTGTGATCAGCTATCAGTGTACCCTTTTAGGACAAATGTGCTCAGTCCTCAGAGCTCAGCTTCAGGGAGTACTGAAGTACTGACCACTCACAGATAGGTCCCACTCCAAAAATTACCTCAATTTAGGAAACCTCTGAAGGGCCATCCTAGCTCCACAACTCTCTATGAGATTGGTTAGGTCCTTGTTACAACTGCATCACAGTTCAATTTCTCCCTCAGCTCAGTCCTGCTTTACTCTCCCTTCTACTAGTGTTGCTTGAGAGAGCACTCCCCAATAAACATTCTGCAGGCAGATGCCCATCTAAGTCTGTTTCCTCATAAATTGACCTGAGACACTGGTCTACATAAAAACAGCCACTTGACATTGGAGAAAGTCATCCTAAGGGGCAGCAACCTGTCACAGTAAAAACCTCAAATGGACTCTAGTTACATAGTCCTATGTTTGCCTGTCCAGCCACAATAGCAGAGAGGTAGCTGTACAGCATATAAACCATGACAGTCATGTTAAACCATGTAGGCTACTGCACACCAACAAGGTCAAAGACTCAATTTAAACTATGTAGGCCACTGTACACCAACAAGTTCAAAGACTCATGGTAAGCCATTTAGGCCACTGCACACCTAGAAGGTCAAAGAATCATGTTAAACCATGTAGGCCGCTGCACATCAACAAGGTCAAAGACTCACGGTACGGCATGTAGGCCACTGCACACAAACAAGGTCAAAGACTCAAGTTACACCATGTAGGCAACTGCACAACAAAAAGATCAAAGACTCATGTTTAATTTCCAATGTAAGTGGCTTACTTACATTACAAAGCCACTTACATTGGCTCCATCAAAATATTCTACACACAATTATTTTATTCTCTTTTTTCACAATCCTTTGTTCTCCAAGATTGTTACTAACAAATACCCCAGAAGCCTTTGTAGATTGTCTCCTGAATTAAACTTGCTCACCTACACTGTAGACATTAACCTTTCATCATACTCAAAATTAGTGGAAATGTAGTCTAAAAATTTGTTCAACTTTTTATTATAAATTAATGATGTTCTTTTTTTTTAATTTTAAGTCATAGCTTTTTTGTACCATTTTCTCCTCTGCTTTAGAAAATATACACATAAAACTAAACTTACATACAAATAGCTTGGATGTTATTTTCAAAAGATTGATTTTGCATTCGCAAAAATTAAGTAGGCCCTCTAGGTCATCGCAATGAGAAAAATAAAAAGAGCAAAAGGTAAACATATCATAAACCATAGCTATCAAAATTTAATTGATATTCAGTTAATATCTTGGATTAGTGTGAATTTAGTGTGACTGCAAGTGACAGAAACTTCAAACTAATGAGATCTTTTAAAAAATGTAATTCTATTTCTCTTCAGAAAGACTGGAAGTAAAAAAAAAAATTCTAGAAGAAAACAAAAAAAATCTTCTAGAGATTGGCCTAGGCAAAGAATTTTTGACTGAGATGCCAAAGGCAAATACAGCAACAAATGAATAAATAAATGGGACTTAATGAAATTGAACGCTTTCTGCACTGCAAAGGGAATACTCAACAGAGTGAATAAACAACCTACAGAATGGGAGAAAATACTCAAAACTATACATCTGACAACGATTAATATCTATTATAGAATGTACAAAAAACTTAAACAAAGCAGCAAGAAAAAAACATACAACCTCATTAAAAAGCAGATAAAAGACATGAAGAGAAGATTTTCAAAAGATAGACAAATGGCCAAGAAACATAAGAAAAACTGATCAGCGTCACTAATCATCAGGGAAATGTACATTGAAACTATTCATGCAATGAGATACCACTATACCCCTATCAGAAAAGTCAAAAAACTGGTGTGGAGGCAGAGAAAAAGGAATACTTATACACTGTTTGTGGGACTGCAAATTAGTACAATGTCTATGAAAAGAAGTATGGAGATTCCTCAGAAAAATAAATGTAGATCTATTTGATCCAGCAATTCTACTGCTGGTTATCTACCCAAAGGAAAATAAGTCATTTTGCCAAAAAGATATCTTCACATGAATGCTTATTGAAGCAAAATTCACAATTGCAAAGATGTAGAATCAACCTAAGGGCCCACTAATTAATGAGTGGATAAAGAAAATGTGATACAACTATTGGGTCAAGGAGGAAATACAGAGGGAATTCAAAAGATTCTTCAAACGAAGTATTAATGGGGACTCAAGTTACCAAAATCTGTGAGATACTGCAAAAGCATTCCTGAGAGGAAAAGTGATAGTGTTAAATTCTCACATCAAAAAAACCAGAAAGCTCAAAAGTCAACAAATTAATAAATAGCCTCAAGGAATTGGAAAAGGCAGAGCAAATCAATTCCAAACTGAGCAGAAGAAAAGAAATAACTAAGATCAAAGAAGAACTAAATGAAATTGAGAACAAAAGAACTATACAGATGATCAACAAAACCAAAGGCTGGTTTTTCGAACAGATAAACAAAATTGACTGCCCTCTTGCTAGACTGACAAGACCTCGGAGGGAAAGGACTCTAATAAACTCAATTAGAACTGAAAAAGGAGAGGTCACAACAGACACCATGGAAATACAAAACATTATCTTTGAATACTATAACCTATAGTCCCAAAAACTACATAATGTGGAAGAAATGGAAAAATTTTCTGGAAATCTACAACGTCCCTAAGTTCACCCAAATGGAAATAGAATTCCTGAACAGACCAGTGTCAACCACAGAAATTGGAGCAGTAATTAAAAACCTTCCAAAAAGGAAAAGTCCCACACCAGATGGCTATACACCTGAAGTTTACCAAACATACAAAGAAGAACTCATACCTATACTACAGAAGTTATTCCACAACATTGAAAAAGATGATATCCTCCCTAACTCATTCTACGAAGTCAATATCACCTTGATACCAAAGCCAGAAAAGGACACACACAAGAAAGAAAACTACAGGCCAATATCTCTCATGAATATAGACGCAAAAATCCTCAACAATATCTTAGCAAATCAAATCCAACAGCACATCACAAAAAATAATTCACCATGACCAGGTGGGCTTTATACCAGAGATGGAAGGCTGGTTCAACATACACAAATCTATAAATGCAATTCACCTCATAAATAAAACGAAGAATAAAGACCACATGATACTCTTAGTAGATGCAGAAAAGCATCTTACAAAGTTCAGCACACTTTTATGATAAAACTCTTAACAAAATAGGCATAGGTGGGACATATCTTAAAATTATCAAGGCCATATATGATAAACCCACAGTCAATATCATACTGAATGGGGAAAAATTGAAAGATTCCCTCTTACAACTGGAACAAGACAAGTTTGCCCACTCTCTCCACTTTTACTCAACATAGTGCTGGAAGTCCTTTCTAGAGCAATTAGACAACAGAGGGGAATTAAGGGCTTCCAAATGGGGGCAGAAGAGATAAAACACTCACTCTTTACTGATGATATGATATTATATCTAGAAAACCCCAAGGATTCAACCAAGAGTCTCCTGGAATTGATAAATGAATTCAGTAAAGTCTCAGGATACAAAATCAATAAATACAAATCAGAGGCACTCATATACACCAAAAACAGTCAAGCTGAAATTCAAACAAAATGTATAGTCCCTTTTACAGTAGTCTCAAAGAAAATTAAATATCTAGGAATATATTTAATGAAAGAGGTGAGAGACATATACAGGGAGAACTAAGAAACACTAAGAAAAGAAACTGTAGAAGACATAAACATATGGAAAAATCTACCTTGCTCATGGATTGGTAGGATGAACATTGTTAAAATGCCCATACTACCTAAAGTGATCTACAGAATTAATTCAATCCTGATCAAAGTACCATCATCATTCTTTACAGATCTAGAAAAAATAATTCTATGCTTTGTATGGAACCAGAGAAGACCTCATATAGCCAAAGAAATCTTAAGCAAAAAGCACAATTTGGGAAGTATCAGTCTACCAGACTTCAAGCTGTACTACAAGGCTATAGTAACTAAAACAGCATGGTACCAGCACAAGAATAGAGGTAACGACCTTTGCAACAGGACTGAGAATCTAGAGATGAAACCGTCTGCATATTGTCATCTAATCTTTGACAAAGCAGACAAAAATATAGACTCGGGAAAAGAATTTCTTTTCAATAAAGGTGCTTGGAAAACTGGATAACTACATACAAAGGTTGAAAGTGTATCCTCACCTCTCACCTCTTACAAAAATCAATTCTAGATGGATAACAGACTTAAACATAAGGCATGAAACCTTAAGAATCCTGGAAGAAAATGTAGGGAAGGCTCTTTCAGACACTGGCCTAGGCAAAGTATTTATGACGAAGACCCCAAAAGCAATCACATCAGCAACAAATAAATGGGACCTGATCAAATTAAAAAGCATTTGCACAGCCAAGGAAACTATCATTTGGGTGAATAGACAACCTACAAAATGGGAGAAAATACTTGCTTTGTACACAGCCAATAAAGGTCTTAATAAGAATATATCTAGAACTCAAAAAAATCAACAAGAAAAAATCAACTCCATCAATAAATGGGTAAAGGACATGAACAGAAACTTTTCTAAGGAAGACAGAATAATGGCCAGCAAACATATAAAAAATGCTCAACATCTCTAATCATTAGGGAAATGCAAATCAAAACCACAATGAGATATCACCTAACCCCAGTGAGACTGGCCTTTATCAAAAAATCCCAAAACAACAAATGCTGGCGAGGATGTAGAGAGATAGGAACACTCTTACACTGCCGGTGGGACTGCAAATTAGCGTAACCTCTGTGGAAAAGAATTTGGAGATACCTCAAAGAACTAAAAGTAGAAATACCATTTGATCCAGCAATAGCACTATTAGGCATCTACCCAAAGGAATAAAAAACATTGTATAATAAAGACATCTGCACTCAAATGTTTATGGTAGCACAATTCACTATTGCAAGGATGTGGAAACAATCCAAGTGCCCATCAATCCATGAGTGGATTAATAAAATATGGTATATGTATACAATGGAATACTACTCAATTATAAAAAATTACAGTGATCTAGTACCTCTTATAGTTTCCTAGATAGAGTTTGAGCCCATCTTCCAAAGTGAGGTATCACAAGAATGGAAGAACAGGCACCATATGTACTTGCCACTAACTGATCAACACTAAGGTATTAACATGGTATTAATATTCTTTAGGGATTGGGGGGTTGGGGGTGGGTAAACTCACTGCTAATGGACACAGTGAGCATTGTAGGGGGGAAACAGCATGCCTCAAATCATGGTTTGGGTTTGGCAAAATCCTAACATGTAACCAAAATGTTTGTACCCCTATAATATCCTGAAATAAAAAAATAAAATAAAATGTGTTACACACATACACACACACACACACACACACACAGCATGGAGTACTACTTGGCCATGAAAAGGAATGAAATAGTAACTTGAATGGAACTAGAGACTATTATCCTAAATGAAGTATCTCAGGCATGCAAAACCAAACAAAATATGTTTTCACTAATAAGTGGGTGATAAATGATGGGTACTCATGGACACAAAGAGATACAAAGGACAAGAAGGGGTTAGGCTGAGAGAAGATAAGGGGTAAAAAACTTACCTATAGAGTACAATGGACACTATTCTGATGACAGGCACACCAAAAGCCCTGACTTAAGCATTATACAAGGTATCTATGTAAGAAAAACATTTGTACCCCCTTAATATCTTGAAAAAAAAAAAAAACAAAGACTGGAAATGAACCAGGCAGGGTAGTTATGGCATTCCATGGTATGAAAAACTTGGTTCCCAGTTTCCTCTTTTGTTTTTATTTTTCGGCTTTGTTTTGTTTTGGTATTTACCTTGGTTGGTCCTCATTCCAAAGGTCATAGTATACTCTAAGATGACTGCCAGAGTTCCCCCATCAAACCTCCCTTTCAGCCACCAATAAAGAGGAAGGGAAGAGTTGAGCACTCCCACCTCCCACATGTCCAGATCCCCTTAGCAGAAGTTATACACTCCATTTGCTATATTGTAATCACATGACCACAACCAGCTCAAAGAATAGCTAATAAAAGTAGCTTTTATTCTGTCCAGCTACTAATTGGGGGTTGATTTATTCTAAAGATGGTGAAAAACAGAGTCTGGGAGACAACCAGTGATCTCTGCCATATAATGACATTTGATAAGCCATCTATCCATTTAGGTACGTAGGTGTATAGTCAGTAACCTGTTTTACTTGCATTTACTTGCATGGGTAATCTATAAATAATAGCACAAGAACCCACAATCCTTTTCTCAGGAAACTATATATGCATATTAAGATTCGCACCTGTTTTAAGTAAATTCCTGATGAAAGTGGTATTTCACATACTCTCTCAAGTAGAATTGCTTGTGCATCAGGATGGAGGGAGTTAGAGTTAGATCAATCAGTGCCTTTTCATTAGGAAAAAAAACCAAAATTATATCTAAAGAAGAATCTTGGTGCTCCCTATTGGTGCTAGTACTTGAGTAGATCTCCAAAAGCCACAAGAAATGTCCAAATGCCAATTCCACACATAGGTCAACTGATTATGAAATTTTCTGCTGTGCATTTAACAGATAATATAAAATAGTTGTACATAAGGTATATGTTAGAATACATGATCCAGACTTGCTACTACTCAAAAATGAATTGAATTAGTTCAATATTTAATTAACATTGGGAGAAAATTTATTCTAATTGTATTTAGAATCTATTGATTTTTATAGAAAACATAAAACCTACCCTTGAGTTTGCCAGAATATTAGAAAGATGTACCCCTGGACCAGATCCTATTGTGTTGTGTTGAAACATTATTTCCATTTTTTACCATAAGCTGACATAACCATCTTACCTTAAGAGACTTAATAACAAACAGACCTATGGACTTCATAATATTTACTGAAAGAACTTTCCTGAGAACATTGTTCACCACATCAAATAGTTTGCTATATTCTAGGTGGTGGACACATTTGAAGCTCTGACTCAGGGCAGGGGGGGAGGCAAGGGCAATATACGTAACCTAAACTTCTGTACCACCTCAATATGTAAATGTATACCATGGAGTATTACTCAGCTATAAGAAATAATGGTGATATGGAGTCCCTTTTGTTCTCCTGGATAGAATTGGAACCCATTCTATTAAGTGAAGTGTCCCAAGAATGGAAAAACAAGCACCACATGTACTCACCAGCAAATTGGTTTCCCTGATCATCACCTAAGTGCACATTTGGGAATAACACCAATTGGGTATCGGACTGAGGTGGGGGGTGGGGAGACGGGATGGGTGTATACCTACATGATAAGTGTGTTGCTCACCGTCTGGGGAATGGTCATGCTTGAGTGTTCTGACTCGGGAGGATGCGGGGTGGGGGGAGGGAATGGGGGAATGACTACATGGTGAGTGCAATGTGCACTGTCTGGGGAATGGACACGCTTGAGGGTCTGACTCGGGGGGATGGGTGGGACATGGGCAGTGTATGTGGCCTGAACTTTTGTAACCCCATGATGATAAGCTGAAATAAATTTAAAAAAAGAATAAAAAAAAAGAAAAGAAAATACACACACACACACACACACACACACACACAAAAATAGTTTGCTATAGGAACTGATGGGAGTTATTTCGTTGTGACTTCAGGAGCAGAAATAGCTATATTGTCCTGAACAACTCATTGTCTGCATCTCCTAGACATCGAGAATATGTAACAGACTTTACCTTATTCATCTTATGGTCCTGTAATAACCAGTGTATAAGGTGTGTAGCATGGCACATTTTAAAAAAATTACTCTATTTTTGTCTTCATCTTATTATACTGGCCATGTATTTCCCTGGACTGAATTCTTATATTATTACTCATATATAATTAATATTATGTGCATGCTTTTGTAAGTCATTTTTGAGATATTTTATCATTTAATTCCTTTATTTTACTTCAATAGATTTAAGGGTACAAGTGGTTTTTGGTTACATGGATGAAATGTATTGCGGCAATATTTGGGTATTTAGAGTACCCATCACCAGAAGAGAGTACAGTGCACTTGTAAGTAGTTGTCCTTACCAGACCCCACTTCCACCCTCCCCTTCTGGGCCTCCAATGTCCATTGTGCCATTCTGCATTCTCCTGCATACCCATAGCGTAGTGCCCACTTACAAGTGAGAGCATGCAGCATTTGGTTTTCCATCCCTACAGTACTTCACTTAGGAAATGGCCTCGAGTTCAATCCAAGTTGCTGAAAAAGAAATTATTTTATTCTCTTTTATGTATGAGTACTATTTTATGCTGTATATATACCACATTTTTGTTATCCACTCAGTTGATGGGCACTTAGGTTGGTTCCATATCCTTACAATTGTGAATTGTGCTGCAATAAACATATGGTTGCAAGTGTATTTTAGATATAATGACTTCATTTCCTTTGGCCAGATCACCAGTCGTGGGATTGTTGGATCAAAGGGTAGGTCTACTTTTGGGACTTTGAGAAATCTCCATACTATTTTTTCATGGAGCTTGGACTAATTTGCATTTTGAACAACAGTGTATAAGAATTCCTTTTTCACTGCATTTGTGCCAACATCTATTGTTTTTGGATTTTTTAATAATGGCCACTCTGACAGTGGTAAGGTAGTATCTTATTGGGGTTTTAATTGGCATTTCCCTGATTAATAGTGATGTTGAGAATTTTTTCATATGTTTGTTGTATATCTTTTTTGAAAAATGTCTATTCATGTATTTTGCTGATGACTTTTTAATGGGTTTATTTGTTTTCTTCTCTCTGCTTTGCATGATTTCTTTATAGATTCTGCATATTAGTCCTTTGCCAGATTTGTAGTTTATGAATATTTTTCCTACTCTGTAGGTTGTCTATTTACACTGTTCACTATTTCTTTTGCTGTGCAGAAGCTTTTTAGTTTAATTAAATAGGCCCTAGGCAAATGACCAATATAATTTTCCTAGGTTTTCTTCCAGAATTTTCATAGTTTCAGTATTATATTTAAGTCTTTGATCCATCTTGAGTTAATTTTTGTGCATATTCAGAGACAGGTGTTCTTCTTCTCCATGTGGCTATCCCATTGTCATAGCACCATTTATTGAATAGGGTGTTCTTTCCCCAGTGTATGCTTTTGTCTGCTTTGTTGAAGATCAGTTCGTTGTAGGTATATGGTTTTGTTTCTGGGTTCTCTATTCTGTTAAATTAAAATATATGTTTACTTTTATACTTATATCATGTGGTTTGGGGTACTATCACCTTGCAGTATAATTTCAAGCATGGTAATGTGATGCCTCAAGATTTGTGCTTACTGCTTAGGATTGCTTGGCTATTCAGGCTCTTTTTTGGCAGTATACAAATTTTAGGATTGCTTTCCTAATTCTGTGTAAAATATCATTGGTATTTCAGTAGGGATTGCATTGAATCTGTAGATTGCTTTGGGCAGTATGCTCATTTTCACAATATTGATTCTTTCAATCCAAAAACATGAGATATTTTTCCATATGTTTATGTCATCTATGATTTCTTTCATCAGTGTTTTGCAGTTATACTTGTAGAGACCTTTCACTTCCTTGCTTAAGCATATTCCTAGGTATTTTATTTTTATTTTTTGCAGCTCTTTGAAGATGGCATTGAGTTATTGACTTGATTCTCAGCTTGGTCATTATTGGTGTATGACATTGCTACTGATTTATGTACATTGATTTTGCATCCTGAGACTTTACTGAATACATTTATTAATTCTGGGAGTCTTTAGGATTTTCTAGGCATAAGATCATATCATCTACAGACAGAGATAGTTTTACTTCCTCTTTTCAAATTTGGATGCCTGTTACATCTTTCTCTGGCCTGATTCCTCTGCCAAGAACATCCAGGACCATGTTGAACATGAAAGTGGGCATCCTTGTCTTTTTCCAGTTCCAAAAGGGAATGATTTTGACTTTTCCCCATTCAGGATGATGTTGGCTGTGGGTTTGTCATATATAGATTTTATTATTTTGAGATATGCTCCTTCTATGCCTAGTTTTCTGAGGGTTTTTTATCATGAAGGGATGTTGGATTTTTATCAAATCCATTTTCTCTATCTATTGGAATGATTATAAGGTTTTTGTTTTTAATTCTGTTTATGTGTTGAAACACATTTGTTGACTTGTATATGTTGAACCATCCTTGCATCCTAGGGTCAAACCCACTCAATTTTGGGGAATTATATTTTTTGTTGCATGTCTGGATTCAATTTGCTAGTATTTTCTTGAGGAATTTTGCATCTAAGTTCATGAGGGACATTGGTCTGTAGTTTTCTTTTTTGTTGTGACCTTTCCTGGCTTTAGTATCAGGGAGACACTGGTTTCATAGAATGAGTTGGGAGCATCCCCTCCTTCTTGATTTTTTGGAAAACTTTTGGTAGAATTAGTGTCAGTTCTTTGAACATCAGGCAGAATTCAGTTGTGCCTTTTCTGCTCCTCAGATTTTTTTGTTTTCAGGAGATTTTTTTACAACTTATTCAATCTCATTACTCCTTATTTATCTGTTGAGGGTTTCCATTTCCTTTTAATTCAAATGTGAGATGTTGTATATTTCCAAGAATTTATCTACTTCCCCTAGATATTCTAGTTCATGTATATATGGGTGTTCATCATAGTCTTAGGTGATTTTTATGTCGCTATGATATTACTTGGAATGACTTCTTTTTCATTTCTGATTGAGTTTATTCTAATCCTTTCTCTTCTTATTTTGATTAAGCTAGCTAGTATACTCTCAATTTTGTTTGTCTTTTTAAAATATCAACTTTTCCTTTTTGAGACAGGGTCTCATTCTTTCACTCAGGGTGGAATGTAGTGGCATCATGCCTCACTGCACCTGGGCTCAAGTGATCTTCCCATCTCAGCCTCCCAAGTAACTGGGACTATAGGCATGCACCACCACCTCGCTAATTTATTTTTTAAGCAGATATTGGGGTCTCATTATGTTGCTCAGGCTGGTCTCGATCTCCTGACCTTGGGTAATCCTCTTGCCTCAGCCTCCCAAAGTACTGGAATTACATGCATGACCCACCACAGTCAGCCACCAATTTTTTGTTTTATTGATACTTTGAATTGATTTTTGGTCTCAATTTCATTTAGTTCTGATCTGATATTTTTTATTACATTTCTGCTAGGTTTGGGTTTGGTTTCTTCTTGTAATTCAAATTCCTTGAGGTGAGAAGTTAGGATATAAATTTGTAAACTTTCTGTCTTTTTGATGTAGGCATTTAGCACCATAAACGTTTCTCTTAGCACTGCTTTTGCTATATTCCAAAGGTTTTGATAACTTGTGTCACTGTTTCATTAATATCAACTCTTTTTAACTTCTGTCCTGACTTCATTTTTGACCCAAAGGTTATTCAAGAACAGGTTGTTTAATTTCCAAGTATTTGTATAGTTTTGGGATTTCCTCTTGAAATTGATGTCTAGATTTATTCCACTGTGGTCTGAGAAGACATTTGAAATGATTTTGATTTTCTTATTTTACTTATATATATTTTGGGGTTTCTCATATAGTCTATCATGGTGAATATTCTAGGTACTGATGAGAAGAATGTATATGTTGCAAATTTGGGGTAGAATGTTCTGTAAATATCTATTACAGCCATTTGTTCTAGAGTCCAGTTTAAGTCCAGTGTTTCTTTGTTGACTTTCTGCCTCAGTGATCTGTCTAATGCTGTTAGTGAAGTATTGAAGTCCCCCAGGAATACTGTATGGCTCTCTACCTCTTTCCTTGGACCAAGTAGTATTTGTATTATGAATCTGGGAGCTCCAGTATTGGGTGCTTATATTTATGATAATTATATTTTCTTGTTGAATTTTCCCTTTTATCAGTATATAATGACCTTCTTTTTCTCTTTTTACTGCTGTCATTTTAAACTCTGCTTTATCTGATTGATACAAGAGTAGCTACTGCTGCTCACTTTTGGTTACCATCTGCCTGGAAAATATTTTTCAATACCATGACCTTATGTCCATAAGAACCTTTATGAATTAAGTGGGTCTCTTGAAGTCAGCAGATATTTAGGTTATGATTTTTCACACATTCCACCAATCTATATCTTCAGTATCTTTTAAGTGGGGTATTTAGAACATTTACATTTAAAGTTACTATTCATATGTAAGATACTATTCCATTCACTTGGTTCGTCGTCACTTAGTTGCTTTGTATTCTTCACTGTGTTACTGTTTGAAGACCCTGGTGAGTTTTATACTTTCAAGTGTTTTTATATTGGTGAGTATCAGCCTTTTATTTTGATATTTAGGACTGCTTTGAGCATTTCCTGTTGGGAAAGTCTAGTGGTGACAAATTTTCCTCAGTGTTTGCTTGTCTAGGAAAGGCTTTATTTCTTCTGATTTCATTGGAATTCCCTACAAACCAAGCTCTGAATTCTTTATCCATCATTTCAGAATTTTCCTTTTGGTTGGGATCCATTGCTAAAGAGGCATTGTGATCCGTTGGTGTGTCAAAACAGACTGTTTGTTAATACTGCCAGGGCACTTACACTGGTTACTTCTCATCAGAGGAAGGTGTTCCTTCTTATTTTTGACTATACTGTCATTTGGTTAGAATTTTTTAAGTTTTTTGCAATTTTATTTTATTTATTCTTTTTTATCACCACCTAGGGGATAAAGCCTGAATCATGTCATGCTTGCTTTTTAGCTTTGATTGGGGGTACTTTCCAGGAGGCAAAGTTCTGTCTATATTCTTTGGTAATTGATAGTCTTTGTGCAGTGAGCAATGTCTTTTTTTTTTTTAATCTGTGAGTGTTTTTTAAAACAGCTTTATTGAGATACAATAGATATATAATAAATTGCACATACTAAGAATGTACAATTGACATAGATATATAGATATTTCCCCACAATCAAGACCGTAAACATATCCATGCCTCCCTTCTTCCCACCCCTACACCTGCTCCCCCAACTCCAAGCAACCACTGATCCGCTGCCACTAAAGATTAGTTTATATTTTATAAAGTTTTTTTTCTTTCTTCTTTTTTGTTTAAGGTCAAGGTCTAGAATATAAAGTTTTATATACATAGTATCACACAGTATGTACCCTTATTTGTCTGACTTCCTTCACACACCATAATTATTTTGAGATGCATCTATGTGGTTGTGTTGTATGAGTATGCCCCAATTTGTTTATTAATTCACTTGACGGACATTTGAGTTGTTTCTAGCTTTTGGCTATTACAAATAAAGTTGCTATGCAAATTTTTGTACAAGTGTTTGTATGGATATATATTTCCTTTCTTCTTGGGTAAAAATCTAGGAGTGGAATAGCTGGATCATATGGTAGGTGCATGCTTAGATTTTAAAGAAACTGCCAAAATATTTTCCAAAGTGGTTGTACCATTTGACATTTCTAACAGCATTGTATGAGAGTTCCAGCTCCTCTATATCTATGCCAACACTTGCTATGGTCAGTCATTTTAATTTTAGCCATTCCAATAACATACTCTGGTGACAAGAATCCCTATTCAATAAATGGTGCTGGGAAAATTGGATAGCCACATGTAGAAGACTGAAACAGGACCCACAGCTTTCACCTCTCACAAAAATCAAATCACGCTGGATAACAGACTTAAACCTTAGGTGTGAAAGGATTAGAATTCTAGAAGAAAATGTAGGAAAGACTCCTACAGACATTGGCCTAGGCAAAGAATTTATGAAGAAGACCCCTAAGGCAACCACAGCAACAACAAAATTAATGAATGGGACCTGATTAAATTAAAAAGCTTCTGCACAGCCAAAGAAACAGTCATGAGAATAAACAGACCACCTACAGAATAGGAAAAAATTTTGCATACTACACATCAGATAAAAGACTGATAACAAGAATCTATTTAGAACTCAGGAAAATCAGCAAGAAAAAATCAAACAACCCTATCAAAAAGTGGGCAAATGACATGAATAGAAATTTTTCAAAAGAAGATATAAGAATGGCTAAGAAACATATGAAAAAGTGCTCAACATCCCTAATCATCAGAGAAATGCAAATCAAAACCACAATGAGATATCACTTAACTCCAGTGAGAATGGCCTTTATTAAAAAGTCCCAAAACAACACATGTTGGCGTGGATGCGGAGAGACAGGAACACTCATGCACTGCTGGTGGGACTGCAAACTAGTGCAACCTCTGCAGAAAGCATTATGGAGATACCTTAAACCGATTCAAATAGACCTACCATTCAATCCAGCAATCCCATTATTGGGCATCTACCCAAAAGAACATAAGTCATTCTATGACAAAGACACCTGTACCCGAATGTTTATAGCAGCACAATTCACAATAGCAAAGATGTGGAAACAACCCAAATGCCCATCAATTCATGATTGGATTAGTAAATTATGGAATATGTATACCATGGAATATTACTCAGCTATAAGAACTAACAGTGATACGACATCTCTTTGGTTCTCCTGGAGAGAGTTGGAACCCATTATATTAAGTGAAGTATCCCAAGCATGGAAAAACAAGCATCATATGTACTCACCAAAAAATTGGTTTCCCTGATCATCACCTAAATTTACATCTGGGAATGATACCAATCAGATATCAGACTGAGGTTGGGGGTGGGGAGAGGGGATGGGTGTATGCCTACATGATGAGTGCGTTGCGCACCGTCTGGGGAATGGTCACGCTTGAAGGTGCTGACTCGGGGAAGGGGGGTTGTGAGGAGGGGATGGGCATATACCTACATGACAAGTGCAATGTGCACTGTCTGGGGAATGGACACTCCTAGAAGTCTGACTTGGGGGGGTAGACGGTACATGGGCAACGTATGTAACCTGAACTTTTGTACCCCCCATAATAAGCTGAAATAATAATAATAAAAAAAAAAACCAGCCACAGATTTGGGAAAATATTTGTAAAATGCGTATCTGTTAAAGGACTTATATCCAGAGTATAGAAAGGACCCTCAAAACTCAACAATGAGAAAGTAACCCAATTTTTTAAAAATGGGAAAAAGATTTGAGCAGAAGATATACAAATAAGCACATGTCAAGGTGCTCAGTGTCATTGTCATCAGAGAACTATAAATTAAAAACATAATGATATACCACTATGCACTTATTGGAGTGAGCAATGTCTTTATCAGATGTCAGTTACAGTAGAAAAAGTACTAGATTACAATTCAACCAACAGGCCGGTAGGTGACACTTGTGTAAGAGCCAGCTGCTTTAGGAGCACATGGGTGTGTGCTTGATCTCAGTTTGCTCTGGTGGTCAGGTTGGTTGTGGAATGCTGTTCAGCCCTGGGGGGAGAGGGGCAAAGCTAGGCAGAGCTGGGCTGCCAAGCTCCCTTGTGCATCCCAATGATAGGTGAAAAAGACAAAGATGGTCATTGTATAAAAGTAAAGGGTGCAAATCAACAAGTAAACGTAGCACTCCTAAATATTAACAATATGCACCTAACACAGGAGCTCACAGGTACAGAAAACAAATTCTACGAGAATTAAGCAAGGAAATAAATGATAGCATCATAATTGCAAGGGATTTCAACACTCCACTGTGACAGCTGAACAAATCATCAAAGCAGAAAACAAAGATACACTTGACTTAAATGGGACCCTAAAACAAATGGACATAAGAGTTATGTACAGAACACACTACCACAAAACTACTGAATATGCATTCTTCTCATCAACACGCGGGACATTCTCCAAGACTGATCCTATCTCAGGTTACAAAACATGTATAAACAAATTTAAAAATATCAAAATGTATATTCTCAAAAATGAAATAAAACCAGAAATTAATTACAAGGGTAATGCTCACTTCTACACAAAGTCATGGAAATTAAACAACCTGATGTTAAATGATAATGGGGTCAATGATAAAATTAAGATGGAAATGAAAAGCTTCCTTGAACTTAACAACTAAGGGGAAACAGGCTATCAAAATCTATGGGATTCAGCAAAAGCATTCTTAATAGGAAAATTCATAGCCTTAATCCACATCAAACGCTCAGAATATTCACAAATTAGTAACCTAATATCACATCTCAAGGAGCTAAAAAAGAAAGAGAAAACCAAACCCAGAACCAGCAGAAGAAAACAAATAAAAGAGGTCAGAGCAGAACTAAATGAAATAGAAGATAAAACAAATAATACAAAGGATCAATGAAACAAGCTGTTTTTTTAAAAAATAAACAAAATTGATAGACCTTTTGCTAGATTAAACAGGAATAGAAGAGAAAGGACCCAAATAATCTCAATCAGAAACGAAATAAGAGATATTAAAGCTGATACCAGAGAAATACAAAACATCATCTGAGAATACTGTGAAAATCTGTATGCGCACAAGAAAACCTAGAGAAAATAGACAATAACTGCAAACACACAACCTTCCAATACTGAGTCAGGAAGAAATAGAACTCCTGCCAGACCAATAATGAGCAGCAAGATTGAAACAGTAATAAAACACTTCTAACAACAACAAAAATCCTGTATGAGACGGATTCGCGGCCTTATTATACCAGACCTACTAAAATCAATTTGTACTCATACAGCAGAAATTATTCCATGACTTTGAGAAGGAGAGAATCCTCCCAAACTCATTCTACAAAACCATTATCACCTTGATACCAAAGCCAGAAAAGGACACAACAAAAAAAGAAAACTATAGACAAATATCCCTTATGAACATGGATGCAAAAATCCTCAGTAAATCCTAGCCAACCTAATTCAATAGCATATCAAAATATAATCCACCATGACCAAGTGGACTTCATGCCAAGGATGCAAGGGTGGCTCAATATCTGGAAATCAATAAGTGTGATTCATCATGTAAACAAAAGCAAAAACAAAGACTATATGCTCATCTTAATAGATGCAGAAAAAGCATTTGACAAAATCCAGCACCCTTTCATGATAAAAACTTTCAACAAACTATGGAGAGAAAAAACATATCTCAAAATTATAAAAGCCATATATGACAAACCCACAGCCAACATCATACTAAATGGGAAAATGTTGAATGCATTCCCCCTAAGATCTGGAAGAAGACAAGTGTGCCGAATGTTACCACTTCTACTCAACGTAGCACTGGAAATCCTAGCCAGAGTAATCAGACAAGACACAGAAATAAATGATATCCACATTAGGAAAAAGGGGCTCAAACTGT
Organism: Eulemur rufifrons; assembly: GCF_041146395.1. Taxonomy (NCBI): domain Eukaryota; kingdom Metazoa; phylum Chordata; class Mammalia; order Primates; family Lemuridae; genus Eulemur; species Eulemur rufifrons. The sequence continues at coordinate 97,866,885 of NC_090990.1, forward strand.
CACTTTACACAGACCATGTGATCTTATATCTACAAAACCCCAAAGACTCCACCAAGAGACTCCCAAAATTGATAAATAAATTCAACAAAGTCTGAGGTCACACAATGAGTAGCATTTCTATATATCAATAACATCAAGCTGAAAGTCAAATCAAGGACTCAATAACATTCAGAATAGCTACACAGAAAATAAAATACCTAGGAATATATTTAATCAAGGAGGTAAAAGATCTCTACAAGGAGAACTATGAAACACTGAGGAAAGTAGTCACAGATGTCATGAACAAATGGGAAAATATATCATGCAGATAGATCAATAGAATCAACATTGTTAAAATGTCTATGCTACCCAAAGTGATTTACACATTCAATGCAATCCCCATCAAAATACCAACGGCATACTTCACAGATCTAGAAAAAATTATCATATTCTCTGTTGGGAACCAGAAAAGACCTGAATAGCCAAAGCAATCCTAAGCAAAAAGAGAAAAGCTCAAGGCTTCAAATTACCATATTTCAAATTATATTAAAAGGCTATATAGGAACCAAGACAGCATGGTATTGGTACAAAAACAAAGACTTAGACCAATGGAACAGAAAAGGGAACCCAGATATAAAACCATTTATATATAGCCAACTAATCTTTGACAAAGAAGACAACAATTTACACTAGGGAAAAGAAGCCCTATTCAATAAATGGTACTGTGAAAATTGAATAGCCACATGCAAAAGAATGAAACAGGACCCCTGTTTCTTAGTACTCCCAAAATTTAATTCAAGATGGATAAAAGACTTAAATCTAAGGCATGAAACCATAAAATTCTAGAAAAAAAATATAGGGAAAACTCTTCTAGATATCAGCCTAGGCAACGAATTTATGACTAATATCCAATGGCAATTACAGCAACAACAAAAATAAACACATGAGGTTTGATTAAATTAAAAGGCTTCTGTACAGCTAAGGAAATAATCACCAGAGTAAATAGACAACTTACAGATTTGGAGAAAATATTCACAATCTACATATCCAAACATGATAAATATCTAGAGTCCACAAAGAACTCAAACAAATCAACAAGGTAAAAACAAATAACCCCATTAGAAGGTAGGCAAAAGACATGAACAGAAGTTTTACAAAAGAAGATAGACAAATGGCCAAGAAACACATGAAAAAATGTTCACCATCATTAATCATCATAGAAATGCAAATTAAAATCACAATGAGATATCATTTTACTCCTGTTAGAATGGCCATTATTAAAAATTCCAAAAAAAAAAAAAAAATACACGATGGTGCAGATGCAGAGAGAAAGGAATGCTTATACAGTGTCAGTGGGATCTCAAATTAGCACAGCCCCTATGGAAAACAGTATGGACATTTCTTAAAGAACTAAAAGTAGATCTACCATTCGATCCAATAATCCCATTGCTGGGTATCTACCCAAAGGAAAAGAATAATTCAGAATTACAAAGATGTGGAATCAACCCAAGCACCCATCAATATATAAGTGGATCAACAAAATGTGGTATACATATACTAAGAAGTAATACTCAGCTATCAAAAGTATGAATTAATGCCTTGTGCAATAATAAGGATGGCATTGGAGACCATTATCCTAAGGAAAATATCTCAAAAATGGAAAAACAAACATGACATGTACTCTCTAATGTTGGATCTAACCCATGGGCACACAGTCATTGGAAATCAAATATGGTGGAGGGGAAGGAGGAGAGGGGCAAAAATCCACACAACTGGTACAATGAACACTACTGGGTTGATGGCCACATTTATAGCCCTGATTCAAGGCATGTAACAAAACCATTTGCACCACCTTAATATTTTGAAATAAAAAAAGAAGAAAGTCATTTTAATTTTATAAAAAAAGTAATTAAAAAATAAATTTCCTGTCTAATAAATTTCAAAAAATCAGAGGCAAACTCAACATCACAGATGATATGGCAAAGTCCATACATCCTGTAACTTTTCCCTGCCACCTAACTCATGGTTAAAACAGACATAGATTTGTACAGTTGGACTATGGACTCTTATAAAAACTGCTCCCTGAACAAAGTTACAGGTGCTCCCCTGGGTTATATTTTCCTCTGTGCCTGCCAACCTCAGATGGAGCATTCTGTTTGGGAATATGGGGTCCTTGTGTGTTTGTTCAAAATAGCAATCTAAGCTGGAAAAACCCAACTTCTGACACATGATAGGGTTGCCCAAGACACCCTGCCAGAAAGAAAAAGCAACAGCTGGCTCCATTCTGTTGTCTGTGTCTTTATACCCAACAGAGGCATATATGTCCCAGAAAATAGTACACAGCTTGTCATAGTTAACAATACAGCCTGAACCATCTAAGAACAATAAGATTCACTAAACTCACTGGCCAAGGTGGTGATGGATAACTGAATAGCTCTCAATTATGTGCTGAAAGAACTGGGTGGTATTTGTGTTATGGCCAATACCTCTTGCTATGTATATATCCACAATTCAAGGAAGGTAGAAACCAAGATAAAGATCCACGCACGAGCAGAATGATTGTCACCTGAACACCCAGTTCCCCAAAATTCATTTTTTACCTCTTCAGTTGCCTTAATCTAGGCACTTGGGGGTTTCTGGATGAGAACTACCCTCCGTGAAGAACTGGCCATCCTCCTGTGTCAGGTTATAGTGACCCTGGTAAAGTAGTGTCTCAGAATAACAGAGGATCTTTGAATAAACTGCATCAGTACTGTTGTGCAGGGGCCCATCAGCCCCAATTCCAACCCCAAATCAAGGTGGGTGAAGGTCCTACTGGATTTGATATGCTTTGTCTGCTGTTTTAGTGGCCAGACAAGGGTTGGATGTGGACTGTTGGGAAAGGCAGTCTTATGCATATGGTCTCTCAACTCCCACACTTGATCACGTAAGAATAGGCTTTAAGCCTGGAACACTTTCTCACCGAAAGATAAAGAGCACACACAGCCTGTGTCAGACTTATCACCTTGTGTGGGAATATCTTTCTCTGTTTCAGACTCAATGTATGCTCCTCTGTTCTGGTTAGGAATGTGCATGGATCACCCTCAAGCACATTCCAGTTTTCAGTGTTTCCAAGGGAGAGGGGATTGGGGTCCTTCTGCCACAGCACGAGAGGTCCTGCCCTGCATTGTCTGCCAGGAGAGACCTGCTAGCCATGAGGGACTGATGTACACTATTGAAGCCGGTTTGCTCTGTCTCTTCTCTGTGTAAGTAAAGCATTGTTCTGTGCAGTTCTTGATTGTGTTGTGTTTTATTTGGCAATTCTGATACCAAGATTCAGAAGTGTTTGGATGTCTATTCCTGGTGGTTGGCATGGTGATGATCTTTGCTGTCCTCCATGTAGTTGAAGCCCTCTCCTGGCATTTGTAACAGAGTCACGATGGTCTGCTCAACAGTGACTATAATGATTAACTCTAGTGCCCCATTTTTAGCTGGTAATTATATAGATAATTATTGTTGGTAAACAATCTCTCCTGTATTTGTTTTGATATATGCTTTTTTGTATTTACTTTGCTTATTATTTCCTGTGTTTAGCCTTTCCTGCTTATACAAATAAATATACATATAAATGAACCTATAATTAATAGAAAGGTTTGTATACATAACACTCCTATTTGTTAAAACTGATAAAAATTAAACATATACTATAATATTCAAACATCTTTTGCTTTGAAACTAAACACCTTTACTTCAAATTTTGAGAATCACTATTGTTCTTCATTTGAGGAATGTTTGCAGCCTAGATTTTTCTTGACACAAGAAGTGGAACCATCTCCTCTAAAGGAAATTCTCTATTCCTTAAATGCATAATCTGGGTGTTAGGGCACATACCTATCACATTTAGTGGTAAGCAAAGGTGTCAATACTAGTGTTTTAGGATAATTTTAAGAGTGACAGAGGTTGAGAACATATTTTAGGTCCTCTTAAAAAATTGAATTTAAATTGAGTTCATGTGAAACCTTTGAAACCTGTGCGATGTAATGTATTGTTATCACTTAACTTGCTAATCTGACCAGCCAATTGAAACTGAAGGAAAAGTTGTTAAAAGATTCTTGCTGATTTTCCTGAGTTCTAAATAGATTCTTGTTATCAGTCCTTTATCTGATGTGTAGTATGCAAATATTTTTTCCCATTCTGTAGGTGGTCTGTTTATTCTCATGACTGTTTCTTTGGCTGTGCAGAAGCTTTTTAATTTGATCAGGTCCCATTCATTAATTTTTGTTGCTGCTGTGATTGCCTTAGGGGTCTTCTTCAAAAAATCTTTACCTAGGCCAATGTCTGTAAGAGTCTTTCCTACATTTTCTTCTAGAATTCTGATTGTATCACGCCTAAGGTTTAAGTCTGTTATCCAGCGTGATTTTATTTTTGTGAGAGGTGAAAGCTGTGGGTCCTGTTTCAGTCTTCTACAAGTGGCTAACCAATTCTCCCAGCACCATTTATTGAATAGGGATTCTTGTCCCCAGAGTATATTCTTTCCTGCTTTGTCAAAAATTAGGTGACTATATGAGGATGGTTCTATATTTGGATTTTCTGTTGTGTTCCACTGGTCTGTGTCCCTGTACTTGCGCCAATACCAGGCTGTTTTAAGAACCACAGCCTTGTAGTATAGTTTGAGGTCTGGCAAATTAATACCTCCCATTTTGTTTTTGTTGCTTAAAATTGCTTTTGCTATACGGGGTCTTCTCTAGTTCCATACAACGTGTATAATTATTTTCTCTACATCTGTGAAGAATGATGTTGGTAATTTAATAGGGATTGCATTGAATCTGTAGATCACTTTGGGTAGTATAGACATTTTAACAATGTTGCTTCTTCCGATCACAATTCACAATAGCAAAGATGTGGAAACAACCCAAATGCCCATCAATACATGATTGGATTAGTAAGCTGTGGTATATGTATACCATGGAATATTACTCAGCTATAAGAAATAATGAAGATACGACATCTCTATGGTTCTCCCGGAGAGAGTTGGAACCCATTATATTAAGTGAAGTATCCCAAGAATGGAAAAACAAGCATCACATGTACTCACCAGAAAATTGGTTTCCCTGATCATCACCTAAATACACATCTGGGAATGACACCAATCGGATATCAGACTGAGGTGGGGGGTGGGGGAGGGGATGGGTGTATGTCTACCAATGAGTGCATTGCGCACCGTCTGGGGAATGGTAACGCTTGAAGGTGCTGACTCGGGAAGGGGGGGGTGGGGAAGGGAGGGATATATACCTACATGATGGGTGCAACGCGCACTATCTGGGGAACAGACACGCCTGGAGCTCTGACTTGGGGAGAAAGGCGGTACATGGGCAACGTATGTAACCTGCAATTCTGTATCCCCCATAACAATAAGATGAAATAAAAAAAATAAAAAAATAAAAAGATTCTTTATTGAATCCCAAGAGGCAGGTGAGAGTGAGACTCTAATGTTATTGTACATGAGAGGCTTTAAGAGACTAAACACAAGCAAAGCAGCTTCTGGAACTAGGTATCAAATGAGGCAGAAAACTAAGCATCAATCCACACCCATACTTCTGCATGGAGTATCCCTCCATAAAGACACCTGAGGACTAGTCACAAGGTTTGGGAGAAAAAGGTGGTAGCAACCCTTGGTATAGATATCATTTTCTCACCCTGTGTACCAGCAAATATGAAGCTAGTCCAACCACCACTGTGGAAAGAAGATAGTTGGCAAATGGAAGCATAAACTGGAGAGAAACAAACAAAGCAGGGGTTACTTGGTAACTCATTCTGAAAAACTAGGTTTTGAACACAAGTGAAGCATACTTTTTTTATTATTATTTCCGCTTATTACGGGGGTACAAAAGTTCAGGTTACATACGTTGCCCATGTACCGCCCATCCCCCCGAGTCAGAGCTCCAAGTGTGCCCATTCCCCAGATAGTGTGCATCGCACTCATCATGTAGTTTTACCCCCATCCCCTCCCCCCACCCCCACCTCCCCGAGTCACCACCTTCAAGAGTGACCATTCCCCAGATGGTACGCAACACACTCATCATGTAGGCATACACCCATCCCCTCCCCCAACCGCCCACCTCAGTCTGATATCCAATTGGTATCATTCCCAAACGTGCATTTAGGTGATGATCAGGGAAACCAATTTTCTGGTGAGTACATGTGATGCTTGTTTTTCCATTCTTGGCATACTTCACTTAACAGAATGGGTTCCAACTCTCTCCAGGGGAACCAAAGAGATGTCATATCACCGTTATTTCTTATAGCTGAGTAATACTCCATGGTATACATATACAATTTACTAATCCATTCATGAATTGATGGGCATTTGGGTTGTTTGCACATCTTTGCAATTGTGAATTGTGCTGCTATAAACATTCGGGTACAGGTGTGTTAACTTTGTACTAGTGCAGATAAACAGATTGAGATCATTGTGGTTTGGGTATAGATACAATCTTGCCCCATTTTGTAGTCACAGATGGCAAAGCCAGGTGACACTTACGCTTAAGAGCTCATATTTTTCAGAAATCCACTTTATTGAGGATTGATTTTTATGTAAAATTCTGTACATATTTAATGTATATAACTCAATGAATTTGGGAATAAGTATACACCCATGAAAACATTACCACTATCATGGCTATACATATAACCATAACTTCCCAAAAGTTCCTCTCATCTATTCATTATAACAGTAGTAACAGTATGTGTGAGTGTGTGTGTGTGATAAGAACACTTCACATAAGACCTACTCTCTTGGCAAATTTCAAATGTGCAATAGAGTATGTTTAGCTATAGGCACTATGCTATATAGTATATTTATCATGCATAACTGAAACTTTGTACCCGTTTACTGTAATATCTCCATTTCCTCCTCCCCCCCCCCCAGCCTCTGGCAACCACTGTTCTATTCTCTCCTTCTAAGAACTCATCTCCTTTTGCCTAACAATGTTTGTACATGTATTCACAATGCTGCAATGACTTTTAATCCTTGTACAATGGCCTGTAAGGTCTCTTTGTCATATGACCTCAACTCACCAGCCTCATCTCTTATGACACTCCCTATCGCTCACTACAATCCAGCTGCATTGGAATTCTTACAGTTTTTAGAAGACAGCCAGTCTAATGCTACTTTTATACGTACTGCCTTTTCCTACAATGCTCTTGTCCCACATACTGCATGGCTTGTTTCTTGTTGCTGCTTTAGTTCTCTTGTGAAAAGTCATCTCACAGAACTGCCTAAAATACCTACTAGTTATGTGACCTTTGTCATCCCCTCTATAAAATGGAAATTATCATATCTGCTCAGGATTGCTATGAAGATTACATGAGTTATATGTATAAAGTATGGAGAAGAGTGGCCAATAGTAGCTTTCATTCAAATTATTTTTATTATTTAATCATCTATAGCCATAAAATCATAATTCTCTTATTTGCTGTCATAATTGAGCTGATGCTCAATATGTGATCATTATCACATTATTGATAAGAGGATCAGTACATTTTTGTTAGTGATGCTCACACTTGGATCAGGATCATGGAGGAGGGAATGGGATGTAGGAGAACTTATAACAGAGGCTTTGGTCACTTCCTATTCAGCAAGAACGATGAAGCAAACAGGAATAAAATTTTGATCTTCAGGAAATAATAAAATGATGGATCATTTAAAGAAGAAAATGAGGATGAGAAAATGATAAATGAAGAAATATTAGGAATCAGTTTTAATTCCTTAAGGGCAAAGTCTAAGTTCCAGAAATCCATAGGTACCTTCTGTGGGTAACCCGAAGCAGCCCTGTGCCTTTAACCACACCTCTTCCCTTGAACACAGGCTCCAGAGCAGGTGCTGTATATTTATCGTTCTTCATTTGCAGGTGATATACCCGGAGGCCTGAACTCCTGTTTAAGTTCATGTTGCTCCACTTAGCCTAGTCTTTCATAGACTCACCTTACCTCATTCATTAGATATAAGATACCAGACAGGCATTCTCCAAGGCCATGGTTTATCCAGGGCCTGTTGCTGTCATGCTCTTCTGAGCTTAGGCCCCAGCATATTCTGATCCCATCAGTCCTACTGATTCCTCCCTCCCACAGTTAGTGCCACTCCCAGAGACATTTACTGACCTCTAAGAATACTCCCTCCATCTCTTCTTCCAAACCTACCTTCTATCAATACTACTGTATTTGTGTTCACAACAGGACACAGTAAACTCAAGATCTGAACCTTCAGCAGAGCAGATTACCTTTTTGGTTTTCCATCTGGTGGGAGTGGAAAGTGTCATCCATTCCTAACTATTGAGAAAAATACCCTGGCCCTCTAGAACAGTAAGTATCGTGCTCTAGGGTTCCAGCTGGAATGATATGGTTTACAGTATTAGGTGACACCTCTGCCTTAGAGCAATTTAATTACATTTTTTGCTCTTAAGTACCAGATCTTTACCCAGTTCTGATAAAATTACCCCACCTAAATGTCTACAATGCAAGAATAACCCAGAGTTTTTCTGACACTGTGTGGACCAATATTTAAACTTCCCCAAATCCTGTTGAGCTGGTATCTTGCAAAATGGTCTCCTGTCCTCAGGCTCTTTTTGAACTCTTCCATGCCAATTTATGGGAAGAACCAATGTATATGTTCACATAGCCCATATCAGTCCTTCAGAGGAGGCATATCTTGTGCCTCACCCAAATGTATGATCACTTCTCAACTACGGTACCCTCTCAGATGTTGAATTAGAATGCATTAAGCTATTTTGTTCAGAAGCCTAGAGTTTTTTGAAAATCACTAGGCAACACTCATCTTTCCCTACGAGATTCCATGTACAGCAGACAAGAAACCGAAAGCTGCACTTTGTGGCTCACTGAGCTTGCCTCTTATAGTACAGAGAATCTGAAAAGATGCTCTGGGATTTCTCCCTCCTTCCTAAGTTCATATCTGTATCTTAGAATCTTGCCATACTTGTAAAGGCAATAATTTGAAGGAAGGAGAGAACTAAGAGTGACAATTCTACCATATTTGCACAACATCAATGATGCACCTGCATTTTCAGTGACACCAGCACTTTAGAAATATACTAGTACCTGAAACTCTGACCTATCAGACAGACTGATGTCACTAAAATCTCTTTGGCAAGTCAAAGTTTAATATCCTTTGTGTATTAAAAAAATATTTTTAATTACCCACTATATGTTAGGCTGTCCTCTAGACACTGGGATACAAATGTGATCAGAATAGATAAAATCTAGGATATTACAGTGCTTATATTTTAGATGAGAAAGGCATTAAAAACATAATGAATAAGGTAATTTTAAATAAATTAAATATTCAGGATAATGAAAGAATATTGGACACTGAGGTGAAGTGTGATACTTTAATTAGACTAATCATCAAATATCTGTCCAGGGAGGTGACACTGGAGCTGAGAAGTTCAACATAACTGAGGGACAGAATGAAAATTAGCATCACAGAGCATAATATGTAATGGCAGAAAGATCAGACACACTGACAGAGAAGTCAGTGTAGCCATATCAAGGGTTCAAATGACATGAGCATGTCTAGAAGCCTGTGGACTAGATTCACTTTGGCAAGGAAGAGAGGGAGGGCAGGCATGAAGGCTCCCCTGTACAGTTCATGGCCTGGGAGCACAGGTGTTGAGTCTTTATTTTTGCCCCTTTTTCATTGATATTTGAAATGACAACCTTAACACCATTGAAATACCATTCCTGTGTTTAAATTTCAGTTGTTTCATGGACCATACAGACCTGTCAAAACACAGGGTGCCGTAGAAAGAAGTGTGGGCTTCTATAAATTTGCTCATTGCCATCAAATTATATTTTTAATTGAATGTAATATTATTATCTCTGTGTTAAAAAATGTTCACATATCTTGAAGTACATTCACATATTCATTTTTTCATTCATTAAATATTTATTGAGCACTTACTATATGCTAGACATTTTACTAAGAACTGAAAATGTAATGATAGAGCAAAGTAAGAGTATGCAGCAGTTTTATAATACTTATCCTGTAGAGTTTAGCATGAATAAGAAGAATCATACAAATGAATATATAAACATAATTGTCATAAGTCCTGAATTGAGAAGTATACAGTGCTATGATAACAAATGATAACAAAAACAGACCAAGTCAGGGAGGTCAAGGAAGGATTTCCAGAAAGGGACAGACCTGAGATGTGAGAGAAGAGTAGGAGTTACCCTGGAATGAGAACACAGTACACACAGACATCCAATAAACAGAGGGAGTATATTGCATCTGAGGAACTAAAAAATGGCCACAATTCACATGCATTTCATGACACAAAACTTTTCAAATATTGCTAAAAATATGTTTCTCCATTTTAAGAATATCTTGAAAAAATGGACAAAAAATAATTTTGAATATGATCATGCTTTGAATTCCATAATATACTGTAGTGAAAGTTGTCTCATGCCCACATTTAAGTAACATGTTCAGGAGATTTATCACCTGATAAAGACACATCTGCAAATTTCAGACAAACTCAGTAACGGATGTGTCAGAGCTCATTCTTCTATCAAGTTATTGAATTACCAGGTTCCTACGTGCTGGTAAGCCAACACATGCAGAATGACATCCTCTTTGGTAAACTCTGGATAACACGTGATCTCCCTTCTTACCAGCCCACCATGTTAGGCAGATGCAGGCTAACACTTGAGTACTTCACTTATGGTACATGTCCAACCAGAAGGCCTCCAAAGCCATTTGAAACATCCAGATAGACCTCTGCTGAAGTTTTGAAGTTTTCTTGGATCTGTGCATGACACTAAATTCTTAGATAAGTGGGAATGTTCAGAATTCCTGCTAAGACCATGCAGACAAAGAAGTGCTGAAGCAACTCTGATCCCCTAATTTCTCTAGTACAGGGAATTTCAAGAATGGTGGAGTGAGGAGGCTTGGTGATTCATCCTCCCTTGCAAGCAATGATAAGACTGGATAGAATTTTCAAAAACAATCATATCGAGACTCTGGAAATAGAGCAAAGGTATACAACAAATGGAGAAGTATTTATTCTAGAACACTATTCAACCTGGGCAAAGCATAGCTATAAGAACACCTCCTCTATATGCTGAATACCTTCACTGCATTTTACCAGGTCAGGGAAAGCCATGAAAATCAGAAACTTCCCTGTGTGAGGTGGGTAAGCTGATTTAGAGAGGAGTAGGGAAAAAAAAAGAAAAACTACGAGTATCATCAGAAAAAGTCACAAACTGGCAAACACAGAAAAAGTTAAGTTCCCAGGTAATGTGAGGGAATAACACTGGGTGGAGCAAGCAACATACCTGCAGAACAGCCAGAGAATCTAAAGAAAGATCTTGCAAATAAGATGTCTATGGTCAACCTTGAGAAGCTCCCAGGTGCTCTTCACAGTCTGGAAGGATGTCCACATGTGCAAGGCTGCACACAAGCTCAAAAGGAGACCAGAAATGACCATCCCCAGCTTTCTGCAAGTTTCTGTATGAGCGTGAGGGTTATGTAAGTCCTGTGAGGAGGCACAAAAAGTGGTGCAGAAAGTAAAAGTCAGGGGAGACTTGGAAATTTCCTGAACTTAGAATGGATTCACAAACCTAAAGATCTACAGGCAAAGGGTAGAATACTTACTTGCTCAAAGTGTTTGGGCACAACCTCTTACCAATCACAGTGTGACCACTAAGCTATGTTGACATAGGGGTGTTCTCTAAGAAATGAGACATTTTGGAAAAACAAGATTTTTTAAAAAAATTTTCAGAGTTATCAGCAACTGCACCATGTGAAGGAGTCAGATTGTACAGAATTAGTGCAGGCAAGTCATTAAACATAGAAACAAACAAAGCTCAACACCAATAACTATGAAAGAATCAGAATCAATATGTTATCTATGATATCCATTTTTCACTTAGAAAAAAAGAGGTATGGAAATAAAGAGGGAAGTGTGACTATACCCTGAAAGAAAAAAAGGAAGTCAATAGAAACTGCCTTTGACATTGCTCACATTTTAGACTTAGCTGAAAGACTTCAAAGCTCCCATTACATACCTTCAAAGAACAAAGCCTACATTGAAGAATAAAAGGAAACACCAGTGAAACATTAAACAAAGAATATTGTTAAAAACACATTATTTTTATTAAAAAAAAAAAAAAAAAGAAGTCATAGACATCCCTGAGGGTGAAGAAGAAAATACATAAGGGTTGGAAAACCCATCTGACGTAATAATTGAGGAAAATTTCTCTGACCTTGATAGAAATCTAGGTATCCAGGTACAAGAAGCTCAAGGACACCCGGGAGATTCATTCATGAAGAGGCAATCACCACAAAACATATTTATCCAAATGGCCAAAATAAACATAAAAGAGGCTCTCTTATGAGTCATAAGGAGAAAGCAGCAAGAAACTTACAAATAAAAACTCATCAGTCTAACTACAGACTTCTCAACTGAGAACTTACAAGCCAGAAAGAGTTAGGGCCCCATCTTCAATCTTCTTAAACAGAATAATAGCCAGCCTTTAATTTTGGACCCTGCAAAACTAAGTTTCTTATAGGACAGAGAAATAAAGACTATTGCAGACAAACAAACCATGAGGGAATTTGTCAAGACCAGACCTTCCCTGCAAGAAGTACTCAAACTGCATTTTACACGAATCAGCACAATAGAAACCCACCATTGTAAAATCATCCAAAAGTTAAAGCTCAGAGCCCAGATACCAAATGCCTCAGGAGGTAAAAGAAAGCAATAAATTTCTACTCAACAGGATAAATAAAAATCCACCCCCTTATCAATTTTTTAATAAATGTGAATACTTGAACCCCCCCTACTCCAGAGACATAGGCTGGCTGAATGAATCAAAAAATACACCAAAAGTGGTGTCTAAGAGACTGAGACACTCTGTAGAACCTCCCATAGAGTCCTGGGGTGAAGAAGAAAAAAATTGGAATTTGAACCCTGCATAGAAAGTGAACTCCTGGTAAACACCATGGACTTTAGGTTACAACCACAAAATCTTATTTAATATATGCCAAAGTTGTATACCCTAAGAGTAAAAGTGACTCATAAACAGAAAAAACAGCAATTAAAATACATAAAAATTATAACATAGGTTTAAATAATTGCAATTACTGAATTGATTAAGATCAGCTATCATCACTAGCCCCAATCATAACTGCCAAATTGAGCAGTATAAATAATAAATAAATCAAAATAAATGTCATGTGTTTAAATTTATTTAAAATGTTACAATTACTTTATAAAGTAAACTTAAATACATGACAACTGTAGCACATTAGTCAGAGGAAGGATAAATGAAAATAAAGTATCATAAGATAATTGCACCAGCAAGAAATATAACATTAACTCAGAATTTAATGAGTTTCAAATCATGTATAAGTTTCTAGCATAATCAATAAAATAGTAAAATATCATAAAAATGCCAATAAATGGGAAATGGTGTAATTAAAAATGTTTAATCCCACAAGCATTTTACCAAGCAACTACTAAATATATTCTATTTTCTTTTCATCAGCACATGGAACACTCTCCAAGACTGATCATATCTTAGGCCAAAAAATGTGTCTCAAAAAATTCAAGAAAATATAAATCATACCATGTATCTTCTCAAACCACAATGGAATAAAAATAGAAATCAAATCCAGCAGAAACACTCAATTCTAAAAATTCATGGAAATTAAACGACCTGATGCTGAACAATCATTGAGTCAATAATGAAATTAAGATGAAAATCAAAAGATTCTTTGAATTGAATGACAAAGTTGTCACAGGCTACCAAAATCTATGGGATTCAGTCAAAGCATTACTAATGGTAAAATTGATAGCTTTAATGCCCACATAAAAAGGTCAGAAAGATCACAAATGAACAACTTAATGTCATATCTCAGGGAACTAGAAAATATAGAGCAAACAAAACCCAAATCCAGCAGAAGAAAAGAAATAACTAAGGTCAGAGCGGAACTAAATGAAATGCAAACAAACAAACAAAAAAACAATATAAAGGATCAATGAAAGAAAAGGTTTGTTCTTTGAAAAGATAAACAAAATTGATATACCTCTTGATAGATTAACCATGAATAGAAGAGAAAGAACCCAAATAAGCTAAGTCAGAAATGAAAAAGGAGATATTTCAACTGATATCACAGACATAAAAAATATCATCTCTGAATACTATGAAAATCTCTATGCACATAAGATCAAAAACCTAGAGGAAATGGAGAAATTCCTGGAAACACACCTCCCAATACTCAATCAGGAAGAAAGAGAACTCCTGAACAGACCAATAACAAGCAATGAGATTGAAGCAGTAATAAAAAAAGTTTCCAACAACGACAAAAAATTCTGTGGACCAGATGGATTCACAGCCAAATTTTAAAAACCTACAAAGAGCTGGTACACATACTACAGAAATTATTTCATTACATCATAAATGAGGGCATCCTTCCCAACTCATTCTATGAAGCTACTATCACCTTAATAACAAAGCCAGAAAGAACACAACCCAAAAAGGTAAACCACAGATCAATGTTCCTTATGAATAAAGATGTAAAAATCTGGAGGAGAAAAAGATGGCGGAGTGGTGGTGACTGCCTGGATCTGCGCTCTCGGTGAGGAAGTCATCGATCCGGACCTGCCACAACGCTAGAGGACCGCTCCCACACAGGAACAGTGGTGTGAATCCACGGAGAATCAGCGTGGGACAAACAGAGCGAGTGAGGTCTGAGGTGAACGAAAATTAGGATCGCGGGATTCTGCAGAACGCGGGACAGACGGTAGCCAGTGGAGCGCGGGTCGGCTACACCCACCCCCAGCTGGGGCGGGTGCAGCCTCTTGGGAAAGCTGCTAGCTCTCCTCAATGACCTCCGCTCCCAATTGAATAGAGCCCTGCCTCAGGCCAGGGCAGAATCACTGAGGGATACGTGGGGCATTGCACACAGGAGGCTTTTTTGGGAAAATACCTTAGAACCTGGGGGCTCTCAGCTGAGACAGCGCATGGCGAGGAGGGACGGATCTGCACCAGGGTGGAAAAACACAAAAGATTCCCGGACAGCAAATAGTGTTGTACCCCGTGCTGCCTTTTTTGGCAGTTCTCCAGCGGGTCACCCCCGGTGCGCGTCCTTGCAGGCCAGCCCCCCGGCAGTGGCGGTCTCTGCCTGCCGGGGAGCCGGTCCCCTCCAGCCCCGGAGCTCTGTGGCGCCATCTTGAAAGCAAGGGCGAAACCGCTCGGGAGCCATAAAGTGCTGAGCGGCTCTCTCTGCCCGGCGCCCTCCGCTGGTCTCTGAACCAACGCCAGGAGGGTGGGATATGCATGAGCACGCTGGGTAGCCAATAAAGGGTGAACAGCTTGAAGCCTGGGGGAACTCCGCTGGCGCCATGCTCAGCGTGAAGGGGCAGAGCTGCGCTAAGTCATAAAAAAAAAAAGAAGAAGAATAGGCTCGCCGAACTATATATTTTATTCTTGGTGAATTTTTTCTGGGTTTGTTTTTTTTTTTTTTTTTTTTTTTTTGCGGCAGCTCACGAGCCGGACAGCCTCAGAGGGCACCTTTGCCCTCCGGGCCTCTGGCTACTGCGCCTTTTTGAGCGCGGAGCCTGGATTCCCACTACCCTCGGAGCTGTGCAGGCGCGCAGAGGCCATCTTGAAATCCACTGTGAAACCGCACGGGACCCAGCCAGGCGGGCATGAAGGGGCGGAGCTGAGCTAAGGCGTAAAAACAAAAACATTGAATGGCCGCTCGGGACCCAGCTGAGCGGACGTGAAGGGGCGGAGCTGCGTTAAGGCATAAAAAAAAAAACACTGAGTCGCCGAACTATATACTTCAGATTTGTGTAACTTTCCTCTTTGCGGTGTGGTGTGGTGCTGTGTAGTTTGTTTTTGTTCGTTTTTGTTGGTGTTTCTGGTGTTTTTGATTTGGTTTTTTGTGTTTCTTTTCTTTTTTTTTTTCTTTTTCTTTTTCTTCTTTTTTTTTCCTTTCTCTTTCTTTTTCTTTTCTTTCTTTCCTCTTCTTTTCTTTTCTCTTTTTCTTTCTTCTCTCTTTTCACCTTCTAACTGGGGACCCATGGTGAGCTTCGGAACGGGCCAGGCCCCTGGCTCTGGTACATACCGGATCCTGAACAGTCACCCCCAGCACCGGCAATATGCGGGTGCGCAATCGCCACCTTAAGGCCCACAGCCAAGTCACTGCAGAGCAATAGAGTACGAAGAGGCTCCCTGGACAGTCCTGTCCCCTGGTCCACGGACCTTATATAGGGGCCCCACCCATGTGTAAACACTGAATACATCTCCAGAAGCAAGAGTGTGGAACCTGATCCCTGGGGACATTGGGCCAAGGCAGACTTTTGCCCTTGGGAGCTGCAGGAACTGGGGTGCTGAGCGAGTGAGGGCTCTGTCCTCTCCCCATAGCTAGTATCTTTCCTGTGGATAGAGACAGAAACCTCCCCTATAGAGGAAGAACCAAAGGGAAACAAAAAAACAAACAAACAAAGAGAATTTGGGTCTACTACTAGTGTGGACCCTGCCTGCCTTCTGAAAGACCACAACACAGTGTCCTAACTTGCCAAAGCGGTCTTGGATCACCCTAATCCTCTAGGATTGGACCCATCAGAAGCAGTCCCCCAACTGAAATACAAAAATCTCTAAACAATACACAACAGTCTCCCCCTCTTGCCAAAAGAAGCAACGTACCTAGACTGCTTCACAGCCTAAGAATAGAGCACAAAGAGTGCTGTTAATCAGACTAAATCTATAAGAAAAGATCGAACGATAAATCTAGATGGGAAGGGCCCAGCAGAAAAACACGGAGAGCACAAACAATCAAACGGAAAGCTCATCCCCAAAGAGAAATACCAGCTCACAACCATTTGACACAAAGCAGACTCAAAACACCAACATGTCACAGGAAGAATTCCAATTATGGATTATAAACAAGCTGAATAATATACAAGAATCAATGGATAAACAACACAAGGAAAACACAAAAAAAAATACAGGATTTGGAGGAAAAATTCACTAAAGAAATTGAAATATTGAAGAAAAACCAAACTGAACTCCTAGAAGTGAAGAATTCACTCAGAGAGCTACAAAACATTGTGGAAAGTCTCAAGAGCAGGGTAGATCAAACAGAGGAAAGAATCTCAGAAATTGAAGATAACTCCTTCCAACTAAACAAGTCAGTCACAGAGATAGATCAAAGAAATAAGAGAAACGATCAGAGTCTTCAAGAAATGTGGGATTATGTGAAGAAACCTAACTTGAGAGTTATTGGCATTCCTGAGGGTGAAGAAGATAATAAGCAAGGGTTGGACAAGCTATTTGAAGACATAATCGAGGAAAATTTTCCAGGCCTTGCCAATACTCTAGACATACAGATTCAAGAAGCTCAAAGGACTCCTGGGAGATTCATAGCAAATAGGAAAACACCATGCCACGTGGTCATCAGGCTGACCAAAATATCCACTAAAGAGTCCCTTCTCCGAGCTGTAAGGAGAAAGAAACAAGTAACTTACAAAGGAAAACCCATCAGAATCACGCCAGATTTCTCAGCTGAAACCATACAAGCAAGAAGAGGTTGGGGCCCCATTTTCACGCTTCTGAAACAGAATAATGCCCAGCCTAGAATCTTCTACCCAGCTAAGCTAAGTTTTCTATATGAAGGAGAAATTAAGACATTCTCAGATAAACAAAGGTTGAGGGAGTTCACCAAGACAAGACCAGCACTCCAAGAAGTACTCAAAAGAGAATTACACACGGATCAGCACAAGAAACATCCACGAATGTAAAACTACTCAAGAGCTAAAGATGAAATTCCAGATACCACAATGGCTCAGGAGAGAAAACATCGCAATGAAGTTCTACCCAACAAGCTGAACAAAAAACTGTCTCACTTATCAGTTTTCTCAATAAATGTGAATGGCTTGAATTCCCCGCTCAAGAGACATAGACTGGCCCAATGGATAAAAAAACGCAATCCAAGTATCTGCTGTCTTCAAGAAACTCACCTAACCTGCAAAGATACATTTAGACTGAAAATAAAAAGGATAGAAATCAATATTTCAAGCAAACGGTAACCAAAAGAAAGATGGCGTGGCAATCGTAATTTCCATTAACTTAGCTTTCAAACCAACAAAAATAATAAAAGACAAAGATGGCTACTACACACTGGTTAAAGGCACAATTCATCAAGAAGCCATGACTATACTCAATATATATGCACCCAACCTAGGTGCACCTAGATTCATAAAGCAAACCCTACTAGATCTCAACCAAATGATAGATAACAATACTGTAATAGCTGGAGACTTTAACACCCCACTGACAGTACAGGACAGATCCTCTAAACAGAAAATAAACAAAGACATAATGGACCTAAATAGAATGCTAGAAAAAATGGGCATGGCTGACATCTATAGGACATTCTACCCAAAGTTTACAGAATATACATTCTTCTCATCAGCTCACAGGACATTCTCTAAGATTCACCATGTCCTAGGACATAAAGCATGTCTTAAAAAATTCAAAAAAATAGAAATTATGCCATGCATCTTCTCAGATGACAGCGGAATAAAATTAACAATAATCACAAACAGAAACCCTCACTCTTACTCAAGTCATGGAAGCTAAATTACTTTCTCCTGAATAATTATTCTATAAAGGAAGAAATCAAGATGGAAATCAAAAACTTCTTTGAATTAAATGACAATGGAGATACAACTTATCAAAATCTCTGGGACACAGCTAAAGCAGTCCTGAGAGGAAAATTCATATCCATAAATGCCTATATCAAAAAGACAGAAAACATGCAAATAGACAACCTAATGAATAGACTCAAAGAGCTGGAGAAAGAAGAATAGAAAAACCCCAAACCCAGCAGAAAGCGAGAAATTACTAAGATCAAATCAGAATTAAATGAAAAGGACAACAAAGAAACTATAAGGGAAATCAATAAAACAAAAAGTTGGTTCTTCGAAAACATAAACAAAATTGACACACCCCTGGCTAGACTAACCAAGACCACAAAACTAAAATCTCTAATAACCTCCATTAGGAACATGAAAGGAGAAATCACAACCGATGCTACAGAGATACAAGATACCATCTATGAATTGTACAAAAATCTTTATGCACACAAACTGGAGAACGTGGAGGAAATGGACAAATTTTTAGAAACACATAGTCTTCCCAGGCTCAACCAGGAAGAAATAGAGTACCTGAACAGACCAATATCAAGAACTGAAATCGAAACAGCAATAAAAAACCTTCCCCAAAAGAAAAACCCTGGTCCAGATGGGTTCACACCTAAATTTTACCATACATACAAAGAAGAACTGGTGCCCATCCTACATCAACTATTCTCCAATATTGAGAAGGATGGAATTCTCCCCAACACGTTCTACCAAGCCAATATAACATTGATACCAAAACGAGGAAAGGACGCAACAAAAATAGAGAACTACAGACCAATTTCTCTCATGAATATAGATGCAAAAATTTTCAATAAAATACTAGCAAATCGAATCCAAGTACTTATCAAAAAAATAATCCACCATCACCAAGTGGACTTCATCCCAGAGATGCAGGGGTGGTTCAACATACGTAAATCTATAAATGTAATTCACCACATAAATAGAAACAAAAACCAAAACCATATGATCCTCTCATTAGATGCAGAAAAAGCATTTGACAAAATTCAACACCCTTTTATGATAAAAAGGCTTAACAAATAGGCGTAGATGGAACCTACCTAAAAATGATACAAGCCATATATGACAAACCCACAGCCAACATCATTCTGAACAGGGAAAAATTGAAAGCACTCCCACTTAGAACTGGAACCAGACAGGGCTGCCCACTGTCCCCATTACTTTTAATCATAGTATTGGAAGTCCTTGCAAGAGCTATCAGGCAAGAGAGCAAAATCAAGGGAGTCCAAATAGGGAAGGAAGAGATCAAACTCTCACTTTTTGCTGATAATATGATGCTATATCTGGAAACCCCCCAGGATTCAACCATGAGACTCCTGGAATTGATTAACGAATATACCAAATTCTCTGGCTACAAAATTAATATACACAAATCAGAGGCATTCCTATATGCCAATAACAGTCAATCGGAAAACCAAATTAAAAACTCAATACCCTTCAAAATAGCAAGAAAATAAAATATCTAGGTATATACCTAACTAAAGAGGTAAAGGACCTCTATAAGGAAAACTATGAAACACTGAGAAAAGAAATAGCAGAACTTGCAAATAGATGGAAAAATATACCATGCTCATGGATCGGAAGAATCAACATTGTTAAAATGTCTATACTACCCAAAGTGATCTACAGATTCAATGCAATCCCTATTAAATTACCAACATCATTCTTCACAGACATAGAGAAAATAATTATACACTTTGTATGGAACCAGAGAAGACCCCGTATAGCAAAAGCAATTTTAAGCAACAAAAACAGAATGGGAGGTATTAATTTGCCAGACCTCAAACTATGCTACAAGGCTGTGGTTCTTAAAACATCCTGGTACTGGCACAAGTACAGGGACACAGACCAGTGGGACACAAGAGAAAATCCAAATATAGAACCAACCTCATATAGTCACCTAATTTTTGACAAAGCGGGAAAGAATATACTCTGGGGACAAGAATCCCTATTCAATAAATGGTGCTGGGAGAATTGGTTAGTCACTTGTAGAAGACTGAAACAGGACCCACAGCTTTCACCTCTCACAAAAATCAAATCACGCTGGATAACAGACTTAAACCTTAGGCATGATACAATCAGAATTCTAGAAGAAAATGTAGGAAAGACTCTTACAGACATTGGCCTAGGCAAAGAATTTATGAAGAAGACCCCTAAGGCAACCACAGCAGCAACAAAAATTAATGAATGGGACATGATTAAATTAAAAAACTTCTGCACAGCCAAAGAAACAGTCACGAGAATAAACAGACCACCTACAGAATGGGAAAAAATATTTGCATACTACACATCAGATAAAGGACTGATAACAAGAATCTATTTAGAACTCAGGAAAATCAGCAAGAAAAAATTAAACAATCCTATCAAAAAGTGGGCAAATGATATGAATAGAAATTTCTCAAAAGAAGATATAAGAATGGCTAACAAACGTATGAAAAAATGCTCAACATCCCTAATCATCAGAGAAATGCAAATCAAAACCACAATGAGATATCACTTAACCCCAATGAGAATGGCCTTTATCAAAAAAACCCAAACAACGCATGTTGGCGTGGATGTGGAGAGACAGGAACACTCATACACTGCTGGTGGGACTGCAAACTAGTGCAACCCCTGTGGAAAGCATTATGGAGGTATCTTAAACAGATTCAAGTAGACCTGCCATTCGATCCAGCAATCCCATTATTGGGCATATACCCAAAGGAAAAAAGGTCATTCTGTAACAAAGACACATGTACCCGAATGTTTATAGTAGCACAAATCACAATAGCAAAGATGTGGTAACAACCCAAATGCCCATCAATACATGATTGGATTAGTAAGCTGTGGTATATGTATACCATGGAATATTACTCAGCTATAAGGAATAATGAAGATACGACATCTCTATGGTTCTCCTGGAGAGAGTTGGAACCCATTATATTAAGTGAAGTATCCCAAGAATGGAAAAACAAGCATCACATGTACTCACCAGAAAATTGGTTTCCCTGATCATCACCTAAATACACATCTGGGAACGACACCAATCGGATATCAGACTGAGGTGGGGGGTGGGGGAGGGGATGGGTGTATGCCTACATAATGAGTGCATTGCGCACCGTTTGGGGAATGGTAACGCTTGAAGGTGCTGACTCTGGAAGGGGGGTTGGGGAAGAGAGAGATATATACCTACATGATGGGTGCAACGTGCACTATCTGTGGATCAGACACGCTTGGAGCTCTGCCTAGGGGGGAAAGGCGGTACATGGACAATGTATGTAACCTGCAATTCTGTATCTCCCATAACAATAAGATGAAATAAAATAAAAAAAGAAATTAAAAATTGAACTATGATATAATCCAGCAATCCCAGAAATCCCACTTCTTAACCTATATCCAAAAGAAAGGAAACCAGTATATCAAAGATATATCTTCATTCCCATGTTCATTATGGCATTATGAACAATAGCCAAGATATGGAATCATCTAAATGTTCAACAAGAAATTAATGGATAAATAAAATGTGGTATATATGCACAATGGAATACTACTCAACCATTAAGAAAGAAAAATCCTTTAATTTATGGCATCCTGGATGAACCTGGAGGATATTATGTTAAGTAACATAAGCCATGAAGAAGAAGATAAACCCCATAATTTTACTCTAATGTAGGATCTAAAAATGTTGATCTCATAGACATAGAATGTAGAATAGTGATTACCAGAATTTTTTTTTATTTCAGGAAATTATGGGGGTATAAACATTTTGGTTACATTTTATGACTTTGCCCATCCCAACCATGATTTGAGATGTGCCTTTCCACCTCTACAATGCTCACTGCGTCCATTATTGTGAGTTTACCCACCCCCAAGCCACCTATCACCAGAGAATATTAATGTTGTGTTAGCATCTTAGTGTTGATCAGTCAGTGCCAGTTTGCTGGCAGGTACATGTGGTGCCTATTCTTCCATTGTTGTGATACCACATTTCAGAGGATGGACTTAAGCTCTACCCAGGAAAATATAAGAGGTGCTAGATCACCATCATTGCTTATAATTGAGTAATATTCCATTGTATACATATAACATATTTTATTAATCCACTCAAGGATTGATGGTCACTTGGGTTGTTTCCATATTCTTGCTATAGTGAGTTGTACTGCCATAAAAATTCGATTGCAGATGTCCTTATTATAGAATGACTTTTGTTCCTTTGTTTAGATGCCTAATAGTGGTATTGATGGATCAAATGGTTGTTCTACTTGTATCTCTTTCAGGTATCTCCAAATTCATTTCCACAGAGGTTGCACTAATTTGCAGTCCCACCAGCAGCGTATGTGTGCTCCTATCTCTCCACATCCTCACCAGCATATGTTACTTTGGGATATTTTGATAAAGGCCAATCTCACTAGAGTTAGGTTATATCTCATTGTGGTTTTGATTTGCATTTCCCTAATGATTAGAGATGTTGAGCTTTTTATATGTTTCCTGGCCATTATTCTGTCTTCTTTTGAAAAGTTTCTGTTCATGTCTTTTGCCCATTTATTGATGGGGTTGTTTGATTTTTTTTCCTGTTGATTTTTTTTTTTTGAGTTCTAGATAGATATTCTTCTTATCAGCCCTTTATCAGATATGTAGACAGCAAATATTTTCTCCCATTCTGTAGGTTGTCTATTCACTCTAATGATAGTTTCCTTGGATGTACAAAAGCTTTTTAATTTGATCAGGTCCCATTTATTTATTTTTGTAGCTGCTTTGATTGCTTTGGGGGTCCTCTTTATAAATTCTTTGCCTAGACCAATGTCTTAAAGAGTATTCTCTACATTTTCTTCTAGGATTCTTAAGCTTTCATGCCTTAGGTTTAAGTCTGTTATCCATCTAGAATTGATTTTTGTAAGAGGTGAGAGGTGAGGATCCAGTTTCAGTCTTCTGTATGTAGCTATCCAGTTTCCCCAGCACCATTTATTGAAAAGGGATTCTTTTCCCCAATGTATATTTTTGTCTACTTTGTCAAAGATTAGATGACAATATGCAGATGGTTTCACCTCTGGATTCTCAGTCCTGTTCCAAAGGTCTATGTCTCTATTCTTGTGTCAGTACCATGCTATTTTAGTTACTATAGCCTTGTTGTAAACTTGAAGTCTGGTAGAGTGATGCCTCCCAGTTTGTTCTTTTTGCTTAAGATTGCTTAGGCTATACGAGGTCTTCTCTGGTTCCATACAAAGTGTAGAATTATTTTTTCTAAAGCTGTAAAGAATGATACTGGTACTTTGATGAGGATTGCATTAATTTTGTAGATCACTTTAGGTAGTATAGATATTTTAACAATGTTGATTCTACCAATCCATGAGCAAGGTAGATTTTTTTATCTGTTTACATCTTCTACAATTTCTCTTCTTAGTGTTTTGTAGTTCTCCCTGTATTTGTCTCTTACCTCTTTTGTTACATATATACATAGATATTTGATTTTCTTTGAGGCTATTGTAAAAGGTACTGTGTTCTTTATTTGAATTTCAGCTTGACTGTTATTGGTGTATAAAAATGCCTCTGATTTCTGTGCATTCATTTTGTATCCTGAGACATTACTGAATTCATTTATCAATTCCAGGAGTGTCTTGGTTGAATTCCTGGGATTTTATAGATATAATATCATATCATCATCAAAGAGTGAGAGTTTGATCTCTTCTTCCCCAATTTAGATGTCCTTAATTACCCTCTCTTGTCTAATAGCTCTAGCAAGGACTTCCAGCACTATGTTGAATAGAGGTGGGCATCCTTGTCTGATTCCCTATCTAAGTGGAAATGGTTTCAATTTTTCCCCATTCAGAATGATATTGGCTCTAGGTTTATCATATATGGTTTTGATAATTTTAAGGTATGTCCTGTCTATGCCTATTTTTCTAAGAGTTTTTATCATAAAGGTATGCTGGAATTTGTTAAATGCTTTTTCTGCATCATTTCAGAGAATCATTTGGTCTTTGTTCTTGCTTTTATTTATGAAGTGAATCGCATGTGTAGATTGGCGTATGTTCAACCAGCCTTACATCTCTGGTATAAAGCCCACCTGGTCATGGTGAATTATTTTTTTGGTGTGCTGTTGGATTTGATTTGCTAAGATTTTGTTAGTATTTTTGCATCTATATTCATGAGAGATATTGGTCTGTAGTTTTCTTTTATGTGTGTGTCCTTTTCTGGCTTTGGTATCAATGTGATATTGGCTTTGCAGAATGAGTTGGGGAGGATACCATCTTTCTCAATGTTGTGGAATAATTGCTATAGTATAGGTATGAGTTCTTCTATGTATGTTTCATAAAATTCAGGTGTGTAGCCATCTAGTGTGGGACTTTTCCTTTTTGCAAGATTTTTAATTACCTCTCCGAGTTCTGTGCTTGATATTGGTCTGTCCAGGAATTCTACTTCCTCCTGGCTGAACTTAGGGAGGTAGTATGTTTCCAGGAATTTGTCCATTTCCTCCACATAATGTAGTTTGGGGAAATATAGGTTTTTATAGTGTTCAAAGATAATGTTTTCTATTTCTGTGGTATCTGTTGTGACCTCTCCTTTTTCATTTCTAATTGAGTTTATTAGAGTCTTTCCCTTTCAGTTATTGTCAATATGGGAAGAGGGCTGTCAATTTTGTTTACCTTTTAGAAAAATCAACTTTTGTTTTTATTTATCTTCTGTATAGTTCTTTTGTTCTCAATTTCATTTAGTTCTGCTTTGATTGTAGTTGTTTATTTTCTTCTGCTACATTTTGAGTTGATTTGCTCTTCCTTTTCCAGTTCCTTGAAACAGTTTGTTAGTTAGCTGATTTTTGAGCTTTCTGTTTTTTGGATGTGAGCATTTATGCTATTAGTTTTCCTCTGAGGAATGCTTTTGCTGTATCCCACGGAGTTTGATAACTTGTGTCCCATTAACATTTGGTTTGAAGAACCTTCTGATTTCTCTCTGTATTTTCCCCTTGACCCAATAGTCATTCAACAATAGATTGTTTAATTTCCATGACTTTGTGAAGTGGTTAGTGTTTCTGTTGGAATTGAACTCTAATTTTGTACCACTGTGATCTGTGAAGATACATGGCATAATTTCTATTTTTTTAAATTTTTTGAGGTCTGATTTGTGGCCCAGCATGTGATAAATTTTGGAGAAAGTTATATGGGCTCATAAGAAGAATGTATATCGAAAGAAGCAATCTTTCGAGCAATAAGACGAAAACAGCAGGTAATCTATAATGGAAAAACCTGTCAGACTAATTTCAGACTTCTCAACTGAAACTTTACAAGCCAGAATGGATTGGGCATCTATCATCAATCTTCTAAAACAGAATAATGGCCAACCTAGAATTCTCTACCTGCAAAAGTAAGCTTAATCACTTAGGAAGAAATAAAGACCTTCCCAGACAAGCAATCACTGATGGAATTTGTGAAGACCAGACCTGCACTACAGGAAGAACTCAGACCTGCATTACACACTGAACAGCACAATAGACACTCACGAAAGAAAGATCACTTAAGAGTTAAGGTCTAGAACCTGGATTCCATGACAGCTGAAGGAGTAAAATGAAACAATAAGAATTTAATCAACAATGTGAACAGAATTATACCCCAAATATCAATCCTCTCAAGAAATGTGAATGGCTTTAATTGTCCTCTGAAAAGACATAGACTGGCAGAGTGGATAAAAATTTACAAGCCAAGTATCTGCTGTCTACAGGAAATGCACCTAACCCACAAAGGTGCTTTCAGACTCAAAGTCAAGGGATGGAAAACAATCCTTCAGGCAAATGGAAGTCAAAAGAAAGCAGGGGTAGCTATACTTATTTCAGATAGCATAAGCTGTAAAATAGCAAAAGTAAGAGAGGACAAAGATGATCACTACAAAATGGTGAAAGGATTATTTTTAAAAGTGAGGAAAATTTGAGATTTAGTTTATATCTATTCAATTCTGGAGGTCCTACAAGAACTCATTCATTTTAATGGAAAATAACCCAGGTAGTCTACCAGCTTTCCTTGAATTCAGTATTAGGTGTTCTACCCAAAATAAAAGACTTATGAAGGGAAAAAAATGTTCATGTCAATGACAGCTAATGTTAAGTCTCTGTTATTGACTATGACTGATATCCAAACAGTGGATTAGATTTTATTATATCGTTGAGTCTGGGAATATTGTGTCAGATCCATATTTTAAAATTTGCAGAGCTATTCTGGTGTTTCCAACTAGGCAGAGAGAATCTTGGATGAAGACTACTCTTATTAATATTTTGAAGCATTTATTTCCAGAAATAGGGAATGGCACGTTACTCATTTTTTATTTTCTTATCTACATAATACAGTCAGTTAGTGATACCCACTTACACTTGAAATCATTTGCCACCATATTTCTGGATGATATGTAAATCTAAGCAAATTGGTAATTTTTCCTAATTGGATAAAATTCAGAAATCATCCTTAAACCAACATATTTGTTAAAGGGCAAATTTTTCAGTCTATGGATTCTAAACATATTATCAAAACTTGTGAGTGGTATACAAAGAGCAGATAGGACATGACATCTTACAACACACCTCTCTGAACTTTTGATTAAAAAGTGAAAACCTCATTGCTCCCTTATTAATGCTTTATATGGTGATAGAAAGCATAACTGTAGAAAGACCTTGTGAGGTATTGCAAAGGAAAATAAGGATCTATTGCTTATAGAAAATTATCCAAAAATTTGTCTTCAACTTAGGCCAGAGTTGCATACAGCACAGCTCCTAAAGTTCTGCTTGTCTCATGAACATTTATTAATCAAACACCATAGATCAAGAGTTACTGAGGAGAAGGTC
Source organism: Eulemur rufifrons (assembly GCF_041146395.1). Taxonomy (NCBI): domain Eukaryota; kingdom Metazoa; phylum Chordata; class Mammalia; order Primates; family Lemuridae; genus Eulemur; species Eulemur rufifrons. The sequence continues at coordinate 97,894,395 of NC_090990.1, forward strand.
ATATTCCAGTAGCAAAAGTCATTTGCCCCTAAATAATTGCTATGGTATATGATAATTTTGTGTGAGTTATAAATGGCAGTAGTTATGAAATTTGATTCTGGGATTGGGTCTATAGTTCTAAAGTACACATAGCATTTTTTTTATTTCATCTTATTATTATGGGGGATACAGAATTGCAGGTTACATACGTTGCCCATGTACCGCCTTTCCCCCCAAGTCAAAGCTACAGGCATGTCTGTTCCCCAGACAGTGCGCGTTGCTCCCATCATGTAGGTATATATCCCTCTCTTCCCCAACCCCCTTCCAAAGTCAGCACCTTCAAGCGTTACCATTCCCCAAACGGTGCGCAATGCACTCATTATGTAGGGATACACCCATCCTCTCCCCCCACCCCCACCTCAGTCTGATATCCGATTGGTGTCGTTCCCAGATGTGTATTTAGGTGATGTTCAGGGAAACCAATTTTCTGGTGAGTACATGTGATGCTTGTTTTTCCATTCTTGGGATACTTCACTTAATAGAATGGGTTCCAGCTCTCTCCAGGAGAACCATAGAGATGTCGTATCTTCATTATTCCTTATAGCTGAGTAATATTCCATGGTATACATATACCACAGCTTACTAATCCAATCATGTATTGATGGGCATTTGGGTTGTTTCCACATCTTTGCTATTGTGAATTGTGCTGCTATAAACATTCAGGTACATGTGTCTTTGTTACAGAATGACCTTTTTTCCTTTGGGTATATGCCCAATAATGGGATTGCTGGATCGAATGGCAGGTCTACTTGAATCTGTCTAAGTACCTCCATAATGCTTTCCACAGGGGTTGCACTAGTTTGCAGTCCCACCAGCAGTGTATGAGTGTTCCTGTCTCTCCACATCCACACCAACATGTGTTGTTTTGGGATTTTTTGATAAAGGCCATTCTCACTGGGGTTAAGTGATATCTCATTGTGGTTTTGATTTGGATTTCTCTGATGATTAGGGATGTTGAGCATTTTTTCATATGTTTGTTAGCCATTCTTATATCTTCTTTTGAGAAGTTTCTATTCATGTCATTTGCCCACTTTTTGATAGGGTTGTTTGATTTTTTCTTGCTGATTTTCCTGAGTTCTAAATAGATTCTTGTTATCAGTCCTTTATCTGATGTGTAGTATGCAAATATTTTTTCCCATTCTGTAGGTGGTCTGTTTACTCTCATGACTGTTTCTTTGGCTGTGCAGAAGTTTTTTAATTTAATCATGTCCCATTCATTAATTTTTGTTGCTGCTGTGGTTGCCTTAGGGGTCTTCTTCATAAATTCTTTGCCTAGGCCAATGTCTGTAAGAGTCTTTCCTACATTTTCTTCTAGAATTCTGATTGTATCACGCCTAAGGTTTAAGTCTGTTATCCAGCATGATTTGATTTTTGTGAGAGGTGAAAGCTGTGGGTCCTGTTTCAGTCTTCTACAAGTGGCTAACCAATTCTCCCAGCACCATTTATTGAATAGGGATTCTTGTCCCCAGAGTATATTCTTTCCTGCTTTGTCAAAAATTAGGTGACTATATGAGGATGGTTCTATATTTGGATTTTCTGTTGTGTCCCACTGATCAGTGTCCCTGTACTTGTGCCAGTACCAGGCTGTTTTAAGAACCACAGCCTTGTAGTATAGTTTGAGGTCTGGCAAATTAATACCTCCCATTCTGTTTTTGTTGCTTAAAATTGCTTTTGCTATACGGGGTCTTCTCTGGTTCCATACAAAGTGTATAATTATTTTCTCTATGTCTGTAAAGAATGATGTTGGTAATTTAATAGGGATTGCATTGAATCTGTAGATCACTTTGGGTAGTATAGACATTTTAACAATGTTGATTCTTCCGATCCATGAGCATGGTATATTTTTCCATCTATTTGCAAGTTCTGCTATTTCTTTTCTCAGTGTTTCATAGTTTTCCTTATAGAGGTCCTTTACCTCTTTAGTTAGGTATATATCTAGATATTTTATTTTCTTTTTTGCTATTTTGAAGGGTATTGAATTTTTAATTTGGTTTTCCGATTGACTGTTATTCGCATATATAAATGCCTCTGATTTGTGTATATTAATTTTGTAGCCTGAGACTTTGTAAAGTACACCTAGCATTTTAAATGCTTTCCCTTCCTGTAAGTGAATATCAACACACACACACACATACACACAGCCAGATAAGAATGCATGGTAAGGGACATCAGGCAAGTAGAGTGAGATAAAACAGAGGAGACATTGAAATCATTAGGAAGGGGCAATGACAGAGGACCAGAGAAGACAGGGCATCAGGGAGGGAGGATGGCTGACCTGGGTGGGCTGACCTGGTTAAAGCAGACTGGAAGGTAAGTGATTTGTCAATATCAAACTTTTATTTTAGAGATTTGAGAATAGAGGCTAAGGAAGGTGAAATGACCTTTCAGAATCACATAGGGGCTTTTCTAAGGAGGTCTAAAGGAAGTGAGGACACAGCAGCTGGAATCAGGGAGGTAAGAGAAAGTCTGGAAGTCAGGGCTGAAGGGGAACAAGAGGTGGGGTACAAGGCTCAGGGTGATGGGAGGCACATTTTTTCTCTGAAATGCAATTTGCATGAGGAAGAGCTTTGTCAGTTGGAAGAGAGGAAGTCCTTACAAGCTACTGAAAGAAAGGTTTCTGAAATCAGAGATCAAACACCAGCTCTGCAAGTCACAAGCTCCATCTCCCAGTGAAATGCTGCTTCTGCCATTTCAATTGTTAGCAGTTCTCTTCCCAGGTGGTGACAGTGAGGATGGTAAGAGTCACTCTGGCAGCTCCCAGCACTGGTGCAGGGGTCTTGGGTAAAAGCATGCTGCACTCACCCAGGTGCACTTTGACATGAAGGGTCTGAGCCTTGCTGTCTCCAGCCCTCTTTTCCCTTTCTGGGTGTTGGGGCTGGAGCCTGAGGCTCCGGGGCTGTAAATATGTCAGATTTTATGTGTTCCTTAGACTGTAGGTTCTTGATCTCTGGATTTGTTAAAACTTTCCATTCTCTCTCATTTCCTCCTGCTTCTCCCTTTCTCTTCACTGTCTTGTTCTTCTACTCTTCACAGCCTTCCAGGGACCAACCTCTTTCCATGTCACCCAGATCTCATCCTTCGCCAACAGCACCTCGGCACAGCATCAAGGTGCAGGCTGGTTGGATGATTTGCAGATTCATGGTTGGGACAGTGACTCGGGCACTGCAATACTCCTGAAGCCCTGGTCCAAGGGCAACATCAGTGATGAGGAGTTTGCTGAGCTGCAGGAGATATTTCGAGTCTACTTTTTTGGATTTACTCAAGAAATACAGCAGCGTGCCAGTGAATTCCGGATGGAATGTGAGTCCAGTCCCCTGAACTGTGGAAGATTCCCCAGGACTTTCTTCTCTCTCTTTTTGCAAGCTGGTAATCCTTCTGCTCCTTCTTCCCTCCTTTCTGCTTTACCCAACTGCATGCACATACTCTTCTAGAACAGTCTCTCACTGACTCCACACCTCCACACTGCATTTCAGATTCTGTCTCCTTTTGACTCTTCTCTGAGAGATTATGGCTCCATATTAGTATCCAACTCCTGGTTTGTCTTATGTGGACTTTCCTCCTCAAGGTCCCTTACTTCTATCCTGAGTGACATATAGTGTGGCTTCCTCTTCTGATCCCTCTCGTCAGTTGTCTTCTCCGTGTGTCTCCTCTTCCTATGGTCTTCTGGCTCATGCTGAAATGCTGCTCTCTGGACAGCATCCCATTCTCCCACACATACACTTTTACTGTAAGCTACATTCATGACACACAAAGTGTTTCCAATTCTCTTCTTTCTGAAAACCTCTACATGCCATAATTGGGGTTAGGCTCATCATTTCACATCCAAGAACATTATCCTAACCAAAATCTAAACTCTTAGGTCCTTTTCTCATGGTTTTCTTTCTTATTTGTGTTTAATAACTTGTTTCCTGTTTTCCTTCTACCTAGACCCCATTGAGATCCAGGGCATAGCAGGCTGTGAGCTACATTCTGGAAGTTCCATAATAAGCTTCTTGAGGGGAGCTTTAGGAGGATTGAATTTCCTTAGCTTCGAGAATGATACATGTGTGCCTGCCCCAGAGGGCGGCAGCAGTGCACATTATGTCTGCAAACTAATCACGCAATATCAAGGTGTCATCGATACAGTGAAGAAGCTCCTCTTTGAAACCTGCCCCCGATATCTCTTGGGCGTCCTCGATGCAGGGAAGGCAGAGCTGAAAAGGCAAGGTTAGTCCTGCTCTATATTTCACTTACCACCACCTCCTCTAAGCTCATGAGTAGGAAACTACCAAGAGGAATGGGGTTTAATCAAGAAGATATTTGGATCCCAAAACAGTAGAAGAGGACACTACCCAAGCTTGTGGGCTTCTGAGTCCCTGTGATCTGAATTTGAGTCATGATACAACACTCTCACTGTCCCTTCCTGCCCCAGTGAGGCCCGAGGCCTGGCTGTCCAGTGGCCCCAGTCCCGGGCCTGGCCGTCTGCTGCTGGTATGCCATGTCTCAGGATTCTACCCAAAGCCTGTGTGGGTGAGGTGGATGCGGGGTGAGCAGGAGCAGCCGGGCACTCAGCACAGTGACCTCCTGCCCAACGCTGACTGGACATGGTATCTTCAAGTGACCCTGGATGTGGCAGCTGGGGAGGAGGCTGGCCTGTCTTGTCGGGTGAAGCACAGCAGTCTAGAGGGCCAGGACATCATCCTCCACTGGGGTGAGAAAGAGCTGGGGCCCAGGCTGGACATGGGAGGAGGTGGTCCTCAGGCAGAGGCAGGCACTGGGGAAGGATGGGGCTTGACAGATGAACAAGGGAGAGAGGTACATGGATTCATTTCTGGGACCTCAATCCCAACAGGAATAAAAATAGAGGAGGCAAGTTATTGAAGAGATAAGGATGAAGGACAAGCAGATTGTGTCAGTTGGGGCTAGATGGATCAAAGGATGGATGGATAGCATCAGAAATATGAGAGAGGGAGTTGGAGATTACTATGCACTGGAAGCAGCTGAATGGAGGTGCTGACACTCAGGTGGGCAAAAGATGGCCAGGAGATTCAGTGGGTGGGATTTGAAGTGACAACCTTTTGTCCTCTCCCAATTGCCAGGACACCGCATCTCCATTGGCTTGATCTTTTTGGCAATAATAGTGCCCTCTTTGATCCTTTTGCTGTGCCTTGCATTATGGTATATGAGGCGTCGGTGAGTTTTGTTTGGATTTTTTTTTTTAAATCTTCCTTTTCTGTCCACTCTCCCACTCTTTTCCATCATTTCAACTCTTTCCTTGGTTTACCCTCAATCTTTCCCTCAGAACCTTTTCCCTCAACTCCCATCTCCTCTGTGTGGGGATATGTTTTTAATACAGTTTAAATTACACAGAACCAAATTTACTATCTTATCCATTTTTACCTGTACAGTTCTGTGGTGTTAAGTGCATTCACACTGTTATGCCAGCAATCTCCAGAACTCTTTCTTGCCTCAAAACTCAAACTCTCTTCTATTAAATAGTAATTCCCCATTTCTCCCTCCCCCTTGGGCCCTGGCTAAGATCATTCTACTTTCTGTATCTATGAAATTGAATATTCTAGGTATCTCATATAATAGGAATTGTACCATAATTGTCTTTTTGTGACCAACTTATTTGACTTGTCAAAAGGTCCTCAAGGTTCATGCATGTTGTAGCATGTGACAGGATTTCCTTCCTTTTTAAGGCTGAATATATTCCATTGTAGGTATGTGACACATTTAGTTCATTTATTCATCCATCAATGGACACTTCACTTGCTTCTACCTTTAGGTGTTGTGAATAATTTTGCTATGAACATCAGTGTACAAATACCTCTTATGTAGAGCTCTTTTTTTTTATGGTTTTAACAGGTCATATCAGGATATCCCCTGAGCCCCTGTCAGTATCTTCTCTCCCATCTGGAAATAGCACCAAGAATTCTAGAATCCCAAGATGCAACCCAGGAGTCAATCTCATCATATTTCATCAAATGATCACCGTATTTTATCAAAATGCAGTTTTCATAGATCTTAAGATAAATTATAATTTAAACACCAGCTGAAAAGTATTTAAAATTGTCAATTTATTACAAGACTGAATCAGTAGTATGATCTATGTCTGCATATTAAAACCGTGAAAAAGAATGTGTCTCAGAATAAATGGAATATGGTAGATACAACTTAATGGTGAGTTTGATTTGGCTTTTTATTTTAAAAACTTTTCTGCTTTTGTGTAAATATCATTTGTCAAAGTAAGCTAAATATAATTATGATGGGATAATTGTATCCCAGCAGGGCATTCAATGCAAGGCAATTTTTACATAATTTTTCTGTCTCTGCCTGGATGACTTTCTTAGCCCAAAGCCCATCTGAGAAGCTTCTTCCTCTAGGAGGACTTTCTGGGTGCTATAATGGAAGTAACCCTCCCTTGTCTAGTATCACCCAGATATCCACTTTAGTCTGCATCCACAGCATTGCAGTTATTATTGTTTTTTCTTCCCTTTCAACTTGGAAGTTCCTTGAGGGCAGTGCTCCCTGTTTCTGAGTCCCTGCCAAGATCTCTTACCTGCAAATGCATTTTCTCAGTAAAAAATTATCTGAGTTGTTGACTCTTAAGTTAATGGTCTTCCTTGAGAGTCATCTCTTTTCTTCTTTTTCTCTGCTTAGTTGATATTCTAGATCCTGAGGGGACCCACCACTTTAGAAATTGTGTGGGCCTTTCTCATATCCAGTGCTTAACAAATCTTTGTTGAATTAGTAAATGAAACCTAAAGGGACTAAAATCTAGCCAATGCTATCTAAGACACCACAGCCCTTTAGGCAATTTGTCTCCCATATACAGCACATTGCATTCCCTCATTCCACTCAAACCCTGAGGACAAACCCTGTTCCTCTTTTTTCTTAACCACTCTGTGACATATCTGCCCTGCTACCCTTCCCACATGATTTGCACACTCTCTCCCTCTATTTGTGTTTGTAACAAGTTGGATGGAGTTGGTTCTTTCTATATGAAAAATATATACATCAAAGGGCAAAGCTACATTCTATTTTAAAAGCTTAGGGAGAAAAGCAGGGAGCTAAAGGAGGTTGGAGTTTTTCAGCTAAGTAAGAAGCACTTAAACAAGAAGGGAAGCATCAATATTTCAAATGCTGCAGCACTATCAGGAAGGAATGTAGTGAGACAAAACTACCAACATGATAGTTAATCCAACTTAGATAAGATGTTTTGGAGTTTTTTTGTTTTGTTTCATTTTGTTTTCTTTTTCGCTGAGCACATATTACATACAGCAAAAGAACCATTATCATAATTCTTGCCCCCAAGGAGCTTAAAATGGAAAAGGGAAGAAAGACCCAAGTAGCTGCAAAGCAGGGGAGGAAGTGATGCATGCACATAGCAGAGTGCAGTTGAAGTCCTCTCTGGATTCAGAGGAGGGAAAGACTGATTCATTCTTATGGGTCAAGGAAGATTGTGGGAGGAAATGACATTAGAAATGGGCTTTGAAGGATGAGTACTATAGAAAAAAAGAAATTGCAAGAAAGCCACTCTATACAGAATTACAGAAATTAAGTTGGTTCATAGTAACAAATGATTGTTAGGCAGAAAGAGAAACAATTTAAATGGAGAGTAGAGAGGATGGCATCACTGTGCTGTCCTAGGCTCCTGGGCTGCTGGGTTCTCATTACAGTGGGGGAGGCATGGGGAGGAGTCCCATGGGATGTCCTGATCAGAGCTGTGGAAGAACAGAAATGGGAGAAGTCCCTGGGTAAGCTGGACGTGGTGACTGAGGATAAGGTGGAGTGGTCAAGAGAGTAAAGCTAAGAGAGGTAAAAATGGAATATGGAATAAGCAAATGGGAAGAGAGGCAGAAATGCAAGGGATTCACAGCACCTCTTAAACCAAAACACAAGACCTATCAGAAGCATCAGAGGCACTATCACTGCCAAGGTGTCAAGTTCATGGGAAGGTGGTGTCCTGTGGATATTGAAGAGATACACGGATGTCACTTTAACCCCGCTGCTATCTATGAGTCCCTCATGTCCCACTCCTCCATTCCTTGAATTACTTGTGTTCATTCCTATATTCATTCCATCCCTCATCTAGATCTGGTAGCATCAAACTGTCCTCAGCTCCAGGCCTCCTACTCACACTTCCTACATCCAGTCTCATCCCAGTAGAGGAAGGTGTTCTGGCCTTCTAGGCTGCTGTACCTCACTTGACAAGACAAGCCAGCTGCCTCCTCAGCCTCCCCATCCAGGGTCACCTGAAGATACAATGTCCCATCAGCATAAGGAAGAATATTATCTCATTTAGTGCCCAGTTGCTCCCACGCACACTGCATCCATGTCACCTGAATAGACTTTGTTTAGAAACTGGAGACATGACAAACCAGCAATAGCCGGCCAGACCTAAGGGTAGGATGACTGAATAGCCAGGACTCTGGCCTCACTGCAGAGAACACAAAGGTATTGAGATGAAGACCCTTATGCGCAGCTTATGGGCACATATATCCACATTCATATGCAACACAGTTATCTTTTTCCCTCCTCTAGGAAACTATCACCCAGTAGCCCCTCTCCTCTGTCCTCTTTCTTGTCCTATCTTTGAAGGAGGTGGCAGGAAGGGCTAAGATTTGAAAAGAAAAATCTTAGAAGAAGAGCTTAAACTGACCTTCCCTCTGGAGGTTCACCTTCTCTGCGTCCAGGTGACCAAAGAGAAACTGGGGACATGTGTTTCTTACGAGCCTATACACTGTGTCCTTGATGACTTCATAGTGATTGAGTAGATCACAGACATCTGGGCCCTACTCCCACCCTCTGGAGATGGCGCTCATGATATGTTTTGGAAATTCAGAAACTGATCCCTCAAAAGTTGCCCCAATGAAGCTTTTGGGGCTCTCTCCAGAGTGCAGCCCACAGACAAATTCTGTCTGTATTATGAAGGGATCTGGGGGAAGGGAGAAATGAGAAAAAGAGTTCAGATGAAAAAATATGAGCAACAGTAAGAAAATCTAGGACCTTATAAGGAAGTAGAGTGGGAAGGTTTCATATTGGCCTAAATGTGAGGCAAAAATATATTTGATCAAGGAAGAGAAAAATTGTAGAGATAGGGAACATGGAAAATAAGACATAAATGCCTTGAATTAACAGGAGATTTACATAAGGAAGGTTTGAGGAAATGATAATTGACCCACATAATGTAGGGAATAAAGAGAGGGAGAAACTTGTGTGAGGGAGGTGGGAGCACAGATTCCATGATGCATGAAATTGGTCATAATGGCTGTTGGACTGTGGACATAGATCTTTGAAGAAATTGAATGAGGGAAGAGATCATAGTTTAGGGAAGTCAAGCACAGACTGGGACAATGTGTGCCTCTGAACTGTAGCCCACAAGGGAGACCACAAGGGGCAGATAACAAAGCATGAGAAAAAAGTATCTCAAAAGTAGCAGGAGTTTAAGAAATTTGGGGGAGTCAACATCTGAAAGACCCCTCAGAGTTTTACGCATGTGTGCTTTTATGGGCAGGTGGGACAATGGGAAATGCTCCAGAAATGAGTAGAAAATATTTCCCAGAAATAGAATACTGTGAAGAAGTCCCTTACTTGCGTTGATTGAACTTACATTCACACTGCAATTGACTGTCAGGGTCTCGAATCTCCCGACTAAATTCATTGAAGTAGACACAGAACAGCATATCCAGGTCTAACAACTCATGATTGCTTAACTTTCTCGTGGACCAGGTGTGCAGGAAAATTATTGCACCTGATTCACTCTTCCAGCCATGAGTCTACAACTCATCCAGCCACCCTGATTCCTGATTTTGTGCCCAGGATTGGTTGGCAAAGGGTGGCTCTGGATGAGATGGAATGAGATGTATTCCTGGACAGTTACAGGTGGTAGAAAGACAAGTATAATAAGAAAAAAAGAGAGAAGTAAGCAGAATAAATAGAAGATGAAAAGTGAACCAGTTACCACAGAGAAAGTCATAATGACTGGCTTAGCTATGACATTTTCCTACACAAGGCCCCATGCTCTGTCAGCATCCTCCAAAAAATAAATGAGACCTAGAGACTGGTATGCTCAGATGGGAAACATTCTGGTATACTTAGTGACCCATCTTGGAAATCCCACCTCACTCTATCCACATGCATCCAACTGGGCAGCTGACAGAGATGTTCTTACTGTCTGCATTGTCACCACCAGAGAGGAGAACAGCTAGCAATAGCAGTTGCAGAAACAGCATGTCATTCGCAGATATTTCTTTCGTTCCATCCGCAAAGCTGCTCTTTAATTTCTGTTCTCAGCAAACCTACTCCTATGTATCTCTACTCTGACTTCCTTTAACTAACGGACAATCTTCCCCGCCAGCCACTGATGGCAACTAAAAATATGTAATGCTTCCTGCAACTTTGGCTTCCTGCATGATATCTCATTTCTCCACCCCACATACTCTCATCTATAGTTATTCTCTCCTCTCTGGATTCCAACTGCTCTCCTTATCACTAATTCTCTTCCTCAACTGCCTTAGACAAAGTGGTATGCAGCATTAAAGTCACTTCATTTCTCTGGGTCTTACATGTCATCTGTAAAATAAAAACAAGAAACTACATTTTTTAGTGGTTCCTGCTTATTTTAAGACATCACAATTCTACCAGTGGCTCTGCTTAACTATGCATCCACACCCCATCAAGTCCCCTCTTGTCATTACTGAATTCTTCTTTCCCCCTTTTGAATGTCCTCAATATTTTCTCTTTCCCATTTTTCCCTTTATTTGTCTATCTTTCTTATTTCTTGATTCTCATGGATTCTTTTATAAAGTGGAGAATTTGCTTTCTTATAGCTCCTATGATTTCCCCGTGCAGCTATATAAACTATAGTCCACTCTCCATTGGCCTTAGAGATGAAATTGCAGCGATTCAGAGTGCATAGGACCATAAGAAATATAAATAAGCCATTCTATTGAGGGCTTATATAATTTCTTCTATTTAACCCATGTACTCACTAAAAAATCACTCAATACTTGGTTGTTACCATTATCTTACCAGGCATGTAAACACACAGAGATTAACAATGCAATCTCTCCTGTCAAGAAGCTTTAAAATACAGAAGAAGTATATTTAACTCAAGAATCAAAATGCATTGCGATGATTTTCATCACAATGTATATAATCCCTGATACGGATCTGTTTAGAGCAATATTCTTTAGAGAAGCATTTTGATTGCCTTGCCCCTGGGTGTCTATAATTTGAAGCCCTGGAAGAACAGCATGCGTTTCAACTCAGTCCATTCAGTGTGAAACTGTATAGCACTATGGTACACTGGACATGTAGATTTTCAAGAGGATGCATACATGGGGAGACTATAGAAATCCATGTTTAAGTTAAATTTTGTGAACTGATCAAAATATAATGCATTGTAAAAAAGCGGCAACATTTGTTAATATTTAAATTTATTTAGGTAGTTCATGTGACATATTTGATGATTTGTCACTGACCCTGACCTGTTAATATCTGTGAATTCATGAACTCAAAATCTTTTTGAGATCCAGGAAGAACATTTATTATTATAGTTTCTTTTAAATAATATTAAATATCCAATGAATGCTTTGGAGCACTCAATATCCCATTTGTAACATTCTTTTTTTAATTTCAGAATATTACAGGGGTACAAATGCTTTGGTTATGTAAATTGCCTTGCACCATCTGAGTCAGAGCTACACACATGCCCGTCCCCCAGACACTGTGCATAGTACACATTAGGTGCCCATCCCCTCCTCCACTCTCTGACCTTCCCATAACCCAAAGAATGTTACATCCAAATGTGTACATAAATGTGGATAGATTAGTACAAATTAGTACAAAGTGGTGCTTTTTTCTCCATTTTTGTGATACTTCACTTAGAAGAGTGGGCTCCAGCACCATCCAGGATATTACAAGAGTTAGCTCACCATTTTTTTTTTTATGGCTGACTAGTACTTCATGGTATGAATACACCACATTTTATTAATCCCCTCATGTATTGCTGGGCACTTGGGCTATTTTCACATTGCTGTAATTGTCAATTGTGCTGTCATAAACATTTGAGTGCAGATGTCTTTTTTATAAAATGTCTTTTTTTCCTTTGGGTAAATATCAAGTAGTGAGATTGTTGAATCAAGTTGTACTTCTACTTTTCAGTTCTTTGAGGTATCACTATAGTACTTTCCATAGTGGTATTACTAGTTTGCAGTCCCACCAGCAGTGTATGAGTGTTCTTATCTTTCCACATCCACACCAACATTTGTTGTTTTGGGACTTTGTGATAAAAGCCATTCTCACTGATGACTAATTGTTATCTCATTGTGGTTTTGATATGCATTTCCCTGATGATTAGAAATGTTGAGCATTTTTTCATACATTTCTTGGCCATTAGTCTATCCTCTAATGAAAAGTTTCTCTTCCTATATCTACCCTACATTTTATTGGAGTTCTTTGATTTCTTTCTCACTGATTTTCCTGAGTTCTATATATATTCTATTTATCAACCCTTTATTTAATTTTATTTTTATAGTATAATATGTATATGCTATGTATAACATGATGTTTTCATATGCATATTATTTCTTATTCAGATTTTTCAACATTAACACTGAGGCTGAAAGCCATTCTCCATAACCTCTTCCTATTCTGGCCACAGACATTTGATGATTTTGATGAGCTATAAATATCTTTAAGGGGAATAATCAGTTTAAGCCTTAAGCAAATCACTCACAAACACCAGATCTCATCTTTGTTCACATCTTCTTGTTAATAAGAATCTCTTGGTTGTGGTTTTAGAAAGCTATAACAGATAACATGCTATGTGTTTATCACATTTTCTTCCTCCATGGGCCTACGTTAGGGCCACAGGATTGAGTTCTGGGTACAGAATGTATGGTGCTGGAGGTATAAGTCATCTCCGGGCCTGCACTACTAAAATATCACATCCTATCATCTTGCCCTTACCAGCTTGTTGGTTACCTGTTGGCAGAGCTATGAGATGGGGAAGGGCTGTCTGTTGTGCATGGAGTTTGCCTACATGAGAAACAAACTTCGTGTGTTAAGCCTCTAGGATTCTAACTTTTATTTATAATTGTGACACTACCTAGCTATACTGGTTAATTTTATAGAACCCAGGAAGTAGCATCCTTTCCACCATCTTGAATTCTGAACCAAATGAGATAAAGATAGCATGAGATAGATGAATCAAAGTTTCATCTTTTAATTCTGATACCTCTGCTAGATAATTTGCCAGAAGTGTATAATCCAAGTGGTCTTCTTAGTATTGGACCCAAACTGGAGTGGCCTTCTCACTGTTATGAACATAATGCTCATACTTCCCCCAACCTTGCAAAAAAAAAAAAAAAATTTTATGTTGAATCCCTAACTCCCAATGTAGTTGTATTTGTAGACGGTGCCTTTAAGGAAGTAATTAAGATGAAATGAGGTCCTAAGGGTGGAGTCCTAATCCAATAGGATTAGTGTCCTTATAAGAGACACAACAGTTTTCTCTCTCTCTCTCTTTCCCCACCTGTGTGTGTGTGTGCGCGCGCGTGTGTGTGTGTGTGTGTGTGCGCACGCGTGCACACCACAGAAAGGCCATATGAGCACACAGTGAGAAGGCAGCTATCTACAAGCCAGGAAGAGAGCCCTCACCAGAAATTGAATATGCCAGATCAAGATTTTGAACTTCCAGCTTCTAAGACTATGGGAAAAATAAATTACTGTTTCTTAGCCACCTGACCTATTGTATTTAGTATGGCAGCCCAAGAAAACTAATTGACTCACCTTGTTTACACAATGCTTTAAAACCCTAACTAAGCCTCCCTACCTGAGGGACTGTTCCTGTGAGAGTTAGGGCATGGAAGAGGAGAAGAGAACCAACCCTTCTGAGGGCACCTTGCCTTCAGGGGTGAAGGGTCGGGGAGTTGCTGACATATATATACCCAGTCTCTCTCCTGGATTCTCCAATGAGATCATCCACTCTGTTTTCAGAGAAAAGGAGTAAGGAGTGAGGAAAGAAACAAAAAGGAATTAGGGAAACTTCTCCCTTAGGGGAACTAGAAGAGTAGGCAACACCTTCAGCCCCTGCCATGGAGACACCCATCCAATCATGCAAACAGAAACCTAGAAACTTCACTCTCCTTTGCTGCTACAGTCACTACATTATTTCTCTTCATAAATTCCATAATCTAGCTTTTCCTTTCTGACCTCACTGACATGTAGTCCTACTTTCATCATGTGTGACATAGATCATGGCCACAATCCCTACCTGTATGTTACAATCCACATCTCCCCATATCTACGCAGCTCTCTGCCTCAGAGTTGCTACATGAAATGAGAACCTGAGCATGTCAGTGTCAAGCTTAAAATATTTCAATTGTTTTGCAAAAAAAAAATAATCCAAACTCTTAAGTAAGCCATTTTATACACAAAGGTTTATGTATATCAAACACCAAAAAGGGAGGAAGGAGAGAGTGTAAGAAGTAAAGCTGTGGCCAGATGCAGTGGCTCACATCTGTAACCCCAGCAATTTGGGAGGCTGAGGCAAGAGCATCACTTCAGGCCGGGAGGTTGAGACCAGCCTGGGCAACAAAGCAAGATCCCATCTCCAAAAAAAAAAAAAAAAGAAGAAGAGGAACTCTTTGTACCAGTTAACACTTCTAAATATAGATACAAGATCTGAAATTTATATCAAACGCAATGGAAAAAGAAGGAAGTGGTTAGTTAGGCTCTCTGGACACGCAAAATCGTAAAAGAACAATCTGAGATGGATGGGACACCCTATGATTAGAACCCAGCCTGAGCAGGGGGTCTCAGTTATCCTGGGGGAGCCTGGTGCTCTTCATCTGCTACCAGCGTTCCCCAAGTTCCCTCTCCTTACCCTCTCAGTGCACAGGCCACAGGCATCCTTATGTCCATCTTTGCCTGGGCTCATATCTTCCCACTCCTGTGGATGAATTTTACCCCCCTAGTGAAGGAGCTCTTCTCAGAACTCAGGTGACACGTCCCCACCCCACACAGTCTCACACTCTGCTCTGTCACCCCCTTCCAACCAGCAGAAACCTCACCCCCACTTTCCACTTCCCCTTTAGATAAACCCCACAGCCTCCCACAACCACATGCCTTTGACAGGGCCTTTCCTTTCCCTTTAGGCTCTGATTCAAGTGATTCTCCCCCTTTCTGATCTCCAGCAGCACTTCCTGTCTCTCTCCTGTGTCCTCCTCCCTCTCCCACTTACAACAACAAAAAGGTTTCAGCCTCAGAGCTAGGAAAACTCCAGGATGGACCACTTCCTAGAAGCATTAATCCCCCACTGTAAAATGGCTGATATTCTTGATAAACTTGATATTCTCTAATTCAATTTAAACTTTAACATTCTTTCACTTGGCCTGTTCTCCTGTTCATTTCTGTTTACATGGAGTTTTCTTTCTCTTCTCTGCTTTCTTGTCCTCATTTCTTACTTTCTATGATCTCATATTGTTCTCTACTTACTCCTCTCTGAGTTCCTTGGTTCACCTTTCATTCTTATCATCAATCCTACATAAACTCCCTACACATTCATTCCAAGCATCACCCTGGCTAAATTTTGAGACCTAAGGTATTACATTATCACTTGATCCTTATATTTCTGTGTGTAAATATATGAACAACATGCAAGATATTTTTACTTCATGATAGAAGACAAGGAAGTTAAGAAGCTTCTGCACAGCCAGAGAAACTGTCATGAGAGCAAACAGACAACCTACAGAATGGGAAAAAATTTTCGCATGCTATATTTCCGATAAAGGACTGATAACTAGAATCTATTTAGAACTCAGGAAAATCAGCAAGAAAAAAATCAAACAACCCTATCAACAAGTGGGCAAAGGACATGAATAGAAACTTTTCAAAAGAAGACAGAATAATAGCCAACAAACAATATGAAAAAATGCTCAACATCTCTAATCATCAGGGAAATGCAAGTCAAAACTACAATGAGATATCCCTTATCTCCAGTGAGAATGGCCTTTATCAAAAAGTCCCAAAACAATAAATGTTGGTGTGGATGCAGAGAGATAGGAACACTCATACACTGCTGGTGGTACTGCAAACTAGTGTAATGTCTGTGGAAAGTAATATGGAGATACTTTAAAGAGATACAAGTAGACCTACTGTTTGATTCATCAATCACATTACTGGGCATCTACCCAAAAGGACAAAAGACATTCTATAAAAAAGACATCTGCACTCGAATGTTTATAGCAGCACAATTCACAATTGCAAAGATGTGGAAAAAACCCAAGTGCCCATTAATACATGAGTGGATTAATAAAATGTGATATGGGTATACCATGGCATACTACTGAGCTATAAGAAACAATGGTGATACAGCACCTCTTGTATTTTCCTGGATAGAGCTTGAACCCATTCTAGTAAGTGAAGTATCCCAAGAATGGAAAAATAATCACCACATGTACTCACCATCAAATTGATTTCACTGATCATCACCTAAGAGCACATTTAGGAATAACATTAATCAGGTGTCGGGTAGATGTGGCAGGGAAGGGGATAGGTGTATACATACATAATGAGTATGATGCGCACCGTCTAGGGGATGGACATGCTTTAAGCTCTGATGGGGGGGCAAGGACAATGTACATAACCTAAACTTTTGTACCCCCATAATATGCTGAAATAATAAATAAATAAATAAATAAATAAAAATTACCAAAAAAATCAAAACTCCAAAGGTCAAGAGCTACTGAAGACAAGGTCACACACTGGAAGCAAATGCCATTTGCTCTCACAAATTTCTATGGTATAAGATAAATTTGCCTGGATTATAAACAGAAGTTTTTTTGATATTTGGTTCTAGGATTTGGGTCTGTAGTTCTATAGTACATGTGGCATTTAAAATGCTTTGCCTTCATCTAAGTGAATATCAACATACACATATCCACAAACAGACGCACACACACTCACACACAACCAGATTAGAATGTAGGGTAAGGAAATTACCCTATTAGGAAATTCCTCATTAGGAAAGGAGGATGAGATAAGAAAGAGGAGACATTGAGAACATCAGGAAGGGGCAATGACAGAGGGCCACAGAAGTCAGGAAAACAGGGAGGGAGGAAGGCTGACTTGGGTGGGTAAACCAAAACACTCTTTCTATGTTGAAGGAGACTAGAAGCTGAGAGATTATATACTATCCCCCTCTTATATTACAGATGTAGGAATAGAGGCTGAAGAATGTAACAAGACCTTTCAGAGTCACATGAGGGCTTTTCTAAGGTGGTCTGAATGAAGCAGAGGACACAGCAGGTGGAAGTCAGGGAGGTAAGAGAAAGTCTAGAAATCAGGGCTGGGGCGGGCACAGGAAGCAGGGTATAAGGCTCGGGGCCATGGGAGGCACATTTTTTTCTCTGAAATGCAATTTGCATGAGGAAGAGTTTTGTCAGTTGGAAGAGAGGAAGTCACTACAAGCTACTGAGAGAAAGGTTTGCTGAGATCAGAGATCAAACACAAGCTCTGCAAGTAACAAGCTCCATCTCCCAGTGAAATGCTACTTCTGTCATTTCAATTGTTAGCAGTTCTGTTCCCAGGTGGTGACAGTGAGGACGGTAAGAGTCACTCTGGCAGCTCCCAGCACTGGTGCAGGGGTCTTGGGTAAAAGCATGCTGCACTCACCCAGGTGCACTTGGACATGAAAAATCTGAGCCCTGTTGTCTCCAGCCCTCTTCTGCCTTTCTGGGTGTTGGGGCTGGAGCATGAGTCCCTGGAGCAGTCAAATATGTCAGCCTTTATGTGTTCTTCAGACTGTAGGTTCTTGTTCTCTGGATCTTTTCCATTTCCATTCTCTATCACTCCCTCCTGCTTCTCCCTTTCTCTTCACAGTCTTGTTCTTCTACTCTTCACAGCCTTCCAAGGACCAAACTCTTTCCATGTTATCCAGATCTCATCCTTTGCCAACAGCACCTGGGCACACAATCAAGGTTCAGGCTGGTTGGATGATTTGCAGATTCATGGCTGGGACAGTGACTCGGGCACTGCAATACTCCTGAAGCCCTGGTCCAAGGGCAACATCAGTGATGAGGAGTTTGCTGAGCTGGAGGAGATATTCCGAGTCTACTTCTACAGATTTACTCAAGATATACAGGGGAGTGCCACTAAATTCCAGCTGAAATGTGAGTCCAGTCCCCTGAACTGGGAAGATTCTCAAGAAATTTCTTCTCTCTTTTTGCAAGCTGCCAATCTCTCTACTCCTTCTCCCCTCCTTTCTGCTTTTCCCAACTGCATGCACACACTCTTCTAGAGCAGTTTCTCGCTGACTCCACGGCTCCACACCATATTCCAGATCCTGGCTGCTTCTGACTCTTCTCTGAGAGATAAAGGCTCCCCATTGGTAACCAGTTCCTGTTTGGTCTTATGTGGACTTTGCTCCTCAAGGGCCCTTACTTCTGCCCTCTGCCTGAGTGACCTGTAGTGTGACTTCCGCCTCTGACCTATCTCTTCAGTTGTCTCCTCTCTGTGTCTCCACTTTCTGTGGTCCTCTGGCTCACCCTGAAATGCTGCTCTCTGGAATGCGTCACGATCTCCCTACCACCCCCCCAAATATTACCATACCCCCTGATTCAAGACACTCTCACCTTTTGAATGCTCTTGTTTCTGAAAATGTTTATGTAATGTGATTGGGGTTTGGGTAATCATTTCATATCCAAGAATTTTATCCCCGCCTAAATATAAAATACTATGCCCCTTTCTCATGGCTTCTTTTCTTATTTATATTTTATAACTTGTTCTGTTTTCCTTCTACCTAGTCCCCATTGAGATCCAGGTCATAACAGGCTGTGAGCTACGTTCTGGGGGTTCCATAGTAAGCTTCTTCAGGGGAGCTTTAGGAGGAATGGATTTCCTGAGTGCTGAGAAAGATACATGTGTGCCTGCCCCAGAGGGAGGCAGCAGGGCACAGAGTATCTGCAAACTAATCATGCAGTATCCCGCTGTCATCAATATTGTGAAGAAGCTCCTCTTTGACACCTGTCCCCGATATCTCCTGGGCATCCTTGATGCAGGAAAGGCAGAGCTGCAAAGGCAAGGTTAGTCCTGCTCTCTATTTCACTTACCACCACCTCCTCTAAGCTCATGAGTACGTGGGTATCCAAGAAGGATAGGGGCTTAATCACCAAGTTATCTGGATCCCAAAGCAGTGGAAGAGATCACTGTCCAAGCTTGTGGGCTTCTGAGTCCCTGTGATCTGAATTTGAGTCATGATACAACACTCTCACTGTCCCTTCCTGCCCCAGTGAAGCCCGAGGCCTGGCTGTCCAGTGGCCCCAGTCCCGGGCCTGGCCGTCTGCTGCTGGTGTGCCACGTCTCAGGATTCTACCCAAAGCCCGTGTGGGTGAGGTGGATGCGGGGTGAGCAGGAGCAGCCGGGCACTCAGCACAGTGACCTCCTGCCCAACGCTGACTGGACATGGTATCTCCGAGCCACCCTGGATGTGGCAGCTGGGGAGGCGGCTGGCCTGTCTTGTCGGGTGAAGCACAGCAGTCTAGAGGGCCAGGACATCATCCTCCAATGGGGTGAGAAAGGGCTGAGGCCCAGGCTGGACATGGGAGGAGGTGGTCCTCAGGCAGAGAGGCAGGCACTGGGGAAGGATGGGCCTTGACAGATGAAAGAGGGAGAGGGGCACATGGATTCATTTCTGGGACCCCAATCCCAATAGGAATAAAAATAGAGGATCCAAGTTAAAGAAGAGATAAGAATGAAGGACTCATAGATTATGTGAGTTGGAGCTAGAGGTATCAAAAGATAGATGGATGGCCTCAGGAATGTGAGAGAGGGAGTTGGAGATGACCATAGATTGGGAGCAGCTGAATGGCGGTGCTGACACTCAGGTGGGGAAAGGATGGCCAGGGGATTCAGTGGGTGGGACTTGAAGTGACATCCTTTTGTCCTCTCCCAATTTCCAGGACACCCCATCTCCATTGGCTTGATCTTTTTGGCTATAATCGTGCCCTCCTTGATCCTTTTGCTGTGCGTTGCATTATGGTATAAGAGGCACTGGTGAGTTGTTGTTTGTTTGTTTGTTTGTTTGTTTGTTTGTTTTAATCTTTCTTTTCTGTTCACCCTCCTACCCTTCTCAGTCATTTTATCTATTTGATTGCCTTAGCCTGATTCCACCAAACCCTTCCCCCCAGCTCCCATCTCCTTTATATGGAGGTATATTTTTTAATTCTGTTAAAATACACATAACAAAATTTACCATGTTTACCATTTTAAGTGTACACTTCAGTGGAGTTAAGTGCATTCACATTGTTATGCAAGCAATCTCCAGAACCCTTTCATCCCTCTAAATGAGAACTCTTTTCCTATGAAACAGCAATTCCTCGTTTCACCCTCCCCCCTTCCTCACCCTGGCCCTAGCTAAGATCATTCCACTTTCTGTATCTGTGAAATTTGACTTCTCTGGGTACCTCATATAAGTGGAATCACACTATAATTGTCTTTTTGTGACTGGCTGATTTCACTTAGCATGAGGCCCTCAAGGTTCATCCACATTGTAGCATGTGGCAGGGTTTCCTTCCTTTTAAATCCTGAATAATAGTCCATTGTAGGTATGTGACACATATAGTTCATCCATTCATCTGTCTATGGACATTTGGCTTGCTCCCACCTCTAGCTATTATGAATAATGTTACTATGAACCTGGAAGTAGAAATACCTCTTAAATACAGCTCTTTGTCTTTGTCATTTTAACAGGTCATTTCAGAATAACCCTTGAGCCCCTGTCCTATCTCCTCTCCCATTTGGAATAAAGACCAAGAAGCCTAGAATCCCAAGATGTGAACCCAGGTGTCACTCTCATCATATTTCATCAAATTATCATCATATTTTATCAAAATGGAGTGTTCATACTTTTTAAGATAAATAATAAATGGAGTGTTCATACTTTTTAAGATAAATAATAAACACCAGCAGAAAAATTATTTAAAACTGTCGATTTATTACAATAGTGTATCAATAGTATGATCTACGTCTTATACATTAAAATGTTGCAAAGAATGTCTCTGAATAAATGAAATAGGGTAGATACACTTAATGGTGATTTCTCTTTGGCTTTCTATTTTAATAATTTTCTTTTTCTGCTTCTACTTAAATATCGTTTGTCAAAGTAGCTAAATATAATTATGTTGGGACAATTGTACCACATAGATGGAAGGCATTTTTTATGTAATATCTCTGTCTCTACCACACTGACTTTCCATCCCTCAAAGCCCAGCTGAGAAGCTACTTCCTCTAGGAGGCCTTTCCCAGTGCTATTAATATAATGGAAGTTACCCTCCCTTGTCTGGTATCACCAAGAGAACCACTTTTTCTGCACCCACAGCATTGCAGTTTTTTTTGTTTTTCTTTCTTTTCTACTTGGAAGTTCCTTGTGGGCAGTGATCCTGGTTTGTGGATCCCTGCCAAGATCTCTTACCTGCAAATGCACTTTCTCAGTAAAAATTATCTGAGTTGTTGACTGTCAAGTTAATGGTCTTCTTTAAGAGTTATCTGCTTCCTTCTTTTTCTCTGTTTAGTTGATATTCTAGATCTTCCTCTTCTTACTAAAACACTTTTCACTTAGCCAAAAAATATTATGCTTTTCTGGTTTCAGCTCTGAACTCCTCTGAAGAAAACCACCTTTGTCCTCATTACAACTACAGTCTAACTTCAAAGTGTCATTGGAATGAGCTCCTGCTTCTCATTTTTCCAGGGAGAATGAGTGAGAGGCACAGTGGGTGAGGAGTAATAGTTCAGGGGGATTGTGCCTTATTCAAGAAACAGAATTAAGAGGGCTGTTCTTGTCCTTAGGGTCCTTGTTTGATATCTGTGCTGTATCATTCAGTTATATTTTTGATTTATATTTACATTTATGCATTTTTGTTTATTCTACAGTTTTCTGGAACAGTCTATCTTAAAACATCCTAATTCATTTTGATTAAAATAGTAGGAGAAAGGGGGATTTGAGGATATATTTTTATAAGACTTAGAAGGGAGGTCAGGGGAAACAATAATTTTGGAGAACACTGGGCTACTAGAAGGAACTCTCCGATCTGTAAATTTTAGGACAATATGGTCTATAGTGTTTGAGAAGTGTAGGAAATGGTTGAAATCACAGCTTTTACCCCCTTCTATTACTACAACTGGTTACATCTCAGGAATACATTCAACTGGACCCCATCTTATAGCCATGCTATTGGTGTGTGCTTGTGAACCATGCAATGTGGAACATGGGAATGTGAACTATGAACTAGCTGCAGCAATATCACCTGGAAGCTTGCTAGAAACACTAATTGCTACCCTCCAACCTACTGAATCAGAAAATATAGGAATGGGAATCGATGATCTATTTTAATACGGCTTCCAGGTGATTCTGATTTCTATTCAAGTTTGAGAACACTTGTTCTAATGGTTTCTCAACCTCTGCATTATTGACATTTTGGACCAGATAATTCTTCTTGAGGAAGGCTGTTCTGTGCACTCTAGGATGTTTAGCAGCATCCCTGGCCTCTACCCACTAGATGCCAATAGTATCTCCTCAGTTGAGACATCAAATATATACTCAGACATTGCTAAATGTTCCCTAGGGGGATAAGTTGACTCCAGATGAAAGCCAAGATCTAAGTTAATGATCATAATTTCATGCCTTCGTTTAGCCAGAATAATTGACTCATAGCCTATATCTGATGTAAGTTGGCCTGATCCAACTGAAGTCTAGGATTTATGTTTGCTGATTCAGGAAAGAGGAGTTCTCACTTTGGCTGGTATGATGTGTTCAACACCCAAAATTGCTATAGAATTTTGCTCCACAGTAAAATCTGGCCCAGGAATGAGGCACACAAATAAAGAAAACAGATAAAAGAGCAAATGATAAGGTAACAGGGCAAAAGCCTGAACCAACTATACCCAAGACTTGAACTACCTCTAGATATTTTCGTGACATGAACCTAATAAGTTTCATTTTTCCTTTTAAACCAATTGAGTTTGAATTTTTTGTTGCTTGAAAATTCTGATATTACTGTGATCACTGTTGTCTTGCACCAGCTTTACTCTGTTTTCTTTACTCCTCTTATTCTTTCTATTCCCAAATTATCATTCCTCAACAGTGGTTTTTTGAACTTATGATTTTCCTGTACATATCCTTACCTTGAGAAACCTTAATTTACCCATGACTTTATGACTTCTGCATGAATGGCTTTCAGAAATAAATCTTAAAACACAAAACACAATGGCTTCCAAACTATTTTTATGTGAGAGTGCACAGGCATGTATGTTTGTGTGATTTTTGCCAATATATAAAAATACAGTAGTTTGCCCTTTTCTATGGCAGGTATATTCCAAGACCTCCAGTGGGTGCTTGAAACCAAAGATGGTACCAAACCCATTTGTTATCAATTGGAACACATTTCTGTTCATGTCTTCCACCCAAAAATTTAATGCCTTTTCCATCTTGACCAAGCAGGGA
The DNA here is from genome assembly GCF_041146395.1 of Eulemur rufifrons. Taxonomy (NCBI): domain Eukaryota; kingdom Metazoa; phylum Chordata; class Mammalia; order Primates; family Lemuridae; genus Eulemur; species Eulemur rufifrons. The sequence continues at coordinate 97,917,922 of NC_090990.1, forward strand.
TCATGAGTTGTGACCATAACTTTTTTTTTTTTTCATCTTATTGTTATGGGGGATACAGAATTGCAGGTTACATACGTTGCCCATGTACCGCCTTTCCCCCCAAGTCAAAGCTCCAGGCGTGTCCGTTCCCCAGGTAGTGCTCATTGCACCCATCAGGTAGGTATATGTGCCTCCCCCCCCCACCCCCCTTCCCGAGTCAGCACCTTCAAGTGCATAACTTTTGCAGTTTGAGGTATAACTCCAAAAACAAGCAAGAATTTTCCTCTTCTTCAAAAGTTTATGGATAGAAGATTCACACTTACAGAGGTCTTAGAAACCTCAGCATACATTTTTTTTCTTTCTTTATTTCAGCTTATTATGGGGGATACAAAAGTTCAGGTTACATACATTGCCCATGTACCACCTGTCCCCCCAAGTCAAAACTCTAAGCGTGACCATTCTCCAGACAGTGCGCATTGCATTCACCATGTACGTATATACCCATCCCCCCTCCTCGCATCCCGCCCTCCCCGAGTCAGCACCTTCCAGCGTGACCATTCCCCAGAGGGTGCACAATGCACTCATCATGTAGGTATACACCCATCCCCTCCCTCCTTCCCCCACCTCAGTCTGATATCCCATTGGTATCATTCCCAGATGTGAATTTAGGTGATGATTAGGGAAACCAATTTTCTGGTGAGTACATGTGATGCTTGTTTTTCCATTCTTGGGATACTTCACTTAATATAATGGGTTCCAACTCTCTCCAGGAGAACCATAGAGATGTCGTATCTCCGTTATTTCGTATAGCTGAGTAATACTCCATGGTATACATATACCACAGTTTACTAATCCATTCATGAATTGATGGGCATTTGGGTTGTTTCCACATCTTTGCAATTGTGAATTGTGCTGCTATAAACATTCAGGTACATGTGTTTTTGTTACAGAATGACCTTTTTTCCTTTGGGTAGATGCCCAATAATGGGATTGCTGGATCGAATGGCAGGTCTACTTGAATCTGTCTAAGATACCTCCATAATGTTTTCCACAGGGGTTGCACTAGTTTGCAGTCCCACCAGCAGTGTATGAGTGTTCCTGTCTCTCCACATCCATGCCAACATGTGTTGTTTGGGTTTTCTTGATAAAGGCCATTCTCACTGGGGTTAAGTCATATCTCATTGTGGTTTTGATTTGCATTTCCCTGATGATTAGGGATGCTGAGCATTTTTTCATATGTTTGTTAGCCATTCTTATATGCTCTTTTGAGAAATTTCTATTCATGTCATTTGCCCACTTTTTGATAGGGTTGTTTGATTTTTTCTTGCTGATTTTCCTGAGTTCTAAATAGATTCTTGTTATCAGTTCTTTATCTGATGTGTAGTATGCAAAAATTTTTTCCCATTCTGTAGGTGGTCTGTTTATTCTCGTGACTGTTTCTTTGGCTGTGCAGAAGCTTTTTAATTTGATCAGGTCCCACTCATTTATTTTTGTTGTTGCTGTGATTGCCTTAGGGGTCTTCTTCATAAATTCTTTGCCTAAGCCAATGTCTGTAACTGTCTTTCCTACATTTTCTTCTAGAATTCTAATCATTTCACACCTAAGGTTTAAGTCTGTTATCCGTCGTGATTTGATTTTTGTGAGAGGTGAAAGCTGTGGGTCCTGTTTCAGTCTTCTACATGTGGCTATCCAATTTTCCCAGCACCATTTATTGAATAGGGATTATTGTCCCCAGAGTATGTTTTTGCCTGCTTTGTCAAAGATTGGATGTCTATGTAAGGATGGTTTTATATTTGGATTTTCTGTTGTGTTCCACTGGTCTGTGTCCCTGCACTTGTGCCAATAACAGGCAGTTTTAAGAACCACAGCCTTGTAATATATTTTGAAGTCTGGCAAATTAATACCTCTCATTTTGTTTTTATTGCTTAAAATTGCTTTTGCTATATGGGTTCTTCTCTGATTCCATACAAAGTGTATAATTATTTTCTCTACATCTGTGAAAAATGATGTTGGTAATTTAATAGGGATTGCATTGAATCTGTAGATCACTTTGGGTAGTATAGACATTTTAACAATGTTGATTCTTCCGATCCATGAGCATGGTATGATTTTCCACCTATTTACAAGTTCTGCTATTTCCTTCCTCAGTGTTTCATAGTTTTCCCTATAGAGGTCCTTTACCTCTTTAGTTAAATATATTCCTAGATATTTTATTTTCTTTGTTGCTATTTTGAAGGGTACTGAGTCTTTAATTTGGTTCTCCAATTGACTGTTATTGGCATATATGAATGCCTCTGATTTGTGTATATTGATTTTGTAACCTGAGACTTTGCTGTATTCGTTAATCAATTCCAGGAGTCTCATGGTTGAATCCTTGGGGTTTCCCAGATATAAAATCATATCATCAGCAAAGAGTGAGAGTTTGATCTCTTCTTTCCCTATTTGGACTCCTTTGTTTCTGCTCTCTTGCCTGATAGCTCTCGCAAGGACTTCCAATACTATGTTGAAAAGTAATGGGGACAGTGGGCAGCCCTATCTGGTTCCAGTTCTAAGTGAGAATGCTTTCAATTTTTCTCCATTCAGTTATGATGTTGGCTGTGGGTTTGTCATATATGGCTTGTATCATTTTTAGGTAGGTTCCATCTATGCCTATTTTGTTAAGTGTTCTTATCATAAAAGGGTGTTGAATTTTGTCAAATGCTTTTTCTGCATCTATTGAGAGGATCATATGGTTTTTATTTTTGCTTCTATTTATGTGGTGAATTACATTTATAATTTTACATATGTTGAAACACCCCTGCATCTCTGAGATGAAGCCCACTTGGTCGTGATGGATTATTTTTTTGATAAGCACTTGGATTCAATTTGCTAGTATTTTATTGAGAATTTTTGAATCTATATTCATAAGAGAAATTAGTCTGTAGTTCTCTATTTTTGTTGCGTCCTTTCCTGGTTTTGGTATCAATGTTATATTGGCTTGGTAGAACGTGTTGGGGAGAATTCCATCCTTCTCGATATTGGAGAATAGTTTATGTAGGATGGGCACTAGTTCTTCTTTGTATGTGTGGTAAAATTCGGGTGTGAACCCATCTGGACCAGGGTTTTTCTTTTGGGGAAGGTTTTTTATTGCTGTTTCGATTTCAGTTCTTGATATTGGTCTGTTCAGGTACTCTATTTCTTCCTGGTTGAGCCTGGGAAGGCTATGTGTTTCTATAAGTTTTTTCCATTTCCTCCACATTCTCCAGTTTGTGTGCATAAAGATTCCTGTAGAATTCATAGATGATATCATGTATCTCTGTGGTATCGGTTGTGATTTCTCCTTTCATGTTCCTAATGGAGGTTATTAGAGATTTTTTTTTTTTCTGCTCTTGGTTAGTCTAGCCAGAGGTGTGTCTATTTTGTTAATCTTTTCAAAAACCAACTTTTTGTTTTATTAATTTCCCTTATAGTTTCTTTGTTGTCCTTTTCATTTAATTCTGATTTGATCTTAGTAATTTCTCGCCTTCTGCTGGGTTTGGCGTCAGTCTGTTCTTCTTTCTCCAGCTGTTTGAGTCTATTCATTAGGTTGTCTATTTGCAAGTTTTCTGTCTTTTTGATATAGGCATTTATGGATATGAATTTTCCTCTCAGGACTGCTTTAGCTGTGTCCCATAGATTTTGATAAGTTGCATCTCCATTGTCATTTAATTCAAAGAAATATTGATTTCCATCTTGATTTCTTCCTTTATAGAATAATTATTCAGGAGAAAGTAATTTAGCTTCCATGACTTTGAGTAGGAACGAGGGTTTCTGTTTGGGTTCATTATTACTTTTGTTCCTCTGTGATCAGAGAAGATGCATGGTATAATTTCTAATTTTTTAAATTTTTTAAGACATGCTTTATGGCCTAGGATATGGTCAGTCTTAGAGAACGTCCCGTGAGCTGATGGGAAGAATGTATATTCTGTGGACTTTGGGTTGAATGTCCTGTAGATGTCAGTCAGGCCCATCTGTTCTAGCATTCTATTTAAGTCCATTATGTCTTTGTTTATTTTCTGCTTAGAGGATCTGCCCTGTATTGTCAGTGGGGTGTTAAAGTCTCCAGCTATTACAGTATTGTTATCTATCATTTGGTTCAGATCAAGTAGGGTTTGCTTTATGAATTTGGGTGCACCTAAGTTGGGTGCATATGTATTAAGCATAGTCAGGTCTTCTTATTGAATTGTGCCTTTCACCAGTATATAGTAACCATCTTTGTCTTTTATTGCTTTTGTTGGTTTAAAAACTAAGTTATTGGAAATCAAGACTGCCACACCAGCTTTCTTTTGGCTACTGTTTGCTTGAAATATCGATTTCCATCCTTTATTTTTAGTCTAAATGCATCTTTGCAGGTTAGGTGAGTTTCTTGAAGACAGCAGATACTTGGTTTGTGTTTTTTTATCCATTGGGTCAGTCTGTGTCTCTTGAGTGGGGAATTCAAGCCATTCACATTTATTGAGAAAACTGATAAGTGGGACAGATTTCTGTTCAGCTTGTTGGGTAGAACTTCACTGCTATGTTTTCTCTCTTGAGCCATTGTGGTAGCTGGAATTTGATCTTTAGATCTTGAGTAGTTTTACATTCGTGGGTCTTTCTTGTGCTGGTCCATGTGCAACTCTCTTTTTAGTACTTCTTGAAGGGCTGGTCTTGTCTTGGTGAATTCCCTCAGTCCTTGTTTATCTGAGAATGTCTTGATTTCTCCTTCATATAGAAAACTTAGCTTAGCTGGGTACAAGATTCTAGGCTGGGCATTATTCTGTTTCAGAAGAGTGAGAATGGGGCCCCAATCACTTCTTGCTTGTAAGGTTTCTGTTGAGAAATCTGGCGTAATTCTAATGGGCTTTCCTTTGTATGTTACTTGTCTCTTTTTCCTTACAACTCGAAGAAGGGACTCTTTAGTGGATATTTTGGTCAGTCTGATGACCACGTGGTGTGGTGTTTTCCCATTTGCTATGAATCTCCCAGGGGTCCTTTGAGCTTCTTGAACCTGTATATCAAGAGTTTTAGCAAGGCCTGGAAAATTTTCCTCAATTATGTCTTCAAATAGCTTATCCAGCCCTTGCTTATTATCTTCTTCATCCTCAGGAATGCCAATAACTCTCACGTTAGGTTTCTTCACATAATCCCACATTTCTTGAAGACTCTGATCATTTGTCTTATTTCTTTGTTCTATCTTTGTGACTGACTTATTTAATTGGAAAGAGTTATCTTCAATCTCTGAGATTCTTTCCTCTGTTTGATCTACCCTACTCTTGAGACTTTCCACAGTGTTTTGTAGCTCTCTGAATAAATTCTTCATTTCTAGAAGTTCAGTTTGGTTTTTCTTCGATATTTCAATTTCTTTAGTGAATTTTTCTTCCAAGTCCTGGATCTTTTTTGTGGTTTCTTTGTGTTGGCTATCCATTATTTCTTGTATATTTTTCAGCTTGTTTATAATCCATAATTGAAATTCTTCCTGTAACATGTTGGTATTTTGAGTCTGGTTTGTGTCAATTGGTTGAGAGCTGGTATTTCTCTTTGGGGGTGAGATTTCCATTTTATTTTTTGTGCTCTCCATGTTTTTTCGCTGGGCCCTTCCCATCTAGATCTATCGTTAGATCTTTTCTTACAGTTTGAGTCTGGTTAACAACACACTTTGTACTCTGTTCTTAGGCTGTGAAGCAATCTAGGTATGTTGCTTCCTTTTTCAAGAGGGGGAGACTGTTCTGTATTGTTTAGAGTTTTTTCTACCTCAGTTAGGGGACTGCTTCTGGTGGGTACAGCCCTAGAGGATTGGAGTGACCCAAGACCGCTTTGGCGAGTTAAGTCACTGTGTTGTGATCTTTCAGTAAGCAGGCGGGATCCACACTAGTTACAGGCAGAAATTCTCTCTGTTTTTGTTTGTTGTTTCTTTTTTTTTTTTCCCCCCCTTTGGTTCTTCCTCTATCGGGGTGGTTTCTGTCTCTTTCTGCAGGAAAGACACTGGCTACTGGGAGTGGATGATGTCCTTGCTCGCTCAGTGCCCCAGCTGCTGCAGCTCTCACAGGCAAAAGTCTGCCCTGGTCCAATGTCCCCAGGGACCAGGCTCCACACTCTTGCGTCTCGAGAAGTACTCAGTGTTTACACAGGGATGAGGCCCTTACAGAGGGTCCACAGGCCAGGGGAGGGAGCTGCCCAGGGAGCTGCTCAGCACCCTATGGCTCCGCAGCGGCTAGGCTGTGGGCCCCAAGATGGCAACCGGGCGTCTGCAGATCGCCGACGCTGGGGGTGACTGCTCAGGGTCCAGCAGGCACCAGATCTGGGGGCCTAGTGAGCTCCGAAGCCCACCATGGCTCCCCAGCTAGAAGGCCACAAAAAAAAAAAAACCCACAAAAACAAAACAAAACAAAAAAAATAAAATAAAAAAACCAAACAAAACAACACCCCCTAAAAAACCAAAACACCCAAAGCAAAGCAAAGGGGGAAAAAAAAAAGAAGAAAGAGAAAACAAAACAACAAAACAAAAACAAAAACAAAACAATAAAATCTGTGGTTCAGCGCTCCTATTCTGCTTTTTACCTTAGCGCAGCTCCCTCTCTCCTCACCCAGCACGGTCTCGGCTGAGATCCCCCAGGGTCCAAGCTGTCTCTCAGTATTGTCTCTTGTCTGCAGAGATTATGCAAAGCCCGCGCTCTTGGCTGGGTTCACGTAATAGTGGAGCGAGCCACCCAGGGAGCCGCTCGGCGCCTTATGGCTCTGCAGCGGTTATGCTGTGGACTTCAAGATGGTGACCACGCGCCCGCGGAATGCCGGCACTGGGGGGGGGGGTGGTGACGTTCCGAGTCTGGCAAGCACCAGAATCGGGGGTCTGGCGAACATGGAGGCCCGCCGGGGCTTTCCGGCTAGGGAATCGCCAAAAAAAAGCAAAGAAATACAAAAAGATCTGTGGTTTGGCGACCTGTTGTTTCTTTATGCCTTAGCGCAGCTCCGTCCCTCTTCGCCCAGCGCAGTCTCAGCTGAGATCCCCCAGAGTCTAAGCTGTTTTCCCGAAAATGTCTCCTGTCCGCAGAGCCCCACGTCTCCCGCGGTGATTCTGCACTGGCTTCAGGCAGGTCTCTAATTAAGTGGGTGTGGAGGTCAGTGGGGAGAACAAGCCGCTTTCCTAGGAGGCTGTCCCCGCCCCACTCGATGGTGAGGCGGGTGCAGCCATCCCGCACTCCACTGTTTATTGTCTGTCCCGTACTCTCCAGAATTTTGCGATCCTATTTCCCGTTCACCTCAGACTTTTCTTGCTCTGTGTGTCCCACGTTGATTCTCCGTGGATTCACACTGCTGTTCTTGGGGGGAGTGGTCCTCTAGCATTGTGGTAGGTCGAGATCCATGCCCTCCTCTCCGGGAGCACAAATCCAGACATTCACTACCACTCTGCCATCACTCCTCCTCTCCTCTCAGCATACATTTTTTTTTTCTTTCCTTATTAGTAAAGAACTTTCACCTTTTCATGTAAAGGAAGCACTTTGCAGCTTCACTTTGGCATATTCAAGGGTTTGACCACAAATGGGTATGAGGGGTTATGGAACTCTGTATTTTGATAGTGGACATTTTATGTGGATTTATATATTTCTCAAAATAAATGGAACCCCGTCAATTCATGGATTAATAAAATTTGGTATATGTATACAATGGAATATTACTCAATTATAAGAAACAACGGTGATCTAGCACCTCTTACATTTTCCTGGATAGACTTGAGCCCATCCTCCAAAGTGAGGTATCAGAAGAATGGAAGAATAGGCTCTACCTGTACTCACCATCAAATTGGAACTAACTGATCAACACTATGGTGCTCACACAGTGGGACTATTCTTCAGCTATTGAAGGGTTGAGAGGTGGGTAAACTCACAACTAATGGACACGGTGAGGGTTGTAGGGGGAAAAAGAAACACCTCAAATTATGGTATAGGTGTGGCAAAGTCATACATGTGACCAAAATGTTTATACCCCTATAATATCCTGAAATAAATAAATGAAAAGAACAGAAAAAAAAGGATTTAAAATAAACTGTGATAACATTTTAAAAATAAATAAGCAAATAAATGGAACTGTACAATTAAAATAGAGGCATTTTCCTGAAAATTATTCATCAATAAAGTTGACAAAATTTTTTAAACAAAACAAAAATGAAAACAGTAAAAAGAAAAATAACGTGGACAGATTGAGGAAGCAAACTTCAGGAAGATGGACACAATTTCTTTTGTTTTCTCACCCACAAATTTAGAAACTGTGTTTGCCTGTCTCATATTCAGTGCTTAACAAATGTTAGTTGAATTAGTAAATGAAACCTAAAAGGACTAAAATCTAGCCAATGCTATCTCAGACAGTACAGCCCTTTAGGCGATTTGTCTCCCATATATAGCACATTGGTTTCCTTGATTCCACCCTAACGCTTAGGACCAACTCTGTTGCTTCTTTTTATTAACCACTCTGTGACATATCTGCCCTGACACCCTTCACACGTGACTTTCACTCTCCCCTATTTGTGTTTGTAACAAGTTGGATGGATTTGGCTCTCTGTATTTAGAAAATAAGTATGTCCAGGGACAAAGTTACATTTTTACTTAAAGATTTAGGGAGAAAAGCAGGGAGTTAAGGGAGGCCGGAGTTTCTCACCTAAGTAAGAAGCATTTAAATAAAAGGGAAGAATCAATGTTTCAAATGCTGCAACAATGTCAGGAAGGAATGTAAGGAGACAAAACTATCAATGTGATAATTAATCCAACTTAGATATGATGCTTTTTGTTTTGTTTCATTTTGTTTTCTTTTTTGCTGAGCATATATTACATACAGGAAAGGCACCATTATCATAATTCTTGCCCCCAAGAAGCTTAAAAATGGAAAAGGGAAGAAAGACCCAAGTAGCTGCAAAGCAGGGAGGAAGTGATACATGCACATACCAGAGTACAGTTGAAGTCCTCTCTGGGTTCACAGAAGGGGAAGACTGATTCATTCTTATGGGTCAACAAAGACTGTAGGAGGAAATGACATTAGAAATGGGCCTTGAAGGATGAGTACTACAGAGAAAATGGAGATTGCAAGAAACCCACTCTACATAGAATTACAGAAATTAAATTGGTATATAGTAACAAATGATTGTTAGGCAGAAAGAGAAACAATTCACATAGAGAGTAGAGAGAATGTCATCACTGTGCTGTCCAATAATGGGGGGAGACATGGGGAGAAGTCTCATGGGATGTCCTGATCAGAGCTGTGGAAGAACAGAAATAGGAGAAGCCCCTGGGTAAGTTGGACGTGGTGACTGAGGATAAGGTGGAGCAGTCAGGAGAGCAAAGCTAAGATAGGTAAAAACGGAATATGGAATAAGAAATTGGAAACGTGAATTCATATCTGATTGGTACAATGCACACCACCTGGCTGAAGGGCAGACTTAAAACTTCTACTCAAGGGCAAATGACATGAATAGAAACTTCTCAAAAGAAGATATAAGAATGGCTAACAAACATATGAAAAAATGCTCAACATCCCTAATCATCAGAGAAATGCAAATCAAAACCACAATGAGATATCATTTAACCCCAATGAGAATGGCCTTTATCAAAAAAACCCAAAACAACACATGTTGGCGTGGGTGTGGAGAGACAAGAACACTAATACACTGCTGGTGGGACTGCAAACTAGTGCAACCCCTGTGGAAAGCATTATGGAGGTATCTTAAACAGATTCAAGTAGACCTGCCATTTGACCCAGCACTCCCATTACTGGGCATATACCTAAAGGAAAAAAGGTCATTCTGTAACAAAGACACATGTACCCGAATGTTTATAGCAGCACAATTCACAATAGCAAAGATGTGGAAACAACCCAAATGCCCATCAATACATGATTGGATTAGTAAGCTGTGGTATATGTATGCCATGGAATATTACTCAGCTATAAGGAATAATGAAGATACGACATCTCTATGGTTCTCCTAGAGAGAGTTGGAACCCATTCTATTAAGTGAAGTATCCCAAGAATGGAAAAACAAGCATCACATGTACTCACCAGAAAATTGGTTTCCCTGAACATCACCTAAATATAAATCTGGGAACGACACCAATCGGATATCAGACTGAAGTGGGGGATGGGGGAGGGGATGGGGGTATGCCTACACAATGAGTGCATTGCACACCGTTTGGGGAATGGTAACACTTGAAGATGCTGACTCGGGAAGGGGGGGTGGGGAAGGGAGGGATATATACCTACATGATGGGTGCAATGCGCACTACCTGGGGAACAGACACGCCTGGAGCTCTGACTTCGGGGGAAAGGCGGTACCTGGGCAACGTATGTAACCTGCAATTCTGTATCCCCCATAACAATAAGATGAAATAAAAAAAAACTTCTACTCAAACTATACAAAAGCAAATGATGTAACCAAAACAGATGTACCCCCATAAAATTCTGAAGTAAAAATTAAAAAATACATACCTATTTCTTCTGCATCAAAGTTCATTTCATCTAATATTAATGTAAACATACTAGGTTTATTTTGATATATTTTTCCCATCTTTTTTGTTCAAAGTTTTGTGACCTTATGTTTTGGGGTATGTCTCTTTTAAATACCACAGTTGTATTTTTTTTTAATCTGGGGGGAAAAAAGAAATTTGAAAGAGTGGAGGAAATGCAAGGAACTCACAGCAACTCTTAAACCACAGCACAAGACCTATCAGAAGCATCAGGGGCACTGTCACTGCCAAAGTGACAAGTTCATAGGAAGGTGGTGTCCTGCAGATTTTGGAGACATACAGGTATGTCACTTTAACCCAATGCTGATTCTACTCCACCTGCTGATTTCCCTAGTTGACTTGTGTATTGGATACAAGTCACATCACTCATCCTATTTCAGTCACTCTATTCCCATCCCAAATCAAGAAAGGATTCTGCATCTCCCCACACCCAATATGTTGTGTCTATGTGTCCCCCATGTCCCACTCCTCCATTCGTTGAATTACCTATATTCACTCCTTCCTGTCATCCCTCACCTAGATCTGATATCATCCAACTTTATTCATCTCAAGGACCCCTACTCACACTTTCCACATCCAGTCTCACCCCAGTAGAGGATGATGTCCTGGCCTCCCAAGCCTGTGTAGCTCACTTGACGAGATAGGACAGCTGCCTCCTCAGCTGCCACATCCAGAGTCACCTGAAGACCATGTGCCAAAGGCATTAGGAAAACTATCATCTCGTTTAGGGACCAGTTGGTCCTGCTCACTCCACATCCATGTCACCCAAAGAGGCTTTGGTTACAAACAGGAGACATCACAAACTAGCAATAGGCGGCCAGACCCAAAGGTGGGATTACCTGACAGCCAGGCCTCTGGCCTCACTGCAGAGAACACAAAGGTATTCAGATGAGGACACTCACATGCAGCTAAGGGGCACATCTATCTACATTCATATGCACAGTTTTCTTTTTCCCTCCTCTAGGAAATTGTCACAGAGTAACCCCTCTTCTAGTCCTTTTTCTTGTCCTATCTTTGAAGGAGGTGGGGGCAAGGGATGGATTTGAATAGAAAAATCTTAGAAGAAGGGGTTAAACTGACCTTCTCTCTGGAGGTTCACCTTCCCCACGTCCAGGAGACCCAAGAGAAACCAGGAGCATGTATTTCTTATGAGCCTATATACTATTTCTTTGATGCCTTCATAGGGATTGAGTAGATCACAGACATCTGGGCCCTACTCTCACCCTCTGAGGATGGCACTCATGATGTGTTTTGGAAACTCAAAAACTGATCCCTCAAAAGCTGCCCAGATGAAGATTTTTGGACTCTCTTTGGAGTGCAGCTCACAGCCAAATTTCGTCTGTATTACAAAGGGATCTGGGGGAAGGAAGAAATGAGAAAAAGAGTTAAGTTTAAAAAATAAGAGCAATGATATGAAAATCTAGGACCTTAACAGGAAGTGGAGCAAGAAGGTTTCGTATGGGCTTAAGAGTGAGCCAAAGATGTATTGGATCAGGAATAGAGAAAAATTTCAGAGATAGGGAAGACGGGAAATAAGAGATAAATGCCTTGAATTAACAGGAGATTTACATTAGGAAATGATAGTTGAGCAACATAATTTAGCATACAGGGAGGGGGGGTAAGTTGGTGAGGGAGGTGGCAGTACAGCTTTCGTTCCATGATGCATGACATTGCTAATAATGGCTGTTGGACTATGGACATAGATCTTTGAAGAAATTGAATGAGGGAAGAGATCATATTTTAAGGAAGTCAAGCACAGACTGGGACAATGTGTGCCTCTGGACTATGGGCCACAGAGGAAGACCACAGGGGGAAGGTAACAAAGCATAAGGAAAAAGTATCCCAAAGTAGCAAGTGTCCAGGAAACATGAAGGAGTCAACATTTGGAAGATCCCCTGAGAGGTTTACATATGCAGACGTATATGAGGGGGACAGGATCATGAGAAATGGTCCAGAAATGAGTGGAGAATAATTTCCAGAAATAAAGCAGTGTGAAGAATGCCCTTACTTGAGTTGATTGAACTACATTCAAACTGCAATTGACTGGCAGAGTCTCGAATCTCCCAAGTTAATCCATTGAAGTAAACATGGAACAGCATCTCCAGGTCTAACAACTCCTCATTGCTTAAGTTCCTCTTGGACCAGGTGTGCAGGAAAATTATTGCACCTGATTCACTCTCCCAGCCATGAGTCTGCAACTCATCTAGACACCCTGAGCCCTGATTTTGTGCCCAGGATTGGGGGGCAAAGGATGGCTCTGGCTGAGATGGAATGAGATGTGTTCCTGTACAGCTGTGGGTGGTAGAAGGACAAGCAGTATGAAAAAAGATGGGTAAGCAGAACAAACAGAAGATGAAAAGTGAACCAGTTACCACAGAGAAAGGCATAAATGACTGGCTGTGGTATGACATTTTCCTTACACAGGCTACCACATGCTCTTGTCCACCTTTGCCTGGGCTCTTATCTGGGCATTCCCTGAAGAGAGCTCTCCTCAGAACTCAGAGGACATGTCCCCACCTCACACAGTCTCACATTCTGCTCTGTCACCCCTTTTTCCACCAGCAGAAACCTCACCGCCCACCCACTTCCCCTTTAGGGAAACCCAAAGCCTCCTACAACCACTTGCCTCTTCCTGGGACTTTCGTTTCCCCTTCAGCTCTGATTCAAGTGAGTCTCCCCCTTTCTGGCCCCCAGCAGCAGTTCCTGTCTCTAGCCTGTGTCCTCCTCCCTCTCCCACCTACAACAACAAGGCTTCAGCCTGAGAGCTAGGATAAACTCCTCGATGGGCCCACTTATATAATAGAAGCATTACTCCCCCACTGAAAAATGACGGGATTAGAAGCAGATGATATTCTCTAATTCAATCTCAACTTTAACATTCTTTCACTTGGCCTGTTCAGTTCTGAGTGCGTAATATTTTCTTTCTCTTCTCTGCTTCCTTATTTTTCTGTGATCTCATATTGTTCTCTACTGACTCTTTATCTGAGTCTTTGGGTCTCCTCTCTATGTTATCACCAAGCCTTCCTGAACTCTCTACACATTCATTCTAAGCACACACTGGCTACATTTTGAGACCTAAAGTATTGCATCACTTGAGATCCTTAGATTTCCGTGTGTAAGTATATGAACTACAGACAAGATATTTTTACTTCAAGATAGAAGACAAGGAAAAAAAGAAAACTACAAAACATATAAATGTACTGGGTAAGCTATAATTTTAAAGATTATTTATACATGCATACATTGAATCCACAAGATAAGGAAAACTGCAAAAAGGAAATAAGAAATTAAAACTTAGAGAGGGAAATATAAGCTGATGTTTGAGCTTCCCAGGACATTGTCACTGAGAGTTAGTACACAAAGGGCTTGACTACTGTATCCACATGGGTAATGAGTTAGATATGAGAGAGATATTAGATACATCTAATAGAGGTAGAAGTTGACAGGGAAACCTTGCACCACACTTTTGATAAAATTGGTCTAGGAAAAACTCATCCAATTGAGCTAAAAGATAACAAGGAATCTTGGGGTCACCTTAGGATCTGTTTAGAATTTTTCTAATTGTTCTAACAAAACTATTTAATCACAGCTTTTCCCTCACATGAATTTGGAGTTCAGAAATATTTTATTTGTCTTAAAATGACCAATCCAAAGAATTAGAAATAAAAAATAGACCAAGCTGGTGATAGCACTATGTCACTCAGCAAAAGCAAACACAAAGCTGATTGCTAGGGAATCTACAGTCAATGTAATCATCTTTTTTCTGAATAGATAGTCTTTTCTTTTCACAGTTTCACTATGAACAAATCTCAGTTATCATGGTTGAGTTAAACAACACAAATACCCCAACAAGGCACAAATTTCCATTGCCACAGTATCTTAACTGCTAGTAATTGCATGAAGTACAAAATACTACTAGCTCTTCAGTCCATGAATCACCATGGAAATACAAATGGACATCATAACCAGTGAGCAATTACATCACATATTCCAAAGATTGTCAGTGGCTGTTAATCTTTTCTGTGCAAAGACAGCATAGCTTTAGTTGTGTTGTCTCCTTGTATCTCGGTAATAAATCCATGTGACATCTTACATGGATGGATAATAGAAAGTGAAAATTGGGCAACAAGATGAAAATGTAGAAAAGAAAAGTGGCAATGCTAGAAGTCAGATTTGAATTAAATGTAAAAGAAGTTCCAGAAGAAATAGCTGACTGTGGGAATGTTGATAATGCCACTGTTTCAGAGACTTCTCAATATAACGCTAGAGGAATGGAATGACAGCAAACTTACCACCCTAAACAGGAAAGTGGTTGTTGTGAAAAGAAGGCAGGTGTCCCACGGAAGTGACACCAACAGAAAACTTCCCATTAGAAGCACTCTGAGAGATTCCCCAAGAGCAAAAACTCAGAGTATAAAATATTGGAAGCTGGTACAAACTAAGAAAGGAGGATGAAATTTCACTAAGGCAAAAAACGGTACTCCATTGCTTTAAGATTTATGGTGAGAAAAAAGCAAGTACTATTTAAAACACTCTTGGAAAGTTTTTACAGAGAAAAAAAGTCTTAATTCTGGATGTTTCTAATGTTTTAAATTACTTACTATTTTTCCCTTCTCTATATATTTATAACCAATAGTAAGAGAGTTTTGAGTATTTTGACAAACATTTCTGAAGGTCAGAGGTTGATCCTAATTTTCTCCACTACTTATTTTGGAGAACCTTTTATATGGTTTCAGCTTTTGTGATGAAGTTTTTCAGTCCTGATTAATATGCAAAGCAAAACTAACTTTATCTTGTAGGATTTGTTTTTTTGTTTGTTTGTTTTTATTTCAGAATATCATGGGGGCACAAATACTTTGGTCACATAAATTGCCTTTGTACCACCCAAGTCAAAGCTACAAGCATGCTCAACCTCCAGACAGCACTCCCACACCCATTAGATGAGAATTTAGCCATCCCTTCCTCTCCCCTCCCACCTGACTGATCCTCATGAATGTTACTTCCGTATATGCACGTAAATGGTTATCGATTAGTAAGAATTTAATGGTGAGTACATGCAGTGTTTGTTTTTCCATTCTTCTGATACTTCACTTAGAAAAATGGGCTCCAGCACCATCTAGGATAACACAAGAGCTATTAGTTCACCACTTTTTATGGCCAAGTAGTACTCCATGGTATACATATATCACAATATTAATCCATTCATGTATTGATGGGCACTTGGGTTGTTTCCACATCTTTACAAATGTGAATTGTGCTGCTTTAAACATTCGAGTGCAGATGCCTTTCATATAGAATGTCTTTTTGCCTTTGGGTAAATATCCAATAGTGGGATTGCTGGATCAAATGGTAACTGAGAAGTCTGCTGCTGTCTTGATGGGTTTTCCCTTGTAGGTCAATTGTTGCTTATGTCTACCTGCTTGTAGAATTTTCTCGTTCACTTTGACTTTGGCCAGGTTGAATACTATGTGTCTTGGAGATGTTCTATGTGCTATGAATCTTCCCAGTGTTCAATGGCCATCTTGTATATGCTTGGCTAGATCTCTGGCCATCCCCAATACTGGGTAAGTTTTCCACAATAATTCCCTCAAATAGGTTTTCCATGCTTTTAGCACTTTCTTCTTCTCTCTCAGGGATACCTATAATTTGTATGTTTGTTCACACTGCATAGTCCCATATCTCGCTAAGTGATCGTTTCTGCCCTTGTTCTCTTCTCTGCCTCTATAAATGCTTGTGTTAGTGCAAATCTTTAAACTCTGAGATGTTTTCTTCTTGGTTGAATCTGTTGCTGAAACTTCCTGCTGCATTTTGAAAAACCCTGAAAAGACTCTTTCATTTCCCTAAGTTCTATTATATCCTAATTTTGTCAAGCTTTTTAACTTTTTCATTAATTTCCTGAAATCGTTTTTGGGCTTCTTTTTGCTGGTTTTCAACTTTCTCCCTAATTCCACTCATCTTACTTGCCATCCATATTCTGAATCCATTTCTGTGATTTCAACAATCTCCTTGTGGTTGGAGTTCACTGATATAGCTCCCTTGTGTTCTCTTGGGGGTGTCAATCTATTATGATATTTCATGTTGCCAGGGTTCTTTTTCTGGTTTCTTCTCATCTGAACGCTCCTTTCTGAGTTCTGGGGTAATAGGTTTGCAGGGCTCCTGTTCCTTGCTGGGAACTCTCCAGATATTTGTAGGATATTCAAGTTGGGAGCTGGACAAGACTCTCTTTACTGAGGCTGGTGTTGTGGGGATTGCTCTACCCGGGGTCTCCCCACCGAGTGATCACAGCAGCTGAATAAGGTTGCTGCATGTTCCCCGGTTGTGGGTGTTTGCTCAAAGACGGTACCGAGTGTGCTGGTGGCTTGAGGCTGGCGGGGGGGGGGGGGGGGGGGTCCCTGGTGAGGTATTGGACTTTGGAGCATCTCTTCCAGCCCTGGTTTCGTGGTGGAGGCCCTGAGGTGGGGTCTAGGGGTCCAAAAGTGGCGCTGGAGACTTGGGGATGGTGTCTGGGCCTGGTGGGATTTCTAGAGGCTCAGGGGTGGAGCCTCAGGCTGTGCTTGAGAGCCTGTGAGCTGGGATTAGGAAGGAGCTGTGAGCAGAACCTCTGCCACAAGGCCTCTGTGCCAAAGGCAGGGCTGTGCAGATGGCAGGCTAATGTGACCTGGAGGGCGCGGTCAGGGCCATGTAGGCAGGAGGCAGCTGCGGCCAGAGGGCAGAGTCTCCCTGTACAAGCCTCAGGCGGCTGCTCTGCAGACCAGAGGGTCCCGCCAATGCCAAGTCAGGCAGGCTGAGGTTGGCTCTGGTAGCGAGGGACCGCAGAGCTCTCCACTGTCCATTTAGGGCCTGCCGAAGCAGTCACCCAGAGCCTCTCAGGTCGGAGCCTGCTGGACCCAGCATGAGAGCCTCTGAATAGGAACTGAGGCAAAGCTGTAAGCAAAGTGTCTGACCAGGGGCCATGCAGATGGCAGCCCACCCCACCTGGTGGGCGGAGTCAAGGCCCGGCAGGCAGGAGGTGGGTGGGGCCTAGAGGGCGGGTGGGGGGCCAAAAGGCTGTAGGCTACTTCTTAGGCACAAGGGTCCCACGGGTGCCAGGTCAGACATGCAGAGGTCACAGTTTTCCACGCCCCACCCAGAACTCGCTGAAGTGTCGCCCAGAGACTCTCAAGTCGGCGCCTGCTGCCACAGATCAGTCCAGTCCTTTCCCAGCCAGGTGTAGACCGAGCGCCCTGCACACGGGAGTTCAGGATGGCCTTAGCTGCTGCCTGATCTCCACAGCCCTGTCTAGTGCAACGACTCTGCACAGACTCCAGGCAGGTCGCTGTCTGTGGGGGCGGTTGGTGCCCACTTGCAGTTGAATCCGCACTGCCCCAGCAAGGCTAGCACGGTGTTCCCATGCTTTATTCTCCCATTGTTCTCCTCGCGTTCTCTAATTTTTGTATATATGTGACCCCGTCACCTTTTCCCCACACTGAGTGTCCCACGTTGCTTCTCTATAAATTCAAAATGCTGCTTCTGGGGCGAGTGATCCCTATAGAGGCAGCTGCCTGCACCTCTCGCTTCTTTCCATAGGTGCGGAGAGCTGGCTGGCTGCCTCTAGTCCACCACTGTTTTCCCTGTTATGTAGAAGGATTTGGAGTAAAAATAAAAATCTGTAGTTTGTGAAGCATCAATGATGAAAAGTAATACCACTCTTGTATGATATTTTTAAAAAACCACTTAGAGATAAACTTTTATGATATCTTTTACTACCAAAATTTTAAAAAGAATGTGAATGGATCAAAAACAAGGAACATCACAGATTTTTCTCAAAGATTTTTAAATATTGTCAATTACATTTTAAGTGCATGATGGCATTGTAATATCTCTGAATCTTCAAATCATTTTTCTTTATATTCACCTTTTGTAACTTGTCTGTTGTGTGAAGCCACAACCTGTGCCTCAAAAATCTAAGCAACAGGTAGAGGCATCTTGAGACTATGTAGTGGGAGATGACAACTGAGCCTCTGTACAAGCCACATAAATTCAAGGCTAATTCCTTCACAGGTCTCCTTCTGGACCAAACCTGCTTCAAAATAATATAGGAGACAAAGCACATTTGAGACATCTCATATAGATTGTATCCCTGGTCTGGAATGAAAGTCAAGGCAAACACTGCCACTAAGTTTTTTTGTTTGTTTGTTTGTTTTGAGACAGAGTCTTGCTCTGTTGCCCAGGCTAGAGAGCCGTGGTGTCAGCCTAGCTCACAGCAACCTCAAACTGCTGGGCTCAAGCAATCCTTCTGCCTCAGCCTCCCGAGTAGCTGGGACTACAGGCATGTGCCACCATGCCCGGCTAATTTTTTCTATATAGATTTTTAGCTGTCCAAATCATTTCTTTCTATTTTTAGTGGAGACGGGGTCTCACTCTTGCTCAGGCTGGTCTCGAACTCCTGACCTCGAGCGATCTGCCCGCCTTAGCCTCCCAAAGTGCTAAGATTACGGGTATGAGCCACCATGCCCAGTCAGGCCCTAATTATTTTGCTTCCTGCTGTTTTTAAAGACTCTATGTCTAAGGCTCTGATCCCATTAATAGAATTTCTGTCTCGGGGTTTCATGCTGAGGCAGCCTGGTTGAAGGCCATTGCTGATAGAATTCTATGCACATTTCTCAAGATTTGCTTAGGCCTTTTGGCCTGTGTTTTCAATCCTGGCTCTGTTTCTGAGGTTTGGGCGCTTACTTAAGCTCCGTTAAGAGAATCCTTACTTCCATAAGAACACACTCTTGCTCTAGTGGATGCTGTGATCAGCCATCAGTGTACCCTTTTCAGGACAAATGTGCTTAGTCCTCAGTTTCAGAAAGTATTGACTGCTGACCACTCACAGATAGCTCCCATGCCAAAAATTGCCTTCTTTTGAAGGCACCTACTTTGCCTAAGGGGATTCTTCTTCCTCGGAGAAAGGCCACATCAAATGTGGAAGTAAAAACTATGACCCTATTACCTCATTTTAGGAAACCTCTGAAGGGCCATCCTAGCTCCACAACTCTCTCTGAGATTGGTTAGGTCCTTGTTACACCTGAATGACAGTTCAATTTCTCCCTCAGCTCAGTCCTGCTTTCCTCGCCGTGTTACTAGTGTTGCTCAAGAGAGCTCTGCCCAACAAACATTCTGCAGGCAGATGCCCATCTGAGTCTGTTTCCTCATAAATTTACCTGATACATTCACGTACATAAAAACAGCCACTTGACATTAGGCAGAGTCATCCTAATGGGCAGCAATCTGTCACAGTAAAAAACCTGAAATGGATACTAGATACATAGTCCTACAATTGCCTGTCCGGGCCACAACAGTAGAGAGACAACTGCACCACATATAAAAGCCAGTGATGTTAAACTATATTGTCCACTGCAAGCCAACAAGGTCAAAGACCCATGTTAAACCATATAGGCCACTGCACACCAACGAGGTCAAAGACTCATCCCTTAATTTCCAAAGCCAAAGGTCACTTACATTGATTGTGTCAAAAGATTCCGCATGCATTATTTTATTCTCTGTTTCCACAATTCTTTATTCTCCACAGTTATCTTCTACCAAAGACCCTCAAAGCCTTTGTTGATTCTCTTCTGAATTGAACTGGTTCTCCTAAACTGTAGACATTAACCTTTCATCATACTCAAAATTAGTAACAATGTAGGCTAAAAATTTGTTCAATGTTTTATTATAATTTATTGATATTCCCTGGTTTTTTATTTTAAGTTAAAGCTCTTTTGTAGCATTTTCTCCCCTACTTTAGAAAATATGCAGATTAAGTGAACTTACACACAAATAGCTTGGATGTTATTGCCAAAACTTTGGTTTTGCATTAGCAAAAATTAACTAAACCCTACAGGTCATGACAATGAGAAAAAGAAAGAGTCAAAGATAAACCTCTCATAAACCAAAGTTATCAAAATATAATTGATATTCAGCTAATATCCTGTATTACTTGGAATAAATGTGGCTGCAAGTGACAGAAAACCCAAGCTAACAATATATTTTAAATGATGTAATTATATTTCTCTGACAGAAAGACTGGAAGTAAAAATATTCCACAAGAAAACAAAGAAAATAATCTTTTAGACATTGGCCTAGGAAAGGAATTTATGACTGAAACCCCAAAAGCAAATACAGCGGCAACAAAAATAAATAAATGATATTTAATTAAATTAAAAGGCTTCTGTACAACAAAGGAAATACTCAACACAGAGAAAATACTCAAAAACTATACAACCAAGAAAGGACTAATATCTATTACGGAATCTACCTACAAAGAGCTAAAAAAAAAAAAAAAAAAAAGGCAAGAAAAAAGCAAGTAATCTCACTAAAAAGTGGGCAAAAGACATGCACAGAAGTTTTTTAAAAGAAGATAGACAAATGGCCAAAAAATATATGAAAAAATGCTCAACAACACTAATCATCAGGGAAATGCAAATTAAAATTATTAATACAATGGGATAGCACATTATCCCTATCAGAATGGCATTATTAAAAGGTGAAAAAGATTGGTATGGATGCCAAGAAAAGGAATGCTTATACACTGTTGGTGAAACTACAAATTAGTACAACCTCTATAGGAAGCACTATGGAGGCTGGATGTGGTGGCTCATGCCTATAATCCTAGCACTCTGGGGGGCCAAGGTGGGAGAATTGCTTTAGGTCAGGAGTTCAACACCAGCCTGAGCAAGAGCAAGACACTGCCTCTACTAAAAATATAAATAAATAAGAAAGCACTATGGAAATTTCTCAAAGAAACAAATGTAAACCTACCATTTGATCCAGCAATCCTACTGCTGGATATCTACCCAAAGGAAAAGAAGTCATTTTGTCAAAAAGACACCTGCACTTGAATGTTTATTGCAGCACAATTCACGATTGCAAGGATGTGGAATCAACCTAAGTGCCCATGAATTCATGAGTCGATAAAGAATATGTGATTATACACACACACACACACACACACACACATACACCATAGAGTACTGCTCAGCCATAAAAAAAATTAAAATAATGTTTTTTGCAGCAACTTGAATGGAATGGGAGACTATTATCCTAAGCGAACTATCTCAGCAATGGAAAACCAAACACCATACGTTTTCACTAATAAGTGGGAGTTAAACGATTGTTACCCATGGACCCAAAGAGATATAAGGGACAATGGAAATCAAGAGGTGGGTAGGGAGAGAGGGATGTGAGGCATAAAATCTTACCTATGGGGTATAATGAACACTATTCTGGTGACAGGCACACCAAAAGCCCTGACTTAAGCATTATACAAGATATCCATGTAACAAAAACATTTGTACCACCTTAATATTTTGAAATAAAAAAAGAAAGACTGGAACTAGTCAATGCAGGTTGTTATGACATTCCATGTTATGAGGAACTTTGTTCCCAGTTTCCTCTTTTGTTTGGGGAGAGTTTTTGGGTTTTGGCTTTGTTTTCTTTTGGCATTTACTGTGGCTGGTCCTTATTCCAAAGGTCATCCCATACTCTGAGATGATGGCCAGAGTTCCCCCATCAAACCTCCCTTTCAGCCACCAATAAGGAGGAAGGGAAGAGGTGAGCACTCCCACCTCCCACATGTCCAGATGCCCTTTGCAGAAGTTATACAATCCATTGGCTAGATTGTAATCATATAACCATGGCCAGCTCAAGGAGTATCTAAGAGAGGTAGCTTTTATTCTATACTGTCAATAATTGGGGTTAGGTTTATTCTAGAGAAGAAGAAAAGCAGATTCTGGGAGACACCCGGTGGTTTCTGCCATATAACCCCACTTGGTAAGCCATCTATCCATTTAGGAACATAGGCATACAGTCAATAACCAGTTTTACTTGAATGGGCAATCTGTAAATAATAGCTAAAGGACCCACAATCCTTTTCTCAGGAAATTTTATACCCATATTAAGATTCACACCTGTTTTAAATACTTTCCTGTCTAAAGTAGTATCTGGCAATCTCTCTGAAATAAAATTGGTTGTGCATTAGGATAGGGGTAGTTAGAGTTAAATCAACCAGTGCCTTTTCATTAGAAAAAAAAACAAAATTATATCTCAAGAAGGATCTTGGTGTTCCCTATGGGTGCTAGTCCTTGAGTAGATCTCCAAAAGCCACAAGAAATGTCCAACTGCCAATTCCACCCATAGGTCAACTCATTATGAAATTTGCTGCTCTACATTTAATAGATAACATAAAATAGTTTTACATAAGGTATATGTTAGAATACATAATCCAAAGTTGCTACTACTCAAAAATGAATTAAATTAGTTTAATATTTAATTGATATTGATGGAATATTTAATTCTAATTTTAAAAGGGAAGCAAAGCCAGAGCTGTGGGTGCTTTTTCTGGTCCTGGTGTCTCAGATTCTTTCTTAAGAAACCGAGAACTTACTTAACCTTCCAAAATGTCAAAAAGACCATCTTATGGTCCACTTCCCACTCCAGCTCCTGCAACACAAATGCCCAGCACAGCAGGGTCTGTGTGATACAATCCATACAGTCATCTCACCTACAACTACCAGCTGGGAGGGAACCCAGGCACCAACAGCTAGGTCATGGCATCCTCTTGTATCATGATTCCAAAACCCCAAAGCCATCAGATAAGCTGCTGGTGCCCTACATGTGGTACAGCAGAAAGATCTGGAACCAAGTAAAGGCTTCTAACCCTGACCTAAAGTTGTGGGAGATTGGCAAGATTATTGGTGGCATGTGGCGAGATCTCATTGATGAAGAGAAACAAGAATATTTAAAGAAAAATGAAGCAGAAAAGATAGAGTGCAATGAATCTATGGAGGCCTATCATAATCTCCCTGCGTACCTTGCTTACATAAATGCAAAAAATCATTCAGAAGCTGCTTTAGAGGAACAAAGTCGACAGAGACAGTCTTGCATGAAGAAAGGAGAACTGTATATGAACATTCAGCCTGTTGCAGATCCAGATGATTAAGATGATGGCTTTTCTTTTTTTTTTTTTTTTTTGAAAATAAAGATTATTATTAAGTCTTCTAAGTCATTCTGCCCCTGCATCATGTTAAACGATTAACTTGTAATTTTCAGACTCATATTCTCTCTTATTTCCAAGTCACCTTATGTTTAAGTTCCATTTTAATTTTATGTCATTGTGCACTTTACAAAAACCTTGCTAACACTTCATTGCTTCATGTCAGTGAGTCACCAATATACATTAAACACAATGAAGAAATACCAAGGGGACAGAAGACACATTCTTCACCATCACAGGATTTACAGTCAAGCTGAGGAAACAAATATATGCGAATGAAATAACAATGCCCCATGATGATGGCTTTTCAATGAAGCCTACAGCCACCTCCCATTTCCAGAGAAACCGCCGCCTCATCTGTGAAATCCTTAGTGAGAGTGTGGTGCCAGACGTTGGTCAGTTGTCACAACAGCTAGAATGCAGGTCCTCAAATGACAGGTCCAATCTTTAATGATTCATCAGCACAAATTAGAGGCTGAACTTCTTCAAGTATAGGAACGGCATCACGAAAGGAAGAGGAAATTCCTGGAAAGCACAGATTCATTTAACAATGGACTTAAAAGGTTGTGAGGTCTCAAGGTAGAAGTAGATATGGAGAAAACTGCCTCTGAGATTGCACAGGCAGAGGAGCAGGCCCACAACAGGCAGGAGGAAAGGGAAAACAAGGCCACAGAGCAAGCAGAGCACAGTCAGAGCTGCACTGTTCCCTAGGAAGACCAACCGGCAAATAAAGCTGAGGAAAAGAAAGACGACAAGAACATTCCAGTGGAGACAGAGGAGACACATCTTGAATAAACAAGAGAAAGCCAGCAGAATGGTGAAGAAGCACGTCAACTGCTGAGGACAAGGAGCATGGGCAGGACGGGTCCACAGCATGGCAGAGGAAGGAACCAGTCATGGCAACACTGGCTCAGGGAGCAACAGTGCCACAATGCAGGAGCCACCAACATATCCCACACCAGAAGATGAGAAAAAAGAATAGATGTTGCCTTGCTTTATCTAAATACTTTTTTAAATGAAAAAATGTTTTTTGGTTTTAATGGTGTTATGTGGTCTGCATATTAATTTTTTTCTTGTCCATATCACATTTCCAAAGGCTTTTGGACCATTTAGCATCATGAACTTAACGTCACAGTCACCTTTCTTAAACGTTGTGAAGATGGCTTTTTTCTTTGGATCTTGTTTCTAACCCTCAACTGCTAAAAGCCTCAGAATTCAGATTAATTGAGAAAATACCCACCTCTTTTAAAGAATTATCCTTTGAAGCTGCAGAATCTACTCCTACAAATGCCTTCCTACAGCTCACTTGGGTGCTTACCAGAGCCATAGTTTTAAACCATCCCAGTCCCCATCAACAGCTTCCTGAAAGTCTCCTCTCTTGTTTACTTCTGCAAAGGGTGGCTTCTTGAAAACGTAATCATGTATGAGTGTGTATTTGTTCACTTACCCTTTTTTACTTTTAATCAATGTCAGGTATCAAGAGTCATGTTAAGGAGTTGAGTGCAGCCTGCAACTACTACACTTGGATTGTATTGATCCAGAAATAGTCTCCATAATTAGTTACTAACTTATGAGCGGTCATTAAAATGAACACAGCACATATACATTATCTGATGCTTTTTGTTGTAATTAATATTGGGTATGTTCTGGTGACTTCATCCTTATTGTACAAGAAAAAAAATTACTTTTTTACCAGGCTGTCCAAAGACAAAGCTCAAGGAATTGAATATTCTTGTAATGGACTAGATAACTTCAAAATGATTAGCCCATTCCAGAAGGAAAAGCAGGTGGGAATTAAGTTCATCCACTTGAAATTGTTTTATAATAATCAAAACATTCAAAACCTCAAGGCTCAGATTTCCATAGATCAGAGCCTAACTTTTTGATAAACTCTCAGTAAAGTCTCTGAGATTAGAAAGAAGCAAGATAGTTTGTGACATGTGTGCTTCCCAAAAAACTAGAATAGATTTTTACTGAATAGTGGTATATCTGATGGTATCTGTTTCTTAAAGGTCCAAATGTAATTAAAAAATGAAAGAAAAAAATTCTAATTGTATTTAGAGTCTATTCATTTTTATAGGAAACATAAAATCTACCCTTGAGTTTGCCACAATATAAGAAAGCTGTACCCCTATACCATATCCTGTTGTGTTGTGTTGAGATAATATTTCCAATTTTTACCATAAGCTGACATAACCATCATACCGTAAGAGATTTAATCAAAACAAACATATGGACCTCATAAAATTTACTGAAAGAACTTTCCTGAGAACATTATTCACAACATCAAATAGTTTCTCTGCTATAGGAACTGATGGGAGATATTTCTGTATGGCTTTAGGACCAGGAATAGCTATATTCTCTTGAACAACTGATTGTCTGTTCCTTGTAGACATCGTGAATATGTAACTGACTTTATCTTATTCATGCTATGGTCCTCTAGTAACCAGTGTATAAGGAGTGTAACATGGCACGTTTTAAAAAAATTTACTCCATTCTTGTCTTCATCTTATTTTATTGGCCATGTTATTTCCCTGGACTCTATTCTTATGTTATTATTGGTATATTTTTAATGTTATGTGCTTGCTTTTCTAAGTAATTTTTGAGAGACTTTATCATAATTCCTTTTTTAATTTTGATAGATTTTAAGGGTACAAATGGTTTTTGGTTACATGGTTGAATTGTATAGTGCTGGTGTCTGGGTTTTGTAGTACCCATCACCAGAAGAGTGTACATTGCACCCGTAGTAATTTTTCTTCCCTCACCCTGTTTCGACTCTCTCCCCTTCTGAGTCTCCAATGTCCATTATACCACTCAGCATGCCCCTGCATGCCCATAGCATAGTTCCCGCTTACAAGTGAGAACATGCGGCATTTGGTTTTTCATCCCTGCACTACTTTACTTAGGACAATGGCCTCTGGTTTAATCCAAGTTGCTGAAAAAAAAACATTATTTCCTTCTTTTTTATGTGTAAGTACTATTTCATGCCATATATACATGACATTTTCTTTATCCACTCATCAGTTGATGGGCACTTAGGTTGGTTCCATACCCTTACAATTGTGAATTGTACTGCCATAAACATATGATTGCAGGTGTATTTTAGATGTAATGACTTCATTTCCTTGGCCAGATCACCAAGAGTGGGATTGCTGGATCAAATGGTGGGTGTACTCTTGGGTCATTGAGGAATCCATACTGTTTTTCATAGAGGTTGTACCAATTTACATTTCCACCAACGGCATGTAAGCATTCTATTTTCACAGCTTCTGTGCCAACATCTATTGTTTTTGGACTTTTTAATAATGGTCATTCTGACAGGGGTAAGGTAGTATCTCACTGTGGTTTTAATTGGCATTTCCCTGATGGTTAGTGATGTTGAGAATTTTTTGTACTTTTTTTGACCATTTGTACATCTTCTTTTGAAACATATTTATTCATGCCTTTTGCTCAGTTTTTAATGCAGTTATTTGTTTTTTGCTTGCTGCTTTATTTGAGTTACTTGTAGATTCTGGATATTTATTAGTCCTTTGTCAGATGTATAGTCTGTGGACATTTTTTCCCACTCTCTAGGTTGTCTATTCACTGAACTGTTTCTTTTGCTGTGCAGAAGCTTTGTAGTTTAATTAAATCTCACTTGCTTATTTTTGTTTTTATTGGTTTGCTTATGTGGTCTTATTCATGAATTCTTTACCTGGGCCCCAGGCCAATGACCAATAAAGTTTTCCTAGATTTTCTTCCACAATTTTATAGTTTCAGGTGTTACATTTAAGTCTTTGATCAATCTTGAGTTAATTTTTGTGCCCATTGAAAGATAGGTATAATTCTTCTCCATATGGCTTTCCAATTTTCACAGCACAATTTATTGAACAGGGTGTTCTTTCCCCAGTGTATGTTTTTGTCTACTTTGTTGAAGATCAGTTGGTTATAGGTATATCGTTTTATTTTTGGGTTCTCTATTCTATTCTATTAACATATATGTTTACTGTTATACATGTACCATGCTGTTTTGGTTACTATATCCTTGCAGGATAAATTTAAGTCTCATAATGTGATTCCTCCTGACTTGTGCTTTTTGCTTATGATAGCTTTGGCTATTTAGGCTCTTTTTTTGGCACTATAAAAATTTTATATTCCTTTTCTAATTCTGTGAAAATTGGCATTGATATTTTAATAGGGATTGCATTAAATCTGTAGATTGCTTTGGGCAGTATGCTCATTTTCACAATATTGATTCTTCCAATCCAAAAACATGGAATATCTTTCCATGTATTTATGTCACCTCTGATTTCTTACATCACTATATTGCAGTTGCCCTTGTAGAGATCTTTTGCTTCCTTCGTTAAGTATATTGATAGGTATTTTTATTTTTATTTTTTTGCAGCTCTTGTAAATGAGATTAAGTTCTAGACTTGATTCTCAGTTTGGTCATTATTGGTGTATGGCATTGCTACTGATTTGTGTATGCTGATTTTGTATTCTGATACTTTACTGAATTCATTTATTAATTCTGGGAGTCTTTTGGAAGAAGCTTTAGAGTTATCTAGGCATAAGATCATATCACCTACAGACAGAAATAGTTTGGCTTCCTCTTTTCCAATTTGGAAGCCTGTTATTTCTCTTGCCTGATTCCTGTAGCAAGAATGTCCGGTACCATGTTAAATGAAAGTGATGAAAGTAGGTGCTGTTGTCTTTTTCCAGTCCTAAAAGGGAATGCTATTGACTTTTCCCCATTCAGTATGAAGTTGGCTGTGGGTTTGTCATATATGATTTTTATTATTTTGAGATATGTTCCTTCTATGCCTAGCTTTCTGAGGGTTTTTATCATGAAGGGATGTTAGATTTTATCAAATTCTTTTTCCCCATCTATTGGAATGATCATTAGTTTTTTGTTTTTAATTCTGTTTATATAGTGAGTCACATTTATTGATTTGCATATGTTGAACCATCTTTGCATCCCTGGGATGAAATCATCTTGACTGTGGAGCATTATTTATTTGATGCACTTTTGGGTTCAATTCTCGTATTTTGTTGAGGATTTTTGCATTTAAGTTCATGAGGGACATTGGTCTGTAGTTTTCTTTTTTGTTGGGACCTTTCCTGGCTTTAGTATCAGGGAGATGCTGGTTTCATAGAAGAAGTTAGGGGGAATTCCCTCCTTCTTGATCTTTTGGAATAGTTTTAGTAGAATTAGTATCAGTTCTTCTTTGAACATCTGGTAGAATTCAGCTGTGAGTCATCTGCTCCTCAGCATTTCCCCCACCCCTAGGAGATTTTTTATAACTGATTCAATCTCACTAATTCTTATTTAATCTGTTCAAGATTTTCATTTCTTCTTGGTTAAAATGTGAGAGATTGTATGTTGTTTCCCCTAGATTTCTACTTCATGTATATGAAGGTGTTCATAGTCAGATGATCTTTTATATTTTTATGATATCAGTTGGAATGTCTCCTTTTTCATTTCTAATTGAGTTCATTCAAATACTCTCTCTTCTATTTTTGGTTAATCCAGCTAGTGTTCTATCAGTTTTGTTTATCTTTTCAAAAAATCAACTTTTTCTTTTTGAGACAGGGTCTTGCTCTGTCATCCAGGCTGCAATGCAGTGGCACGATCATGGTTCACTGCAATCTCAAACACCTAGGCTCTAGTGATCCTCCCACCTCAGCCTCCCAAGTAGCTGGGACTGTAGGCATGCATCTCCATGTGGCCAGTTTTTTTTTTTTTTTTTTTTTTTTTTTAGAGATGGGGGATCTCGATATGTTGCCCAGGCTGGTCTCAAACTCCTGGCCTCAAGCAATCTTCCTGCCTGAGCCCCCATAAGAACTGGGATTACAGGCATGAACCACCACAGCTGGCCTCTAACTTTTTGTTTTAATGATACTTGAATTGATTTTTGTTTCAATTTTATTTAGCTCTGCTCTGATCTTTGTTATGTTTGTCATTTATTTTCTTCTGCTAGCTTTGGTTTTGATTTGTTCTTATTCTTCTAATTCCTTGAGGTGAGAGGTTAGGTTGTCAATTTGTAAACTTTGTGTCTTTTTGAGGTAGGCAGTTAGCATCATAAACTTTTCTCTTAGCACTGCTTTTGCTATATGGCACAGATTTTGATGACTTGTGTCACTACTGTCATTAGTTTCAAAATTTTTTAAATTTCTATCTTGATTTCATCATTCACCCAAATAGGAACAGGTTGTGTAATTTCCAAGTATTTGTATACTTTTGAGATTTCCTCTTGAAATTGATGTCTAGGTTTATTCCACTATGGTCGGAGAAGACACTTGATATGATTTTTGATTTTTTTAATTCACTGAGACTTATTTTGGGGGTTATCATATGTTCTATCATAGTGATTGTACCATGTGCTGACGAGAAGAAAGTGTATTCTGCAGATTTGGGATAGAATGTTCTGTAAATATCTTTTATGTCCATTTGTCCTAGAATCCAGTTTAAGTCAAGTGTTTCTTTGTTGACTTCTGTCTCAATGACCTGTCTAATGCTTTTAGTGGAGTGTTGGAGTCCCCATGAGTATTGCTGTCTATCTCTTTCCTTGTGTCTAGTAACATTTGTTTTATGAATCTGGGAACTTCAGAGTGAGGGGAATATATATTTATGTGGTTATATCTTCTTGTTGAATTATTCCTTTTACCATTATATACTGATCTTCTTTGTCTCTTTTTACAGCTGTTGATTTAAAGTCTGATTTATTTGATATAAGAATAGCTACTGGTCCTCACTTTTGTTTACCATCTGCCTGGAAATTTTTTTTCAACATCTTTACCATATGTCCAGATGAATCTTTATGAATTAAGTGGATCTCTTTAAAGCAGCAGATATTTGGGTTATGTTTTTGAAAGGTGGTCTTACTAATATCCTATCTAACAGAAAGAAGCAAACTATCAACAGAAAGTAGGAGAAATAAACTCACAACACAACTACACTTTGTTTAATTGAAACACATGTGGCCTAACTTGTTATCTCTGAATTCTTTCTTGGCCTTGAAAATGTTCCTGAGCAGACAGTAGGAGTGTGAACTTCCCCTGCTTCCTCAAGAAGAGACAGTACTAGATACCTCCTGCTATCAAGAAGAAAGAAGAAACTAATTTCTGCTATCAATCTGCTATTTGAGAAACAGAAAAAGCCAACACAGCAGCTTCATAGCTGCTTTTGTTATCAGTCCCCTGAGGCAGAGAAAAAAAGCCATTTATACCTTTTAAAAGCACCAAGCAACTTTCCTTGCAGCCAGACATTTCTTTTCTGCCTCTGTGTGTCATGGCCTCTCTCTCTCTCTCTCTCTGTTTCTCTTCCTTCCTTCCTTCCTTCCTCCCTTCCCTCCTTCTTTCCTTCTTTTCTTCCATCCTTCTGTCTTTCCTTCTCTTTCTTTCTTTCTTTCTCAGAAAAACAAATAAACTTTTACCTTTATATATGCTAATCACTCTCTGAGAATTTTTTCTACCCTGTATACGGACTTCACACCCTACCAGTTTTTTTCATCCATTCTGCCAATCTGTATTTTTTAAGTGGGATATTTAGGCCATTTGTATTTAAAGTTATTTTATTCATGTGTGAGATATTATTCCAGTCATCTTGTTGGGTTTTACTTTATTTCTTTGTATTCTCCATTGTGTTGCTGTTTTATAAGCCCTGTGAGTTTTATACTTTTGAGTGTTTTTATACTGTTGAATATGAACCTTTTATTTTGATATTTAGGACTGCTTCAAGTATTTCTTAAAGTGAAAGTCTACTGGTAACAAATTCCCTCAGTGTTTGCTTATCTAGGAAAGGCTTTATTTCTCCTTCATTTATGAAACTTAGTTTTCCAGGACACAAAATTCTTGGCTCAAATTTTTTGGTTTAAGAAGACTAAAGATAGGACCTCAATCCCTTGTGCCTTACAAAGTTTGTGCTGGGAAATCTCCTGTTAGTCTGATAGGTTTTCCTTCATAAGTTATTTGACATTTTTGTCTCTTTGCCATTGGAATTTCTTCCTTGACATTGGCTTTCCTTCACATTGGCACAATGAATATATGCCTTCCTGATGTCCTTTTTTTTTTTTTTTCTTTTTTTTTCTTTTTTATTTTTTCCAATTTAATTTTACAGAATCAAAGAGTCTAACAGTATATCTTGTTAGATACAGTATGTCCTCATAATGTATACATTATTTCTTGTACAATGATATGAAATAATATGGGAAATATTCATGATAAATTATTAAGTGAACAGTGCAAGTTAAAAACAATAGTTTCATATTTTTTTCCCCAGCCCCCCTTTCCCGAGTCAGCACCTTCAAGTGTTACCACTCCCCAAACGGTGCGCAATGCACTCATTGTGTAGGCATACCCCCATCCCCTCCCCCACCCCCCACCTCAGTCTGATGTCCAATTGGTGTCGTTTCCAGATTTGTATTTAGGTGATGATCAGGGAAACCAATTTTCTGGTGAGTACATGTGATGCTTGTTTTTCCATTCTTGGGATACTTCACTTAATATAATGGGTTCCAACTCTCTCCAGGAGAACCATAGAGATGTCGTATCTTCATCATTCCTTATAGCTGAGTAATATCACCCAGGTGTTCTTTGAGCTTCTTGTGTCTGGATGTCTCAATCTCTAGCAAGACCAGGGAAGGTCTCCTCAATTATTCCCTTCAATAGGTTGTCCATACCTCTTGCTTTTTCTTCTTCTCCCTCAAAAATACCTATTATTTTTTGGCTTGGGTTTTTTACATAATCAGATGCTTCTCAAAGATTGTGTTCCTTTCTTTTAATTCTTTTTTCTGTGATTCTGTCTGACAGGGTTAATTCAAAAAACTTCCCTTCAAGTCCTGAAATCTTTTCTTCAGCTTGGTATATTCTGCTGTTTGAGCTTTCAACTGAATTTTATAAATGTATCAATATGTCTTTTATTTCCAGAAGTTCTGTTTGATTATTTTAAATATATCTATCTATTTAGTAAATTTTTCATTCATGTCCTTTATTATTTGGACCCTGGTTACTTCTCCACTGAGAAAGCTGTTCCTTCTTATTTTTGACTACACTTTCATTTGAATAAAACTTTTAAAGCTTTTTATTATTTTTTTTATTTATTCTTTTTTACCCCCACTGAAGAGTGTGTCTGAGTTGTGTGTCATGCTTGTTTGTTTAGCTTTCACTTGGGATACTTTCCAGGAGCCAAGGCTCTGTCTATATTCCTTGGTTATTGACAGTCTTTGTGCAGTGAGCAATGCCATTCTCAGATGCCAGCTATGGTAGAAAAAGTACTAGGCTGCAGTTCAACCACCAGGCCAGTAGGTGGCACTTGTGTAAGAGCTGGCTGCAGCAGTAGTGGATGTGTGCTTGGACTCAGTTGGTCTAGTGGTCATGTAGCCTGTGGAATACTGCTGTCCTAGTTCCCTGCTCAGCCGTAGTGGGGAGGGGTGGGGAACAGGCAAAGCTGGGCAAAGCTGGGCTGCCAAGCTCCATCATACACCCCAATGATAGGTGTAAGTACCATCCTGGTGAGGGTAGTCAAGGAGCTTGTGTTGAATTTCCCCACATTATCTGTCAGGAATTGGGGGAGGGAGAGGAGGAGTGAACCAGCTCTCAGGCCAGGTAGGCAGACACAGCTCTCTCTCTCCCCATCACACTACTGTCCTGAGACTCCTGAATTTCAGTTCAGACAACTT
This sequence comes from Eulemur rufifrons, assembly GCF_041146395.1. Taxonomy (NCBI): domain Eukaryota; kingdom Metazoa; phylum Chordata; class Mammalia; order Primates; family Lemuridae; genus Eulemur; species Eulemur rufifrons. Next base: position 97,951,074 of record NC_090990.1, read on the forward strand.
TCAGTTCAGATAGACACTGTCTTTTTCGTCCAGGACATAATGTAGCCACAGGCCTCAGAAAGGGCCTGATGTACAGGTTTCTGCCCAAACTGATTCTGCCCAAAAGTCCTGAAACGGGCAGCTTTTGGCTTGCCTGTACTCCACTACAGGAAGCCATGGCTTTTGAAAGGAAAAGGCATAAGCCCTACTCTCCATAGAACTCTGGGTGTGGTAGGCATGTCGTTGGGGGTATAGCCACTCCCAGTGCCCTAGTTTGGGCTCCTGTCCCACACAGGAACAGCTGTGGCTGTGCTGGCAGCAATGAGTTGGCGTGGGGGGGAGGAGGAAGAGAAGACTCTGAATGGAGGAGAGCTAGCTCTCTGGTCTCCTTTGTCCCTAAAGGGCCCTCTGGCTTACTGTACTCGCCTCTCCCCTGGAAGTGGCCTGCCCTGATTGTCCAAGCTCTGGGAATTGCACAGTTCCCCTGGGACCCACCAGCCTTCTGAGGCTACTGCAGTTCAAGTGTGTGCTGCAAATTTTAGCTGTGGAGCTAGTGATGTGGAAACCCAAGAGCTGAGATTCCCTGGTCAGAACACCTGCAAAAAAACACTGCCTCTCTGTGAAGGGAAGGAAATAAGCTGCACCCTCTATGCAAAACCCAGGTGCAGTGGGCACAGTACTTCCGGCTTGGGACTAGCCTGGGGTAGGAACACTCTGCTGCCCTATGGACTCTGTTCTGCACCTACATTTCCACTGGGAGGGGACAGACAACTTTGGATCATGAGCAAGGGGCTCTCAGGTGGAGGAGAGCACATGCTCTGTTTTCTTTTGTCCCAGAAAGCATTGTGGCTCACAGCACTTTCCTATCCCCTAGGAGCAGGAGAATCCCAGAGCTCTCTTGTGTCCCCCTGGAACCATGTGGGTACTGCGGAATATTTCTGTGGGGTCCAGTGAGAAGAAGACAGAAGGGCTGAGGCTCCCTGGGCAGGACAGAGGCCTACAATTGGTGCACCTTCAGTATGGTGCCTGCTGTCTCACCTTGGGTCTGTGGTGGGGGGAAGCAACCCTGTGCAGGCTGGCAGCCCAGCACTCTGTTCTTAAGAAGTTCTCAGTTCACTGCTGGTAGCAGCACTTGGACTCACGAGGGTAGAGGGGCTCTCCAACAATTCAGGACCTGGCTGTCTGCCACAGGTGCAAGGGAAAGACAAATAAACACCAGCACCTACACTTTCGGTAGGACTCCAAATTTTCCTGGGGTTTGATCTCTGCCAAAGCTTTGCTCCTTCTTGTTCTGCTCTGCAACGGGATCTCTGGTAGGTTCTGGCACTCTTCCCTCAGTATTCCACCTGGGCTAGGCTTTCTCACCTGAAAGTTTCTCTTCTGTCTGAGATGATCTGGTGACCAATGTCTCTAGTCAGCCATCTTGCCAGGGTTTTCTGGTAAGTAATTTTTAATTATTTTTAGAGCTGACAAGTTATTCTGAATGTAAGCATGGGCTCTGAGCTGCTGAAAGATTTGGGAGCCTTAAAACATCAACTTATAAGTAATAACAAGGAGGTTGAAAATTCATTTTAATCTCTACTGCCACATAGTGGTACAATATAAACTTTATCTCAATGTGCAGTTTTTGATAACTACAAAAAAACCCAACATTTTCAACCAGAGTTTTGATGTCACAGATATGTTGATTCTCTACTTATATAAATATTTTATACTGTATTGTGCATTTTTGTGATTTTTCCCTGAGAAGGCACCAATGGTACAACCCATTAATCCCAATTCTGTCTTTTTCTTCTATACAGCATAATTTTCCAATTTTTGTTTTGTAGTATTGTCTTCTGTCTTTGGAATATTAAGTGCATATTGTGTAGCTAACCATTCTCTTCCATTTCGAGCTGATGGATATCATTAGATCTGAGCAGGCTTCTTTTGTAAACTATTTGATTTCTTTATTTATCCCTTACTATCCCCATTTCCTTTCCTTCTCCATATTCATGGTGAAATCTTATAAGTCAGTTCACTTAATCCTGACTAAGATGTGAATCACACCTTGGTCCAGCTTATCCACATTGTATACACTACCCACCCATTAGTCACTTAGTAGCTAGCTCTGTGGTCAGATCAACTGTAATGGTCTCATGGTACTTGTGTTCAAGTAACTCCTATTTTACTTAGTAATGGCCCAAAAGCATAAGAGTCATGATGCTGGTGATTCAGATGTGCCAAAGAGAAGCCATAAAGTGCTTCCTTTAAGTGAAAAGGTGAAAGTTCTCAACTTAAGGAAAGAAAAAAAAATTGTACACTGAGGTTGCTAAGATCTACAGTAAGAACAAAACTTCTATCCATGATATTGTGAAGAAGGAAAATAAAATGTTTGCTAGTTTTGCTGTTCCACCACAAACTGCAAACATAATGACCAGAGTACATGATAAGCACTCAGCTAAAATTTAAAAAGGCATTAAATTTGTGGGCAAATGACAGGAACAGAAACATGTTCCCATTGGCAGCAATTAGATTCAGTATTATTCCAGGTTTTAGGCATCCACTGGGGGTCTTAGAAGATATCCACTATAGATAAGAGGAGACTACTTTATCTGCTACTTTGTATCCTTTAACCTACATCTCACCATTTCCTCCACCACCACCCCATTCCCACTCCCAGTAATCACTGTTTTATTCTCTATCTCTGCATATTTAACTCTTTTTTAAGATTCCACAAATAAATAGGATTATGCAATCAATATCTGAAAAAGCCTATGTCTTGAGGAGCTTATGGGAAGTATACATGGTCTCTAGGCCCATAGGAGGACGTGGCTTAGAAGCATCAATAAACACTTCCATTTAGAAATGAGCAAATGTTGCATGATTATATGTATTGTGGGTTTTTAAGATTTAGTAGGAAAAAAACAGAATGAGTGATCTCATTAATTGTTTAATATTGATTATATGTTGAAATAACATTTTGGATTTATTGGGTTAAACAATAAATACAACATATTTAAATTAAAAAAAAAAGAAATGAGCAAATGTTGATTTTTGATTTGGAGCAAATATTGGCACCAGAGAGAATCTTCCTCTAGAAGGCAGGGTTCATATGCCAAGCCACAATGGTACTAAGGCACAGTGGAGCTAGCTATCACACCATAGGACAAAGAAACCTAGTCACAGCATAGTATGGAGATGTCATAGACACTGCCATCACCATGTAAGGGTTAAGGGTACCGGTGGCCCTCTGAAAGCTCACTGAAAAATCACTGACAAGATCCAGATTATTTGGAGAAAATGGATACAAATTTATTTAATGTGTATACATGGGAGACTTCAGAATGAAGACCCAAAAATAGAGTAGAAATTATCCATTTTTATGCTTAGGTTCAACAAAGTGTGGACAGCTGTGTAGAAATATGACTGGACAAAAAGGCTATGATCTAATGCCAACAGACTGAGTGGGGAAACCCAGCAAGACCTGTATGTCTGTATTCTTCTTGGCCTCTGTGAGTATGCATCCTTTCCTTCTGGGTGCAGGGCAGGACCTCTCTGGCATAGGGGTTCTTATGACCTAGATCCAAAAAAAGGTAGTTAAATCATTTCTTTACAGCCAGTTTTCACATAGAATAATTTTAGGTCTTATAGTTGTCTTTCAAGAAAAGGGGTTCTGGTTTTTATGACCCAACTTGGGGAAGAGAGATTCCAGTTTCTATGGCTGGCCTTGGGGGAAAGAATGGAACTGAAAGACAGGAGGATAGAAAAGTCAGAGAAAAACATTTGCTTCTGAGGCTGCTTCTGGGGTCTTTATTTTTGGGTACTGTTTTCTGAGACCCAACACCCATTTCTACACTTTTGAAACAGAAACAGAAAGGGGAAGTGAATATGAGAGGCTGCATAGACTGTGGGCATGAATGTAACTTGAAAACCTGGTTAATTTCTAAATCTTTCAAACTGTTTCAACTGCTGCTGTTCCAGAGAGAAGCCACATTGTATAAGGTGCATTTTTCTCTCAAATATATTTGAATAGTTCCAACATCCTCATTTTGTTTGGAGATTTTCCTTACTGAGTTGAAACTTGCAGTCATATTCTTGTGAAAGTTGTCAGCATGAAAATGAGTCACAATGCTAAAAAAAAAAAAAAAAAAAAAGTTCACAAATACACCTGAGGAAGGTCATGCAGAGAGGGTTCTTCTCATGCTTGTATGCCTAATAACAAAAATGATCAAAAAGACTCTGCAAAACTCAAGATGTTGAGAAAGGCTCATGGGGATAAGATCACCAGGGCTTAGGGACCCCATTTCTGAGGCCATGGGAGGAGAGGATGTGGAGGAACGCTGCCTGAGCAGGAGCCGGAGATAAGGGAAGAAGTTAACTGCCTAGTTGGGGGACATTCCAGCAATCTGGAGATACAGCAAAGCAGACTCCCACCTTAAAGCCTGAGGGGCCTCATGCCTAAAAAGCCATGAAGCAGCTTGACATGAAAGCCACCCATGGCTGTAAAGGAAGACTGCAAAATGTCAGCCTGGGAGAAGGGACACCAGGCTCCAACTCTTAAAAAGCACCAGGTTGAGTTCCTTCCCTCCCCTTTCTCAGTAGAACGCCTCAGTTAATGGGGAGCTAACCTCCCAATAACAAGTACTAATCTCTTTGTTTTTCAATTGAATGGTCCACAGCTGCTGAGTTCAGAGATACTACCTGTACATACCTTAAGGTGTAGTTGTGCTTAGTAACGAGCTATGTGTTCCTGCTTCTATAGATAAAAGAGTAATTAGCTAAGACATCTTGTGACTATTAGGGGAGACTTGAAACTTCTACACATTGTAACCCACGAGCTTTTCACATGAAATTGTTGTAATCTATAACAAGGGAAAGAGAATAAAAAATGGGTGCTAGATTTCAGACAGTACCACCTGGTTCACAGGAATGCTGGTGGTCCTCTGATCTCCCTACACTCTTTCACCTTACTTTTTTTTTTTTTGGTATAAAATGAATATTTATTTACAATGAGGAGAGAAATAAAAATTATACTTCATTCTTAATAAGACAAACATTAAGTGTTTTCTTTTTTGCATGGTTGATCAGAATTCAGAATTTATGATTGTAGTATTCTACAGTATATGCCCCCCTAAATAAAATAATTTTAATAAATTCCATATTACATGACTTTTTTTTTTTTTTTTACTTCATCTTGTTATGGGGGATACAGAATTTCAGGTTACATACGTTGCTCCTGTTCCACCTTTCCCCCCAAGCCAGAGCTCCAGACGTGTCTGTTCCCCAGGTCGTGCGCATTGCACCCATCATGTAGGTATATATCCCTCCCTTCCCCACCCCCCCTTCCCGAGTCAGCACCTTCAAGTGTTACCACTCCCCAAACGGTGCACAATGGACTCATTGTGTAGGCATACCCCCATCCCCTCCCCCGCCCCCCACCTCAGTCTGACATCCAATTGGTGTTGTTCCCAGATGTGTATTTAGGTGATGATCAGGGGAACCAATTTTCTGGTGAGTACATGTGATGCTTGTTTTTCCATTCTTGGGATACTTCACTTAATATAATGGGTTCCAATTCTCTCCAGGAGAACCATAGAGATGTCGTATCTTCATCATTCCTTATAGCTGAGTAATATTCCATGGTATACATATACCACAGCTTACTAATCCAATCATGTATTGATGGGCATTTGGGTTGCTTCCACATCTTTGCTATTGTGAATTGTGCTGCTATAAACATTCAGGTACATGTGTCTTTGTTAAAGAATGACCTTTTTTCCTTTGGGTATATGCCCAGTAATGGGATTGCTGGGTCAAATGGCAGGTCTACTTGAATCTGTTTAAGATATCTCCATAATGCTTTCCACAGGGGTTGCACTAGTTTGCAGTCCCACCAGCAGTGTATGAGTGTTCCTGTCTCTCCACACCCACGCCAACATGTGTTGTTTTGGGTTTTTTTGATAAAGGCCATTCTCACTGGGGTTAAGTGATATCTCATGTGTCCATGCCTTTGTCTCTCCCATCTTTTGCAGAGCACACTGCCTGCAGACCCGGTTATATCAGGGGTGTGGCAAACCCCTGATAAAAGACCATCACAACCTTACACAAAAAGTACTTCTGCAAAGACATCTTGCTATTAATCTTTGTAACCATGAATAATTATTTCAAAACAATTTTGTAATCATTTTTTTCTTTAAAAATGTGTCTTCCTTTACCTCCCTGAATATGTATGTATAGTTTACTACATCACCTGTATTCCACTGCAATGCTCTATTCACAAATAAATATATTTTTCTTCTACAGAGCCTCTTTCCATTTGTCATTTAGGTTGACATTCTGCACATATTTGGCACAGACTTACTGACATCCTGTTAAAACTGAAACCAAGATGTGTCTATCCATCTTCCTGCCCTCAGACACAACTCAGTTTCTAACATTGCCTTTGGTAACACTAAGTATTCTCATCTGGTGAAAGAAATTCCACTGAATTACTGTTGTCATATTTTAGGCTTAACTTGTTTAAAAATTTGGTGAGTATAGGGCCAGTGTTGTGATAGTCTTTTGTGCCCTGGTAACTCCTTTGGATTATTTTTAAAGATAAGGAACATTGAAGACTTAGTTTACGTCAATCCCACTTTGGAAGTCTTACAAGAATTCACTCATTTTAATGGAAAATGACCCAGTTGACTACCAGATTTCCCTGAATTCTGTATTTGGTGTTCTACCAAAATAAAAGGCTTATGAAGAAAAAAAATAATGTTCAAGTCAGTGACAGCTAATATTATGTCTCTGCTGTTGTCTATGGCTGGTACCCAAAGAGTGGATTAGCTTCTATCATGTCTTGGAGTCTGGGAATATTGTTAAGAGATAAATACTTAGAAATTTGGAGAGCTATTCTGGACTTTCCAATTAGGCAATAATTTTGGATGAAGGTTACTCTTATTAATATTGTGAACCATTTCTTTCCAGGAACAGAGAGTGCCACATTACTCATTTTTAATTTTCTTATCTACATAATAGAATCAGTTAGTGATACACCCATACATTTGATATTATTTGCCACCACATTTCTGTATGGTATGTAGATCTATGCATGATCATGCATAGTCTGTAATTTTTTCCTAATTGCAGAAAATTTAAAAATCATCCTTAAAGCAACGTATTGGTTAAAGTCCAAATTTTTCAGTCTGTGGATTCTAAACATATTGTCAAAATTTGTGACATATAAAGAGAAGATAGGAGATAACATCGTATAACAAACATCTCTGAATTTTTGCTATAAAAAATGACAGCCTCTTTGCTCTCTTATTAATGCCTTATGTGGTGATAGGAAGGTATAACTGTAGACAGAGCTTGTGAGATACTGCAAAAAGAGAATAAGTCTCTAATGCTTATAGAAACTTATCCAAAATTTATGTTTGACTAAGACTGGAGGTACACACAGAACAGCTCCTAAATCTCTGCCTGTTTCATAAATATTTGTTAATCAAAACTCCAAAGGTCAAGAGCTACTAAAGAGAAAATCATATACCAATAGCAAATGCCATTTGCCCCTCAATAATTGCCATAGTATAAGATAATTTTGTGTGGCTTATAAAGGGCAGCATTTATGATACATGATTCTGGGATTTAGGTCTGTAGTTCTAAGGTACACATGGCATTTTAAATGCTTTCCTTCATGTAAGTGAATATCAACACACACACACACACACACACACAAGCACACACACACACACACAGAGCCAGATTAGAATGTAGAGTAAAAGACATCGGGAAAGGAGGGTGAGATAAGAAAGAAGAGACATTGAGGACATTAGGAAGGAGCAATGACAGAGGGCCAGAGAGGACAGGGCAGCATGGAGGGAGGAAGACTGACTTTGGTGGAGAAACCAAAATGCTCCTTCTAAGTTAAAGCAGACTGGAAGGTAAGTGATTGTTCAATATCAACCTCTTTACAGATGTGGGAATAAGGGCCAAGGAAGGTGAAAAGACCTTTCAGAATCATGTGGGGGATTTTCCAAGGTGGTCTGAAAGAAGTGGAGGACTCAGATAGCAGCTGGAGGTCAGGGAGGTAAGAGAAAGTCTAGAAGTCAGGGCTGGAGGGGGAATGAGAGGCGGGGTATAAGGCTCAGGGCAATGGGCAGCACATTTTTTACCTGAAATCCAATTTGGATGAGGAAGACATTTGTCAGTTGGAAGACAGAAAGTCACTACACTTACTGAGAAAAGAAGTTTCCTAAAATCAAAGATCAAACACCAGCTCTGCTAGTCAGAAGTTCCATCTCCCAGTGAAATGATGCTTCTACCATTTCAATTGTTAGCAGTTCTCTTCCCAGTTGGTGACACTGAGGATGGTAAGATTCACTCTGGCAGCTCCCAGCACTGGTGCATGGATCTTGGATAAAAGCATGCTGCACTTACCCAGGTGCACTTGGACATGAAGGGTCTGAGTCCTGCTGTCTCCAGCCCTCTTTTCCCTTTCTGGGTGTTGGGGCTGGAGCCTGAGACACTGGGGGCAGTCAAATGTGTCAGGCTTTATGTGTTCTTCAGACTATAGGTTCTTGTTCTCTGGATCTTTCCCATTTCCATTCTCTCTCACTCCCTCCTGCTTCTCCCTTTCTCTTCACAGTCTTGTTCTTCTACTCTTCACAGCCTTCCAAGGACCAAACTCTTTCCATGTTATCCAGATCTCATCCTTTGCCAACAGCACCTGGGCACACAATCAAGGTTCAGGCTGGTTGGATGATTTGCAGATTCATGGCTGGGACAGTGACTCGGGCACCGCAATACTCCTGAAGCCCTGGTCCAAGGGCAACATCAGTGAGGAGGAGTTTGCTGAGCTGGAGGAGCTATTCCAAGTCTACTTTTTTCTATTTACTCAAGAAATACAGGGGTATGCCAGTGAATTCCAGCTGGAATGTGAGTCCAGTCCCCTGAACTGCAAAGATTCCCAAGGACATTCTTCTCTCTCTTTTTGCAAGCTGCCAATCCCACTGATCTTTCTCCCTTCCTTTCTGCTTTACCCAAGTGCATGCACACACCCTTCAAGAGAAGTCTCTCACTGACTCCACACCTCCACACTATATTCTAGATTCTGGCTGCTTCTGACTCTTCTCTGAGAGATTATGGCTTCCTGTTGATAACCAACTCCTGCTTTATCTTATGTGGACTTTGCTCTTCAAGGGCTCTTACTTTTGCCCTGTGCCTGAGTGACCTAGAGTGTGGCTTCCTCCTCTGATCTGTCTCTTCAGTCATCTCCTCTCTGTGTACCCTCTTGCTGTGGTCCTCTGGCTCATGCTGAAATGCTGCTCTCTGGAATGCGTCACGATCTGCCTCCCTGCTACCCCACTTTTACCATATCCCCCATTCATGACATGCACAGCTTTCCCAATGCTCTTCTTTCTGAAAATCTCTACGTACTGTAATTGGGGTTTGGTTCATCATTTCACATCCAAGAACTTAAACCCCTCAAATCTAAAATCCTAGGTCCTTTTCTCATGCCTTTCTTTCTTATTTGTGTTTAATAGCTTCTTCTATGTTTTCCTTTGACTGAGACCCCTTTGAGATCCAGGGCATAGCAGGCTGTGAGCTACATGCTGGAGCTTCCATAGTAAGCTTCTTGAGGGGAGCTTTAGAGGATTGGATTTCCTGAGCTTCAAGAATGATGCCTCTGTGCCCTCCCCAGGGGATGGCAGGAGGACACATCAATTCTGCAGAAGCATCATGAAATATCAATATGTCATTGATACTGTGAAGAAGCTCCTCTTCAAGACCTGCCCCTGATATCTCTTGGGCATCCTCGATGAAGGGAAGGCAGATCTGCAAAGGCAAGGTTAGTCTTGCTCTGTATTTCACTTCCCACCACCTCCTCTAAGCTCATGAGTAGGAAGTGAGGACAATGGCCTTTCAGACAGGAGTCTCCATCCTCCTTTTTTGCTGGCAAAGTAATAAAAACATCTCTTTCCTCCTTCCTCAGACCACTTGTCCTCATCTTGATTCAGCCTTCTGGACAAGTGGCAGAGCTTTCAATAACAAATTTGGCATCCCTTGTTTGGGCCATGGCTTCCAGGCAATATGAAATATGAACAAGTCTGTGTCAATGGAACAGGATTCCAGTCTTAGGTCCCTGTCAGCTTTCTCACACAGCCTGGGTATCCTCCTTAGGTCTTCCCCAGGCCCATCCAGCCTAAAGCCCCTTGACAACCTTACAGCCTTCATGAGACTCACAGCAAACCTGAGCTTAGGGTTCCCCCTAGTGCTGAAGTGGCTGCAGCAGTCATGGACTCTAACAACATTCAGTCTGCTTAAATTTGAGACAGGCCAAATGAAGAAAAATAGGCCAGACTATGAAGTCTGGAATAAATACCTAACTCTTCAATACAGAGACATTAATATACTCCACAAGCATTAAAAATAATCAGGGAATTATGACCTCACCAAAAGACAAAAAAAGACACAAATAATGGACTCTACAGTGATGGAGATATATGCTTTCTCAGACAAAGATTTCCAAACAGCTGTGTTAAATAAGCTCAGTGAACTTCAATAAAACGCAGAGAAACAATTCAGAAAGTTATGAGAGAATTTCAAAAAAGATTGAAATAATTTTCAAAATCACACAAAAATTCTAGAAATGAAAAATACAATGAATGAAGTAAAAAATGCAATAGACAACATAAATAGTAGACTTGATCAAATAGAAGAAAGAATCAGTGAGATCAAAGGTACACTATTTGAAAATACAGAGCCAAAGGAGAAAAAGAATAAAAAGGTATAAAGAAGGCTTACAGGATCTATGGAATACTATCAAAAAAGTAAATATTTTGGTCATTGGCATTCCAGAGGGGACAGAGAAGACAAAGGGGTAGAAAATTTATGGAAAGATAACAGAAAATTCTCTATACTGGAGAAAGACATGAATATTCAAGTAAAAGAGGGTCAAAGGACATCAATCGGATTCATTCCAAATAGAACTATCCCAAGACATCCTTTTTAACTCTCAAAGGTCAAAACACAGGATTCTGAGAGCAGCAACAGAAAAAAAAGCAAACAATACCTAAGGGGATTTTTAAATAATGGGCAGAAGACTATTCATCTAAACAGAAACCTAGAAATCTACATTCTTTGCAAACTTCCCTCTCTTTTGGTACCACAGTCACCATGTCATTTCTGTCTTTAATTTCCATAATCTGGCTTTTCCTCTCTGACTTCAATGACACATAGTCCTTCTTTCATCATGTGTGACATAGATCATGGTCACAATCCCTACCTGTATGTTACAATCCATTTCTATGCATCTCTCTACCTTAGAGTTGCTACAAGAAATGAGAACCTGAGTATGTCAATGTCATGCTTAAAATACTTCAACTTCTTGCATGAAAAAAATAATCCAAACTCTTAAGTGTGCCAATTTTATGTGCAAAGATTTGTGCATATCAAACACCAAAAAGAGAGAAAGAAGGGACTGCAAGAAGTGAAACTCTGGCCAAATGTGGTGGCTTACACCTATAATCCCAGCACTTTGGGTGGCCAAGGCAGGAGGTACAGTGAGGCCAATTTAAGACAAGCCTGGGCAAAATAGCAAGATCCCATCTCAAAAATAAAAAAAGGAACTCTTTGTACTACTGAATACTTCTAAATATCAATACTACAATCTGAAATTTATATAAAATTCAATGGAGAGAAAAGAAAGAGTCTAGTTAGACTATCTGGACACACAAAATCCTTAAAAAATTATCTGAGATGAGTGTGACACACTATGATTAGAACCTGAGCAGGAGGTCTCAGCTATCCTGGGGGAGCTCCGTGTTCTTCCTCTATGACCAGACTTTCCCAAGTTCCCTCTCCTTACCCTGTCAAGACACAGGACACAGGCATCCTTGTGTCCACCTTTGCCAGGGCTTTTATCTGGCCACCACCCCCCCATAGAGATAGTTCTCCCCAGAACTCAGACAACGTATCCCCACGCCACACAGTTTTACACTCTGCTCTGTCATCCCCTTTCCCACCAGCAGAAACCTCACCCCTTCCATTTTGCTGTTAGAGAAAGTCCGCGGCATCCCAGAACCACATGCCACTTACAGGACTTTCATTTACCCTTAAGTTCTGATTCAGGTGACTCTCCCCCTTTCTGGCCTCCAGTAACAGTTCCTCTTTCTAACCTATGTCCTCCTCCCTTTCCCATCTAAAACAACAAAAGTATTTCAGCCTGAGAGCTAGGATAAATTCCTGGATGGACTACTTCCAAGAAGCATTAATCCCCCAATGTAAATTGACAGGATTGGAAGAACTTGATATTCTCTAATTCAATTTCAACATTAACATCCTCTGACTTGGCCTGTGCTCCTGTTCATTTCTCTTTCCATAGGCTTTTCTTTCTCTTCTCTGTTTCCTTGTCCTCATTTGAGACCTAAAGTATTGCATTATTACTTGATCCTTAGATTTTTGTGTGTAAATATATGAACTACAGGAAAGACATGTTTATTACAAGATAGAAGAACAGGAACAAAATAAAACTATAAAATATATGGATATACTGGGTAATAGTCTCAAAATTAGTATTTTTAAAATATTATTTTAAAAATTATTTATACATGCACACATTGAACTCACAAGATAAGGAAATCTTCAAGAAGAAAAAATTCAAACTTAGAGAGGGAAACAGAAGCTGACATTTGAGCTTCCCAGGACATTGTCACTGAGAGTTCCCAAAGAGTTTGACTACAGTATCCACATGGGTAATAAGGTAGTCTTGAGACCACCTAATAAAGCCATAAGTTGAAAAGGAAAACTTCCACCACACCTTTGATAAAATTGGTCTAGGAAAAAACCAATCCAATTGAACCAAAAGATAACAAGGAATCTTGGGGTCACCTTAGGCTCCAGGTAGAATTTTTTAATTGTTCTTATAAAACATTTTAGTCACAGGATTGCCCTCATGTGAATGTAGTGTTAAAAAATATTCTACTTGTTTTAAAATGCCCAATCCAAAAAACTAGCAATAAAAAGAAGTACCAAGCTGGTAATGGCACTGTGTCACTCAGCTGAAGCAAACACAAAACTGATTTCTGGGAGTCTACAGTCAACGTATTCATCTTTTTCTGAATTAGAGAGTCTTTTCTTCACACAGTATCAATATTCACAAATCTCAATTATCATGGTTCAGTTAAATATCAGAAATCCCCCCACAACGTGGCACAAATTTCAGTTGCCACAGTATCTTAACTGCTAGTAATTGCATGAAGTACAAACTTCTACTAGCTTTTCAGTCTGTGAATCACCATGAAAATACAAATGCACACCATAATCAGTGAACAATTACATCACATATTCCAAAGGTTGTCAGTGGCTGCTAATTTTTTCTGTGCAAAGACAGCATAGCTTGCAGTTGTGTTCTCTCTTTGTATGCCAGTAATAAATGTATGTAACCTCTCACATGGATGGATAATAGAAAGTGGAAATTGGGTGACAAAAATGAAAGTGTAGAAAAGTGACAATGCTAGAAGTCAGATTTGAATTAAATATAAAAGAAGTTCCAGAAGAAATAGGTGACTGTGGGAATGTTGATAATGCCGCTGTTTCAGAGACTTCTCAATATAAAGCCAGAGGAATGGAATGAAGGCAAATTTACCAACCTAAACAGGAAAGTGGCTGTTGTTAAAAGAATGCAGGTGTCCCATTGAAGTGATACCAACAGAAAACTTCCCATTAGAAGAACTCTAAGAGATACTCCCCAAGAACAAAATCTGAGAGTATAAAATATTGGAAGCTGGTCCAAACCTAGAAAGGGGAATGAAAATTCACTAAGGCGGCAAACGATACTCCATATCTTTAAGTTATATGGTGAGAAGAAGGCAAGTACTCTTTAAAACACTCTCGGTAAGTTTTTACAAAGAGAAAATCTTAATTCTGGTTGTTTCTAATGTTTTAAATTACAGTATGGTAAGTAAACATTAGTTTTACTATTTTTTCACTTCTCTATATATTTATAACCAACAGTAAGAGAGTTTTGAGTATTTTGACAAAAATTTCTGAAGGTTAGAAGGGGATCATAATTTTCCCCACTATGTTTTATTGAGAACCATGTGCATGGTTAAGTTTTTCCATCCTGCACCAACATGCAAACAAAAACTAACTATATGTTGTAGGATTTGGAGTTAAAATAAAAAAACTATAGTTTGTGAGACATTAATGATGTCTTCTTATGGATATTATCCCTTCATTTGTATTTAAAGAATTTCTTAATCCTTTGAAGCTTATAAGAAATTATATACATTGAATTGGAATTCTAATATCATTCTGCTTATCGTATTTATTTTACTTAAGTATCATCCCAAACCAGTGCTAGGCACATCAATTTAGAAGTAAACACTTTAGAAAATACATACACTTTGGCCTGTTTTGTAGAATCCATCATTTTATTGATATCTTCAAAATTTCTAAAGAAGTAGTGCAGACTACCACAAACTGAATTACTAGTGACATGATGGTATCAGCTTAACTTCCTCATCATATGTTCAACAATGGCTTTAATTGTATATTTGTATTTGCAATACTATCCAATGTTGTGTTAAGATGGAAAAGCAATACTACTTGTATGATATTTTATAAACCATTTAGAGATAAACTTTTATGATGTCTTTTACTACCGAAATTTTTAAAAGAAGGTGAATGGATCAAGGAACATAGAAAACCATAGAATTTTCTCAAGCATTTTTAGATGCTGTCAATTATATTTTCCATGCATGATGGAATTTTCATATCCTTGAATCTTCAAATCATTTTTGTTCATATTCACCTTTTGTAACTTGTCTATTATGTGTGAAGCCACAATTTGTGTGTCAGAAATCTAAGTATCAACAGGTATGGGCAACTTGATATTATTTAGTGGGAGATGGCAACTGATGGCACTTTGCAGAAGTGATACATTCCATTGGCTAGATTATAATCATCTGACAATGACCAGCTCAAAGAGTGGCTGAGACAGGTAGCTTTTAATTTATCCAGAAAATAATTGGGGGCTGATTTATTCTAGATAAGGAGAAAAAAAGATTCTGGGAGACACTGGTCTCTGCCATATAACTCTACTTGGCAAGCCATCTATCCATTTAGGTACATAGGTATATAGTTGGTAACAAATTTTACTTCATTGGGTAATCTGTAAATAATAGTTGAAGTACCCACCATGCTTTTCTCAGGACACTTTATACCCATATTAAGATTTATACCTGTTTTAAATACTTTCCTGTCTAAAGCAGTATCTGGCATTCTCTCTGAAGTAGAATTGGGCATACATTCAGATGGAGGTAATTAGAATTAGGTGAACCAGTGCCTTTTCAATAGAACAAAATCAAAATTATATCTCAAGAAGAATCTAAGTGCTCCCTATAGGTGCTAGTCCTTGAGTAGATCTCCAAAAACCACAAGTAATGTTCAATTGCCCATTCCACCCATAGGTCAACTGATTATGAAATCTGCTGCATTTAATAGATAATATAAAATAGTTTTACATAAGGTATATGTTAGAATACATGATCCAAAGTTGCTACTGCTCAAAAATGAATTAAATTAGCTCAATATTTAATTGATACTGATGGAATATTTAATTCTAATTGTACTTAGAATTTATTCATTATTATATAAAACACAAAATCTACCCTTGAGCTTGCCAGAACATCAGAAAGCTGCACTCCTGGACCAGATCCTGTTGTGTTGTGTTGAAATACTATCTCCAATTTTACCCACAAGCCGACTTAAAGAGAGTTAATAACTGATGAGCATACATGCACATAGACAGAAGTAAAACTCAATGGAAATCAAGCAGTGAGGAGGGGGCAGAAGAAGGAGGGGTTGGCAGAAAACCTATCTAAGGGTGCAATGAACATTATCTATCTGGATGACAGGCACATTTACAACCATTACTCAAGCATTATAAAAGTAATCATGGAACCAAAAATATTTGTACTCCCATAGTACTTTGAAATAAAAACAGAGACTTATGAAGCCAGCATCATCCAGATACCAAAACCAGGAAAGGAAGCAACAAAAAGAGAAAACTACAGACCAATATCTCTTATGAATATAGATGCAAAAATTCTCAACAAAATCCTAGCAAACCAAATTCAGGTGCTTATCAAAAAAATAATCCATCATGGTCAAGTGGGCTTCATCCCAGAGATGCAGGGATGGTTCAACATATGCAAATCTATAAATGTAATTCACCACATAAACTGATGCAAAAACAAAGACCATATGAACCTCTCAATAGAGGAAGAAAAAGCATTCAACAAAATACAATACCATTTTATCATAAGAACACTTAACAAAATAGGCATAGACGGGACTTAACTAAAAATGATACAAGCCATATATGACAAACCCACAGCCAAGATCATACTGAATGGGGAAAAATTGAAAGCATTCCCACTTAGAACTGGAAACAGACAAGGTTGCCTTCTATCACCTCTTTTATTCAACATAGTGCTGGAAGTCCTAGCCAGAGCAATCAGACAAAAGAAGCAAATCAAGGGCATCCAAATGGGGACAGAAGAGGTCAAACTATCTCTCTTTGCTGATGATATAATATTATCTCTAGAAAACCCCCCAAATTCTGCCATGGGACAACTAGAGTTGATAAACAAATTCAGCAAAGTCTCAGGTTACAAAATTAACATACAGAAATCAGTAGCATTACTATACACCAACAACCGTTAAACTGAGAACCAGATCAAAGACTCACTACCCTTCACAATAGCAACAAAGGAAATAAAGTACCTAGGAATATATTTACCGAAGGAGGCAAAAGACCTCTACAGGGAGAACTTCAAAACACTGAGGAAGAAAATAGCAGAGGACGTAAATAGGTGGAAAACCATACCATGCTCATGGGTCAGCAGAATCAACATTGTTAAAATGTCTATACTACCCAAAGTGATTTATAGATTCAGTGCAATCGCCATTAAAATACCAATGTCATTTGTTGCAGATCTAGAAAAAATAAAACCTGCGCTTCATATGGAACCAGAAAAGACCCTGAATAGCCAAAACAACCTTAAGCAAAAAGAACAAATCAGGAGACATCAATGTACCAGATTTCAAGCTATACTACAAGGCTATAGTAACCAAAACAGCATAATAATGACACAAGAACCAAGACATAGACCAATGGAACTGAACCAAGAACGCAGATATAAAACCATCCTCATATAACCATCTAATCTTTGACAAAGCAGACAAAACATACACTGGGGAAAAGAACCCTTGTTCAATAAATGGTGCTGGGAAAACTGGATAGCCACATGTAGAAGACTGAAACAGGATGGGTACCTTTTACCTCTCACAAAAATCTCACAGTGGAAAATAGACTTAAACCTAAGGCATGAAACTATAAGAATTCAAGATGAAAATGTTGGAAACACTCTTATAGACATCGGCCTAGGCAAAGAATTTATGAAGAAGACCCCAAGGGCAATCACACCAACAACAAAAATAAATAAATGGGACCTGATCAAATTAAAAAGCTTCTGTACAGCCAAGGAAACTACCATGAGAGCAAACAGACAACCTACAGAATGGGAGAAAATATTCTCATGTTACACATTTGATAAAGGGCTGATAACTAGAATCTATAAGGAACTCAGGAAAATCAGCAAGAAAAAATCAAACAACCCTATCAAAAAGTGGGCAAAGGACATGAACAGAAACTTTTCAAAAGAAGATAGACTAATGGCTAACAAACATATGAAAAAATGCTCAACATCTCTAATCATGAGGGAAATGCAAATCAAAACCACAATGAGATCTCACTTATATACAGTGTGATTGGTTTTTATCTAAAAATTCCCAAAAAATAAATATGGACATGGTTGCAGAGAGATAGGAACACTCATACACTGCAGGTGGGACTGCAAACTAGTACAACCTCTGTGGAAAGCAATATGGAGATACCTCAAAGAGATACAAGTAGAACTACCATTTGATCCAGCAATCCCATTACTGCACATCTACCAAAAGAACAAAAGACATTCTATAAAAAAGATATCTGCACTTGATTGTTTATAGCAGCACAATTCACAATTGCAAAGATGTGGAAACAACCCAAGTGCCCATCAATACATGAATGGGATAGAGGAAAAGATGGCGGAGTGGTGGTGACGGCCTGAATCTGCGCTCCCCAGGAGGAAGGCATCGATCCGGACTTGCCACAACGCTAGAGGACCGCTCCCACACAGGAACAGCGGTGTGAATCCACGGAGAATCAGCGTGGGACAAACAGAGCGAGTGAGGTCTGAGGTGAACGAAAATTGGGAACGTGGGATAGACACTAGCCAGCGGAGCGCGGGTCGGATACACCCGCCCCCAGCCGGGGTGGGTGCAGCCTCTTGGGAAAGCGGCTTGCCCTCCGCTCCCAATTGAATAGAGCCCTGACCCAGGCCAGCGCGGAATCACTGAGGGATACGTGGCGCATTGCAGACAGGAGACTTTTTTGCGAAATTACCATAGAACCTGGGTGATCTCAGCTGAGACAGCGCTTGGCGAGGAGGGACGGATCTGCACCAGGGCGCAAAAACACAAAAGATTCCCAGACAGCAAATAGCGTTGTACCCCGTGCTGCCTTTTTTGGCAGTTTTCCAGCCGGTCACCCCCGGTGCGTGTCCTTGCTGGCCAGCCCCTGGGCAGTGGCGGTCTCTGCCTGCCGGGGAGCCGGTCCCCTCCAGCCCCAGAGCTCGGCAGGCGCCATCTTGAAAGCGAGGGCGAAACGGCTCGGGAGCCAAAAAGTGCCTAGCGGCTCTTTCTGCCCGTGCTGCCTTTTTTGGCGGTTCTCCAGCCGGTCACCCCCGGTGCGTGTCCTTGCTCGCCAGCCCCCGGGCAGTGGCGGTCTCTGCCTGCCAGGGAGCCGGTCTCCTCCAGCCCCGGAGCTCTGCAGGCGCCATCTTGAAAGCGAGGGCAAAACCGCTCGGGAGCCATAAAGTGCCGAGCGGCTCTCTCTGCCCGGCGCCCTCCGCTGGTCTCTGAACCAACGCCAGGAGTGCGGGATATGCCGGGGCCGCGCTCGGGGTGAAGGGGCAGAGCTGCGCTAAGGCAAAAAAAAAAAAAAAAAAAAAAAAAAAAACAAAAACAAACAAGAAGAATAGGCTCGCCGAACTGTATATTTTATTCTTGGTAAATTTCTTCTGGGTATTGTTTGTTTGTGTTTGTGTTTGTGTTTGTTTTTTTTTTTTGGTTTTTTCGTTTTTTTTTTCTTTTCTTTTCTTTTTCTTTTTCTTTTCCGGCGGCTCACCAGCCAGACAGCCTTGGCGGGCACCTTTGCCCTCCGGGCCTCTGGCTGCCGCGCCTTTTTGAGCGTGGAGGTTGGATCCCCATCACCCTCGGAGCAGTGCGGGTGCACAGACGCCATCTTGAAATCCACTGCGAAACCGCCCGGGACCCAGCCAGGCGGGCGTGAAGGGGCGGAGCTGCGCTAAGGCGTAAAAACAAAAACATTTAACGGCCGCTCCGGACCCAGCCGAGCAGAAGTGAAGGGGCGGAGCTGTGCTAAGGCGTAAAACAAACAAACAAACAAAAAAACATTGAGTCGCTGAATTATATACTTCAGATTTGTGTATTTTTCTGCCTTGCGGTGTGGTGAGGTGCTATGTAGTTTGTTTTTGTTCATTTTTGTTGGCGTTTTTGGTGTTTTTTGGTTTGGCTTTTTGCGTTTCTTTTCTTCTTTTTTTTCTTTTTTTGTTTTTTCTTTCTTTTTCTTCTTTTCTCTTTCATTTTTTCCTCTTTCTTTTCTTTCTTTGCTTTTTTTTTCTTTTTTCTTTTTTTTTTCTTTCTCCTCTCTTTTCGCCTTCTAACTGGGGAACCACAGTGAGCTTTGGAACAGGCAAGGTCCCTGGCTCTGGTACATACTGGATCCTGAGCAGTCACCCCCAGGGCCGGCGATCTGTGGGCATGCAATCGCCATTCTAGGGCCCACAGCCAAGTCACTGCGGAGCAATAGGGTACCAAGAGGCTCCCTGGATGGCCCTCTCCCCTGGTCCACGGACCTTATATAGGGTCCCCGCCCAAGTGTAAACACTGAATACTTCTCCAGAAGCGAGAGTGTGGAACCTGATCCCTGGGGACATTGGGCCAAGACAGACTTTTGCCTGTGGGAGCTACAGCAACTGGGACGCTGAGCAAGCGAGGTCACCGTCCTCTCCCCATAGCTAGTATCTTGCCTGCAGATAGAGACAGAAAACTCCCCTATAGAGGAAGAACCAAAGGGAAACAAACAAACAAACAAACAAAGAGAATTTCGGTCTACTATTAGTGTGGACCCTGCCTGCCTTCTGAAAGACCACAACACAGTGTCCTAACTCGCCAAAGCGGTCTTGGATCACTCCAATCCTCTAGGATTGGACCCATCGGAAGCAGTCCCCCAACGGAAACAGAAAAATCTCTAAACAATACACAACAGTCTCCCCCTCTTGCCAAAAGAAGCAACATACCTAGACTGTTTCACAGCCTAAGAAGAGAGCACAAAGAGTCCTGTTAACCAGACTAAATCTATAAGTAAAGATCCAACGATAAATCTAGATGGGAAGGGCTCAGCGAAAAAACACGGAGAGCACAAAGAATCAAATGGAAAGCTCATCCCCAAAGAGAAATACCAGCTCCCAACCATTTGACACAAACCAGATTCAAAACACCAACATGTCACAGGAAGAATTCCAATTATGGATTATAAACAAGCTGAATAATATACAAGAATCAATGGATAAACAACACAAGGAAAACACAAAAAAAATACAGGATTTGGAGGAAAAATTCACTAAAGAAATTGAAATATTGAAGAAAAACCAAACTGAACTCCTAGAAGTGAAGAATTCACTCAGAGAGCTACAAAACACTGTGGAAAGTCTCAAGAGCAGGGTAGATCAAACAGAGGAAAGAATCTCAGAAATTGAAGATAACTCCTTCCAACTAAATAAGTCAGTCACAGAGATAGATCGAAAAAGTAAGAGAAATGATCTGAGTCTTCAAGAAATGTGGGATTATGTGAAGAAACCTAACTTGAGAGTTATTGGCATTCCTGAGGGTGAAGAGGATAATAAGCAAGGGTTGGACAAGCTATTTGAAGACATAATCGAGGAAAATTTTCCAGGCCTTGCCAATACTCTAGACATACAGATTCAAGAAGCTCAAAGGACCCCTGGGAAATTCATAGCAAATAGGAAAACACCACGCCACGTAGTCATCAGGCTGACCAAAATATCCACCAAAGAGTCACTTCTTCGAGCTGTAAGGAGAAAGAAACAAGTAACTTACAAAGGAAAACCCATCAGAATTACGCCAGATTTCTCAGCTGAAACCTTACAAGCAAGAAGAGGTTGGGGCCCCATTTTCACGCTTCTGAAACAGAATAATGCCCAGCCTAGAATCTTCTACCCAGCTAAGCTAAGTTTTCTATACGAAGGAGAAATCAAGACATTCTCAGATAAACAAAGGTTGAGGGAATTCACCATGACAAGACCAGCCCTCCAAGAAGTACTCAAAAGAGAATTACACATGGATCAGCACAAGAAAGATCCACGAATGTAAAACTACTCAAGAGCTAAAGATCAAACTCCAGATACCACAATGGCCCAGGAGAGAAAACATCACAATGAAGTTCTACCCAACAAGCTGAACAAAAAACTGTCTCACTTATCAGTTTTCTCAATAAATGTGAATGGCTTGAACTCCCCGCTCAAGAGACATAGACTGGCCCAATGGATAAAAAAACACAATCCAAGTATCTGCTGTCTTCAAGAAACTCACCTAACCTGCAAAAATGCATTTAGACTGAAAATAAAAGGATGGAAATCGATATTTCAAGCAAACGGTAACCAAAAGAAAGCTGGTGTGGCAATCTTAATTTCCAATAACTTAGCTTTCAAACCAACAAAAATAATAAAAGACAAAGATGGCTACTACATACTGATTAAAGGCACAATTCATCAAGAAGCCATGACTATACTCAATATATATGCACCCAACCTAGGTGCACCTAGATTCATAAAGCAAACCCTACTAGATCTCAACCAAATGATAGATAACAATACTGTAATAGCTGGAGACTTTAACACCCCACTGACAGTACAGGACAGATCCTCTAAACAGAAAATAAACAAAGACATAATGGACCTAAATAGAATGCTAGAACAAATGGGCATGGCTGACATCTATAGGACATTCTACCCAAAGTCCACAGAATATACATTCTTCTCATCAGCTCACGGGACAGTCTCTAAGATTGACCATGTCCTAGGACATAAATCATGTCTTAAAAAATTCAAAAAAATAGAAATTATACCATGCATCTTCTCAGATAACAGCGGAATAAAAGTAACAATGATCACAAACAGAAATCCTCACTCTTACTCAAAGTCATGGAAGCTAAATAACCTTCTCCTGAATAATTATTCTATAAAAGAAGAAATCAAGATGGAAATCAAAAATTTCTTTGAATTAAATGACAATGGAGATACAACTTATCAAAATCTATGGGATGCAGCTAAAGCAGTCCTGAGAGGAAAATTCATATCCATAAATGCCTATATCAAAAAGACAGAAAACATGCAAATAGACAACCTAACGAATAGACTCAAAGAGCTGGAGAAAGAAGAACAGAACGATCCCAAACCCAGCAGAAGGCGAGAAATTACTAAGATCAAATCAGAACTAAATGAAAAGGACAACAAAGAAACTATAAGGGAAATTAATAAAACAAAAAGTTGATTCTTTGAAAAGATAAACAAAATAGACACACCCCTGGCTAGACTAACGAAGAGCACAAAAGTAAAATCTCTAATAACCTCCATTAGGAACATGAAAGGAGAAATCACAACCGACGCTACAGAGATACAAGATATCATCTATGAATTCTACAAAAATCTTTATGCACACAAACTGGAGAATGTGGAGGAAATGGACAAATTTTTAGAAACACATAGTCTTCCCAGGCTCAACTAGGAAGAAATAGAGTACCTGAACAGACCAATATCAAGAACTGAAATCGAAACAGCAATAAAAAACCTTCCCAAAAAGAAAAGCCCTGGTCCAGATGGGTTCACACCCGAATTTTACCATACATACAAAGAAGAACTGGTGCCCATCCTACATAAACTATTCTCCAATATTGAGAAGGATGGAATTCTCCCCAACACGTTCTACCAAGCCAATATAACATGGATACCAAAACCTGGAAAGGACACAACAAAAATAGAGAACTACAGACCAATTTCCCTCATGAATATAGATGCAAAAACTTTCAATAAAATACTAGCAAATCGAATCCAAGTACTTATTAAAAAAGTTATCCACCACGACCAAGTGGGCTTCATCCCCGAGATGCAGGGGTGGTTCAACCTACGTAAATCTATAAATGTAATTCACCACATAAATAGAAGCAAAAACAAAAACCATATGATCCTCTCATTAGATGCAGAAAAAGCATTTGACAAAATTCAACACCCTTTTATGATAAAAACACTTAACAAAATAGGCATTGATGGAACCTACCTAAAAATGATACAAGCCATATATGACAAACCCACAGCCAACATCATACTGAATGGGGAAAAACTGAAAGCACTCCCACTTAGAACTGGAACCAGACAGGGCTGCCCATTTTCTCCATTACCTTTCAACATAGTATTGGAAGTCCTTGCGAGAGCTATCAGGCAAGAGAGCAGAATCAAGGGAGTCCAAATAGGGAAGGAAGAGATCAAACTCTCACTTTTTGCTGATGATATGCTATTATATCTGGAAAACCCCCAGGATTCAACCATGAGACTTCTGGAATTGATTAACGAATACAGCAAAGTCTCAGGCTACAACATTAATATACACAAATCAGAGGCATTTATATATGCCAATAACAGTCAATCGGAAAACCAAATTAAAGACTCAATATCCTTCAAAATAGCAACAAAGAAAATAAAATATCTAGGTATATATCTAACTAAAGAGGTAAAGGACCTCTATAAGGAAAACTATGACACACTGAGAAAAGAAATAGCAGAACTTGCAAATAGATGGAAAAATATACCATGCTCGTGGATCAGAAGAATCAACATTGTTAAAATGTCTATACTACCCAAAGTGATCTACAGATTCAATGCAATCCCTATTAAATTACCAACATCATGCTTTACAGACATAGAGAAAATAATTATACACTTTGTATGGAATCAAAGAAGACCCCGTATAGCAAAAGCAATTTTAAGCAACAAAAGCAAAATGGGAGGTATTAATTTGCCAGACCTCAAACTATACTACAAGGCCGTGGTTCTTAAAACAGCCTGGTATTGGCACAAGTGCAGGGACACAGACCAGTGGAACACAACAGAAAATCCAAATATAGAACCATCCTCATATAGTCACCTAATTTTTGACAAAGCGGGAAAGAATATACTCTGGGGACAAGAATCCCTGTTCAATAAATGGTGCTGGGAGAATTGGTTAGCCACTTGTAGAAGACTGAAACAGGACCAACAGCTTTCACCTCTCACAAAAATCAAATCACGGTGGATAACAGACTTAAACCTTAGGTGTGATACAATCAGAATTCTAGAAGAAAATGTAGGAAAGACTCTTACAGACATTGGCCTAGGCAAAGAATTTATGAGGAAGACCCCCAAGGCAATCACAGCAGCAACAAAAATAAATGAATGGGACATGATTAAATTAAAAAGCTTCTACACAGCCAAAGAAACAGTCCAGAGAATAAACAGACCACCTACAGAATGGGAAAAAAATTTTGCATACTACACATCAGATAAAGGACTGATAACAAGAATCTATTTAGAACTCAGGAAAATCAGCAAGAAAAAATCAAGCAACCCCATCCAAAAGTGGGCAAATGACATGAATAGAAATTTTTCAAAAGAAGATATAAAAATGGCTAACAAACATATGAAAAAGTGTTCAACATCTCTAATCATCAGGGAAATCCAAATCAAAACCACAATGAGATATCACTTAACCCCAGTGAGAATGGCCTTTATCAAAAAAACCCAAAACAACACATGTTGGCGTGGGTGTGGAGAGACAGGAACACTCATACACTGCTGGTGGGACTGCAAACTAGTGCAACCCCTGTGGAAAGCATTATGGAGGTATCTTAAACAGATTCAAGTAGACCTGCCATTTGACCCAGCAATCCCATTACTGGGCATATACCCAAAGGAAAAAAGGTCATTCTGTAACAAAGACACATGTACCCGAATGTTTATAGCAGCACAATTCACAATAGCAAAGATGTGGAAATAACCCAAATGCCCATCAATACATGATTGGGTTAGTAAGCTGTGGTATATGTATACCATGGAATATTACTCAGCTATAAGGAATGATGAAGATACGACATCTCTATGGTTCTCCTGGAGAGAGTTGGAACCCATTCTATTAAGTGAAGTATCCCAAGAATGGAAAAACAAGCATCACATGTACTCACCAGAAAATTGGTTTCCCTGATCGTCACCTAAATACAAATCTGGGAACAACACCAATTGGACATCAGACTGAGGTGGGGGGTGGGGGAGGGGATGGGGGTATGCCTACACAATGAGTGCATTGTGCACCGTTTGGGGAGTGGTAACACCTGAAGGTGCTGACTCGGGAAAGGGGGGGTGGGGAAAAAAATATGAAACTGTTGTTTTTAACTTGCATTGTTCACTTAATAATTTATCATGAATATTTCCCATATTGTTTCATATCATTGTGCAAGAAATAATGTATACATTATGAGGACATACTGTATCTAACAAGATATACTGTTAGACTCTTAAAAAAAAATATTTGATAAATTGGATTTTATTAAAACAAACAAAAAAAAGAAAGTAAATAATAAATTTGAGATCAAGGTGACTGTTTTGAGGACTATTTTAGGTTGCCTAAAGAGGACAAATCTAGCAAAGACTTGAAGAGAAGTCAGCTAGTGAAGAGTTTGGGAATGGCACTCTAGACAGGGAATATGGCAAGGCTGGGAGGTAGGAGAGCTTGGAACTCAGGGAACAAAAGGCAGCTATGTGGGCTTGCATTAGAAGAGCACAGTTGGCGGAGGGGAAATCACGGTTGGAGGCCACGTAAACAAGCGTGAATTTTACATTAAGTGAAATGGGCAGTCTTTGAAAGTTTTTAGGTAGAGAGAAAACATGTGATTTAGGTTTTTCAAAAAGAAAACTGTGGCTCCTGTGGGAGAATGGATTATAGTGGGGGCAAAGGTGGAAGCAGAAAGATCAATTAAAAGTAATGGTTCATTTGAGATATTTTGGTGATTTGGACTAGGGTGATGGCAGTGGAAATAAAGAGAATTGGATAGATTTAAGGTATAAGAGAAATCATTCCCACATACCCCAACCCTGGAAGACATGTCATTGACCTGTCTTCAATTTCTCCATCTTCTCTATAAAATATGCTACTGACACTTATGGCACCCTGAATGCTCATGACTGGTGGTTTCCATTTTAGGACACCTGCATACTCTGGTTCCCCCGAGAGAGGTATGATTATTAAGAATTAGTTGTTCCCAAATTTGTGTATACCAGCTGTATTTGACAAATTTAAATGTTTACTAATGGTATATGAAACAATACTACTTGAGTAGGCTGGAGCTGATCCTTCTGCTTGGTATGCCCTTCTATTCCACTTTTAAGAAGCAGCTAAAAAGTACTAGACTTCTACTTTTTGTCAATCTTGCCCTCTTTTCCGGGTCTCACATCCCCGTAATTCACCATGAATACCTGTGCCATATTAACCACAATGATGCACAGTTGTATATGTGGTTTGCTGGAAGGAGCCTTAGAAGTTAAGGCACCTTGATATGTCTAACAGATGTTTCTCTCCCCTTTAGCTTTTAAAAGAGAAACAATTTTTCCACCTTTTCTTTGCTAACAAAATGTAAAATATTTTCCCAGACAGATGTCCCTTCTTTCATACAGATCAGTCTGTATAAAAAGCCTTATTATTCTGAACTCCTTGAAGGGATCATGTGTTTCTTAATTTTTATAACCCAGTGCCAACACATAGATCACTATTTGTTGAGTGAACAAATCAAAGAATAGGCTAATTTTTTGAACGGAGACTATCTTTGTAAACATTTAATGACACTACTTCCATACTATACTGTTAAGGACTGAGTGTTTATGTCTCCTCCCAAATTCGTAAGTTGGGGCCCTAATTCCCAGTGTGGCTGTATTTGGAGATGGGGCCTCTCAGGAAGTAATTAAAGTTAAATGAGGTCATAAGGGTGGGTCCTTGATCTGATAGGACTGGTCTCCTTATAAGAAGATACACCAGAATGCTCCCTCAAAGCTCAAGCATACAAAGAAGAGATCATATGAAGATACAGAGAGATGGTGCCTGCCTACAAGCTAAGAGTAGAGGCCTTAGAATGAAACCTACCTTTCAGAGCCTTGATATTACTTCCCAGGCTCCATAATTATGAGGAAATAAAATTCTGTTGTTTAGTCCACCCAGTAGTCCGTGGCATTTTATTACAGTAGCACAAGCAGACTAATATATATTACTATAATAATACATACACATATGTAGCTCAATAGATTTTGTTTCATACATATTTCATTTGCCAAAAAGGGCCTCAGAAGGGATTTTTAAAATTTCTAATAGATGGTTTCTCCCCTTTAGCTTTCAAGAAAATTTTTTTCTTCTTAAATTTTTCTTTGTAACAAAATGTATACTATTGTAAACAGAAGTCTTTTTGTGAAAATCTTTTTTTGTCTTGAGCTTACAATCTACAATACATTTAAGATAGCTCTTATCTTGATACAATTAATACAAAACCTACAACGTGCAGTGGCTTAACAAGTGGCTAAGTCTTTGTGATTCTCTTACCCTTCCCTCATGCTTGTCACACCTCATGTTTGCAAATGGTTGCAGTAGCACCTCTGAACATCCATCTGAGATGAAAACAAGAGGAAGAGGGGAGAGGCTGTATCAGCAGTGTGTTTGTCTTCTTATAGGAAAAGATTTCCCAGAAGCTTCCAGCAGACTTCCATTTATCTCATTGTTCATAACTGTGACACAGGCTCAAACTTAGCTACAAGTGGAGCTGACAAAAGAGGTATTTAGTTTTTCTAATTTCTATCTTGGAGGTGGCAAAGCAGAACAGGAATGCAAATATCTTTTGAGTGAGCCAATCAACAGTGTCTGCTATCCAAAGGAAGTAGAGGCTTGGACTGGTAGATCAGTTAATTCTAGAGAAAGAGTTCTCCAGAGTTCTTAATAACTTGAAGGTGGGGCTTTACATTTCACACTTCGGCAAAGGACTTTAGCCACTATTTGACTAACATTAATAACTCTTTGATTACAATTAGATAGGCTGCAAATGTTATATTAGGGTATTTAAGATTTATTCTCATTCTCACAATATCTATTACAATAAAGCACTACTTTTCATTTATTGAGTAAAAAAAAAAATACATGAATGGATTAATAAAATTTTTTATATGTATACCATGGAGTTCCAGTCAGCCACAAAAAACAATGGTAATATAGCACCTCTTGCATAATCCTGGATAGAGCTGGAACCCACTCTACTAAGTGAAGTATCCCAAGAATAGAAAAATAAGCACAACATCTACTCACCATCAGATTAGTTTTAACTGATCAACACTTAAGTACACATATCGTAGTAACATTCATCGAGTGTCCAGCAGATGAGAGTGGGGAGAGGGGATGGGTATATACACACCTAATGGGTGCAGTGCACACCATCTGGGAGATGGAAACGCTTGAAGCTCTGACTAAGGGGATAGGGCAAGGGCAATATATGTCACCTAAGCATTTGTACCCCCATAATATGCTGAAATAAAAAAAATTAAAAATAAATAAATAAATAATTTAAAAAGAGGCTTAATAACAAGCAGACCTATAGACCTCATAAAATGTGCTGAAAGAACTTTCCTAAGAATATTCACTACATTAAACAGTTTCTCTGCTATAGGAACTGATGGGAGAAATTTTCTTGTGGCTTCAGGACCAGGAGTAGCTATATTCTCCTGAGCAACTTATTATCTGCATCTTCTAGACATTGTGAGTATGTAAGTGACTTTATCTTATTCATCTTATTGTCCTCTAGTAACCACTGTATACGGAGTATAACATGACACGTTTTAAAAAATTTACTCCATTCTTGTCTTAATTTTATTTTATTTGCTATATATTTCCCTGAACACTATTCTTATATTGTTATTGACATATTTTAATATTATGTGCTTGCTTTTGTAAGTAATTTTTAGAGACTTTATCATTTTATTCCATTTTTAATTTCAATATATTTAGGAATACAAGTGGTGTTCCGTTACATGGATGAATTGTATAGTAGTCGTGTCCAGGATTTTAGAGTACCTGTCACCAAAATAGTGTACATTGCAACCATAAATAGTTTTTCTTCCCTCACCTTATTTCCACCCTCCCGCCTTCTGAGTCTCCAATGTCCATTGTGCCACTTAGCATGCCCCTGAGTACCCATAGCTTAGTTCCCACTAAGTGAGAATATGTAGTATTTGGTTTTTCATCTCTACATTACTTCACTAAGCATAATGGCCTTCAGTTCAATCCAAGTTGCTGGAAAAGACATTATTTCATTTTTTTATGTATGAGCACTATTTTATGCTGTATATATACCACATTTCATGCTGTATATATACCACATTTTTATGCTGTATATATAACACATTTTCTTCTTTTTTTTTTTTTTTTACTTTATCCACTCATCAGTTGATGGGCACTTGGGTTGGTTCCATAATCTTGCAATTGTGAATTGTGCTGCAATAAAAATATGAGTGCAAGTGTCTTTTGGATAAAATGACTTCTTTTCCTTTAGGTAGATAGCCAGCAGTGGGATTGCTAATCTAACGGTAGGTCTACATTTATTCCTTTGAGGAATCTCCATACACCTTTCCACAGAGGTTGTACTAATTTGCAGTCCCACCAACAGTGTATAAACATTCCCTTTTCACTGCATCTGTGCCAATATCTATTGTTTTTTGACCTTTTATTTATGGCCATTCTGACAAGTGTAAGGTAGTACCTCGTGGTTTTAATTAGCATTTCCGGGATGATTAGTTAAGTCGAGCATTTTTTCATGTTTCTTGGCCATTTGTATATCTTTTTTTGAAAAATATATATTCATGTCTTTTGCCCACTTTTTAATGGGTATATTGGTCTTTTTCTTGCTGCTCTGTTTGTGTTCATTGTAGCTTCTAGATATTAGCCCTTTGTCAGATGTATAATTTGTGAATATTTTTTCCCACTCTGTAGGTTGTCTTTTTACTCTGTTGACTATTTCTTTTGCTGTGCAGAAGCTTTTCAGTTTAATTAAATTTCACTTATTTATTTTTTAATTAATTAATTTATTTTTTATTTCAGCATATTATGGGGGTACAAATTTTTAGGCTACATATATTGCCTTTGCCCCACCTGAGACACAGCTTCAATCCTTTCCATCCCCCAGACAGTGCACGCTGCACCCATTAGGTGTCAATATACCCATACCCTCCTCCCCTGCCATCTGCCTGACACCCAGTGAATGTTACCCTATATGTGTACTTAAGTGTTGCTCAGTTAACTCAGTTAATGCCAATTTTATGGTGAGTACATATGATGCTTCTTTTTCCGTTCTTGTGATTCTTCACTTAGTTTAATGGGCTCCAGTTCAACATTCTAATCATCAGGGAAATTCAAATCAAAACCACAATGAGATATCACTTATCTCCAGTGAGAATGGCCTTTATGAAAAAGACCCAAAACAACAAATGTTGTCATGGATGCAGAGAGATAGGAATGCTCATACACTGCTGGTGGGACTACAAACTAGTACAACCTCTGTGGAAAGTAATATGGAAATATCTCAAAGAGCTACAAGTAGAATTATCCCTTATTTATTTTTGTTGTTTTGCTTTTGGGGTCTCATTCACAAATTCTTTGCCCAGGCCATAGGCCAGTGACCAATATAGTTTTCCTAGGTTTTCTTCCAGAATTTTATAGTTTCAAGTGTTACATTTAAGTATTTGATCAATCTTGAGTTAATTTTTGTGCACAGTAAAAGATAGGTATAATTCTTCTCCATGTGGCTTTCTGATTTTCACAGCACCATTTATTGAATACAGTGTTTTTTCCCCAGTGTATGTTTTTGTCTGCTTTGTTGAAGATCAGTTGGTTATAGGTATATGGTTTTATTTTTGGGTTCTCTATTCTGGTCAATTAATATGTATGTTTACTTTTATATCAGTACCATGCTGTTTTGGTTACTATCGCCTTGCAGTATAAATTCAAGTCTCGTATTGTGATGCCTCCAAATTTGTTCTTTTTGCATAGGATTGCTTTGGCTATTCAGGCCCTTTTTTTGGTCCTATACAAATGTTAGAATTGTTTTTCTAATTCTGTGAAAATGGCATTGGTATTTTAATAGGGATTGCATTGATTGTCTAGATGGCTTTGGGCAGTATGCTCATGTATACAATATTGATTCTTCTAATCCAGAAACATGGGATAATTTTCCATGTATTTGTGTCATCTATGATTTCATTCATGAGTGTTTTGCAGTGTCCTTGTAGTGATCTTTCACTTTCGTGGTTGAGTATATTCCTAGAATTTTTGGTTTGTTTGTTTGTTTTCTGTTTATTTCTAGCTCTTGTAAATGGGATTGAACTCTTGACTTTATTCTCAGCTTGGTCATTGTTGGTGTATGGCATTGCTACTGATTTGTGTATGTTGATTTTGTATCCTAAAACTTTACTGAATTCATTTATTAATTTTAGGAATCTTTTGGAGGAGGCTTTAGGGTTTTCTAGTCATAAGATCATACCACCTAAAGGCAGAGATAGTTTGACTTCTTTTTTTCCAATTCGGGTGCCCATTACTACTTTCTCTTGCCTGATTGCTCTGACAAGAACCTCCAGTATTGTGTTGAATGAAAGAGGTGAAAGTAGGCATCCTTGTCTTTTTCAAGTTCTATTTTTCTTAAATCACCTTATTTTTGTATTTCAGAATATGACAGGGGCACAAACGTTTTGGTTACATGAATTGCTTTTGTGCAGTTTGACTTAAAGTTATATAACTGTGCTCATCACCCAGATAGCATGCATTGTACCTGTTAAGTGTGAACTTACTCGCCCCCTCCTTCCTCTTCCCACCTGTTTGGTTTCTATTCAGTTTAACTTAAGTATATATCCATGATTGTTGAATGATTAGTTCCAATTTCATATGCATATATGTGCTATTTGTTTTTCCATTCTTGCAATACTTCATTTAGAAGAATGGTCTCCAGTTCCATCCAGGTTAGTAGAGAGGTACTAGTCCACCATTCTTTAAGGCTGAATAGTATTCCAGGGCTAAAGGCGGACTGGAATTCCAGTTATTTTCCCCATTCAGTATGATGTTGGCTGTGGGTTTGTCATATATGGATTTTATTATTTTGAATTATGTTCCTTCTATGCCTAGTTTTCTGAGGGCTCATGAAGGGATGTTGGATTTTACAAAATGCTTTTTCTGCATCTCTTAGAATGATCATAAGGTTTTTTTTTTTAATTCTGTTTATATGGTGAATCACATTTATTGATTTGCGTATGTTGAACCATTCTTGCATCCATGGGATGAAACCTACTTGACTGTGGTGAACTCTCTTTTTGATGCACTTTTGAATTCAATTTGTTAATATTTTCTTGAGGATTTTGGCATCTGTATTCACGAGGGACATTGGTCTATAGTTTTCTTTTTTGTTGTCGCCTTTCCTAGATTTAGTATCAGGGAGATACTGCCTTCATAGAATGAGTTACAAAAGATTCCCTCCTTCTTGATCTTTTGGAACAGATTTAGTAGAATTGCTGTCAGTTCTTCTTGAACATCTGGTAGAATTCAGCTGTGAATGGTCAGGTCCTGAGCTTTTGTGTTTTTTCCAACAGATTTTTTATAACTGATTCAATTTCGCTACTCCTTATTTGTCTGTTAAGTGTTTCCATTTCTTCTTCATTCAACTGTGAGAGGTTGTATGTTTCCAGGAATTTGTCCACTTCCTCTAGATATTCTAGTTTGTGTATATAAAGATGTTCATACTCACTTAAAAATATAAAAACCACTCTTAGCTCGTGGGCTGTACAAAAATAGATATCTGGGAATGCATGTCACTTTTCAACTTATGTTGACTATTAGAATTCTACTGCTCTAAGATGATGCTGTTTTCTTCCATTTACCAAATGCTTTTGCAGCAATAAAGTCAATTATAATTTCATATTTAACATCCTTTTGTTAAGCAAATAATGTAAAAAGGCTTTTCACAAATTATGTAAAAAGGCTTTGTTTTACTAGATAAAAAACACTTTGGTAACGACTCATCTCTATGTGCAAAACCCAAAGAATCCATAATTTACTGTGTGAACTACTGTTGAAAACTTTGCTTTCATTGCTAACTCTGGACATGAATAAAGCCATACAAATGTCTTCCTTTAAAAAAAAAGTTCATAGTACTCTCAGATGATCTTTTATATTTCTAGGCTAACAGTTGGAATGTCTCCTTTTTCATTTCTGATTTAGCTTATGTGAATCCTCTCTCTCTCTCTCTCTCTTTTTTTTTTTTTTTTGTTAATCCAGCTAGTATTATATCAATTTTGTGTATCTTTTCAAAAAATAAACTTTTTCTTTTTGAGACAGGGTCTCACTCTGTCACCCAGGCTGCAATGCAGTGGTGTGATCATAGCTCGCTGAAACCTAAAACTCCTGGGCTCAAGTGATCCTCCCACCTCAGCCTTCCAAGTAGCTGGGACTATAAGCATGTACCACCACGTGGCTAATTTTTTTTTTTTTTTTTGGTGGGGGAGCAGAGATGGGGTTTCATTATGTTTCCAAGGCTGGTCTTGAACTCCTGGCCTCACGTGATCCTCCCACCTCAGCCTCCCAAAGTACTAGTATTGCATAAATGAATCACTGCACCCAACCTCTAACTATTTGTTTTATTGATACTTTAAGATAAATGACTTTTGGTTTCCATTTCATTTACTTCTCTTCTGAACTTGTTATTTCTTTTCTTCTGCTAGGTTTAGTTTTGCTTTATTCCTGTTTCTCTAATTCCTTGGGGTGAGAGGTTAGGTTGTCAATTTGTTGTCTTTTTGATGTAGGCAGTTAGCAACATAAACTTTTAGCACTGCTTTTGCTATATCCCACAGGTTTTGATACCTTGTGTTACTGTTAGAATTACTTTCAAAATTTTTTAATTTCTATCTTTGTATCATCTTGACCCAAAGATTATTCTGGAACAGGTTTTTAATTTCCAAGTATTTGTAATACTTTTGAGATTTCCTTTTGAAATTGATGTCTATGTTTATTCCACTGTGCTCTGAGAGGACAGTTGATATGATTTATATTTCTTTTAATTTATTGAGACTTATTTTGTGGTTTATCATGGTGAATATTCCATGTGCTGATGACAATAATGTATATTCTGTAGTTGTGTAGAATATTCTGTAAATGTCTGTTAGGTCCACTTGTTCTAGAGTCCAGTTTAAATCCAGTGTTTCTTTGTTGACATTCTACCTCAATAATGATCTCTCTAATGCTGCCAGTGGAGTGTTTAAGACTCCCATGAGTATTGTATTGCTATTTTTCTCTTTTCTTCAGCTTAATAGTATTGGTTTTATGAATCTTGGAGCTGCAGAGTTAGGTGCATATATATTTCTGATGTTTATATCTTCTTGTTGGATTGGTCCTTTCATTGTTATATAATGACTTACTTTCTCCCTTTTTACAATTGCTGATTTAAAATCTGCTACAATAATAGCTATTTCTGCTCACTTTGGGATACCCTCTGCCTGGAAAACATTTTTGAACACCTTAACCTTATGTTCAAAAGAATCTTTGTAAATTAAGTGGATCTCTTGAAGGCAGTCAATATTTGAGTTATGTTTTTTCATCCATTCTGACAATCAATATCTTTAAGTGGGGTATTTAGAACATTTACATCTGAAGTTATTATTCATATGTGAGGTACTATTACAGTCATTTTGTTGGTTTTTGATTAGTTGCTTTGTATTCTCCATTGTGTTACTCTCTTTAAGCCCTGTGAGTTTTTTCCTTTCAATTTTTTATTTTGATATTTAGGACTGCTTTGAGCATTTCTTATAGGGAAAGTCCAATGGTAACAAATTCCCTCTTTGTTTGCTTGCATAGGAAAGGCTTTATTTCTCTTTCATTTATGAAAATTAGTTTTGCAGTATGCAAAATTCTTGGCTGAAAATGTTCTGTTTGAGAAGACTGAAGACAGAACCCCAATCCCTTGTGGTTTGTAAAGTTTCTGATGAGAAGTCTGCTATTAGTCTGATTGGTTTTCCTTATAAATTATTTGATGTTTTTCTCCCTTTGCCCTTGGAATTCTTTCCTTCACATTGGCTTTAGATAACCTATATGCCTTTGTGGTGTCCTTTTTATTATGAATGACCCACATGTTCTTTGAGCTTCTTGCATTCAGATGTCTAAATCTCTAGGCAGACCAGGTAAATATTCCTCAATTCTTCCTTTAAGTAGGTTTTTCTCATCTCTTTCTTTTTCTTCTTCTCCCTAAGGTATCGGGGGTTCACGACATCCCCAATAAAGATAGGTTCCCCTGGCAGAATGTGTTGCAAGAGATAAAATAAACAGAAACACAGACAGAGAAATAGTATTTAAAAGAGCAGGGAAATAAGGGGACCACCAGTAATGTTGGTGCCAACGTGGCAGTGACTGAAACCCAGCACTTGCTTTTTATTCTCTTTGCCAAGCTGCAAAATACAGTGATCTCATGTGAAAAAATCATGGGATACAATGATCAAAGGTCTCAGGGATCCCCCCAAAATCACAAAGTTCCCTAGCTAATTTCCTTCTCCTTTCTAGAAGGGAAAACCACATAATTCTTCAGTAGGTACAACACTTTTGATCAAGGTAAACTTGTTAATTTTATCCCAGGCTCAAGCTATGTACATGGATATCAATCTTCTAACTTCAGTAGCTGTGACCCCTTTGATCAAGGAACAAAGAAAGTATAGGCCTTCCACTGGGAGACTGGGTTTACATTAACTGAGGCATTGTGGAGAGAAAGGGAAGAAGGAACTTGGTCCAGTGTTCTAACAATGAAAGCCTGAAGACCCTTCTCCTGGGCTCACATATGGCAATCCACCTCTACAGCCATGAGAACTTTTCATATCAGGCCGCTCCATGGCTTTTCAGGCATGAGACCGTTTAGGGTCTGAGGTGGAGTATGCTTTGCTGTACTCCCAGATCGCTGATATATGTCCCCCAACTAGGCAGATAACATCTGCCCTTATTTCAGGCTTCTGCTCAGGCTATTCCTTCACCTCCTTTCCTCTCAAAGCCTCAGACATAGCATCCCTAAGTAAGTCCCAGTGGTCTTAATCCCATCACTAAGGAATGCCTACTATTTTTAGGTTTGAGCATTTTATGGAATCTGGTACCTCTCAAAGACTTTGTTCATTTTTTTTAATTCTTATTTCCATATTTTTGTCTGACTGGATTAATTCAAAAGACTTCTCTTCAAGCCCTGAAATTTTTTCTTCAGCTTGGTCTACTCTGTTGTTTGAGCTTTCAACTAAATTTTATAAATTCATCAATGTGTCTTTCACTTCCAGAAGTTCTGTTTGATTTTTTTAAATATATCTACCTCTATAGCAAATTTTTCATTCATGTCCTAAATTATTCTTTTCATTTCTTTGCATTGGTTTCAACTTTCTCTTGAATTTCATTGAGCTTCCCTATGATCCATGTTCTGAATTCTTAATCTGTCACGTCAGCATTTTCCTTCTAATTAGGATTCATTGCTAGAGAGCTACTGTGATCCCTTCGGGTGTCAAAACAGTCTGTTTGTTCATATTGCCAGGGTGCTTACACTGGTTGCTTCTCATCTGAGGAAGCTGTTCCTTCTTATTTTGAGTATACTTTTGTTTGGGTACAATATTTTAAGTTTTTATTATTATTTTATTTATTATGTTTTGTCCCCACCTAGGAATGTGTCTGAATTGTGTCATGCTTGTTTGTTTAGCTTTCACTTGGGATACTTTCCAGGAGCCAAGGCTCTGTCTATATTCCTTGGTTATTGATAGTCTTTGTGCAGTGAGCAATGCCATTCTCAGATGCCAGCTCTGGTAGAAAAAGTACTAGTCTGCAGTTCAACCACCAGGCCAGTAGGTAGCACTTATGTAAGAGCCGGCTGCAGCAGGAGCAGATGGGTATGTGCTTGGTCTCGGTTTTCTCAGGTGATCAGGTGGCCTGTGGAATGCTGCTGTCCTGGTGCCCTGCTAAGCCCTAGGGGCATGGGGGCAAAGCTGAGCAGGGCTGCCAAGCTCCCTTGTACAGCCCAATGATAGGTGAAAGTGCCATCCTGGTGGGGTAGTCAAGGAGCTTGAGTTGCATTTCCCCACATTATCTGTCAGGAATTGCTGGAGGGAGAGGGGGGAGTGAACCAGCTCCCAGCTCTGGTAGGTAGGCACAGCTCTCTCTGTCTCTATAACACTACTGTCCTGGGATTTGTGAATTTTCATTCAGACAACTTTCAGTTCAGATAGACACTGTCTTTTTCGTCCAGGACATAAGGTAGCCACAGGCCTCAGAAAGGGCCTGATGCACAGATCTCTGACCAAACAGGCTCTGTCCAAACTGGTTCCACCCAAAACTCCTGAAATAGGTAGCTTTTCACTTGCTCGTACTCCACTGCAGGAATCCATAGCTTTTCAAAGGGAAAGGCCTGAGCCCCGCTCTCCATGAAAGTCTGGCGGTGGTGGGCATGTTATTGAGGGGCATAGCCACTTCCCCTGCCCTGGCTTGGCCTCTTCCTCAGGCAGGAACAGCTGTGGCTGTGCTGGCAGCAGTGAGTTGGGGAGGGGAGGGAGAGGAAAAGACTCTGAATGGAGGAGAGCCAGTGCTTTGGTCTCCTTTGTCCCTGAAGGGCCCTCTGGCTTACTGTACTCTCCTCTGCCCAGGAAGTGGAATGCCCTGATTGTCCAAGTTCTGGGAATTGCACAGTTCCCCTGGGACCCACCAGCCTTCTGAGGCTATTGCAGTACAAGTGTCTGCTGGGGAATGTTAGCTGTGGATCTAGTAGTGTGGAGACCCAAGAGCTGAGATTCCCTGGTCAGGACACCTGCAAAAAACACTGCCTCTCTGTGAAGGGAAGGAGATGAGCTGCACCGTCTACGCAAAACCCAGATGCAGAGGGCACAACATTAGTGGGAGTGCAACTCACCCTTCAAACCTAAGACTAGACTGGGGTGAGAACACTCTCGTGCCCTGTGGACTCTGTTCTGCACCCATAACTCCACTGGGAGGGGGCAGACCACTTAGGATCATGAGTGAGGGGCTCTCAGGTGGAGGAGAGCACATGCTCTGCTTTCCTTTGTCCCAGAAAGCATTGTGGCTCACAGCACTCTCCTGTCCCCAAAGGGTAGGAGAATCCCAGAGCTCTCTTGTGTCCCCCTGGAACTTTGTGGTTGTCACACTCCATGTGGGTACTGGGGAACGTCTGCGTAGAGTCCAGTGACAAGGAAACAGGGAGCTGAGGCTCACTGGGCAGCATAGAGGCCCTTATGGGTGCACCTCAATATGGTTCCTACTGCCTCACCTTGGGTCTGTGGTGGTGGAAAGGAACCTTGTGTAGGCTGGCAGCACAGTGCTCTGTTCTTAAGAAGTTCTCAGTTCTCTGCGGGCAGCAGAGTTTCAGCTATGAGGGTAGAGGGGCTCTCCAACAGTTCAGGACTGGGCTGTCTGGCACAGGCATTAGGGGAAGACAAATAAAAAACCTCATCTACACTTTCTACAGGGCTCCAAATTTTCCTGGGAGTTTGATCTCTGCCAAAACTTTGCTCCTTCTTATTCTGCTCTGTAATTTCTTCTTCAGAGATCTCTGGTAGGTTCTGACACTCTTCCCTCAGTATTCCACCTGGGCTAGGCTTTTTCACCTGAAACTTTCTCTTCTTTCTGAGATGATCTGGTGACCAATGTCTCTAGTTAGCCATCTTTCCAGGGTGTTTTGTTAAGTAAAATTTTAATTATTTTTAGAGCTAACAAGTTATTCTGAATTTAAGCATGCACTGGTAAGCTGCTTAAAGATTTGGGAACCTTAAGATATCAAATTGTAAGTAATAAGGATGTTGAAACATCATCTTAATCTCTACTGCCACATGGTAGAATATAAAATTTATCTCAATGTGCAGTTTTTGATCACACTAATTACAAAAAAAAATTTTCAGAATTTTAATGTCACAGATATTTTGATTCTGTACTTAGAAATATAAGTGTTTTATACAGTGTCATGCATTTTTATGATTTTTCCCTGACAAGGTAAAAATCCATTAATCCCAAATCTGTCTCTTTATTCTGTAGAGCATAATTTTCCAATGTTTGTTTTGTTGCATTATCCTCTGTCTTTGGAATATTAACTGCAGATTTGAGTTAACCATTCTCTTCCATTTCTTGCTCATGGATGCCATCGAGTCTGTGCAGGTCTTTTGTAAACCATTTGATTTCTTTATTTATACCTTAATATCCCTATTTCCTTTCTTCCCTACATTCTCATGTCTTAATGCACCATCCTTCTGTTTGTGTGTTATAAAATGTGATGTTATTTGATCCGTACAGCTTTAGTCTCCACAAAGGTAGTATCCTTTATGCTTCACGAAGTAATGCATCCATTCAGCTCTGTTAAAGACCTCCCCAGAAGTCTGTTCTCTTGTTCCTAACTGCTGTGTAGAGTCCCATGGTGTTCACCTACCACGTTTTCCTTATGTGTGCCCACAGAGATGAACATCCAGTATGCTTCCAACACCTCACTACCATAAAAATGTTGTGATAAACTTCTTTATATATGTTCCCTCATGGAATTGTGTGGACATTTTCTATCACATACATTCAGAAGTGGCATTGCAGGGTCAACATATACATGATTAGACACGATATTTCCACATCCTCTCCACAATCATTTCAGCACCATCAGTGCACGAGGATTCCCACCTATCCCACCTCCCTGCAAACACTCGGCTTCTCCAGCTTTCTGATTATGCCAATTTGATTGTGTAAAATGATATCTTGTTTTAATTTGCATCTCTCTAGTTACTAGTGAGTTTGAGTATAATTCATATGCTTATTACTTTCTGAGTTATCTTCTGTGAATGGCCTGTTCATATATTTTGCTCATTTTTTAACTTTTTGGTCATTTCACTTTTCCTCATGAATTTGGAGATGTTTATCGATTATGTATACATATGTCAAATCTGTATCTATTTACGTACATATGTGTGTATATGTACCTTCTTCATTTTTAGTATTCCAAATACTTTTCTCAATTGTCCACCCATTAGTTTTCTTCAGTATGTACTTTGATGAAGAGAAATCCTTCATTTTAAAAAGTAAAACCCAACTATTTTTAATAGAGTTTCCAATTTGGTGACTTAATTTAAGAAGTAATTCCCCACCAAATACTCTGCTACCCCACCATAAAAATACTCTGCTACTTTATGTAGTACTAATATTTTAGCATTGTCAATTGCTCTTAATACTTCATTCCTTTGCAAACAAACCTTGGCTCTTCTCTTTCAGGAATAATTTGGACACTTGTAGTCAATCATACTTCCATAAAATGTAAAAATGGGTTTACTGAGTACCTCTGAAATTCCAGCTGGAATTTCAATTAGAAATTTATCGGTGTTATAGAATAATATAAAGAGAATTATAATTTTTTATAATAGTAAGTTGTTTCATAAGTAATCAAATATGACTTTTAATATAATAGTTTTATGACCTTTGATTTTAGAATTTCTCTACAGAATTCTTACATATTCTTCCTTTAGTTAATTTTTAGCTATTTTATTTGTTGCTATTGTATATATATTTGTGTATATTTTTATTATAATATACTTAGCCATTGTATAAAAAAGGACTATCAATCTTTTATACTTATTTTGTGCCTTGATATATTGCTAAATTTTTATATTAGTTCTAATGGTTTGCTTTGTATTCTATTAGTTTTCTAGATAGAACATCACATCATCTGAAAAAACCTACTCCCTTGAAATTCTTACAGTACTTATTCATATGTTAAATTTATGTGTGGGTAAGTTCTTCAGCTCCCTTATTATTTCCAATATTTTGTTCTTTTTATTCTTTTTGTACACAATTATTGTCTATGATTAATGATAATTTTGTCTTTAATTTCTACTTTCATGCCTCTTTACTTTCCTTGCTTTACTGAAGTATATAGAATTTTCAGTATTCTGTTGAATAGTGATGATAGTAACCAGATGTATTCTTTTTGATTTTCATTGGAATGCTTGTAAAGATTCAAAATTAAATATATTTCACATAGGCTGTTTGTAGCTACATTTGACAACACATTTTAAGTTTTCATCTATTCTGAGTTGGTAATGTTTTACCGGAAAGGACATTTGACTATATCAAATGCTTTTTGTATAACTCTAGAGATGATTAAATCGTCTTTCTACCTTAACTGTTGAAGTAAGTGATTCTACTAATAGATTTTCAGTAGTAAAAAAAAAAAATCCTTGCATCCTATAGATAAATTTTACTTCATTTAATGTTGGTTTCTGTTTGAAAATATTTTATTTGACTCTATATACATAATTTTTTGAGTCTGTATACATAAATGAGATTAGCTGGTAGTTATTATTTTAGTATTTCTTTTCTGGAAAACTTCCTGGGTTTGACATCCTGAACATCATATCTCATTTAGCCGGGATTGTTTTCCAGCTTTTTCTCTACTTAGAACAATGTATATGGAATATAATTATCTGTTCCTCAGCGTAGTTTGGTTGGAAGACCTTGTAAGACTGGTAAGAATTTTGACTACTAATTCATTTTCTTTTTACAAATTAGTTATATATTCAGATTTTCTTCCTCTTCTGGGATTTTTTAAATAAAATTTTTAATTTTGTCTGTGATAAATATGTTAATATAAATTATAGATTACATTTTCTTAATTTAATCTGTATATTACTCCATCTTTAATATGTCTATTTTTCTAATATTTATTACTTTTTTATCATATTTGAGAGAAGTGGATTCATTAGTTTTCTCAAATAAAATCTTTTAGAAGTTGAGATACAAAGAATTTGAGGGTAGGATTTGGAGGTTACAGTGAGCTGTGATCAAGCCACTGCACTCCACCCTAGGCAACAGAGCAAAATCCTGTCTCTGAAAAAAAAAAATCTTTTAATTAGTGAGTGTTCTGTCACCTTTATCAATTTTTTCTTTCCTTTCTCTTTCAGCAATTAGTGCTTTTAACTTAATTTTCATCCTTCTAATTTTTTATTACTTTTGTTGTTACTTTTCTAGCTTCTAGCAATTAAAATCTTAATTCACATTTTTATTCTGTCTTCTTTCCAAATAAATATGATTAAAGCTACAAATTCCTCTATAAATGCCACTTTAGAATCATTTTTTGAACCAGAGAGGGTATGTGCTCACCTGTGTAAAAATAACCTTTTTTTTTTTTTTCTAATCATCTGTTGAATGTGTATTGTAGTAGTTAAGGCATAGAATTTGGAGCAGAACTGCCTAAAATACTTACTAGTTATATGATCTTTGTCATCTCATCTATGAAACGGAAATAGTACCAGCTCAGGATTGTTATTAAGATTATATGAGTTAATACATGTAAAGTAAGGACAAGAGTGTCTGGCCTACAGCATGTTTCATTCAAATGATTTTGATTATTTAATCAGCTTTAACTGTAAAATGGTATTTCCTTAATTGTCCACATTGGAAAAAGCAAGTGTAGTTTGTAAGCTTCTCTAAGTCTCAGTTTCTTTAATATTAAAGAACTTTTTTATGAGGATTAAATATTATACTATCAGATGCATAAAATAGTTATTTTCTAGAATAAAAAGAACTAAATCAAAAAAATGGATATTTCTCTTACGTGCTATCATATTGAGCTGATGCTCAATATGTGATCATTATCACAATATTGATAGTGGGATTACTAATTTGTGTCACATTATTGTTAGTGCTGTTCACACTTGGATCAGATTCATGGAAAGAGGACCAAAACATAGGAGAAGGAGGCTTTGGTGACTTGCTATTCAGCAAGAATGATGAAACAAACAAGAGAAAGTTTCAATCATGAGAAACTAAAAAATGATGGGACCATTTATAGAAGAAAGTGAGAATGAGAAAATGATAAATGAGGAAAGATTATGAATTAGTTTTAATTCCTTAAGGGCAAACTCTAAGTCCCAGAAATCCATAGGTACCTTCTGTGGGTAACCGGAGGTAGCAGCCCTGTGCCTTTAACCACACCTCTTCCCTTGAACACAGGCTCCAGAGCAGATGCTGCAGATTTATCTTTCTTCATTTATAGGTGATATACCTGGAGGCCTGAACTCCTGTTTAAGTTCATGTTGCTCCACTTGATCAAGTCTTTTATACATTCGGCTTACCTTATTCGT
Source organism: Eulemur rufifrons (assembly GCF_041146395.1). Classification (NCBI taxonomy): domain Eukaryota; kingdom Metazoa; phylum Chordata; class Mammalia; order Primates; family Lemuridae; genus Eulemur; species Eulemur rufifrons. The sequence goes on from NC_090990.1 coordinate 97,994,504, forward strand.
TAGATAGAAGATATCAGACAGGCTTTCTCCAAGGCCATGGTTTATCCAGGGCCTGTTGCTACCATGCTCTTCTGAGCTTAGGCCCCAGCATATTCTGATTCCATCAGTCTTACTGCATCCTCCCTCCCACAGTTAGTGCCACTCCCGGAGACATATACTGACTTCCAAGAATACTCACTCCATCTCTTCTTCCAAACCTACCCTCTACCATTTCTACTGTTTTTGTGTTCACAACAGAACACAGTAAAGTCTGGTATGAACTGTCAGCAGAGCAGATTACCTTCTTGTTTTTATACCTGGACAGAATGGAAAGTGTCATCCATCCCTAACTATTGAGAAAACCACCCTGGCCCACAACAATAAGTATCATACTGTAGGATTCGCCAGAATGATACAGTTAACAGTACTAGGTGACACCTTTGCCTCAGGGCAACTTAATTACATATTTTGCTCTTAAATACCAAATCCTTCTCCCTTTCTGATATAATTACCCAGCCCAAAGGTCTACACTGCAAGGGTGACCCAGAGTTTCTCCGACACTGTTGTGGACCGACATTTAAACTTCCCCAAATCCTGTTGAGCTGGTATTTCTTGCAAAATGGTCACCTGTCCTCAGGGTTTTTTGAACTCTTCCCTGCCAATTTATGGGGTACAGCAATGTATATGTGCAGATAGCCCATATCTGTTGCCTGCAGAAGAGGTATAACTTGTGCCTCACACAAATATACGCCCACTTCTCAACTACAGTACCTTCTCAGAAGTTGAATTGGAATGTATTAAGCTATTTTGTTCAGAAACCCAGAGTATTCTGAAAATCACTAGACAACAGTCATCTTTCCCTATGAGATTCCATGTACGGCAGACAAGAAACCCAAAGCCGCCCTTTGTGGCTCACTGAGCATGCCTCTTATAGTACAGAGAATTCTGAAAAGATGCTGTGGCATCTCCCCCTCATTCCTAAGTTCATATCTGTATCTTAGAATCTTGCCATAACTGTAAAGGCAATAATGTGAAGGAAGGAGAGGACACAGAGTGACCATTTTACTATCTGTGAACAATGTCAAATAGGCACCTACATTTTCAGTGACGGCAGCAGTTTGAAATGTCCAATTTCCTTAACCATTAAGTCTGACGGTTGATACCTCTCACATTTCACTTTGACACTTCTTGGTTTATTTTTCTTGTGAAAGTACATCCTCATTCTTTCAAATGCATGGTTTGGCTTGTGAAGATCTATCAAATGTTTTTAGAGCAATTTTTGTGAAACCATGGATAAGTCAAAACTTCATGCTATTTTTGAATATGAGTTTCCTCTTGGAATCAATGCAGCACAGACAGCAACAAATATCAATGAAGGATATGGCTAAAAAATCTACAGCATGTCGATGGTTTGAGAAGTTCCATCCTCGTGATTTTAATCTTGAAAATGAGCCACATGGGTGACCTGAGACCAAAGTGGATAATGATGAGCTAAAAGCTGTAGTGGAAATGAATTCATCTCAACCTAAGCGTGAATTAGCAGCAAGGATTGATGTTACTATTCCAACAATATCGGACCATTTGAAACAAATCAGCACAGTAAAAAGTCTGGATACCTGGGTACCACATGAATTAAATGAGCATCACAAGAGAAATCATCTTGAAGCTTGCCTTTCTTTGCTGTCACGACATAAAGACAAATCATTTCCAGACTGTTGTTACGTGTGCTGAAAAATGGATTCTTTTTGATAATCGCAAGCATTCAGCACAGTGATTGGATAAAGATAAAGTGCTGAAACACAGTCCAAAATTAAATATCCATCAAAAAAAAAAAACTAGCAGTGTCTCTTTGGTGGAACAGTGCTAGTATTATCCACTAAAGCTTCATGAAACCTGGTCAATCAATCACAGTGGATGTATACTATAACCTCTTGGATGAAATGATGAGGATGCTTACAATTAAGCAGCTGAGATTGGTCAATACAGAAAGGCTAACCATGTTGCAAGACAATGCTCAACCACATGTTGCACAAACAATACTGCTCAAACTAGAGGCTGGAGTTGGAAACTCTCTGGTATCCACCATGTTCACCAGACCTTGCACCAACTGACTACCACTGCTTCCAGGCTTTGGATCACTTCTTTCAAGGAAAAGTATTCAATTCACAACAAGCTGTGGAAAACACCTTTCGCCATCTCATTGCCACTTCCTCTCCAGACTTCCTCACTGCTGACATAAACAAGCTACCATTAAGATGGCAAAACTGTGTCAATAGTTTAGGCTGACACTTTGATTAATTGTATAGTTTCTTATTTGAGATATAATAAACTAAACTTTTGGCTCAAAATTGGACATTTTGTATTTAATGAACTATCATTATTATTATATTATTATTATAGTACCTGCAAATCTACACCCTATCAGATAGAGACTGGTGTCACTAATATCTCCTCTGGCAAGTCAAACTTGAATGTCATTTGTGAATTCAATAAAAATATTTTTAATTACCCGATATATGTTAGGCTATCATCTAGGCACTGGGATATAAATGTCATCAGAATAGTTAAAAATCCAGAATGTTACAGTGCTTATATTTCAGATGACAAAGACAATAAATACATAAAAATAAATAAAGTAATTTTAAATAAATTAAGTATTCAAGATAATCAAAGAGTATTGGAATAAAATATGACTGAAGTGAAGTGTGCTACTCTACTTAGAATGATCAGTAAAGGTCTGTCTGTGGAGATGACACTTGAGCTGAGAAGAAGCTCAACATCAGTGAGGGACAAAAAGAAATCTATCGTCACAGAAGCCTAATATGCAATGGCAGAAAGATTGGACACAGTGACAGAGAAGTCAATGTAGCCATATCAAGGGTTTAAGAATATTGTGACCAAAAAAAAAAAAAACCTAGAGTCATGGGGCAAAGTCTACTGAAATGGGACACATCAGAAATATATTTTTACTACACACCTTATACCAGAAATTGGTCCCTATTTCAGCCTCTTCATTTTGGTAAATGTCATCCGTAGTGAACTCACACCATGTGATGAAACCCTGACTTTCATCATTTATTGCTCCAAACAACCCCTTAAAATTCCACCTTCCTCTCTGGACTCTAGTGGCCTCGCTCTAGATAGGCTGTCTCAATACATTCTACAGAAGGTGGTGGACTCTCAACAGTGGAAAGGCTGGCCTCAATGCCTGTACATGGATAAGGGTGCAGCCTGGATATATGATTATGAAACCTTGTCTGATAACCTGAAAATGCCCACCATAGAGTTATAAAGTTCCACTAAAAAATCTATATAATCTGCTCAACTATGCCATCCAATGGAAGAGCTTGACTGAACATCTATGTGAACTCTGCACACAAACAGCTTTCTCTTTTCCAAAGGGTTCAATCAAATGTATCTCAATTAAATAATTTAGGAATGCACATTAAAAACTAAAGAAAAAGCAAACTGTAAATAATAATAATAACAGTAATAATAAACCAAAATAACAAAGAGAAGCAAACATATAGCTTAGCTGGCATCCAATCACTATTTTCCTTCATTGCCTTACCCTGGCCATGCACATTACCACTGTCCTTAAACCCCACGGCTTCTTCTTTATCAGAATATGAACTTCTCCCCTGAATATGCACATCCACAAAGACATACATAAACACACACAATCTCTGGGAAGTTGGAATGCCAGTTCAACCCTGACCTCACTTAGACAAGAGACATCTCATATGTTATTATTGTCTCTCTAAATTTCCCTGAAAGTCAAATAACACCCCAATCACTGTGAAGTCTGAGACACTCATCTGTCTCCTACCCCCTTGGTGAGAGACAAAGGGAGAGAGGAAGGGTTTTAATAAGAGCAGAATCAAACGATGCAGGGATGTCAAAGAGGTAATGGACTAAGACATTATCACTTGATCTGACACTGAATTTATTTGTCAGCATTTATTGGGAAATATTACCTTCCAGCAGAACCAGTTACATAATTTATGCAAAATGAAAATTCAGTGTCTCTTTTTTGAAAACTATTAAGGATTTCAAGATGACAACAGCAGAGCATTGAACCTCACATGAGTCCCTTCAGAGCATGAGATCCCATGTGCCTGCCCAGGTCACATGCTTATAAAACTGGCCCTGAATTCAGACAAGGCTTTTGTTCATGAATACAGACACAAACACTTATATCCTACTTTCAAACAACTCGGGGAAGAGATAAGAGCAAAAACTTAACTTTTCTTAATAAGAAGAAATAAGTGTGTTTATGAAGATCATTTCAATTTGGGGGAGTACAGAGGAGCTTTCAATTGGGTAATCCTGGAAAGCTTCCATGAGAATGAGACATCTGAATCATAGTTTGAAGGATCGATAGTGAAGCACTGGAAACATAGGGAGACATAAAGTTCCAATTTGAGCTGTTGGAAAGGAAAATGATCTTAATCTCAAGAAGGGAAATCAGAGAGAAATGAGGAAGGAAAAAAAGGAGACAGAAAATAGAAGAATTAGCTAACTAGAGGTTGAAGAAACAAAGAACACAAAAAGGCTTACCATTGTTTTTCAAACCATGAGTCAACTGCAGCAAACATAACCAAGATAACTAAGACTGTCAAACAGATCAATATCAGAAGGATGGAGTATCCACCTGGTTGGTGACAAAATACCAATGTCAACCAACAAAATACTCTCTGTCCCACCACAGCTGAGCCTTTTCATTTCACAAGGGTGAGACCTCCTAGACTCCTCATCTGTACTTTCTAGAGCCCTCATTTTAATTCCTCCCCAACCCTCTTCCATCAAGTCACCAATTCATCCCTTATTTTCTCTTTGGTACCTCTAATCCCCTACTTCCATTTTATTCAAACTTAACTTCTGTCATTCCCTACCCTTTTTTTATTTGGATTCTCCCAATTTCACCCTCTTGTGCCAGGCATCCTCACCATTTCCTCTGCTTCCCACAAAGGCCATAGGACTGTCTTGCATAAATTCCCAGCTGGGTCCCAGTCCATTCTCACCCCAGTGGATGATTATGTCATGGCCCCTGAGACTGCTGTGCTTCACCCAACAAGACAGGCCAGGCGCCTCCCAAGCTGCCACATCCAGGGTGGCTCGGAGATACCACGTCCCATCAGCATTGGGCAGGAGATCACTGTGCTGAGTGCCAGACTGCTCCTGCTCACCCTGCATCCACCTCACCCACACAGGCTTTGGGTTGAATCCTGAGACATGGCACACCAGCAGCAGATGGCCGGGCCCAGGATTAGGACCTGTGGACACCCAGCCTCTGTCTTCACTGGAAAAGAGAAGATGGGGAAAAATGGAATATAAGGGAAATCCCAGGTCAGATCTCAGGGACTTGGGTGCTTTAGAAGTTTGAGTAATCACCTGTTTCTCTTGTGTAAGAAACAATCCTAAACCCACACATCTAACCCTATAGCCTCTCATTATATGCTTGAAAATGGTAATGAGAACAGGCAAATTGAAGTACAAAAGTTAAAGCACTAGGACTAGAAGAAGAGCGAGAGTTGGCCTCACCTTGTCTTTCCAGTTCTGACTTTCCCGCTACAAGGAGGCCTACCAGAAATCGAGGGCAGGTGTGACCAAGAATGCTCTGCACTATTTCTTTAATATCTCAATAGAGATTGAGCACCTTGCAGATTTTCTGGGCCCGAGTTCCTGCTGCTGGATATGGCGCCCAGGAACTTCCTTGGAAACTGAGGAAATCTTATCCTTGATATGCCCCATTTATAAAGATTTCTCAGGCCTTCTCAGCATGCATTTTATAGCTGGCTGGCATGTGGACTTCAAAGGGGTCTGAGGGTAGAGAGGCAAGAGAGAATCAATAGGGAAAGAATGACAGGAAATAGAAATAAACAATTTAGAGAGTAATGGGATTCAAAGGAAGGAAAATTTGCTGGGAAATCATAGGAAAAACTAGAGTTTAGGTGAAAAAGGGGAAGGAAATTTGTGGGAAGAAAATTTGAATATTATAAAGGTACTTTGAAATAATTATTGTCTTGTCTGGCTTGTCTGGAAGAACTCATATGATAGTGGTAGGTAAAAGACAGGCCACATGAACACTCAGGCCAAAGAGGAAAGAGGCCAGAAACCTGGGGAGGAATGACTGAGTCTGAGGCCAGAAATTACTGGCAGAAAATCAACAACAGACAACCATTCCAGGGAGCCAGAACTTGAGGGTACATTCAGGGGCATGCAGCGATCAATACATGCAGGCTCTGCACTGTATATTGGGGGGAAATAGTGATGAGTATAGCAGAGGAGGGAGTGGGAGACAAAGGGAGACAGGAAACAAGGTCAGGAAGGAAGGATGATGGTCAGGATTTATATACTATCTTCTCCTTTGAAAGATCGATGGAGCCCTTGGGCAAATTATCAGCTTTCAACAATGAACTCGCATTGAAACTGAATTGACTGGCGAAGGCCTGTACTTCCCTGGAAAAACCACACAAGTACACCTGGAGCAGTGCCTGTAAGTTCTTTAGCTCCTCCTTGCTGCAGTCTCCCTGGGACCATGACCTCAGAAAGCAGATGGTTCCCATGATGCCATCCCAGGAGTGAGTCTGCAGGTCACCCACCCAGACTGGGCCCTGGATGTGCACCCAGCTGTGGTTTGCAAAGGAGGAGATCTGGAGCATGTGGAAGGAGAAGGCTTTTTCTGCTGCTGGATGATGGGATCCTAGAGCTTGGGGAACTGAGAGAGAGGAGAATGGCAAGTGGAGAGAGTGGAAATGGATGAGAGATGAGATGCCACAGGAAGAAAAGGAGCCCAGAGAGGAGAGGAAGGATGGAGATAATTACATATATTCCAGTACCACTTTTCCCCTGGGCCAAATTCCTCTCCCCAAAATCAGAAACAGAAACTGAGACTGTAGACAAGAATTCTTGTCCTGGAAGTAGCCTGGAAGGCATATGCCAGGGGCATCCTAGAGCAGCACTACTCCCTTTCTCAGGTCCTTTCCAGAGCTTCCCTTCCACCTTCTTGTGCCCAACTCTAGGTATCCTCCCTTCTGAGCTCTTCCTACCTGCTGTGCTCTCCCTAGGGCAGCCAAGTTCCCTGAAGAGAAGCAGGAGCAGGAGCAGTAGTAGGTGCATCACTGGAGCTTTGTCAGGGGAACTGTGCCCAGGAAGGACACCTTCCCTTGGAACACAGACATCAGCACCCCTCTCCACACCCTCTTGCACTGTCATCAGCGGGGAGTTAGCTACGCTACCCGCAAAGAGGTTTTTTCTCTTCCAATCAGGTCTCTCAGGCAGCGGTCATCGCAAAGGATGAAAAAATAGTAGGAAACAGAAATAAAAGTAAAATAATAATAATACACAGAGCCAAAGATATAGTTTATAAAGTAAAGGTTTATGAAAATAGATATAAGGAGGGTGTCTGGATGGATATATTTCTTCCTGCAAAAAAATGTATCAAAGACGGAAACTCCACACAGGTATTTTATAGGGTAGATACAGGCTCCCGTTGCCCTTGGCAACAGGATTTACATACTAACAGGCAGTTTGGTTTAGGGTCAAAGTCTTCTAAAAGGCTACTACAGATCCTTTAACTAACTCTATCTAGGGGAACAATGAGTTACAAAATCTTCTTGGGGCAAACTTCTAAGTTTTCTGATAAGGCTATTACTTTAGCAAAAAACAGAGACATCTTGGCTCCAGTGATTGTGTTCTTGGAGACAGAGATGATCTCGGAAGTCAACATGAGCTGTGCTTTGTGTTAATTAATTTAACCGCATGGTTCTGTCTGGGCCCTGCTTGGGCATTAGCATATCTATTTGATCAGCTCTCATCTCCAGGGGTCTTTGCCGGTCAGCTCTGGCTACCTTTTGGTCCTAGGTGAGGCCTGTCTTGTCTTTCAAAACAGATGAGACCCATAGGCCCAGTTTACAGCTGTCTCTTTGAAGTGCAGCTGTTACTGACCAACAAGACGCCCTCCTGAGGCGCAGAAGCTTTTGAACTAATGTATTTATTTTTTCTTTAAGGCAAAGCCTTATTTGACTTCTGAAATCAAATCTTGTCTCCAGAAATACAGGGGGCATTTCTATAACTCAGTATTCTTAGGCTCAACAGTCATCTCACTTCCCTTTCCACACACAGGCAAACCTCTCCCTCTGCCCATGTCTATACAGGAGAAGCCCCACTGCCTCCCTTTGCCACAACTTCCCACAGGGTCTCTCACTTCCCCTCCATCTCTCCCACTCTCTGGCTTCCAGGTTTTCTCCCTACTCTTGTCTACATCTGCCCAACCTCCTCTATTGCACTAACTGCTGGAAAAGGAGTCCTGGTTTAGAACAAAGTCTCTGTTATGACTAAAATATGTAGTAGTTTTTGGCTTTGCAGAAATCAAATATCCATGGGTTGTAAATGTTCTTATCTGTTTGAAGTGATGGAAGTGAGTTGATGGGACCCAGGAACCCATTCAGTAGTCTCCTTGTTCCTTCCTCTCTGTGGTCTTCCCCTCTACCTGTCTGCCACCTGGCTTCCTTTTTCCCTCTTCTTGTTCTTGCTGTTTTTCTCTACTGACTCATCATTTTTGCCTCCCTGTCTACATTTGCCCTTCTCACATGCCCTGACTACTCTTCCTGTCCCTTCAGTCTCTCCTCTGTTTCATTACTCTGCTCTTCTCAGATCTCATTATCAGAAGACACTGGGTGTCCTGAGTGCAGATTTCAAGCTATACTACAAGGCTATAGTAACCAAAACGGCATGGTAATGACACAAGAACTAAGACATAGAACAATCAATCAGAACAGAGAACCAAGATGTAAAATCATCCTCATATTGTCATCTGACCTTTGACAAAGTAGGCAAGAACATACACCTCAAAATAAATCCCTATTGAATAAATGGTGCTGGGAAATTGGATAGCCACATGTTGAAGACTAAAAGAGAGCCCTTGCCTCTCACCACTCACCACAAAAATTAATTCACGATGGATAAAAGACTTAAACCTAAGGCATGGTACTATAAGAATTCTAGAGGAAAATGTTGGAAAAACTCTTACAGATAATGGCCTAGGCAAAGAATTTATGAAGAAGACCCCAAAGGCAATGACACCAACAACAAAAATTAATATTATAAATGAGATCTGATTAAATTAAAAAGCTTTTGCACAGCCTAGGAAAGAATCAGCAGAGCAAATACACAACCTACAGAATCAGAGATAATATTTTCATGCTATGCATCCAAAAAGGGCTAATAATTAGAATCTACAAAGAACTCAAGCAAATCAGTATGAAAAGATCAAATAATCCCATTGAAAAGTAGGCAAAAGGCATGAACAGAGCCTTTTCAAAAGAAGATAGACCAATGGCAAATAAACATATGGAAAAATGCTCAATATTTTGAATCATCAGGGAAATGCAAATCAAAACCACAAGGAGATATCACCTAAATCCAGTGAGAATGACTTTTATTAAAAAGTCCCAAAACAACAGATGCCGGCATGGATGTGGAGAGAAAGGAAAATTTATACGCTGTTGGTGGGACTGCAAACTAGTACAACCTCTATGGAAAGTAGTATGATGAGATACCTCCAAGAGCTAAAAATATACTTACCATTTGATCCAACGATGCCACTATTGGGTATTTACAAAAAGGGGGAAAAAGTCATTTTATCCAAAAGCACCTGTACCTGATGTTTATAGCAACACAATTCACAATCACAAAGATGTGGAATCAACCCAAGTGCCCATGAATACATGAGTAAATTAATAAAATATACTATATGTATACCATGGAGTACTACTCAGCCATAAATAATGCTGAAGCAATACCTTTTATAACAACGTGGATGCAATGGGAGACCATTCTACTAAGTGAAGCAGGGCAAGACTAGAAAAACAGACAGCACATGTACTCATTATTGAATTGGAATTAATTGATCAACACTCATGTATGTGCACAGATGGAAGTAAAACTCAATGGAAATCAAGCAGGAGAGAGAGGGAGCAGGAGATGGGTAAATTCACAACTAATGGGTATAATACACACCATGTGGGTGAAGGGCACCCATATAACTCTGACTCAAATCGTACAAAAGCAACTCATGTAACTAAAATGTTGGTACTCTCATAATATTGTGAATTTAAAAAAACCAAAACCCCAAAGGTCAAGAGCTACTGAACAGAAGGTCATATACCAGTAGCAAATGTCATTTGTCCCTCAGTAATTGCTATGGTCTAAGATAAATTTGCCTGGATTATAAATGGCAGAATTTATGATATCTGATTCTGGGATTTGGGTCTGTAGTTTTATACTACACATGGCATTTAAAATGCTTCGTGTAAGGCGTGTAAAATGCCTTCGTGTAAGTGACTATCAACACACACATATACACACACAAAAATATACACACATTCACACACAACAGATTAGAATGTAGGGTTAGGGTCATCAGGCAAGGAGAGTGAGACAAGAAAGAGGAGACATTGAGAACATTAGGAAGGGGCAATGACAGAGGGCCAGAGAAGACAGGGCATCAGGGAGGAAGGGAGGCTGATTGGGTGGATAAACCAAACATTCCTTCTAGGTTAAAGCAGACTAGAAGCTAAGCAATTGAATAATGTCACCGTCTTATTTTATATATGTGGGAATAGAGGCTAAAGAAGGTAAAATGACCATTCAGAATCACATGGCGGCTTTTCCAAGGTGGTCTGAAGGAAGCTGAGGACACAGACAGCAGGTGGAAGTCAGGGAGGTAAGAGAAAGTCCAGAAGTAAGGGCTAGGGTGGGGCAAGAGAGGCGGGGTATAAGGCTCAGGGTTATGGGAAGCACATTTTTTCTCTGAAATGCAATTTGCATGAGAAAGAGATTTGTCAGTTGGAAGAGAGGAAGTCACTACAAGCTACTGAGAAAAAGGGTGTGCTGCAATCAGATATCAAACACCAGCTCTGCTAGTCAGAAGTTCCATCTCCCACTGAAATGCTGCTTCTGCCATTTCAACTGTTAGCAGTTCTCTTCCCAGGTGGTGACAGCGAAGATGGTAAGAGTCACTCTGGCAGCTCCCAGCACTGGTGCAGGGGCCTTGGATAAAAGTGTGCTGCACTCACCCAGGTGCACTTGGACATGAAGAGTCTGAGCCCTGCTGTCTCCAGCCCTCTTCTGCCTTTCTGGGTGTTGGGGCTGGAGCATGAGTCCCTGGAGCAGTCAAATGTGTCAGCCTTTATGTGTTCTTCAGACTGTAGGTTCTTGTTCTCTGGATCTTTTCCATTTCCATTCTCTATCACTCCCTCCTGCTTCTCCCTTTCTCTTCACAGTCTTGTTCTTCTACTCTTCACAGCCTTCCAGGGACCAACCTCTTTCCGTGTCATCCAGATCTCATCCTTTGCCAACAGCACCTGGGCACACAATCAAGGTTCAGGCTGGTTGGATGATTTACAGATTCAAGGCTGGGACAGTGACTCGGGCACTGCCATATTCCTGAAGCCCTGGTCCAAGGGCAACATCAGTGACGAGGAGGTTGCTGAGCTGGAGGAGCTATTCCAAGTCTACTTTTTTCTATTTACTCAAGAAATACAGGGGTATGCCAGTGAATTCCAGCTGGAATGTGAGTCCAGTCCCCTGAACTGCAAAGATTCCCAAGGACTTTTTTCTCTCTCTGTTTGCAAGCTGCTAATCTCTCTGATCCTTATCCCCTCGTTTCTGCTTTACCCAACTGCATGCACACACTCTTCTAGAGCAATCTCTCACTGACTCCACACTGTATTCCAGATTCTGGCTGCCTCTGACTCTTCTGTGAGAGATTAGGGCTCTCCATTGGTAACCAACTCTTAGTGTGTCTTATGTGGATCTTGCTCCTCAAGGGCCCTTACTCCTACCCTGCACCTGCGTGACCTACAGTATGGCTTTCTCCTCTGATCTGTCTGTTAGTGCTCTTCTCCCTGTGTCTCCCCTTGCTGTGTTCCTATGGCTCACGCTGAAATGCGCTCTCTAGACTGCATCACACTCTCCCTCCCACCCCCCCAACTACTATCATACCCCCAATTCATGACATGCCCAGCTTTCCCAAAGCTCTTGTTTCTGAAAATCTCTATGTATTGTAATTGGGGTTTGGCTGATCATTTCACATCCAAGAATTTTATCCTCACCTAAATATAAAATACTAGGTCCTTTTCTCATGGCTTTTCTTCTTATTAATGTTTAATAACTTGTTCTGTTTGCCTTCTACCTAGATCCGTTTCAGATCCAGGGCATAGCAGGCTGTGAGCTACATGCTGGAGGTTCCATAGTAAGCTTCTTGAGGGGAGCTTTAGGAGGATTGGATTTCCTGAGCTTCGAGAATGATACATGTGTGCCTGCCCCAGAAGGTGGCATCAGGTCACGGATATTCTGCACACTAATCATGCAATATAAAATTGCCATCTATATTGTGAAGAAGCTCCTCTTAGAAATCTGCCCCCGATATCTCTTGAGCATCCTCTATTCAGGGAAGGCAGAGCTGCAAAGGCAAGGTTAGTCCTGCTATCTATTTCACTTCCCACCGCCTCCTCTAAGGTCAAGAGTAGGATAGGGGATTAATCAACAAGTTATTCAGATCCCAAAGCAGTGGGTGCCTTCACTGTCCGAGTTTGGTTTCTGAGTCCCTGATTCCCTGAGATCCGAATTTGAGTCATGATACTACACTCTCGCTGCCCCTTCCTGTCCCAGTGAAGCCCGAGGCCTGGCTGTCCAGTAGCCCCAGTCCTGGGCCTGGCCGTCTGCTGCTGGTGTGCCACGTCTCAGGATTCTACCCAAAGCCCGTGTGGGTGAAGTGGATGCGGGGTGAGCAGGAGCAGCCGGGCACTCAGCACAGTGACCTCCTGCCCAACACTGACTGGACATGGTATCTCCGAGCGACCCTGGATGTGGCAGCTGGGGAGGCAGCTGGCCTGTCTTGTCGGGTGAAGCATAGCAGTCTAGAGGGCCAGGACATCATCCTCCAATGGGGTGAGAAAGAGCTGGGGCCTGGCTGGACATGGGAGGAGGTGGTCCTCAGGCGGAGAGGCAGGCACTGGGGAAGGATTGGGCTTGACAGATGAAAGAGGGACAGGGATAGATTGATTCATTTGTGGGACCCCAGTCCCAACAGGAATAAAAATAGAGGAGCCAAGTTATAGAAGAGATGAGAATGAAGGACTCACAGATTATGTGAGTTGGAGCTAGAGGGATCAAAAGATAGATGGACGGTGTCAGGAATGTGAGAGAGGGAGTTGGAGATGACCATACATTGGGAGCAGCTGAATGGAGGTGCTGACACTCAGGTGGGCAAAGGATGGCCAGGGGATTCAGTGGGTACGATTTGAAGTGACATCCTTTTGTCCTCTTCCAATTGCCAGGGCACCCCATCTCCATTGGTTTCATCTTTTTGGCAATAATAGTGCCCTCCTTGATGCTTTTGCTGTGCCTTGCATTATGGTATAAGAGGCTCCGGTGAGTTGTTTTTTGTTTGTTTGTTTTTAATCTTTCTTTTCTGATGCCCTCCCACTCTTTTCCGTACATTGATTCATTTCATTGCTTTTGCCTCAGTCTTTCCAGCAAACTCTTTCCCCCCAACTCCCATCTCCTTTATGTGGAGATATATTTTTATTTTTTTTATTTTTATTTTCTTTGAGATATATTTTTAATCCTGTTAAAATACACATAACAAAATTTACCCTCTCTGCATTTTTAAGTGTACAGTTCAGTAGAGTTAAGTGCATTCACACTGTTATGCCAGCAGTCTCCAGAACTCTTTCATCCCTCAAAACAAGAACTCTTTTCCTATGAAACAGAAATTCCCCATTTGCCCCCCCCTCCTCCCCCGGCCCTGGCTAAGGTCATTCTACTTTCTGTTTCTGTGAATTTGACTACTCTGGGTACCTCATATAAGTGGAATCACACTGTAACTGTCTTTTTGTGACTGGCTGATTTCACTTAGCATGAGGACCTCAAGGTTCATCCATGTTGTAGCATGTGACAGGGTTTCCTTCCTTCTAAGGCCAGAATAATATTCCATTGTAGGTAAGTGACACATTTAGTTCATCCATTCATCCGTCTATGGACATTTGGCTTGCTCCCAACTCTAAATATTGTGAATCATGTTGCCATGAACAGCAGTGTACAAATAAATACCTCTTATATAGAGCTCTTTGTCTGTGTGGTTTTAACAGATCATATCGAGATATTCCTTGAGCTCCCATCATATCTGCTCTCCCATCTGGAATAAACTCCAAGAAGCCTAGAATCCCAAGATGTCAACCCAGGTGTCATTCTCATCATAGTTCATCAAATTATCATCATATTTTATCAAAATGAAGTGTTCATAGATTTTAAGATAAGTTGCAAATTAAACACCAGCAGAAAAATTATTTAAAACTGTGAATTTATTATAAGACTGTATCAGTAGCATGATCTATGTCTTATATATTAAAATGTAAGAAAGAATGTCTCAAAATAAATGAAATATGGTAGATACACTTAATGGTGAACTTGAAAGTTACTTGAGGGCAGTGATTCCTGTTTGTGGATCCCTGCCAAGAGCTCTTACCTGCAAATACATTTTCTCCATAAAAATTACCTGAGTTGTTGAGGGTCAAGTTCATGGTCTTCCTTGAGAGTCATCTCCTTCCTTCTTTCTTTCTGTTGATGTTCTAGATCTTCCTCTTCTTACTAAAATATTTTCTACTCAGGCAAAAAATATAATGCTTTTCTGGTTTCTGCTCTGAACTGCTCTGGAGAAAAACACCTTTGCCCTTACTACAACTACAGTCTAACTTCAAAGAGTCATTGGAATGAGCTCCTGCTTCTCATTTTTCCAGGGAGAATGAGTTAGAGGCAGGGTGGGTGAGGAGTAATAGTTCAGGGGGGTTGTGACATATTCAAGGAAAAGAATTAAGAGGGCTGTTCCTGCCTGCAGGGTCCTTGATTGATATCTGTGCTGTATCATTCAGTTATATTTCTGATTTACATTTACCTTTATTCGTTTTTTTATTCTATACTTTTCTAGAAGAGTCCATCTTAAAACATCTTAATTCATTTTGAATACAATAGTAGGGGGAAGGGGGATTTTGAGGATATATTTTATTAGAACTTAGGAACGGAGGTCAGGGGAAGCTTAGTTCTGGGGAAGCCAGGGGTACTAGTTGCAATTCTCTGATCTGTAAATTTTAGAACAATATGGTCTTTAGAATTTAAGAAGTGTAGTAAATGGGTGAAATCACAGCTTCCCCCCCGCTTCTGTTAATACAACTGCTTACTTCTCAGGAATACATTCAACTGGACCCCATCTTATAGAGCAGCCATGCTATTGCTGTGTGCTTGTGAACCATGCAGTGTGGAACATAGGAATGTGAACTATGAACTAGCTGCAGCAATAGCACCTGGAAATTTGCTAGGGAAACAAATTACTACCACCCCCCGCCCAACCTACTGAATCAGAAAATACAGGAATGGGAACCAGGGATCTGTTTTAACAAGGCTTCCAGGTGATTCTGATTTATATTCAAGTTTGAGAACCCTTGTTCTAATGATTTCTCATCATCTGCACTATTGACATTTTGGGCCAGGTAATTTTTGTTGAGGAAGGCTGTTCTGTGCACTGTAGGATATTTAGCAGCATCCCTGGCCTCTACCCATTAGATGCCAATAGTATCTCCTCAGTTGTGACATCAAATATATCTTCAGACATTGCTAAATGTTCCCTAGGAGCAGAAATTGACCCAGATGAAAAACAAGATCTAAGATAATAATCATAATTTCATGCCCCTGTTTAGCCAGAATAATTGACTCATAGAGTATATCTGATCTAATTTGGCCTGATCCAAGTGAAGTCTAGGATTTATGTTTCCTAGTTGAGGAAAAAGGAGTGCTCACTTTGTCTTGCTGGTATGATGTGTGGAAAGCCCAAAACTGCTTTGGAATTTTGTTCGATAGGTAAAGCTGGTCCAAGAATGAAGCTCACAAATAAGAAAATGGATCAAAGAGCAAATGACAAGATGACAGGGCCAAAACCTGCATCAGCTATACCTGAGACTTGAATAACCTCTGGATATTTTAGTTACATGAAGGTAATGAGTTTCCCTTTTCCTTTTAAACCAATTGAGTTTGAATTTTGTGATATCACTTCAAAGTTGCTTGAAAATTCTGATATTGATGTGATCACTGATATCTTGCACCAGCTTTTCCATATTTTTCTTATGTCTTTCCTCTGTTTTCTTTCTCCTCTTATTCTTTCTCTTCCCAAATTATCATCCCCCAAGAGTGGTTTTTTGAACTTACGATTTTCCTCTAAGTGTTTTTATCTTAAGAAACCTTAATTTACTCATGACTGTATGACCTCTCCGTGAATGACTTTCAAAAGTAGATTTTCTCTGGGAACGACACCTATTGGACATCAGACTGAGGTGGGGGCTGGGGGAGGGGATGGGGGTATGCCTACACAATGAGTGCATTGCGCACCGTTTGGGGAGTGGTAACACTTGAAGGTGCTGACTCGGGAAAGGGGGGCTGGGGAAAAAAATATGAAACTATTGTTTTTAACTTGCACTGTTCACTTAATAATTTATCATGAATATTTCCCATATTATTTCATATCATTGTACAAGAAATAATGTATACATTATGAGGACATACTGTATCTAACAAGATATACTGTTAGACTCTTTGATTCTGTAAAATTAAATTGAAATAAATAAATAAATAAATAAAGATCTGAAGGCAACAAAAAAAAAAGAAAGAAATTTATGCAAAGGATATAAAGAAGTTTGATTAAAGACTCCTTCAAATGTTGATATATCTTTTTAATATATAAGCTCCTTTAATATTGTAACCAATAATTAAAATAAATTGACATCAAAAAAACAATAAAGATGCTAACCATGAAAATTCCCAAAAAAAAAAAAAAAGTAGATTTTCAAACACAAAATGCAAGGGCTTCCAAATTATCTTTGTGTGAAAGTGCATGTGCATGTGTACATGTTTGTGTGATTTTTGCCAACATATAAACATACAGTAGTTTGCCGTTTTCCACAGTGGATATGTTCCAACACCGCTATGGGTGCCTGAAACCACAGATAGTACCAAACCCAATTACTGTCAGTTGGATCACATTTCTGTTCATGTCTTCCACCCACAAATATAATACCTTTTCCGCCTTAACTAAGCAGTGATTATGAGCAGTAAAAGTGACTTTTGCAGTTTGAGGTCCAACAGCAAAACAAGCATGAAATTTTTTCTTCTTCACAGTTTCATCAATAGAAGATGCATTCTTTTTTTTTATTTCAGCTTATTATGGGGGGTACAAAAGTTCAGGTTACATACGTTGCCCATGTACTGCCTATCCCCCCCAAGTCAGAGCTCCAAGCGTGTCCATTCCCCAGACAGTGCACATTGCACTTGTCATTAGGTATACACCCATCCCCTCCTGTCACCCCCCACCTCAGTCTGATATCCGATTGGTATCATTCCCAGATGTAAATTTAGGTGATGATCGGGGAAACCAATTTTCTGGTGAGTACATGTGGTGCTTGTTTTTCCATTCTTGGGATACTTCACTTAATATAATGGGTTCCAACTCTCTCCGGGAGAACCAAAGAGATGTCGTATCACTGTTATTTCTTATAGCTGAGTAATACTCCATGGTATACATATACCATAATTTACTAATCCAATCATGAATTGATGGGCATTTGGGTTCTTTTCACATCTTTGCGATTGTGAATTGTGCTGCTATAAACATTCGGGTACATGTGTCTTTGTCATAGAATGACTTATCTTACTGAAGATCTTAGTAACCTCAGCATACATTTTTTTCCTTTCCTCATTAGTAAAGAATTTTCACCTTTTCACATAATGGAAGCACTTTACAGCTTCTCTTTGGCATATTCAAATTTCCAGCATCATTATTCTTGTGCTTTGGTGCCACTATTAAGCAAAATGGCACACAAGCACTGCCATATTGCAATAGTCATTCTGTTAACTGAGCCACCTACTAAGTGACTTGAAACCAAGGGTAACAAATGACTCCTTTTCAACTTTTTAATTAGTAATTTTATATGTGCAAAGATAGAGAAAGCCATATAAAGAACCCATATGCTCATAAGACAACTTTGAATACTGAATCTACTCATGATTGAAATAAATTTCAGATAATCATATTTCATCCATAAATATTTCAACATGTATTTCTAAAATATAAAGTTTATTTTTATATACAACCACAATTACATTATGATATCTATAAATTAAAGATTCCTTAATATCATTAAATATCTAATCAGTACTCAAAGTTTTCCCAACTGTCTCATAAATTATTTTTTACACTTCATTTATTAAATTACAATAGAAATAAGGCCCATGCATTAAAATTAGTTGATATATCTCATAAATCTCTATTAATCTATATATATCTTTTCTCATTTTTATCCTAGAATTTGCTTTTTAAGAAATTGCATCCTTCTTCTTGTCTAATTGTCCATAGTCTGGATTTGCTGATCACATAACTATGCCACTATCCCCTTAGATATTATGCTATTTTACATGCCCTTTATCCTCTTTATATTGCTATATTTGTGATGTGATCAGATTGAAATTTTATTATACTGTGTATATCTCACAACAGGTATATGATATTTAGTGATCTCCATTCATTACCTAGGTCAATAGATCTCAACAATTCTATACATTTTACACACGTAAAAGTTATTGAGGATTGCACAATAATGTGAATGTACTTAATGGCACAGAACTGTGCACCTTAAAATGGCAAAAATGGTAAATCTTATGAATGTATATTTTACTAGAATGAAAAAATGACTTTTCCTTGCATAAAATGTATATAAAATATATCTCTAGATAGGCAGCTAGATACTTATGTTTTAGAAGAAAAAACTAATAAATTATTAAAATATTTATAAACTTATATAAAATAAAACATTGATTACATGTCCACAATAACACCTTTGTTTTTAAATTTTTTCCAAACATTTAGAGAGAAGAGTGGCTTTAAACCTCCTTTTCTTTACACTTTGGCAATTCTCTTTAATGTCTGGCTTAATAGAAAAGAGCTACATTTTTATATCTGCTTTGACCTTCAGTCTGATGCAATATCACATTTCATATAGTCTCTAAAGAACAATGACCTCTCGTGAGGGGAAGAAAATGAAAAAGTTAAATAAGATCTAAGCATTGACTGGGCGTGGTGACTCATGCCTGTAATCATAGCACTCTGGGAGGCCGAGGCGGGTGGATGGTTTGAGCTCAGGAGTTCGAGACCAGCCTGAGCAAGAGCAAGACCCCATCTCTACTAAAAATAGAAAGAATTTTTTTTTTATTTCAGCTTATTATGGGGGTACAAAAGTTCAGATACAAAAAAAAACACAAAATTTTTGATACTCATGTTTTAAAAACTCATGCCCTCTTATGAAAACATAAAATCTATTTCTATTTTAAAAATATGCTATCTTTTATTTTCTAATATAAATAATAGTCTAATTTTGTGTACCTCCTCCTCATTGGTCTTGTCTTATATTTTGACAAATCACCCTGCATCTTTCTTCCATATCCCATTTTATAGTGTGCAAACCACTTTTAAACATGTTATTTCATTTGTTCTGGAGTGATAATTATGACTGTAAGTAATTAAGTGGTAATTGCCTATGGTGACAAAAGGCAAATAGTGATGTCAGGATTATGATTCATGCAATTGTGTATTTTCCATAATACTTCTTTTTTTTTTTTTAATGTTTGCAAAGGTGTTCTGGCCCTTTCAGTGCAGTATGCAAAATGCCACTTATTGTATGACATCAACAAATACCTCAAATACCAGTGCTTGCTTCTTTTATTTTTTTTAAGTTTGATTTTGGGAAATGCAGGGTTTTTAAAAATTTTAATAAAAGTTGTCCATTCTCTTGTAAAAAAAAAAAAAGAAAAGAAATAAATTATAAGGACAGCTAAAAATATGTATAGAAAAAAGCCAGGCATGGAGGCGCATGCCTGTAGTCCCAGCTACTCGGAAGGCTGAGGCAGAAGGATTGCTTGAGCCCAGGAGTTTGAGGTTGTTGTGAGCTAGGCTGACACCACGGCACTCCAGCCTGGGCAACAGAGTGAGACTCTGTCTCAAAAAAAAAAAAATCTAAGCCTTGTTATAGAAATTATTTTTAACTGTAGACCCTCTGACAGGGCAGAAGGGACCTCAAAGTGTCCTTGGGCTATATCTTATAAATAAATGACCTAAGGGTAAAAAAGTATTATACATTCTTCATTTATTTGTTACCAGAAAGATATATTCTCCTCAAGAACTCCCTCATTACCCTGAGGTAATCAAAGAATAAAAATACTTCCTATTTTTCATTTATTTGTGAGTTTTCAAGACAATGAATAGTTTATATGGCATCCTTCACAGGTGACTAATAAATTTTTTTGCGTAAGTGGATATTCATAAATTTCAACTTATTTGAATTGCTTGCTCTATCATAGTAATTGTGTTCACCGGAACTCAAATTGTCCCATCTGTGACAGAGAAATCCTTTTCAAGTCAGCTGTCCTTGAATTCTTTCAATATGCCTCTCCTATTGAAGACTCCATTACTTTCTTATGTGCAGATGTTCATGGCTCTTGCAGAAACTTCCTGCCCCACATTAGAAATTAGCCAATTCTCCAAGGTTTTCTGGTCCCTTCTAGTGGGAAAACATGATGTGGAAACCATAATTTAGGTTAGTCCTGGTTTCTAAGCCTTCTAAGGGGCAAACCTAAAAAAACAGCTTTTCGTTTTAGTAAGGATAAATACCACCATGAGCTCATACTTATACTTTCAGTTCAAGTTCAGAATGAAGAGTTTTTATTCATCTATCTCACTTCTCCTTCTCTATTCTCCCACATAGAAAATCCTGGTTCCCAATGAATCAATGTAAATATGTATTCACCTAATTCTACAGTATACACGTGACAATCTTAGAATAAAAATGTAAATGCTAGGTCAGAAAGATGGCAGAATAGGAGGTAACCCAATGATATCCCCCCACAACAACACAAATTGTGCACCCATCTCCAGACAAAATTTTCTCTGTGGGAGCCTCAGGAATCACATAGGAAGTGATAAAACCTTAGTTGAGCCAAAGTCCTAGGAATACAGTTTTGACACTACAGATGAGAACCAGGGTAGCAGACTGACCAATGATGTTTCAGGTCTCAAACCCAGAAACAGATCCATTACCCAAAAAGCTTGACTACAGCCCAATTTGGCCTTGAGGCTGGAAGCAAAACCATCTGCCACGGGGTCCACAAGGAATCGTGTACTCGTGACTCAGCAGAAAGGCTTGTCTGCGCACCAACACTGATCTTGGCAGTGGATCTCAAAGGTACCCTGAAACTTGTTTCCAGCCTCCCTCAGCTGAGGTCCCAGCTTATTATTTCTTGCACAAGGACCCAGAGGGAAACTTCCCCACATCTTACAGCCTAGGAAATACCCACTCTTCTGAAGCTCTTTGATGGGCCCACAAGTCTTTGTCCCACACCAGACCCTGAGTGGATGCAGTCTCAGCTCCAGCCTCTCTCACTGCAGTTGGGGAGGGAGCTCTCCTGTTCACAGGGGTGGGAACCACTGGGATTGTGCATCCACTTGAGCTACCAGGTAGGGCCACTGGCATCCATACTACAGTGGATCCTGAGGGGGCAGTCTCAGCTCTAGACTTTCTCAGTGCAGTCAGGGAACTCCCCTGCCCATATAGCAAACTGCTTGGAAGCATACATGTCTGGGCCATTAGAGTGAACCTATCAACTGCTGTCCCATAGAGGGTGCTAAGGGGACACAAAATACACAACCAGCCCCTCTCAATGCAGTTGGGTAATGGCCCCAATACTGCAGAGATCTGCCAGGAAATATGAACTAGTCTGTGTCAATGGGACAAGCTTCTAGTCTTAGGCCCCTGTCAGCTTTCTCACACAGCCTGGGTGCCCTCCTTAGGTCTTCCCCAGGCCCATCCAGCCTGGGTCTCCATGACAACCTTGCAGTTCTCACAAGACTCACAGCAAACCTGAGCTTAGGGTTCCCTCTAGTGCTGAAATGGCCACAGCAGTCATGAACCCTAACAGCATTCACTCTGCTTAAATTTGAGACAGGCCAAATGAAGAAAAATAGGCCAGACTATAAATACCTAACTTCAATGCACAGACATTAATGTACTCCACAACCATTAAAAATAATCAGGGAATTATAATCTCACCAAAGGGACAAAACAAGACACAAATTATGGACCCTAAAGTGATGGAGATATATGCTCTCTCAAAGAATTCCATATAGCTGTGTTAAACAAACTTGGTAAACAAACAAAAAACAACAACAAAAAAACCACAGAGAAACAATTCAGAAATTTATGAGAGAACTTCAAAAAAGATTGAAATAATTTCAAAATCACACAAAAATCCTAGAGACAAAAATACAATGAATGAAATAAAAAATGCAATGAAGAGCATCAACAGTAGATTTGATCAAATGGAAGAAAGAATCAGTGAATTCAAAGGTACACTATTTGAAAATACAGAGCCAAAGGAGAATAAGAATAAAAAGGAACAAAGAAAGTTTATAAGACCTATGGAATAACATCAAAAGAGTAAATATTTTGGTCATTGGAGTTCAAGAAGGGGCAGAGAAAGACAAAGAGGTGGAAAATCTATTGAAAGATAATAACATAAAACACTCCAAACTGAAGAAAGACATAAATATCCAAGTAAAGGAAGGTCAAAAGTCATGAATCAGATTCATTCCAAATAGAACTATCCCAAGACATACCTTTTAACTCTCAAAGGTTAAAACAAAGGATTCTGAGAGCAGCAACAGAAAAGAAACAAGTAATATATAAGGGAATTTTGAAATGACAGGCAACAGATATTTTATTCAAACAGAAACCTAGAAATCTGCATTATTTGCAAACTCCTCTCTCCTTAGGTGCCACAGTCACCATGTCATTTGTTTCCTTACTATCCATAAATTATGGAAATCTGGCTTTTCCTCTCTGACTCCAAAGACACATAATCCTTCTTTCATCATGTGTGACACTATCCCTATCTGTACATCACAGTCCACATCTCTCCATATCTATGCAGCTCTCTGCCTCAGAGTTGCTACATGAAATGAGAACCTGAGCATGTCAGTGTCACGCTTAAAATATTTCAATTACGTTCATGAAAAAAATAATCCCAACTCTTCCCTTTTTTTGCATCTATGTATATATTACATTTTATTTTTTTATTTAAGAATATTATGGGGGTACAAATATTTTCATTACATAGAATGCCTAAGCCTTGCCCAAGCCAGAGCAACAAGTGTGCCCTTCCCCCATAAAGTGTGCTTCATATCCATTTGTTGTGAGTTTACCCACCCCTCCACCCACCTGACCAACACCCAATGAATATTACTACCACATGAGCACTTTAGTTTAAATCAGTTAGTGCCAATTTAATGGTGAGTACATGTGGTGCTTGTTTTTCCATTCTTATGATATCTCATTTAAAAGATGGGCACAAGCTCTAGCCAGGATAACATAACAGGTGCTAGTTCACCACTGTTTTTTGTAGTTAAGTAGTATTCCACAGTATACATATACCACATTTTATTAATCCACTCATGTATTGATAGGCACTTGGGTTGTTTCCACATCTTTGAATGGTGAATTGTGCTGCTAAAACATTCGAGTGCAGATGTCTTCATTATAGAGTATCCCTTTTTTCTTTTGGTAGATGCCCAGTAGGGGGGTTGTTGGATCAAATGTTATTTCTATTTCTAGCTCTTTGAGGTATATCCAAATTACTTTCCACAGGGGTTGTACTAGTTTACAGTCCCACCAGCAGTGTAACAAACAGTGTTCCAATCTCTCCACATCCATGCCAGCATTTGTTGCTTGGAGACTTTCTGATAAAGGCCATTCTCACTGGAGTTAGATGATATCTCATTGTGGTTTTGATTTGTATTTCCCTAATCATTAGAGAAGTTGAGCACTTTTTTATATGTTTGCTTATTCTGTCTTCTTTTGAAAAGTTTCTGTTCATATCCTTTGTGCATTTTTTGATGGGGTTGTTTTATATTTTCTTGTTAATTTTCTTAAGTTCTATATAGGTTCTTATCAGCCCTTTGTCAGATGTGTAGTATGCAAATACTTTCTCCCATTCTGTAGGTTGTTTATTCTCTCTAATGATAGCTTCCTTGGCTATGCAGAGCTTTTTAATTTGATTGGGTCCCATTTATTTATTTTTGTTGCTTCTGTGATTTCTTTGGGGATCTTCTTCATAAGTTCTTTGCCTAGGCCAAGGTCTATAAGAGTTTTCCCAACATTTTCCTCTAGAATTCTTAAGGTTTCATGACTTAGGTTTAAGCCTGTCATCCATCGTGCATTGCTTTTTGTGAGAGGTGAGAGGTAGGGATCCAGTTTCAATCTTCTGCATGTGGTTATCTACTTTTCCCAGCACCATTTATTGAATAGAGAATCTTTTCCCCACTGTATATTTTTGTCTACTTTGTCAGAGATTAGATGACACTATGAGGATAATTGTATGCCTAGGTTCTCAGTCCTGTTCCAAAGGTCTGTATCTCTGTTCTTGTACCACTACCATGTTGTTTTGGTTATTATAGCTTTGTAGTAAAGCTTGCAGTACACTCCTGCCTCCCAATTTGTTCTTTTTGCTTAAGATTGCTTTGGCTATACAAGGTCTTCTCTGGTTCCATAAGAACCATAGAATTATTTTTTCTAGATCTGTAAAGAATGATGACAGTATTTTGATAGGGATTGCATTGATTCTGTAGATCACGTTAGGTAGTATGGACATTTTAGCAATATTGATTCTACCAATCCATGAGTATGGTAAGATTTTCCTTTGTCATCTTCTACAATTTCTTTTCTCAGTGTTTTGTAGTTCTCCCTATATGGGTCTCTCAACTCCTTCATTAAGTGTATTTCTAAATATTTAATTTTCTTTGATGCTATTGTGAATGGTGTTGCATCTTTGATTTGATTTTCAGCTTGACTGTTATTGGCATATATGAATGCCACTGATTTGTGTGCATTGATTTTGTATCATGAGGCTTTACTGAATTCTTTTATCAATTCCATGAGTCTCTTGGTTGAATCCTTGAGATTTTCTAGATATATCATATCATCCCCATTTGGACACCCTTAATTCCCCTCTCTTTTCTGATTGCTCTGGCATGACTTCCAGCATTATGTGGAATGTAAGTGCAGATAGTTAGCAACTTTGTCTAGATCCGATTCTAAGCAGGAACGCTTTCCATTTTTCTCCATTCAGGATCATATTCGCTGTGGGTTTATCGTATATGGCTTTAATAATTTTAATTATTAATTTTTAATTTTAAATTATTTTAAATTATTATTTAATAATTTTGATTATCCCATCTATACTTATCTTGTTAAGAGTTTTTATCATAAAAGTTTGCTGGATTTTGTCAAATACTTTTTCTGCATCTATTGAGAGAATCATATGGTCTTTGTTCTTGCTTTTATTAATGTGGTGAATTCCATTTATAGATTCGCATATGTTGAACCATCCTTGCATCTCTGGGATAAAGCCCACCTGCTCATGACGTATTATTATTTTTGATGTGCTGTTGGATTCAGTTTGCTAAGATTTTATTTAGGATATTTGCATTTATATTAATGAGGGATATTGGTCTGCAGTTTTCGTTTTTTGTTGTGTCCTTTCCTGGCTTTGGTATCAAAGTGACAGTGGCTTTGTAGAATGAGTTCAGGAGGATACCATCCTTCTCAATGTTGTGAAATAATTTCTACAGTATAGGTATGAGTTCTTCTTTGTAAGTTTGGTAACATTCAGGTGTGAATTAATTTGTTCTAGGTCTTTTTTTGTTGTTGGAAGATTTTTATTGCTTCTTCAATTCCTGTGCTTGATATTAGTCTGTTCAGAAATTCTATTTCTTCCTGTTTGAGCCTAGGGAGGTTGTGTGTTTCTTAGAATTTGTCCATTTCTTCCATGTTTTGTAGTTTTTTGGCATATAGATTTTTATAGTATTCAAAGATAATGTTTTGTATTTCTGTGTTGTCTCTAGTGACCTCTCTTTTTTCATTTCTACTTGAGCTTATTGGAGTCCTTTCCTTTCTAGTTCTTGTCAATCTAGCAAGAGGGCTGTCAATTTTGTTTATCTTTTCAGAAGACCAACTCTTAGTTTTATTAATCTTCTGTATAGTTCTTTTGTTCTTGATTTCATTTAGTTCTGCTCTGATTTCAGTTATTTCTTTTCTTCTGGTAGGTTTAGGATTGATTTGCTCTTCCTTTTCCATTACCTTGAAGTGGATTATTACTTTGTTAATTTGTGAACTTCCTGTCTTTTTGATGTGAGCATTTAATGCTGTAGAGGATATTAGAAAAGGCATAAAGGACTGGGGAAAGGAACTGTGAAAAAGGTGGGTATATCACAGTCCTGCAAACAGGACTTGGGATATGATTGTTATCAGCTGCCTGCACACAGCAGGCTTTGGAATGTATGGAAGTGTGACTGGTGTTAGGTCCCTGCACTTTTCTTTATGGTCTAGGGAACAACAAGGAAATAACAAGATAATTATAAGTTTAATGTGTATCACTAAATATACTTGTTTACAACAATATGCTTACTATATGACACCAAAGATTTTCTCTATTTGTTCTTTACTGTAAACACATATACCTTTCCCTACAATAAATATGGAGATTTGGAGAGGTTCGAGAGTTTTTTGAAAGGAAAAGAGTCTGTCTTCCTCCTTCAGCCTCAGATTGTGGTCTGGAGCACTCTTCGTTGCACCATGACACTGGATGATCTTTACAATTGGTGACCCCGATGTCATTTGGCCAACTCACATGTAGAGAAGTTTTGATGGACTAACGGGGAATCTCTGTAAGGGGCAGTCCCAACTCTATAAGAGGATGGGACTGAAGCATGTAATACTACAGGGGAATTTTATCATTTAATTGTGAGTCATGGGTCACTAACTCTCCAAAGAACAGAAATTATACTGTACAACTTTACAACTATTAAAAGCAATTCAATGTACAGTGGAACCAAAGGCATAACAGCAATTATTACTACTGGTTCATGAACATTGTCCTTGCTTTCCAGATGCTGGTACTCTTGACCTCGAGCTCTGGGAACAGGCAGGATGAGTTTTAAAGAAACAAATTAAACAGGGTCTTATGACTAATGTTACCATACTAACAACCTGGAGCTTAGTATGTAATGCTGTTTATCCATTATATATAATAGAACATAATGATCCAGATTGGCCCCTTTTAGCTAAAGTGGAGGGGGTGCCTCATGAACAAGCAGGGAAGCCTATTAATAAACCTGAGTTTTCAATGGCTTTTTATTCTGATGAGTCAGATGAAAAGGAATTGCCATTTCCACTGCCATTAAAAAAGCAGGAAAAAGCCCAGCCATCTGCCCCTGTGGCTTATCCTCCTCCACCACCTCTTGTCCCATTATCAGGAGGTACTTATCATGAACCACCTCCTTGGACTCCACCACCGCCTAAAGTATCTTCAGAAACTAATTGGAGGCATGACCCTCCTTGATTGAGGGTTGTCTAAAAGAAGGATTAAAATCAGGAGACCCTGAAGCCTTTATGGCTGCATTCCCTGTTGTGATAATAAATAATAGGAAACAACATGAAACTCTCCCTTTTACTGTGTTTAAGGAGCTAATAAAGAGTAGCTGTGAAAATGGCCCTCAATCTCCATTTATCACCGGTATTGTTTAGGCATTGGGAAATAGTTATGAAATGACTCCTTTGGACTGGAAAACATTAGTTCATGTTCTAGTTTCATCAGCAGAATGTGTGGTATGGCTTATGGAATATAATTACTTGGCTATTCAACAATCCTTACAAAATTTAAGTCATGGAATACCAATTTCTATGGATATGTTTCAAGGCAGTGGTGTCTATGCTCCAGTTCAAGCTCACGCTCAGGCTGACACTAGACTATTTGTTCAGTGTTCAGCCTTAGCCATTCAAGCATGGAAACATATCCCTATTAGTCAAACACAGGGATCATTTGTTACTATAAGACAAGGCGCTACTAAACCTTATATTGATTTTATCAATAGACTGCAAACAGCGGTGGATACACAAGTGCCTAACTAGGATGTCACTAAGCTTCTCATCCTACAATTAGCTTATGAAAATGCTAATAAGGGTTGTCAAACAACATTAGCTCCCATCCATACCTCCTCCTCAGATGTAGCAGCTTTTATTAAGGCCTGTCAACATGTGGGCCCTACTACTCATTTAGCTCAAACCTTTGCCGCTGTGATGCAAGGAGATGCTTGCTATAATTGTGGAAAATGTGGCCATTTAGCAAAAAATTGTAAACAATCATGGAACAATAACAAGAGGAATAATTTGCATAAAGAAAAACAGCCTTCTAAAACCTGCCCAAAGTGTGGAAAGGGCAAACATGGGGCTAATCAGTGCCAATCTAAATTTGATGAAGATAGTAATCCTATCCAGGGAAACTTGAAGGGGGTACTGGCCAGCCAGTTACTGGAAAAATGTCTGGGGGGCATTGGCCAGTCAGGTCTCTCCAGCCCTGGCCAACAAAATACTATTGCAGACCTCTCTGCCACAACAACCAGTAGTGCAGTGTTGGACCTCTCAACAATAGAGGAGATAGTTCTTAAGGAAGAAGATAAGGTGTACCATATCACCACAAGAATCTTTGGGCTGCTACCTAAAGGATTTTTCAGGCTGTTATTGGGGAGATCTAGTTGGACTTTAAAAAGAGTACAAGTTTAACCCACAATAATTGACTCCGATTATTGTGGAGAAATCAAAGTAACAGTAAAAGCTGTAGGCCTTCATGTTTTACCAGCAGGAACACAAATAGCTCAACTCTTTTTAATTCTTTATTTACAGGGAAATTCTCAAAATAAACAAAGAAGCAACGAAGGATTCAATCATTACAGTTCTACTGCCTTTTGGTCTACTCCAGTAACTATACAGAGGGCTCAATTAATAGTCACTATTAAAGGAAAAAATTTCATGGAATTATAGACACAGGAGCAGACAAATCTATTATAGCTTCTCAACATTGGCCTATTGAATAGCCTATGATTAATGCCCCTGTTATGGTTCAAGGTGTCAGGGTTATCAAACGCCCAATTTAAGTACCTTTCGTCTTCTATGTGAAGGGCCAGTAAACAGGCCAATATCCAAACTTTCATTATGAATATTCCCTTCTCCTTATGGGAAAGAGATTTACTTCAACAGTGGGGACTACAACTTTCTATTTCCCCTCTACAGGAGGAGCCACTGCTTTAATCCATCCTTTAAAGCTACAGTGGAAAACAAATAAACTGGTATCAGTTGAGCAGTAGCCCATTAAAGCTGAAAAACTTCTACATCTCAGGGAACTCGTTCAAGAACAGTTAAAAGCCAATCATATAGAAGAATCCAATACACCTTGGAATACTCCTATCTTTGTTATACATAAAAAATCTAGAAAATGGAGATTATTGCATGATCTTAGAGCCATTAATGCTATTATGAAACCTATGGGCCCTTTACAACCTGGACTGCCCTCCCCTGTTATGATCCCAGAAAATTGGTCATTAATAGACATAGATCTTAAAGGCTGTTTCTGTAATATTTCCCTACATCCCGATGATAAAGAAAAATTTGTCTTTACAGTACCTGTAATCAACCATCAAGAATCAGTAACCAGATATCAGTGGAAAATTCTGCCTCAGGGAATGATGCATAGCCCTACCATCTGTCAACATTCTCTTCATAAGTCCCTACAGCCTGTTAGACAGATGTTTCCAAATACAAAAATATTCCATTATATGGATGATATCTTA
This sequence comes from Eulemur rufifrons, assembly GCF_041146395.1. Classification (NCBI taxonomy): domain Eukaryota; kingdom Metazoa; phylum Chordata; class Mammalia; order Primates; family Lemuridae; genus Eulemur; species Eulemur rufifrons. The sequence continues at coordinate 98,024,319 of NC_090990.1, forward strand.
TTTGCTGCAGCTACCACACAGAAAGATTGACAAGCCTATAAGAAAGTAACCCAAGTTACTCGAGAACAAGGATTACATATTGCACCAGAAAAGGTGCAAACTTTTACTCCGTGGAAATAGTTAGGTTAATTGTAACGCAAAGAATTCACCTACAATTTACAAAAATAAATATTCCTCAACCTCTTACTTTAAACTCTTTACAACAGCTACTGGGACAAATAAATTGGGTATGTCTCATCCTGGGTATTACTACAGGGGAATTAACACATTTATTTAATATTTTAAAAGGTAACTAAGACTTAAATTCCCTTCATGCTCTCTCTCTCTCTAAACAAGAATTACAGGAATTATCATTAGTGGAGGAAAAATTAAAAGGTTGTTTCTTATCTAGAATTAACCCACCTTATCCCATTGATTTTTCCCTCTTTAATACCAAACATAGCCCATCTGGCATGTTAGAGAAGTTTACAACAGAGTTATACTGTTTAGCATGGATATTTTTAGGCCACACTTATAAAATAACTTTTAATAAAGTTACAGACAGATTAGCTCATATCATACAAAAAGGAAGAACACGCTGCATTCAGTTTTCAGCATATGACCCAGTGTACATATATATTCCTTTAATCAACAAAATTTAGACACTCTGTTAGCTCAAGACTTAAAACGGCAATGTGCTCTTTCAGATTATCTTAGACATTTACTAATGAATTATCCTTCATCCAAATTATTACAGTTTTTTCAAACCTTTCCTATCACCTTGCCTAGTATTTTACAATCTACCCTTATCACAGGTGCTAAAGGCCATCTTCACAGCTGGCTCTGGCAAAACAGGAAAAGTAGCCATAGCTTGGAAAGATGCCAAATGGAATTACTTACATAGGAAAGGTTTCCAATCCACTCAACAAGCTGAAATCGGAGCATTAATACTAACATTAAATGCCTTTCTTAACATCCCTATCAATATTATTAGTGATTCTCAGCATGGTGTTCATGCTCTACAAAACCTTGATACCTCCTTTATTAAGGACATATCTAAGAAAAGTTTATTGCATTTTTTTATTTATTTACATACCCTATTTTCTAAAAGATGTCATCCACCTTTTATTACACATATTAGGTCACATACTTCCTTACCTGGGCTGCTTACAGACGGCAATAATTTTGTATACAATATTGTATCTAATCAATTATGTCTCCTTGCCCAAGATACTACAGCCTTTCACCGGGCATGCTTAGATCATAACTTCTTTCATTAAAATGCTAAGGCATTGAAAAAACTTTATCCTATTACTGTAGCTCAAGCAAAACTGATTGTTAAAACTTGTCCTGATGGTCAACAATTCTCTTTCTCCCCTATAACAATGGGTCCTGAAACAAACCTAAGAGGACAGTTGCCGAATGATATTTGGCAAACTGATATTACACAATTACCTTATTTTGGACATCTTAAATATATATATGTTACTGTTGATACACATTCAAGCTTCAATCATGCCATGCCCTTGTCTCAGGAAACTAGCTGTCATGCTATCCAACATTTATTGGAAACCCAATAGGGGTTACCCAAAATCCAATAGGATTACCCAAAATTATCAAAATGGAAAATGGCCCTTGCTATTTATTGAAAAAATATAATTCTACCCTTCAAAATTGGAAAATTAAACATATCACAGGTATACCCTACAATTCTTCTGGACAAGCATTAGTGGAATGTACATAACATACCTTAAAAGCTTATCTATTAAAACAAAAAAGGGGGAACAAAGAACTATCACCTAGACAATAAGTAACTAAAGCTTTATTTACTTTAAATTTTCTTAATATCAGAGATGCTATACTGCTATGGACTGTAGATTGGGAAAACATAATTCTAATCAATTAAATCAAAAGAAAGTATTGGTTAAAGACTGGGTTAATAATTTACAGCAAGGACTTTTTCTGGTATTGACATAGAGCAGCGGTGTAGTTTGTGTTTCTTGAGAAACAGGTCCAGAGTAGGTCCCTACAAAAAGGGTGAAGCTGTACCATGAGCTGGAGAGCACCAGACAACCCCAATGCACAGGTGATGAATCTGACCCTGGAGCAACAAAGGACAATGTTGACTAGGATGAGACAAGCTCCTGACATAATCTGGGGACAATTTAAGAGGCTGGATCAAAAGGTGGTAACAATAATTAGAAAGGCTGGGGCTTCCCCGACAGCAGAAAATCCATTTTTGACATATTTGGCCATCATAGGTGAGGCTTCTGAACAGGTAGGATGATGGTTTCTACTCCTTCTAGGATGGTCATTGCTGTCTTCAGCAGATGCCACAGTTAATTGGAGCCATTCATTAAACCCACCTTTATTTCATGTACTTACATGATGGGATGTAGATCCTCCCTTGTCTTCTAATGACACAGGGTGTACTGGTGACATTTGGCTACCAGCATCAGAACCATTAATATCACATATTGAATGGTTACATAATATTGATTTCATACTATTTACTGCCAGTAACCATCCTATTTGTTTTTCCACCTTATCAAATGTTGAGAATTAAAAATTGGTAGCCCATCTAATTATTCCATTACTTGGAGTGAACATGGATTGTCAAGTCCCATTCTTCAACTCATGGACAGCATTCATATGGGTCCTATCCATATCAAAATATGGAGAATAGGATTGCCATTTTTTAATCATGTATTATCCCATGGCAATTATACTAACCACACTAACATGTATACACTGTCTTTAAACAATAATGTCAGGGATTCAGTAATGATATGTACCACTCACCCTTATGTTTTCTTTTTTGGACTAAAACCTCCTAATATAACTCAAGTTAATACCTATTATAATATCTCTTGTGAGAGTCCTTCTTGGAATAGTTCTTGTATTACGTTACAAAATGTTACTAATCTTAATATCACTTACATACTTATGTTAAAAAGAAGAGCACAAGCCTGGGTTCCTGTTAATTTAACAAGGACATGGCAAGGAGAATCTTCCTTACAGGTCTTACAGTCTGCCTTAACAAAAATTAGCCACACACGCCTTCTGACTACTCTTACTGCTTTCTTAGTTTTGGCTATTATTATCCTTGCTACTGCAACGGTGGCTCTCACATCTCTTACTGAGTCAATACATTCGGCAGCTGTAGTGGAATTAGTTCTGGTAAATGTTACACACGAAATGAAAGAACAAACTGAAATTGATAGAGGCATATTGGCTAGACTACAAGTACTTGAATCGGCCACAGAATGGGTCGGAGACCACCAAGCATTTATTACTCGTCAAGGCCTGTAATGTGATTGGAAATATCGCACACAGTGTGTTACATCTTTACCACATAACAAATCCACTTGGAACATGGTAAAATCTAATCTTCAGGGGGCCTTCAAATCTCATTTACAATCTCAAGGACTACAATTGGAAAATCAACTACAACATCAAATACAACTCCGTTCAAATTTACAAATGAAAACTTTACAAAAGTTTTAAGGTAGCTTTGCTTGGTTAGACCACAACCAGTGGTTTACAGGACTTAATATTAGAATTTGTGTCATGGCTGGAATTATCATACCGTTTTGTTTTCTGTTTCCAGCAATCTGCAAACAGTTGATTTCTGTGACTCGCCGAACGACTGCACACAAGCAGAAGCTGGACACTTACATGGCCTTCAATGTCTATCATGAAGAACAATTTAATTATAATAAGAAAGGGGGAGATGTAGAGGATATTAGAAAAGGCATAAAGGCCTGGGTAAAAGGACTGTGAGAAAAGTGGCTATCTGGCAGTCCTGTAAACAGGACTTGGGATATAATTGTTATCACCCGGCTGCATACAGCAGGCTTTGGAATATATGGAAATATGACTGGTGTTGGATCCCTGCCCTTTTCTTTATGGTCTTAAGGAACAACAAGATAATTACAAGTTTAATTTATATCACTAAATAGACTTGCTTACAACAATATGCTTACTATATGACACCAAAGATTTTCTCTATATGTTCTTTACTGTAAACACATACAGCTTTCTCTATAATACATACAAAGATTTGGAGAGGTTCGGGAGCTCTTTGAAATGAAAACAGTCTCCCCTCCTCCTTCAGCCTGAGATTGTGGTCTGGAGCATTCTTTGTTGCCCTGTGACACTGGTAGAGATGCTGAACGATATCTACAACTGCTATTAGTTTTCCTCTCAGGAATGCTTTTGCTGTATCCCACAGATTTTGATTACTTGTGTCCCCATTATCATTCAGTTCAAAGAATCTTTTGATTTCTTCTGGATCTCCTCCTTGACCCAGTAGTCATTCAGCAATAGATTGTTTAATTTCCATGAATTTGTGAGGTGGTGAGTGTTTCTGTTGGAATTTATCTCTAATTTTATACCACTGTGGTCTGAGAAGGTACAAAGTATAATTTCTTTTTAATTTTTTGAGATCTGATTTGTGCCCTAGGATGTGATTGATTTTAGAGAATGTTCCATGAACTGATGAGAAGAATGTATATTCAGCTTTGTTTGGGTGGAATGTTCTCCATATGTCTGTTAGACCCATTTGTTCTAGAGCTTTTTTTAAGTCCATTGTTTCTTTGGTTATTTTCTGCTTTGAGGATCTGTTCAGTTCAGTCAGTGGGGTATTGAAATTCCCAGTTGCTATGACATTACTATTTATCATGTTATTTAGATCAAGCACAGTTTGCTTTAGGTATCTGGGCACTCCTGTCTTAGGTGCATAAATATTAAAAATTTGTTAAGTCTTGTTGGATTTTTCCCTCTACCATTATATAGTGACCATATTTGTTTTTTCTTTACCCTAGCTTTCTTTTAGTTTTCATTTGCCTGGAAGTTTGTTTTCCAACCCTTGACCTTGAGTCTGAAAGCATCGTTGTGGGTAAGATACGTTTCCTGGAACTGGCAGATACTTGGCTTGTGTTTTTTTTAATCCACTCAGCCAGTCTATGTCTCTTCAGTGGACAATTCACGCCATTCACATTTATTGAGAGAATTTATATTTGGGGAAAATTTCTGTACATACTGTTGGATAAATTCTTATTGTTTTGTTTTACCTCTCGAGCCATTGTGGAATCACGGTTCTGGGCTTTAACTCCTAAGTGATTTTACTTTGGTGGGTTTCTATTATGCTGGTCAGTATATAATGCAGGTCTGAGTACTTCATGCAGGGCAGGTCTAGTCTTTGTAAATTCCATCAGTGATGGTTTATCTGAGAAAGCCTTTATTTCACCCTCATAGATGAAGCTTAGTTTTGCCAGGTAAAGAATTCTAGTTGGCCATTATTCTGTTTCAGAAGATTGAGGATGGGTCCCCAGTCCCTTCTGGCTTGTAAGGTTTCAGTTGTGAAGTCTACAGTTAGTCTGACAGGTTTTCCTTTGTAGGTTATCTGCTGTTTTCATCTTACTGCTCAAAAAATTGCCTCTTTTGTGTTTATTTTGGCCAGCCTAATAACTATGTGACGTGGTGATCGCCTTTTCACATTGAGTCTCCCCGGAGTTCTGTGTGCTTCTTGTCTCTGGATATTTATATTTCTGGTTAGGCCAGGTAAGTTTTTCTCCATTATCCCAAAAAATAGATTTTCCAGCCCTTCTGTATTTTCTTCTTCTCTCTCTTGGGTGCCTATAATCTTTATGTTTGGTTTCTTTACATAATCTCACATTTCTGGTATGTTTTGTACATATCTCTTGTTTCTGTTTTCTTTTTCTTTATCTGATTTGTTTAGCACATAAGCATTATCTTCAAGCTCTGAGATTCTTTTGTTTGCATGATCCTTCCTATTCTGAAGGCTTTCCACTGTGTTTTGTAGTTCCTTGAATATCTCTTTGATTTACAGCATTTCTGTTTGGTTCTTTTGTAATATTTCAATTTTTTTAGAGAATTTTTCATTCATTTACTGTATTGTTCTTGTGGCTTCTTTGTTCTGGGCTTCTATTTTTCTCTTCAATCCCATTGAATCCTTCAATCTTACAGTCCATATTCAGAATTCTTCCTCTGTCTTTTAATCATTTCTTTTAAGTTGGTATCCATTGTTCAGGATCTAATGATTTGCTTTGGGGGTGATTTTTCTCTCTGAACTTTCATGTTTCTTGCATTCTTTTGCTGACTCTTTCTCATCAAGCTACTTGGTCTAAAACTGAGGGTGCTAGGAGTGATTTATGGCCCTATCTCCAAGTCTCCAAGGGTCATTTCTTGACAATGCTGGGGAGTGACATGCTGGTCCTGTATTGCCTTAGAGGTATTTTAGCAACTTGTGTTACCTCTGACCTTGCACTTGTGGGTATGACTCCACTGCCCTCTAATAGTTTTAGATGGAAGGCACTGTGTTAAGCTATGGGCTTACCTTCTCTGTCGTTGATTGTAGTCTGCATGGAGGAGCCAGTTATCAAGGTAATCTGATGTCTCTGTGGTAGGCTCTGGTCACCCAGATGGGATATACAAATGCTCTGATCTTTGAGAGGGGCTCTGTCACTCTCAACAGGGTTACTTGGACTCCGCTCCCCCTTAGGGTGGGGTAAAAGTGAGGGCAAGATAGATTTCGGCTGCTGCCTGCAAGCCTGAGTGTGTATGTGCTTCTATGGTTGTTTGATCTGCTGCTAGGGGGAGCCACCAATATGTTATTCAGGGCTCTTCCACCATACTTGGCAGGCTGCTCCTAATGGGAAGGGTCAGTTGGTGCAACTGCTGAGGTCTCTGGCCAGGTTTTTCCTTCCCTGTCCACAAACCAAACCCCCAATGCTGGTGGCCGCCTGGATCCAGAGAGCAAGCCCTGGCGTTACATTCTTATTAGATGATCTAAGATGGACCAGCAGTTTGAATCAATAGGCTGCCAACTATTTAGTCCCACAGATTCAGGCCAGTTGCACAGAAAAAGTGGCTTTTCTCACTTCTCTCGACCTCCAAGGGTGGAGCCTTCTGTGAATGGTGTGAAAGTCCCCGGGCTAGGGGAGGGGTGCTGCCCAAAAGTGCTGTGTGCCACAGTATCTCCGGACTGTGGACTCCACAGATGGTAGCCACCCACCCCTGAAGAACTAGCATTGGGAGGGAGCACTCAAGATTCATCTGCCAACACCAGCCTGGCTAGCCAAATCAATAGGTCACTGGCTATTTTTCAGTACCAAAGTCCTGCAGATTCATGCCAGCCACACAGAGAAAGTGACTTTTCTCTCTTCTCCACACTTTCAAGGGTGGAGCCCGTGATGCACTGCTCCAAAGTCCCTAGGCTTGGGTAGAGGTGTGGCCCAAAACCACTCTGCACCACAGCATCTCCGGGCTATGTACCCCCAAAATGGCAGCCACCTGTCCCTGAAGAGCTAGCAGTGGGGGTGACCACTCAGGAGTTGTCAGATGCCAGTCCAAGAGGCTGCATCAACATGCCACCAGCTGTCCCCTCTGCATCATAGTCCCGCAGTCTCACGTCTGTCTGGAAGAGGGTCTTAATCTTTCTATCTCACCCTGAGCCAGCAGAATCACCAGTGATTTCCATGGAAAGAGCCCCCTTTTCAGCATTTCCCTCCTGTGCTCTGGTCCCACTGACTACCAGAAGCGAGGCGCCTGTCTCCAAACCCCCTCGAGTGGTTATGGGAAGTAACCACTCAGATTAGTCTCTCCCTCAACCCAGCGTGGTCCCAGCACAGAGCACCGGGAAGTTCAAACTGTTTCCCACTATTGTCTCCTCTCCACACAGCCTGTCGTCCCATGCCATGACCTTGAACCAACTTCAGGAGCGTCCCTGTTTGAGTGGGTGTGGAGGTCTGTGGGGGAGCTGAGGATCCTCCTGTGGGTCAGATTGCACTGCACTGGCTAGTTGGGTGGGCATGGCCCTCCTGCACTCTATTCTCTATTGTATACCTCCAACTCTCCAGTCTTTGGGATCATATGTCCCTTTCACCTTTTTTTCCCCTGTGCTATGTGACTCATGCTGCTTCTCAGCAGTTTCACAATGCTGTTCTTAGGGGGAGGGATCCACTCATGTGTAGCCATTTGAGTTCCTCACCTCCTTCTCTGGGAGCAGTGATCCAGGAGGTCACCACTAATCTGCCATCCTTTGCCCCTCAATCCAAACTCTTTAGTGAGCCAATTTTACACAGAAAGGTTTAAGTATATGAATCCCCAAAAAGAAAGAAAGAGGGAGTATAAGATGGGAAACTGTGGCCACATGTGGTGGCTTATGCCTATAATCCCAGCACTTTGGGAGGCCAAGGTGGGAGGATCATTTGAGGCTGGGAATTTGAGACCACCCTGGGTAACATAGAAAGATCCCATCTCTAAAAAAAAAGGAGGGAGACTCTTTTAAATAGTGAATACTTCTACATAGAGATACAAGATCTGAAATACATATAAAAATTCAAAGGAGAGAGAAGGGAGTGGTTAGATTGGCTCTCTGGACACACAAAATCCTAAAAGAACAATCTGAGATGAATGGGACACCCTATGATTAGAACCCAGCCTGAGCAGGGGCTCTCAGCTATCCTGGGGAAGCCCAGTGCTCTTCCTCTGTCCCCAGCCTTCCCAAAGTTCCCCCTCCATACCCTGTCAGTGCATAGGCCACAGGCATCCTTGAGTCTACCTTTGCCTGGGCTTTATCTGGCCACTCCCATGGGTGACTTTGGACCCCTAGAGAAAGAACTCTACCCGGAACTCAGAGGACATATCCCCACCACACACAGTCTCACACTCTGCTCTGTCATCCCCTTTCCCACCAGCAGAAATCTCACCACCTTCCATTTCCCCATCAGAGGAACCCATAACCTCCCACAACCACATGCTTCTTATAGGGCCTTTCATTTTCCCTTCAGCTCTGATTCAACTGATTCTCCCCCTTTCTGGCTTCCAGTGGCAGTTCCTGTTTCTAGCCTGTGTCATCTTCCCTCTTCAATCTATAACAACAAAAAGGTTTCAGCCTGAGAACTAGGATAAACGCCACTTCTTAGAAGCATTCATCCCTAACTGTAAAATGACTGGATAAGAAGAACTTGATATTCTCTAATTCAGTTTCAACTTTAACATTCTTTGACTTGGCCTTTGGTCCTGTTCATTTCTGTTTGCCTAGTCTTTTCTCCATCTTCTCTGCTTCCTTTTCCTCATTTATATTGCATTATCACTTGATCCTTAGATTTCCATGTGTAAATATATGAACTACAGGCAAGATAGTTTCATTGAAAGATAGAAAACAAGGAAACAAATATACAAAGAAAACTACAAAACATCAATATACAGAGTAAGCTATATTTTAAAAATTACTTATACATGCATACATTGAACTCACAAGATAAGGAAATCTGCAAGAAGCTAATAAGAAATTAAAATCTAGAGAGGGAAATGAAAGCTGACACTTGAGCATCTGAGGACATTGTAACAGAGAGTTAGTTCCCAAGGGACATGACTACAGTTCCTGCATGGGTCATGAGGTAGTCTTGAGACCACCTAATAAAGGTACAAGTTGAAAGGGAAACCTTCCACCACACCTTTGATCAAATTGGTCTAGGAAAAAAACCATCCAATTGAACTGAAAGATAACAAGGAATCTTGGGGTAGCCTTAGACACTGGCTAGAATTTTTTAATTGCTCTTAAAAAACTTTTTAATCACAGGTTTGCCCTCACATGTATTTGGAGTTAAAAAAAATACTCTACTTGTATTGAAAAGCCCAATCCAAAAAAATTAGCAATAAATACAGTACCAAGCTGGTAATGGCACTATGTCACTCAGTAGAAGCAAACACAAACTGATTGCTAGGGATCTAAACTCAATGTATAATTTTCTTTTTCTGATATAGACAGTCTTTCCTTCACATGGTTTCAATACTAACAAATCTCAATTATCATGGTTGAGTTAAACAACACAAATACCCCAACAACATGGCACAAATTTCCGTTGCCATAGTATCTTAACTGCTAGTAATTGCATGAAGTACAAATTACTACTACCCCTTCAGTCCATGAATCACCATGGAAATACAAATGCACATCATAATCAGTGAGCAATTACATCACATATTCCAAGGGTTGTCAGTGGCTGTTAACCTTTTCTGTGCAAAGACAGCATAGCATGCAGTTATGTTGTCTCTTTGTATCCCAGTAATAAATTCGTGTGACATCTTACATGAATGGATAATAGGAAGTGGAAATTGGGCAACAAGATGAAAGTGTAGAAAAGAAAAGTGGCAATGCTAGAAGTCAGATTTGAATTAAATATAAAAGAAGTTCCAGAAGAAAGAGCTGACTGTGGGAAAGTTGATAATGCCAGTTTCAGAGACCTCTCAGTATAAAGTTAGAGGAACTGAATGAAGACAAACTTACCAGCCTAAACAGGAAAGTGGTTGTTGTGAAAAGGATGCAGGTGTAGCATTGAAGTGATACCAACAGAAAACTTCCCATTAGAAGAACTCTCAGAAATATTCCCCATGAACAAAAACTCAGAGTATAAAATATTAGAAGTTGGTCCAAACCTAGGAAGGAGAATGAAAGTTAATTAAGGCATAAAATGATACTCCATATCTTTAAGTTATATGGTGAGAAGAAGGCAAGTAATGTTTAAAATATTCTTGGTAAGTTTTTACGAGAAAAAATTCTTAATTCTGGATGTTTCTAATGTTTTAAATTACAGTGTGCTAACTAAATATTAATTTTACTATTTTTTCACTTCTCTATATATTTGTAACCAACAGTAAGAGAGTTTTGAATATCTGGACAAAAATTTTTGAAAGTTAGAGGGTGTTCATTATTTTCCCCAATATGTATTATTAAGAACTGTTTCAAGGTTTCAGGTTTCATGTGGAAGTATTTCAGTCCTACACTAACATGCAAAGCAAAACTAAGTTTATATTGTAGGACTTGTTGTCAAAATCAAAAAACTGTAGTTTCTCAAGCTTCAGTGATGGCCTCTTATGGATATTATCCCTTCACTTTTATTTAAAGAATCTCTTAATCTTTTGAAGCTTGCAAGGGGTTATATACATTGAATAGGAATCCAAATTTCACTCTGCTTATGGTATTTATTTTACTTAAATATCATGTCAAACCAGTGCTAAGTACACCAGTTTAGACATAGATGTTTTGGAAAAAAATCTGTACTTTTGGCTTATTTTGTAGAATCCATCACTTTATTAATATCTTCAAAATTTCTAAAGAAGTCTTGCAGATTACCACAAACTGAATTCCTAGTAACACGATGGTATCAGCTTAACTTCCTCATCATATATTCAACAATGGTTTTCATTTTATATTTGTATTTGTAATATAATCCAATGTTAAGACTGAAATGTAATACTAACTCGTATATTTTTTAAAACCATTTAGAGATAAACTTTTAGTATATCTTTTACTACCAAAATTTTAAAAAGAATTTTAATAGATCAAGGAACATAGATTACCACAGAATTTTCTCAAGCATTTTTAGATGTGGTCAATTATATTTTCCGTGCGTGACGGCATTGTCATATCTCTAAGTCTTCAAATGTTTTTGTTTATATTCACCTTTTGTAACTTGTCTATTATCTGTTAAGCCATATTTTGTGACTCAGAAATCTAAGCAACAACAGGCACAGGCAACTTGAGACTATGCAGTGGGAGGTGACAACTGAGCCTCTGTACAAGCCACATAAATTCAAGGCTGATTCCTTCACAGGTCTCCTTCTTGACCTTAAAGCCACTTCAAAATAATATAACAGACAAACTAAATTTGAGGATTCTCATCTAGATTGCATCCTTAGTCTGTACTGAAAGTCAAGTAAAAACTGCCACCAATTATTTTGTTGCCTGCTGCTGTTTTAAAAAAATCTCTAAGAGCTCTCTGATTCGATTAATAGAAATTTTGTCTCACAATTTCATGCTGAGACAGCATAATTGAATGTAATTGTTTAAAGAATTCTATGCACATTTCCTAAGATTTCTTGGGGCTTTGGGCCTCTGTTTTCAATATTGTCTCTGTGAGGTTTGGATGCCTGCTTAAGCTCCATTAAGGAAATCCTTACTTTCATAAGAACACACTCTTGCTCTAGTGGATGGTGTGGTCAGGTAACAGTATACCCTTTTCAACACAAATATGTTCAGTCCTCAGCTTCAGGGAGTATTGACTGCTGACCACACAGAGATGGGTCGCACTCCAAAAATTGCCTTCTGTTGAAGGGACCTACTTTGCCTAAGAGGATTTTCCTTCCCTGGGGAAAGGCCTCTTCAAATGTGGAAGTAAAAACTATGACCCCATTACCTCGTTTTAGGAAACCTCAGAAGGGCCATCCTAGCTCCACAACTTTGTATGTGATTAATTAGATCTTGTGTTACAACTGCATCACAGTTCAATTTCTCCCTTGGCTCAGTCCTGCTTTCCTCTCTCTGTTACTAGTGTTGCTTGAGAGAGCACTTCCCAATAAATATTCTGCAGGAAGATGCCCATCTGAGTCTGTTTCCTCATAAATTGACCTAAGACACTCATCCACTTGACATTAGATAGACACAACCACTTGACATTAGACACAGCCACTTGACATTAGACACAGTCATCCTAAGGGGCAACAACCTGTCACAGTAAAAAACCTCAAATGGCCACTAGATACAGAGTTCTACAATCGCCTGTCCAGGCCATAACAGTAGACAGGCAGCTGTACAGCATATAAAAGCCAGTGATGTCAAATCATGTAGGCCACTGCACATCAATAAGGTCAAAGACTTGTGTTAAAAAACATAGGCCTACACACTAACAAAGTCAAATGCTCAGATTAAGTCATGTAGGACAGAAGGAGAAAGGTCCCCAAGAGCCTCAGAGACCATCAACAAGGGTAGGTGGAGAAGTTAAATTTTCCCTCTCTTGCATCTTGGATTGCTGTTGGCCTTTTGAGTGGTGGGAGAGACCTGCCAACACCAGTCCAGAAATGGCCACCACCAGTGAGTGGTGACCCTCTTGCGGACAGGGCACCAGGCTCCCAGCTCCTTTGGGGTACCTCCTGCCCCACAAACCTGAGTTGACCGGCAGGCACCATATTACTTCATTCTCCCCTTCCCCTCTGCTACCTGTGGCTGCCAAGAGAGAAAATTTAGCCACCACCTGGAGTCATCTGCAGGGAATGGGACCTATCCTTTTGGAGCTCTACAGCAGACTGAGGGGTACTCAGACTGTGAGCTCCATACCAGCCAGCCATCCCAGGTGCCACTTGCCCGGTAACTCCAGGAGAGCTGGGCAAAACCCGAAATGGGGAGACATCCATCCAGCTTGGGCACCCCATGAGTGACTTGAAACCAGCACTCCTTTCCCTTGCAGGGTCAGAGATTGATCTCCAGGGCCCAGGGGACAGGCCTGGAGACCAGATCCTGTACACTCAGGTCTCCATTGCATGCCCTGGGGCACAGAAGGGATATTTGTGAATGAGCCTACTGAGGTATGTGTGCCATCAGGGGCAGAAGAGCATGCTTGTGGGGCAACCCTCCTCTCATGGGAGGGCCATGCACATAGCTCAGCCTGCCATCTTGGGCAGGGACCCTCCCAGCCCACATCACAGCCAGGGAATATTCACTGGCTTGTGGTCCTGCCTGCTGGCAGAGACCTGTGAGATACTGTGGAATAGGAGAGAGTGGAAAGGAGCAAGGCCTGCTCCAGATTGCAGGTCTCAAAGAGCCCCACCTGCACACACAGACTCTTTGGCTCAGTGGGGCCGTTTAAGCCCCTCCCTTTCACCTTTGCCAAGAAGCAGAGAAAAGAACTTTGACCCCTGCTAATAGCATTTGTTGTTCTTGATGGCAGGCTCACCCAACCCAGCTCCACCCAAACTGGCTCCCCCAACTGCCCGTACTGAGGTGAAGAATAAGGACACATCTGCAAGTCCCAGGGCACCATCTCCACCTGAGACACTAGAGTACCTCTCCAGAGGAACAAAAGCTGGTTACAGGACCCAAAAACAGCACTGCAACCTGCTTCTCCCAGCAAGTGCCACCTACTGATATGGAAGCCATTCTGCACACACTTTAAGTACATCTAATGACTCATCATATAGGGTGTGGTCAAATCTCACCCACAAATACCACCTAATGGCTTAAAGACTAAACAAGACATGTTACTATTCAAACAAAAATCTAAAGGTAAGGAGCAACAGCTAATCCAGATGGAAAGGAATCAGTGAAAGAACCCTGGAAGTATGAAGGATCAAATGGAAAGCACACCCCCAAAGGGGAACACCAGCTCTCTAGCAATGAATATCAACCAAATTCAGCACACTAAAATGACAGAACAAGAATCTGAAACATGGATTGTAAGAAAACTAAATGAAATTCAAGAAAATAAGGATAACCAACAGAAAGAAACCACAAAAAAATCCAGGACTTGGAAGAAAAATTCATTAAAGAAGTCAAATTATTAAAGAAAAATCAAACAGAACTTCTTGAAATGAAGAATTTATTCAAGGAATTACAAAACACAGTGCAAAACCTCAAGAACAGGGTAGATCAAACAGAAGAAACAATCTCAGGGATTGAAGATAACACCTTTCAATTAAATAAGTCAGTCATGGAGATAGAGCAGGAAATAAGAGAAAAGACCAATTCCTACAAGAAATGTGGGATTATGTGAAGAGGCCTAATGTGAGAATCATAGGCATCCCTGAAGGTGAAGAAAAAAATACACAAGGGTTTGATAAGCTATTTGAGGATATAATAGCGGAAAATTTCCCAGGCCTTGCTAAAAAATCTGGATATATAGGTACAAGAACCTCAAAGGACTCCTGGAAGATTTATCACAAACAGAAAGACACCACAAAACACAGTCATCAGACTGACCAAAATAACCACCAGAGGCCTTCTACGAGCTGTAAGGTGAAAGAAGCAGGTAACTTATAAAGGAAAACCCATTAGAATAATGTCACACTTCTCAACTGAGACCTTACAAGCAAGAAGAGACTGGGGCCCCATTCTCACTCTTCTCAAACATAATAATGCTCAGCCAAGAATCCTATACCCCGCAAAACTAAGTTTTGTATATGAAGGAAAAATAAAGACCGTCTCAGATAAGCAAAGACTGAGGGAATTCATCAAGATAAGACCTGCCCTCCAGGAAGTACTCAAAACAGTATTACATATGGATCAGCACAATAAACACTCACCAATGTAAAATCATCCAAAAGCTGAAGGTCAAAGGCCAGATACCACAATGGCACAAGAGACAAAACAAAGCAACAAAGTTTAATTCAACAGGATGAACGGAAATCTACTCCACTTATCAATTCTCTCAATAAATGTGAATGGTTTGAACTGCCCACTAAAGAGACATAGGCTGGCTGAATGGATAAATATACAAAAGCCAAGTATCTTCTGTCTTCAGGAAACACATCTAACCCAAAGGATGCATTCAGACTCAAGTGAAGGGATGTAAAACAATATTTAAAGCAAATAGAAGCCAGTAGAAAATTGGTGTGGAGGTTCTGATTTCAGATAACTTAGTCCTCAAATCAACAAAAGTAATGAATGACAAAGAGGGTCACCATATAACAGTGAAAAGTACAATTCAAAAAGAAAACATAACAATTCTAAATATTTATGCACCTAACTCAGGTGCACACAGATTCATAAAGCAAATCTTACTTGATCTAAACAAAATGATAAACAGGAACACCATAATAGCTGGAGATTTCAGCACTCCTCTGACAGAACAGGACAAATCCTCCAAACAGAAAATAAACAAAGAATCACTTCCTGGTGGTCTAGTGGTTAGGACATTGCGCACCATTTGGGGAATGGTCACGCTTGAAGATGCTGACTCGGAGAGGGGGGAGTGAGGAGGGGATGGGCATATACCTACATGATGAGTGCAATGCGCACTGTCTGGGGAATGGACACGCCTGGAGCTTTGACTTGGGGGGACAGGCGGTACATGGGCAACGTATGTAACCTGAAATTCTGTATCCCCCATAATAAGATGAAATAAAAAAAAATAAATGTAATGAAAGTATATCTGGTGAATATTTGTCACGTTCTATACACATAGGGATATAAAACACCTATCTTAGAATTTGAATCGAATTTACAGCATTCCAGTCTACAAGAACTCTATGAAAACCTCTTAAAATCAAATTTTAAAAAAAATGAATAGGGGATACTACTTCACATTTGTAAAAATTGTTTATTATAACTTTCTAAACGGTTAATATAATTATTCTCCACCTCTTAAGTTCTTTAAATGACTTAGTGTGGAAACCAAAATCAAGGTATATTTGTATAAGGGCTCATTCAATTCATTCATTCTACAAATATTATTGAGTCCCTCCCTACTTTGTGTCAGTGGTGGGAATGCAATGGAATATGTTGGCTCTCTATATTCAGTGGAAAATATTTGAGAAAAAAATAAATAAAAAATAATACAAATTTTAAAAAAATAATAATAAAATAAATAAATAAAATAAATAAATAAACAAAGAAACAATGAAACAGCACTCCAGACACATGGGACTGACTGATATTTACATAATGTTCTACCTAAAACCACTGAATATAAGTTTTTTCAACAGCTCATGGGACATTCTCTAAGATTAACCATATCCTAGGACACAAGCATCACTCAAAAAATTTAAAAAACAGAAATTATGCCATGCATCTTCTCATACCACTGTGGAATAAATTAGAAATCAACTCCAACAGAAACTCTCATCTCTACACAAAGTCATGGAAACTAAACAACCTTCTGTTGAACCATTATTGTGTTAAGGAAGAAATCAAGATGGAAATCAAAAGATTCTTTGACTAAATGATAAAAGAGACATAAGTTATCAAAATCTGTGGGACACAGCTAAAGCAGTCCTGAGAGGAAAATTTATGTCCATAAATGCATACATCCAAAAGACAGAAAGATCACAAGTAAACAATCTAATTAATTGTCTCAAAGAACTGGAAAAGGATGAGCAAAATGACCCCAAACCCAGAAGAAGAAAAGAAATAAAGATCAGAGCAGAACTAAATGAAATTGATAATAAAAAAAAACTATACAGAAGATTAATAAACCAAAAAGTTTGTTCTTTGAAAAATAAACAAAATTGACATGCCTCTGGCTAGATTAACTAGAAGCAGAAAAGAAAGAACTCTAATAAGCTCAATCAGGATTGAGAAAGAAGAAATTACAACTCATGCCACAAAAATACAAAATATCATGTATGAATACTATAAAAACCTATATGTACATAAACTGGAAAATGTGGAGGAAATGGACAAATTCTATGAAACACACAGCCTCCTTATGCTCAAGCAGGAAGAAATAGAATTCCTTAACAGACCAATATCAAGTATCAAGAAAGAAACAGCAATAAAAACCTTCCTAAAAATAAAATTCCTGGACCAGACAGTTTCACATCCATTTTTCCAGACACACTAAGAAGAACTGGAGACTACCTTGCAGAAATTATTCCACAACACTGAGAAGGAAGGAATCCTCCCCAACACATTTTATGAAGCCAACATCACCTTGATACCAAAACCAGGAAAGAACGTAACAAAAAAGAAAGCTACTGACCAATACCGCTTATGAATATGGATGCAAAAATTCTCAACAAAATCCTAACAAACTGAATCCAGGTGATTATCAAAAAAATAATCCCTCACAAGCAAGTGGGCTTCATCCTAGAGATGCAGGGATGGTTCAACATACAAAAATCTATAGATGTAATTCACCACATAAATAGATGCAAAAACAAAGACCATATGATCCTCTTGATTAATGCAAAAAAAGCATTTGACAAAATTCAACACCCTTTTATGATAAGAACGCTTAACAAAATAGGCATAGACAGGGCCTACCTGAAAATGATACAATCCATATATGAAAATCCCACAGCCAACATCATGTGAATGGGGAAAAATTGAAAGCATTCCCACTTAGAACTGGAACCAGACAAGATTGCCCACTGTCCCCACTGCTATTCAACATAGTGCTGGAAGACCTAGCCAGGGCAATCAGACAAGAGAAGCAAATCGAGGACATCCAAATGAGAAGAGAAGAGGTCAAACTATCTCTCTTTGGTGATGATATGATCTTATATATAGAAAAACCCCAAAGATTCTGCCATGAGACAACTGGAATTGATTAACAAATTTGCAAAGTCTCAGGTTACATAATCAGGTTACACAAGTCAGCAGCATTCCTATACACCAACAACAGTCAAACTGAGAACCAAATGAAAGCCTCAATACCCTTCACAATAACAACAAAGAAAATAAAGTACCTAGGAATATATTTAACTAAGGAGGTAAAAGACCTCTACAGGGAGAACTATGGAACACTGAGGTAGAAAATAGCAGAAGACGTGAACAGGTGGAAAACCATACCAGGCTCATGGGTTGGCAGAATCAACATTGATAAAATGTCTATACTATCCAAAATGATCTACAGATTCCATTGAATCCCTATAAAATTATCAACATCATTTTTCACAGATATAGAAAAAATAATTTTATCCTTTGTATGGTACCAGAGAAGACCCCATTTAGCAAAACCAATTTTAGGAAATAAGAACAAAATGGGAGATATTAATTTATCAGACTTCAAACTATAATACAAGGCTGTGGTTATTAAATCAACTTGGTATTGGCACAAGAACAGAGACAAGGACTAGTGGAACAGAACTGAGAATCCAGATATAAAACCATCCTCATATAGTCATCTAATCTTTGACAAAGCAGACAAAAACATGCACTGGGGAAAAGATCCCTTATTCAATAAACGGTGCTGGGAAAAATGGATAGCCACATGTAGTAGACAAAAACAGGACCCACACCTTTCACCTCTCACAAAAATGAAATCATGGTGGATAACAGACTTAAACCTAAGGTGTGAAACTATTAGAATTCTAGAAAAAAATGTGGGGAAAACGCTTATAGACATTGGCCTAAGCAAAGAATTTATGATGATGACCCCAAAGGCAATCACAGCAACAACAAAAATAAATAAATGGGACCTCATCAAATTAAAAAGCTTCTGCACAGCCAAAGAAACTATCATGAGAGCAAACAGACAACATACAGAATGGGAAAAAATTTTCTCAGGCTACACATCCAATAAAGGGCTGATAACTAGAATCTATTTAGAACTCAGGAAAATCAACAAGAAAAAAATCAAACAACCCTATCAAAAAGTGGGCAAAGGATATGAATACAAACTTTTCAAAAGAAGACAGAAGAATGGCCAACATCTGAAAAAATCCTCAACATCTCTAATCATCAGGGAAATGCAAGTCAAAACTACAATGACATATCACTTATCTCCAATGAGAATGACCTTTATCAAAAAGTCTCAAAACAATAAATGTCAGTGTGGATGCGGAGAAATAGGAACACTCTTACACTGCTGGTGGGACTGCAAACTAATGCAACCTCTGTGGAAAACAATATGAAGATTCCTTAAACAGATACAAGTAGAAATACCATTTAATCCAGCAATCCCATTATTGGGTATCTACCCAAAAGAACAAAAGTCATTCTATAAAAAAGACATCCGCACTCGAATGTTTATAGCAGCTCAATTCACAATTGCAAGATGTGGAAACAACCCAAGTGCCCGTCAATACATGAATGGCTTAATAAAATGTGGTATAGGTATATGATGGAGTACTACTGAGCTATAAGAAACAATGGTGACATAGCACCTCTTGTATTTTCCTGGATAGAGTTGGAATCCATTCTAGTAAGTGAAGTATCGCAAGAATGGAAAAATGAGGACCACATGTACTCACCATCATGTTGGTTTCACTGATCATCACCTAAGAGCACATTTAGGAATAACATTAATCGGGTGTCGGGCAGATGTTTAGGGGGGCAGGGGATGGGTATATACATACATAATGAGAGTGATGTGCACCGCCTAGGGGATGGACATGCTTGAAGCTCTGATTGTGGGGGGCAGAGGGGGCAAGGGCAGTATAGGTAACCTAAACTTTTGTAACCCCATAATATGCTGACATTAAAAAAAAAGTAGAACAAAAAAAAAGAATTGTGGAAACAAAACATAATGTGTGCAGAATTTTTTGACACACCCAATGTAAGTGGCCTATGGCTTTGGAAATTAAATCATGAGTCTTTAACCTCGTTGGTATGCAGTGGTCTATATGGTTTAACATGGGTCTTTGACCATTTTGGCTTGCAGAGGACTACATAGTTTAACATCACTGGCTTTAATAACCTGTACAATTGCCTCTCTACTATTGTGGCCTCTCTACTATAGGCAATTATATGACTATGTGTCTAGTGTCTATTTCAGGTTTTTTACTGTGACAAATTGCTGCCCATTAGGATGACTCTGTCCAATGTTAAGTGGCTCTTTTTATGTAGATGAGTTGTCTCAGGTCAATTTATAAGGAAACAGACTCAGATGGGCATCTACCTGCAGAATATTTATTGGAGAGTGTCTCTCAAGCAACACTACTAACAGGGAGAGGAAGAAACTGAGCTGAGGGAGAAATTGAACTGTGATGCAGTTGTTACGAGGACCAAACCAATCTCGTAGAGAGTTGTATAGTTAGGACAGCCCTTCAGTGGTTTTCTAAATTGAGGTAATTTTTGGAGTGGGACCCATCTGAGTGTCAGTACTTTAGTAGTCCCTGAAGCTGAGGTCTGAGGACTGAGCACATTTGTCCTGAAAAGGGTATACTGGTAGCTGACCACAGCATGCTCTAGAGCAAGAGTGTGTTCTTATGGAAATAAGGATTTCCTTAACAGAGCTTAAGTAAGCACCCAAATCTCACAAACAGAGCCAGGATTGAAAACACAGGCCAAAAGTCCTATGCAAATCTTGGGAAAAGTGCATAGCATTCTATCAGCAATGGCCTTCAACCAGGCTGCCTCAGCATGAAACCCTGAGACAGAAATTCTATTAACGGAATCAGAGCTCTTGGACATAGAATTTTTAAAAACAGAAGGAAGCAAAATAATTACTGCCAGTTTTTTGCCTTGACTTTCATTCTAGACTAGGGATACAACCTACATGAGATGTCTCAAGTGTGCTTTGTCTCCTACATTATTTTGAAGGGAGTTTGGGTCAAGAAAGAGACCTGTGAAGGAATTAGACTTGAGTTTATGTGGCTTGTACAGACACTCAGTTGTCATGTCCACTATATAGTCTCAAGTTGCCTATACCTGTTGCTTAGATTTTTGAGGCACAGGTTGTAGCTTCACACAATAGACAAGTTACAAAAGGTGAACATAAAAAAAATGATTTGATTATTCTAGGCTGGGCATTATTCTGGATTCCCTGATCACCACCTAAGTGCACGTTTGGGAATAACACCAATTGGGTATCGGACAGAGGTGGGGGCTTGGGGGAGGGTATGGGCATATACCTACGTGATGAGTGCGATGTGCACTGTCTAGGGAATGGATACACTTGAAGCTCAGACTCGGGGGGATGAGGGGGCATGGGCAATATATATAACCTGAACTTTTGTACCCCCATAATAAATTGAAATTAAAAAAATGATTTGAAGATTCAGGGATATGACAATGCCATCATGCACGGAAAATGCAATTGACAACATCTGAAAATGTTTGAGAAAAACCTGTGATATTCCTTAATTTTTGATCCATTCACATTCTTTTAAAAATTTCGGTAGTAAAAGATACAATAACAGTTTATCTCTAAATGGTTTTTTTTGAAACATCATACAAGAGTGGCATTGCTTTTCATCAATGATGCTTCACAAACTACAGATTTTTATTTTGACTCCAAATCCTTCTACATTACAGGGAAAACAGTGGTGGACTAGAGGCAGCCAGCCAGCTCTCCGCACCTATGGAAAGAAACGAGAGGTGCAGGCAGCTGCCTCTATAGGCATCACTCGCCCCAGAAGCAGCATTTTGAATTTATAGAGAAGCAACGTGGGACACTCAGTGTGGAGAAAAAGGTGACGGGGTCATACACATACAAAGATTAGAGAACACCAGGAGAACAATGGGAGAATAAAGCATGGGAACACCGTGCTAGCCTTGCTGGGGCAGTGCGGATTCAACTGCAAGTGGGCACCAACCGCCCCCACAGACAGCGACCTGCCTGGAGTCTGTGCAGAGTCGTTGCACTAGACAGGGCTGTGGAGATCAGGCAGCAGCTAAGGCCATCCTGAACTCCCGTGTGCAGGGTGCTCGGTCTACACCTGGCTGCGGAGGTACTGGACTGAGCTGTGGCTTCCCTGAACATACCCTGGAAATTAAAGCCAGGCACTTCACCCCTAGAGCCCAGCGGGACCTGGGCACAGGAATTGAACAGACACCAGAAGGCGCCTACTGGAGAGTCCCTGGGTGACCACTTTGACGAGTTCTGGTTGGGGTGTGGAAAACTGTGACCTCTGCATGTCTGACCTGGCACCCATGGGACGCTTGTGCCTAAGAAGTAGCCTGCAGCCTCTTGGCCCCCAGCCTGCCCACCTGCATGGCCCCTGGTCAGAGGGTTTGCTTCCAGCTCAGCCCCAGTTCCTGCTCAGAGACTCTCATGCTGGGGCCAGCAGGCTCTGACCTGAGAGGCTCTGGGTGGCTGCTTCAGCAGGCCCTGACTGGACCGTGGAGAGCTCTGTGGTCCCTTGCCACCAGACCCAACCTCAGTGTGTCTGACTTGGCATTGGCAGGAACCCTGGCCTGCAGAACAGTCTACTGTGGCTTATTCAGCCAAGACTCCACCTTCTAGCCAAAACTGCCTCCTGCCTGCTTGGCCCTGACCCTGTCCCCCGGGTCACATTGGCCTGCCATTGGCACAGCCCTGCCTTTGGCACAGAGGCCTTGTGGCAGAGGTTCTGCTCACAGCTGCTTCCTAGTCCCAGCTCCTTCTTAGTATCGTCATTGAGCAAACACCCACAACTCGGGAACATGCAGCAACCTTATTCAGCTGCTGTGGTTGCTCTGTGGGGAGACCCTGGGTAGAGCAATCCCCGCAACACCAGCCTCAGTAAAAAGAGTCTTGTCCAGCTCCCAACTTGAATATCCTACAAGTATCTGGAGAATTCCCAGCAAGGAACAGGAGCCCTACAAACCTATTACCCCAGAACTCAGAAAGGAGCGTTCAGATGAGAAGAAACCAGAAAAAGAACCCTGGCAACATGAAAAATCAAAATAGATCGACACCCCAAGAGATCACAAGGGAGCTATAGCAGTGAACTCCAACCACAAGGAGATTATTGAAATCACAGAAATGGATTCAGAATATGGATGGCAAATAAGATGAGTGGAATTGGGGAGAAAGTTGAAAACCAACAAAAAGAAGCCCAAACACTATTTCAGGAAATTAATGAAAATGTTAAAGAGCTTGACAAAATTAGGATATAATAGAACTTAGGGAAATGAAAGAGTCTTTTCAGGGTTTTTCAAAATGCAGCAGGAAGTTTCAGCAACAGATTCAACCAAGAAGAAAACATCTCAGAGTTTAAAGATTTGCACTAACACAAGCATTTATAGAGGCAGAGAAGAGAACAAGGGCAGAAACGATCACTTAGCGAGATATGGGACTATGCAGCGTGAACAAACATACAAATTATAGGTATCCCTGAGAGAGAAGAAGAAAGTGCTAAAAGCATGGAAAACCTATTTGAGGGAATTATTGTGGAAAACTTACCCAGTATTGGGGATGGCTAGAGATCTAGCCATGCATATACAAGATGGCCATTGAACACCGGGAAGATTCATAGCACATAGAACATCTCCAAGACACATAGTATTCAACCTGGCCAAAGTCAAAGTGAACGAGAAAATTCTACAAGCAAGTAGACATAAGCAACAATTGACCTACAAGGGAAAACCCATCAAGACAGCAGCAGACTTCTCAGTTACCATTTGATCCAGCAATCCCACTATTGGATATTTACCCAAAGGCAAAAAGACATTCTATATGAAAGGCATCTGCACTCGAATGTTTAAAGCAGCACAATTCACATTTGTAAAGATGTGGAAACAACCCAAGTGCCCGTCAATACATGAATGGATTAATATTGTGATATATGTATACCATGGAGTACTACTCGGCCATAAAAAGTGGTGAACTAATAGCTCTTGTGTTATCCTGGATAGAGCTGGAGCCCATTTTTCTAAGTGAAGTATCAGAAGAATGGAAAAACAAACACTGCATGTACTCACCATTAAATTCTTACTAATCGATAACCATTTATGTGCATATACAGAAGTAACATTCATGAGGATCAGTCAGGTGGGAGGGGAGAGGAAGGGATGGCTAAATTCTCATCTAATGGGTGTGGGCATGCTGTCTGGAGGTTGAGCATGCTTGTAGCTTTGACTTGGGTGGTACAAAGGCAATTTATGTGACCAAAGTATTTGTGCCCCCATGATATTCTGAAATAAAAACAAACAAACAAAAAAACAAATCCTACAAGATAAAGTTAGTTTTGCTTTGCATATTAATCAGGACTGAAAAACTTCATCACAAAAGCTGAAACCATATAAAAGGTTCTCCAAAATAAGTAGTGGAGAAAATTAGGATCAACCTCTGACCTTCAGAAATGTTTGTCAAAATACTCAAAACTCTCTTACTATTGGTTATAAATATATAGAGAAGGGAAAAATAGTAAGTAATTTAAAACATTAGAAACATCCAGAATTAAGATTTTTTTCTCTGTAAAAACTTTCCAAGAGTGTTTTAAATAGTACTTGCTTTTTTCTCACCATAAATCTTAAAGCAATGGAGTACCGTTTTTTGCCTTAGTGAAATTTCATCCTCCTTTCTTAGTTTGTACCAGCTTCCAATATTTTATACTCTGAGTTTTTGCTCTTGGGGAATCTCTCAGAGTGCTTCTAATGGGAAATTTTCTGTTGGTGTCACTTCCGTGGGACACCTGCCTTCTTTTCACAACAACCACTTTCCTGTTTAGGGTGGTAAGTTTGCTGTCATTCCATTCCTCTAGCGTTATATTGAGAAGTCTCTGAAACAGTGGCATTATCAACATTCCCACAGTCAGCTATTTCTTCTGGAACTTCTTTTACATTTAATTCAAATCTGACTTCTAGCATTGCCACTTTTCTTTTCTACATTTTCATCTTGTTGCCCAATTTTCACTTTCTATTATCCATCCATGTAAGATGTCACATGGATTTATTACCGAGATACAAGGAGACAACACAACTAAAGCTATGCTGTCTTTGCACAGAAAAGATTAACAGCCACTGACAATCTTTGGAATATGTGATGTAATTGCTCACTGGTTATGATGTCCATTTGTATTTCCATGGTGATTCATGGACTGAAGAGCTAGTAGTATTTTGTACTTCATGCAATTACTAGCAGTTAAGATACTGTGGCAATGGAAATTTGTGCCTTGTTGGGGTATTTGTGTTGTTTAACTCAACCATGATAACTGAGATTTGTTCATAGTGAAACTGTGAAAAGACTATCTATTCAGAAAAAAGATGATTACATTGACTGTAGATTCCCTAGCAATCAGCTTTGTGTTTGCTTTTGCTGAGTGACATAGTGCTATCACCAGCTTGGTACTATTTTTTATTTCTAATTCTTTGGATTGGTCATTTTAAGACAAATAAAATATTTCTGAACTCCAAATTCATGTGAGGGAAAAGCTGTGATTAAATAGTTTTGTTAGAACAATTAGAAAAATTCTAAACAGATCCTAAGGTGACCCCAAGATTCCTTGTTATCTTTTAGTTCAATTGGATGAGTTTTTCCTAGACCAATTTTATCAAAAGTGTGGTGGAAGGTTTCCCTGTCAACTTCCACCTGTATTAGATGCTCTCAAGACTAACTCATTACCCATATGGATATTGTCGTCAAGCCCTTTGTGTTCTAACTCTCAGTAACAGTGTCCTGGGAAGCTCAAGCATCAGCTTATATTTCTCTTTCTAAGTTTTAATTTCTTATTTCCTTTTTGCAGATTTCCTTATCTTGTGAGTTCAATATATGCATGTATAAATAAGTTTTAAAATTATAGGTGACCCAGAATATTTATATGTTTTGTAGTTTGTTTGTTTTTCCTTGTCTTCTATCTTGAAGTAAAAATATTTTGTCTGTAGTTCAGATGTTTACACACAGAAGTCTAAGGATCAAGTGAGGCAATACTTTAGGTCTCAAAATTTAGTCAGTGTGGTACTTAGAATGAATGTGTAGAGAGCTCAGGAAGGCTTGGTGATAAGATAGAGAGGAGACCCAAAGACTCAGATGAAGAGTAAGTAGAGAACAATATGAGATCACAGAAAAGTAAGGAAGCAGAGAAGAGAGAGAAAATACTACATACTCAAAGAATGAACAGGCCGAGTGAAAGAATGTTGAAGTTGAGATTGAATTAGAGCATACCAACTGCTTCTAATCCCATCATTTTTCAGTGGGGGATTAATGCTTCTATTATATAAGTGGGCCCATCCAGAAGTTTATCCTAGCTCTCAGGCTGAAGCCTTGTTGTTGTAGGTGGGAGAGGGAGGAGGACACAGGCTAGAGACAGGAACTGCTGCTGGGGGCCAGAAAGGGGAAGACTCACTTGAATCAGGGCTGAAGGGGAAATGAAAGTCCCAGGAAGAGGCAAGTGGTTGTAGGAGGCTTTGGGTTTCCCTAAAGGGGAAGTGGATGGGGGGTGAGGTTTCTGCTGGTGGAAAAGGGGTGACAGTGCAGAGTGTGAGACTGTGTGAGGTGGGCACGTGTTGTCGTGTTGTCGGAGTTCTGAAGAGAGTTATCTCCAGGGAGCGGCCAGATAAGAGCCTAGGCAAAAGTAGACAAGAGGATGTGTAGCCTGTGTAAGGAAAATGTCATAGCTAAACTAGTCATTTTGCCTTACTCTGTAGTAACTGGTTCACTTTTCATCTTCTGTTTGTTCTGCTTACCTCTCTTTTTTCATACTACTTGTCCTTCTTCTTTTTTTTTTTTTTTTTTTTTTTGGACGTACTTTTTTTTTTTTTTTTATTTCATCTTGTTATGGGGGATACAGAATTGCAGGTTACATACGTTGCTCCTGTACTGCCTTTCCCCCCAAGTCAGAGCTCCAGGCATGTCTGTTCCCCAGGTAGTGCGCGTTGCACCCATCATGTAGGTATATATCCCTCCCTTCCCCACCCCCCCCCTTCCCAAGTCAGCACCTTCAAGCGTTACCAATCCCCAAACGGTGCGCAATGTACTCATTATGTAGGCATACCCCCATCCCCTCCCCCACCCCCCACCTCAGTCTGATATCCAATGGTGTCGTTCCCAGATGTGTATTTAGGTGATGATCAGGGAAACCAATTTTCTGGTGAGTACATGTGATGCTTGTTTTTCCATTCTTGGGATACTTCACTTAATAGAATGGGTTCCAACTCTCTCCAGGAGGACCATAGAGATGTCGTATCTTCATCATTCCTTATAGCTGAGTAATATTCCACAGTATACATATACCACAGCTTACTAATCCAATCATGTATTGATGGGCATTTTGGTTGTTTCCACATCTTTGCTATTGTGAATTGTGCTGCTATAAACATTCAGGTACATGTGTCTTTGTTACAGAATGACCTTTTTTCCTTTGGGTATATGCCCAATAATGGGATTGCTGGATTGAATGGGAGGTCTACCTGAATCTGTTTAAGATACCTCCATAATGCTTTCCACAGGGGTTGCACTAGTTTGCAGTCCCACCAGCAGTGTATGAGTGTTCCTGTCTCTCCACATCCACGCCAACATGTGTTGTTTTGGGTTTTTTTAATAAAGGCCATCCTCATTGGGGTTAAGTGATGTCTCATTGTGGTTTTGATTTGCATTTCTCTGATGATTAGGGATGTTGAGCATTTTTTCATATGTTTGTTAGCCATTCTTATATCTTCTTTCAAGAAGTTTCTATTCATGTCATTTGCCCACTTTTTGATAGGGTTGTTTGATTTTTTCTTGCTGATTTTCCTGAGTTCTAAATAGATTCTTGTTATCAGTCCTTTATCTGATGTGTAGTATGCAAAAATTTTTTCCCATTCTGTAGGTGGTCTGTTTATTCTCGTGACTGTTTCTTTGGCTATGCAGAAGCTTTTTAATTTAATCATGTCCCATTCATTAATTTTTGTTGCTGCTGTGATTGCCTTGGGGGTCTTCCTCATAAATTCTTTGCCTAGGCCAATGTCTGTAAGAGTCTTTCCTACATTTTCTTCTAGAATTCTGATTGTATCACACCTAAGGTTTAAGTCTGTTATCCAGCGTGATTTGATTTTTGTGAGAGGTGAAAGCTGTGGGTCCTGTTTCAGTCTTCTACAAGTGGCTAACCAATTCTCCCAACACCATTTATTAAATAGGGATTCTTGTCCCCAGAGTATATTCTTTCCCGCTTTGTCAAAAATTAGGTGACTATATGAGGATGGTTCTATATTTGGATTTTCTGTTGTGTTCCACTGGTCTGTGTCCCTGCACTTGTGCCAATACCAGGCTGTTTTAAGAACCACAGCCTTGTAGTATAGTTTGAGGTCTGGCAAATTAATACCTCCCATTTTGTTTTTATTGCTTAAAATTGCTTTTGCTATACGGGGTCTTCTTTGATTCCATGCAAAGTGTATAATTATTTTCTCTACGTCTGTAAAGAATGATGTTGGTAATTTAATAGGGATTGCATTGAATCTGTTGATCACTTTGGGTAGTATAGACATTTTAACAATGTTGATTCTTCCGATCCACGAGCATGGTATATTTTTCCATCTATTTGCAAGTTCTGCTATTTCTTTTCTCAGTGTTTCATAGTTTTCCTTATAGAGGTCCTTTACCTCTTTAGTTAGGTATATACCTAGATATTTTATTTTCTTTGTTGCTATTTTGAAGGGTATTTAATTTGAAGAGTCTTTAATTTGGTTTTCCGATTGACTGTTATTGGCATATATAAATGCCTCTGATTTGTGTTGTCCTTCTACCATCAACAGCTGTCCAGAAACACATCTCATTCCATCTCATCCAGAGCCATCCTTTGCACCCCCAATCCTGGGCACAAAATCAGGGCTCAGGGTGGCTGGAGGAGTTGCAAACTCATGGCTGAGAGAGTGAATCAGGCACAATAATTTTCTTGCACACCTGGTCCAAAAGCAACTTAAGCAATGAGGATTTGTTAGACCTGGAGATGCTGTTCCCTGTCTACTTCAATGGATTAAGTCAGAAGATTCGAGACCCTGCCAGTCAGTTTCAGTTTGAATGTAAGTTCAATCAACTCAAGTAAGGGAATTCTTCACAGTGCTCTCTTTCTGGAAAATATTCTCTACTCATTTCTGGACCATTTCCCATGATCCTGTCCCCCTGTAAAAGTCTGCATGGATAAACCTCTCAGGGAATCTTCCAAGTGTTCACTCCCTCAAATCTCCTGGACACTTGCTATGTTGGCATACTTTTTCCTTATGCTTTTTTCCCGACCCCCTGTGGTCTACTTCTGTGGCCCACAATCCAGAGGCACACAACATTGTCCCAATCTGTGCTTGACTTCCTTAAAATATGATCTCTTCCCTCATTCAATTTCTTCAGAGATCTATGTCCATAGTCCAACAGCCATTATGAGCAACCTCATGAATCATGGAAAGGAAGCTGTACTGCCACCTTCCTCACTAAGTTACCCCCTCCCACTATGCTAAATTATGTGGCTCAGCTATCATTTTCTTTTTTTTTTTTTTTTTTTGGATTTTGTATCTTTGTTTTTTTTTTTATTATTTCAGCTCATTATGGGGGTACAAAAGTTCAGGTTATATATATTGCCCATGCCCCCCCATCTCCCCGAGTCTGAGCTTCAAGCGTGTCCATTCCCTAGACAGTGCACATCGCACTCATCATGTAGGTATGCACCCATCCCCTCCCCCCACCCCCATCCCCCCCAGTCAGAACTTCAAGCGTGTCCATTCCCCAGGCAGTGCGCATCACACTCATCAAGTAGGTATACACCCATCCTTTCCCCCTAGCCCCCACCTCTGTCTGATACCCAATTGTTGTTATTCCCAAATGTGCACTCAAGGAAACCAGTTTGCTGGTGAGTACAGGTGGTGCTTATTTTTCCATTCTTGGGATACTTCACTTAATAGAATGGGTTCCAACTCTCTCCAGGAGAACCAAAGAGATGCCATATTGCCATTATTTCTAATAGCTGAGTAATATTCCATGGTATACATATACCACATTTTGCTAATCCATTCATGAATTGATGGACATTTGGTTGTTTCCACATCTTTGCAATTGTGAATTGTGCTGCTATAAACAGTCGGATGCAGGTGTCTTTTTTATAGAATGACTTTTGTTCTTCTGGGTAGATGCCCAATAATGGGATTGCTGGATCGAATGGTAGGTCTACTTGAATCTGTTTAAGGTATCTCCACATTGCTTTCCACAGGGGTTGCACTAGTTTACAGTCCCACCAGCAGTGTATGAGTGTTCCTGTCTCTCCGCATCCACGCCAACATGTATTATTTTGGAACTTTTTGATAAAGGCCATTCTCACTGGAGTTAAGTGATATCTCATTGTGGTTTTGATTTGCATTTCCCTGCTGATTAGAGATGTTGAACATTTTTTCATATGTTTCTTAGCCATTTTTATATCTTCTTTAAATCTCCTGTTAATTCATGGCATTTATCTCTTATTGCCCATCTTCCCTATCTCTATAATTTTTCTCTATCCCTGATCCAATACATCTTTGGCTCACTCTTAAGCCCATATGAAACCTTCTTGCTCCACTTCCTGATAAGGTCCTAGATTTTCATATCATTGTTCTTACTTTTTAATCTTAACTCTTTTTCTCATTTCTTCCTTCCCCCAGATCCCTTTGTAATACAGATGAAATTTGACTGTGAGCTGTACTCTAGAGAGAGACCAAAAATCTTCATCCAGGCAGATTATGAGGTTTCTGTTTCTGAATTTCCAAAACACATCATGAGTGTCATCTCCAGAGGGTGGGAGTAGGGCCCAGATGTCTGTGATCTACTCAGTCCCTATGAAGGCATCAAGGACACAGTGTATAGGCTCGTAAGAAACACATGTCCCCGGTTTCTCTTGGGTCTCTGGCAAGCGGAGAAGATAAACCTCCAGAGGGTAGGTCAGTTTAACCCCTTCTTCTAAGATTTTTCTATTCAAAGCCGCCCTTCCCCCCACCTCCTTCAAATATAGGACAAGAAAAGGATGAGGAGAGGGGTTACTGGGTGATGATTTCCTAGAGGCGGGAAAAAGATAACTGTGCATATGAATGTGGATATATGTGCCCCTAAGCTGAGTGTGAATGTCCTCATCTGAATACCTTTGTGTTCTCTGCAGTGAGGCCAGAGGCCTGGCTGTCAGGTAATCCCACCCTTGGGTCTGGCTGGATATTGCTGGCTTGTCTTTCTCCATTTTCTAACCAAAGCCTCTCTGCGTGACATGGATGTGGAGTGAGCAGGACCAACAGGTCACTAAATGAGATGATAGTCTTCCTAATGTTGATGGCACATGGCATCTTCATGTGACTCTGGATGTGGCAGCTGAGGAGGCAGCTGTCCGGTATTGTCAAGTGAGCTACACTGGCCTAGGAGGCCAGGACGTCATCCTCTACTGGGGTGAGACTGGATGAGGGAAGTGTGAGTAGGGGTCCTTGAGATGAGGAAAGTTGGATGATAGCAGATCAAGGTGAGGGATGTCAGGAAGGAATGAATATAGGTAATTCAATGAATGGAGGAGTGGGAAAGGGGGACACATAGACACAACATATTTGGGGTGGGGAGATGCATAATCCTTTCTTGAGTTGGGATGGAAATAGAGTAACTGAAATAGGATGATTGATGTGACTTGCAGCCAATACACAAGTCAGGGAGGGAAGTCAGTAGATGGAGTAGAATCAGCAGTAGGGTTAAAGTGACATCCCTGTATCTCTCCTATATCTGCAGGATGCGACCTTCCCATGAACTTGACACCTTGGCAGTAACAGTGCCCCTGATGCTTCTGATAGGTCTTGTGCTGTAGTTTAAGTGGTGATGTGAGTTCCTTGCATTTCCTCCTCTCCTTCCAATTTCTTCTTTCTTTTTTGTTCCAGATTTAAAAAAATACAATTCTGGTATTCAAAAGGGACATACCTCAAAACATAAGGTCACAAAACTTTGAAAAAAAAGACTGGAAAAATATACCAAAATAAACCTAGTATGTTTACATTAATATCAGATGAAATCAACTTTGACACAGAAAAAATAGGTATATATTTTTTTATTTTTACTTCAAAAATTTATGGGGGTACATATGTTTTGGTTACATCATTTGCTTTTGTGCAGTGTAAGTTGAAGTTTTAAGTGTGCCCTTCAGCCAGGTGGTGTGCATTGTACCCATCAGATGCGAATTTGCCTTTCCAATTTCTTATTCCATATTCCATTTTTACCTCTCTTAGCTTTGTTCTCCTAACCACTCCACCTTATCCTCAGTCACCACGTCCAGCTTACCCAGGGGCTTCTCCCATATCTCTTCTTCCACAGCTCTGATCAGGACATCCCACGAGACTCCTCCCCAGGCCTCCCCCATCATAGGACAGTACAGTGATGACATCCTCTCTACTCTCTATGTGAATTGTTACTCTTTCTGCCTAACAATCATTTGTTACTGTAAACCAATTTACTTTCTGTTATTCTATATGGAGTGAGTTTCTTGCAATCTCCATTTTTTCTATAGTACTCATCCTTCAAAGCCCATTTCTTTTTTATTTTTATTTTTTTTTTATTTCATCTTGTTGTTATGGGGGATACAGAATTGCAGGTTACATACATTGCCCATGTACCGCCTTTCCCCCAAGTCAGAGCTCCAGGCATGTCTGTTCCCCAGGTAGTGCGCGTTGCACCCATCATGTAGTTATATATCCCTCCCTTCCCCACCCCCCTTCCCGAGTCAGCACCTTCAAGCATTACCATTCCCCAAAGGGTGCACAATGCACTCATTGTGTAGGCATACACCCATCCCCTCCCCCACCCCCCACCTCAGTCTGATATCCAATTGGTGTCTTTCCCAGATGTGTATTTAGGTGATGATCAGGGAAACCAATTTTCTGGTGAGTACATGTGATGCTTGTTTTTCCATTCTTGGGATACTTCACTTAATATAATGGGTTCCAACTCTCTCCAGGAGAACCACAGAGATGTCGTATCTTCATTATTTCTTATAGCTGAGTAATATTCCATGGTATACATATACCACAGCTTACTAATCCAATCATGTATTGATGGGCATTTTGGTTGTTTCCACATCTTTGCTATTGTGAATTGTGCTGCTATAAACATTCAGGTACATGTGTCTTTGTTACAGAATGACCTTTTTTCCTTTGGGTATACGCCCAATAATGGGATTGCTGGATTGAATGGCAGGTCTACCTGAATCTGTTTAAGATACCTCCATAATGCTTTCCACAGGGGTTGCACTAGTTTGCAGTCCCACCAGCAGTGTATGAGTGTTCCTGTCTCTCCACATCCACGCCAACATGTGTTGTTTTGGGTTTTTTTGATAAAGGCCATTCTCACTGGGGTTAAGTGATATCTCATTGTGGTTTTGATTTGCATTTCTCTGATGATTAGGGATGTTGAGCATATTTTCATATGTTTGTTAGCCATTCTTATATCTTCTTTTGAGAAGTTTCTATTCATGTCATTTGCCCACTTTTTGATAGGGTTGTTTGATTTTTTCTTGCTGATTTTCCTGAGTTCTAAATAGATTCTTGTTATCAGTCCTTTATCTGATGTGTAGTATGCAAATATTTTTTCCCATTCTGTAGGTGGTCTGTTTATTCTCGTGACTGTTTCTTTGGCTATGCAGAAGCTTTTTAATTTAATCATGTCCCATTCATTAATTTTTGTTGCTGCTGTGATTGCCTTGGGGGTCTTCTTCATAAATTCTTTACCTAGGCCAATGTCTGTAAGAGTCTTTCCTACATTTTCTTCTAGAATTCTGATTGTATCACGCCTAAGGTTTAAGTCTGTTATCCAGCGTGATTTGATTTTTGTGAGAGGTGAAAGCTGTGGGTCCTGTTTCAGTCTTCTACAAGTGGCTAACCAATTCTCCCAGCACCATTTATTGAATAGGGATTCTTGTCCCCAGAGTATATTCTTTCCTGCTTTGTCAAAAATTAGGTGACTATATGAGGATGGTTCTATACTTGGATTTTCTCTTGTGTTCCACTGGTCTGTGTTCCTGTACTTGTGCCAGTACCAGGCTGTTTTAAGAACCACAGCCTTGTAGTATAGTTTGAGGTCTGGCAAATTAATACCTCCCATTCTGTTTTTGTTGCTTAAAATTGCTTTTGCTATACAGGGTCTTCTCTGGTTCCATACAAAGTGTATAATTATTTTCTCTACGTCTGTAAAGAATGATGTTGGTAATTTAATAGGGATTGCATTGAATGTGTAGATCACTTTGGGTAGTATAGACATTTTAACAATGTTGATTCTTCCAATCCACGAGCATGGTATATTTTTCCATCTATTTGTAAGTTCTGCTATTTCTTTTCTCAGTGTTTCATAGTTTTCCTTATAGAGGTCCTTTACCTCTTTAGTTAGATATATACCTAGATATTTTATTTTCTTTGTTGCTATTCTGAAGGGTATTGAGTCTTTAACTTGGTTTTCCAATTGACTGTTATTGGCATATATAAATGCCTCTGATTTGTGTATATTAATGTTGTAGCCTGAGACTTTGCTATATTCGTTAATCAATTCCAGGAGTCTCATGGTTGAATCCTGGGGGGTTTCCAGATATAGCATCATATCATCAGCAAAAAGTGAGAGTTTGATCTCTTCCTTCCCTATTTGGACTCCCTTGATTTTGCTCTCTTGCCTGATAGCTCTTGCAAGGACTTCCAATACTATGTTGAAAAGTAATGGAGACAGTGGGCAGCCCTGTCTGGTTCCAGTTCTAAGTGGGAGTGCTTTCAATTTTTCCCCGTTCAGAATGATGTTGGCTGTGGGTTTGTCATATATGGCTCGTATCATTTTTAGGTAGGTTCCATCTACGCCTATTTGTTAAGCCTTTTTATCATAAAAGGGTGTTGAATTTTGTCAAATGATTTTTCTGCATCTAATGAGAGGATCATATGGTTTTTGTTTTTGCTTCTATTTATGTGGTGAATTACATTTATAGATTTACGTATGTTGAACCACCCCTGCATCTCGGGGATGAAGCCCACTTGGTCGTGGTGGATTATTTTTTTGATAAGTGCTTGGATTCGATTTGCTAGTATTTTATTGAAAATTTTTGCATCTATATTCATGAGAGAAATTGGTCTGTAGTTCTCTATTTTTGTTGCGTCCTTTCCTGGTTTTGGTATCAATGTTATATTGGCTTGGTAGAACGTGTTGGGGAGAATTCCATCCTTCTCAATATTGGAGAATAGTTGATGTAGGATGGGCACCAGTTCTTCTTTGTATGTATGGTAAAATTCAGGTGTGAACTCATCTGGACCAGGGCTTTTCTTTTGGGGAAGATTTTTTATTGCTGTTTTGATTTCAGTTCTTGATATTGGTCTGTTCAGGTGCTCTATTTCTTCCTGGTTGAGCCTGGGAAGACTATGTGTTTCTAAAAATTTGTCCATTTCCTCCACATTCTCCAGTTTGTGTGCATAAAGATTTTTGTAGAATTCATAGATGATATCTTGTATCTCTGTAGCATTGGTTGTGATTTCTCCTTTCATGTTCCTAAGGGAGGTTATTAGAGATTTTAGTTTTGTGCTCTTGGTTAGTCTAGCCAGGGGTGTGTCTATTTTGTTTATCTTTTCAAAGAACCAACTTTTTGTTTTATTAATTTCCCTTTGTTATCCCCTCAGGGTAGCTGGGAACTTAACCTTTCCCATTTGTTTGCCAGAGTTTGCTACTCTTTCTGATGATGCTCCTGGGTTTGTTTCTTCCCTTACTGCTCTCTAAATTAACTTAGCCACTCCAGCAGGGAAGCTTCTGGTTTCCATGGGCTTCCCTGCCCTGGTACAATGCAGTGAAGGTACTTGGCATGTGGAGGAGTTGTGCTTACAGGTGTGCTTACCCTAAGTTCAGCAGTGTTGTAGAATAAACACTTCTCCATTTGTTGTATGCCTTTGATCTATTACCAGAGTCTCGAAATAATTGTTTTTGAACATTCTGTCCAGGATTAGCGTTGCTTGGGCAGAGAGGATTCGCCAAGACTTCTTATTCCACCATTCTAGAAATTGTCTGCACTAGAGAAATTAAGGGGTCAGACTTGCTGCAGCACTTATTTGTCTGCATGGTCTTAGCAGGCATTCTGAACATTCCCACTTATCTAAGAATTTAGTGTCATGTACAGATAAAAAATAACTTCAGCACAGGTCCATCTGGATGTTTCACATGGCTTTGGAGGCCTTCTGGATGGAGGTGTACTGTAAGTGAAGCACTCAAGTATTAGCTTCCATCTGCCTAACATGGTGGGGTGGCAGGGAGGGAGATCATGTGTTACCCAGAGTTTACCAAAGAGGATGTCATTCTGTAAGTGTTGGCTTACCAGCACATAGGGACCTGATAACTCAATAGCTTGGTAGGAGAATGAGCTCTGACACATCCGTTACTGAGTTTGTCTGAAATTTGCAGGTGTCTTTATCAGATGACAGATCTCCTGAACATGTTACTTAAATGTGGACATGAGACAACTTTCTCTAGATTATATTACAGAATTCAAATCATGATCATTTTCAAATTATCTTTTGCCCATATTTTTCAAGAAAAGATATACTTAAAACAGAGAAGCAGATTTTAGTAATATTTGAAAAGTTTTGTATTATGAAATTCATGTGAACTGTGGCCTTTTTTCAGTTCCTCAGATGTGATACACTCCCTCTATTTACTGGGTGTTTGCGTGTACTGTGTTCTCTTTTGCAGGTTTACTCCTATTCTTCCCTCAGATCTCAGGGCTGTCTTCACTTGCTGGGACTCTTTTGACGTCTCTGACGTGGTCTGTTTTTCCTGTCATTTGTTATCATAGCGCTGTATACTTCTAAATTCAGCACTTATGGCAATTGTGTTTGTGTATTCATTTGTATGATTCTTTTTACTCAGGCTAAACTCTATCAGGACAAGAAGTATATACCATTCTCCCCACTCTTAATTTAATCTGCTATTATAGTTTCAGTTCCTAATAAAATGTCTGGCATGTAGTAAGTGCTCAATAAATATTTAATGACTGAAAGAATGACTAAATGAACATACTTTAAGATACATGAACATTTTCTAAGACGCAGATGGTAATATTATTATATTTAACTTAAAAATATAATTTGCAGGGGATGGGCACATTTGTAGAAGCCCACAGTTCTTTCTGTGGCACCCTGTGCTTTGAGGGGTCTGTGTAGTCCATGCAAAA
Source organism: Eulemur rufifrons (assembly GCF_041146395.1). Lineage (NCBI taxonomy): Eukaryota > Metazoa > Chordata > Mammalia > Primates > Lemuridae > Eulemur > Eulemur rufifrons. The sequence goes on from NC_090990.1 coordinate 98,061,540, forward strand.
ACTGACGTGCCAGGAACCACCCAACTACCTCCAGCTGGAGTCTCAGTCTCAACATGACCCAAACTGAACTGTACATCTCAGTCCTGTCTTTCCCAAACCTGTGTTCTCTGCCTTCGTGGATGGCACCACCTTATCTCCTCCCAGTCACAATTCTTAGATTAATCCCAATTACATTCGTAATATATTTGTTATTTCCATTCCTCTCCATTCTCACTACTGCACTAAAGTCATCTGCTCTCTTGGTCTTATCCCCCTCTGCTACATTCTCTAGTGGATCTCACTGGGATTTAGAAAATTTTCCTAAATATCAACTTAGCCACATCATTCTCATGTTTAAGACGCTTCACTTGGTTGAGAAACAAAAGGCAATTCTTTAGCATGACATACATTACATCCCATAAACAGGGCTTTCCTACTTCTCTTGTCTTGGCTCTTTTATTTGGTCCCATAGCTCCAGTACTCACTTCTATATTATAAATCTCTGTACATCTTTCATCTGTTTTAATACCAACTCTCTAATATGTTTTACTATATAGCAAGACATTTATCCTTTTCATTAATCTTTAGTAAAATACATAGAATCTTATGCTTTTTCTGATAAAATTTAAAATAAATAGTAAAATTGAGCTCAACTTCGTGGAACTAGGAGACTACCACTCAAAATAACCTCCCCAGCCTCTGTGGGCATGTGATACAATTGACTCTTCCATTCAAGCAAGAACAAAGGAGGTGCTGCAGGAGGTCTAGTTGCCTGAGTCCCTGCTCTCCTTCTCCTGCAAGTACAGTTTTGGTATGTAGATAGTGAGGAATTCTGGGAATTCTAGGGATGAAAGTGGGTGCCTTTGCAGTTCACCTCTCCAAATGGGCTCTCAGAGAGGCTGATGGGAGATCTGCATGCACAGTAAGACTGTGCTCATTTAACTCCCAACTGTCTGATGAAAGTGGTCCCATGGTGATGTCTGAGCCATGGGGAGGTCACTACCCAGGCACAATAAAACAAGACCCAGAGCAAGACCAAGCTCCCTCTCTTTTGCTACGACTGTGGGTCGGGTCATCATCTGTGGGGTTTGTATCTTGCTCTGTACACCTATATCTTGCTCTTGCTCTATAATCCTACCTTTCTCTCCTCACTAAACCTCATTTTTGTGTTTGCCTTACTTTGGTGTGTGTCTGGTCCTTCTTGAACCTTGAGTGCCCCAAGAACCAATAATTCACACTATGCCCTGATAGTATGTGTTTCCAAGCTGAGGTGTCTCCCCAACAAGGAAACCATTGTGCTAAGAGAGCAGTTATTGGGTTACTATAATGGAACCAAATTCTCTTGCAGCCCGAAACTCAGTGAAACTAGTGGTAATAATTAATTATCTAATTAATTGCCATTAAATTTTGTATGTTTTAATTTATATGTGTATTTTTTATAGACATCCCCTTATATATATATTTTTTTTCTGCATGCCTTTTGGGCTGTGGATTTGAAACCATGTATGTGCTTTTCATTTCTGAAGTTCTTCTGTAACATTTCTTATCAGCAGTTGGACTCCTTTATTGATTTCCAGCATAATATAATGCATTTTGTCATTTTTTAAAAAATAACAGTGTTTTTGACATTTTAAGTGTTTGGGAGATATGAGCAAAATGTTTGTGCTTTCTGTCTCTTGGATTAAACCTAGTCTACAAACATCATAACATAACCAATTTCTCTGATTGCTTGCATTTTTTATTCTACTTCATAACTAATAAGACATGATTTAAAATAAAGCTTGTTTTTCACCTTTTCTTTCATCCTCCGCCCCCCACATTTTGGTAAAATAATGTGAAATTTAATTCCCTAATTAGTAACTTTTTTTGTTAAATACTGAACATTTGTGTTAAATTTAAGAAGTACATGGTAAACAATTATTTAGAAATAACTCTACTCTTGAAAATAATTTTATAACAGTCTTTTTTGCATCACTTCTTCAGTTCTTCATTCAAATTAATTTTTGGTTTCTTGTTATATGGAATATTTTTTTGAGTTCAGTATTGAGTATTGAGTACTGAGATATGCATTAATTTTTCCCTTGTAGGAGAATAATAATTTACCTGAGTAAAGAATTTAGGATCACTGACCTTACCTCAGAATTCTGCAATATTTTTCCACTGCATCACACATGAGGCATCCGAAGCCAGTGCCATTCTCTTCTTTGTAAATAGCCAGTATTTTTTGTGTGAAACTTTATAAGATTTTTCTTTAACCCTTGAATTTAGAAACAAGACAAAGATGATCCTGGGTTTGGACCTTTTTAAATAACTCTGACCACTGTTCCGTAAGCCTTTTCTGAGAGAAAAGTAGAGGGCTGAGGTTGGATTTTGTGTTATGTTTTCTTAGTGTCTGGTAATTTTTTGAAACTAGGTGGCCTCTGAGTACATGTCATTTGAGTAAATGCATGAAAGTCAAACAAAGGAATCGTATTTCAACCACTTTCAGGCTATTGTGACAAATATCAGTAAAAAAGGAACAAAAATAAAGACTCGATACCTGTGCTCCCAGGCCATGAACTGTACAGGGGAGCCTTCATGCCTGCCCTTGCTCTCTTCCTTGCCAAGGTGAAGCTAGTCCACAGGCTTCTAGACATGCTCGTGTCATTTGGGTGGGGATCCCAGGCTCCTGTGTGCTCCCTCCAGACCAACCCACACAACATGGGTGAATCCACCTGCGCTCCCGCTTTCCACCTCCATGGCAAGTCCACTCGTGGACCATTTCTACAGTGACAGGTGGTCTGGCAGAGGAAACTGAGAAAAAGGGCATGTCTTTAGTTGCACTCGGGATGCTTCGTGTCTTCTGATAATGATTTGAGAAGATAAGAGTGATGAAACAGAGGAGAGACTGAGGGCACAGGGAAACAGGCAGGGCATGTGAGGAAAGCAAAAGTAGACACAGAGGCATAAATGTTGGGTCAGTAGAGTAAAGCAGGGAAGATAAACAAGAAGGAGAAAGGAGACCACATGGCAGACAGGTGGAAGGTAAGGCCACAGAGAGGCAGGAGCAAGGAGACTGCTGGATGGGTCACTGGGTACCACCGAGTCACTTCCATCACTTCTCACAAATGAGAACATTTACAACCCAATTGTGGGTTTCAGTTCTGCAAGGCGAAAAGCTACTACATATTTTAGCCAGACTACAGACTTTCTTCTAAGCCAGGACTCCTTTTTCAGCAGTTAGTGCAATAGAGGAGGTTGGGCAGATGTAGACAAGAGCAGGGAGAAAACCTGGAAGCCAGACAGTGGGAGAGATGGAGGGGAAGTGAGAGACCCCGTGGGAGGCTGTGGCAAAGGGAGGCAGTGGGGCTTCTCTTGTAGGGACGTGGGCAGAGGGAGAGGTTTGTCTGTGTGTGGGAAGGGAAGTGGGATGACAGTGCTAGAGGGTGTGGGGAGGGGTGCTGTTGTCTGAGTTCTGAGGGCAGGTGTCCTGCAGAGCCACCGTTCCCCGACAGAGCTCCAATGCTCCCCCTGCTCCTGCTCCTGCTCCTCTTCAGGGAGCTCTGCTGCCCTGGGGAGAGCACAGCGGGTAAGAAGAGCTCAGGTGGGAGGATACCTAGGGTAGGGCACAGGAGGGTGGAGAGGAAGCTCTGGGGAGGACCTGGGAAAGGGAGCAGTGTTGCTGTAGGATGCCCCTGGAGTCTGCCTTCTAGGCTACTTCCAGGCCCAGAATTCTTGTCTACAGTCCCAATTTCTGTCTCTGATATTGGGGATAGGAATTCGGCCCAGGGGAGAAGCGGTAGTGGGATATGAGTAACTATCTCCATCCTTCCTCTCCTCTCTGGGCTTCTCTTCTTCCTGTGGCATCTCATCTCCCATCTGTTTGCACTCACTCTACTTGCCATTCCCCTCTCTCTCAGCTCCCCAAACTCTAGGATCCCATCATCCAGCAGCAGTAGAGCCCCTCTCCTTCCACATGCTCCAGATCTCCTCATTTGCCAACCACAGCTGGGTGCACACCCAGGGCCCAGGCTGGCTGGGCGAGCTGCAGACTCACTCCTGGGATGATGTTGTGGGCACCATCCTCTCTCTGTGGCTGTGGGCCCAGGGAGATCTTAGCAACGAGGAGGTGAAGAACTTACCGGTGCTGCTCCAGTTGTACTTGCATGGTTTTGCCAGGGAATTTAAGGCCTTTGCCAGTCAATTTCAGTTTGAATGTGAGTTCATTGTTCTGAGCTAATAATTTGCCCGGGGCTCCAACCACCTTCCAAAGGGGAATATAGTGTACAAGCTCTGAGCATCATCCAACCTTCCTGACCTCGTTTCCTGTCTCCCTTTGTCTCCCACTCCCTCCTCTGCTGCACCCATCACTCCCCTCCCAATATACAGGGCAGGGCCTGCATGTACATACATCCACATGCCCCTGAATGTACCCTCAGGTTCTGGCTCCTTGGAATGGTTTTTTCTTCTTGATTTTCTGCCCGTCATTGCTGGCCTAAGACTTACTCTTTCCCACCCAGTTTTCTGGCCTCTTTTCTCTTTAGCCTGAGTGTTCATGTGGCCTGTCCTGTACCTACCACTCTCATATGAGTTCTTCTTGACTAGACTTCCCATCTATCCCGTCCCCAATAATTATTTCAAAGTACCTTTATTATCTTCAAATTTGTTTTCCACAAATTTCTTTCTCCTTTTCCACCTAAACTCTAGTCTTCCCTATGATTTCCTAGCAAATTTTCCTTCCCTTGAATCTCATTACTCTCTAAATTGTTTATTTTTCTTTCCTGTCATTCTTTCCATATTGATTCTCTCTTTCCTCTCTATCCTCAGACCCTTTCAAGGTCCACATGTCAGCCAGCTATAAAATGCATGCTGAGTAGCCCTGAGAAATCTTCATAAATGGGACATATCAAGGATCAGATTTCCTCAGTTTCCAAGGAAGTTCCTGGGTGCCATCTGCAGCAGCAGGGACTCAGGCCCAGAATGTCTGCAAGGTGCTCAATCACTACCAAGTTATTAAAGAAATAGTGCAGAGCATTCTTGGTCACACCTGCCCTCGATTTCTGGCAGGCCTCCTTGTAGCGGGAAAGTCAGACCTGGAAAGACAAGGTGAGCCCAACTCTCACTCCTGTCCTAGTCCTAGCCCTAGTGCTTTAACTTTTGTATTTGAATTTGCCCGTTCTCATTATCATTTTTTATTTCAGCTTATTATGGGGGTACAAAGGTTTAGGTTAAATATATTGCCCATGCCCCCCCATCCCCCCGAGTCAGAGCTTCAAGTGTGTCCATCCCCCAGACAGTGCACATCGCACTCATCATGTAGGTATATACCCATCCCCTCACCCCACCCCCATCCCCCCAAGTCAGAACATTCAAGCATGTCCATTCCCCAGACATGAGAGCTATAGGGTTAGATGTGTGGGTTTGGGATTGTTTCTTACACAAGAGAAAGGAGTGATTGCTCAAACTTCTAAAGCACTTGAATCCCTGAGCTCTGGCCGGGAGTTCCCCTTAAATTCTATTCTCCCCGTCTTCTCTTGTCCTTTGAAGACAGAGGCTGGGTGTCCACAGGTCCTAATCCCGGGCCTGGCCATCTGCTGCTGGTGTGCCACGTCTCAGGATTCTACCCAAAGCCCCTGTGGGTGAGGTGGATGCAGGATGAGCTGGAGCAGTCGGGCACTCAGCACAGTGACCTCCTGCCCAATACTGACGGGACGTGGTTTCAACAAGCAACCCTGGGTGTGGTGGCTGTGGAGGCGGCTGGCCTGTCTTGTCGGGTGAAGCACAGTAAAGTCAGGGACCATGACATAATCATCCACTGGGGTGAGAAGGAGCTGGGGCTCAGCTGGGAAGTCATGCATGACAGTCCTAGGGCTTTTGTGAGGAGCAGAGGAAATGGGTAGGATGCCTGGCACAAGAAGCATGAAATTGGGAGAATTCACATTAAGAAGCACAGAGAATGACAGCAGTTAAATTTAAAACAAATGGAAGTAGGGGATTAAGAGGCACTAAAGAGAAAAGAAGGGGTGAACTGGTGACTTGATGTAAGAGGGTTGGGGAGGAGTTAAAATGAGGGCTCTAGAAAGTACAAATGAAGACTCCAGGAGCCCCTTTGTGAAATGAGAAGGCTGAGCTGTGGTGGGACCAAGAGCATTTTATGGATTGACATTTGTATTTTGTCACCAACCAGAGGGATACCCCATCCTCCTGATATTGATCTGTTTGATGGTCATAGTTACCCTGGTCATATTGGTTGCAGCTGACTCATGGTTTAAAAAACAACAGTAAGCCTTTTTGTGTTCCTTGTTTCTTCAACCTCTAATTAACTCTTTCTTCTATCTTCTATCTTACTTTTTCTTCCCCCTTTCTCTCTGATTTTCTTTCTTGAGATTAAGATCATCTTCTTTTCCCACAGCTCAAATGAAATTTTATCTCTCTCCATGTTTCCTGCACTTCCTTTCCCATGGGAGCCAACACCCAGGACACCAGGGTTTCAGGACGTCAGCTCTGCTTGGCACAAGAATCGTGGATCATAAACAGATTCTTGAAGAAGTGGAAAACATGATAAACCAACTCTGAAAACATTAGTTTTATCTTATACATAGAATCCTTGTCTGTATCTTAAATATGTTTATGTCTAATAAAGAAAGCATGATTTTATTAAAACAGTTTGTTACAGCAAAGATCAGTTCCTTTTAGCAATATGTGGTGTGTTTTTTTTTTTTTTTTTTTTACATCTTCCAGAGGTATCTTTTCTACTTTGGCTGCATGCCTATTCTTCACTATTGATCCTTCCAAGTATAATTCAGATGCCTTTTTCTCATGGCAGCTTCGCAGGATTACCCAATTGAAAGCTCCTCTGTTCTCCCCAAAATTGAATGAATTTTCATACATACACTGATCTCTTCCTACCCTGAATAGTAGTTATTAAAGTTTTTGCTCTTTTCTTTTCTCTCAGTTGTTGAAAGTACGATTTACATGTTTGTGTGTATTCATGACCAACAGCCTTGTCTGAATTCAGGGCCAGCTTTATAAGCATGTGACCTGTGCAGGCACACGGGATCTCATGCTCTGAAGGGGCTCATGAGAGGTTCAATGCTCCACTGTTGTCATCTTGAAATTCTTAATCATGTTCAAAAAAGAGACATTACATTTTCGTTTTGCACAAATTATGTAAATGGTTCTGCCTGGAGGTACTGTTTCTCAATAAATGCTGACAAATAAATTGGGTGTCAGATCAAGTGATATTGTCTTAGTCCTTTCCCTCTTTGACATCCTTGCATCATTTGATTCTGCTCTTATTAAAACCCTTCCTCTCTCCCTTTGTCTCTCACCAAGGGGACAGGAGTCAGGTGGGTGCCTCAGACTCCACAGTGATTGGGGTGTTAATTCTCCTTCAGTGATATTTAGAGACAACAATAACATATTGACAACAATAACATTTTGACAAGAGCTGTCTCTTGTCAAAGTGAGGACAGGGTTGAACTGACATTCCTAATTCCCCGAGATTGTGTATGTTTACGTGTATCTGTGTGGATGTGCATATTCAGGGGAGAAGTTCATATTCTGATCAAGAAGAGGACATGGGGTTTGAGGACAATGGTAATGTGCAGAGGCAGGGTTATGCAATGAAGGAAAATAGTGATCAGAGGCCAGTTAAGCTATGTGTTTGCTTGTCTTTGTTATTTTTGTTTATTATTATTGTTGTTATCATTATTATTTACAGTTTGTTTTTTCTTTAGTTTTTAATGTGCATTCTTCAATTATCTAGTTAGTTGAGATACATTTGATTGAACCTATTGGAAATCCGAAAGCTGTTCGGGTACAGAGTTCATATAGATGTTCAGTCAACCTCTTCCCTTGGATGGTATAATTGAGCAGATTATGTGGATATTTTAGTGGAACTTTAAAACTCCATGCTGGGCATTTTCAAGTTATCAGACAAGTTTTCATAATCACATGTCCAGGCTGCACTCGTACCCATGGACAGCCATTGAGGCCAGCCTTTCCACTGTTGAGAGTCCAACACCTTCTGTAGAACGTATTCAAACAGCCTATCTAGAGGCAGGCCACCAGACTCCCGAGAAGAAGGTGGAATTTTAAGGGGTTGTTTGGAGTAATAAATGATGAATGTCAGAGTTTCATCAGATGGTGTAAGTCCCCTGGGGTTCACCTTTATGAAAATGAAGAGGTTCAAGCAGGGTCCTTTCAGTTTCTGGCACAAGGACTGTGGTGAAAATATATTTGTGATGTTTCCCATTTGAATAGACTTTGCCTCATGACTCTAGTTTTTTTGGTCTCAATAATTCTTGAACCCTTGATATGGCTACACTGACTTCTCTGTCACTGTGTCCAATCTTTCTCCATTGTGTATTATGCTCTGTGATACTAGATTTCTTTCTGTCCCTCACTTATGTTGAGCTTCTTCTCAGCTCAAGTGTCACCTCCCTAGACAGACCTTTACTGATCATTCAAAGTAAAGCAAAATATGACTTCACCTCAGTCATATTTGATTCCAATATTCTTTGATTATCTTGAATACTTAATCTATTTGAAATCACCTCATTTATTTTTATGTATTTATTGCCTTTGTTATCTACAATATAAGCACTGTAACATCCTGGATTTTATCTATTCTGCTGACATTTATATCCCAGTGCCTAGATGATAGTCTAACATATATTGGGTAATTAAAAATAGTTTTGTTGAATTCACAAATGACATTCAAGTTTGACTTGCCAGAGGAGATATTAGTGACACCAGTCTCTATCTGATAGGTTTTAGATTTGCAGGTACTATAATAATAATAATAGTCATGATAATAATAACAATATTGGGTCATTAGGAAATGTGCGAGTTTGAATCAAAAGTTTAGTTTATTATATCTCAAACAAGAAGCTATACAATTAATCAAAGTATGAGTCTAAACTATCGACACAGTTTTGCCATCTTAATGGTAGCTTGTTTATGTCAGCAGTGAAGAAGCCTAGAGAGGGAGTGGCAATGAGATGGTGAAAGGTGTTTTCCACAGCTTGTTGTGAATTGAATATTTTTCCTGGCAAAAAGTGGTCCAAAGCCTGGAAGAAGTGGTATAGTCAGTTGGCACAAAATCTGGTGAACATGGTGGATACCAGATTTAGAAAGTTTCCAAGTCCAACCTGTAGTTTGAGCAGTGTTGTTTGTGCAACATGTGGTGGAGCATTGTCTTGCAACAGGGTTAGCCTTTCTCTGTTGACCAGTCTCGGCTGCTTAATTGCCAGCATCTCATCATTTCATCCAAGAGGTTGCAGCAGACATCCACTGTGATTGATTGACCAGGTTTCATGAAGCTTTAGTGGATAACACCAGCGCTGTTCCACCAAACAGTCACTGCTAGTTTTTTTTTTGATGAATATTTAATTTTGGATTATGTTTCAACACTTCATCTTTATCTAGTCATTGTGCTGAATACTTGTGATTGTCAAAAAGAATACATTTTTCATCACACGTAACAATATGGTGTAGAAATGCTTTGCCTTTATGTCGCGACAGCAAAGAAAGGCAAGCTTCAAGACAATTTCTCTTGTGATGCTCATTTAATTCATGTGGTACCCAGGTATCCAGCCTCTTTACTGTGCTGATTTGTTTCAAATGGTCCAATATCGTTGGAATAGTAACATCAATCCTTGCTGCTAATTAACGCTTAGGTTGAGATGAATTCACGTCAACTACAGCTTTTAGCTCATCATCATCCAATTTGGTCTCAAGTTGCCCACATGGCTCATTTTCAAGACTAAAATCACCAGGATGGAACTTCTCAAACCATCGATATGATGTATGTTCATTAGCCACATCCAAAGGAGGCTTTGGTGACTTGGTATTCAGCAAGAATGATGAAACAAACAGAAGAAAGTTTGATCCTGAGAAACTAAAACAATAATGGGACCATTTATAGAAGAAAGTGAGAATGAGAAAATGATAAATGAGGAAAGAATATGAATTAGTTTTCATACTTTAAGGGCAAACTCTAAGTCCCAGAAATCCATAGGCACCTTCTGTGGGTCACTAGAGGTAGCAGCCCTGTCCCTTTAAGCACACCTCTTCCCTTGAACCAGAGCAGGTGCTGCATATTTATCTTTCTTCATTTACAGGTGATATACCTGGAGGCCTGAACTCCTGTTTAAGTTCATGTTGCTCCACTTCATCAAGTCTTTTATACACTCAGCTTACCTCATTCATTAGGTAGAAGATACCAGACAGGCATTCTCCAAAGCCATGGTTTATCCAGGGCCTGTTGCTACCACACTCTTCTGAGCCAAAGAAACAGTCAGGAGAATAAACAGACAACCTACAGAATGGGAAAAAATTTTTGCATACTACACATCAGATAAAGGACTGATAACAAGAATCTATTTAGAACTCGGGAAAATCAGTAAGAAAAAATCAAACAACCCTATCAAAAAGTGGGCAAACGACATGAATAGAAATTTTTCAAAAGAAGATATAAGAATGGCTAACAAACATACAAAAAAATTCTCAACATCCCTAATCATCAGGGAAATGCAAATCAAAACCACAATGAGATATCACTTAACTCCAGTGAGAATGGCCTTTATCAAAAAGTCCCAAAACAACACATGTTGGCATGGATGTGGAGACACAGGAACACTCATATGCTGCTGGTGGGACTGCAAACTAGTGCAACCCCTGTGGAAAGCATTATGAAGATACCTTAAACAGATTCAAGTAGACCTACCATTTGATCCAGCAATCCCACTATAGGGCATCTACCCAAAGGAACAAAAGTCATTCTATAAAAAAGACACCTGTACCCGAATGTTTATAGCAGCACAATTCACAATAGCAAAGATGTGGAAATAATCCAAATGCCCATCAATTCATGAGTGGATTAGTAAATTGTGGTATATGTATGCCGTGGAGTACTACTCAGCTATAAGAAATAACGGTGATGTAGAATCCCTTTTGTTCTCGTGGATAGAGTTGGAACACATTCTATTAAGTGAAGTATCCCAAGAATGGAAAAACAAGCACCACATGTACTCACCAGCAAATTGGTTTCCCTGATCATCACCTAAGTGCACATTTGGGAATGACACCAATTGGGTATCGGACTGAGGTGGGAGGTGGGGGGAGGGGATGGGTGTATAACTACATGATGAGTGCATTGCTCACTGTCTGCGGAATGGACACGCTTGAATGTTCTGACTCGGGGAGATGGGCGGGACATGGGCAATATGTATAACCTGAACTTTTGTACCCCCATGATAAGCTGAAATAAATAAAAAAATAAAAAAGCAAAGGGGGACTCCTGGAGTCTTCATTTGTACTTTCTAGAGCCCTCATTTTAACTCCTCCCCAACCCTCTTACATCAAGTCACCAGTTCACCCCTTCTTTTCTCTTTAGTGCCTCTTAATCCCCTACTTCCATTTGTTTTAAATTTAACTGCTGTCATTCTCTGTGCTTCTTAATGTGAATTCTCCCAATTTCATGCTTCTTGTGCCAGGCATCCTACCCATTTCCTCTGCTCCTCACAAAAGCCCTAGGACTGTCATGCATGACTTCCCAGCTGAGCCCCAGCTCCTTCTCACCCCAGTGGATGATTATGTCATGGTCCCTGACTTTACTGTGCTTCACCCGACAAGACAGGCCAGCCGCCTCCACAGCCACCACACCCAGGGTTGCTTGTTGAAACCACGTCCCGTCAGTATTGGGCAGGAGGTCACTGTGCTGAGTGCCCGACTGCTCCAGCTCATCCTGCATCCACCTCACCCACAGGGGCTTTGGGTAGAATCCTGAGACGTGGCACACCAGCAGCAGATGGCCAGGCCTGGGATTAGGACCTGTGGACACCCAGCCTCTGTCTTCAAAGGACAAGAGAAGACGGGGAGAATAGAATTTAAGGGGAACTCCCGGCCAGAGCTCAGGGATTCAAGTGCTTTAGAAGTTTGAGCAATCACTCCTTTCTCTTGTGTAAGAAACAATCCCAAACCCACACATCTAACCCTATAGCTCTCATGTCTGGGGAATGGACATGCTTGAATGTTCTGACTTGGGGGGATGGGGGTGGGGTGAGGGGATGGGTATATACCTACATGATGAGTGCGATGTGCACTGTCTGGGGGATGGACACACTTGAAGCTCTGACTCGGGGGGATGGGGGGGCATGGGCAATATATTTAACCTAAACCTTTGTACCCCCATAATAAGCTGAAATAAAAAATGATAATGAGAACGGGCAAATTCAAATACAAAAGTTAAAGCACTAGGGCTAGGACTAGGACAGGAGTGAGAGTTGGGCTCACCTTGTCTTTCCAGGTCTGACTTTCCCGCTACAAGGAGGCCTGCCAGAAATCGAGGGCAGGTGTGACCAAGAATGCTCTGCACTATTTCTTTAATAACTTGGTAGTGATTGAGCACCTTGCAGACATTCTGGGCCTGAGTCCCTGCTGCTGCAGATGGCACCCAGGAACTTCCTTGGAAACTGAGGAAATCTGATCCTTGATATGTCCCATTTATGAAGATTTCTCAGGGCTACTCAGCATGCATTTTATAGCTGGCTGACATGTGGACCTTGAAAGGGTCTGAGGATAGAGAGGAAAGAGAGAATCAATATGGAAAGAATGACAGGAAAGAAAAATAAACAATTTAGAGAGTAATGAGATTCAAGGGAAGGAAAATTTGCTAGGAAATCATAGGGAAGACTAGAGTTTAGGTGGAAAAGGAGAAAGAAATTTGTGGAAAACAAATTTGAAGATAATAAAGGTACTTTGAAATAATTATTGGGGACGGGATAGATGGGAAGTCTAGTCAAGAAGAACTCATATGAGAGTGGTAGGTACAGGACAGGCCACATGAACACTCAGGCTAAAGAGAAAAGAGGCCAGAAAACTGGGTGGGAAAGAGTAAGTCTTAGGCCAGCAATGACGGGCAGAAAATCAAGAAGAAAAAACCATTCCAAGGAGCCAGAACCTGAGGGTACATTCAGGGGCATGTGGATGTATGTACATGCAGGCCCTGCCCTGTATATTGGGAGGGGAGTGATGGGTGCAGCAGAGGAGGGAGTGGGAGACAAAGGGAGACAGGAAACGAGGTCAGGAAGGTTGGATGATGCTCAGAGCTTGTACACTATATTCCCCTTTGGAAGGTGGTTGGAGCCCCGGGCAAATTATTAGCTCAGAACAATGAACTCACATTCAAACTGAAATTGACTGGCAAAGGCCTTAAATTCCCTGGCAAAACCATGCAAGTACAACTGGAGCAGCACCGGTAAGTTCTTCACCTCCTCGTTGCTAAGATCTCCCTGGGCCCACAGCCACAGAGAGAGGATGGTGCCCACAACATCATCCCAGGAGTGAGTCTGCAGCTCGCCCAGCCAGCCTGGGCCCTGGGTGTGCACCCAGCTGTGGTTGGCAAATGAGGAGATCTGGAGCATGTGGAAGGAGAGGGGCTCTACTGCTGCTGGATGATGGGATCCTAGAGTTTGGGGAGCTGAGAGAGAGGGGAATGGCAAGTAGAGTGAGTGCAAACAGATGGGAGATGAGATGCCACAGGAAGAAGAGAAGCCCAGAGAGGAGAGGAAGGATGGAGATAGTTACTCATATCCCACTACCGCTTCTCCCCTGGGCCGAATTCCTATCCCCAATATCAGAGACAGAAATTGGGACTGTAGACAAGAATTCTGGGCCTGGAAGTAGCCTAGAAGGCAGACTCCAGGGGCATCCTACAGCAACACTGCTCCCTTTCCCAGGTCCTCCCCAGAGCTTCCTCTCCACCCTCCTGTGCCCTACCCTAGGTATCCTCCCACCTGAGCTCTTCTTACCCGCTGTGCTCTCCCCAGGGCAGCAGAGCTCCCTGAAGAGGAGCAGGAGCAGGAGCAGGGGGAGCATTGGAGCTCTGTCGGGGAACGGTGGCTCTGCAGGACACCTGCCCTCAGAACTCAGACAACAGCACCCCTCCCCACACCCTCTAGCACTGTCATCCCACTTCCCTTCCCACACACAGACAAACCTCTCCCTCTGCCCACGTCCCTACAAGAGAAGCCCCACTGCCTCCCTTTGCCACAGCCTCCCACGGGGTCTCTCACTTCCCCTCCATCTCTCCCACTGTCTGGCTTCCAGGTTTTCTCCCTGCTCTTGTCTACATCTGCCCAACCTCCTCTATTGCACTAACTGCTGAAAAAGGAGTCCTGGCTTAGAAGAAAGTCTGTAGTCTGGCTAAAATATGTAGTAGCTTTTCGCCTTGCAGAACTGAAACCCACAATTGGGTTGTAAATGTTCTCATTTGTGAGAAGTGATGGAAGTGACTCGGTGGTACCCAGTGACCCATCCAGCAGTCTCCTTGCTCCTGCCTCTCTGTGGCCTTACCTTCCACCTGTCTGCCATGTGGTCTCCTTTCTCCTTCTTGTTTATCTTCCCTGCTTTACTCTACTGACCCAACATTTATGCCTCTGTGTCTACTTTTGCTTTCCTCACATGCCCTGCCTGTTTCCCTGTGCCCTCAGTCTCTCCTCTGTTTCATCACTCTTATCTTCTCAAATCATTATCAGAAGACACGAAGCATCCCGAGTGCAACTAAAGACATGCCCTTTTTCTCAGTTTCCTCTGCCAGACCACCTGTCACTGTAGAAATGGTCCACGAGTGGACTTGCCATGGAGGTGGAAAGCGGGAGCGCAGGTGGATTCACCCATGTTGTGTGGGTTGGTCTGGAGGGAGCACACAGGAGCCTGGGATCCCCACCCAAATGACACGAGCATGTCTAGAAGCCTGTGGACTAGCTTCACCTTGGCAAGGAAGAGAGCAAGGGCAGGCATGAAGGCTCCCCTGTACAGTTCATGGCCTGGGAGCACAGGTATCGAGTCTTTATTTTTGTTCCTTTTTTACTGATATTTGTCACAATAGCCTGAAAGTGGTTGAAATACGATTCCTTTGTTTGACTTTCATGCATTTACTCAAATGACATGTACTCAGAGGCCACCTAGTTTCAAAAAATTACCAGACACTAAGAAAACATAACACAAAATCCAACCTCAGCCCTCTACTTTTCTCTCAGAAAAGGCTTACGGAACAGTGGTCAGAGTTATTTAAAAAGGTCCAAACCCAGGATCATCTTTGTCTTGTTTCTAAATTCAAGGGTTAAAGAAAAATCTTATAAAGTTTCACACAAAAAATACTGGCTATTTACAAAGAAGAGAATGGCACTGGCTTCGGATGCCTCATGTGTGATGCAGTGGAAAAATATTGCAGAATTCTGAGGTAAGGTCAGTGATCCTAAATTCTTTACTCAGGTAAATTATTATTCTCCTACAAGGGAAAAATTAATGCATATCTCAGTACTCAATACTCAATACTGAACTCAAAAAAATATTCCATATAACAAGAAACCAAAAATTAATTTGAATGAAGAACTGAAGAAGTGATGCAAAAAAGACTGTTATAAAATTATTTTCAAGAGTAGAGTTATTTCTAAATAATTGTTTACCATGTACTTCTTAAATTTAACACAAATGTTCAGTATTTAACAAAAAAAGTTACTAATTAGGGAATTAAATTTCACATTATTTTACCAAAATGTGGGGGGCGGAGGATGAAAGAAAAGGTGAAAAACAAGCTTTATTTTAAATCATGTCTTATTAGTTATGAAGTAGAATAAAAAATGCAAGCAATCAGAGAAATTGGTTATGTTATGATGTTTGTAGACTAGGTTTAATCCAAGAGACAGAAAGCACAAACATTTTGCTCATATCTCCCAAACACTTAAAATGTCAAAAACACTGTTATTTTTTAAAAAATGACAAAATGCATTATATTATGCTGGAAATCAATAAAGGAGTCCAACTGCTGATAAGAAATGTTACAGAAGAACTTCAGAAATGAAAAGCACATACATGGTTTCAAATCCACAGCCCAAAAGGCATGCAGAAAAAAAATATATATATAAGGGGATGTCTATAAAAAATACACATATAAATTAAAACATACAAAATTTAATGGCAATTAATTAGATAATTAATTATTACCACTAGTTTCACTGAGTTTCGGGCTGCAAGAGAATTTGGTTCCATTATAGTAACCCAATAACTGCTCTCTTAGCACAATGGTTTCCTTGTTGGGGAGACACCTCAGCTTGGAAACACATACTATCAGGGCATAGTGTGAATTATTGGTTCTTGGGGCACTCAAGGTTCAAGAAGGACCAGACACACACCAAAGTAAGGCAAACACAAAAATGAGGTTTAGTGAGGAGAGAAAGGTAGGATTATAGAGCAAGAGCAAGATATAGGTGTACAGAGCAAGATACAAACCCCACAGATGATGACCCGACCCACAGTCGTAGCAAAAGAGAGGGAGCTTGGTCTTGCTCTGGGTCTTGTTTTATTGTGCCTGGGTAGTGACCTCCCCATGGCTCAGACATCACCATGGGACCACTTTCATCAGACAGTTGGGAGTTAAATGAGCACAGTCTTACTGTGCATGCAGATCTCCCATCAGCCTCTCTGAGAGCCCATTTGGAGAGGTGAACTGCAAAGGCACCCACTTTCATCCCTAGAATTCCCAGAATTCCTCACTATCTACATACCAAAACTGTACTTGCAGGAGAAGGAGAGCAGGGACTCAGGCAACTAGACCTCCTGCAGCACCTCCTTTGTTCTTGCTTGAATGGAAGAGTCAATTGTATCACATGCCCACAGAGGCTGGGGAGGTTATTTTGAGTGGTAGTCTCCTAGTTCCACGAAGTTGAGCTCAATTTTACTATTTATTTTAAATTTTATCAGAAAAAGCATAAGATTCTATGTATTTTACTAAAGATTAATGAAAAGGATAAATGTCTTGCTATATAGTAAAACATATTAGAGAGTTGGTATTAAAACAGATGAAAGATGTACAGAGATTTATAATATAGAAGTGAGTACTGGAGCTATGGGACCAAATAAAAGAGCCAAGACAAGAGAAGTAGGAAAGCCCTGTTTATGGGATGTAATGTATGTCATGCTAAAGAATTGCCTTTTGTTTCTCAACCAAGTGAAGCGTCTTAAACATGAGAATGATGTGGCTAAGTTGATATTTAGGAAAATTTTCTAAATCCCAGTGAGATCCACTAGAGAATGTAGCAGAGGGGGATAAGACCAAGAGAGCAGATGACTTTAGTGCAGTAGTGAGAATGGAGAGGAATGGAAATAACAAATATATTACGAATGTAATTGGGATTAATCTAAGAATTGTGACTGGGAGGAGATAAGGTGGTGCCATCCACGAAGGCAGAGAACACAGGTTTGGGAAAGACAGGACTGAGATGTACAGTTCAGTTTGGGTCATGTTGAGACTGAGACTCCAGCTGGAGGTAGTTGGGTGGTTCCTGGCACGTCAGTTTTTGCATGGACTACACAGACCCCTCAAAGCACAGGGTGCCACAGAAAGAACTGTGGGCTTCTACAAATGTGCCCATCCCCTGCAAATTATATTTTTAAGTTAAATATAATAATATTACCATCTGCGTCTTAGAAAATGTTCATGTATCTTAAAGTATGTTCATTTAGTCATTCTTTCAGTCATTAAATATTTATTGAGCACTTACTACATGCCAGACATTTTATTAGGAACTGAAACTATAATAGCAGATTAAATTAAGAGTGGGGAGAATGGTATATACTTCTTGTCCTGATAGAGTTTAGCCTGAGTAAAAAGAATCATACAAATGAATACACAAACACAATTGCCATAAGTGCTGAATTTAGAAGTATACAGCGCTATGATAACAAATGACAGGAAAAACAGACCACGTCAGAGACGTCAAAAGAGTCCCAGCAAGTGAAGACAGCCCTGAGATCTGAGGGAAGAATAGGAGTAAACCTGCAAAAGAGAACACAGTACACGCAAACACCCAGTAAATAGAGGGAGTGTATCACATCTGAGGAACTGAAAAAAGGCCACAGTTCACATGAATTTCATAATACAAAACTTTTCAAATATTACTAAAATCTGCTTCTCTGTTTTAAGTATATCTTTTCTTGAAAAATATGGGCAAAAGATAATTTGAAAATGATCATGATTTGAATTCTGTAATATAATCTAGAGAAAGTTGTCTCATGTCCACATTTAAGTAACATGTTCAGGAGATCTGTCATCTGATAAAGACACCTGCAAATTTCAGACAAACTCAGTAACGGATGTGTCAGAGCTCATTCTCCTACCAAGCTATTGAGTTATCAGGTCCCTATGTGCTGGTAAGCCAACACTTACAGAATGACATCCTCTTTGGTAAACTCTGGGTAACACATGATCTCCCTCCCTGCCACCCCACCATGTTAGGCAGATGGAAGCTAATACTTGAGTGCTTCACTTACAGTACACCTCCATCCAGAAGGCCTCCAAAGCCATGTGAAACATCCAGATGGACCTGTGCTGAAGTTATTTTTTATCTGTACATGACACTAAATTCTTAGATAAGTGGGAATGTTCAGAATGCCTGCTAAGACCATGCAGACAAATAAGTGCTGCAGCAAGTCTGACCCCTTAATTTCTCTAGTGCAGACAATTTCTAGAATGGTGGAATAAGAAGTCTTGGCGAATCCTCTCTGCCCAAGCAACGCTAATCCTGGACAGAATGTTCAAAAACAATTATTTCGAGACTCTGGTAATAGATCAAAGGCATACAACAAATGGAGAAGTGTTTATTCTACAACACTGCTGAACTTAGGGTAAGCACACCTGTAAGCACAACTCCTCCACATGCCAAGTACCTTCACTGCATTGTACCAGGGCAGGGAAGCCCATGGAAACCAGAAGCTTCCCTGCTGGAGTGGCTAAGTTAATTTAGAGAGCAGTAAGGGAAGAAACAAACCCAGGAGCATCATCAGAAAGAGTAGCAAACTCTGGCAAACAAATGGGAAAGGTTAAGTTCCCAGCTACCCTGAGGGGATAACACTCAATGGGCAAGCTACATACCTGCAGATCAGCCAGAGAATCTAGAGAGAGATCCTGGGAACAAAATGTCCATGGTCTTGAGACTTGAGAAGCTCCCGTGCATTCCTGGCCATCTGGAACGATCTGCGCATGTGCGAGGCTGCACACACGCTCAAGAGAGACCAGAATTCACCATGCCTGGCTCTCTGCAACTCCCTGGATGAAGGCTTGCGCAAGTCCTGCGAGGAGACAAAAAAAAAAAAGTGGCGCAGAAAGCAAAAGTCAGGGAAGACTTGCAAATCTCCTGAACTTGGAATGGATTTGCCAAGCCAAGCATAGATCCATTTACCAAGGCTAGAATAACTTACTGACTCAAAGTGTTTGAGCACAACCTCAGACCAATCACAGGGTGACCACTAAGCTATGTTGACATAGGGGTGACCTCTAAGAAACCAGGCTTTTTAGAAAAACAAGAATTTTTTAAATGATCTGAGACATCAGCAGCTGCACAATGTGGGGGACTCACAGACAGTACAGAATCAGTGCAGGCGAGTCACTAAACATACAAACAAACCTCAACAGCAATAGCGATGAAGGAATCAGAATCGATATATCATATGATCTATGACATCCATTTTTCAATAACAAAAAAGAGGCCTGGAAACAAAGAGGAACTCTGACTGTACACAGACAGAAAAAAAGAAGTGAATACAATCTGCCTTTGACATTGCTCAGGTTTTGGACCTAGCAGAAAGACTTCAAAGCTCTCATTACATACATTCAAAGACCAAATCTCATATGTAAGAATTAAAGGAAACAACAATAAACCATTAAATAGAGCATATTATTAAAGACACAGGTTATTTTTATTAAAAATGAAACTAAAAAGAAATTCTAAAGTCAAAAGTTATGATTAATTTTTAGCAGGATGCAAGATAAACATGCCAAAATCAAATATATTTCTAAATACTAACCATAAATCATCCAAAATGAAATTAGGAAAGTGATTTCATTCACAAAAGGCTCAAAAAGCATAAAATATCTAAGAACTAATTTAATAAAAGAAATGTAAGTTATGTGTACTGAAAACTACAAAATATGGCTAAGAGAAGTTAAAGATCTAAACAAATGAAGGATCATTTCATACATTCATAATAGTATGAAAATTAATAACAATAAATTAAAAGAATAAAATTAACAAAAAGGTAAAATATGTATTCATTTTATATCTATATATGTTATAAACAACTCACTTTGGTTTTTTTGCCAATTAAGTGATTTTTATATTTTTTACTTTTTTTGCTGAATATTATTTTGAGTAAGTAGAGTTTAATGGGAAATTATATACTATAGTATTACTACATTTATTTGTCAGGTTGTCTTTTTAATCTACCTAAGTTACTTAATTATTTTCATTTTAAGTTAATTTTCTACTGCTTAATTTATTCTGTGAACAAAATTATGGCATCTGGAAATAATATTTTCATCTTTCATTATTTTTATCCTTTATTGTTATTTACCTATAGTCAATGACAGACAACTTTGTCCAGTTTCTACTTTTAATATTTAATCTTACAATTTTTTTGTAATTAAGTGTATTTTTTATACTTTGGTTATAGCTACTCTAAACCATAAAAGGAAATTGAGTTTTACTCCATACTGGTAAAATGTTTCCTTTTTTAAAATCAATATATGTTTAATTTTATTGAGTGCCTTATCAGCCCTCAATAAAACTAAATACGATCTGCAAATCCGCTTAAAATAGACAAGTACATTAATGAATATTATAATGCTCGATTATTCTTACACTCCTGGTAAAAACACTATGTGATAGATATAAATTTTATTTACTTA
The DNA here is from genome assembly GCF_041146395.1 of Eulemur rufifrons. Classification (NCBI taxonomy): domain Eukaryota; kingdom Metazoa; phylum Chordata; class Mammalia; order Primates; family Lemuridae; genus Eulemur; species Eulemur rufifrons. The sequence goes on from NC_090990.1 coordinate 98,082,250, forward strand.
AAATCATAAGTGAAATTGGATAATAGCTATTGGATGTTTGGTTTATTTGTGTGCTTTGTTTTTGTTGTGTGATTTGTTTGTCATCAAGTATTCTTGTCAAGTTGCTGAGGTTTTGTGTTGTGATAATGTTAGCTTCATAAAGTGACTTCAACTGTTTTCTGTCTTTTTCAATACCTGAAACTGTCCATCACAGATGAGCCTAGTTTCTTTGGATCAGTTAAAACTTTGACTTCAGGCTCAATTTTTATGTCAACTGGTAAATTTAGAGTTTCTTCTTCTTTTATTTTCGTTTTATTTTCATCATTTATAATTTTCAATAAAATTTTCCGTCTCATTTTGACTTCAAATTACCTGACATAAAGTTGTACATAGTCTTCTCTTACTAAGTTTTACTCTTTACTGCATCTGTTAGTACTCATCTTTTACAGAAGGGGAGAGAATATTCACATTACACATCCGAAAAAAGGCTAACTAGAATCTATATGGAACTCAGGAAAATCAGCAAGAAAAAATCAAACAACCGTATCAAAAAGTGGGCAAAGGACAAGAACAGAACTTTTTCAAAAGAAGACAGAATAATGGCCAACAAACATATTAAAAAATGCTCAACATCTCTAGTCATCAGGGAAATGCAAATCAAAACCACAGTGAGATACCACTTATCCCCAGCCTTTATCAAAAAGTCTCAAAACAATAAATGTTGGCGTGGGTGCTGAGAGACTGGAACACTCATACACTGCTGGTGGGACTGCAAACTACTGCAACCTCTGTGGAAAGCAATATGGACATACCCCAAAGAGATACAAGTAGAACTACCATTTGATCCAGAAATCCCATTACTGGGTATCTACCAAAAAGAACAAAAAGACATTCTATAAAAAAGACATGTGCACCCGAATGTTTATAGCAGCACAATTCACAATTGCAAAGATGTGGAAACAACCCAAGTGCCCATCAATATATGAGTGGATTAATAAAATGTGGCATATGTATACTATGGAGTACTATACAGCAACAAGAAACAATGGTGATACAGCACCTCTTGTATTATCCTGGATAGAGTTGGAACCCATTCTACTAAGTGAAGTATCCTGGGAATGGAAAAATAAACACCACATGTACTCACTATCAAATTGGTTTTAACTGATCATCACCTAAGTGCACATATAGGAATAGCATTCATCGGGTGTCAGGCAGATGGGAGTGGGGAGGAGGGGATGGGTGTATACATACATACTGAGTGCCATACGCACCGTCTGGGGGATGGAAATGCTTGAAGCTCTGACTGGGCGGGGCAAGGGCAATATACGTAACCTAAATATTTGTACCCCCATAATATGCTGAAATAAAAAAAAAATCAAAACACCAAAGGTCAAGAGCTATTAAAGAGAAGGTGACATACCGGAAGCAAATGCCATTGGCACTCAAAAATTGCTATGGTATAAGATAAATCTGCCTGGATTATAAATAGAAGTATTTATAATATTTGATTCTAGAATTTGGGTCTATAGTTCTGTAGTACACATGGCATTTAAAATGCTTTCCCTTCATGTAAGTGAATATCAACACACACATACCCACAGAAACAGACACACACACACTCACACACAACCAGATTAGAATGTAGGGCAAGGGACATCAGGCAAGGAGGGTGAGATAAGAAAGAGGAGACATTGAGAACATTAGGAAGGGGCAATGACAGGGGCCAGAGAAGTCAGGGGAACAGGGAGGGAGGAAGGTTTACTTGGGTGGATAAACCAAAACACTCCTTCTATGTTAAAGCAGACTAGAAGATAAAAGATTGTATAATATCATCCTCCTATATTACAGATGTAGGACTAGAGGCTGAAGAAGGTGAAATGACCTTTCAGAATCACATGGGGGATTTTCCAAGGTGGTCTGAAGGAAGCAGAGGACACAGACAGCAGGTGGAAGTCAGGGAGGTAAGAGAAAGTCTAGAAGTCAGGGCTGGGGAGGGCACAGGAGGAGGGGTATAAGACTCAGGGTTACCAGAGGCACAGTTTTTTTCAGAAATGCACTTTGGATGAGGAAGAGATTTGTCAGTTGGAAGAGAGGAAGTCACTACCAGGTACTGAGAAAAACGCTTCCTGAAATCAGAGATCAAACACCGGCTCTGCAAGTCAAAAGCTCCATCTCCCAGTGAAATGCTGCTTCTGCCATTTCAATTGTTAGCAGTTCTCTTCCCAGGTGGTGACAGTGAGGATGGTAAGAGTCACTCTGGCAGCTCCCAGAACTGCTGCAGGGGTCTTGGGTAAAAGCACTTACCCAGCTGCGCTTGGACATAAAGGGTCTGAGCCCTGCTATCTCCAGCCCTCTTCTGCCTTTCTGGGTGTTGGGGCTGGAGCCTGAGTCCCTGGAGAAGTCAAATGTGTCAGGCTTTATGTGTTCTTTGGATTATAGGTTCTTGTTCTCCGGGTCTTTTCCATTTCCATTCTCTATCACTCCCTCCTGCTTCTCCCTTACTCTTCACAGTCTTGTTCTTCTACTCTTCACAGCCTTCCGGGGATCAACCTCTTTCCATATCATCCAGATCTCGTCCTTTGCCAATAGTACCTGGGCACACAATCAAGGTTCAGGCTGGTTGGATGATTTGCAGATTCATGAGTGGAACAGTGACTCAGGCACTTTCATATTCCTGAAGCCCTGGTCTAAGGGCAACTTCAGTGATGAGGAGATTGCTGAGCTGGAGAAGATATTCCGAGACCACATCTATGGATATACTCACCATATACAGAGGCGTGCCAGAGAACTCAAGGTGAAATGTGAATCCAATTGCCTAAACTGGGAAGATTCCCAGGGACTTTCTTTTTGCAAGCTGCTAATCCCTCTGATCCTCCTCCCCTCCTTTCTGCTTTACCCAACTGCATGCATACACTCTTCTAGAGCAATCTCTCACTGACTCCACATCTCCACATCCTATTCTGGATTCCAGCTGCTTCTGACTCTTCTCTGACAGATTAGGGCTCCCCATTAGTAAACAACTGCTCCTTTGTCTTATGCAGACCTTGCTCCTCAAGGGCTCTTACTTCTACCCTGTGCCTTAGTGACCTGCAGAGTGGCTTCCTCCTCTGATCTGTCTCTTCAGTCATCTCCTCCCTGCATCTCCTCTTGCTCTGGTCCTCTGGCTCATGGTGGAATGCTGCTCTCTGGGCTGCATCACGCTCTGCCTCCCCGTCCCCAACTATTACCATACCAGCCATTCATGACATGCACAGCTTTCCCAATGCCCTTGTTTCTGAAAGTCTCTATGTACTGTAATTGGGGTTTGGTTCATCATTTCACATCCAAGAACTTTATACCCACCTAAATATAAAATACTAGGTCCTTTTCCCATGGCTTTCTTTCTTATTTATGTTTAATAATTTGTTCTCTGATTTCCTTCTACCTAGTTCCCATTGAGGCCCAAGTCATAACAGGCTGTGAGCTACGTTCTGAGGGCTCCACAGTAAGCTTCCTCAGGGAAGCTATAGGAGGATTGGATTTCCTGAGCTTGGAGAAAGACACATGTGTTCCTGCCCCAGAGGGAGGTAGCAGAGCACAGGATGCCTGCAAACTAATAAAGATGCACCCCACTTTCTTCTATCATATGATGAAGCTCCTCTTTGACACCTGCCCCCGATATCTCCTGGGTGTCCTGGATGCAGGGAAGGCAGAGCTGCAAAGGCAAGGTTAGTCCTGCTATCTATTTCACTTACCACCACTCCTCTAAGCTCAAAGTAGGAAGGTACCTAAGAAGGATAGGGGCTTAATCAACCAGTTTATTGGATCCCAAAGCAGTGGAAGAGGTCACTATCCAAGCTTGTGGGCTTCTGAGTCCCGGTGATCTGAATTTGAGTCATGATATGACACTCTCACTGCCCCTTCCTGCCCCAGTGAAGCCCGAGGCCTGGCTGTCCAGTGGCCCCAGTCCTGGGCCTGGCCGTCTGCTGCTGGTGTGCCACGTCTCAGGATTCTACCCAAAGCCCGTGTGGGTGAGGTGGATGCGGGGTGAGCAGGAGCAGCCGGGCACTCAGCACAGTGACCTCCTGCCCAACGCTGACTGGACATGGTATCTCCGAGCGACCTTGGATGTGGCAGCTGGGGAGGCGGCTGGCCTGTCTTGTCAGGTGAAGCACAGCAGTCTAGAGGGCCAGGACATCATCCTCCACTGGGGTGAGAAAGAGCTGGGGCCCAGGCTGGACATGGGAGGAGGTGATCCTCAGGCAGAGAGGCAGGCACTGGGGAAGGATTGGGCTTGACAGATGAACAAGGGAGAGAGGTACATGGATTCATTTGTGGGACCCCAATCCCAACAGGAATAAAAATAGAGAAGCCAAGTTAAAGAAGAGATAAGAAAAAACGACTCACAAATTATGTGAGTTGGAGCTAGAGGGATCAAAAGATAGATGGATGGTGTCAGGAATGTGAGAGAGGGACTTGGAGATGACCATACATTGGGAGCAGCTGAATGGAGGTGCTGACACTCAGGTGGGCAAAGGATAGCCAGGGGATTCAGTGGGTGGGATTTGAAGTGACATCCTTTTGTCCTCTTCCAATTGCCAGGACACCCCATCTCCATTGGCTTGATCTTTTTGGCTATAATAGTGCCCTTCTTGATCCTTTTGCTGTGCCTTGCATTATGGTATAAGAGGCGCCGGTGAGTTGTTTTTGTTTTGTTTGTTTTAATCTTTCGTTTCTGTCCACCCTCCCACCCTTCTCAGTCACTTTATCTATTTCATTGCCTTAGCCTGATTCTTTCCACCAAACCCCTCTCCCAACTTCTATCTCCTTTATGTGGAGATACATTTTTTAATCCTGTTAAAACACACATAACAAAATTTACCATCTTTACCATCTTAAGTGTACACTTCAGTGGTGCTAAGTGCATTCACATTGTTATGCCAGCAATCTCCAGAACCCTTTCATCCCTCAGCACGGGAACTTTTTTCCTATGAAACAGTAATTGCCCATTAGCCCCTCCCCAGTCCCCCAGCCCTGGATAAGATCATTCTACTTTCTGTAGCTGTGAATTTGACAACTCTGTGTACCTCATATAAGTGGAATCACACTGTAATTGTCTTTTTGTGACTAGCTGATTTCACTTAGCATGAGGCCCTCAAGGTTCATCCATGCTGTAGCATGTGACAAGATTTCCTTCCTTTTAAGTCCTGAATAATATTCCACTGTAGGTAAGAGACACATTTAGTTCACCCATTCATCCGTCTATGGACATTTGGCCTGCTCCCACCTCTAGCTATTTTGAATAATGTTGCTACTAACATGGAATTACAACTACCTCTTAAATACAGCTCTTTGTCTTTGTCGTTTTAACAGGTCGTTTCAGGATAACTCTTGAGCCCCTGTCCTATCTCCTCTTCCATTTGGAATAAGCACCAAGAAGCCTAGAATCCCAAGATGTAAACCCAGGTGTCACTCTCATCATATTTCATCAAATTATCATCATATTTTATCAAAATGGAGTGTTCATAGATTTTAAGACAAATTATGATTTAAACACCTTCACAAAAATTATTTAAAACTGTCAATTTATTACAATAGTGTACCAATAGTATGATCTATGTCTTATATATTACAATGTAGGAAAGAATGTCTCAGAATACATGAAATATGGTAGATACACTTAATGGTGCCTTCTCTTTGGCTTTCTGTTTTAATAATTTTCTTTTACTGCTTCTACTTAAATATCATTTGTCAAAGTTGCTAAATATGATTATTCTGGGATAATTGCATCACATAGATGCAAGGCATTTTTTATGTAATTTCTCTGTCTCTTCCTAGATGACTTTCCATCCCTCAAAGCCCAGCTGAGAAGCTTCTTCCTCTAGGAGGCCTTTCCCAGTGCTATTAATATAATGGAAGTAACCCTCCCTTGTCTGGTATCACCAAGAGAACCACTAATTCTGCACCCACAGCATTGCAGTTTTTTTGTTTTTCTTCCTTTTGTACTTGGAAGTTCTTCAAGGCAGTGATCCTGGTTTGTGGATCCCTGCCAAGAGTTCTTACCTGCAAATGCATTTTCTCCATAAAAATTATCTGAGTTGTTGACTGTCAAGTTAATGGTCTTCTTTAAGAGTTATCTGCTTCCTTCTTTTTTCTCTGTTTAGTTGCTATTCTAGATCTTCCTCTTCTTACTAAAATACTTTCCACTTAGCCAAAAAATATTATGCTTTTCTGGTTTCTCCTCTGAACTAATCTGAAGAAAACCACCTTTGTCCTTACTACAACTACAGTGTAACTTCAAAAAACCATTGGAATGGGCTCCTGCTTCTAATTTTTCCAGGAAGAATGATGGACAGGCAGGATGGGTGATGAGTAATAGTTCAAGGAGATTGTGACATATTCAAGGAAAAGAATAAAGGAGGGCTCTTCCTGCCGTTAGGGTCCTTGTTTGATATCTGTGCTATATCATTCAGTTATATATTTGATTTACAGTTACATTTATGCATTTTCTTGTTTATTCCACAGTTTTCTAAAACATCCTAGTTCATTTTGATTAAAATATTAGGAGGAAGGGGAATTTGAGGATATATTTTTATAGGACTTAGGAAGAGAGATCAGGGGAAACAGTAATTTTGGGGAAGACAGGGGTACTAGAAGCAACTCTGCAATCTGTAAATTTTAGGACAATATGGTCTATAGTGTGTGAGAAGTATAGGAAATGGTTGAAATCACAGCTTTTCTCCCCTTCTATTGGTACAACTGTATTCATTCAAGTGGACCTCATCTTATAGAGTAGCCATGCTATTGCTGTAGGCTTGTGAACCATGCAACGTGAAACATAGGAACTAGCTGCAGCAATAGCACCTGGAAACTTGCTAGAAAAACTAGTTGCTACCTCCCAACCTACTGAAGCAGAAAATATGGGAATGGGAACCAGTGATCTGTTTTAACAAGGCTTCCAATAAATTCTTATTTATATTCAAGTTTGAGAACCCTTGCTCTAATGGTTTCTCAACCTCTGCACTATTGAAATTTTGGACCAGATAATTCTTGTTGAGGAAGGCTGTTCTGTGCACTGTACAATGTTTAGCAGCATCCCTGGCCTCCACCCACTAGATGCCAATAGGAATTTCTCAGTTGTGACATCAAATATATCCTCAGAAATTGCTAAATGTTCCCTAGAGGAATAAGTTGACCCCAGATGAAAACCAAGACCTAAGGTAATGATCATAATTTCATGCCTTCGTTTAGCCAGAATAATTGCCTGATAGCCTATATCTGATGTAATTTGGCCTGACCCAACTGAAGTTTAGGATCTATGTTTGCTGGTTCAGGAAAGAGGAGTTCTCACTTTAGCTGGTATGATGTGTTCAATGCCCAAAATTGTTACAGAATTTTGCTCCACAGGAAAATCTGGCCCAGGAATGAGGCACACAAATCAAGAAAACAGATAAAAGAGCAAATGAGAAGGGAACAGGCCAAAAGCCTGAATCAACTATACTTGAGACTTGAACTACCTCTGAATATTTTAATCAGGTGAACCTAATAAGTTTCATTTTTCCTTTTAAACCAATTGAGTTTGAATTTTTTGTTGCTTGAAAATTCTGTTATTACTGTGATCACTGATGTCTTGCACCAGCCTTACTCTGTTTTCTTTATTCCTCTTTGTCTTTCTCTTCCCAAATTATCACCCCTCAACAGTGGTTTCTTGAGCTTATGATTTTCCTATACATATCTTTACCATGAGAAACTTTAATTTACCCATGACTTTATGACTTCTACATGAATGACTTTCAGAAATAGATCTTCAAACACAAAATACAAGGGCTTCCAAACTATTTTTGTGTGAGAGTGCACAGGCATGTATGTTTGTGTGATTTTTGCCAATATATAAAAATACACTAGTTTGCCCTTTTCTATGGTAGGTATATTCCAAGACCCCCAGTGGGTGCCTCAAACCAAAAACAGTACCAAATCCACTTACTATCAATTGAAACACACTTCTGTGCATGTCTTCCACCCAAAAATTTAATGCCTTTTCCATCTTAACTAAACAGGGATCATCAGCTGTGACCATAACTTTTGCAGTTCAAGGTGTAACTGCAAAACAAGTATGAATTTCCTTCTTCACAATTTTATGGATAGAAGATTCATTCTTACTGAAGATCTTATAAACCTCAGCATACATTTTTTTTTCCTTATTAAGTAAAGAACTTTCACCTTTTCATGTAAAGAAAGCACTTTGCAGCTTTACTTGGGCATATTCAAGAGTTTGACTACAAATGGGTATGAGGGGTTATGGAACTCCGTATTTTGATTGTGAACTTTTAATGTGGGCTTATATATTTGTCAAAATAAATGAAACTGTACAATTAAAATAGAGGCATTTACTGAAAATTATTCATCAATAAAGTTGAGCTAAAATTTTTTAAATTAAATAAAAATGAAAACAGTTAAAAGAAAAATAACATGGACAGATTGAGGAAGCAAACTTCAGGAAGAAGGACACAATTTCATTTGTTTTCTCCCCTACAAATTTAGAAACTGTGTGTGCCTGTCTCACATTCAGTGCTTAACAAATGTTATTTGAATTAGTAAATGAAACCTAAAGGGACTAAAATCTAGCCAACACTATCTCAGACATTAAAGCCCTTTGGGTGATTTGCATCCCATATATAGCACATTGGTTGCCTTCATTCCACCCCAACCCTTAGGACTAACTCTGTTTCTTCTTTTTCTTAACCACTCTGTGATATATCTGCCCTGCTACCATTCACACCTGATTTGCACACACTCTCTATTTGTGTTTGTAACAAGTTGGATGGATTTGGCTCTCTGTATTTACAAAATAAGTATGTCCAGGGACAAAGCTACATTTTTACTTAAAAGTTTAGGGAGAAAAGCAGAGAGTTAAAGGAGGCTGGAATTTCTCACCTAAGTAAGAAGGATTTAAACAAAAATGGAAGCATCAGTGTTTCAAATGCTGCAACAATGTCAGGAGGGAATGTAAGCAGACAAAACTACCAATGTGATACTTAATCCAACTTAGATATGATTCTTTTTGTTTCATTTAATTTTGTTTTCTTTTTTGCTGAACACATATTACACACAGGAGAGGCACCGTTATCATAATTCTTGTCCCCAAGGAGCTTAAAAATGGAAAAAGGAAGAAAGACCACAGTAGTTGCAAAGCAGGGGAGGAAGTGATACATGCACATAGCAGAGTACAGTTGAAGGGCTCTCTAGGTTCAGACGAAGGAAAGATTGATTCCTTCTTATGGGTCAAGGAAGATTGTGGGAGGAAATGACATTAGAAATGGGCTTTGAAGGATGAGTACTATAGAAAAATGGAGATTGCAAGAAAGCCACTCTATACAGAATAACAGAAATTAAATTGGCTTATAGTAACAAATGATTGCTAGGCAGAAAACAAAAACAATTTAAATGGATGCTAAGTGGGGAAGCCAGTCAAGATGGCAGACAAGAAAAACCACCAGGCGGGGGAGGGGATGGGGGTATGCCTACACAATGAGTGCATTGCGCACCGTTTGGGGAGTGGTAACACTTGAAGGTGCTGACTCGGGAAGGGGGGGTGGGGAAGGGAGGGATATATACCTACATGATGGGTGCAATGCGCACGACCTGGGGAACAGACACGCCTGGAGCTCTGGCTTGGGGGGAAAGGCAGTACAGGAGCAACGTATGTAACCTGCAATTCTGTATCCCCCATAACAAGATGAAATTAAAAAAAAAAAAAAGAAAACCCACCAGCCAGGGTGTCTCTGCAAGAAAAACAGATTCTAGAAGAAAGTGAAAAAAAATAAACAGGCAGACAAACATAGATCAGACGAGGGCCGGAAGGCAGGGTGCCTGAAACTACAGGAGGTTCCACAGAAAGAAGTTGCGGAGGAGAACTGGAAGGAGAAAGGCCCCCGAGAAGGTTGGAGACCAGCAACAAGGGTAGGTGGAGCAGTTACATTTCCCCTCCCTCGGGTTTTGGACTGCAGGTGGGCTCCTGAGTGGAGAGTCCTGCCCACACCAGCCCAGAGACGGCCACTGCCAGTGAGCCATGAGCCTCTTGCGAACTGGGCACTAGGCTCTCACCTCCCTCGGGGCACCTCCCGGTCTGCAGACCCGAGCTGATCTGCAGGCACCATATTGCTTCTGACTCCCCTCCCCTTTCCCTGCCAGCGGCTACTGAGAGAGACAATTTAGCCACCACCTGAAGTCATCTGCAAAGAATGGGATCTTTCCTTTTGGGGACCTACAGCAGACTTAGGGGTACTCAGATTGTGAGCTCCCTATCCGCCAGCCCTCCCAGGTGCTGCTTGCATGGTGACTTCAGGAGAGTGGGGCAAATCCCGAGACAGAGACACATCGACCCAGCTTGGGTACCCTGTGGGTGACTTGAGACCAGCACTCCTCTCCCTGGAAGGGTCAGGGATTGATCTCCAGGGCTCAGGGGACAGGCCTGCAGACCAGATCCCATACACCCAGGTCTCGATCACATTGCCCTGGGCATAGAAGGGGTATTTGTGAATGACCCTACTGTGTGTGCCTTCAGGGGCAGATCAGTGTGCTTGAGAGGCAACCTTCCTCTCACAGGAAGGCCGTGCACCCAGCCCGGTCTGCAATCCTGGGCAGGGAACCTCCTGGCCTGCATGACAGCCAGGGTAGATCCACTGGCTTGAGGACCTGCCTCCTGGCAGAGTCCCGGGAGAAACTGCGGAATATGGGAGGGTGGTAAGGAGCAAGGCCTGCTCTAGACTGTGGGTCTCAGATAGCCCCACCCCAACAAGCAGATTTTTCTGCTGAGTGGGGCCATTCCAGCCCCTCCCTGGCAGCTTTGCCCAGAGGCAAAGAACAGACCTTTCACCCCTGTTAACAGCATTTGTGGAGTTTGAGGTCAGGGTCACCCAACCCAGCTCTGCCCAGACTCACTCCCTGACCTGCCCCCACTGAGGTGCAGAATAAGGACACACCTGGAAGTCCCAGGGCCCCACCCACCACATGAGGCACTAGAGTGCCTCTCCAGAGGAACAAGATCTGGTTACAGGACCCAAAACAACACTGCATTCTGCTCCTCCCAGGAAGCGCCACCTACTGACAGGGAGGTCATTCTGCACACCCTTTTACTGCATCTACTGACTCATCATATAGAGTGTGGTCAAATCCCACCCACAAACACAATCTACTGGCTCAGAGGCTAAACAGGGTGTGTCATTATCCAAACGAAAATCTAAAGGTAAGAAGTAACAGCTGATCCAGATGGGAAGGAATAAGCAAAAGAACTCTGGAAGTATGAAGAATCAAACGGAAAGCACACCCCCAAAGAGGAACACCAGCTCTCTAGCAATGGACATTAGCCAAATTCAGAACACTAAAATGACAGAAGAGAATTTCAAACATGGATCATACAAAAACTCAATGCTATGTAAGAAAAAAATGAATAATCAACACAAAGAAAACACACAAAAAAATCCAGGACTTGGAAGAAAAATTCACTAAAGAAATCAAAATATTAAAGAAAAATCGAACTGAACTCCTGGAAATGAAGAATTTATTCAGGGAACTACAAAACACAGTTGAAAGCCTCAAGAGCAGAGTAGATTAAACAAAAGAAAGAATCAGAGATCAAAGATAACACCTTCCAATTAAATAAGTCAGTCACAGAAATAGAGCAAAGAAATAAGAGAAAAGACCAGAGTCTGAAAGAAATGTGGGATTATGTAAGGATGACTAATGTTAGTGTTACGGGCATTGCTGAGGGTGAAGAAGATAATACACAAGAGTGGGATAAGCTATTTGAAGATAAAATTGAGAAAAATTTCCCAGGCCTTGCTAAAAATCTAGATATACAGGAACAAGAAGCCCAATGGACCCCTGGGAGATTCACCGTGAATAGAAAGACACCACATCATGCAGTCATCAGACTGACCAAAATATCCACTAAAGAGACCCCGTTTTGAGCTGTAAGGCAAAACACAAGTATCACACAAAGGAAAGCCCATCCAAATAACTCCAGATTTCTCAACTGAAATCTTGCAAGCAAGAAGAGACTGGGGCCCCATTCTCACTCTTCTGAAACAGAATAATGCCCAGCCTAGAATCTTGTACCAGAAAAGCTAAGTTTTGTGTATGAAGGAGAAATTAAGACATTTTCAGATAAACAAAGACTGAGGGAATTTACCAAGACAAGACCAACCCTCCAGGAAGTACTCAAAACAGAGTTGTAAATGGACCAGCACAAGAAACACTCATGAATGCAAAACTACTCAAAAGCTAAAGATCAAAGACCAGATAGCACAATGGCTCAAGAGAAAAAAACATAGCGATGAAGTTCTACCCAACAGGATGAACAGAAATCTGCCCCTCCTATCAGTTCTCTAAATAAATGTGAATGGCTTGAACTCCACACTCAAGAGACATAGGCTACCCCAATGGATAAAAAAATATAAGCCAAGTATCTGCTGTCTCCAGAAAACTCATCTAACCTACAAACATGAATTTAAACTGAAAATAAAGGGTGGAAGTCAATATTTCAAGCAAACGGAAGCCAAAAGAAGGCTGACATGGTGGTTTTAATTTCAGATAACTTAGTTTTTAAATCAACAAAAGTAATGAAAGACAAAGATGGTCACTATTTAATGGTGAAGGGTATAGTTCAACAAGAAGACATAACTATACTTAATATGTATGCACCCAACTTAGGTGCACCCAGATTCATAAAGCAAACCCTACTTGATCTAAACCAAATGATAAACAGCAACACTATAATATCTAGAGACTTCAATATCTCACTGACAGCAAAGGATGGATCCTCCAAACAGAAAATAAAAAAAGAAATAATGAACTTAAACAGAATGCTAGAACAAAGGGGTCTGACTGACATTGACAAGACATTCTATCCAAAATCCACTAAATATATGTTCTTCTCATCAGCTCATGAGACATTCTCTAAGATTGACCATATCTTAGGACACAAAGCATGTCTGAAAAAATTTTTAAAAATAGAAATTATACCATCCATCTTCTCAGAACATAGTGGAATAAAAGTAAAAATCAACCGTAAAAGAAATTCTCATTTCTACTCAAAGTCATGGAAGCTAAACAACCTTCTCCTGAGTGATTATTTTATAAACGAGGAAATCAAGCAAGACAGAAATCAAAAGATTCTTTGAACTAAATGACAAAGGAGACACAAGTTATCAAAATCTGTGGGACACAGCTAAAGCAGTCCTGAGAGGAAAGTTTATTTCCATAAATGCCTACATCCAAAATACAGAAAGTTTACAAGTAGACAACCTAATGAATAGAATCAAAGAGCTGAAGAAAGTAGAACAGACCAACCCCAAACCCAGCAGAAGGAGTGAAAATAATAAGATCAAATCAGAACTAAATGAAATGGACAACAGGAAAACTATACAGGAGATTAATAAAACAAAAAGTTGGTTCTTTGAAAAGACAAACAAAATGACATGCCTTTGGCTGGACTAACTAAAAGCCAAAAAGAAAAATCTCTAATAACCTCCATCAGGAACATGAAAGGAGAAATTACAACTGATGCCACAGAGATACAAGATATCACCTATGAATTCTACAAAAAACTTTATGCACACAAACTGGAAAATGTGGAGGAAATGGACAAATTTTTAGAAACACACAGGCTCCCTAGAGCAACCAGGAAGAAATAAAATTCCTGAACAGACCAATACCAAGAACTGAAATTGAGACAGCAATAAAAAAAGCTTCCCAAAAAGAAAACCCCTGGACCAGAAGGTTTCACACACGAATTTTACCATACCTACAAAGAAGAACTGGTGCCTATCCTTCAAAAGTTATTCCACAACATTGAGAAGGATAGAATCCTCCCCAACACATTTTATGAAGCCAACATAACTCTGATACTAAAACCAGGAAAGGACACAACAAAAAATGAAAACTACAGACCAATATCCCTTATGAATATAGTGCAAAAATTATCAATAAAATCCTAGCAAATTGAATCCAGGTGCTTAACAAGAAAATAATCCATCGTGACCAAGTGGGCTTCATCCCAGAGATGCAGGGATGGTTCAACATATGCAGCTCTATAAATGTAATTCACCACATAAATAGAAGCAAAAACAAAGACCATATGATCCTCTCAATAGACGCAGAAAAAGCATTTGACAAAATTCAACACCCTTTTATGATAAGAATGCTTAACAAAATAGGCATAGACGGGGTCTACCTAAAAACGATACAATCCATATATGAAAAACCCACAGCCAACATCATACTGAATGGGGAAAAATTGAAAGTATTCCTGCTTAGAACTGGAACCAGACAAGGTTGCCCACTGTCCCAACTGCTATTCAACAGAGTGCTAGAAGTCCTTGTGAGAGCAATCAGGCAAGAAAGCAGAATCAAGAGTGCCCTAATAAGGACAGAAGGGATCAAACTCTCTCTCTTTGCTGAAAATATGATCTTATATCTAGATAACCCCAAGGATTCAACCAAGAGACTCCTGGAATTGATAAATGAATTCAGTAAAGTCTCAGGATACAAAATCAATATACACAAATCAGAGGCATTCATTTATGCCAACAGCAGTCCAACTGAGAACCAAATCAAAAACTCAATACCCTTCACAATAGCAACAAATAAAATAAAGTACCTGGGAATATATTTAACTAAGGAGGTATATGACCTCTACAGGGAGAACTATGAAACACTGAGGAAGGACATTGCAGAGCATGTAAACATGTGGAAAACCATACCATGCTCGTGGATTGGAAAATCAACATTGTTAAAGTGTCTATACTACCCAAAGTGATCTACAGATTCAATGAAATCCCTATTAAATTACTAACATCATTTTTCACACATATAGAAAAAATAATTTTACTCCTTGTATGGAACCAGAGAAGACCTCATTTAGCAAACGCAATTTTAGGCAATAAGAACAAAATGGGAGGTATTAATTTACCAGACTTCAAACTATACTAGAAGGCTGTGGTTATTAATCAGCTTGCTATTGGCACAAGGACAGGGACACAGACCAGTGGAACAGAACTGAGAATCCAGATATAAAACCATCCTCATATAGCCATCTAATCTTTGACAAAGCAGACAAAAACATAAACTGGGGGAAAGATTTCTTATTCAATAAATGGTGCTGGGAAAACTGGATAGCCACATGTAGAAGACTGAAACAGGACCCACACCTTTCACCTCTTACAAAAATCAAATCACGGTGGATAACAGACTTAAACCTAAGGTGTGAAACTATTAGAATTCTAGAAAAAAATGTGGGAAAAACTCTTATAGACATTGGCCTAGGCAAAGAATTTATGGAGAAGACCCCAAAGGCAATCATAGCAACAGAAAAAAAAAATAAATGGGACATGATTAAATTAAACAGCTTCTGAACATCCAAAGAAACTGTCACGAGAGCAAACAGACAACCTACATAATGGGAAAAAATTTTCGCATGCTACACATCAGATAAAGGACTGATAACTAGAATCTATTTAGAACTCAGGAAAATCAGCAAGAAAAAATCAAACAACCCTATCAAAAAGTGGGCAAACAACATGAATAGAAATTTTTGAAAAGAAGACAGAATAATGGCCAAAAAACATGAAAAAATGCTCAACATCTCTAATCATAAGGGAAATGGAAATCAAAACCACAATGAGATATCACTTATCTCCAGTGAGTATGACCTTTACCAAAAAGTCCCAGAAAAATAAATGTTGGCGTGGATACAGAGAGACAGGGACACTCATCCACTGCTGGTGGGACTGCAAACCAGTGCAACCTCTTTGGAAAGCAATATGGAAACACCTTAAACAGATACAAGTACACCTATCATTTGATCCAGCAATCCTATTACTGGGCATCTACGCAAAAGAACAAAAGACATTCTATAAAAAAGACATCTGCTCTCGAATGTTTATAGCAGCACAATTCACAATTGCAAAGATATGGAAACAACCCAAGTGCCCATCAATACATGAGTGGATTAATAAAATGTGGTATATGTATACCATGGAGTACTACTAAGCTATAAAAAATAATGGTGATACAGCACCCCTTGTATTTTCCTGGATAGAACTGGAACCCATTCTACTAAGTGAAGTATCTCAAGAATGGAAAAATAAGCACCACATGTACTCACCATCAAATTGGTTTCACTGATCATCACCTAAGAGCACATTTAGGAATAACATTAATCGGGTGTCAGACAGATGTGGGGGGGAGGGGATGGGTATATACATACATAATGAATGTGATGTGCACCGTCTAGGAGACGGACACGCCTGAAACTCTGATGGTGGGGGAAAGGGGGGTAAGGGCAATATACGTAACCTAAACTTTTGTCTCCCTATAATATGCTGCAATAAAAAAAAATAATAAAAATATGCTAACTGCAAGAAGCCACACACAAAAGGAAACAAAAATTAAATGGAGAGTAGAAAGGATGGCATCACTGTGCTCTCCTAGGCTCCTGGGCTGCTGGGTTCTCATTACAATGATAGGGGGAGGCATGGGGAGGATTCTCATGGGATTTCCTGATCAGAGTTGTGGAAAAACAGAACAGGGAGAAGACCCTGGGTAAGTTGGACATGGTGACTGAGGATAAGGTGGAGTGGTCAGGATAGCAAAGCTAAGACAGGTAAAAATGGAATATGGAATAAGATATTGGAAAGGTAAATTCGCATCTGATGGGTGCAATGCACACCACCTACCTGAAGGGCACACTTAAAACTTTGATTCAAACTGTACAAAAGCAAATGATGTAACCAAAACATATGTACCCCCATAAAATTTTGAAGTAAAAATAAAAAAAAATACCTATTTTTTCTGTGTCAAAGTTGATTTCATCTAATATTGATGTAAACATACTTGGTTTATTTTGATATAGTTTTCCAGGCTTTTTTGTTCAAAGTTTTGTGACCTTATGTTTTGAGGTATGTCTCTTTTAAATACCACAATTGTATTTTTTTAAACCTGGGGGGAAAAAAAGAAAAAAGAAATTGGAAAGAAAGGAGGAAATTCAAGGAATTCACAGTACCTCTTAAACCACAGCACAAGATCTATCAGAAGCATCAGGGGCACTGTCACTGCCAAGGTGTCAAGTTCGTGGGAAGGTGGTGTCCTGCAGGTATTGGAGAGATACAGGGATGTCACTTTAACCCACTGCTGACTCTTCTGCATCTACTGATTTTCCTACTTGTGCATTGGATACAAGTCACATCAATCATCCTATGTCAGGCACTCTTTTCCCATCTCAACCTAGGAAAGCATTCTGCATCTCCCGACCCCAAATATGTTGTGTCTATGTGTCCCCCATGTTCCACTCCTCCATTCTTTGAATTACCTATATTCACTCCTTCCTGACATCCCTGACCTAGATCTGATATCATCCAACTTTCCTCATCTCAAGGACCCCTACTCACACTTCCTACATCCGGCCTCACCCCAGTAGAGGATGATGTCCTGGCCTCCTAGGCTGCTGTAGCTCACTTGACAAAAGAGGACAGCTCCCTCTTCAGCTGCCACATCCGGAGTCACCTCAAGATACTATGTGCCATCAACATTAGGAAGAGTATCATCTCGTTTCGGCCCAGGTGGTCCTGCTCACTCCACACCCATGTCACACAAAGAGGCTTTGGTTACAAACTGGAGACATGACAAACAAGCAATAGGGAGCCAGACCCAAAGGTGGGATGACTGGACAGCCAGGCCTCTGGCCTAATTGCAGAGAACACAAAGGTATTCAGATGAGGACACTCACAGCTTAGGGGCACGTATATCCACATTCCTATGCACACTTATCTTTTTCTCTCCTCTAGGAAACCATCACCCAGTAACCCCTCTTCTGTCCTCTTTCTTGTCCTATCTTTGAAGGAGGTGGGAGTTGGGGTGTATTTGAATAGAAAAATCTTAGAAGAAGGGGTTGAACTGACCTTCCCTCTGAAGTTTCATTGTCTCTGCTTTCAAGAGACCCAAGAGAAATCTGGGGCATGTGTTTCTTACGAGCCTATATACTATTTCCTTGATGGCTTCATAGTGATTGAGTAGATCACAGACATCAGGGCCATACTCTCACCCTCTGGAGATGACACTCATGATGTGTTTTGGAAACTCACAAACTGATCCCTGAAAAGCTGCCTGGATGAAGCTTTTTGGGCTCTCTCTAGAGTGCAGCTCACAGCCAAATTTTGTCTGTATTACAAACGGATCTGGGGGAAGGAAGAAATGAGAAAAAGAGTTAAGATTAAAAAATAAGAACAATGATATGAAAATCTAAGACCTTATCAGTAAGTGGAGCAAGAAGGTTTCATGTGGGCTTAAGAGTGAGCCAAAGATGTATTGGATCAGGAATAGAGAAAAATTATAGAGATAGGGGAGATGGGCAATAAGAGATAAATGTCTTGAATTAACAGGAGAGTTACATGAGGAAATCATAGTTGAGCCACATAATTTAGCGTAGAAGGGGGGGTGATGACTTGTGTGAGGGAGGTGGCAGTACAGGTTTCCTTCCATCATGCATGAGGTTGCTCATAATGGCTATTGGACTATGGACATAGATCTCTGAAGAAATTGAATGAGGGAGGAGATCATAGTTTAAGCAAGTGAAGCACAGACCGGGATAATGTGTGCCTCTGGATTGTGGGTCATAGAGGGAGACCACAGGGGGAAGATAACAAAGCATGAGGAAAATGTATCCCAAAGTAGCAAGTGTCCAGGAAATTTGAGGGAGTCAACATTTGGAAGATCCTCTGAGAGGTTTAGACATGCAGACTTTTATGGGGGGACACGATCACGGGAAATGGTCCAGAAATGAGTGGAGAATATTTCCCAGAAATAGAACACTGTGCAAAATTCCCTTACTTGAGTTGATTGAACTACATTCAAACTGCAATTGACTGGCAGGGTCTCGAATATCCCGACTTAATCCACTGAAGTAGACCCAGAACAGCATCTCCAGGTCTAAAAACTCCACATTGCTTAAGATCCTCTTGGACCAGGTGTGCAGGAAAATTTTTGTACCTGATTCACTATCTCAGCCATGAGTCTTCAACTCATCCAGCCAACCTGAGCCCTGATTTTGTGCCCAGGATTGGTTGGCAAAGGATGGCTCTGGATGAGATGGAATGAGATGTGTTCCTGGACAGCTATGGGTGGTAGAAGGACAAGAAGTATGAAAAAAAGAGAGGTAAGCAGAACAAACAGAAGATGAAAAGTGAACCAGTTACCACAGAGGAAGGCATAATTACTAGCTTAGCTATGACATTTTCCTTACTCAGGGCCCCACATCTTCTTGTCCACCTTTGCCTGGGCTCTTATCTGGCCATTCCCTGGAGAGAGCTCTCCTCAGAACTCAGACAACACGTCCCCACCTCACACAACAGTCTCACACTCTGCTTTGTCCCCCTTTTTCTTTTTATTTTTTTTTATTTCAGCATATTATGGGGGTACAAAAGTTTAGGTTATGTATATTCCCTTCCTACCCCCTGTCAGAGCTTCAAGCATGTCCATCCCCTAGACAGTGCGCATCACACTCATTATGTATGTATACACCCATTCCCTTCTCCCCCCATCTGCCTGACACCCAATTAATGTTATTCCTAAATGTAGTCTTAGGTGATGATCAGTGAAACCAATTTGATGGTGAGTACTTGTGGTGCTTATTTTTCCATTCTTTGGATACTTCACTTAGTAGAGTGGGCTTCAGCTCTATCCAGGATAATACAAGAGGTGCTATATCACCATTGTTTCTTGTAGCTGAATAGTACTCCATGGTATACATATACCACATTTTATTAATCCACTCATGTATTGATGGGCACTTGAGTTGTTTCCACATCTTTGCAGTTGTGAATTGTGTCACCTATTTTTCTGCCAGCAGAAACCTCACCTGCCATCCACTTCCCCTTTAGGGAAACCCAAAGCCTCCTACAACCACTTGCCTCTTCCTGGGACTTTCGTTTCCCCTTCAGCTCTGATTCAAGTGAGTCTCCCCCTTTCTGGCCCCCAGCAGCAGTTCCTGTCTCTAGCCTGTGTCCTCCTCCCTCTCCCACATACAACAACAAAGTTTCGGCCTGAGAGCTAGGATAAACTCCTGGATGGGCCCACTTATATAATGAAGCATGAATCCCCCACTGAAAAATGATGGTATTAGAAGCAGTTGATATTCTCTAATTCAGTCTCAACTTTAACATTGTTTCACTTAGCCTGTTCATTTCTGAGTGTGTAATATTTTCTCTCTCTTCTCTGCTTCCTTTCTTTTCTGTGATCTCATATCATTCTCTACTTACTCTTTATCTGAGTCCTTGGGTCTCCCTTCTGTCTTATCACCAAGCATTCCTGAACTCTCTACACATTCATTCTAAGCACCACACTGGCTAAATTTTGAGACCTAAAGTATTGCATCACTTGATCCTTAGATTTCTGTGTATAAGTATATGAACTACAGACAAGATATTTTTACTTCAAGATAGAAGACAAGGAAAAAAAAACAAACAAAACCACAAAACATATAAATACACTAGGTAAGCTATAATTTTAAAAATTATTTATACATGCATACATTGAACTTACAAGATAAGGAAATCTGCAAAAAGGAAATAACAAGTTAAAACTTAGAGAGGGAAATATAAGCTGATGTTTGAGCTTCCCAGGACATTGTCACTGAGAGTTAATACACAAAGGGCTTGACTACAATATCCACATGGGTAATGAGTTAGTCTTGAGACCACATAATACAGGTGGAAGTTGACAAGGAAACCTTCCACCACACTTTTGATAAAATTGGTCTAGGAAAAAAACCATCCAATTGAACCGAAAGATAACAAGGAATCTTGTGGTTACCTTAGGCTCTGGTTAGAATTTTGCTAATTGTTCTAACAAAACTACTTAATCACAGCTTTGCCCTCACATGAATTTGGAGTTCAGAAATAATTTATTTGTCTTAAAATGACTAATCCGAAAAATTAGAAATAAAAAAATGGTACCAAGGTGGTGGTAGCACTATGTCACTCAGCAGAAGCAAACACAAAACTGATTTCTAGGGATCTACAGTCAATGTAATCTTCTTTTTTCTGAATAGACAGTCTTTTCTTTTCACAGTTGCTCTATGAACAAATCTCAGTTATCATGATTGAGTTAAACAACACAAATCCCCCAACAACATGGCACAAATTTCCCTTGCCACGGTATCTTAACTGCTAGTAATTGCATGAAGTACAAACTACTACTAGCTCTTCAGTCCATGAATCACCATGGAAATACAAATGCATGTCATAATCAGTGAGCAATTACATCATGTATTCCAAAGGTTGTCAGTGGCTATTAAATCTTTTCTTGCAAAGACAGCATGGCATGTAGTTATGTTGTCTGCTTGTAGCCCAGTAATAAATCTATGTGACATCTTACATGGATGGATAATAGAAAGTGGAAATTGGGCAACAAGATGAAAGTGTAGAAAAGAAAAGTGACAATACTAGAAGTCAGATTTGAATTAAATATAAAAGAAGTTCCAGAAGAAAGAGCTGACTGTGGAAATGTTGATAATGCCACTGTTTCAGAGACTTCTCAATATAAAGCCAGAGGAATGGAATGAAGACAAACTTATCAGCCTAAACAGGAAAGTGGTTGTTGTGAAAAGAATGCAGGTGTCCCATGGAAGTGACCGCAACAGAAAACTTGGCATCAGAACTCTCAGAGATATTCCCCAAGAACAGAAACTCAGAGTATAATATACTGGAAGCTGATTCAAACTTAGAAAAGAGAATGAAAATTCACTAAGGTATAAAATGATACTCCATATCTTTAAGTTATACAGGGAAAAGATGGCAAGTACTATTTAAAACATTCTTGGTAAGTTTCTACAGAGGAAAAAAATCTCGATTCTGGATGTTTCTAATGTTTTAAATTACAGTGCACTAAGTAAATATTAGTTTTAGTATTTTTTCACTTCTCTATATATTTATAACCAATAGAGGGTTTTAAGTATTTTGACAAATTTTTTTGAAGGTCAAGGATGATCGTAATTTTCCCCTGCATGTTTGCAGCTTACATGATTAAGTTTTTTGGTCCTGCACTAACATGCAAAGCAAAACTAACTTTATGTTGTACACTTTGGAGTCAACATCAAAAAACTGTAGTTAGTGAAGCATCAATGATGTAGAAATATTATCACTTCACATTTCTTTAAAAATCTCTTTATCCTTTGAAGCTTGCGAGGAATTATATACACTGAATTGGGATTCTAATACCATTCTACTTAGGTTTTTATTTTACTTAAGTATCATGCCAAACCAGTGCTAAGCACATCAATTTAGAAGTAGTTATTTTTTAAAGTATGTATACTTTTGGCTTGTTTTCTAGAATTCACAGTTTTTTAATATCTTCAAAATTTCTAAAGAATTATTGCAGACTACCACAAACTGAATTCCTAGTGACACGATGGCATCAGCTTAACTTCCTCCTCATATATTCAATAATGATTTTAATTTTATTTGTATTTGCAATACAATCCAATGTTTTGTTAAGACTGAAAAGTACGGCCGGGCGCGGTGGCTCACGCCTGTAATCCTAGCACTCTGGGAGGCCGAGGTGGGCGGATCGTTTGAGCTCAGGAGTTCGAGACCAGCCTGAGCAAGAGCGAGACCCCATCTCTACTAAAAATAGAAAGAAATTATATGGACAGCTGAAAATATATATAGAAAAAATTAGCCGGGCATGGTGGTGCATGCCTGTAGTCCCAGCTACTCGGGAGGCTGAGACAGGAGGATCGCTTGAGCCAAGGAGTTTGAGGTTGCTGTGAGCTAGGCTGACGCCATGGCACTCACTCTAGCCTGGGCAACAGAGTGAGACTCTGTCTCAAAAAAAAAAAAAAAAAAAAAAAAAAGACTGAAAAGTAATACTACTCTTGTATGATATATTTAAAACCATGTAGAAATAAACTTTTATTATATCTTTTACTACCAAAATTTTTAAAGGGATGTGAATGGATCAGGGGTACAGAATACCACAGAATTTTCTCAAGCATTTTTATTAATAGATGTTTTCAATTATATTTTTCATGCATGATGGTACTGTCATATCCCTGAAATTTCAAATCATTTTCATTTATATTCACCTTTTGTAACTTGTTTATTATGTATGAAGCCACAATTTGTGCCTCAGAAATGTAAGCAACAATAGGTACAGGAAGTGGAGACTGTGCAGTGGGAGATGACAACTGAGCCTCTGTACAAGCCACATAAATTCAAGGTTAATTCCTTCACAGGTCTCCTTCTTGACCTGAGAGCCAGTTCAAAATAATATGGGAGAAAAACCAAATTTGAGGCATTTCATCTAGGTTGTATCCCTAGTCTGCAATGAAAGACAAGGCAAAAACTGGCACTAATTATTTTGCTTCCTGCTGTTTTTAAGAATCTATGTCTAAGAGCTCTGTGGTTACATTAAAAGAATCCGTGTCTCAGGGTTTCATGCTGAGGCAACATGAAGGTCATTGTTGATAGAATTCTATACACATTTCCTAAGATTTGCTTGAGGCTTGTGACCTGTGTTTTCAAAATTGGCTCTGTTTGTGAGGTTTGGGAGCTTATTTAAGCTCTATTAAGAAAACCCTTATTCCATAAGAACACACTCTTACTCTAGTGGATGCTGTGGTCAGCCATCAGTGTACCCTTTTCAGGACAAATGTGCTCAGTCCTCAGCTTCAGGAAGTATTGACTGCTGACCACTCACAGATGGGCCCACTCCAAAAGTTGCCTTCTGTGGAAGGGGCCTACTTTACCTAAGGGGATTTTCCTTTCCTGGGAAAAGGCCTCATCAAATGTGGAAGTAAAAATATGACCCCATTACCTCAATTTAGGAAATATCTGAAGGGCCATCCTAGCTCCACAACTCTCTATGAGATTGGTTAGGTCCTCGTTACAACTACATCACAGTTCAATTTCTCCCTCTGCTCAGTCCTGCTTTCCTCTCCCTGTTACTAGTGTTGCTCAAGAGAGCTCTGCCCAACAAACATTCTGCAGGCAAATGCCCATCTGAGTCTGTTTCCTCATAAATTTACCTGATACATTCACGTACATACAAACAGTCACTTGACATTGGGCAGAGTCATCCTAATGGGCAGCAATCTGTCACAGTAAAAAACCTGAAATGGACACTAGATACATAGTCCTACAATTGCCTATCCAGCCACAACAGTAGAGACGCAGCTGTACAGCATATAACCATGTACAGTCATGTTAAATCATATAGACCACTGCGCATTCACCAGGTCAAATACTCATGCCTTAATTTCCAAAGCCAAAGGCCACTTACATTGGCTCTGTCAAAAAATTCTACACATGTTATTTTAGTCTCCATTTCCACAATCCTTTATTCTCCACAGTTGTCTTTTAACAAAGATCCTAGTAGCCTTTGTTGATTCTCTCCTGAATTGAACTGGTTCTCCTAAACTGTAGACATTAATCTTTCATCATTCTCAAAATTAGTGAAAATATATGCTAAAAATGTATTCCAACCTTTATTATAAATTATTAATGTTCCTTCTTTTTTTATTTTAAGTTATAGCTCTTTCCTCACATTTTCTCCTCTACTTTAGAAAATACATAGATAAAAGTGAACTTACATACAAATAGCTGGATGTTATTTTCAAAACTTTGATTTTGCATTAGCAAAAATTAACTAAACCCTATAGGCCATCACAATGAGAAAAATAAAGAGCTAGAGATAAACATATTATAAACCAAAGCTATCAAAATTTAATTCATACTCACCTAATATCCTGCATTAGTTTGAATTAAGTGTGGCTGCAAGTGATGGAAAATCACAATATTTTTTAAAAGATATGATTTTTTGTTTCTCTTATAGAAAGACTGGAAGTAAAAAAAAAATCTGGAAGAAAACAAAGAAAAAATCTTTTAGACATTGCCTAGGAAAAGAATCTATGACTGAGACTCCAAATGCAGGTAAAACAACAACAAAAATTAAAAAATGGGACTTAATTAAATTAAAAGTCTTCTGCACAAAAAAGGAAATACTCAACACAGTGAATAAACAACCTACAGAATGGGAGAAAATACTTGCAAACTATACATCCAACAAAGGACAAGTATCTATTATAGAATCTAAAAAGAACTCAAAGCAGCCAGGAAATAAAAAAAAAAACCAACAATCTCATTAAAAAGTGGGCAAAAGACATGGACAGAAGTTTTTCAAAAGAAGATAGACAAATGGCCAAAAAACATATGAAAAAAATGCTCAACATCACTAATCATCGGGGAAATGCAAATTAAAACTACAATAAGAGACCAACTTACCCCTATCCAAACAGCCATTGTTAAAAAGACAAAAAACAATTCATGCTGGTGTGGATGCAGAGAAAGGAATGCTTATACACTGTTGGTGGGACTGCAAATTAGTACAACCTCTCTGGAAAGCAGTATAGAGATTCCTCAAAGAAATAAATGTAGACCTACCGTTTGTTCCAGCAATCCCACTGCTGGTTATCTATCCAAATGATAAGAAGTCATTTTACCAAAAAGACACCTGCACTTGAATGTTTATTGCAGTACAATTCACAATTTCAAAGATGTGGAATCAACCTAACTGCCCATCAATTCACAAGTGGATAACGAAAATGTGATACACACACACACACACACCATGGAGTACTACTCAGCCATAAAAAGGAGGGAAATAATGTCTTTTGCAGTAATTTAGATGGAACTGGAGATTAGTGTCCTAAGTGAAGTATATCAGCAATGGAAAACCAATCACCATATGTTCTCACTAATAAGTGGGAGCTAAACAATGGGTGCACACAGACACAAAGAGACATGTAGGACAATGAAAACCAAGACAAGAGGAGGGTGAGAGGGGGATGAGGGGTAAAAACATACTTATGGGGTACAATGAACGCTATTCTGGTGACAGGCACGCCCAAAGCCCTGACTTAAGCATTATACAAGGTATCCATGTAACAGAAACATTTGTACCCCTTAATATTTTGAAATAACAAAAAAAGAAAGACTAGAAGTAGGAAATACAGGGTTGTTATGGCATTCCACAGTATAAGGAACTTGATTCCCAGTTTCCTCTTTTGTTTGGAGGGAGTTTTTATTTTTTGGCTTTGTTTTCTTTTGGCATTTACTGTGGCTGGCCCTCATTCCAAAGGTCATCCCATACTCTGAGATGATGGCCAGAGTTCCCCCATCAAAACTCCCTTTCAACCACCAATAAGAAGGGAAGAGTTGAGCACTCCCACCTCCCACACGTCCAGATCCCCGTTGCAAAAGTTATACACTCCATTGGCTAGATTGCAATCATATGACTGTGACCAGCTCAAAGACTGGCTAAGAAATGTAGCTTTTACTCTATCCAGCTAATAATTGGGATTCATTTATTCTAGATAAGGTGAAAAACAGATTCTGGGAGACAACCTGTGCCCTCGGCCATATAACTGCACTTGGCAAACCATCTATCCATTTAAGTATGTAGATATATAGTTAGTAATCAGTTTTACCTGAATGGGTAATTTGGAAATAATAGCTCAAGGACCCACAGTGCTTTTCTCAGGACACTTTATACCCATATGAAGTTTTGCACCTGTTTTTTTTTTTATTTCAGCATATTGTGGGGGTACAAAAGTTTAAGTTACATATATTGCCCTTGTCCCCCCATCGCCCCCCGAGTCAGAGCTTCAAACATGTCCATCCCCTAGACAGCGCGCATCGCACTCATTATGTATGTATACACCCATCCCCTCCCCCACCCACATCTGCCCTACACCTGATCAATGTTATTCCTAAATTGCACCTGTTTTAAATACTTTTCTATCTAAAGTGTAAAGGGCATTCTCTCTGATGTAGAATTGATTATACATTAGAATGGATGTAGTTAGAGTTAGGTGAACCAGTGCCTTTTCATTACAACAAAACCAAAATTATATCTCAAGAAGAATCTTGGTGCTCCCTATGGGTGCTAATCCTTGAGTAGATCTCCAAAAGCCACAAGAAATGTCCAACTGCCAATTCCACCCATAAATTTGCTGCTCTGCATTTAACAGATAATATAAAATAGTTTTACATAAGGTATATGTTAGAATACATGATCCAGAGTTCCTAATACTCAAAAATGAATTAACTTAATTCAATATTTAATTCTAATTATACTTAGAATCTATTCATTTTTATAGAAAACATAAAAATCTACCCTTGAGCTCGCCAGAATATAAGAAAGCCACATCCCTGGACTAGATCCTTTTGTGTTGTGTTAAAATACTATTTCCAATTTTTACCACAAGCTGACTTTAAGAGATTTAATAACCAGTGAAGGGCGAAACCAAGAAGGGCAGAACCCACTTTGAACAGAGACACTGTGAATCCCAGACAGCCCCTCCCCCATGGGCAGACTCTCTAGCTTGCTGAGGCCACTTCAGCCCCTCCCTCTTTGCTTTCCCCAGCTGCTTGGGAGCAGACCTGAGACCCCTGCTGAGATAGCTCTGGTGCCTGTCTTTGTGGAGACTGATGACAGGCTCACCAGACCCAGCCCCACCCAACCTCACACCTCCACTTGCCTCTGCTGTGGTGGAGAATGAAGAGGCCCCTGGGAGCTCCAGAGCCCTGCCCACACCTGGGGCATTGGAGAGCTTCTCCAGAGGGGCTAGAGGCAGGCACAGGTCCCCAAAACAACACTGCAGCTGGCTCTTTCTGGCAAGCACCACCAGACAGGATAACTTGTAGCGCTTTTTTTTTTTTTTTTTGATAGCATTTTTTTTTTATTTCATCTTATTGTTATGGGGGATACAGAATTGCAGGTTGCATACGTTGCCCATGTACCGCCTTTCCCCCCAAGTCAGAGCTCCAAGCGTGTCCGTTCCCCAGGTAGTGCGCGTTGCACCCATCATGTAAGTATATGTCCCTCCCCCCCACCCCCCCTTCCCAAGTGAGCACCTTCAAGTGTTACCATTCCCCAAACGGTGTGCAATGCACTCATTGTGTAGGCATACCCCCATCCCCTCCCCCACCCCCCACCTCAGTCTGATATCCGATTGGTGTCGTTCCTAGATGTGTATTTAGGTGATGTTCAGGGAAACCAATTTTCTGGTGAGTACATGTGATGCTTGTTTTTCCATTCTTGGGATACTTCACTTAATATAATGGGTTCCAACTCTCTCCAGGAGAACCATAGAGATTTCGTATCTTCATTATTCCTTATAGCTGAGTAATATTCCATGGTATACATATACAACAGCTTACTAATCCAATCTTGTATTGATGGGCATTTGGGTTGTTTCCACATCTTTGCTATTGTGATTTGTGCTGCTATAAACATTCGGGTACATGTGTCTTTGTTACAGAATGATCTTTTTTCCTTTGGATATATGCCCAGTAATGGGATTGCTGGATCAAATGGCAGGCAGGTCTACTTGAATCTGTTTAAGATACCTCCATAATGCTTTCCACAGGAGTTGCACTAGTTTGCAGTCCCACCAGCAGTGTATGAGTGTTCCTGTCTCTCCACACTCACGCCAACATGTGTTGTTTTGGGTTTTTTTGATAAAGGCCATTCTCATTGGGGTTAAGTGATATCTCATTGTGGTTTTGATTTGCATTTCTCTGATGATTAGGGATGTTGAGCACTTTTTCATATGTTTCTTAGCCATTCTTATATCTTCTTTTGAGAAGTTTCTATTCATGTCATTTGCCCACTTTTGATACGGTTGTTTGATTTTTTTCTTGCTGATTTTCCTGAGTTCTAAATAGATTCTTGTTATCAGTCCTTTATCTGATGTGTAGTATGCAAAAATTTTTTCCCATTCTGTAGGTGGTCTGTTTATTCTCGTGACTGTTTCTTTGGCTGTGAAGAAGCTTTTTAATTTAATCATGTCCCATTCATTAATTTTTGTTGCTGCTGTGATTGCCTTAGGGGTCTTCTTCATAAATTCTTTGCCTAGGCCAATGTCTGTAAGAGTCTTTCCTACATTTTCTTCTAGAATTCTGATTGTATCATGCCTAAGGTTTAAGTCTGTTATCCAGCGTGATTTGATTTTTGTGAGAGGTGAAAGCTGTGGGTCCTGTTTCAGTCTTCTACAAGTGGCTAACCAATTCTCCCAGCACCATTTATTGAATAGGGATTCTTGTCCCCAGAGTATATTCTTTCCTGCTTTGTCAAAAATTAGGTGACTATATGAGGATGGTTCTATATTTGGATTTTCTCTTGTGTTCCACTGGTCTGTGTCCCTGTACTTGTGTCAGTACCAGGCTGTTTTAAGAACCACGGCCTTGTAGTATAGTTTGAGGTCTGGCAAATTAATACCTCCCATTTTGTTTTTGTTGCTTAAAATTGCTTTTGCTATACGGGGTCTTCTCTGGTTCCATACAAAGTGTATAATTATTTTCTCTACGTCTGTGAAGAATGATGTTGGTAATTTAATAGGGATTGCATTGAATCTGTAGATCACTTTGGGTAGTACAGACATTTTAACAATGTTGATTCTTCCGATCCACGAGCATGGTATATTTTTCCATCTATTTGCAAGTTCTGCTATTTCTTTTCTCAGTGTTTCATAGTTTTCCTTATAGAGGTCCTTTACCTCTTTAGTTAGATATATACCTAGATATTTTATTTTCTTTGTTGCTATTTTGAAGGGTATTGAGTCTTTAATTTGGTTTTCCGATTGACTGTTATTGGTATATATAAATGCCTCTGATTTGTGTATATTAATGTTGTAGCCTGAGACTTTGCTATATTCGTTAATCAATTCCAGGAGTCTCATGGTTGAATCCCTAGGACATAAAGCATGTCTTAAAAAATTCAAAAAAATAGAAATTATACCATGCATCTTCTCAGATCACAGCGGAATAAAAGTAACAATGAACACAAACAGAAACCCTCACTCTTACTCAAAGTCATGGAAGCTAAATAACTTTCTCCGGAATAATTATTCTATAAAGGAAGAAATCAAGATGGAAATCAAAAATTTATTTGAATTAAATGACAATGGAGATACAACTTATCAAAATCTATGGGACACAGCTAAAGCAGTCCTGAGAGGATAATTCATATCCATAAATTCCTATACCAAAAAGACAGAAAACATGCAAATAGACAACCTAACGAATAGACTCAAAGAGCTGGAGAAAGAAGAACAGAACGATCCCAAACCCAGCAGAAGGCGAGAAATTACTAAGATCAAATCAGAATTAAATGAAAAGGACAACAAAGAAACTATAAGGGAAATTAATAAAACAAAAAGTTGGTTCTTTGAAAAGATAAACAAAATAGACACACCTCTGGCTAGACTAACGAAGAGCACAAAAGTAAAATCTCTAATAACCTCCATTAGGAACATGAAAGGAGAAATCACAACCAATGCTACAGAGATACAAGATATCATCTATGAATTCTACAAAAATCTTTATGCACACAAACTGGAGAATGTGGAGGAAATGGACAAATTTTTAGAAACACATAGTCTTCCCAGGCTCAACCAGGAAGAAATAGAGCACCTGAACAGACCAATATCAAGAACTGAAATCAAAACAGCAATAAAAAACCTTCCCAAAAAGAAAAGCCCTGGTCCAGATGGGTTGACACCTGAATTTTACCATACATACAAAGAAGAACTGGTGCCCATCCTACATCAACTATTCTCCAATATTGAGAAGGATGGAATTCTCCCCAACACGTTCTACCAAGCCAATATAACATTGATACCAAAACCAGGAAAGGACGCAACAAAAATAGAGAACTACAGACCAATTTCTCTCATGAATATAGATGCAAAAACTTTCAATAAAATACTAGCAAATCGAATCCAAGTACTTATCAAAAAAATAATCCACCACGACCAAGTGGGCTTCATCCCAGAGATGCAGGGGTGGTTCAACATACGTAAATCTATAAATGTAATTCACCACATAAATAGAAGCAAAAACAAAAACCATATGATCCTCTCATTAGATGCAGAAAAATCATTTGACAAAATTCAACACCCTTTTATGATAAAAACACTTAACAAAATAGGCATTGATGGAATCTACCTAAAAATGATACGAGCCATATATGACAAACCCACAGCCAACATCATTCTGAATGGGGAAAAACTGAAAGCACTCCCACTTAGAACTGGAACCAGACAGGGCTGCCCACTGTCTCCATTACTTTTCAACATAGTATTGGAAGTCCTTGCAAGAGCTATCAGGCAAGAGAGCAGAATCAAGGGAGTCCAAATAAGGAAGAAAGAGATCAAACTCTCACTTTTTGCTGATGATATGATGTTATAACTTGTAGCTCTTTATAGCATTTAGTAATACAATCATATAGGGCATGGTTGTTTCTTACTCACAAGCACCACCTACTGTCTCAGAGATTAAACTGGGTGTCCCAGCATAATTCCCACAGTTAAGAAGACCACAGGGCTGGGGAAAGAGAAAGGATTTCAAGACCTCCATCTTCCCTCATCAACTAGAGACAGGGAATCTGCTGACACACGTAGTACACCACCACTACAGCCTACAAATAACTAGCAGCTGAGAAAAACATCACGCAAACGATGTCTACAACCAAGGTATCCGTCCAGAACCTAGACCTCCATCAAGAATCCACAAGCAAAGCCAAAGGTCCTTAACCAACATATGCTACAGATACACCCTTGGGGAGGGGGGCGGCGGGGGGGGGGGCGGGGAGCAGAAGCCCCATATGAACAGAAGAAAATCCAAAAGTAAGAAGTGAAAGCTGCTCCTGCTCCAGATGAGAAAAAGTCAGCAGAACTCTGTAAGTATGAAAAATCAAAGCGAACAGACAGACCTTAAGGAGGACACCAGCTCTCTAGCAGTGGATCTCAACCAAAATGAAAATATTGAAATGACTGATAAAGAATTCCAAATATGCATTATAAGGAAGCTCAATGAAATCCAAGAGAAAATGGAAAACCAAATCAAAGAAACCAGAAAAACAATTCAGGAAATGAATGAAAAATTTACTAAAGAGAGAGACATATTTTTTTTAAAAAAATAGAACTTCTGGAAATGAAAAAATCACTTAATAAAATATAAAACACACTGGAAAGCTTTAAAAATAGACTGAACCAGGCAGAAGAAAGAATCTCAGAGCTTGGAAACAACTCTTTTGAATTAATCCAGTCAAAAATAAACAACAAAGAATCAAGAGGAATGAATACAGCCTATGTGAAATATAGGATTATGTAAAATGGCCAAATATAAGAATGATAGGCTTCTCTGAGGGTGAAGAAGAAAAAGTACAAGGTCTGGAAAACCTATTTGAGGAAAACTTCCCTGTTCTTGCTCAAGATTTAGACATCCAGTTACAAGAAGCTCAATGAACACCTAGGAGATTCACTGCAAAGAGGGAAACACCAAGATATATTGTCACCAGACTGGCCAAAGTCAACATGAAGAAGAATCACCTGTGAGCCATGAGATGAAAATGTCAAATAACCCGCAAAGGAAAACGCACCATGCAGATTTCTCAGTGGAGACCTTACAAGCCACAAAGGAATAAGATCCCATCTTCAGTCATCTTTAACAGAACAACTGCCAGGCTAGAAATTTGTATCCTGCAAAACTAAGTTTTATGTATGAATGAAAAATAAAGACTCTTCCAGACAAGCAAACACTGAGGGAATTTGCTATGACCAGACCTGTTCTGTACAAAATACTGAGAATAGCATTATACATGGATCAGCACAATAGATATTCCCCAGTGTAAAATCACCGAAAAGCTAAAGCTCGTATAAAACAACAGCACAAGAGGAAAAACAAAGCAATAAGGTAGTACCTAACATGATGATCAGAACAGCATCCCACATATCAAAGTCAGAATGGCTTTTGTTAAAAAGTCAAAAAACAATAGATGCTGTTGTGGATGCAGAGAGAAAGGAATGCTTATACATTGTTTGTGAGAATGCAAATTAGTACAACCTTTATGGAAAACAATATGGAGATTCCTCATAGAATTAAATGTAGACTTGCCATTTGATCCAGCAATCCCACCACTGGGTATCTACCCAAAGCAAAAGAAGTCATTTTATTAAAAAGACACCTAGACTCGAATGTTTATTGCAGCACAGTTCACAATCACAGAGATGTGAAATCAACCTAAGTGTCCATCAACTTATGAGTGGATTAATAAAATGAGGTATATGTATACCATGGAGTACTACTCGGCCATAAAAAAGAATTAATTAATGTCTTCTGCAGCAATTTGGATGCAACTGGAGACCATTATCCTAAGTGGAGTATCTAAAAAATGGAAAAACAAACACCACATGTACTCTCTAATAAGCTGGAACTAATTGACAGGCACACAAGGGCACAGAGAGAAGTAAAAGCCATTGGAAATCAAGAACGGGTGAACAGGGAGGGGATGAGGGGTAAAAGCCTACCTAATAGGTAGAATGAACACTATTCAGGTGATGGGCACAGTAATAGCCCTGACTTAAGCATTATAAAAGCTATTCATGTACCAAAAACATTTGTACCACCTTAATATTTTGAAATAAATAAAAAATAAAGTAGAAGAAAAGGGGAAAAAACAAAGAATGCAGCAACATCTAGAAAACCAATAGATAAAGTCAAATAAAGCAAGGGTTTTTTTTTTTTTTACTGTTGAATTTTAAGAGTACTTTGTATGTTTTATGTAACAGTCCTTTATCAGATATGTCTTTTGCAAATATTTTCTTCCAGTTGGTGGCTCCTATTTTTTTTTTTTTTTTTTTTGAGACAGAGTATCACTCTGTTGCTCAGGCTGCCATGGAGTCAGCCTAGCTCACAGCAACCTCAAACTCCAGGGCTCAAGCAATCTGTCTGCCTCAGCCTCTGAGGTAGCTGGGACTACAGGCATGCACCACCATGCCCAGATAATTGTTTTCTATCTTTAGTCGTCTGGCTAACTTTTTCTATTTTTAGTAGAGACAAGATCTTGCTCTTGCTCAGGCTGGTCTCGAACTCCTGACCTCACATGATCCTCCCACCTCGGCCTCCCAGTGTGCTAAGATTACAGGCATGAACCACCACGCTTGGTCCAAGGGTTGGTTTTTTGAAAAGCTAAACAAAATTGACAAACTCTTAGCTAAACAAACTAAAAAAAGAGAGAGAGGACAAAATCAGAAATGAAGGAGGTCAGATTATAACGGAACAGAAATACAAAGGATCATAAGAGACTACTATGAACAACTATACACCAACAAATTGGACAACCTAGAAGAAATGGATAAATTCCTACAAACATAACCTACCAAGACTGAATTATGAATAAACCAGAAATTTATACATACCAATAACAAGTAAGGATATTGAATCAGTATTAAAAGTTTTCCATCAAAAATAAGCACCACATGTACTCACCATCAAATTGGTTTCACTGATCATCACCTAAGAGCACATTTAGGAACAACATTGATGGGGTGTCGGGCAGATGTGGGTCGGGGAGGGGAAGGGTGCATACATACATAATGAGTGCGATGCACACTGTCTAGGGGATGGACACATTTGAAGCTCTGACTCAGGGGGTGGGAGGGCAAGGGCAATATACGTAACGTAAACATTGGTACCCCCACAATATGCTGAAATAAGAATTTAAAAAAAAAAGCTTCCCATCAAAGAAAAACCCAAGACCAGATTGATTGATGGCTTCACAACTGAATTCTTTATCAAATATTAAAGAAGAACTAATACCAATCCTCTATCCCAGGATGATCTGGGACATTGTACAAAATGCAAATTCTTGGACCTTTTCCCTGACCAAAGAATCAGAAACTCTGGGGGTAGGGCCCAACAATGTGTTCTTTGAAAAGCTTCCAGGCCGGGAGCAGTGGCTCACGCCTTGTAATCCTAGCACTCTGGGAGACCGAGGCAGGTGGATCATTTGAGCTCAGGAGTTCTAGACCAACCTGAGCAAGAGCGACACCCCATCTCTACTAAAAATAGAAAGAAATTAGCTGGACAACTAAAAATATATAGAAAAAATTAGCCAGTCATTATGGTACATGCCTAAAGTCCCAGCTACTCTGGAAGCTGAGGCAGAAGGATTGCTTGAGCCCAGAAGTTTGAGGTTGCTGTGAGCTAGGCTGATGCCACAGCACTCTAGCCCGGGCAACAGAGTGAAACTCTATGTCAAAACAAAACAAAAAAAAAAAAATACAGCTTTATAACAGTGAACAGAAAACCAGAAACTGGTAAAAATATATATATATTCACAATACACATATCCATCAAAGGACTAGTATCCAGAAAACATAAAGAATTTTAAATAAATTAGATAAACACTGACATCCCCCTCCCCCACAAAAAATAGCTAAAAACTTAAATGCATCACAAAAGAATATATCTAAATGTCTAAATGATATATGCAAATATGTTAAGTATGATCCATCAATAGGAAAATACAAACTAAAACAACAATTAGATATGCTACATACCAACCAAAATTTCTAAAATTATAATAAAAGGATTAGTAATATCAAATATTGGTGAGTATGTAGAAAATATGGAAGGTAAACTGGTATAACAACAGCGGCTCATGCCTGTAATCCTAACACTTTGGGAGGCTGAGGCAGGAGGATCACTTGAGGCCAGGAGTTTGAGACCAGCCTCAGCTGGTCTCTACCAAAAACAGAAAAATTATCCAGGTGTGATGGTGTACACCTGTAGTCCCAGCTACTTGGGAGGCTGAGACAGGAGGATTGCTGGAGCCCAGGAGTGTGAGGTTGCAGTGAGCTACAGTGATGACACTACACTCTATCCCAGGAGACAGTGAGACAGAGCAAGACCCTGTCAAAAAAAAAAAAAAAAAAAAGGAAGGAAGGAAGGAAGGAAGGAAGGAAGACTGTTTGCCACTATCTGTTAAATCTAAAAAATATGTATAACCTATGACCCAGCAATTTTATTTCTATGTATATTCCCAAAAGAAATGGGTGTTTATGTTCACAAAAAGACATGTACAGAAATGTTCAAAGTAGCATTATTAAAAATAGGTGACATCTGGAAACAATTCAAATGACTAGCCACAGTAGAATGGTTAAATTTTGGTAGTCACACAAAGGAATACTGCACAGCAATGAAAAAGAGTGAACTACTGCTACATACAACAACATAGATAAATCTCACAGAAATAATGTTGAATGAGACAAAGCGGGCACAAAATAGTACTTTACCATATGATTACGGTAATATGAAGTTCAAAAATAGAATCAAAACTAGTCTAAGGTGATAGAGATCAGAATATTAGCTGTCTTTTAAAGAGTGTTGAATGGGAAGAGGAGCCATGAGGCAGAGTTCTGGGTGCTCAAAATATTTCTTATCAGGGTAGTGGATTATGCTTGGGTTCCTCCCAGAAAGCAGACCATAATATGGGAAAGCAGAGAAAGCCATCATAAACTACATCGATGTGGGAACTTCATAAG
Source organism: Eulemur rufifrons (assembly GCF_041146395.1). Classification (NCBI taxonomy): domain Eukaryota; kingdom Metazoa; phylum Chordata; class Mammalia; order Primates; family Lemuridae; genus Eulemur; species Eulemur rufifrons. The sequence goes on from NC_090990.1 coordinate 98,118,653, forward strand.
TGAGACTTTATTTGGGGACATGATACAAGGTACCAGCAGTAAGATATTGGGAAGGGTAAGATAGGAAAGTAGAGAGAGTCAATGCAATAGTGTTATCAGGCTGGTCACCACTATGGAAAACTGGGATCTGTCCTCTCCAGGAGCCTCTGATGAGCCAGGCAGATCATGCCTCAGAATTGTCCACCTGAGGGATATGGGAGGAGCACATATCCAAGACTCCCATCTCCTAATAGTTAAGGATTGCCCCATGAGATGTTAATTTCCCCACACTTGAAGTTTAGAGAATTCACAAATGCTAAGCAGTTCCTCACATGTGTTCCAACCACATTGTGAAAAAAAGTCTCAGAGCAAAAAAGCAGGGGATATGCAATGAGCTGAAGTGAGGTTCTGCAACCAAGTGCCTCAGCAAGGGCTGGAGGAAAAAGAGCAGGCTGAGATGTGAGGCAGGGTACAGGAGCTATCTGCCACTGTCGTGTATGATGGATAAACACACACACACACACACACACACACACACACACACACTCAAATATCAGTTTTTCCCCATAGGAAAATTTCAGTACTGCACAGCTTCAATAAAGTTTAACTCTCAGTGCCACCTAGTGGTAAAATATAGACATTCACGAAGCATCATCTTAACAGCTCTTAAATGGTACTTGAAGAGACACTCTGAAATTCTGTGCGGCGCCGGTTCACTCCATTCTAAATTGAAAATCCAGTGCCTGATGTAGAACAGCCGCCTGCAGTGACAGCTGTGCATCTGCTGGAACCCTTATCTAAACGCATCACTTTGAGAAGAGCAGGCAAAGTCAATTTGGTACTTGTAAGTAAACTATACTGATGTGGAGAGCTTTGTAGGTAAGACCGCTGTAAACGGAGGATTTTATCTGCTCCTGGGCTACTTCCCCCAGGTTTTGTCCCGTAGTTACAGTCTCCATATTGCATTTGTCATCTAAACAATCCTAATTTCTCTGGTTTCCTGGAGTCACTCTTTACTTAAATCTCCAAGTTAACTATACCAAATGAATGCCATAAACCAAGTTAATTGTATTATTCTAAAACCACATTTAAATAATTTCTATTTTTCCCAATCTTATTTATGTTGTATTAAAACTATATTCATTAGGATCGATTTCATATGAAAAAAATTATGGTTAGAAAACTAGTTGGTGAATCAAATGTTGAATTTTATTAATACCTATATAAAGGTTTTACAGGTGTGAGTTTTCTTTTGTAGTCATTATTTCTATGAAATGCAATTTTCCCAGATTGAATTGTACAGATCTAACTGTTTCTATATCCCATTATATCCATAAATTGTATTTTGTGTTGGTTTTTGCCACCAATCATATTTATTTAAAATTGTGGATAAAGCAAAAGTAGTTTGTTAGCTTATTGATGCATTTCTAATCAGATATTCTATGATTGTCTTTTCTCCTGAATTTCATTATAATATTGCTAATTTAGTTCTCCCACCAATGTTGCAAATTGATTACTAACTATGCAGGTTATAGACTGAGTAAAGAGCATAGAATGGGATGAAATGTTCTTTGTTAAATATAGACTATCATGTCACCTACAAACAAATGTGGTTAGGCTTATTTTTTTCTATTCTTTATGGCTTTAATTTCTTTGTTTTGCCTTATTAATTCTCAATGAATAGGACTGGGACATCCAGTACAATGCTGAATAGAAATACAGAGCACAAACATTCTTGCCTTGTTCCCAATCTTAGAAGAAAAGCATGTAATCTCACTATTTAGTATGATGTTAGCTATAACTTTGCTATTGCTCTTTATACAATTGAGAAAGTTCCTGTCTATTCCTAAGTAACTGTGAATTTTTTATTATGAACAGATGTTGAATGCTTCAAATCTTGTATGTTTATCTGTTAAGATAAACATATGATTATTTTCCTATATTTTGTTAATGTGATTAATTACACTGTTTGATTTTCAAATATTAAGCCAATCTTCCTTTTCTCTGATAAACCCCACTTGGTCGTGGTATAATAATCTTTTTATACATTGCTAGAGTTTATTAAATTTTGTTAAGAATTTTTGTCTAAGTTTATAAGTAATATTAGTCTGTAATTTTGTTTTCTTGTAATTTATTTGTAAGGTTTCAGTATTAGGGATATGCCAGCCTCATAAAGTAAATTGGGAACTCTTGCCTTCTTTGTTTTCTCAAAGATTTTAGATAAGATTGATATATTTTCTCCTTTAAATGTTTGATAGAATTCTGGGTGAGAACTTTTTTATGGAAGGATTTTTTAAAACAAAATTTTTAATATATATTTTATTTTATTTATTTACTATTTATTATTTATTGTTTTAATAACAAATTATTACCATAGAGCTAATCAAATGTTTTCTTTATTCTTGTCTCAGTTTCAATAAATTGTGTTCTTTGAGGAAGTTTTCATTTAAAGTATATTTTTAAATGTGTTGGCATAAAGTTTTTTATTATATTCTCACCCTGTCCCTTTAATAATAGGATCTGTGGTAATATCCTTTCTTTTATTATTAATATTGGTAATTTGTTTTTCTCTCTTTTTTCTTGATCATTCTTGCTAAGGATCTATCAATTTTATTAATCTCAAAAATAAACATTTTTCTTTATTGATTTTCTTCATTTGTTTTCTATTTTATTGATTTTTTCCTCATCTTTATTATCTTTATTATCTTCTATTTACTTTTTTGTTCTTGCTTCTTAAGGTGGAAGTCAGATTAGTGATTTTAAACCTTCCTTCTTGTTGTTTAATATGAGCATTTGAAGCTCTGATGTTCCTCTTTGTGTCTCACATATTTCTATATGTTGTGTTTTTATTATCATTCAGTTCAAAATGTTTTATAATTTTTCTTTTGAATCTGTTATTAACCCATGAATTGTTTAAAATTGTGCTGCTTAATTATCAAATAGATGGGTATTTTCTAGATATCTTGTTACTGATTCCAAATTCAATTCCATTGTGATCAGAGAACATATTCAGTGATTTCAATCCTCCCATATTTATTGAAACTTCTTTTATGGCTCAGCATATATTTCTACTATGGTAAATATTCTATGTGTGCTGGAAAAAATATTAATATTTAGAAGTTATTAGGTGTAATATTCATTAGGTATATATGAGATCATGCTGGTTGATAGTATTGCTGAAATCTTCTATATCCTTGTTGATATTTATTCAGTTATTCTATCAATTGCTGAGAGATGTGTTAAAAATCTCCAACCATGATTGTGATTTATTTCTTACTTCGTTTCTATCAATCTTTCCATCATGAATTTTGAAATATTATTAGATGCATTGGCATTTATAATTTTATGCCTTCTTTATAAACCGATTATTTTATCTTTATAAAATATGACACTTATTTGCTATTTTTAATTCTTTTCAGAACTTCTTATACATCTGAGTTTATAACTTGTATTATTTCTCTTCATTCTGATGTACTTCTATTTGCATTTCTTAGTAGGTTGATTGGCAACAAATTCCCTAAACTTTTATTTATCAGAAAATGTCTTTATTTCACTTTTATTTGTAAAGGATATTTTTGCTGGATGTAGAATTCTAAGTTGATGGGTTGTTTTTTGCTTGTTAGTTTGTTTTTTCTCAACCCTTTAATGCTGTAATTCATTCCATTATCTTCTGGCTTCCATTTCTAATAATAAGCCAACTACCACTCTTCCCATTGTTCCTTGAATGTACTATGTCTTTCTTCATGGCTGCTTTTTAAATGATCTCTTTATCTTTGGTTTTCAGCAGTCTGTCTAATGACATTCCACAGTGCAGTTTTCTTTGTATTTTTTTTTGCTTGAGATTCAGTAGGATTTCAAATTTGGAGAAAATTTGGCCATTATTTCCAGAAATAATATTTTTCAGTATTTAGTAATAGTTATCATAACACAAGTCATAAACACTGTATTCAGATTTTTTTACTCTTTCAGTTTTTTTTCTCTATGCATCAAGAGAATACATGCAACTAGAGAGTTCTTTCTGCTTTTTAGCCCCACCTCTTTGTAGCTCCACCATCACTGCCCTATTCTTAGCAGAATGGGAGTGGGAAGCCAGAGAAAATGGTTAGGTCAAGTATATGAGGGCTGCATTTGGAAGTCCTCTAGACTCCAGTCTTCCTGCCTGGCCACCAGCACTACCAATACTTCATCTATCTCAGTTTCAGCAGGCTTTTTCGTCTCCACCTTTATCTCCAGAAACTGCCACTGTTTGATGTTCACTTATTAAGGGCTCCTCTTTCTGAAAATCAGTCCATCTGGGCTTTTCTTGCATCCACCACTCTTCAGTAGTTTCATAAATAAGTATGAGTTTTATAATACCTGAGGCGTTTTTTTCACATTATCATAGGAACAAGTATCTTCCACATTCTTGCATACTCCAGCCAGAAAACTATTTATTGTATTTAAATTGTAGCCAAATTGCAAAGAAAATTATGATTTCTTTATTTTGTTTATAACTGATCTTGTTTTCCTATAATTATCTCCTACTAGGTTGAAAGGATTTAGTTCTTATGATAAAAACTCTCAGCAAATTAGGCATAGAAGGAATATACCTCAACATAATAAAGATAATATATGAAAAACCCCCAGCTAATATTATATTGAGTGAGTAAAAGCTGACAGCCTTTCTACTAAGAATTGGAACAAGACAAGGATGCCCAATTTCATCACTCCTATTCAACATAGTACTGAAAGGCTAAAGCAATCAGGCAAGTAAAAGAAATAAAGGACACCCAAACTGGAAAAGAGAAAGTCAAACTGTCCCTCTCTGCAGATGACATTATTATATATATATAGAAAAACCTAAAGACTCCACCAAAAACAAAAAAAATCCTCTTAGCACTGATCAACAAATTCAGTAAAGTTTCAGGATAAAAAAATCAACATACAAAAATCAGTAGTGCTTCTATACACCAACAATAAACCAGCTGAAAAAGAAATCAAGAAAGCAATTCCATTTACAATAGCTATAAAAAATAATAAAAATACATAGGAATAAACTTAACCAAGGAAGTAAAAGACCTCTACAAGGAAAACTGCAAAGCGCTGATGAAAGAAATTGAAGAGGACACAAACAATGGAATAACATCCTATGCTCATGTGTTAGAGTTAATATTTTAAAATAACCATACTACCCAAATAAATCCATAAATTCAATTCAATCCTTATCTAAATACCTGTGAGATCCTTCTCAGAAATAGAAAAAAATTTCCTAAAATTTGTATGGAACCACAAAAGACCCCAAATAGCCAAAGCAATCCTGAGCAAAAAGAACAAAGCTGGAGGCATCACACTATGGGACTTCAAAATACATTACAGAACACCAGTAACCAAAACACCACAGTACTGGCATAAAAACTGAGATATAGATCCATGGAACAGAATAGAGAACCCAGAAATAAGTCCACATATTTACAGCCAATTGATTTTTGACAAAGGCACCAAGAACATCCGTTAGAGAAAAGGCACTTTCTTCAATAAATGATGCTGGCTCTACTACTGAACGACAGGTCCATGGGCTCTGCTTTACCCTTTGCATTGAGAATGGTGTAGGGATCACTGTGTGTGTATGTGATTTGTTTATTCAGTTGGCTTTACTTTTTAGTTTTTCTTTTTCCTTTATTTAGAAATATATCCTTCTTGGCCCGGCGCGGCAGCTCACGCCTGTAATCCTAGCACTCTGGGAGGCCGAGGTGGGCGGATCGTTTGAGCTCAGGAGTTTGAGACCAGCCTGAGCAAGAGCAAAAATAGAAAGAAATTATATGGACAGCTAAAAATATATATAGAAAAAATTAGCCGGGCATGGTGGCGCATGCCTGTAGTCCCAGCTACTCGGGAGGCTGAGACAGGAGGATCGCTTGAGCCAAGGAGTTTGAGGTTGCTGTGAGCTAGGCTGACACCACGGCACTCACTCTAGCCTGGGCAACAGAGTGAGACTCTGTCTCAAAAAAAAAAAAAAAGAAATATATCCTTCTTGGCCCGGTGTGGCGGCTCACGCCTGTAATCCTAGCACTCTGAGAGGCCGAGGCCAGAGGATCACTTGAGGTCAGGAGTTTGAGACCAGCCTAAGCAAGCGCATGACCCTATCTTTACAAAAAGTAGGATAATTAGCCTGGTGTGGTGGTGCACACCTGTAGTCCCAGCTACTTGTGAGGCTCAGGCAAGAGGATCACTTGAGCCCAGGAATTTGAGGTTGCTGTGAGCTAAGCTGATGCCCTGGCACTCACTGTAGCCCAGGCAACAAAGCGAGACTGTGTCTCAAAAAAAATAATAAAAATAAAAAAATATATCCTTCTCTTCCTTGTTACTAAATGAATTTCTGTTTTTGAGAAGTTGAGTATCAAAGTGTAAAAAATAAACCTTCACATATACAATGAACGCTGTAAGCTTGGTGGTAGTTATCAAAGTGATTTAACTTTGACCATGCCTCATCTTACAGCTCTAATATCAAACTGGTTAGGAAAGCTGAAGAGAAGGGGAAGGACGAGGGGAGGATGAAATTCTTTCCCAATAAATGGATTTTTTGTTGTTGTTTTTACATATTTGATATAGAAGTTTCTCTTGTTCCCTGGAAGATCATGGCCTTTAAACACGCACACAACCTTTGAATTGTGCTTACTAAATTATAGTAGTGAACTTTGGCACCAAGAAAAGTCTGACTTTCTGAGATTATAATAGTAACTTCCAGCCATACTCTGGACTTTACTTTGCTAACAATAATTGAGCAACTGTAAATTACTGACATATCAATGTTTTAAGTCACAAGGATAGTCTAATTCTAACTTGTAATTAATTATGTTGCCAATTATATGTTTGAAAGAAATTTTCATCTGAACAACTACTGAAATTGTTAAATTGTACAGACATTATTCATGACAGTTTTGTATTGTGGAAGGTGGTTAATAAAAAACAAAAAGGTTGATCTTTGTCCAGTAAATTGCTAAGCAATGTCAATAAATCAAATCTGAGTATTATGCAGTAAAAAATAAGTAAATAAATAATGCTGGCAAAACTGGATATCTGTAAGCAGAAGAATGAGACTAGATCCCTATCTCTCACCATACACAAAACCAACTCAGAATGGAGTAAAGACTTAAGTTTAAGACCTGAAACCATAAAACTGCTGGAAGACAAGGTAAGGGAAATGCTTCAGGACATTAGTTAGGCAAAGATTTTATGGCCAAGACCTCAAAAGCACAAGTAACAAAAACAAAAATGGACAAATGTGACTATATTAAACTAAAAAAGCTTCTGCCTAGCAAAAGAAAAAATCAACAGAGTGAAGAGACAACCTACAGAATGGGAGAAAATATTTGCAAACTAATCATTTGATAAGGAACTAATATCTAGAATGTATGAGAAATTCAAACTCAATATAAAAAAAAACAAATAATCACGTTAAAAAGTGGGCAAAGCATCTGAATAGACATTTCTCAAAAGAAAACATACAAATGACCAAAAGGTATATGAAAAAATGCTCAGTATCACTAATCATCAGGGAAATGCAAATCAAAACTATAAGGAGATATCATCTTATTCCAATTAGAATGACCATTACCAAAAAGACAAAAAATAATAAATGCTGGCGAGGATGTGGAAAAGAGGGAATTCATATATGCTATTGGTGGGAATGTAAATTAGTACAGTCATTATGTAAGACAGTAGCACTAGTCCCAATAACCAAAATACGTAATCAACCTAAGTGTCTCTCAGTGGATGAATGGACAGAGAAAATTCAGCCATAAAAAATGAAATCCTGTCATTTGCAGCAACATGGATGTAACTGGAAGTCATCATGTGAAATGAAATAAGCCAAACATAGAATGACAAATACTTCATGTTCTCACTCATGTGGGAGCTAACAAAGTTGATCTCATGGATTTAGAGAGTAGAATGATAGTTACCAGAGCTGGGGGGAGGGGGAATAAAGAGAGGTTGGTTTATTGGTACAAATACATAGATAGAAGGAATAAGTTCTGATGTTCAATAGCATAGTAGAGTGATTATAGTTGATAACAATATATTGTATAATTCAAAATAGTTAAAAGATTTGAAATGTTATCAAACACAAAGAAATGGTAAATGTTTAAGATGAAGGATATCCTAAATACCCTTATTTGATCACTACACATTGTATCCATGTATCAAAATATCACATGTACCCCATAAATATATATAATTATTATGTATCAATTTAAGAATTTAAAAATAAATGAAAATAGAAGTTACCCTTTATGAGAAGGGCTGTGGGAAACAGAGAGGAAGGGATACTAATTTTCTTTTCCATTAACATGTGTTTGGATTTTTAATCGTATGTATATTACTTGATTTTTGTCATCAGGAATTATCTGCTGTAGAAGCACAATTTGTTTCCTTTGTGACACTAATGAAGCTAATTATCAATTTTTTTAAAGAAATAAATGAAAACTTCCAATCAATAACTTCAGATTTCATCTTTAAAAGCTGTGAAAAGAACAAACTAAACCCAAAGTAGACAGAAAAATGAAATCAATAAAAAGGCCAATGAAAAGATTAATAAAATTGATAAACCTGTAGCCTGATTGATCTGTAAAAAAAAGAAAGAGAAACAATACACATTACCAGTATCAGAAATGAGAGAGGTGACATAACTATAGATCCCACAGATGTTAAAAGATTAATAAGGGAATATTATGAGTGACTTTATGCCAATAAATTCAACAACTTTGATGAAATGAATAAACTTCTTCAAAAACACAGACTACTGAAGTTCACTCAAAAAATATAGATAACCTCAATAACTCTATATCTGTTAAAGAAATTGAATTTGTAGCTACCAATCTTCCTAAAAATGTCCCATAAGTGCATCTAAATGTTTGTTTGGTTTTTTTTATTTCATCTTATTGTTATGGGAGATATAGAATTACAGGTTACATACGTTGCCCATGTACCGCCTTTCCCCCCAAGTCAGAGTTCCAGGCGTGTCTGTTCCCCAGATAGTGCGCGTTGCACCCATCATGTAGGTATATATCCCTCCCTTCCCCAGCCCCCCTTCCCGACTCAGCACCTTCAGGCATTACCATTCCCCAAACGGTGCGCAGTGCACTCATTGTGTAGGCATACACTCATCCCCTCCCCCAACCCCCACCTCAGTCTGATATCCGATTGGTGTCGTTCTTAGATGTGTATTTAGGTGATGATCAGGGAAACCAATTTTCTGGTGAGTACATGTGATGCTTGTTTTTCCATTCTTGGGATACTTCACTTAATATAATGGGTTCCAACTCTCTCCAGGAGAACCACAGAGATGTCGTATCTTCACTATTTCTTATAGCTGAGTAATATTCCATGGTATACATATACCACAGCTTACTAATCCAATCATGTATTGATGGGCATTTGGGATGTTTACACATCTTTGCTATTGTGATTTGTGCTGCTATAAACATTCAGGTACATGTGTCTTTGTTACAGAATGACCTTTTACCCTTTGGGTATGTGCCCAATAATGGGATTGCTGGATCAAATGGCAGGTCTACTTGAATCTGTTTAAGATACCTCCATAATGCTTTCCACAGGGGTTGCACTAGTTTGCAGTCCCACCAGCAGTGTATGAGTGTTCCTGTCTCTCCACATCCACGCCAACATGTGTTGTTTTGGGTTTTTTTGATAAAGGCCATTCTCACTGGGGTTAAGTGATATCTCATTGTGGTTTTCATTTGCATTTCTCTGATGATTAGGGATGCTGAGCATTTTTTCAAATGTTTGTTAGCCATTCTTATATCTTCTTTCGAGAAGTTTCTATTCATGTCATTTGCCCACTTTTTGATAGGGTTGTTTGATTTTTTTCTTGCTGATTTTCCTGAGTTCTAAATAGATTCTTGTTATCAGTCCTTTATCTGATGTGTAGTATGCAAAAATTTTTTCCCATTCTGTTGGTGGTCTGTTTATTCTCGTGACTGTTTCTTTGGCTGTGCAGAAGCTTTTTAATTTAATCATGTCCCATTCATTAATTTTTGTTGCTGCTGTGATTGCCTTGGGGGTCTTCTTCATAAATTCTTTGCCTAGGCCAATGTCTGTAAGAGTCTTTCCTACATTTTCTTCTAGAATTCTGATTGTATCATGCCTAAGGTTTAAGTCTGTTATACGCCGTGATTTGATTTTTGTGAGAGATGAAAGCTGTGGGTCCTGTTTCAGTCTTCTACAAGTGGCTAACCAATTCTCCCAGCACCATTTATTGAATAGGGATTCTTGTCCCCAGAGTATATTCTTTCCTGCTTTGTCAAAAATTAGGTGACTATATGAGGATGGTTCTATATTTGGATTTTCTCTTGTGTTCCACTGGTCTGTGTCCCTGTACTTGTGCCAGTACCAGGCTGTTTTAAGAACCACGGCCTTGTAGTATAGTTTGAGGTCTGGCAAATTAATACCTCCCATTTTGTTTTTGTTGCTTAAAATTGCTTTTGCTATACGGGGTCTTCTCTGGTTCCATACAAAGTGTATAATTATTTTCTCTACGTCTGTGAAGAATGATGTTGGTAATTTAATAGGGATTGCATTGAATCTGTAGATCACTTTGGGTAGTACAGACATTTTAACAATGTTGATTCTTCCGATCCACGAGCATGGTATATTTTTCCATCTATTTGCAAGTTCTGCTATTTCTTTTCTCAGTGTTTCATAGTTTTCCTTATAGAGGTCCTTTACCTCTTTAGTTAGATATATACCTAGATATTTTATTTTCTTTGTTGCTATTTTGAAGGGTATTGAGTCTTTAATTTGGTTTTCCAATTGACTGTTATTGACATATATAAATGCCTCTGATTTGTGTATATTAATGTTGTAGCCTGAGACTTTGCTATATTCGTTAATCAATTCCAGGAGTCTCATGGTTGAATCCTGGGGGGTTTCCAGATATAGCATCATATCATCAGCAAAAAGTGAGAGTTTGATCTCTTCCTTCTCTATTTGGACTCCGTTGATTTTGCTCTCTTGCCCTATAGCCCTCGCAAGGACTTCCAATACTATGTTGAAAAGTAATGGGGACAGTGGGCAGTCCTGTCTGGTTCCAGTTCTAAGTGGGAGTGCTTTCAATTTTTCCCCATTCAGAATGATGTTGGCTGTGGGTTTGTCATATATGGCTCGTATCATTTTTAGGTAGGTTCCATCTACGCCTATTTTGTTAAGTGTTTTTATCATAAAAGGGTGTTGAATTTTGTCAAATGCTTTTTCTGCATCTAATGAGAGGATCATATGGTTTTTGTTTTTGCTTCTATTTATGTGGTGAATTACATTTATAGATTTACGTATGTTGAACCACCCCTGCATCTCTGGGATGAAGCCCACTTGGTCGTGGTGGATTATTTTTTGATAAGTACTTGGATTCGATTTGCTAGTATTTTATTGAAAGTTTTTGCATCTATATTCATGAGAGAAATTGGTCTGTAGTTCTCTATTTTTGTTGCGTCCTTTCTTGGTTTTGGTATCAATGTTATATTGGCTTGGTAGAACGTGTTGGGGAGAATTCCATCCTTCTCAATATTGGAGAATAGTTGATGTAGGATGGGCACCAGTTCTTCTTTGTATGTATGGTAAAATTCAGGTGTCAACCCATCTGGACCAGGGCTTTTCTTTTTGGGAAGGTTTTTTATTGCTGTTTTGATTTCAGTTCTTGATATTGGTCTGTTCAGGTACTCTATTTCTTCCTGGTTGAGCCTGGGAAGACTATGTGTTTCTAAAAATTTGTCCATTTCCTCCACATTCTCCAGTTTGTGTGCATAAAGATTTTTGTAGAATTCATAGATGATATCTTGTATCTCTGTAGCATCGGTTGTGATGTCTCCTTTCATGTTCCTAATGGAGGTTATCAGAGATTTTACTTTTGTGCTCTTCGTTAGTCTAGCCAGAGGTGTGTCTATTTTGTTTATCTTTTCAAAGAACCAACTTTTTGTTTTATTAATTTCCCTTATAGTTTCTTTGTTGTCCTTTTCATTTAATTCTGATTTGATCTTAGTAATTTCTCGCCTTCTGCTGGGTTTGGGATCGTTCTGTTCTTCTTTCTCCAGCTCTTTGAGTCTATTCGTTAGGTTGTCTATTTGCATGTTTTCTGTCTTTTTGGTATAGGCATTTATGGATATGAATTTTCCTCTCAGGACTGCTTTAGCTGCGTCCCACAGATTTTGATAAGTTGTATCTCCATTGTCATTTAATTCAAAGAAACTTTTGATTTCCATCTTGATTTCTTCCTTTATAGAATATTCAGGAGAAAGTTATTTAGCTTCCATGACTTTGAGTAAGAGTGAGGGTTTCTGTTTGTGTTCATTGTTACTTTTATTCCGCTGTGATCTGAGAAGATGCATGGTATAATTTCTATTTTTTTGAATTTTTTAACACATGCTTTGTGTCCTAGGACATGGTCAATCTTAGACAATGTCCCGTGAGCTGATGAGAAGAATGTATATTCTGTGGACTTTGGGTAGAATGTCCCATAGATGTCAGCCATGCCCATTTGTTCTAGCATTCTATTTAGGTCCATTATGTCTTTGTTTATTTTCTGTTTAGAGGATCTGTCCTGTACTGTCAGTGGGGTGTTAAAGTCTCCAGCTATTACAGTATTGTTATCTATCATTTGGTTGAGATCTAGTAGGGTTTGCTTTATGAATCTAGGTGCACCTAGGTTGGGTGCATATATATTGAGTATAGTCATGGCTTCTTGTTGAATTTTGCCCTTAACCAGTATGTAGTAGCCATCTTTGTCTTTTATTATTTTTGTTGGTTTGAAAGCTAAGTTATTGGAAATTAAGATTGCCACACCAGCTTTCTTTTGGTTACCGTTTGCTTGAAATATCAATTTCCATCCTTTTATTTTCAGTCTAAATGCATCTTTGCAGGTTAGGTGAGTTTCTTGAAGACAGCAGATACTTGGATTGTGTTTTTTTTTTATCCATTGGGCCAGTCTATGTCTCTTGAGTTGGGAATTCAAGCCATTCACATTTATTGAGAAAACTGATAAGTGAGACGGTTTTTTGTTCAGCTTGTTGGGTAGAACTTCATTGTGATGTTTTCTCTTCTGAGCCATTGTGGTATCTGGAATTTGATCTTTAGCTCTTGAGTAGTTTTACATTCGTAGGTCTTTCTTGTGCTGATCCGTGTGTAATTCTCTTTTGAGTACTTCTTGGAGGGCTGGTCTTTTCTTGGTGAATTCCCTCAACCTTTGTTTATCTGAGAATGTCTTAATTTCTCCTTCATATAGAAAACTTAGCTTAGCTGGGTACAAGATTCTAGGCTGGGCATTATTCTGTTTCAGAAGCGTGAAAATGGGGCCCCAACCTCTTCTTGCTTGTAAGGTTTCAGCTGAGAAATCTGGCATAATTCTGATGGGTTTTCCTTTGTAAGTTTTACTTGTTTCTTTCTCCTTACAGCTCGGAGAAGGGACTCTTTAGTGGATATTTTGGTCAGCCTGATGACTACGTGGCGTGGTGTTTTCCTATTTGCTATGAATCTCCCAGAGGTCCTTTGAGCTTCTTGAATCTGTATGTCTAGAGTATTGGCAAGGCCTGGAAAATTTTCCTCGATTATGTCTTCAAATAGCTTGTCCAACCCTTGTTTATTGTCTTCTTCACCCTCAGGAATGCCAATAACTCTCAAGTTAGGTTTCTTCACATAATCCCACATTTCTTGAAGACTCAGATCATTTCTCTTACTTCTTTGATCTATCTCTGTGACTGACTTATTTAGTTGGAAAGAGTTATCTTCAATTTATGAGATTCTTTCCTCTGTTTGATCTACCCTGCTCTTGAGACTTTCCACAGTGTTTTGTAGCTCTCTGAGTGAATTCTTCATTTCTAGGAGTTCAGTTTGGTTTTTCTTCAATATTTCAATTTCTTTAGTGAATTTTTCCACCAAATCCTATTTTTTTGTGTGTGTGTGGTTTCTTTGTGTTGGTTATCCATTGATTCTTGTGTATTATTCAGCTTGTTTATGATCCATAATTGGAATTCTTCCTGTGACATGTTGGTGTTTTGAGTCTGGTTTGTGTCAAATGGTTGAGAGCTGGTATTTCTCTTTGGGGGTGAGCTTTCCATTTGATTCTTTGTGCTCTCCGTGTTTTTTCGCTGGGCCCTTCCCATCTAGATTTATCATTTGATCTTTTCTTATAGATTTAGTCTGGTTAACAGCACTCTTTGTGCTCTATTCTTAGGCTGTGAAGCAGTCTAGGTATGTTGCTTCTTTTGGCAAGAGGGGGAGATTGTTGTATATTGTTTAGAGATTTTTCTATTTCAGTTGGGGGACTGCTTCTGATGGGTCCAATCCTAGAGGATTGGAGTGATCCAAGACCGCTTTGGCAAGTTAGGACACTGTGTTGTGGTCTTTCAGAAGGCAGGCAGGGTCCACACTAGTATTAGACCTAAATTCTCTTTGTTTGTTTGTTTCCCTTTGGTTCTTCCTCTATAGGGGTGGTTTCTGTCTCTATCCACAGGAAAGACACTAGCTATGGGGAGTGGACGGTGTCCTTGCTCACTCAGCGCCCCAGTTGCTGCAGCTCCCACAGGCAAAAGTCTGCCTTGGCCCAATGTCCCCAGGGATCAGGCTCCACACTCTCACTTCTGGAGAAGTATTCAGTGTTTACACATGGGTGGGGCCCCTATATAAGGTCCATGGACCAGGGGAGGGGGCCGTCCAGGGAGCCTCTTGGCACCCTATTGCTCTGCAGTGACTTGGCTGTGGTCCCCAAGATGGTGATTGCACGCCCGCAGATCGCCGGCGCTGGGGGTGACTGCTCAGGTTCCTGTATGTACCAGAGCCAGGGGCCTGGCCCATTCTGAAGCTCACCGTGGCTCCACAGTTAGAAGGCAAAAAGAGAGAAGAAAGAAAAAAAAAGAGAAGAAAAGAAAAGAAGAGGAAAGAAAGAAAAGAAAGAGAAGAAAAAGAAAGAGAAAAGAAAAAAAAGAAGGAAAAAATATATATATATAAAAAAGAAAGAAACACAAAAAACCAAACCAAAAACACCAAAATCACAAACAAAAAAGAACAAAAACAAAATTACACAACACCACACCACACCGCAAAACGAAAAGATACACAAATCTGAAGTAAATAGTTCGGCGACTCAATGTTTTTGTTTTTACGCCTAAGCGCAGCTCCATCCCTTCACGCCCGCTCGGCTGGGTCCCGAGCGGTTTCGCAGTCGATTTCAAGATGGCACCTGCGCACCCGCAGAGGTCCGAGGGTGGTGGGGATTTAGCTTCCGCGTTCAAAAGGCGCGGGAGCCAGAGGCCTGGAGGGCAAAGGTGCCCGCTGAGGCTGTTCGGCTTGTGAGCCGCCGCAAAAAAAAAACAGAAAAAATACACCAAGAATAAAATATATAGTTGGGGGAGCCTATTATTATTATTTTTTTTTTAACGCCTTAGGGCAGCTCTGCCCCTTCACGCTGAGCATGGCCCCAGCAGAGATTCCCCCAGGGTCCAAGCTGATCACCCTTTATTGTCTCCTGCCCAGCGTGCTCATGCATATCCCTCGCTCCTGGCATTGGTTCAGAGACCAGTGGAGGGCGCCGGGCAGAAAGAGCCGCTGGGCGCTTTATGGCTCCCGAGCGGTTTTGCCTTCACTTTCAAGATGGCGCCTGCAGAGCTCTGGGGCTGGAGGGGACCGGCTGCCCGGCAGGCAGAGACTGCCACTGCCCGGGGGCTGGCGAGCAAGGACACGCATGCACGGGGGGCCACCGGCTGGAGAACCGCCGAAAAAGGCAGCACGGAGGCACAACGTTATTCGCTGTTCAGGGATCCTTTGTGTTTTTCCGGCCTGGCGCAGGTCCGTCCCTCCTCGCCAAGAGCCCTCTCAGCTGAGAGCCCCCAGGTTCTAAGCTATTTTCCCGAAAAAGCCTCCTGTCTGCAATGCCCCATGTCTCCCTCGGTGATTCTGCACTGGCCTGAGGCAGGTCTCTAATCAGTCGGGATTGGAGGTCAGTGAGGAGAGCAAGCCGCTTTCCCGAGGCTGCCCCCGCCCCACCTGGGGGCAGGTGCAGCCGAACCGCGCTCCGCTGGCTACTGTCTGTCCCGCATTCTGCAGAATCCCGCAATCCTAATTTTCGTTCACCTCAGACCTCACTCGCTCTGTTTGTCCCACATTGATTTTCCGTGCATTCACACCGCTGTTCCTGTGTGGGAGCGGTCCTCTAGTGTTGTGGCAGGTCCGGATCCACGACTTCCTCACCCGGAGCGCGGATCCAGGCAGTCACCACCACTCCGCCATCTTCCTCTCCGCATCTAATTGTTAAAACCAAATTTACATCCACAACTTTAGCTGTAGGAGTCTAAGAAATATGATTTTACCTTTCCAGATTCAGCAAACCAATTCATAGTATCTGCCTCCCTGCATTTTAGGTGAAGTGGTTTTTTCCTAGATTCCAATAATTTGAAAAATAAAAGAGAAAGTGGTCTTCATACAAAAAAAAAGATGTTTCTCCTCCATTTTGAAAAACCCTTTAATGACTTGCAATTGATCAATAGATTCCAAAAGGCTGAGGAATGAAGGCCCCCAAATGGTCTCTAAGGAGTTAGATATCAAGAGTGAGAAGATTTGCTGTGGTAGTAAGGAAGCCCAGGTTTCAAGATTTTAGCTATTGTTTTGGAGTGATGACCAAAAGTAAAAACTTGCAAAATTTTAGGAAAGTATATGGAGGTATTATCAGATTCACATGCCATCTGTTGTCTTAATGTTGTTTCATATTGTTTTGTATTCATTTCAATTATTTTTATATTTCATCATACTAAGATGTCACTAATTGTAAGTACACCAATAATTTATGTACACTAAGAAAAGAAAAATACCTAGCCCTCTGGGAGGCTGAGGCGGGAGGATTGTTTGAGCTCAGGAGTTCGATACCAGCCTGAGCAAGAGCAAGACCCCGCCTCTACTAAAAATACAAAGAAATTATATGGACACCTAAAAAACATATATATAGAAAAATTAGCCAGGCATGGTGGCACATGCCTGTAGTCCCAGCTACTCGGGAGACTGAGGCAGGAGGATCGCTTGAGCCCAGGAGTTTGAGGTTGCTGTGAGATAGGCTGATGCCATGGCACTCTAGCCCAGGCAACAGAGTGAGACTCTGTCTCAAAAAAAAAAAAAAAAAGGAAAAAGAAAAGAAAAGAAAAATACTGTCAAATAAACTGTGACACAATATTTTTATTACTTTGTGTTTTGACTTTTTATTTTTAAGAGTTGTTTTGAACTTATTTAGCTATAGATATTAGTTGTATATAATTTCTATGAATAAACAAAAGAAAAATTTAAGAGGAATAAATTGGTTATGGATTCTTAAAACTTCATAAAGTTGTTCTAGTTCTTCCAAGTCAACATTAATAGATCTAATTCATTTCTTTCAATAACTGCCCCTTGTTCTATGGTTTGCCTGTAACAGACACTGCTAGTTGTCTCTCACCAAATTCTTTAGTAACAAAATCTAATTTTTAGCTAGGTACATTATCACCAAATTAAACACCACATATCCCAGCCTCACTTGCATATAAGTGTGGTCCTGTGAATGCTTCTTATCAACATAGCAGGAGAAGGATTGTGTTGGTTGTGTCTTACTTCTGATAATTCACTTTAAAAGTGGGGAAAGTTGGGATGTCCTTTTTCCTTCCTCCATCCTGCTACCTAGACACTATTGTGATGGATAAAACTTTAGCATTCACGTTGAGGCATAAGAGTAGGTAACAGAGCAATGAGCTTTAAGAAGCCTGGGTACCTATTAAGCTCAGGGAGCTAGCCTTTAGTGCCTACCTGTGGACTTTTATTAGGTGAGAGACAGAGAAATAAACTTGTACATTTTTAAGCACCGTAATTTGTGTTGTTTTTGCTTTAAGCAACTGCACTTAGTCCTAATTAATGCTTATTTCCAGTTTTTGTGCCACTACAAAGTACATACATACCTACATACATGCATAACCAGCTGCAGTAATCATCCTTGTGCGTACATCCTCAAATTTTCATACTTTTGCTTTAATAAAATTTTTTCTCAAGAGTAGAATTTCTGAGTTGAGGGGTTCATGAATTTTTCATGTAAAGAGATTTTGCCAAACAGCTTTCCAAAAGGCTGTAAAAAAATCATACATTATCTTCTTTCATTGTTACCAATTTGGTAAGTTAGAATGGATATCTCATTATTACTTTAATTTGCATTTTCATGACTGCTAATGAAGATGGTTATCTTTCTTCTGTTTATGAACCATTTTGGTTTTTCTCTTCATGAGTTATCTCAGAGTCTTTTTTCATTTATTGTTTGAGTGTTGAACTTTTTCTTATAAATTTGTAAGAGATTGTGCTCATTATTAATATTAACTGTCATTTGTAATATAGATATTTTCCCAATCTACAGTTGGTTTATGCCATGTATTGCCATAAAAACTTTTTATTTTTTAATATATGTACATTTTATTTTATAGTTTCTGAGTTCCTATTTTGGGGTTTTAAAAAGTTCAAAACCTCCATGTCTTTAAAACATCTAGAATTTATTTATAGTTCTCCTATGAGGCAGAGTTCCAATTACTTCTCTTTCCTAGGCTGGGCAAGGTGGCTCACACCTGTAATCCTAGCACTCTGGTAGACCGAGGCAGGAGGATCGCTTGAGCTCAGGAGTTCGAGACCAGCCCGAGCAAGAGTGAAATCCTGTCTCTACTAAAATAGAAAAATTAGCCAGGCACCATCGTGGAACGTGCCTGTAGTCCCAGCTTCTCAGGAGGCTGAGGCAGGACGATCACTTGAGCCCCAGAATTGGAGGTTACAGTGAGCTACAATGACACCATTGCACTTTACCCAGGGCAACAGACGAGTGAGACTCCAACAAAAAAAGGAAACTTTTTTTTCCTAGATGGATAGCCAGTCCATTCATTAATTATTCTTTGCAGTGATATAAAATAACATCTGATACATAATTTCTATATATAGTGAGATCTATTTCTTAGCTTTCTATTCTACTCCTCCACTCTTCTATTTATAAATTTCGGTTTTTTTGCCATGATATTTTGATGATATTGGCTTTGGGTTTTAACATCTAATATGACAGATCCCCCACCCCTACTATTATATTTTTTTCATATTTGGGAGCTATTTTCAGACAACTTAGAACTGTATTTAATTTATAAATTTAATTATATTAAATGTTCTAAACCAAGAATAGAGTATGTCTCAATTCACTACATTTTTATTGTCCTTCAGATGACTTTGTAGTTTTTTTATGAGTCTATACCATTCTTGTGAAATGGATTCCTAAGGGTTTTAAATTTTTGTCACTTTTTGAATGGACTATTTATTCCCATTTGCATTTCTACTTGGTTATGGCTAACAGGAAAAAAAGCTTTGATTTTCATATGTTTATCTTTTCTATCTGATGAAATCCCTTATAAATTCTAGTATTTTTTTGATTTTTCAAATAGAGTTGGAGTTTTCTAGGTATACAGTCATATCATCAGTGAAAAGAGCCAACTTTATCTATGCTTTTCCCATGTGTGGGGGACATGTGGGTCCCTTAGCCTTAGCAGCTGGCTCTCTGGCCCCGTGGAAGGGTACTTTTGCCTGGCTCCCCAAGGGCTGCAAAGTCAGTAGGCTATTTCAACTGTCACATTTCTGAACTGGCTCACCTGGCCTAGAATTAAACCACTAAAATTACAACCACTCTGTCGGGTTTCCCTTGATCATGGTAGTGAGAAACCAACTCCACTTCCTGCCTCTCCTTTAGGAGCTTCAGTTTTTTCAAAGTATGTAACACAGTGCAAAACATGCCATTTTGAACCCACCAAAAACTGTTTACTGTGAATCAGACTCATATTTTTGAGTTGAAATTTCTCCAGGCTGGTGCCCTTCTCTCACCAAGAAGCTGATGTTGCTGTTGTTACTGTTGTTACTATTGTTGAAATGTAGAGTCTGAGATACAAGCCATACATGTAACTTTCCACTTTCCTCCATTTCTAGTTATTTTTCTGGAACTAACAATTTAATCTTCTCAGAAACTTCTAACAAGGCTACTTTTACCCTCTGTTTCTTTCATCTGCCAGCTACTGTATGTCTCTTATGGGCCATAAATCATTCTACAGTCATCTTGTAAACTGAGCTTATTATAGCCCACAGAAATTTCAGAAGTCAGTATTAAATTCTAAGTCCATCTCAAGACTTCAAATAAATTTTTGCATACAATAACAGCAATTATCTCAAAATGCATTGCTTCGTTGCTAGGGGTTATGATCTATCCAAACCAAACAAAATGAAAATCATAAATTCCTATGGCTCATTGGGTTAACAGTCAGTCTCCAAAGTCCACTTAACTAAGAAATACATAAGAATTATGAACACTCATCACTAAGGCCCTCACTTGCCTCCTTCCCCGCTGGCAGAAAGCAAAAGTGCTTGTATTTATTTCCTCCACAAGAACAGAGAAAGGTAAAAGGGGACCCAAGAGCTTCCGGTAACCCAGTCTAGAGTCAGTGAATCCATTGTATTACTAAAGTATCACCTGCTGCAGAGAAACTAAAGTGAGAAAATTGAATTTTTTTCCAAAATACATTTATTTAAATTTTTTTAAATACACAATTTTTATGAGATTCCATTGGTCCTTAGGCAGCTTTTAAAGTATCTTTTGCTTTGTTTTTCTTTATTTGCCTTATTCTTTTCTGCCTCTTGTTTTCATCTGCAAATGGGATTATTTTTAGCTCTGTAGAACAGGTTTTTGGTAAAAGCTACTTGACTTTCTGTTTCAATTTAATGCCCTTTACTTATTGATCTGTACAGAATGTGTATCCGTACAGCAATACTGAGTTGTTTAATTGTTGTTCATCTTTATGTCTCCTACTCCACGACCCTACCACTACCGTCAGCTCTCTAACCACTAAAATATCTTGTCATAAACAATGCTTCTAGTGTTTTCATTTCTGCCAAGCAGATCAAGAACATTGCAAATGTTTACCTAATGGTCCAAAGAGTAGCCACTAAAGATAAGAAGTATCAGCAGCACCCAATCTAGTTTGATAAAAGAGATACGTTATTGTTCTGAGTAGTAAGTGAGGCTAAAAAATGAAATACAGAGATGCACTCTGTCACCTTCATTGACCAAACATTTTAGGCATCAATCAATTCCCTCATCTCCAGGGGGACGGCAGGATTTCAGAGTGTTTGACACTGAATGCACAAATAAAATATTGTCCACAGTGGGTTTACAGTGCAAAATGAGATTTTAAAAATACATGTAAATGAATAACTGAAATACATAATTAAAAAGTGGTGAATGGAAATTTTCCTTCTAGCCATAAAAGATTCACTGGCATGGAACATTTCCCACAGCAAAAAACATGTAGAAACTTATCAAAATATATGAAGCAAATGTTTTCAGACATTGAGAAGAATGGCCAGGGAGGGTTGTGATCCTGAGAACAGGAAAATAATCCATGTAAGACTACAATTGTTTCCTGCCTTTCCACCTGGAGGCAATTTTCAAATCACATCACAGGGATGGAGAAGCCAAGCAGAGCATGGCGATCTCACTAAATTGAGGAAACAGATCGAAGTTAAGAGGGTCTCAGTTAACTGTGTAAAATTTCCACTGGTCTAACATACCTGCAATTGGTGTTCCAAATTCAAGAAGCTTAACAAGCCCTAAGTATCACACACAAACACACACACATACACACACACAGGAGCATACTGAGATAAAATTGCTAAACAATAATGACAAAAAGAAAATTTTTAAAGCAAGCAGGGGAAAAGAACACCTTAGATATATGGGGAAAATAAGAATAAGCATAGACTTCTTGTCAATAACAATGCAAACCAAAAGACAGAAGAACATCTTTAAAGTGCTTAAAAATTATCAAACAAGAATTCTGTATCTAGCAAATATCTTTCAAAAAGGAAGGAAAACTAAAAGCTATTTCAGAAAATAAAAACTGGATTTGTTACTAGCAGATCCGCGTTACAAGAAATATAAAAGAGGGCCGGGCACGGTGGCTCACGCCTGTAATCCTAGCATTCTGGGGGCCGAGGCGGGTGGATCGTTTGAGCTCAGGAGTTTGAGACCAGCCTGAGCAAGAGTGAGACCCCGTCTCTACTAAAAATATAAAGAAATTAGTCAAACAACTAATAAAGAGAAAAAATTAGCCGGGCACGGTGGTGCGTGCCTGTAGTCCCAGCTACTCAGTAGGCTGAGGCAGGAGGATCGCTTGAGCTCAGGAGTTTGAAGCTGCTGTGAGCTAGGCTGATGCCATGGCACTCTAGCCTGGGCAACAGAGTGAGATTCTGTCTCAAAAAAAAAGAAATATAAAAGAAATTTCTTCTGGTTGAAAGAAAAAGATACTAGATGAAACCTTCAATCTACAAAAAAGAATGACCGAAGAGTTCTATAAATGGTAAATAAATCAGTAAATATTCAAGGTTTTTCTTATTCTTTAATTCACTTTAAAGATAACTGTTTAAAACAAAAACAGTGACCATGTGTTATAGTGTTAAATTCATATATAAAAGTAAAATGTATGATGACAATAAACAAAGAACAGGAGAGGAGCAATGGAAAAGACTGTTGCATGGTTCTTAAAATATATGTGAAGCAATACACTATTTAAAGGTAGCCTGTGATAGAGTTTTAAAAAAAATTTTTGATGTGAACCCTAGAGCAACTACTTTTTTAAAAAGTTTTAAAAAGTAGTATAGCTAATAAGCCACTCATGATAAAATAGAATCCTAAAAAGGAAAAAGAACAGATGGCACAAATAGAAAACAAATGGCAAGATAGTGGACTTAAACTGTATCAAAAATTACATTACATTAAATTTAAATTTAATACATTACATGTAAATAGTCAAAACACTCTAGTTAAAAGGCAGAGATTATCATACAGAATAAAAAACACAAAACCAACTATCTGCTGTCTGCACAAAATAACACACATATGTTAAATGGAGAAGATGGAAAAAGATATACTAAGCAAACCCTAATTAATATTTAAAAAGCAAGAGTGGCTATTTTAATGTTAAAATAGACTTCAGAATAAGGAATATCAGAGATAAAACGGGGCATTTAATAATGATGAGTTAATTCATCAAGAAAACATAATCTTAAATGTGTATGCATCTAATAATAGAACTTCAAAATATTAATATATGAAGCAAGAAAATGACAGACATGAAAAGGGAAATAGATAAATCCATAATTACAGTTGGAGATGTCAACACTCCTATCTCAGTAAGTAATAAAGTAGGCAGAAAATTAGTAAGAACATAGAAGTTTTGAAGAACAATATCAACTAACAACCTAATTGACATTTATAGAGCAGTCCACCCAAAAACAGCAGAATAGACATTCTTTTCAAGTACACATGGAATATTCACCAAGATAGATTACATATAGGCCATAAAACAAGTCTCAGGTGATTTTAAAAGACTGAGATAATACAGAATATACATGAAAAATTGAAAAATATTTAGAAATTAAACATTATATTTTTAAATAACCCATGGGTTAAAAAGTTAAACAGACTATTCAACTTAGCAATTTCATTCCTAGGTATTTGCCCAAGATAAATAAAAACATATGTCCACAAAAAGACTTATATATAAATGTTCTTAGCAGTCTTATTCCAGATAGCCCAAAAATATAAAATTTTCATAAACAGGTTAATCTATAAACTGTAGCATGTCCCTATAAGCAAATGCTACACAATACGAAAAGGAATGATTGACTGATACACGCAAAAATATGAATGAATCTCAAAAATATCGTGTTGAGTGAAAAACAAGCACAATTTCATCTTTATGCAATTTTCAAACTGTTGAAACAAAAAGAGACAGAAAATAGATCAGTGGTTGCCTGAGGCCAGGGCTTGGGGCATTGTTATCAAAGTAATTGGGGCCTTTGAGGAATTGGAAAGTGTCTGTGTCTTTTAGGAAGATGGGAAGGTAATTAATTGCATGGATGTATATATTAACTAATATTCATTGAACTATACACTTAAACTAGGAGCATTTTATGTATAAATTATGCCTCAATTAAGTTTATTTTATTCAAAAAACGTGCTGAGCAACACTGATAAGATTTTATGAAGAGGTGCTCAAGAGAAAAATATATTAGTTCTTGATGGCTCAGAGAAGTTTCCATGGTAGGAGGGGTATTGAAAGTGAATCTTGAAGAAGGGAAAGATATTAAGATGCAGGGGGGATACGTAGAAAAAATACAGAAGAGTGGAATATCCATGGAAAAACAAGCGGAAGGCAGGTTGTCCCTGGAGCATGACAGTCGCAGATGCCCACCTGAGGGATCTGGCCTGGATCAGGAAGGCAATGGGAAGTACGGGAAGATTTATGAAAGAAAATGGCAAGTGTGTTTAGGAAAAAAAATACAGCAATGTGGTGTAGGGCAGAGGAGAGAATGAAAAGGCTCCTCTCCTAAGGGAGAGGTAGAGAGAGCCTGAAAAAGAGTAAAAACAATTCGTTTCAGGTGCAAAAACCAGAGGGCAGGAGTGGGCGCACGGTGAGGATGCGGTGACCCCATACACCAGTCATATGTGGGAGGGGACTTTTAGTGAAGGGGGAAATCAGAATGGTATCTCAAAAGGGAAACAGTGTCCAGCATCGGTTTTTGCTTTTCTTAAGTTTCATGGGTCCTTGATGAACATTAAAATGTAAGAGGTAAAGAGACTGCGGATGGTGACAGTCTTGAGGCCTGAGTCCCCAGGCTGTGCCAGGAAAGCACAGATGGAAAGACCAGGTTAGCAGAGATGGACACCTCTTCTGAAGACAGAGAGGGGTGGAAAATCACTCTTGGAGCCAGGAAGGAGGAAAGATAAAAAGTTTTTACCAGATAATCTCAATTTTCACAAGAAAATATGAAGGATGGTTACCTACAGGGTGACAAGTAGGGTGGCGAAATATGGAAGAACCCCCATAGGGATGATTCAGAAAAACCAGTAAAAGAAGAATACGAGTCTTGCCAAGACCAGCCAGAGGTAAGTAAAAGAAGTTGAGGCAGGTAAAGCCTTTGCCATGGCAGGAACTGAGCTGGTGGTGAGGGACGATAGGGAACACAGAAGATAATGGAAGATCAAAGGGACAAGAGAATCTGGGGAGCGGGAGGTGGGAAGATGTGTGTGGCCTGAGAATAGGTCCTTGGCCAAGGAGGAAGAAGAACCAGGTTTAACAAATGCACAGCACACACAGAAAAGAATCAATCAGCAGGAGGTTTATCTGAGCCAGTCCCAGTTTACTCTTGCCATCCTGGTTTGATTATTAAGAGCACCCCTCTCACTTATACACAGGCCCTGAGCAACGGAGGCCCCGGGCAAGGAGGGGAGCAGAGGCATTACAAGTGGGGCAGGTAACAACTTCTGAGGATGGTATTGGCAAAGAACATCAAATCCAAGCTCTTGGAGGAAGAGCTACACCACAGAGCAAAAGCAAATTCAAGTAAGAGCTTTGGAAAGTTCACAGATTCCCATGTATAGATAGTGAAGTAGGCACGTGTATCCACCTGAGTCCAATCAGGAAATAGAAACCCCACAGTGAGTTAAACGGAGGAAGTTTAATAGAATTTTTAAACCTAATGAGAAAATAACTATAAGATATAAGAAAATTCTACATGGAACCCCAGGGCTGAAGGAGAATACCCAAAGAAGAACAACTTGGAAGGGTGACCCCTCCCCAAGGCTGGGGTGCAGACCTCATTGGAGAAGGTATAGTTCAGTCCCTTGGGTAGCAGAGAAGTTCACAGGTTTGTCCAGGCCAGAGCTGGTCTACAGTAGCTGGACAAGCTGGAAGCAACCCTCCTGACCTGAGCAGCAGGTTGCAAAGGAAGTACAGCTTGGTGGCAACCTCCAGGCAGCAGGTGGCTTAAGCACAGGTGGGCGTCTGAAGAGGAAATGGGGCACTGGGTTCTATATCAAGAGGGCCATGGGAGAGTTGCCACACTGAGGCTGCAAGGTGACAGAGTGTCATATGGCAGCACCACACAGGATGTGCTCACACCGCAGTAGCTGAAAGCTGCGGGAGCGTCCCTTCCTCCTGCTGTGTCCCTCCAGGGCCTTTCACTGAAAAAGCTGAACATTATGCTGACTTTAAAGGAGAAATATTAAAGGGATTCTGTTCATTATCACTGATCCTATAATGAAGGACGAATTTGGAGCACAGTAGCAATAAAGTGACAATCAACACAGCACTCAGTAAGGAACATGATATGCATAAAGTGAGTATTCATGTGTTCTAAAATGAATTCTCAGGATTTTCTGAGATGTTTTGAACTGGGTATTTGAAGGAAGAAGACAGAATTTCATGGAGAGATAAGACTTTATTTCTAAAATAAAGTTGCTTCAAGATGAATCAGAGCTACTAAAATTCACACAGAAGCATTTTCAAACAAACACCAGTAGGGACACTTTAACCACACATGCTCTAAGAACGCAGGTCAACCGGGCTGGTTCACAAACCCAGCACTGCTTGAGAAAGCGAAGCTGCATAGCATCACTTGAGGGCAGTGTGGTACCAAAAACAGTAATGGGCTGCACATTTTTTAAGGCATTGCAGCTTGCCACACATTTTACACACTTCATCTCATGGCAACTCTGAGATCATCAAAACAGACATTATCACCCCCATTTGGCACAGGAAGAAACTGAGTTGGGGGCCAGAGTGCCAGTCTCCTGATCCAGTGTACCTGCGGTTCCACCTCACTACCTCTCCTTTTCAAAGCCATGCTTCAAATCCCCCTCCCTCCAGGAAGCCTTCCCTGAATAACCCCAGGCCACTCTCCTTTTCACTTAGCACTCTGAAGAATTCCTTGCATAACATTACACAATGTCTGGGAACAGTGATTCTCTAACTTTAGCTGAGCAACAATATCAGCAGAGGGCTTGATTACTAGGCCCCACTCCCAGGGTTTCTCACTTGGTGGTTCGAGGGGAGGCCCATAATTTGCATTTCTACCAAGTTCCCAGGTGTTGCTGAGGCTGCTGGTCAGGTGACTACAATTGGGAACCACTGATTTAGAAGCTAGGAGGATCTTCACCCTTGTCCTAGGTTCAGACCTGCAAGTCCAGTATAGAGAATGCCAAATGTTAATTTTTTCAAGCAAAGACTTTCCAACAGTTAAATCTCACCTTTTCTGGATCTTCAGAGGCCCTGACTGCGATAGATTACTTCCCACCTTTTTTTTCAAGAGACAGGATCTTGCTCTGTCCCCCAGACTGGAGTGCAGTGGCGGGATCACAGCTCACTGTAACCTCAACTTCCTGGGCTCAAGTGACCTTCCTACCTCAGCCTCCCTAGTAGCAGGAACAACAGGCACACACCACTACAACCAGCTGTTTGTTTGTTTGTTTTAGAGTCTTGCTATGTTGCCCAGGCTGGTCTCAAACTCCCGGTCTCAAGCAATCCTCCTGCCTTGGCCTCCCAAAGTGCTGGGATTACCGGGGTGAGCCACCACACTGGGCCCATTGTCTCTTTCAAGAGCTGTAAGTAGGAGAGATTGCTGCTGCATTTGTTGTTGCTTTGGGAAGGGGGAAAGAGATACCTTCATGACTGTTTTCTTCCAACTAAAAGGGTGACTCATCATTTAAGAGATATATTTGTACTCAGGTTTGCTTTTTTCAGCAGAATACATATATACTATCTTCTTTTAATAAAAGTACACCAAGTAAAAGCTTGAGACACCTCTGTTTCTTACAACCTAATTTTCTTTTAAAGAGAAAATGTCCTTCTTCAGTTGTAAATCCAAATTCACAATAGAAATTATGTCCAAAAGCTGCCAATATGTCATTCAGGGCAAACTTTTTTTTAAAAAGAGACACGAATTGGTAGCTCCTGGGTTGTCATCAGCCAGCAGGTATGCATTTGGGGTTTCTCACAGAGTATTTTGTCAAATCTTGAGTCAACGTATTAAAATCAGGAATGTTCACATGAAAATCCAGATTTCCAGTTTTCTTTAAAAAGTATAGGTCCCAGCCAAGCCGGAGCCTGACTTCATGCTCGACAACAGGCGCCTGCAGCTGCTTCCTTTGGGCAGGACAGCTGTTTCCCAGTTCAGTGCAGAGTCCCCACGTGCCCCCGTGCCCGTGCTTATCCCCTGGCCCTGGTCGGTATCTGAGCCTGCACTCCTGCTTTTACAGAGCCATCTGGGCACATAAACTTGTAGTCTAATGAAATAAATCTTAATGTTAAAACGGTGTGATGAGAGCTGCCTTACGACTGTTCTCTACTTCTTCAAGGTTCCTCTCCTTTCATCCTCGATTCCTGAGCAGACCAGAACTGAAGTCCTGGGACCCGAGGTGCTGAGTTCCAGAGAGCAGGTGTAGTGACGAGAATCACAGGATGTCTTGATAGGAGCTGTGAGAGAACAGAAAGGGAAAGACCATTAAGGAATAGAGCAGCCAGGAATGGAGGGGAGAGAGGCGGAGGAAAGGACATGGAAAGGGGAGACTTACCGGTGCCTCTTAAGCCAGAGCCTCAAGCCTACAATGAGCGCAAGGAGGGACACCAGGCACACCAGCACTGCCAGGATGATCAAGCCCAGGGAGGCGTGGCTCCCACCTGCTTTGGGGGAACACAGGATGTCTCTCAGCGCAGGGACCCTCCCCATATCAAGTCCCCTGGTCCAAGTACATGTGAGGGTACCAGGTACTTCTTATTTCCTCCTTCACCTAAAGCACCTCTTTCTATCCCTCATAAGTTTAGATTTCCCATCTTTTCTTAAGGTCTAGGCATCCCTAATTCAGTTCGCTTCAGCATTTGCTAGCAGAGCATAGAGGGGAAGGACAGGCCTGAATCTAAAATCAGCTCTTCTACTTTCTACATGACACTGGACAGATAACCTTTCTCAGTCTCAATTTCCTCATCTACGAAATGAGAATAGCAGTACTTGCTTCAAAGGCGAGTTCTGAGGATGAAATGAAATACTGTATGCGGAGTCAGCAGCCCCCACACAGGAAGCACTCAGCAAACCACAGCTCTCTTTCTCAACCTGCCTTTCTAAACTCCCTGGACCCCTCTCTGCTGGGAATAGCTCCTCCTGGGATTTCTTATTTGCCACCTACTTCTGGATCTCTGAGTTTTTTAGTCTTGTTTCTTCTTGTATATAGAACATTTTGTCTCAATCCTTTTTGAGTTTCAGGTCTTTATTTCCCTCCTTCCTGTATCTGGAATCCCCTCCTTCTATCCCTCCCCTCTCTGAAACTCCTCTATGCTGGGTGCATCCAGCCCATCCTTCCCCAGTGCCTGCCTCTCTGCCTGAGGACCACCTCCTCCCATGTCCAGCCAGGCCCCAGCTCTTTCTCACCCCAGTGGAGGATGATGTCCTGGCCCTCTAGACTGCTGTGCTTCACCCGACAAGACAGGCCAGCCGCCTCCCCAGCTGCCACATCCAGGGTCGCTTGGAGATACCATGTCCAGTCAGCGTTGGGCAGGAGATCACTGTGCTGAGTGCCCGGCTGCTCCTGCTCACCCCGCATCCACCTCACCCACACGGGCTTTGGGTAGAATCCTGAGACGTGGCACACCAGCAGCAGACGGCCAGGCCCGGGACTGGGGCCACTGGACAGCCAGGCCTCGGGCTTCACTGTATCCAACAGGGAATGGGGCATCTTAGAGTGAAGACTCTGCATTAGAGGTTCCAGGCCTCATATCAGGCTCACGTTCCCCACATGCCTACTTCTGGAAATGAAGTCTCTCACAACTTCAACCCATTTGTTTCACCTTCTCCAGAACCTTCCCTGGTACTCATTCCCCTTCTCTGATCCCAGCCTCCCATAAACGTCCCTCCTCTGCACTCCTAGAACACCCTTTGTTCAGCTGCAACAGGTAGCATGTTTCTGACATTGCTTTAATTGTTATTCTGTCTTCTCATCCTCCCCCTCAAGCAGGGATGCTACCTGCCCAACTCAGCTTTGGCCCCCAGTGTTTACATAATTCAATTCATGGAACCCAATAAGTGCTCAGTTGATGTCTGTGGAATGATAAATCCCCTCACACCTTATCCAGCCCCTCCTGGGCCTTTCCCTTCCTCGGATGCTCAAAGGCATGAGAACCCTGGAGTGGGGGCCAGTGGTGAGGAAGGCAGGCTGACCTTGCTTCTCCAGCTCTGACTTCCCGGCCTCAAGGAGGCCAGTGACAAGCTGGGGGCAGGTGTCATTGAGAAGCCACTGCACTGTTTCCCTGGTGCCTTGGTCATGGTTGAGCACTCCGACAGCCACATTTATCCAAACTGGGGCCTCTGGGGCTGGCTCCCAAGAAGTTCCTTGGAAACTCAGGATATCCTTTCCTTCATGTGCTACGTGGAAGAAGTTTGTTGAGGTGTTCCCAGGGTGCACCTCACAGCCAGCAGACAGTTGGAGCTCAATGGGATCTGTGGAGAGGAACGGACAGAGATCAGAGAAGCGCTTAAAAGACTGGACAGGATGAAACAGAGGAAATTGATGTGAGGGTTATAACGGAGACCCCAGAGTTCAGGGAAGTGAGAGTGGGTGGCGGGTGACCTGGAGCAGGCAGGAATAAGGTGCATTGTGAGAAGTCAGAGACTGAGACATCTCCAGGCAGAAGTGAAAATCAGAAGAGGGTGGACAGGACAGAGAATCCTGTCAGGTGGGGCCGCTGCCTCCCAGTTGGGCTTCCGTGTCCCTTCTCTCCCCTTGGATACCTGCCCAGGATCCCATCCCTGAGCTCACAGGCTAAGCGCAGCATTTTGACGAATTCCTGTATGTCCCTGGTGAAGCTGGTTCGGTAAACTCGAAAGGTATGCTGCAGCATGTCCCACTGCTGGTCGCTGAATTTGCCCCGGGACCACGGCTTCAGGAAGCGGATGGTGTCCGAGTCATTGCTCCAAGTGTGGGTCTGCAGCTCCCCCAGCCACGCCAAGCCGTCCGTGCGCGTCCAGCTGCTGTTGGCGAAGGACGAGATCTGGAGGCAGCGGAAGGGGAAATGCCTTTGCGGGACTGGGAGAGAATGAAGATTGGAGGCGCGTAGCAAGTGGCCGGGAGAGCAGGCAGCACACGGAGAAGGAAGGGAAAAAGAAACAACAGCAGATGAGCTTGGAAGGAGGGGTGGCGTCTCCGAGCTCTGAGCCGCGCTCCCCCTCCCCGGGCCCGACCGGGGAGCCCCAGGCTCTCTAACTGGGCTCCCTTCAACCCGCCCGGCGCGTGCCCGAAGCCCTCCTTCCACTCACCCTCAGGACTTCCCCACACCCGGAGGAGCGCCCAGAGCGGCAGAAGCAGCAGGGACCTCATCGCTGAAGGGGAACCTCGCGGGGCTCCGCCGAGCGCGGAACTTTGACCTCCGCGCTCCTCCCCCCGCCTCTTCTGGCGAGGTTGCCGGCCGGTCCCCAAGCCCAGACGCAGGCAAGGCTCTTACTCAGAATAGCCGGCGGTTGGCTGCTTCTGCCACAGGGTCTTCGGAGGTTAACTCTTCGCACTGCGAGGAGGTTGGGGTCCAAAGAGTCCTGACGCCACCGCTCACCTCGGTACGTTCCACAGCCAGCTTGTCTCAATCTCCTGTTTCAATGCAGAGTTTGGGACAACGTGTGGGAAGTTGTAAAAGCAGGGCAGAAAGTTGTGTCTGTGTTATAACTCCGACCGTGTTAAAAATGTAAAGAGGGGAAAAAAACGAAAGTCCTTGCTTTAGCTGTGGATATCTCTAGGTGGAAAGACTATGTGTGATCTTAACTTCCTTTACACTTTTATATCTTTTAAAATTTCTACAAGTGAAAGTATCACATTTATAACAAAGTAATAACATGAAAATTTTCTCAGTTGTACATTGAGAGGATTGGACTAGGCTGGTTAAGATTCTTTACAACTTTCACATCCCAGGATTCTTCCATCTCATTGTTCCCGGCCTCACATTTAACCTGTGTCCTAGTCCTTGCTCTCCCTTCCCCCGCCTCTTCTTTGTCGTCTCTGACTCCTTTCTGGCAGGAGTGTCCCTGGATCCTACTCTCCCTCCTCTCTCCCTCCTGCCTGGCCTCTGCCTGCTCACCTTCTCCTCTGGCTCATCACTCATTCACTCTCCAAATATGAGCCTCTGTTTTCAGAACAAAGGTAAGATATCAGTGTGTATCTGTGTACCTGGACAGCTAGCTCCCCACTTCTCACACTAAAAATAAGAAAAAGTGACAGAAACAGGGGTTCAGAACCTTAGGTCACCTTGAGGAAAGGCCCCCTCTTTGCAAAGTCAGAACCCGGGCAGCATTCTGACACCTGCCTCTCCCCCACTCCTTTTATCCAATCCATCTCTATTTTACTTCTTTTACCTCATCTCTACATTCCCCTCTTTGCTGCCACCCTAACCTTTTGCCCGATCTCCCAAAGTAGCATTCTTGGGATAGAGAACAAAATCTTTGGCACAGCCCACAAGATTATGCACAATTTAGCCCTGGTCTACCTTTAAGCCTGACCTGGCACCCGGGTCTCACTGGCTCTGTACTTTAGCTTTGCTGACATGCTCTCAGTTTCTCTAACATGCAAAGCCTTTTCCTGCCCAAGGTCTTGCTCAAACAGCTCCCTTTGTGTGGAAAGCTCTTGGCCCTCTCCTCACCTCAACCCCTCCCAGTGCCTAGTTATTTCCACTCAGATCTCAATTCAAAGATCGCTTTCTCAGGAGCGTCTTCTCAGACCTCCCAAACTGTGTGAGCAAAGGCAAGAGAACTAGGTCAGGCCCCACTACCACTCCTTGTACACTAGCTAGCCTTGAGAACATTTCTTCCCAGCACATATCAGAATTCTAATTATAGAAAAGGTTATATGTCTGTCTCCCTCTGTGTTCTCTTTTCAATCAGTTGGAGAGATGGCAGAATGCAGAGATCATGCCTCCTTTCTCTGGTTCCTCCCATTCTGCCAAGATTAATGGTTCCCTCTCCTGCACCCCATTGTAATAAGAGCCCTAGAGAGAATAGGCTTCTGCCTCTCACTCTAGGCTGGGACCTTGGAGACAGCACTAACCCATCTTTATCTTATTGTGCTTCATGTTGACCCAAAACAGCTTAAAATAACATAACTTGCTTTTATAACAAAGAAGGGGTTGTTATGAAATTGATTAAATTAGGATAAAAATTTACACAGATAATGGATAGGAGGGAAGCTATGAGGGTGGAAGAAAAAGAAGAATGGTTATATGAATCATGGTACAATATCTAACTTTGCATTCTTCAAATTTCTAAGCTCCCTTTAAAAACTTGAACAGTTTTATTTATCTGTATCTTAAAATTTTCAAGTGCTAACATTCTTATAAACTTAAAGACAAGAAGCTGTTTTTCATTTCTGTTTTTGTTTTTGTTTTAAATCAACAGAAGCCAGGCAGTATAACTTTCAAAAGTTAGGGTTATGTGGAGTTATACAAATATTTTTGTAAACATCAGTTGATCCAGACATTTTTTGGCTATTACAACTTCCACCAGTTTCTTCTGGGAAAAGAACCTTTGAATCCTTAAATGTTTTGCAGTTTGTTGCCTAGAAAGACTCTTTCATAGCAAGACTAACTCAGAATACCAGAGCACAGAGAAATGGTGATTTACTCAAGTGCCTCAAAATAAGCCCATGGTGAATAGTGCATGATCTCACTTATATGGGATCTAAATTAGTCAAATTCATGGAAGTAGAGAGTAGACTGTGGTTGACAGGAGCTAGGGGAAAGGATTAAATGAAATGTTGGTCAAAGGATACAAGTTTCAGTTATGCAGGATGAATTAATTCTGGAGATCTAATGTATAGTATGATGAAGATAGTTAACAATACTGTATCATATACTTATAATTTGCTAAAAAGATAGATCTCAAATCTTCTTACCACACACAAACACATGCATGCACAAACTAGTAACTATGTAGAGGTAATGGATATGTTAATTAACTTGATTACGGTGATCATTTTACAACTGTTAAAAGAAAAACTTTAGATGAATTAAATTTAGCAAAGTTTATTTGAGCAAAGAAACAATTCATGAATTGTGCAGACTCTGAACCGGTAAAAGTTTAGAGAGGTCTACCAAACAACATGGACGGGCAGTATTGGTAGACAGGAAAAGGAGGTGACATACAGAAATAGCCCAACTGGTTAAAGCTTTGTATTGACCTTATTTCAACATGTTTGAGCAGTTTGCAGACTGTGATTGGCTGAAAGCTTGGCTGCTATGATTGGCCAAGACTCAGTTACTTGTTACAAGAATATACTCTCAAGTTTGGTTGCAGTTTTTTTTTGTTGTTTTTTTTTTAGCATATTGTTTTAGCATATTGTAACACTAAGTTAGGTTACAGTTCATTATTATAGATGTAGCTTAATTTAATTTAATTTAACAGAATGTATACAGATGTTAAAATATCAAATTGTATGCCTTAAATATATAAAAGTATTATGTGTCAATGATATCTCAATTAAGCTATTTAAAAAAAAAAAAAAGCCCATGGTGGGAGCAGAAATCAGTACATGGTACTTTCTACTTTTCCCAGGGACTATCTTTGATCCATGCACATAGATTAATCATTTCTTTTACTTCTAGAGTATTTTTAGCTTCCAAAGTGCTTTCACATATACCATTTTGTTTAATCCCCACAACAACTATGAGAGATAGGGATTACTATTCTTAATTTGTAAATGAGGAAACCAAATCAGAGGACATGTGACTTTCCAAAGCAACACATAGTAATGACTTAGAGATGGAACTAGGATTTTGATCTTCTAACTCCCAGCCCAGCACACTTCCTTTTCTCACAGCTGCATGCTGAGGTTGCATGTCATGCTCTGAGGAGGAGGTTAAGTGATATGACCAGTGTGGTTTCTTCCCTTTTGGGATTCTATAATTCTAGATCACTCTTCTGGAGAAGAGTGTAAGAATTCCTCAGATGGGAAGAAGGTAGGACTAGAATCAAAGAATTACAAATGGTTTGACAGAAAATAGCTAGAAATATTATTCATCATGGAACAGTTAAGGTACAAGAAGCCCAAGTATCATGAGGGCAGTGTGATTATTGTTTTTTCCTTTTACCAGTGAGAAAAATAATGGGTGCCACCTTCTTACTGCCAATTAGCCATCTGGCATCAAAGTCTCCCCTGTCTCTCAGGATTGTATTCTGGTTGGTTCTGATTGCCAGGTACTGATTTGCTTAGTTATCTCTTTATTCCTACAATTACTTTTTGGTTTCCTTTTTACTCCTAGCATTACTGTTCAGTTAGCTGGCTTGATTTAAGTTTCTGAAATAAAACTTTCCCACTGATCTCCGAAGTACTTTTTGTTTGCTTTTACTGATTTATGTGAATCATACACACGTATCACTAACTAAAAATAACTGCTTCATTTATTTTGCTCCTTTATTTTCTTTTATTCTTTTTTTTATTTCAGCATATTATGAGGGTACGAGTTTAGGTTACGTATATTGCCCTTGCGCCCTCCTCCCCCCCCCCAATCAGAGCTTCAAGCATGTCCATCTCCTAGATGGTGCTCATCGCACTCATTATG
The DNA here is from genome assembly GCF_041146395.1 of Eulemur rufifrons. Taxonomy (NCBI): domain Eukaryota; kingdom Metazoa; phylum Chordata; class Mammalia; order Primates; family Lemuridae; genus Eulemur; species Eulemur rufifrons. The sequence goes on from NC_090990.1 coordinate 98,154,112, forward strand.
TATGTATACACCCATCCCCTCTCCCCCACATCTGCCTGACACCCGATTAATGTTATTCCTAAATGTGCTCTTAGGTGATGATCAGTGAAACCAATTTGATAGTGAGTACATGTGGTGCTTATTTTTCCATTCTTGGGATACTTCACTTAGTAGAATGGGTTCCAGCTCTGTCCAGGAAAATACAAGAGGTGCTATATCACCATTGTTTCTTACAGCTGAGTAGTACTCCTGCCTCTGATCTCACTGAATACTATTCCCCAATGCCTACAGCCCTGCCTAGAGCATTATAGATACTCAATAAACATTTGTTAAACAAATAAATTTGCAAGCATATTTCCCATGTCTGCAACTATTCTAAGTGCTTTATAGCCATTTTCTTATTTAGTTTTGGTAGAGACTCTACAAAGTAACTTTGGCTTTGTTCACTGCTGTCTCCAGCACCTGGAACAGTCCCTGGGACACCTTATACACTCAATAAATACTTTTTGAAAGAATGAAGGTAGGTAATATTAATCCATATTTTATTGCTGAAAAAAGTATAGAGATTTTTAATAACTTTTCAACAGCTGGTAAATATTGACCCTAGAATTATAACTCATGAATCTTCATTCTTGAGTTTTGTGCACTACACTGCATATTTTTTGCATTGCACTGCATGTCTTCTCTCATATTGCTTCAGGGAACAAATGAATATACTGCCAGGGGTGCCCAAAATGGAAAAAGAAGGATAGAGTTAGGGATATCCAGGCACTTCAGCACTGAAGATACTTGGGAAAACAAGTGTGCATGTGTGTGTGTGTGTGTGTGTGTGTGTGCAAGAGAAAGAGAGAGAATATGCTGCATATAGATACAGTATTCAGGGTAACATGGCAACATTGAAAGCATAGCAAGCATTGGTGGAGAAAATACAAGGCTAGGGGACTGAGAACACTCTGGACATACTCTTTATATGTTCTATGGTTACAGAAAAATTGTGCACTGTATACTAAGGTCATATAGCAGAGTGAAATAATCTAAAGTTGGATCGAAAGATTCCTGCACCACTTCTGCAGATCCACAGTGGATGGAGACCTGCTATGCATAGGAAATTGAAATATACGCTATGTATATCAAATAGCAAACCAATCTAGATCTGACCTAGCAATTCCACTCTTCTGAAATTATTTATTTTGGGTAGTCTCTCTTTTTTTCTTAGTCTAGCTAAAGGTTTTTCCATTTTGTTTATCTTTTTAAAAAACCAGTTTTTTTATTTCATTGATCTTTTGTATATTTTAAGTCTCAATTTCATTTATTTCTGCTCTGATCTTTATTATTTCTTTGCTTCTACTAATTTGGGTTTGGTTTGTTCTTGCTTTTTTAGTTCCTTGAGGTGCATCATTAAGTTGTTTAGTTTAAGTCTGACCTGGCAATTCCACTCCTGAGTACATACATAAATGCAGGTCTATGCGCACCAAGAAACATATACAAGAATGTTCACAGGGACGTTGTTTGTAATGACCCCAACTGAAAATGTTTTTCCTTTATCAACTCAGGAGTAGTTGTACTTGTTTAAATAGAACTCTTGTATTTTTCTTTAGTTTGGGAATGTTCTCATTTATCTTTTTAATGGCTGCTTCTCCATCTTATTCTTAACATCTCTTTAGCTTGATTTTATAATTTCCTTCTTTTTATCTCTGCTATGGTTTGAATATTGTTTGTCCTCACCAAAGCACATGTTGAAGCTGAGTCTCCAATGTGGCAGTGGGAGGTGGTGCCTTTAAGAGGTAAGTAGGTCATTAAGATGGATTCACATCTTTCTCATGGGACCGGGGTTACTTCTGGTGGAAATAGATTAGTTCCTTCAAGAGCAGGTTGTTATAAAGCAAAGATGCCTTTCACATTTTGCCCTTTTTTGGATGCTCCCTGTTCCCCTGCCATTTCTCCACCATGTTTTGACACAGCACAAGGCCCTCACCAAAAGTTTCCAGATGTGTTCATCCAGTCTTGAACTTCCAAGCCTATAGAACTGTGAGCTTAAAAAAAATTTTTTTAATAAATTACCCAGTCTCAGATATTCTTTTATAACAACACAAAATGGATTAATACAATCTCAGTGCATTTGGGGTAATTTCTCCAGAGATATCTTCTACTTCCCTAAATTCACATTCAACTATCTCTTTTCTCCTATTTAACTTATCCGTTAATTTGTTAATATTAGTGACAAATTTCACATTTCTTGAAAATTTAGTATTTTAAAAGTCGTTCTGATCTTTTTATTATGCTGTCCTATTTTTCATTATGCTTTCTATTCTTTTTGCTCATTAAACACTTTAAGCATATTTATTATTTTTTCACATTGTTTTAGTACTATCAATTCTTGGGATGTAAATGTTCTTATTGTGTCTGCTGACTCTTTTGCCAATATAACTTGTGCTTTTTATTGTGTCCTCATATTCATAGAAGGTTTTGTTAATGTTTTATAAACTTTTTCCTCTGTGGAAGTCCCATCAGCTTTAAGTTGTGAAACAGTCCATATAGAACAATTATGCATTTGCATCTATACCAAGGCCCTAGGAATATTAATGGCCCTGGACCAGTTCTTGTGTTAATTTCTCAGCTTGTGGTTCACACTCTATGCAGACAATAACATATTGAGGCTTCAAACTTGTGCACATCACAGGCCTGGGGCTTTAACTTCTCCAGGATTTTTTTTCATGTTACCCAAGGCTCTAGCAAGTTTTCTCATCACTTCCCAGGGCCAATGGGCAAAGGTTTTCTTGTACCTTTGTTACAGACTTTGCACCTGTTAGAAAATCCAGCTTTATTCAGGAGACCTCTTTTGCAGAGTATCATCTCCCATCATCCCAAGGCAAAGCCTCTCGTCCCTGCATGGGCTTTGGAAAGCCAGCCCCCAGCACCTAGGCAAAAGTAGGACTAAAACACCCATAAGCTGCCACTCTATCAGCTCACTATTATGGATTTAATGCTTCTCTTTGTTACAGACAGGCTCCTGTAAGCTTAACTGTGTTATTTAAAATCTTTTTTTTTATTGTTATAGGTTTTTTTATTTTTATGTATTTCTAATATTTTATGTACACTTTATTACAGTAGAACATTTATTTCAATTGTTACGTTGTAAACTATTTAATTTAGAGACAGCCATGCCCTCCTTGGCACAAGGGAGAATATTTCAAAGATGAAAGAAGAACCTCTTTAGGGGACACTGGTTACTTAGCAATTGCCTGCCCTTTGAGGGCACAGATCACGCCTGTCTTTGCTTATGTGGCCCCAGGATGTAGGATTGGACATGGAACTCGGTCGGTGCTTATTTGTTGAATGAGTAAAAGAGTAGATGGATGACGTGTAATTTCTTTTAAAAACCTCAGAATTTCTTCTTGCCCTTAAAATCTTTAGGTTACATTTCAATCAGCATTTACAAGCCTTTGAAATATGCATTGAGATTGGTGGGCAGTCTCTATTATCTCATTCTGCCTTGTTGCCAGAAATTGTCCACTGTAATGTTTGATGTTGTATTTTCCTGAGCACCTTTATTGAAGAGGAGCATTTACAATTATATCCTATCTAGAAGAGGTCATACAGAATGGGGAAAGGTCTTAAATCATCAAAATGAGGGATAATTTAAAGGACTCTCCAGTGTTTGAAGATCTGTCATGAAAATATGGGAACTCACTGGCTTCTCAGTTGCTTTGGCTAGTGGCGTTACGTACAATGTGTGAAGGTTACAGAAGACAAATTTTAGTTCAACACAAGAATGATAAAATTATATCGATGTTAGAGTTATCCAGTAAAGGAAGGTCTGGCTTTTTGTGAGCTCTGGCAATAGGGATGTCCATACTGGACCTGGATGGTCATCTGCCACATGTGCTGTTGAATAGACTACTGCATGGAGTGGGGTCACCAAATTTTGAGATTCTTCAATTTCACACCAAATTTTAATCTCATGGGCTCACCTTTCATGATCTGTGGCTCATGCAAGCTGGAAATCTAAGCTTACTGATTAAACATATCAGGGCGACATTATTCACCAGTAAAATGGAACAAAGCTCATAAAGTAACCAAAAGATGGAGGGAAGGTCATCTTAATGGATACTTTCACAGAATCTCCAATTTTGATTTCAAGGAGTAAGAGGGAGCACTTACCATTTTATAATCTTCCCTTTTCCCCTCCATGACCCACAATTTACAAAGCAAATGCCTCTGAAGGGTAAACATCATGTAACAGCCACCCAGCTACACCTGCCAGAGTTTTTTAAATCATATATTGCCTTATCTCTTCAATGTTTCATTCTTTTTGCTTCATTCTCCCCAATCACACCCTCTGCTTCCTCCTCCTCCCCCTCCTCCCCCTCCCCCCTCCTTCTCCCTCCCCCCTCTCTCACATATCTCCTGTTTCTCTTTCTAGCTGTCCTACATCTGCGCCCACATCCTCTCAGGTCATCCCTTTCCTCCTTCCCTCTCCCACATTCTTCTCCCCTCCTCTCCCTTACGTTATTGTCTTATCCCTCTCTTCTGTCCCGGCTGTTGCCTAGGGAACTCACTCTCATCCCAAATGGAAGTGTGCCTCAAGTATTCTAGGAACTAAAAGCTCTGTCCAGGGGCTTTAGAAATTGGGTTTCTACCTACCTGGCTTCTCTCGCAGAGCCCTAGCCCTGACCCCTGTGGTTGGTTCCTGTTTCATCCACAACCCAGAACCACAGTGGAGGCTTCAGAGAAGATGAGATGTCAACTGAAGTTCAGCTCAATGAGTGAAACTTGAATTTAGGGAAGTGAACTTGCCTCTTAGTATAATGCTTTAATTGCTAATATTTCTTGAGCAGTTTCTATGTGCCAGCATGACAGTGAGCATTTTACATTTAACATTTATTTTTCTCTTTTGATTCTCACATCAGCCTAAGTTAGGTAACGTTATTAACTATATTTTACAGACCAGAAAACCAAGTGTTAGAAATGTAAAGTAACTTCCCCAAGGCTCTATGGTTACAGAGTGACAGCAATGGGATTGGAGCCTGGGGCCAGATTCTTAGCTACCATGCATCACAGCCTCCCACTGGGGGAGGGAAACGCAGGAAAGGGTTCTGGGCTCCCCTGGCCCACCCAGTGGCATGCTTGGAGCAGGAATGGTTTGGAGTATCCAAAGTGAGCCCAGATATCCCTGCAAACAATATTGCCAGAGTTTCATTTTTCATAGCACCACTGCAAGAAACCGGGCTAGAAGATCTGACTAGCTTTCCCTATATCACTTTTTTTTTTTTTTTTTTTGAGACAGAGTCTCACCCTGTTGCCCAGGCTAGAGTGCCGTGGCGTCAGCCTAGCTCACAGCAACCTCAAACTCCTGGGCTCAAGCCATCCTCCTGCCCCGAGTAGCTGGGACCACAAGTGTGCAACAACATGCCTGGCTAATTTTTCTTTCTATTTATGTAGAGATGGGGGTCTCATTATGTTGCTCAGGGTGGTCTTGAACTCCTGACCTGGAGCGATCCTCCCACCTCGGCCTCCCAGAGTGCTAGGATTACAGGCGTGAGCCACCGCGCCCGGCCTAAAGTCCTGTTTTTAAAATATAACTGTGTGGACTTAACTGAACATACTTTGTTTTCAATGGTAATGTGAAAAGAGTTTCCCAGATAAGTCCATTGCTATTGTGATCTAGAGACCTAGTCGCACAGTTCTCACACAGCCCAGAAATCCTCAAAAGGCAAGCATTTGTTCTGCACAGATTTCCTCTAAAGCAGTGTTTTTCAAACTATAATGAAAGACATGAATCAGTTAAAAATATGAATCAGTTTAGTGGGTTACTATAAGCATTCCTGTTTTAATGAAATAGAATAGACATGGATAGGATAGGATAGAAACTGCCAGAGTGAATCACAAATAGCAAGGATAAGTATTGTTTTGTGAAATAACTGTGTGCATGTATACTGGGTCAAGGTGAAAAATGTGTTTTTTAGTGTGAGTCCCGGGCAAAGTTTTGAAAGTCATCTGCAATAAAGGCCTAGGTTTTGAGGAAAGGGGTCATGATGGAGTGGTATTCTTTTCATTAAAGCCATGTGTTTTGGGTGGGAAACTGGCCAAAACAAGTGAGATGGATGATTTGGAGAAGTGAATTTCTCTCTCCCTATTATAAAGGCCATGTATTAGCCAGGGTTAAGGCTCTTCAGTGAAATAAAACTAATAAAGAGAGAGAGAGAAAGCGTGAGAGCTTTATGATGAGGATTGGCTCATGTGCTCTCATAATTAAGGAGGCTGAAGAGCTCCACATCTTCCATCTGTAAGCTGGAGGTCCAGGAAAAGTTGGTAGTGTAATTCCAGTCCAAATCCAAAGGCCTGAGAAACAGGGGAACCTATAGTATAAGTCCCAGTCGGAGTCTGCCAGAACCAGAAGCCATAAGATGTTCAAGAGCAGGAAAAGATGGATGTCTCTGCTCAAGCCAAGAGCAAATTCACCCTTTCTCCACCACCTTGTTCTACCCAGGCCCTCTGCAGATTGGATGATGCCACCTATATGAGGGAGGGGGGGTCTTCTTTACTCAGACTAACAATTCAAATGCTAATCTCTTCTGGAAACACCCTCACAAACACACCTAGAAATCATGTTTTACCACCTATCTGGGCATCCTTTAGCCCAGTCAAGTTGACACGTAAAATTAACCATCAGAGACCATAATTGTTAATATTTATTGAGGAGTTTCTACATGCCAGCACCATATTAAGCTCTTTACATGTACTTTTTCCTTTGTATTCTCACAATAGTCCTATAAATTAGGTACTGCTCCATACCTATATCCAGTTTGCCATACGTCTACACTTTGTTACAAGTCATAGAGGCCATGACTATAAGATTTTTGTAAGATTCTGTGTTCTCTGTAAATTTCCACATACCCTTGTAGTGATTAGAAATAAAATCATAGGAATAAAAAATAGAGGACTCATTGTTCTTGTCCTGGGAAGTATAGAAAAAGGGAGAAATTGCATTAACCACATCCATTTGTATGGCCAGGCTTCATGGGGAAAAAAAAATCAAGGGATAAACCAATTAGAATTAGTGACAATGACCTAAGCAAGGAAGAGTTGGCTGAGTAGCTGCACCTTGACACCATTAAAGGAAGGGGCATGTGAGCCAGCTCCCCACCCCCTGCTAATCCTGAGAAAAAACACTGGAGATCCCAGAAAGTCTCTTGTGGATCTCTATTACCTTATTGACTTTCCTCTATTTAAAATGGCATTGCCTCATTTTGTTTCATTTTTCTCTCTCAATTTCCCTTTAAAATATTACACGCTTGGCTCATATTCTTCTTGGTTTTACACTTTAATCATTTGTACCTCAATTTTTCTTAGTAGTCATCTTTAAAGACTAAAAATTCATAATCTTTTTAGCTTGTGCTCAGGAGATCAATTCCCATTATCTCACTCCTCAAATGAATACACAAAAATTCCCTTTCTTTCTTTTAGGGCTACTCAATCTTCTACCCAGATCCTGCCTCCCTCTCTCCCTGGTTCTGTTATCCCCTGCTCTGTTTAAGCATGGATTTGCCCAGGAACAGAACCGTGTTTATTGTTTGGCTTCTAAGAGGTGAATTCCTAACGGTATCTGGCATGATTTCAGTTGCGGCAGCATGAAGTTAAGTGTCTTCAGAAAATCAGCTATGACGAATCCAAGATCTGTTCCTTTCCTGGTATGTGGCTGGTGACTTTGAAAGACATGGCCTGTGTAACTCTGAGTCCCTGCCAACTGTAAAGTTGTATGATTTTATAGATTATAGCTATAATCTTGCCTATGTATAATTAGACTTGAGAGATTTTTTTTTTAATGTAGAGGTTTTTCTTCTTTAAATGTTATTTTTGGAATATCTAATACTAACAATAGCTTGCATTATTTTCTTCCTAATTATGTTACCTTTATATTTCTCTATTTCAAGACTTACTTTTCACTTTGTAACCTATAAATGTTTGTCAGAGTTTCCTTCTGTTTGAAATGCCTCACTTTGCCAGCAGAATACTGGAAGAGTTCAGTGTAATGCACCCACTTGGGGCACTGGCGAGGTTACTGATGAAGTGCTGCACAACACCAATGCCTCTGTGTCATGACTCCCCAACATTTCTTCTGTTACTTCTCTCAGTGAAGGGGAAAGATCATAGAACTAATCTGTACTGAGAATCCTGTGTTCTTCTGACTGCCAGGAGTGCCCATAAGCTATCCTTCTCCATTAAGAAAAGTATTAACTTATCCCCACCCTGTATTTGGTGTCTGTAAACAGCTCCTTCACACTAAAACATAAGTAGCCTCCAATAATTCTACCATTCAATCTTTCAGCAGCCTTTGTCAGGGAATTCTGTTTAAGCCTTTAATATGACAAAAATTCATACAAAATAAGTTCTCTGGGCATGGAGAATGAAAGAAATTTTTTTTCAGTTCAATAAATACTTGATGAGCACTGAGTGGACTTTAAGTTCTATTTCCCACTGAACCAGGCTCTCGGGCTGAGCACTTCCTTTCCCAACCCAGAGGCTGCCTCCCCTCGGTCTTGACATGCTGTCTCACCCACAGAGCTCTCCTTTTAACTTCCTCCTTGTGCCTCGCCATTTCTTTACATTTTCCACCACAGAATTCCAGCCATAGTCAAATAAGTTTTCTTCTATCCTTGGACCTACCTACTCTTGACTCTAAACCTTCCTACTGAACACATCTCTCCTCATTAGAGATTAGTCTCCATGTAGGCAGAGATTTTTATTAATTTTGTTCATTGCTATATCGCCAGCACTTAGAATAGTGTCTAGCATTATTGAATGAAGGAATAGTTGAATGCAATTATTACTTGGTGTTTAAGAACAAGCTTACCATGTTGACTAAAAAGTATATTCCTACAAAGTTTGGTAAAAATTATTGACTTAATGAATCTGAACTGTTAGCTTCACATTGACTCACATGCTATTTCAGGATGTTCTGGCTTGCCTTTTGGTTCAAAGTTTTGTTTTCTCTTTACGTAATGTTGCCTAATAGCTTCTCTGCTAAGTTGCTAATAATCTGGTAGCAAATACTCATACGTAGAGAAAAAAAATTGTATAAAACTACTTAATGATTCACCTTTCCCTATGGTCAAGAATTATCACCTAATAAAATTGTTTGGTAACTGCCTAATTTTTTTAAGCTTTGTAATGTCAGGTCAATCCTATGAGAAGATAAAATGATCATAAAAATAACATTCCCATTCAAAGCACAGACCCAGCAAAATGGCTATACAAATAATGTATACAAATTAAACTTTTTTTTACTTTTTCCAAGGGTATATATGGATATAAAAACTCAGATTTAAAATATACATGCAAATTATAAAAGTGGAGACATCTGTTCCATATTAAGTCTGTGTCTTAAAATTTCTAGTTACCAGTCAAGAAGCTGCAGCAGATTCAGAAGGAGCACAGTCTCTAAGAAACCATGCCAGGTAACACATTATTGTCTGACAAGTGATGCCTAGAATCAGGTCTGAGGTACCAAGGAGAGACTATGAATCACAAAATGAGAAAAAGAGGAAATTTTGAAGCAAATTAGGAAAAAGGGTAAGAGGGGCTAATGTGGATAGTTCAGGTCATGACAATATGAGGACATTAGAGAACTTGTATGGCTGTTTTGCTTTATTGTGGTGCTACAAACTGAGAGAAGCTGAAGCAAACCTGACAGCTTAAGAGGACATATAGGGTCAGGTGTAGTGGCTCATGCCTGTAATTCTAGCACTTTGGGAAGCCAAGGCAGGAGGATCACTTGAGGCCAGGAGTTCAAGATCACCCTGAGCAACATAATGAGACCCCCATCTCTACATAAATACAAAGAAAAATTAGCCAGGCATGTTGTTGCACACTTGTGGTCCCAGCTACTCGGAAAGCTGAGGCAGGAGGATGGCTTGAGCCCAGGAGTTTGAGGTTGCAGTGAGCTATGATGATGCCACTGCACTCTAGACTGGGCAACAGAGCAAGACTCTGTCAAAAAAAAAAAAAAAAGAAGAAGAAGAAGGAGGAGGAGGAGGAGGAGGAGGAGGAGGAGGAGGACATATAGGATCACCCAAGAAGTCCTTGTCTCAACACCAAATCTAACTTAAATCAGCTGTGTCAACTGGGATAAGACTCTTAACTTCCCTGAATCTCAATTTCCTCACCCGGAAAATGGAGTCAACTAATGCCCCCTCACAGAGTTGTGATGTTTGGATCAATCATGATGGTGCACGTATGTGGTACATTATTATGTGCTGGACAAAAGTACCCGACATGTCGACAATCAAGCTCCTGATTCCTCTCCCACCCCAGAACTACCCAATACCAGTTTTCTTAATCATTGACACCTTCTTTCCCACAGTTGTTCAGGCAAAAGACTTTGGGATCATCCTTTATTCTTTTCTTTTCTCCAGCCCATCAGGAAATCCATAAACTCCACCTTTAAAATGTATCCAGCATGCTACCACTGCACACCACGGCCACAACTACCCTGGCCCATATCACCAGTTTTGTTCTGGTTTTTTTTTTTTCACTCAGACTATTGCAATAGCTTCCTCACTGGTCTCTCAGCCTCACCTTTGGATCCTACAGTTCTTAATCTTAACAGCCAGAGAGAGCCCCTTAAAATATGTCAGAACACATTATTCATAAGCTCATAGCCTTCCAATGGCTTGTATCTCACCCCAAGTAAAACCCACAGCCTTACAGTGGCCCACAGGGCCTGTGGGATCTGGTCCCCTGCCGCACCTCCCTGACCCAATTCCCTACCCCTTTCTTCTTCACTCACTTGGTAACAGTTACATGGGCCTCTTTACTGTTGCTTGAAACCACCAGTCAAGTTCCCACCTCAGGACCTTTGCAGCCTGTTTCTACCTGGGATCCGCCCCCCCCCCCCCCCCCCCCCCCCGATATCAGCTCAACTCGCTCCCTCACCTGGGGAAATCTGCTCAATTGTCATCTTCTCTGTGAGCCTTTCTTGACCACTTTCCACCAGGCTCCTCCTCCTCCCTATCATTGTCTATGCCCCTGTGCTGCTTTGTTTTTCTCCATGATATTTACAATTACCTGATTATAGAGGCAACTCTACCCTAGACCCTCCAGAAAGAATATATTCCTGCTGGCTCCTTGATTTCAGCCCTGTGAGTCTCATTTCAGACTTCTGACCTCCAGAATTATAAATGTGATAAATTTGGTGGCCGTGAGCCACTCAGTTTGTGCCTACCTTCAACACTGCCTCAAATTATCTAACCCCACACCTTGTAGCCCTTTTTAAATCATGTGCCAACTCATGCCTCCTAGTTTGGCACCACATTAAAACAGACCTTCGACACCTTTACATTATTCCTAATCTTGTCAAATTACTTACACTGTTCCTTTTCCCACTACAAACTCCAACTTTCTCCAGATCTGCAGTACCCAGTATCGCAGCCATTAGCCACATGGGCAAATTTCTATAGATCTACTAAAACATATCTACTGAGATATGTTTTAAGTGTAGAATACATACTAGATTTTGAAAACTCAAACATATAAAAAGTGTAAAATATCTCATTAATAATGTTAAACTATTGATTGCATGCAGAAATGATCATATTTTGGATATCTTGGGTTAAATATATCATCAAATTAATTGTACCTGGTTCTTTTTATCTTTTTACTATAACCACTAGAAAAATGTTGGTTACATATGTGGCTTGCATTGGATTTCCACTAGATAGCACTATTCTACACCCATTCTAACTTCTAAATTTGGGGTTAATCATATTGCATGTAGCCTCACTCACACCTCAGGCCTGACACAACGACCTTGCTTCATCCCTGACTGCTGTTGGCTGCCCTGTGGCTGATTCTTAGACAGTGCTGACCCTCCCATAAACCACACAGCAAAAGGCTCAGAAAACCTAACCACGAAGGGCTGATAGCTAAAATCTATACAGAACTTGGGAAAATCAGCAAGAAAAAAATCAAACAACACCATTAAAAAGTGAGCAAAGGACATGAACAGAAACTTTTCAAAAGAAGATAGACTAATGGCCAACATACGAAAAATGCTCAACACCTCTAATCATCAGGGAAATGCAAATCAAAACCACAATGAGATATTACTTATCTCCAGTGAGAATGGCTTTTATCAGAAAGTCCCCAAACAACAAATGTTGGCATGGATGCAGAGAAATAAGAACACTCATATACTGCTGGAGGGACTGCAAACTAGTACAACTTCTATGGAAAGTAGTATGGACATATCTCAAAGAACTAAAAGTAGAACTACCATTTGATCCAGCAATCCCACTACTGGGTATCCACCCAAAGGAAAAGAAGACATTTTATTAAAAAGTCATCTGCACTCGAATGTTTATAGCAACACAATTCACAATTGCAAATATCTGAAAACAACTCAAGTGCCCATCGATACATGAGTGGATTAACAAAATGTGGTATATGTATACCATGGAGTACTGCTCAGCCATAAAAAAATGAACTACTCCTGTATTACCCTGGATGGAGCTGGAGGCTATCCTTCTAAGTGAAGTATCACAAGCATGGAAAAACAAACACCACATATACTCACCATTAAATTGGTACTACTCGGTGTGCACATATGGAAGTAACATTCATTGGGTGTCAGGAAGGTGGGGGGGATGGGTAAATTCACACCTAAGGGATGTGATTCGAGCTGTCTGGGGGATGGGCATGCTTATAGCTCTGACTTGGGTGGTGCAAAGGCAATTTATGTACCCCCATAATATTCTGAAATTAAAAAAAAAGAAAGAAAAGCTAACCACAGACAACAGTGTTGCCTCAAGGCAACTGTGCTTGACTTACTCAAGCTCTACCACTCTATGTTGTGGTCTCACAGTTTTGATAACCCTATTCTATCAGTCCCATTTGACATTGTTTATAAATTTACAGAAGTAAAAAAGCACTAAAAAAGGTTTGCTCATTCATCAACTATTACAAACATTTTGGTTCCTCCCCCCCCCCAGCCTTTTTTTACATGTTTTAAGTTGACAATTTTAAAATATTTTATTAAAAATAGCTGCATATATTACTAAGTTTGTATATATATGCAGATAAAACTATTGGAAGGGAAATTTCCAAAATGTTAACAGTGTTTTCTCCAGATAAAGATATAAACCAGTAATTTTTGTTTTGTTTCACAATTTTCTGATTTTTCCAAAATGTCTATACTATGCCTTTAATGTTTTTATAATCAAAGGTGGGGGGATCTTCAATTTATAATCAAGCCTGATAAAGCACAGCAAGCAAAGTCTGTTTCCCATAGCTATGATGGGAAGGGAAAGAGTGGGCTTCCTGTGGGGTTTGCTGACCCAAGAACCAAATGAAATAAGTCAAATTCTTGGCTGATTCTCTTTAACCATCTTCAGGAGACTGTCTGCAAATGCCTCTTAGTAGGAAGAGAAGGAGGTAGCCCAGGACTGTTGAGAGTGGAAATATAGATTCAATAAAGGGGGGGGGCGGGGATTCCCTGGGTAGATCTGCCTGCACCAAGTAGCAAATGAAGTCATAAGTGCCAGAACACTGCGTTCCTTCCTAGTTAGGCATCAGCCACCCCACCCCAGACACACACATGACCAGAAAAAAACTGGAGTACTTGAGAAAAAGCAGCAGAGTCCTCAAAGACACCCAAGAACTAAGATCATTTCCCACTCTGCCCCAAGTATGCCTCCCTTGCCTCGGTGTCTCTCCCTGCTGTCACGGTGCTGCAGTGTGAGGAGATCACCCCTGGTGTGTCCGACTGAGTGCTCAAGGGTCACTGCATAAGGAAAACAAGAGGACAGGAGACAGCGTATAAGGTGTCCTCACTTGGCAGGTGCCTCTACCATGTCCATGTTCACATCTGCATCCCAACAACCCTAATGAGAAACTCAGAGAATGTACTGGAAATGCCAGTGACTCCACCCCATCACCACCACCAAATGGCCTCAGCCAACTAAGTGTAGGGAAAGAGTAAAGAGCTTTTTAGTCAAACAGGCCGTGGTTGTTTAATCTGCTCTATCACTAACAGCAGTGAGATTTTGAGCAAGTTATTTGTTTCACAATCTATAAAGTTGTGGTCAAAGTGCCTAAGGGGGAGAGTGGGAGGTCAACCAGTCAAGCCCACTTTCCTAAGAGGCGACTTTGCACATTCCAGGAATGCTCCCCAGGTACATGAACTACACGGTGTAGGTGAAGTGAGCCTCCCTGTGGTCCCTTCCTCTCCCTCACCTCCTCTTATCCCCATTCTCTCTGGACTCTCCTAATGGACAAAACATCCTCCTAATACTCATTAAAAAAGGAGGCTCAACTTACGGTAGTCACTCTCCTGACAATCTGCATCTCCCCACTATACCATACACACCCATCTCCCTCTGCCATGGCTTGTTCATGACAATCCTGATTATGTTCTTGCACCTTATCAGGGTTCCTTGCATGTGCTATGCTTGAAATGGACACATCATCCAGGAACAGTTTTCAAGGGGCTAGAAAGAATCCTTGGACTTAAAGGAAAGAGAATACAATGAATGTACAATTTGCAAAAGTAAAACTTTAGGCTTGACTTCGCAGGATCTCTGAAAACTAACCCCAGAAGTATTGTTTTGAATAAAATTGTTCTTCCCTTTCTTGCTTCCCCTCCTACTCTAGTTTCCTTTCCTAAAAACCTTTTCCTCAAATAGGGTCATATGAGTCACCTGGGAAGATTCAAGGGCGATATGGTGTGTAACCCCAGGGAATTCCCATTATGAGGAGGGCAGTAAGGCAACCCCAGTTATAAAAAGAACTAAGGGAGTGGGGGATGACATATTTAGCTCATCCAGTCCTTTCATTTTTCAAGTGAAAATGAAATGCATAGAGGGAAACTACTTAGTAACAAAGACTCTGTGTGTCAGCTCCTGAATCCCAGAGCAGTTTTTCAGACTTGAGTATGAAAAGGGAAAAGAAATACTGGCAAAATTGAAGCTATCATAGAGAACATGGTTTTACAGGGAATTAGCCAGTTGAACAAGGAATGGTTTTTAGTGTGCCGCCTACATCTATCCGGGAAGACATGTCAGAATTAATATACCCAGAAGGATGGCAGAAGTTGAGCAGGGAGCAAAATGAGAAAGATTTCTAGTGCCTACTGAATGGGGACTTCACAATGTAGTGTCATGATATGCTGGGAAGTGGCATGACCTCCCAACGTTAAATATAATCCAATGAAAACACAGCCCAGCTCCCAAATGAAAGAGATATGAGCTTCTCCTTAAGCCTCTTCCCTTCACAAGCATATGACTCAGAGTTGATCATCTTTATAAAAATTGCTTGTAGTTCAATACCAGCAACAAGCAAGAAACTATTCCACCAGGGAAATTCTATCTTCAAGTAATACTAACTCAAGACCTATGGAGCCTTCATATTTACTTTAATTTCCTAAAATAAACCTAAGGTTGGAAGAAAAATCTCTATGCATTTTCTGATGGATCTTGATACCAAAAGCCATCATCCATACCCGGTACCCTTCTGTGTAGCCAGTGACAAGCAGGCTGCATTTAACTAAGCAACATGTATGACCATTAATGGGTGACGGGGAGGGGTGGGGTCAGAGCCGTGGAAAAATGATGGAGAAAAGGAAGGCAAGGAAAGAGGAACCAAAATGTTTGTAATAGTTGGTGAATGAGCAAATGTTTTTTCAGTGCTTTTTTCCTTCTATAAATGCATAAAGAACATCAAATAGGACTGATAAAACAGAACAGGGTTGTCAAAATTGTGAGACCACACCATGGATAGAGCAGTAGAGCTCGAGTAAGTAAAACACAGTTGCCTTGAAGCAGCACTGTTGTCTGAGGTTGGGTTTCCTGAGTCTGTTGCCGTGTCGTTCGTGGGAGGGCCAGCAGTGTCGAAGTGTCAGCCACAGGGCAGGAAGCAAAGCGCTTAGCAAGGACAAGAGCTTCACATTCTCTCATCTATTCCTTCAGCAAGTATTTATTGAGCACCAACTATATGCCAGGTACTAGGAGGAACACAACGGTAAACAGGACATGGTCCACGTTCACAGGGAGCTTACACTGAGTGAGGTAGATACACACCCAAACCTCAAAATAGAATTCAGCATAATTAAGTGCTAAAATGGGGGCAAACAAGCCTGAGGAAAAGCCCCTAACCTGGCCTGTGGTGTGAGAGGGTCAGGAAAGGCTTCCCAGAGTAAAGAAAACCCGAAGCCAAGGCTAATGCCAAGGTGAAAGGCATTATGAGAAAATCTTCTTTCTTCCTCAGCTAATGTTTTTACTTTCACTTACGGCCCAGACAAAAGGACAAAGGCACTCTTCAAAAGAGGTCGGTAAAAGGACAAGAGGTTGAAACCAGCTGAGATCATATTACATGAAGTACATGCAGATTTGAGAACACAGGAGGGAGGCCTTGACTCTGAGAAAGTGACAGAGGTGATGTTTAGGCCAAAGAGTGGAGACTGAGTGAAAAACACTGGCAAGAGAACTGGGGGAAGAGATGCTGACAGAGTGATATTTGTGCATGACCAATTTCTTCAGCTCAAACAGAATGTCACCCAGAGCCCATTGCTCAAACCGGCTCCTTTTTTTCCCCTAGTAAACTAGCCAACAACTGCAGAGCATGCTCAATTATCCTTCTAGAAGGCCAAAGAAAGTATTTTTTTCTCTTCAATATTTTCTTTGATGTCTCTGCCAGGTTGCCTTCTCCCTAAAAGATGGCAGAAAAAAGTGTGTTCTCTTATATACGATCAGCTCTGAGAGTTAAATGAAACCTGTCCCTGTCTCTATATGCATAGGTTTCTTCAGTGCTGTATGAGGGTGGAACTGTGCTGAACTTTTTCTCAAACTCGGTACGTTCATCAGGGAAGATCCTGGTGCTGGATAACATGAAGGCACTGAAAGAAGCCTCACTACACTGCACATATATATGAGATTTCTCCTTCAAGTGGATTCTCTTGAGGCTGAGAAAGGACGGCATGCCAGATGAAGCTCTCCCCAACTCATTGCGTGCACAGACCCATTCCCCTGGGAATGCTCCTTAGGGACAATCACAAAACCACTGACACATTCTTCTTGGTGAGGTGCTGTCTTTATCCTTCTGTCTTCCTGTTGCTGAGCTTTTTCCAGTTTGGATGCTTTACAGCACTCACAGACCTTTCTTGTAATGTTTCAGTACACTCTGATACCCTGGAAATATTCTGTTGACCAAATATGAGGGGAAAAAAAAATGACATGCCTCAAGTATACATTATTATGAGAATTCAACATTTTTCTTCTGAGAATTCAAAACAAAGGAAGAAAACAAAAATGAAGTATGGTCAACTGTCAATCATCCATTATCACTATCCACTTTCAACCATTAACTTTCAACTATCACTATCCACGTTTTGGGGGAAAGTATAGTATTGCTTTATTGCATATTCCATGCTTTGAAGGAGATAATAAGCAGATTCTGGAAGTTCTCTGAAAATACAACCAAGGGGTTTTTTGAAAGCTAGACTGAAATAAGACTTTAACAAGAGATGCTATTAACCCATTCTCAGTAGATCTACCAGAACATTGATTGAATGACACCTCCTAGACTTCTGAAATCTCTTGCTCTCATGATTTTGTTTGAAATAAATGATTCCATTAAAGTTGACATACTATGAATCAAAATAAAACCACCTCATGTTTAAAATGTCAATTTATTAATAATAACCCATATTCAAATTTGGTTGTTTTTGTGGGTTTTAAGATGGCAGCATATAAAAGCAAGTATAAGTACTTTGAAAGTTTAATCTTTACCAGTCTTATTTTGCTTGGTGTAACATATATTTCATTCCCACTGTCATTACCTGACCCTAATTTAAGATCTTAATTAGACATACATTTTCCACTTTTAACTATCAAATGGAGCAAGACTGAGCTTAGGATATAACCTATTCATATATCTGTTTCTCTCTGTTTCTCTCTCTCTCTCTCTCAAATACACACAGACCCACTTACCCATCACTCATCTATGTCAGGTCCATTGCTGTTTTGACCACGAATTAGCAGTTTAGGGTCTACATGAACCATAAAAGGACAGAGAATGTGAAAAAAAAATCTAGAAACAGATAACCAAATTGAGCATGGTGCCAGATGCTGGGGATACAAGGATTAGCAAAATTAGATTATTTTACTGAAGAGATAACCAAGTCTCAATGACTAACGTGACTGGCCTAAAGACACACAGCCAACAAGTGGCAGAACTGGCATTCAGACCTGGGCCTGACTGATGCCAAGGCCTGTAGTCTTACTACCAAGAAGATAGCCTCTAACACAACCACTCTCAAAGGCCCTACAATCTAATGGGCATTAACATAAAGAGATTAATAAGTACAGTCATGTGCATTTATTATTTTTTATAGAAGGAGCAGGGCATAGAAGGAGCTGGTCTACCCTGGGCAGGAGAGGAAAGTTAGTTTAAGTTTCTTGGAAGACATGTTCCTCCAGCTGAGTTGTGAAAGACCAGCAGCTGTAGAAAGGCAGAGATTCAGGGAAAAGGCATCTGGGGCAAAGAGAACAACACACAGAAAAAAATAAAATAGTAAATAGTGCCAGAGAATGCAAATTTAATATTTCTCGATCAAGTGAGGAAGGGTGTTGTAGAAGATGAGAATGTTGGGGTAAACAGAAGTCAGACAGGGGTGGGAGAAGGGGAAGGACTGCCTGGAATGCTGAGCTAAGGAGTTTTAAGAAGGAGACATGGTCAGATTTGTGGTCTGAGACAATCACTCTGAGGGGAGCAAACTGGATGCCTTGAAAAGCTAGTGAGACTGGAGGAAAGGAGACTAGATAGGAGCACCAGCAACACTTTAAATGAGACATAGTGAAAGTCAGAATTAAGGTGTAACCTGGAAGAATTCGTTCTGCTATGAATCAACAGGAGCAGGGGGAGAGAGCAGAGTAAAACATACATATTTGGGAGTCAACAATAAATAAATGGTAAGGGAGGGGAAAGACTACCCAAAAATAGCATGCACAGTGAGAAGATCAAGGACAAAATCCTGAAAAACATAAACAGGAGATGAATTGGCAATACACAAGATGACACAAGAGGAAATGGCAAAAGGAGGAGAATCAAGAACCAATAAAGGAAAGTCTCATGAAGAAAGTATTGAATAGTGTCAAATCCTGCAAGAGGTCTAGTTAGATGGAACTGAAGAGTCCACTGAATTTGGCAATTAGATTTAATTAGATGTAAACTTTATCAGAGAAGTTTATTTTAAACGGTAGGATAATGTGCCTGACTACAGCAGATAAAAGATGGAAAGGAGAGCAGAGTTTAAGAATTTCAACTTTAAGAAATGTGGCTGCAAAAAAGCAGGAGAGAGATGAAAGAGTACACAACTATTTCAGGGCCTGCTGCCAGTAGGCACTTGCATATGATACATGCTGGGAATCCGGCTTTATTGCTTTAATTATTACCTGAGCCTGCTTTGCTGCCTGTGGACATTCGTGAGCCTCTTCCCCATTTGTGTCTGGCACAGTGGTTCTGATCCGACTTTGGAGGCACCAGGCAGAACAATCAGATTCTGCCTCTTGAAACACAGCAGAGGCTATAGTCAGCAATGGTAGAGGTCCCAAAGCCATATGGGATCTCAGAAGTAGCCACTTCCAGGTATCAGACTGACTGAGATTCTGGCAGAGGATCTTGGGACTGAGGTTCCTGAGGGCAGAGAGGATTCCCAGCCCCAGAGAGAATGATCTCTCCACTTACCAACAAGAAACTCTCAGTGAGGACCAAGGGAGGCTGGCTTCATCTTCTCAGCTGGCTCTTTAACTTTACAGCTCAGTTTTCTGGTTGAGCCTATGGAAGGCACTTTTGCCAGATTCAGAAAAGAACAGAGAAACACAACCAAATCAACAGGAAAAACGCACAGGAAGTCTCCTGTGTCTCTTTTGTGTGTACTTTGCCTGGTCAGGCTCATCCTTCCTACACAAGGACATGGTGGGAAAGTGGTCCCAGAGTTCCCAGAGCAGCATAGAAGCCAGTTATTATAGAAAGTATGCTAAGTGGTGCAGATGATTCTACATTCCAAACACATAAGAGTTGACCCTAGCACTTCAGATTTATGAACTTTTGTATGGTTACAACTTAATGAAATATCTTCAAGTAGATCATTCTATAGTTCTTCTAGACTGTTCTTCCAACTTAAGGACTATATTTTATTCATATATGTAGACTCCACACTATGCACTATACACACAGTACTTTACACATAATAGGTGCTCTGTAAATGCTAAAAAAATTATTTAACTCTACAAGTATTTAGTGAGTACCTTCTGCATACCATGTTCCGGGGGCTAAGGAAACAGTTTAAGACCTTACTCTCATGCAGCTTATTTTCTAGTTTGGGAAACAAACAATAAGCAAGTAAGCAAATATATAATATTTTCAAATGGTGATAATATTAAGGGGAAATTAAGGAAGATTTAGGGACAGAGTGATAAAGGCTCTATTTTACATATGGTGGCCAGAGAAGGCCCCTTTGATAAGATGAACATTTGAGTAAAGACCTGAACAAGCACACTCTTTACCTGGAAAAAGAGTATTCTAGGCAGAGGGAGTGTGCTTGGCAGGTTCACAGAACAGCAATGAAGCCAGGGTAGCTAGAGCAGAGTGAGCACAAGGAAGAGGGCAGGAGGTGGGAGCACAGAGGCAGCTGGGGCTTGGAGGGGAATTATTTTGATCATAACCTTAGATGAATTTTACCTCATTCTCAAGGAATGCAAATGAAGCTAGCTAGTATTAGTCATAAACAACCTTAGAGGTAAATATACTGCCCACAGGTGCTGCAAAGCATCCTTATCCTAAATAAGCATGGTTATTCGATTTTTTATTCTTTGGAAGATCTATCCCTTACTGCATACCCTCCAAAAAGACAATTTAAAATAAACTGGGAAAAAATATTTCTGAACTAACAGTTTAAAAATATCTTTTCAAATGGTAATACTCCTGTTCACTAGTCAGTCCACTAAAGTATGCTTTTTTTAAAGTGCTAAGACTTATCTTCCCAATTCATGCAGGTTTCTACTTCTCATCACACACTAATGGATCCCTCCTGACTACTGTCTCCATGAGATTAACTTCCCAAACCTCAAATTCCTCCCACCACTAAATGGAAGGAGAAAAATTAATTTGGGTTTCATGGCATTCTGATTCTGGAGCACTGGGCATGAAAAATCTGCAAGTGATTCTAGCACAAGCGATGTATATAAATGCTGAGAGAATGCAGAACCCTGGAATGAGGTTAACAGACATCTCCCACCTGAGGATGAAGGCCAGGCACAGTGAATTCTGTTACTAAATCTCCTATGAACACAGCTGTCCCTGCAATACTCGCTAATGTCAAAGTGACCAAACAGCAAGAGAGAAGAAATAGTTTGGGTCAGAACAAGGGGAGAAGGAGGCTTAAGGATGGAAAGAGGAGTATGGAACAGAGGGAGATGTGAAGAGGCAAGATATTTTGGAATTAACTGAGGGAGGAATGGGAATGAGCAGAAAAATACACAGGAAGATAGAAGAGAAATTGATGTCATTCTGCACTCTTGCTTACCTACATGTCTGTGTCCTCCTCGACTGGACTTCCAGCATGTAGGTGGATTTTGAGTAATATTAATGCATCCCCAGCACAGTGCTCACAGAACCCTGCACATAGCTAGCACCAGTTTTTCGAGGAACAAGAAAAAAAGGTTTACTCTTTTCTCCCTATTTCGCCATATATCTCCGTGACTTCTATTAAACCTAGTTCGGTATTTCCCTTCTTTTTCTCTCCAGTTTCTTTCACTTCTCACTGTGGTCTACAAGTCAACCCAGGAATGGGCCCTCTGCAGTATTACCAGGCTTTGCAGCCCAGAGACAAAATGGCAGGTCTGAGGATTACTGTCTATGGCCAAAGATCGGCCACCAGACTTAAAAGCAGCAAAGAGGCTACACAGAGGTAAAACCAGGAAGAGACAAAGATCAGAAGAGAAGCAGAAAGAGGTAAACTGCAAGGCTGCTGTAGTGGTATGGCTCAGATATGCTTGTGCCTACAAACATTCACCGTGGCATCCCTTTCTTGGGGTCCTCGGCATGAGTCCTGGGACAAAGGCAGAGTCCTAGAGGGGACCTGTCTAGGACAAAAACAAGAAAAGGTACTCATGAGGGACAGAAGGATGGAGGAAGACTCCAGGGACTGAGTGTGAAGAGGAGGGCGGAGACTGGGTACTCAAGACTGGTCGGAGCCAGCGTGTGACGATAAAGGGGGTCTGTAGGGTGGCCGGGGGTTTATAAAGAGGAAAGCTAGAGGTGTGGGAGGAACTGCGCGTCCAAGCAGAAGGAGGTCTAGTCTAAAAGAGAAACAGCAGGACAAAGCCACATCCACACAGCCAATCCACACTCAATTCCCCTGTGCAAACTACTTTTCCGAGCCCGTTCGGACCTACTGGCCTCAACGATTTCCTCTCACAAGCGTGAACCGCGATCTCCGGAACTACAGCACCCACAGTGCCCCCGCGCAGGCCGATGACCCAGCCCCTTCCGATCCGCACTAGCCAATGGGCTTAGCCAATTTCCTCTGCCCAGGTAAAGCGAAGGAAGGAGAGGGCGCTGCCGGTCCCGTGATTTGCTCAGTTGGACCGTCAGGGACTCCAAAAGTGCAGTGCTACGGCAAGATCGTAAGGCATCGGTATCAAGGCTAAGGGAGGGATCTGCCATGGCACGGGTTCCACTAACTGAACGCGGGTTCCACTAACGGAACGCAGGTTCCCTATGCTCACGGGTAGGGCAGGCCCGCTCCTTTTAGACCCCGCCTCTTCCGGGGCGAGCCTCGAGCCTGGGGCACATGCGCACTTGCTCACCTTCTCCGGGGCGGGCCTCCGACTAGGAGCCCGGGCGTGGTTGCTCATCTCAGGCGGGACTCGGCCTGGGACGCATGCGCACTTCAAAAGGCCCGACAGCGGGGCATGGGTCCGGCATTGTTTCTTTTGCTATATGCACAAGGCTATGTATTTTGGGTAACAGGTATTTTGGGTGATGCTTTCCTTTTATATTTTTATTTTTGTTGCTTAACTTCAGGATGCAGGAAAGTGTTATTCAGAGAGTCCTAAAGCCGAGGGTGAAGTTTGGACTCTGTAACGAACCAGCTATGGGATCTTAGGCAAGTCACTTAGACATGGGGACACCAGTGTCCTCATCTCTGAAACTATGACACTTGGGGCGCAGGCTGCCTTCTATCGCTGCTAGGAAGACTGTGTGGAAATGGTACTGCTGGTGCCCACAGCCCTCCAGGTCCTAGTGGGCAGTAGCTGGGCGTTGGTCCAGCATTGAATGATGTGAGAGCAGGGAGGGTATTTCTGGGGTCAGCTGGAAGGAGAGGTGGGGAAGGAGAAGCTTCTTTGGATTGTCCCTGGAGCGCACATCTCATCAGTCAGCGATTCCTGATGATTCTCTACCTACATATCTTCCTACTTTTCTCCATCCCCACTGCCATTCACAAATGACTATCCTCTCTCACTTAAATGATTTCCTTGTCTCCAGGCCCCTGCCCATGTCCTGCTGGATCATTCGTAGAGGCAAATGTGATCATTAAAACATTTCATGGCTTTTCTTTGCCCCCAGAATAAAATCCAAACACCTTAACAAGGCTGTCATCTCCTGAGTTCTTCCTAGTCCTTCAGCCTTCCTCCACTCACTCTGTGTTCCAGTCATCTTCACGTACTATCAGTTCCTTTAGCAAACCAGGCTGCCTTACCTTGGGGGCTTTTTGCATATAGCAACAATTTAATGAATATTCTGAACTCTGCAAAGACGATCTTGAGAAGGTTTTAACTAATGCCTTCAGCCATCCTCTCAATTCTCCCCTTCCAACCCTAACAGATTCTGTAGTTTTCTTTTCACTTAGTTATTAGAAGTCCAGTCTAGTGTAGTCCACTTAAAAACTTCAATCCAGTTTTACACCCCTTCCTTCCTCTCAGCACCAGCCTGACTTCAGCAGTGGAACTTGGTTTGAGGAAGTGGTGTATTCTGACTTTCAGTAGATGTCTCCCTTCCCCTAAAATATTTATTATGTTAGGACCAGGAGGAAGAATTAGAAAGGGTTGGAGAGTGAGGTCAAAAAGTCCTTTTGTCTACCTGAGCATGTAATTGCAATTGTCTGTTGGTTGTGTCTGTCTCTCAGGTGAAGGCTAACTGGTCATGGATACCCTCCATTTGAAAGGTGCCCAAATGCTACTTTTTATGGGCACATGGGTTAGTTTCCTGCTAGCTCTCCCCAGTGCACAGTCCCCTCATGGGAAATCTACTCCAGCTTAACTGCTTCCCACAACCGCTCAGTCGCTGCCCTTGGCAGTATAACTAGGCTCCCCGGCTTGTCTGCGAATTCTTTTAAAAGGAGAACAAGCAAGATGGTTCACACCCTGATGAGTTCCACACTGTTCATGTAACTCACATGAAATTCACACTGACTGCCACACTGTTCATTTGACTCACACATCCTTGCTAAATCAAATGGTAAGAGTGACAACTCTTCCCCTGTCACCTTTCTCTCCCTGCTCCAGTGATCACAGAGAACGGACCAACAAGCTCATCAGCATATTTCCAACCAGGGATTGAGATGTCAGTCTCCTTGCTAGCCTACCAATTTCTAGGAGTGTTTCTTTTGCAGACCCCTCACTTGGAGGAAGTGAGGACAATAGGCACAACACTTTATCCCTTGGCTGGGGACACAGGACTCTATCAATGCCCTTTCTCTTCACCTCCATACCACATTAAATTTACCTCTAGGGGAGGCTGAGGATGGAGTACTGCAATATGGTTTAGGTTAGCAGAACTGATTTTCCACCTTTTAATGGCACCTCTCAAATGTTAGTGCAGAACAGTTCTCCAGGTGGCCTTGGAGCAACCTGGTTCTCCCCCTTTTCTTGCTTGTAGTTCTCAAGAATAACTGTAGAATATGCTGGGAATGTAATATCCTGAGGTAGGAAGGAATTGCCTGGGGCAGCCCAGGCTTTGTTCCTCTCTCCCCTGGAAGCAGGGTGTCCATCAGAGCTTTGCCCAGTGAGTCACATTGTCACTGAAGGTGCCACAGGGTAGGCTGTTTTGGGGAGGTCCAAGTGGGACACATGCAGAGAAGAAGTCCATCCACCGTGCACAGCTTTCTTGAGCTTTGGGGGACCAGCTCACAATGGATCCAAGATTTCTTCTATCCCTTGCTGCCTACTTGTAAATAATATACTTCACATAACTTGTTGCATGTGAGTGTGTTCTGCCTCATCCAACATTGGTAGCACTTCAATCCAGGATGTGGTGGGCAGAAGTGTTTGGACTCCTATTCCTGGTGGCTGGCATAGTGATGATCTCTGCTATCCTCCACACAGTGGGAGTCCTCCCTTGGGATTGGTTATTAGTGGACCTGTTTCACAAAATTGGTCCTGTGAGCAGGATCTGGTCTGACAGAGCCATGGCTTTCTAGTGAAGTAGGACGGTGATACTCACCCCATCTCCCAGTGCAGACACATCAGCCTGGGCTTGCAGGGACTGGATGAGTTACAAGGAAGGAAAGAAGGGTGGTAAGTGGGTAAGGGTGGTAAGTCTCCCCTACTCCCCTGCAGAGGTGAATGAGCTGACTACATGGACTGAGACAAAGATAACAGAAACTAGAAACACGTGATTGCTCATTCCTGGACCAGAAAGCTGGGAAGAGGGTACTCAGATGGACCCTGAGGCACCTGAGAGGGAATGGGAAAGAGGTCCTCAGTCCCTGGAACATCAAAGAGGGAACCAGCACATGCAATATGGGCCTTCACAGATGGGGAGACTCACTATCTAAAGGACAGATGGAGGAAGGCCAGGGAAATCTTAGGTAGTGTGGCTGGCATGTCTGTTTGTTAAAGGGACATTGCAGACCCAAATGTCTCAGGCTGAATGGCACAGTTAGAAATGGAGCCAAAGCTTCTGGGTCACCACTGAAGTCCAATGGCCCTATATATACCTGTTAAGATAAAAGGGAAAGGAAGGGAATTCAGACTTTTCTGGGGTTCTTGGTCCCTGGCACCTACATCACAATATTTACAGGTCCCCTTGGGGGAAAACAATTAAACTGATGACATCTGGAGATCTGAGGATGAACATGGTAACATATGGTGCTTATTTGCTTATGGTGCTTATCTGCTTGTGGGTAGAGTTCTTTGGCCATTTCAGGTGCCAGTGACTGGTTCCCATTACTGAGTGCAATTATAGGCATTGATATTTGGGCTATGTGTGGAACAGAACATCACTGCTGCGTGAGTGGGGATGTCCCTTCACAACTAAGAATTCAAGCCATAGAAGTGGGGCATATCCACTCCTGTCTGCCACCTAAGTTACACAAGACCCACTGGGCTATTGAACAAAAGCAGTACTGCATGCTAAATGGGGAACAGGACATTACTTGGTTAATTCAAAACTTGCTACAGATAAAAATGTTATAAGCTACCCTGTCACAATGTAACTGCCCCATTTGGCTGGTCAAAAAAGCCTTTGGGGCATAGAGACTAGTAATGGACTATCCCAGGCTGAATGCCAAGACCACCTGGGCTAGAAGCCAAAAAAGTATCCCAGATGAAGTCAAAAATGTTTAACCCTAGCAGCACTCACTAAGAAAAAGAAGGCCCCACAGCTGGTAGGCCTGTCTGGGTACTGGAGACAGTATGTACTTCGATTGAGTGCTCTTGTGGCCTCCTTAGTCAAAACGACCAACGAAGCTGCCAACTTTGCATGGCACCCTTTGCAATAGCAGGCCTTGAAAGCCATTCAACAAGTTGTGACCCAGACACTGACTTTAAAACCTTTAAATCCTGATAGAGTTACAGGTGTCCACAACCCCCATGTCTGCTAATTGGGAGTCTGTGGCAATAGAAAACTGCCACTAGGGTACACTGGCCTCTTATTTTAGACACATAAGTTGCCTGAGGCAGCCACCAGGTATGTCCCTTCTGAATGTCAACTCCTTACTTGCTACTGGGCACTGATGGGGACTGAGCATCTTATGACCAGAAAGCCACATGTGACACTGCAACATGAGCTGCCCATTCTCACTTGGGCACCCACAAACCCCACCAATAAAATCGGACAGGCTTGACAGACATCAATTATCAAATGGAAATGTTACGTTCAAGATTGAGCCCAGCCAGGATCCCAAGGAACCAGTTAGCTCCATAAACAAATGGCTGGCTTGTCAAAAGGGACCAAGCAACCTATAGGGGATGCCTTGGCTCCTCCTGTGGCTACCTGGAGCCCAAGACTCAGAGTCATGCCTACTGATTGTATGGCAGGGTTTACTGATGCCTCTGCAAAACAATAAGCAGATGGGTCCACCAGGCTGTGGCTGCCGTCCAGTCATGGGAATGGCCATCTTTTGACTGAGATTAAACATGAACATTCTACCCATGGGGCCAAACTACCTGCAATAGTAATTACCATCCAGGCCACCTCTCCCACCATATCTTGTTACATTTTCACCAACTCATGGGTCATTGCTGACAACCTAGCCATCTGGCCAGGAGAATGGAAGTGACTAAGCTATTAATGGACCTCTTGGGGGATTTTTAATTTTATTTATTTTTTTGTGATGAACTATTACTTTTTCTTTTTTGTTATTTCAGAGTATTATGGTGATATAAATGCTTTGGTTACATAAATTGCCTTTATACCACCCAAGTCAGAGCTACAAGCATGCCCACCACCCGGACAGCGTGCACTGCACCCATTAGGTGTGAATTTACCCGTTCCCTCCTGCACCCTCCACCCTGCCCTTAATGGACCTCTTATATGGGGTCTAGAACTATGGCAACAGCTTGCTTCGGGAAGAGACAAATATATATCATTCATGTGGATGCTGGGACTATCATAGCCCTCCTTGAGAAGAACTTGTCATGTTTTTGTATACCTCACAGGACTTTATTCTGACCAAGGAACATCCTTCACTGCCCAAGCAACATGATGGGCACACTTTCACGGAATGCGATGGACTTTCCTTGCACTCTGTCATCCACAGGGCAATGGAGCCACAGGGGTGGGAGGCAGAACCAAGGAGCACTAGGGTGCACAGTCCCCAGTCTTTCCAGTCAGGTGGGTGGCGTTATCAGACGTGTCAAGTTTATACGGGGCATGATCTCCCTTCATGGGCCAGACAACTGAGGCTGAAAGGTCTGGGTCACACAAGGGCAGTGGGTAGTAACCTGGGGTCTGGGGCAGACAGACTGGGCCACTACACCACCTCATCCCAACCCCTATCCAATATGCAGGGAGCACCTGGGACGCCAGGGGAGAGTGGGGGAAGGGGCAGTAACCTGTCCATCTGCTTTTCCGTGAGAACATGCCAGCAGAGGCCTGGAATCATCACAGTTCCATTAGGCTCTCCCAAGCTGTGACCACTGCAGGTAAACTGACGAAGTGCTGGATCTACCATCCCGTACCTTGTTCTGTCACAGACCATGGAGACCCTCTGATCCTGCAAGTGGTAAACTACACCAGCATTGCTAACACCACAGTGTACACCAACAGAACCCGGGCCCTGGCCTGCCAAGTGAGAATCTGGCACTCGACACTTGGGAGGGAGCTAGAGGTGCCCTGTTTTAATTTAACTGACTTTGGCAAAGTGTCACAACCACAACTAACAAAACATTGGTGGGCTGGTGCTTTGACACAACACAGTCCTTGACTAATTGGACTGGAAGTGTCCTGGCAACAATAACTAAACAAGGACTGGATGAATGCTATGTACAATATTGTATGAGGGGGACTGAGCTCATGCAACTGTGTGATTGTCGAGGCCTGGCTGGTGAATGCCTCCATGCCTGTGAACAGGTCACTGAGCAATCAAACAAGGGAGGGGTGCTGTGTGCACATGAGGGTGATGTCTTTCTTTAAGGGCATTTGGGGGTGACCTGAATATGGGATGGGCAATGTCGTGCCTGAAAGGTGATGGATGATGGGGTTCTACACATCGGGTGGCTGGGGTTGTCCCTGGATACCACCCCTGGGAATGAGGCACAACACTGTGCCAGAAGCCTAAAGCTGTGCCCCAAGCTTACTAGCAATCTGCCAGGAGAAGTAACTGACTCTGGGTTTATGTCCCTTATGAGACCTTTGATCCATACATAGGAATCAGTGCTCAAAAAAAAAAAAAAATTATAAGAAACCTGTCCCTGACCATGGAAAATATTGCTTCCTCCACCGCCACTGCCTTGGCAACCTGGCAGACATCCCTCAATGCCCACGAGAAGGTTGTTTTAGACAACAGAATTGCTCTGGAATTCCTTTCAGCCCAGTCGGGAGAAATATATGCCATTGCCGACACTTCTTGCTATACCTGGACTAACACCTCAGGCATTACAAAGACACGGGTGGAGGAGATCCAGAAGCAGGCCCACTGGCTGCAGACAGTGGGCACATCTGAAGGATCCTTTGGCCTCATTAGTAAATTCTTATCTGGATTGCTGGGACCCTGGGCAGGTCACTGTTTCAGGCAGGTCTGGCCATCCTGCTAAGGTTATAGTCCTCCTGGGCCTAATGAAATGTATTCTGGCTATGACTCAATGATGTTACCCTAATACTGTGTCAGTCAAGATGTCACATGAACTGACAAGACAAACGTCCACCTCCAGATCTAAGGAGGTCAGTGGACATGAAATGCACTAACTTTGCTAAGACGGATATCTGGGTTGTGGGTGGAGTGCAGGACAATTCTCGCCCCTTTCTTGCTTGTAGTTCTCAAGAATAACTGTAGAATGTGCTGGGAATGCAATATGGCAAGATAGGAAAGAACTGCCTAAAACAACCCTGGTCTTGTGCCCATCCCTCTTAAGGAATGAAACATCTTGAGCTAGGAAGGAGCTGCCCAGGACAGCCCAGGCTTTGTTCCTCTCTCCCCTGGAAGCAGGGTGTCCTTCAAAGCTCTTCCCAGTGAGCTGCATGACTCCTAAGGTATATAACCCATAGTGTGCCGCCTTTTGGGGTCCCTCAGCTGTGGTGCATGTGGAGCATATGTAGTCAAGAAGTCCATCCAGCTGAGTGTGGTAGTTCACACCTGTAATCCTAGCACTTTGGGAGATGGAGGCAGGAGGATCACTTGAGACCAGGAGTTCGAGACCAGCCTGGGCAACACAGCAAGACCTCATCTCTACAAAAAAATAAGAAAAATTAGCCAGGTATGGAGGTGCAAGACTGTAGTCCCAGCTACTCAGGAGGCTGAGGCAGGAGGATCACTTGAGCCCAGGAATTTGAGGTTGCAGTGAGCTATGACAGCACCACTGCACTCCAGTCTGGGCAACAGAGTGAGATCCTGTCACACGCACACACTCACACACACACACACACACACACAAAGTCTATCCACCCCAGGCAGCTTTCTTGAGCCGAAGGGCCAGCTCACAATTGATCCTAGCCTTCTTTTGTTCCTTGATGCCTATCTATAAGTAATAAACCTGTTTCACATAGCTTGTTCCATGTGAGTGTGTTTTGTCTCACTGGACTTGGGGAATGGTAGGTAACACTGCAGCCCAGGATGCAGTGGGTGGAAGTGTTTGGACTCCCATTCCTGGTGGTTGGCATAGTGATGATCTCTGCTGTCCTCCAGGTGTGAGAGGCTTCCTTTGGGATTGGTTATTAGTGAGCCTGCTTCACAGCAAGATGCATGTTCCTGTTTGTCCTCAGTTTGAAATCTTAACTGACAATTCCAGGGTACCAAAATGGTCCTACTTGATATCCTGCTACACAAATGCTGTCTCCTTTGCCCAGTACACTTGTCACTCACCTCAGCCCCTTCTCTCTTTTCCCATCTTCCTGCAACTGGCTCCTCCTCATCCTTGAGGTCTCAGCGTAGACATCACCACTGCCAGGAGGGAGTCTGACATTGCCAAGCCTACGTAAGGCAGGAGGCTGATCGATTGCCTCCAACACTCCTGTGGCTCCCTCATCCTAGCCCTTCCTCTCCAGCTATGTGTCAAGTGACTCTTGATAGTCATCTTCTCCCACTAGACTAGCCCCATGAGGGCTGAGACAGGGTGAGCCAGTTTTGTCCTTCTTTGTCCCCAAAGTGTCTCACACACAGAGAGCACTTGATATTTGTTGACTAAATATGTGAACAAATGATTTTGTGTAGTTTTGCAGGAAGAGGGAGCTTCTGTGTGGTTTGGAAAAGCCTAGAGTCCTGTTGATACACCACCATCCCCACTGCCCCACGGCCCTGAGAACTACTGCTCTCTGTTCCTGCTTCACATATCAGATTATGTTTGCAGAAAAATCTTTGAAATATCTAAAGTGCTGTATTAGAATCTGCACTTTTATAAATCAGTTTTATTGCTCAACCTACCCTGTAAGCATTTGCAAAGAGGAAACTATGAGATAGTCAAGGATGGGGTATTACCTTAAACTCTTTGCTCCATTCCCCACTTGATTCAAAGCCTGGCTTGGCCTCATAGGAGCTCTCTTCCCAACTCTTGACTGTAATGGAAGGGAAATCATGGTTGCTCCTACTGCTGCACCCCAGCCTCCTTCATTCATTTGTTCAACAAGCTACTATTAACTGGCTTAGAAGGGCTGATGGGGGCTTTAATGTGTGTCCAGCTGGGACCCAGGCTAGTGGGGTCATGATGAGGGAGGAACAGCTTCCCCAAAGTAAGCATATTCCTACACTCTGGACACTAAGGCGGAGTTCTCAGGAGCTAGGGCCGTTCCTTGCTTCTCCCCTTCCCCTTCCTCTCCACACCCCCACAGTGGATCACAAAGGAAAGGTCATGCCCCAGAAAAATGCCCCTTGGCCTTCAGAGCCCTGGGATGAAAAAGGGTGTTATTCCCAGGAAACAGCTCAAGACATAAGATTCTCCCCATACCCCCGTCCTGGATTGTCTATTCTGTCCTTTAAAATAGAGGCAGCATTTTTTGTCTGAAGAACCAAGCTCCTGGATTAACTAAAACATTAACTTACACAGAATATCACACTCATCAGTTCACCCAACAAATAGATATTGAGCGATATTTATATGCTAGTTTCTGAGGATACTAAAGACACAATTCCTACTCTCAAGTTGATAGCCATCTAGTGAGGGGTGAGGGGAACCAGTTTCAGCACTAAGCACTATGACCTGGAAGTCATGGGGTCAGGAAAAGCTTCCCAACGTCAATAACACCAGCCTAGTCCTAAACTAGGGTTGACCAAGCAGAGAAGGGGGAGGGGAGGGATACAGAACTGCAGGCAGAGTGAACATCAGGTACAGAAGCCAGGACATAACAGATGTCAACCCTTGCTGGGCACCCATCCTGGGCTGGACATTACTCTAAGAACTCAACAACAACCCTTTGAAATAGGTACAATAGCCCTTTTCGTATATGAGGAAACTGAGGTTTGGGGAAGTTGAGTAACTATATTGAACAAGGTCACATTTTTCTTAATAAGTGAGGAAGCCAAGACTCAGACCAGGAAGTTTGAGTCCAGAGTTGCTGCCCTTCACCACTTTGTTACTGGGGACTTGCAGTTGATGCAAGTTGTCTTTTGCAAAGGAATATAAGACACATGGGAGAGCAGGACTAGGCAGGTAGACAGAAAAGGATATCATGAATGTAGAGTTTATATACCACATGGTGGCATTTGGACTTTGTCTTAAAGGCAACAGGGGCCCGAATGATGGATTCTGAGGAGTCAAGTGTGGTCTGATTTATTTGTGTATATTTGTCTGTTAACATTGGGTAAGACAGATAAGGGAATAAGACTACTAGAGGTAATACCAGTTGGTAAACTACTGCAGTGATCCAGGCAAGGACTGATGAGGACCAGGAATTGGAAACTTGAGCTAAGGTATAAGCAAGGAGGATAAGGAGGAGGGGATGGATTGAGGGCTATTTCAGAAGTGGAATTTACAAGACACTGAAACTGAGTCAGTGCAGGGAGCTGGGAAGAAGGAATAATCTAGCACGACTCCCAGGTTGTTTGTTTTGAAGAGAGGGTGTTTGAGGTTGCAGTGAGTTATGATGACCCCACTGCACTCAAGCTCAGGCAACAGAGTGAGACCCTGGGAAAAAAAAAAAAAAGCCATGAAATGAGGATATGGAGGAGAAGCAGATTCGAACAGGAACGTCATGAGGATGGGTTTGGGTGTGGTGGGTTACAAATGCCTGTGCGACAGTTGAAGGTTCAACTAGGCGAGGCAATGGGAAGTTAGGTTTTTAGGTCTGAAGTTAGGAATGAAATCTGACTAGAGGTACATACTGGAGAGCCATTGGCACAGAAGTTGTCGCTGAAACCATGAGAATCGATGAGGTAATCCAGAGACGATCTCAGAGAAGATAAAAAGACAGGGTGGACTCTGGGGAAACAGCAAACACACAGAAGGGCAACTGGATGCAGAGGGGCCCTGGAGGAGAAGCAGAGGTCGGAGGACATTGTGCAGGCA
Source organism: Eulemur rufifrons (assembly GCF_041146395.1). Classification (NCBI taxonomy): domain Eukaryota; kingdom Metazoa; phylum Chordata; class Mammalia; order Primates; family Lemuridae; genus Eulemur; species Eulemur rufifrons. The sequence continues at coordinate 98,187,522 of NC_090990.1, forward strand.
TGACACCACTAACTCTGAGGGGAGGAAAGGGTTTCAAGGAGGAGGAAGTGGTCGGTACTGACAGGTCAAGGTAAGTTTTGAAAAATGCTCGTGTATTTGGGATGAAGTTGTTGTTGCAAGCCCTGAGTGGCTGGTGGGATGAAAGTAAGATCAAAGTGGGTTTCAGACGAGTGGGAGGAAGGGATGGAGACAGTACTTTTCAAAAAGCTTGGCTCTGATGGAAAAGGAGAGAGAACACAGGATCCAGGGAGTTGTTTGGGTTTTTGTATTTCTCATCTTGTTTTGTCTTGTTTTTAGATAAGAGAGACTTAGCATGATGTATTTATTTCCTATTGCTGCTGTAACAAATTACTACAAACTTAGTTATACCTAACACAAATTTACTACCTTACAGTTCTGGAGATCAGAGGTCCTAAAAATGGGTTGGCAGGGCTGCATTCTTTTTGGAGGCTCTAGGGAAGAATCTATTTCCTTGCCTTTTCTAGCTTCTAGAGTTTCCCTATATTCCTTGGCTTGCATCCCAAAGCCAGCAGTTTACCATGCTCCAATCTCTTTCTTCCTCCCTCCCTCTCTCTGCAGCTGTTGTCGTATTGCTTTCTGTCTGAACTTATTAGAATTCTTGTGATTCCATTGGGCCCACCCAGATAATCCAAGATAATTTTCCCATTTCAAGATCCTTAACTTAATTATATCTGCAAAGTCCTTTTTATCACATAAGGTAACATATCCATAGGTTCTATGGATTAGGACGTGGACATCTTTGGGGGGCCCTTATTTAACCAACCATATATGGTATCTGCCTGGCACATAGTAAGTGTTCAAAAATATTATTATTACAATAGTAATATTAATATTTCTATGCTGAGGAGAAAGAGCCGTCAAAAAGAAAGGCATTACAAACATAGGAGAGAGAGAGAAAGAAAAAGAGAGAGATTCTGAAAGAGAGAAAGGAAAAACTCCTCAGGCCAAAAGGGATGGAGCCCACACAGCTGGGGAGAGGAAGACTCCGGCCCCTGGACATTAAGTGAGATAATGTACACATTGCTGACATGTAGCATTCACTGCATATTTGTTTGCCTGCCTTATTCCTGACGTGTTCCTACGCTTGTGAAGGATCAGGGTATCATCCTGCCTCAGCCTGACAATCCCACCATATACTCTCATTTAAGCTCCCCAAAATTTCACCTCTGATTTATCATCATTTCTCCCAGAGCTCCTGACTCAATGTCTTTTGCAAAATAGATGCTCAATAAATGTTTTGGGATGAATAAATAAATGAATTAATGAAAACAAATGAACAACCTTCATGGCTGGGAGAACACTGATTTAGGGCGATCAGAATGTAGCAGCTTCTGACAGTGAAGGCTTCCTGCAGAAGACTTCCTGTTTTAGCAGGGTAGAAAGAGAGAACTTAAGGATCAGGAAGGGAGGTGCCCCAGGTGAGAGGAATTCTTCAGAGGGGAAAAAAGAAAGATGGGAATGTAAAGAGGTATGTGGCGGTCAAGTTTTCCCCCTTGAGTGAAATTGATTGGTAATCAGTAAAGGGCATTACAAGCCACTGAGAATGAGTTGGCACTGATACAAGTTAAAATGGGATAGTTCATGATACTGTACTCTATACTGGAAATTTGCTTAGAGAGTAAATTCAGGTGCTCTCACCACTAAAAAAGAAAAGTAACTAAATGAGGAAGTGAATATGTTAATTTGCTTGACTGCAGTAACATTTCACTACATACATGTAAATTACATGTTGTACATCTTAAATATGTATAACTTTTATTTTAAAAAATAGAAATTAGAAAACAACCAATTACTCTAGGCTTTGGAGAGATAAGCAAACAGCCCTGCAATAGAAAAAGCACTAGAATAAAAAGCACTGCATTGGAATTTTTTATAAATTCTATTATAATTAAATGTCTGATTCTGGAACTAATTTCTGCATTACCTTGAACAAATTACTCAATCTCATTGAGCCTCAGTTACCTGAGAGGATAAAGTGAGCTGATGCAGGTGAAGCACTTAGCCCAGTAGCTGCTGTAAAGAAAGAAATAATGCAATAAATTATTGCTATTACTGTCTCTCAGGGTTGTTGTTATAAATAAAATAACATGTCAAGCACCTAGCATTTTAATGGAGGCTCAGTAAATAGACTTTAATCTCCTCTTTTCCACATTAGAAATGTAAACCAAGTGCTCTTGGGACATGAGAGACACTGGGAGCTCGGAGGCTCCTGGGACTCTGCTGCTATCATCTGGGTGAGAAGACTCAGGGCCTGGCTCAGCATCCATGGAGGACCCAGGTGTTTGGGATTTAAGCGGTCAATACATAACACCTCTTTTTCCCCCACCTGATTATATAACAGGTCTCTTTTCCTCACCCAAATTCTGAACCCGTGGAGACAGAGAAATGAGGCAGATGGTAAAACCCTATAACTGATAAAGACCATGTGGGAAGATACGGCTTAGCTATGTTCAGCCACAGTGGGCTTCCTAACAGGGAAGTTCAGGGTTATTCTGACTCACCACTCCACCATCATTATTGATGGAGAGCTACGGGCCTCCCACTCATGGGGGCATGCCCCTGTAAAACTTTCAGAAAGGAGAGGTGCAAGTGGGTGTTCTGCACCCCAGGAGGAAAGAATGAATGCCAGAGCAAAGAGAGGCCAGGAGTGTTAGTCTAATAGGTTTCTGCTCCAAGAAAGAAAACACCAAGAATGTGGAAGAAGTGTTCCCCCAATGCCATGTTCTATTTCTTTTTTTCTACTTAGGCTTCCAGACAACCATCTAGGTCATCCAGAGATGCTGGCCCTCTCCAGTGGCAAACTCTTCCTTGATGGGGCAGGGGGTGAGCCAGTGGGGTCTGCCCCGGAGATACTGAGGAAGCTCCAGCTGCCTGGCACTCCAGTGTGACTCAGTTTCTGGGCCCTGCCTCTTTAGAAATAAGTGAAGAACAATGCAACTTTGATATCTTTGGCATCTGGTTCAGAGCCTGGTGAGTTGCTTGGTCATTTCCTACAGGTCAGAAATCTAACATGGGAACATAAAGGAAATCACCAGGTCCGAAGCTCCACCAAAGATTCCTCAGTACCAGTCGTAAAAGCCAGCACTCCTCGTCTAAAGTGAGGTAGGAGTAACCAGTCAAACCACAGCCTCATGTGAAGCACTGAACTAGGGAATGAGAGGGAACACAGGAGAGGAGGGATTGAGAAGCCCAGTCTGGTTGGAGAGATGAAATCAAGAGGCCTGAAACAAGGAGCCATAAAGGACACAGAGAAAACTGCTAATGAGTATAGCGTTTCTTTTGTGGGGAAGGAAAGTACTCTAAAATCAGATTGCAGTGATGTTTGAACAGCCTCTTGGAATTGTACACTGTAAATGGGTGAATGTGAATTATATATCTCAATAAAGATGTTATGAAAAGAAGACACAGATATCGTGTTTTAGTGGACTAGGAAACAAGAGACTAGAATCCCAGTCCCTGATATGCCAATTACTGTGTGACTTTGGTCACTTCCCTTCTTTATGCCTTAGTTTCCTCATTTGTTAGGTGAAGGTGCTGGACTAGATGACCTCTAAGTTTCCTGTATTAGTTTCCTGGGGCTGCCATAACAGATTACCACAAACTTGGTGGTTTAAAACAACAGAAATTCATTCTTTCACGGTTCTGGAGGCCAGAAGTCTGAGATCAAGGTGTCAATACCAGGCTCCCTCCAGAGGCTCTGGGGGAGAATCCAACCCTTGCCTCTTCCAATTTTTGGTGACTGTTGTCATTCCTTGGCTTGTGGCCATGTCTCTCTCTGCTCTGTCTTCACAACACCTTCTCTGTGCATCTGTCCCTCTCAAAATTCCCTCCTCCTCTCTCTTAGAAGGATACATGTGACTGTATTTAGGACCCACCTGGATGATCTAGAATAAACTCTCAAGATCCTTAACTTAATCTCATGTTTTACCATGTATAGTAATATTCATGTGTTCCAGGAAATTGATATAGATGACTTGGAATGGGGTTGGGGAGCAATTCATCTACAGATCTTTGCAAGTTTATAGGAGAATGAGGAGAACTGAATTGAGAAAATTGAACTGCCTTGTCTTTTCCAGATACCTCCTCTTCTCTTCACTACTCTTCCATTCTAGTTATCCTAGTTCTTATTTAAAATAACATACACTTGTCTGGAATTTTATGGTTTGAAAAGTTCTTATGCATTTATCAGCTCATTGTGGTCCCACAAAAACTTACAAATTTGGTATTCTTATTATAATTCCATTTCTAATGAATAAATAGAGGCTCAGAGAGATTAAGTGGCCTAACCAAGGTTGCTAGCATTGAAAGTACTAGTGCCCAGACTCCAACCTGGCATTCCAAATCCTGTGGGTCCCACTCTGCTGTTGCCGGCCTGAATCATGGAATAGCATCAAAGGATTCTATGCCAGGATGGAGTAGATGCACTTGGGTAGGATCAATTCTCTTTTTTCCTCCTGCTAAGCACAGATAAAAACCCTGGGTTTTACATATTAAAAAAAAATAAATAACTAAGATGACTCGGAAAGGTGGGGACAAGAAGGCAGACCAACTAGGAACTTTGGAACCCAAAAATCAAAATGGCAGTGAGTTCATGGCTTTCCTTTTTGCCTCACATACCCTGGACTAGGTGCCAGGGAAGCAGCCCAGAAATGCCAATGGGCACAGACAAAATAAAGTGTCAAGAAAAGTCTGCTTGATTTCTCTAGCCAAAGCACTAGGAAAAAGGCAATCCAGCAAGACAGAACACTTTCAGACAATAACTGCCATACTCCAGCCAAACACCATGAAGAAAAACCCACAGCCCCACACGCACTCTGTTAGCAAGCGCCAGTGGGGAGCCTGGACTTCCATCTTTACCCAGCTGTGAGGAGGCACCCCTCCCTCTGCCCCTCACCCTTCTGTCATCAGAGAAGACTGAGTGGGGGGCCCTGGACTTTCATCCTGCCCAGAAGTAAGGAGCTCTCTCTCTATCTAGGGGTAGCAAGGCACCCTCCAATCCTGCCAGTGCAGAGTCAGAGGAGCCACCTGGGGAGTCTGGAATCCTGCATCCATCCAGCAGTGAGGAAGCCCCTTTCCCCCTCCCCTTGGTTGTCAAAGGAGGATGAGTGGAGAACCTGGACCTTCCCCTCCACCTGGCTTTAGCAAGGTGACACCCCCTCCTCCAACTGGCATAGTGTCAGAGAAAGCCTGCCAAAACAGAAGATTTAAATAAGATCCAGAGTCTCGTAACACCCAAAATGTCCATTTTGCGATAAAAAAATCATACATGATACCAAGAACCAGGAAAATCTCAACTAGAATGAAAAAAAGACAATCAACAGATCTCAACACTGAGATGACACAGATACTGGAATTATCTGACAGGGATGTTAAAGAATCATAAGAATGTCTGAGCGAGCAATTATGAATATGTTTGACATAAAAAATAGAAACTCTTACTGAATAGAAGCTATAAAGAGAACCAAATGGAAATTTTAGAACTGAAAAATATAACTATCAAAATTAAAAACTCAGTGGATGGCTCAACAGCAGAATGGAGGGGACAGAGGAAAGAATCGGTGAACTTTAGGATGAAACAAGGGAAATGACTGAAGCTGAATAACTATACACTGGGTAAATACAATAGACTTTCCTTTTCTAAATTATGTTTGACAGCTGATGCAAAAAGTATAACATTGTCTGAATCTTGATCTCAATGCATATGAAGGAAATATTTTAAAATATTATATTATAAAGGGAAAGGGTAATGGGACTTGAAGGAAGGTAAGGTTTCTACATTTGTGTCAAACTGTTAGAATACAGACACCAGTAGAACTTTGTGGTGTTGGGATGGTTCTGTATCTTGATTGCAGTGGTAGTTACAAGAATCCACAGGTATAGGATGGGCACAGTGGCTCATGCCTCTAATCCGAGCACTTTGGGAGGCCTAGGTGGGAGGATCACTTGAGGCCAGGAGTTTGAGACCAGCCTGAGCAATGACACCTCATCTCTACAAAACAAATAAGATAAAAGGCAGCTGGGTGTGGTGGTGTGCACCTGTAGTCTCAGCTACTCGGGAGGCTGAGGCAGGAGAATCACTTGAGCCTAGACATTTGAGGTTGCTGTGAGCTATGATGATGCCACAGCACTCTATCCCAGGCAATAGAGTGAGACTCTGTCTCAAAAAAAAAAAAAAAAAACCCCAAGAATCTACAGGCATGATAAAACAGCATAGACTATACGCACACCTCATACCAATGCCAATTTACTGGTTTTGATTTTGTACTACAGTTATACAGGATGTAACCATTGGGCAACATTAGGGGAAGGATACACAGAACCTCTTTTTACTATCCTTACAACTTACTATATATCTAAACTTATTTCAAAATGAAAAGTTTTTAAAAAGTCGATTGAAAGCATTTCACAGGCAATCAGGGCACTCCCTTTTCAATCTAGCAGCCGTTCATGAAGGAAGGCAGTGCTCAAAGGGCAGAAATTTCTGGACTGGAATCTCTCGCTCAGAGCCTAGCCTCACCCTCAAGTGACATCACAAAGCCTCAGAAGCCCCACCCACCACCCAGAGGTGCTGCCAACTAAACTGTCAACTGAGGATTGTGTTTGTGTTGGAAGCAGTTGTTCAATCCTGCTGAGAAAACCTCTCTGCCTTCTCCATTACATCAAAGGAAAATGGCCCCACATGAGGAACAGGATCAGTAGATACATGACACAGCTCCACACCCACTCCTAGGATATCACGAAGATCAAGCCCAACTTCTCAGTGTTTTCTTGGTCGTGTGGGCAGTCTACTTACACCACACATCTACCTTGGCTGTCTTCCCTACAACTTCCAGCCTTCTCATGGGACAAGGGTACACTTACCACTGCCATATCTGACCCTGCTTACCTAATAAAAGTTCTCTTCTTCTTTGCACTCCTGATGACTCTAGTCACTCTACTCACCCTGGTATGGAAAGTAACCAAAGACAAAGGCAACAAGAACAGAGAGCCAGACCCAAGAAAGGAGGCAACACTGATGGCATGAAGACCTACATCTCTTGGTGGGCAAGCCACTGAGGTGAAGACCTGGCAGCCCAAGAGGCAGGGCCATCTTGGAGCTGTTTTAGCACCCAGAGCCTGGGAAGGAAGAGCTGCTTTATCCATCCAATTCCGCCAATGCCAGATGTTCCCCCCAGGCCTCATCTCCCTCCTCCACCCTCACCCCCCCATAATGCACTCATCCTGTGTTCTTTGGCTTGTCCTAGCTTCTAAGTTTGAATGTCTTCTCTTGGTGGATCTTCTAGACTAAAATTATAAATGGCTCTTGATTTCTGCATTCACAGAAGAAAGGAACAAATACATGGAGAATTAAAATTGATTACAAGTTTTCCTGTATAAATTGGGCATGTGTTGACTATGAGACATTGAAATTACAGGGAGCTCACAGCATCTCAAACTATATGGTGCAGCCATACTGCAAGCTCAGTTCCAGAAGATCCTTGAAATGGAACAGCTCACTCTACTCTGAACTCTAGGTAAACACCTTCCTCCTTTTCACCTAATGCTGGGAATAAAGAGTATATCTTCTAAAAAAAAATCAGAAGCACCAAATACTTTTCTCTCATCTTCTCCTCCTCTCCCCCATCCTTCAACATAGTGGGTTGGCAAACTTTTTAACTAACATATTCTAAAATGATAATTTTTCTTTTTTTGTCCTTTCAATATTTGGAATAAATTAATGAAATCCAAAGGAAAGAGGTGAATTTTTTGAAAAACCATACTCTCATCCAGTTAAGTTTGGGTTATCCTAGGGAACATTTGGTTATTTGCCTGAAAGGAATGAATATTTTTCTGGAAGAAAAAAATCTTTGCTCAGCTCTACTGTTAACCCTTCCTCCTAGTAGCATCACATCAGGTGTTCCCTTGCCTCCACCCTCATTTGCACTTGACTCTGAACATCTCAAACCAAGATCCCTCTCCTTCAAAAACCTTTTCCCACTGCTTAAAATCGAGGGACTGTGCTTGGCCTGCTGTAAGAATGCCCTACTGGCACATGGGCCATGCACTCTGCATCCCAAACCACAGAAGTCTTTATTCTGAACTCTTTCTTACTATGCATCAGGCCCTGTCCTGGGTGCTGGGGGTACAAGAGCAGCAGAAAGGGGCCCTATCTTCTCTTTCCTACAGTACATACAGCACAGGTAGAGACACAGATGGAGGAGTCTGTTGCATTTATCAGAGAGAAGGACAGTCGGGGATTCTGAAACACAGAAACTGAGCACAAGACTAGCACAACAAGAGGCTGGAGATGTAGGTGGTTCGAGCTCTCACAAAACCCTGGTGGGCAGCGATCATGGAGCTCAGAGCCATTTCCTTCCATCCTCCAGGAGCTCCGTATGTCTCAAACTCCTCGCGCACCCCACATTCTCCTCAGTTTCCGTTATTTGGGACTTAAGGACAAACCAGCCAGACTGCACTGTAAGCTTATGGCCAGCAGATGACAGCAAAGGATCAGCAAACCTAGTCCTTTCAGCAAGCGTGTAGGCAAAGGGATCTTCTCTCCCTTTACTCTCCGATAGCTGGATCGTCAGTGCCTCCCTCTAACTCCATAAAGGACAATCAAGCTGTCCACAGTAATGGGAACCTCTTATCCAGAAGATCTCCCATGCTGCCCCTTAACATATAGCATCTCTATGCTGCCTAGCTACCCTATGAAAAGGGCATTTTCCCATTATCTTCCCTACAGAAGGGAAGTTGAGGTTCAGAGCATCAGGGAAGCTGGTTGTCAAAACTCTCACAGCAGAGCCTAGGTTATTTTCCTCTCCCACACTGCCTCCTGCATTCATTGTGAAATAATACATCCCTTGCTTTGAGGAAGTTCTTCTTTCTCTATCAGGAATGCTTTTGCTCTAAAATGCCGCCAGCATGAGTTTGTGGTGTTCTCTTGAGCAAAATGTGCAGCAATTGCCCTGCCTGGGACGCCTTGTGTCTGCCTCTGTTGTCTACTCTTATGGCTTCTCCCTGGCACCTTCAGAGAGGCCCATCTGCAGCTCCAGTTCCTGCACTTGCAGGCATCAAGCCAAGTCCTCACCACCATGAAGCAGCCAGTGGGCAAGGTGGAACCAGAGAGTGAAGGCAGTAAAGAGGAGGGAGACGCTATTCCTCCTTCGTGGAGCCCCAGTCCAGATGTGACTAAGGGCTTCCCTTGGCCAACTGCAACCCCAGGTGGTTTCTGAGAAAGGCCAAGGAGCAGCTACTGTTGGAATGCTTCTAAGCATTCTGAAGCCAGAGAGGCCTGCGTGTGCAAGAATAGTCAGGGAGAGCATCCTGAAGCAGCCATAACGTTAGGGAAACAGAAATGAAACATGGAAGGGATTGCACGAGGCATGTGAAGGGACAGTGAGCCAGTTGTGTGGTGCACGGAGGGGAACAGTGGGATCAGGTTGGGAAAAGAGTACCAGCCCGTGGTAGAGGGCCTTGAATTTCAACCAACAGAGAGCCAGGGTGTTCAATTTCAACCAACAGGGAGCCAGGGAAGGTTTTTGAGAAGAGTGACAGGTGAAATAAATGTTCCAGATTATTCTGGCATACTCAATGTACAGGATGAATAGGAATAGTGAGACACTGAGTCAAGAAGAGTAGTTAAAATGCTAGTTTAATAATAAAACTTTCCAAAGTTCCTGTTACTTTTCTGTTTCTGTGACTTTCCCATTCTATTCCTTCCATCTGAAATGCCCTTCTGTAAACCTGTCTCTGCTCAATAGTTTTTTGTTTGTTTGTTTGTTTGTTTGTTTGTTTCTTGAGACAGGGTCCTGCTCTGTTGCCGGGCTAGAGTGCAGTGGCATTGTCACAGCTCACTGCAACCTCAAACTCCTGGGTTCAAGTGATCCTCCTGCCTCAGCCACCCAAGTAGCTGAGACTACAGGTGCAGCTACCCAGCACCATGCCCAGCTCATTTTTTTTTATTCTGGGTAGAGATGGGGTCTCACAACGTTGCTCAAGCTTGTCTCAAACTCCTGACCTCAAACGATCCTCCTGCATTGGCCTCCCAAAGTACTAAGATTATAAGTGTGAGCCACCGTGCCTGGCTCAATAATTTTTTAAGAGTGTACCTGAAGGAGGTAGAAGGAGTGAAATTCAGAGGGGTCCATATCTTTGTCCACGCCCGTCCTCCCAGCTCAGAGTGCCCACTAGCTGGGTCAGGGGCTGAAACAGGTGACACCACAAGTCAGGGGTGGGATGAGACACCTGGAAAAGTTTAGGACTCACATAGCTGTCTTCTCAAGAGGATGTGAGAATGGAAGAAGACCCCCCCCCCCCACACACACACACACACACACTGGTCTTTCTCCATTCCTTTAGGTGCTCTCTAATGGTTTTAGCCCATTGAAGCTCAAAAACCGTGGATTCCCTAAGTGGGCAGCAGCCTGAGAATCAACACCGCCCAGAGCTGTCGTCATCCAGACAGATGCATGATGTGTCAGAGTCAGAAGGGCCTTAGGCCACCCAGAACTCCACTCTCATTTTGCAGAGGGGCCCCTGATGCCGAGAGAAGGGAAGGGAGGCAGAGATGTGGGAGAGTGGCTCAGAGTGAGCCCTGGAGTCAGCCAGTCACCTGCAGGGAATCCTGGCTCCACACTCCCACTAGCTGCGCATCCACAGGCAAAGTATCTAAGCCATTGGTTCTCCAAGTATGATCCTGGGATCCCTGGGGAACCCCCAAAACCCTTTCAGGGGATCCATGAGTTTGAAACTATTTTCATAAAAATATGAAGATTTTTTTTTTCCTTTTTCAACTCTCATTCTGTCATGAGTGTACAAAGGAGTTTTTGAGAGGATACATGACTCATCTTAAAGAAATTTGCAAACAGATAGAACAATGCCATTCTTCTCTCCAAATGTGTTATTTCTGTTAACATATAATAAACTTATCATTATCATTTTACATGAATTACTAAGTACTTTTTAAAGTTAAGTGTTAATTTCTAATAAACAAAAGCTCCTTGGGGGTCCTCCATAATTTTTAAGATGGTAAAGGAAAACTGAAAGTAAAAAGTTTGAGAACCACTGATTTAAACTGTTTAAGCCTCCATTTCCTTGTCTGTAAAATGGGCATAATACTTATTTCACAGGATAGTCTGGAGCCTTAAAAGATACCTCATGTGAAATGCCTGGTTGATTTTCCTGGTAAGAGTGGCTGGGTAAGATCAGTATCCTGTTTCTTAAACCACCACTCTCTCCAGCATCGCCTCAGGGCAGTTCTTGGCTTTCTCTGGGGCTCAGAGAACCAAGAGTGTGGGGTCTGGGGAGCAAGGCACTGTGCAGTATGCAGATGCTTTTCTGCCAGAAGCCGAGCAGCATGCACAAGGCCCCCATCTGTGCCCTGGGCAGACCCCTGGCTCAAAGGCACCATCCAGTGAGTGACACTCCTACCAGACATGGCAAACAGTAAGGTACCTGTCAGAAATTGCTGAGATCCCAGAAATCTGTCAGCGCATCTGTAGCTCACCTCTCTCACCAGCTGAGGGCAGAAACCCCCCACAAGTAGAACCGCAGAGCAGGCTCCCGACATACACACACACAAAAAGCTCTGGACACGTCCAGAACAGGAAAGTCACATTTAGAGAATATCTCCCTTAAACTGCTGTTGCAAGAGCCATGACATTTCCCAACCATGAGTAAGTAAGGGCTGCCAACCTGGCAACAGGGATGATAAATACCCCTGGATAAGTCCCTACCCAAGAGTAAGGGAAACATCCACACAGTGTCCAGCTACCATTTTTCCTTTAAACAAGAAGATTTCGATATTGTATTGCCTCCTTGTGCTTTTTAAATCACTGCTGCCTCCACCCCTCCCCCACCACGAGTGTGTCTTATTTCTAATTAAATACTGGAAGGAGTCAGAAGATGGACTCCTGGACTTGGCTTGTCCACTAATTCCCTATATAAATGAGCCTCAGTTTCCTCATGTGTAAAATGGAGAGGAAAAAAATACACCCATCTCATAGGATTGTGAGGCATTAAGGAGAGAGATAAAGGATCTTTGTGAAGTCTAAGGTGCCATTTAGTAATTCTTGCTGTTAACATCTCAGGCAGGAAAAGCCAAATAGCTAGATCCTTCTTAATGTTTTCAGAAAAAATATATATACCTGGCTTGGGTTCAGAAAAAAAGCAGTGAGTTAGCAAGAGCAAGTTCCTTGGAGTTTTGTTGTTATCCTTGATTCTATTAATGCACAATCCAAGTAAGAGGGTTCTAGAAACAGCCATACAAATGGAACCTGGGAGAAAATGTCCTTTCCTATGAATAACAAAGAGTGACTATATGCCACTTTAGAGTTTACACAATGATTTTACCTACATTACCCCCTAATTCCCCCTCTGAACACTGAGAGGAAGCTATCATTAGTCTTCTTTCTGAAACAGGCTCAGAGAAGTGAAGTAACCTGCTCAATGTTTCAAAGCGAGTCAGGAGTGCAGCTAGATCTTCTGAGCCTAATGCTCGCATTCTTTCCACCCTTACACCTCAGAAGACCCCACCTGAACTCCCAGGGAGACTAGTGGGCAGCTCTGGTCACCAAAGGCTTTATATAAACCACTTTATCCAGCCTGCTAAAGGAGAACCAAGAGGACTTTGGGCCCCCGTTTCCTCATCCCCAGTAAATGCCAACTGTTTTTTCTTGTCCCAGCTGAATGATGTCGCAGCCCTTCTCCTCAGTGTGCAGGGGCTGCCAGCACTTCTCAGAGCCCAGCTCCCTCCTGCCACCCTGGCAAAGCTCCCAAGCAAGGTTTCCTCCTTATCCACAGTGTGGAGGGGTTCAGGAGCAGGGGTCAGCCGAGGGGGCAGAGGAAAGGAAGGAGGGACCTGAGACAGCCTGCCCAGGGAGGTGGAGATCCCAGAGGACCAGAGTCAGGGACACTATAGAGTCCCTGTATCTGAGCCCTGTATCTACTGCTTATACCTTAGGGCTCTCTGCAGGCCACTCGACTGCGCTGGTCCTTGGTTACCTCATCTATAAATATTCCTTGTATATTCCAAAAAGCTCTTTTGAGTAAACCGAAGTGAAAGGAAGGCCCAAATACTGTCTCTGTCTGAAGGAAAGCTTTATTTGATCTCTCCAACTATCTACCCCTAAATTGCACTTTTTAAATTCACATCAACATATATTTCAGCCAATTGCTTCTACTCTTAAGCTGGGATACATGGATACATTTGGGGGGAAACTCAGATGTTGGGGGGCTGATTACACTTTCACTAACTTCTAAGCATTTCTTTATTACAAGCCCCAGTAGTATTAGCAATACCTGTGTCTCAGTCAGTAATAGAAATCAAGATGTTTTCATATCCTATCAGTTGTTGCAGGTCTCTTGAAATATTGTTTATAATCATCATAACTTGGAAATTACAGTAGTTATTAGATCTGTCACTGGATCTGGTTATTGAATGCCTTGTTAAAGAAGGCTGTAGATTACTATGTCACAAATTTGGTTTTTGATTCTTTCAATAACTGTATTTCAGTAAAATTGGCTTCCCTTGTAATCCTATGTATTATATTCCAATTTAGGCATTCGGGAACATTGTGAGGAGTCCATAAGCTTCACCAGACTGCCAAATGGGGTCTGGGCACAGAAAGGGTCAGAGCTCCCTGACCCAAAATGCTCCTCTGAGTGCTCAAGGATGTCTGTGACCAACCAAGCTCCACTGTGTACAGACGGACAACAAATAGAAGGGTCTGAAGGGGGAGGCACCTAATCTCCTTAGCCCCAACAAGTACCAAGAGTTGCTTATCTCGTTTAATTCTCACAAAGTTCCAGGGAAGATGACCACTTGAGTATATTTTAAAGAGGAAGAAACAAAAGCTCACACAGAAGTAAACAGAAGCCGAGGCAGGAGGATCACTGGAGCTCAGGAGTTTGAGATCAGCCTGGGCAAGAGTGAGACCCGTCTCTACTAAAAAGAGAAAAAAATAGCTGGGAGTAGTGGTGCCCACCTGTAGTCCCAGCTATTCAGGAGGCTGAGGCAGGAGGATCACTTGAGCCCAGGAATTTGAGGTTGCTGTGAGCTAGGCTGACACCATGGCACTCTAGCCCGGGCAACAGAGCAAGACTCTGTCTCAAAAAAAAAAAAAAAAAAGAAGTAAGCAACAGTCACTCCAGCCCACCCTCTGCCCCTCAGTGGTCAAAGGCCATGCCTCACATCCCCACCCCACCCTCCAGAGCCCCATCCTGTAAAAGTGAAGGGCTGGATTAGGAGTCAGGTACAACCAGCTGTGCGACTGGGGGAAGTCACTCGACTTCTCTGAGCCTCTGAATCCTCATCACCATAGTGAGGGTAAACACATCCATTCCACAGGGTTTCCTTGTGTGGGAAGAGCTTAGCATGGTGCCTGGGCCCTGCTAGCTATATCCTAAAAGGTGGCTGTCATCACTATTAGAGAAGGGACTCAGCACACTGCATTTGTAGTTGCATTACAGCCCATTTAAGAAATTATAGGCACTTCTAAGGCCTCTCTCCCACCTCCAATTCCGCTCATCAGAAATTGTCATGAGTTTTGTTTGTTTTCCTTCTCTGCTGGCATCCATGACTTCTTAGAAGCCAAATGGACTTCCCCTCCTCCCCAGCGAGGAACACAGGCTGAAAAGATGAAAGCTTCAGTGTCAGGGCCAGGAAAAGCAGAGGCTGGGTGGGCGGCTACAGCGCAGGTACCCTGGGCTCAGCTGAGCAGAGCTGCTCTCTCCAGGCTCACTGCGGGCCCAGGGGAAGATCGCACGGCCCGTGTCTCTGTGTGCATGTGTGTAATTTATTTTCTTGCATGGTTGGGGGGAGGTGGCTGAGGTTTCACAAGCTGTACCTGACAGATAATTACACAAAGACAAATTGTGCCCTGCCTTACCCTTCTCCCAGTATGGAAAACTCGAGACTCTTGTGTGTTGGGGATGGGGGCGGGGATGCGCAAGGCGGCGGGGCGCAGCACAGCGGGAGGGGGAGGGGCCGGCCCCGGCTGACCCATTACTCATCTACAGCTGAGGAGCCGGGAAGAACGGGGGCGGGCTCTGACTGAAGCACGAACACTTTTCTGGACTGGGTAGTGGCTCCCTCAAAGGCTGACAGACACCAGGGGCGTCGGCGCCCTCGCGGTGCCTGGTCCAAAGTTGGTTGCTCCGTGAGAGGCCAGAAGCCAGACCACTCAGGGGTCTCTGCAGCGCCCCCTGGGGGAGAAGCCGTCCAGAGCCGGGAGGGGGCCCACACCTGGTTCCGATTCCCACGCGGATGGAGTTCTAGTTTCTCTAGTTTCTCACCTGGTTTCTTCCCATCTCCTAGATTCCTGCCCAGACTCTCTCGACTGCCACTATCTTCTCCTTTTTCCTTCCCCTTCCTATTAAACCTTTTTTTTTTGTTTCATGACAGGATTGGTTTTTTTATGTTCCCAGGCGAAAACCTGGAACACTATGTATATAGCCTCCAAACCTCCTACACATTTTTTTAAAAATGAAAATGGTAGTGATTTTCACTGTAATCTTGAATTTATAATTATTTTGTGTTGACCAGCATGGAAACTAATAAAAATAAATCAAGCCTATAAACATATTAAGCTTACTATTTTTTTAAAAACCATCTGCTCAAGCCCAGGATGTTAAGACTTTAGTGTTAAATTCTCCCAAAACTGAAGGGGAGCCCCAACTTCCTCATCAATGAAATGGGAAAAAAATACTATTGTGAACTAAAACAAAATCTTAAGCCCCCCTCCCAGGTGACTGAACGGACCCCCTCTTGGCCAAGGGGACCCCAGAAATACCCTAAAGCTGAGTTGCTGGCCATAAGAAGGGAGGTCAGAGATGCCTCATCAGGCCCCCCTGCCCTTCTTGGAGATATTCTTTGTAACTCATTAACAGGACTAAGGCTATGCAAAGCCTTAAGACAAAGCTTAAATCATACCTGCAGGTCATCCATTTACTTAACAAATCACTTGAGTCTGGGTATATGTCCAGTGGCTTGTCTCTGATTAACAGATTTCCTTATCTCAACTTAAAACATTCCAAGCCTTTAGACAAAGCTTCACTTCTTTAACTCATCATAAATCAGAGAATCTTTGCACCCACCTATAACCTGTAATGCCCTGCTTCGAGATGCCCCGCCTTTTGGGGCTAAACCAATGTATGCCTTCCATGTATTGATTTTTGACTTTACATGTAATTCCTGTCTCTCTGAAATGTATACCAAACTGTAACCCAACCATGGCATGACCACTTGCTAAAGGCTTCTTGGGCATGGCTGTCCAGGCCATGGTCACACCTATTTGGCTCACAATAAACCTCTTTAAATTATTTTACAGAGTCTGAGTTCTTTTCCATCGACACTATCTTCCTCAGAGGGTTCTTGCTTAGTGCAAGGCATACTACTGCATTCCTTTATTAATTCATGGAGCATCTATTAAGTACCAACAGAATGTCTGACACTAGGCATGACTTAGTTTGGTCTGTATCATCAAAGAGAAGGATTGAATATGTAAGAGTCCTCTGGGAGGGGCCAGCAAGGCAGGAGTGATTGATGAACTCCACCGAGGGGTCAGGGAGAGCTTCAGTGAGAAGGCTTTGTGATCAATAGTTATCTCTTGGGCCATTTTCTTTAACACACAGCTTGGCCTCCTTTTGTTGCTCAAAACAGATTGCTACCTGCCAGACTCCCTCTCTCGCTATATCTATATATGGCATCTCAATCTCGTGCTCATTCTTCCCTCCGGCCTTCTCTGAACCCCCAAGTGAGATTAGCAACCATGTCTGCTCCCACAACCCCACACACTGACCTCATAGTGGAATTACCTGGGGTTGTATCTGCTCCCCCACAGGACCCCTGGACCCTAAGAGCAGGGGCCACCTCTTCCTTCCCCAGCCGCCATCTCCACGCTGGCACAGAGCAGGCTCACAACTACTGAGCTGACCCAGTCTCTCCTTGGACCAATCTCCTCTGGCTCTGTCATTCTCCTGCTTTCCCTCCCTCCTCCCTCTGTCCTCTTTCTCCATTTGGCTTCTGCTCATCCTCCTCTCTCCCTCTCTGCAGAGCCTCCTCCTTGCTCTTTTGTTCATCTATAACTGAGGAAAGAGCCCCCCTCCTTATCAGGCACATTCATTCACCTCCCTCGCCTGAGCTGGGCCATCTCAGTGGGTAACACTCCTCTCCCTGCCATTCTCTGCCTTTTCTTGGCTCCTCTCTCTTTCCCCAGAGCTGGGGCTGAGCTCTAACAGGTGCTCCCAAGTCCCAGCCAGCCTCAGCGGCAGCCGTTTCAGCACAAGCCCTCAACCCACATATTCCCATCCAGGCACAGCGCAGTCCACGCACACACATATTTCCTACACAGCCTTCACTGTGCACACATGTGCCCCCACACAAACACACACATCCAGGGAGCTGCCAGCCTTTCAGTAAGAAGCCACTTTTCCTTTTCCAAAAAGGGGTAGGGGGTACCTTGAGATCAAACCCACAAGTTCTTTGGAGGGCACCCCCCTGTACTATTGGAAATTCCAGCAAACCTCAGGGGACACGGTCCTCAGATGTCAACAAGGCCTGCAGAAGATTCAGCAAGGAAAGTCCAGGTCCCCCAAAATACAGCTCCTCCCCACAATCCAACTCCCGTGTCCTCAAGGCTGCAGGACCAGTGGTCCCTGGTCAAGTCCTGGCCTGGGCACTGCTTTCCGGATGTGTTCCTCCCAGCCTCCCAGGTCCTTCTAGCTCTGCCTGATGCTCCCTCATAGTTCCTTGCTCCCTGAGAGCCTTTTGACTCCCTCCACAGTGAGGACCTCACCTCTGAAGCTCTGGACACCCACGTCCCACCCCCTTTGCTTTCTAACCATACCAGTCATCACTCTTCTTGTGGCTCTGCTTGCATCCCAGCCCCTCCTCCCCAGCTTCTGTTACATACACACCTACCCCAAACCATACCTGCTTCTCTTCATTCCCTGTCCCCAGCCTACTCAGCCACCCTCTTCTGCAGAGAGCCTTCCTGAATTCATGAGGACACAGAGGACACTCCCTTGTTTGGGACATTCTCCTTGGTCTCTACCCCTAACAAAGAGTCATACATTAACATAGTTTGTAGAACCTCAGGGTCCATCCAAGGCAACCTCCTTATTTCACAGATGAGAGGACTGAGGCTCTAGAGGGGAGGTACATTATCAAGGGCACTCAGTCACCTATATGTAAACAGCATGCAGTCACTCTTTGTTCAGTGCTCATATACTGTTATACAGATATCTGCAGACTCATTCCATGGCCTGGGATGATGGCATCGTTGGTGAGGGTGGGCCTGCGGGAGATGAGAGCTCAGAATAATTCTGCATGGGACCCCTGGGACAGACAGCCTCCTTGGACTGTTTCTTTCTGAGTCATCCTTGGGAACCTCACAGCTGGGGAGGTGGTTAACCAGCTAATGCAGTCACCCTTCACTGGGAGGAGAGTTCTCCAGGAGATGCTGGTCGAGCATGGCAGTCTCTCTCTCTCTGTCTCTCCCTCTCCTGGGAGGTTTTTGGGCTTCAGGGAGGTAAACATTTCTGGGCCGGGCGCGGTGGCTCACGCCTGTAATCCTAGCACTCTGGGAGGCCGAGGTGGGCGGATCGTTTGAGCTCAGGAGTTCGAGACCAGCCTGAGCAAGAGCAAGACCCCATCTCTACTAAAAAAATAGAAAGAAATTATATGGACAGCTAAAAATATATATAGAAAAAATTAGCCGGGCATGGTGGTGCATGCCTGTAGTCCCAACTACTCGGGAGGCTGAGACAGGAGGATCCCTTGAGCTCAGGAGTTTGAGGTTGCTGTGAGCTAGGCTGACGCCATGGCACTCACTCTAGCCTGGGCAATAAAGTGAGACTCTGTCTCAAAAAAAAAAAAAAAAAAAAAAAAAAAAAAACATTTCTGGTAAATGAGGAGGCCATGGGCAAGACCTCAGGAGAGAATATTGTTCATTCTTGGGATCAGTCTGAGAATCTTCACCACCTGGAAACGATGGGAGGGGTGCTGAAGGTGTCCTTCTGTGGGCATAAGGACAAAGGTCAGGGTCAGCTAAGAAACAGACAATGAGGGAACCCCAGGGAAAAAGAAACAGAGATGGCCTAGGACCTGTAAGGAGTGAGCCAAGTTTCTCACCAGGCTGAGTTCCAAGCAGGAAGGGATGACTTATTTTCACCCCCAGGTGGGGGGGGAAGGAGAGGGGGACTCAAAGAACATGAAGCAGAAAAAGAGGGGAAATGGAAGAAACAAAGGAAGCCCCTTAAGAAGCAAAGAAGGGAGCAGAAAGGAAGGGCAGCGACATGGAGGCGGAAGAAGGGCAGAGAAGGGATGGGCGCGAGGAGCCAGTCGTCCTCCCGCGCCCACCTGGGGCTCCGGGCGGCCGCCGGGGGGCGCCGGGCGCATTGTGCGCTCCCGGTGCCTCGACCGCCCGCCCACGCTCCCCGGCTCGCGCCTCGGCCCCGCCACACTCCAGCAGAAGCCATTACAGAGAACAAACTACCTTCTTGTCTCCGAGATGGGTCCCCGGGGCGGAAGGCAAATTGCCTGCCTCGTGCATAATAAACCAGGCGTGGAGAGCCGCGCGGAGGAGGCCCCGCCGCCACCGGGCAGCCTCGGGGCTGACACCGGGCGGGCAGTGCCTCCCGCCCCCACCAGCCGCCCGCGCCCGCGCCCGCCCGGAGCCCCTGCAGAGGGGCGGCTCGCAGCTCCAGGAGAATCTCAAACCGCTTTGAATCCCGGGTTGCTCCCCGGTAGCCCCATCCCTGCACCTAGTCTGTACACAAGTTTAGACTACCCGCACCAAGCACTCGGTGCCTTTGCTCCGTCCGTTTCCTCTGGCTGTAATGCCTTTCTTCCCCGTGAAAAAGCCGGCTGCCCTTCGCATCGTTCAAGTCCCTTCTCAGAGGTTACATTCTCCCCATTTTGAACTCTCAACAGTCAGAAATAATAAAACAGCTTTTTCTTCCTGCTAAGGTAGCAGCACTTTGTTCAGATCCCTAGTATTTAGCGATTACATCATGTATACTTATTTGCATACAGGTACGTCTTTGCTTTTAGACTACACATTCCTAAAGGACGGAAACCGTAATTTCCTTGTACCCATATATCCCCAGGGACTTAGCACTATGTCCAGTACTGAATGAAAGAATGAATGAGTTCTAAAAGTTGAACCTACAGCCCTGAATCACCAACCCATCACAGGTTTTCCCCTTCCACTTCACTATTCCCTTCTTGCTATTCCTGTTCCCCTTAAGATGCTATATAGGGGTGAGGGGTGCTGGGTGAGACCTCCTCAGGGAAGATCAGCCTTTCTCAGGAATTGTGTAGAGAGAGGGCATTGAAGAGAGGAGAAAAGGTTATATATTGTGCCCAGTCTCCTAAGGACGCAATGCAAATAGACAGTAACAATCCAGTATGCTAAGTGCCTGGAAAGAGAAAAGCAAGGGAGTCGCAGCTTTGCCTGAGGTGAGCCAACAGTCACAGACTTGCCTGTGACCTGCCCCAGGGGTGGGGCAGCACCAGGAGGAGCCCATAATCCAGATGGCGGCAGGAGACTAGGAAATCTTCCAGGAGGAGGCAAAGCCCAGTGTGGGTTTGGTAGGATGACCATGAATTAGAGAAAGATAAAGATAAAAAGTGTTTCAAGGAGAGAATGACCAGTTCCAAGAAGCAAGGGAAAGCAAGAAATGGCCTGGGCTACATCATGCGGAACTGTAAGTAGACTCAGGTGGCCTCCTAAAACCCTATGAAGGAACTCAACAAGAGGTGAGGCTGGGGAGGGGCGACTGAGGTCAGTTTAAGGAGGCCCTGGACCAACTTGTTAATGGAGCTTAATTTTATCCTGACCTTGACTGGGAGCTGTGGAATGATTTCAGCCATGAGAGTATCATATCAGATTTACACTTTAGAAGGATTATTTCAGCAGCAGAGTCAAGTATGGATTAGATGGGGTCAGACTGAAGACAGGAAGATCAGAAGGGAGATTCTGGTATTCATCCAGACGAGACGTGGAGAAAGCCCGAACCAAGGCAGGCGTAATAGAAATGGAGAGAAGTAGCCAGGCTGGAGTGTGAATAAGGAGGCAGAACTGGCAAGTACCAGCAGGTGACTGATTGGACATGAGGGATGAGAAAGGGGAAATAGGAAAAGAAATAAGCCTGGCTCCCAAGTTGGGCTTAGAGTAAGAACCTGGGGGAAAAGTGACACCACCCAGGAAAGAAAAAGTGAATTTTTTAGGTAGGGCATGTTGTTTTTGAGATGCTACAGGGATATTTTAAAAAACCTAAATATGGATCTGCAGCTCAGAAGGAAGCTGTGCTGGGGAGAGAGGTCTGGGAGTCATCAGCATAATTTCAGTGGCTTGAGGACAAAAGAGGAGATGTGTTTACTCTCAAAATCATGGATACAAGGAGAAGAGGGCCCAGGACAAAACACTAGAGAATACCTACATTTCAGAGACAGGCAGAGGAAGAGGAGCCCACTTCTGCTGAGAAGGACTAGTCAGAGAGGTGACATCAAGAGCAAAAGAGGAGTTTCAAGGAGTGGTCATTAGTGTCAAATGCTGCAGACAGGTCAAGGAAGTGTCAGGGAAAACTGTCAGGAAAGACTTTAAAAGGGACAAAGAAAAGATTATTGGGTGTCTTGTCTAATTTACCCATCAGGATTATTTCTGCCTTACAGTGTCTAGGAGCTATTTTACAACTCTGTTAAATTGTAAAAAACATAATAATGCAGATGATTTTTGCCCATAGAAATGCAAATTAGTTGTGTCTAGTAGAGTGCAATTGATTAGTGCCCTATGGATAAATCAGTTTTATATCTATTTGTAAATTCTTTTCAGAATTCCTGGTTGACCTATATAAGTGTGTTAAATTTCCCTTTGAACCAGTTGAAATATGTTAATGGAACCCTCATTAATTAATGGATTAAATGCACTTTTTGACATGTATTCATTTTATATTTGTGTGAAAGTTATGATTTAAACTTTGTTTAAAAACATTATTCTGAAACAGAAGAAAATAACTGAAAAGTGACCACTAGAGCAAGATCTGCTTGGCAGGCTTGGCAAGAGCAGAAGACAAGATTTTAGCCAGGTGCAGTGGCCAGTCCTTATAATCTCAGCTACTCAGGAGGCTGAGGTGGGAGGATTCCTTGAGGCCAAGAGTTTGAGACCAGCCTGGGCAACATAAGGAGACCCAGTCTCTATAAAAAGTGGTTTTTTTAAAGACAGATTGTACTCTGCTAAGGGGGAGAGAGAGGGGAAATGAGGAATGAAAGATAATGGATTTTAAGAAACTTGGCTGCGAAGGGAAGGAAAGACATTGAGTATTAACTTGAGGGCACCATATTGTGGAAAGAAGGAGGGATCTTAAAAAAATATACATGACTTCATGATGTAGATAACAGCTGGCACTATAATTCCTCTTTAAATTTTCAATACTGGCCAGGCACAGAGTCTCACACCTGTAATCCTAGCACTTTAGGAAGCCAAGGCAGAGGATTGCTTAAGGTCAGTAGTTGAGACCAGCCTGAGCTACATAGAAAGCCCCCTCATAGCTCCACCCCTATTCCCTCCCTACCCCTTCTACAAAAACTAGAAAAATTTAGCTGGGCAGAGTGGCACGTGCCTATAGTCCCAGCTACTCAGGAGGCTCAGGCAGGAGGATTGCTTGAGCCCAGGACTTTGAGGTTGCAGTGAGCTATGATGATGCCATTGCACTCTAGCCGGGGTAACAGAAGGAGACCTTGTCTAAAAATAAAATAAGTAAATAAATAAATAAAAATTGTCAAACTTTGGTAAGCCGTGCTGTGTATAAAAGCAATGACAGAGGCACATGAGGTGGTAGTGGGGGAGCACTATGAAATGACAAAGGAAGGGCTCTTAATTTGACATGGTGGGGTACAGGCCTTCTGTGAGGAGATAGCTCCTGATTTGAGTCTTTAAATAAGAGTGAGCCAAGTTATCTTTTTCTAAGATAATTATGGAGGCTGAAAAAAATTCAGACATATTGCACTGAGTCAACACCAAGTGTTATGAAGGAAGCAAGCTGTGGTGGGAAAGCCCTATAGTCAAACGATCTAGATTTTTCTCTTGCCACTGATTTGCCATGAACATTATAGATACAGAAGCAATGTGTTCTGCATGGAAAATTCATGCAGTGCATTTGGAATTGTACTTTCCTGAAAATTCAGGTTGTTTAGTTGCCATGATTTTGACAACCTTAAATGACATCAGAATCATGGACTACACGTAAGTGCTTACAGGGGAACTCAAAGATCAAAATCCCTGCCTTTTTAAAATGCCATTCTATTCTTTTCTTGAGGTACAAAAAAGAAGGAAAAAAAATTTAAAAAATAAAATGCCATTCTAGTCATCTAAATTCCAAACTCCTAACTTATAAACAATGTGAAGGTGTTTACCTGACCTGAGAGTGTTATTGGTGAATCTCAGATACCTGCATCGGACCTGCTTAACCAGCCATTGACCTAAACTTGAATACTAGGCTTTTCCTCCTCAATCTATCAAAATCCCAATGATTGTACACTTGCCTTGAGGTTTTCTTACCCCCATGGAGATCTTAAATACAAGAGGAACCTGCATGCAGAGGTGGGGGTCTGTGTTCTCTTATCAAAAGGGAACCAATTTTTGAGCAATGAGGTCTGTTTTTCTTTTCCTATTCTAGTAAGCATCTGCCTTTTTTTAAAAAAAAAAAAAAAGGACCTGATATTCCAGCTTCTTTTTGTGGCATGTAGTCAGGACCAAAGGGACAGGCATCAAAAAAATTATTTTAATAAGTGAAGAGACTGTTAGTAGCCCTTCAGGTTATTAGAAGGAGAGAGCTGGAGCCTTGGGAGCCCTGAGGCTGGAAGCCTCTCTGGTTTATTTGCTGAGTTTTCCTCCTAGCTGACCCGTTGGGTGTTGGGGATGGGAGGATAGGGGAATTCCTTTTAAGGTCTGACTTCAGAGGCCCATTATTCTGCAAGTTGCATGTAATCACATATATGAAAGTGCCTGGCATGCTTACTTAATAAATATTAACTCCTTCCGCATTGCAAGCCCCCATCCTAACCGTATCCAAAATCTCAGAGGGTTTCATTGAAGGAAGGAGGGGCTAGCATTTTATCCCATGATAGAATGTCACAGACAGCAAAGTCAGTGAAGTTAGAGTGGCAAGTGACAAACTAAGGACAGAAAGAAGGTAGGCAGGGGCCAAGCAAGGTAGGGCTTGTAGGAAATTAAAGTGTGGATTTTATTTTAAGTGGAATAAGAAGCCACAAGATCTGAAGTAGCGGAGTGATGTGATGTGATTTGCATTTTAAAAGGATTACTCTGAATATATTATTTTTGTTAAAGTCTGCTATGGTCTGAATGTTTGTGTCCTCCCGAAATTCATATGTTGAAATCCTAACCCTCAAGCTGATGATATTAGGAGGTGGGACCTTTGGGGAGGTAAATAGGTCATAGGGTGGAGCCCTCATGGTTGCAATTAGGTGCACTGATAAAAGAGGCCCTAGAGAGCCGCCCTGTCCCTTCCTCCATGTGAATACACAGTGAGAAGTGCCATCTATGAACTAGGAAACAGGACCTCACCAGACACTGCCACTGCCAGCACCTTGTTCTTGAACTTCCCAGCCTCCAGAACTGTGAGAAATAGATTTCTGTTGTTTATAAGACACCAATTTATGGTATTTTGTTCTATTAATAGTAGCCCAAACAGACTAAGATAAAGGCTAATTTTCTAGTATTGATGGTGAAACTAAGAACAGGTTCTTTTTTCCACGTAGGGTAACAATTCCCTAGGGAATTGCTACCAATGCCCTGCTGTGAAAAACAACCTCGAAGAGCACAAAGACTGGAAGGAGGGAGACTACTTAGCCACTGCAGGAATCTAGGGAGAGCTGATGGGCCCTTGGACTGGAAGATGGCAGCGGAGGCAATGTGGAGTGGTAGGATTTGGGATACTTGCTCATTTAGTCTCCAACTATGCTAACTCTTCTTTCTGCTACCATAGTAGTATCATTATCATCATTTTATGTATAAGAAAATTAAGACTCAGAAAGTTTCCGTAACTTGTCCAAGGTCAAATAGCTAATAAGTGGAGTTTAGACTAGCACTCGTGTCTCAATTCTCAAACCAGAGAGAAAACAGATCTAGATTCTTTTTGTTGTTTGTTTGTTTTGTTTTGTTTTTGAGACAGTGTCTTGCTGTGTTGCCTGGGCTAGAGTGCAGTGGTGTCACCATAGCTCACTGCAACCTTAGACTCTTGGGTTCAAGTGATCCTCCTGCCTCAGCCTCCCTAATACCTGGGACTATAGGCATGTGCCACCATGCCTGGCTAAGTTTTCTATTTTTTGAAGAGATGGGGTCTTGCTATCTTGCTCAGGCTGGTCCCGAACTCCTGGCCTCAAGTGATCTTCCTGCCTCAGCCTCCCAGAGTGCTAGGATTATAGGCGTGAGCCGACCATGTCCAGCCAAAACAGATCTAGATTCTAAGAGCAGGAAGGGTCTGGGTCATTGTCATGCTTAGCCATGCTGTTAAAAAATTACAAGTAGGCCCACCACACAGAGCACTAAGTCTTGGGACACCCCAAACAATCTAGGTCGTAGTGCCTAGCATGGCCATAGCTGAGCTGTGGGGCCTGGGAATCCCTCTTATTCTATCTCCTTGAGATTTGTGTCTGAGAATCTGGCACCATCTCCTACTTCAGTGGAGGGGATGGGTCTTAGGACTATTGGGAGGTGAAGGGGCCACCAATCCCTCCTGGAGAAGAGCCAGAAGACAGCGTCTATTTACTGAAGTTTAGGAGGTGAAGGAACACAGAGGGTCTTAATGAGTTGACATGGGGAACTCTCCTTCAGACTAATGTGGTGAGGTGGGAGATATTGAATTTCCTAATGTGTTCAGAACTCACCCAGAAGGAAGGGTGAACAGAATGGAGACGAGCCAGGAAACCGTATCGTAAGAGAAATGGTTTGAAGAATCAGACATATTTAACTGAGAAGAGACCTCTCAGAAGAGACATGACATGAGGACGACTTCATTTCAACACCAAAAGGGCTGCTTGGGGAAGGGGGCAGACTACCCAGACAACAGTGTCCTGAAGGCAGAACTACATACAGCCTTGGGTAAAACTTGCAAGGAGGCAGATTCATGCTTAGTAGAAGGAAGAAATGTCTTCCCATTAATCCTGTCAAAATAATAGAAAAGCCTGTTTTTTAAAAGGTGGTAATAAATCAACAGTACTGCATGTTTACATATATTAGCTTGAAACATATAAAATGGCTGCTCTTCAACCATTTTTGACCTACAAAAACAGTAATTTCATATAGCTCGATTGACTACATCTTCCTATCTCAGAATAATTCCCAAGGCCATTTTAATGGCCTACAGGTCCTCACAGGATCTGTTCCACCTCACTTCTCTCACACGATCCCTTACCACTCTCCTCTGCTCGTACTGCTACCCCCGCCACACTCCTTGCTGGTCCTGAGACCCTCTAAACTCATTTCTGCCTCAGGGCCTTTGCAGCTAAAATATTAGCTAAAATATTCTAAAATATTAGCTAAAATATTAGCCTAAAATATTCTTCCCCCAGATATAAGCCTAGCCTACTTGTCCTCTTCTCCTGGATGTTTTTTCCCCTGAAATTCCCAAATTCCTTTCTAAGGGGCCTGGTGAGTCACACTTTACAAATGATAAGATCCCATTATTAAATGGGTTTTTTTATTAACACAGTATAATGTAGCTTACTTTCCAACCTGATTCCTGTACAGCAGCGGTCCCCAACCTTTTTGGCACCAGGAACTGGTTTCAGGGAAAACAATTTTTCCAAGGATTGGGGGGGCAGACGGTGGCGGGGTGGGCAATGGAGTACAGCATTACATGACACAAAGAAGACCCACTTATCTTAGCTCAAGC
Organism: Eulemur rufifrons; assembly: GCF_041146395.1. Lineage (NCBI taxonomy): Eukaryota > Metazoa > Chordata > Mammalia > Primates > Lemuridae > Eulemur > Eulemur rufifrons. The sequence continues at coordinate 98,214,441 of NC_090990.1, forward strand.
ACTTCTTTCTACTGACTCCAAGTCTTTAGACAAAGCTTAACTCTTTCAACCAATTGCCAATTAGAGAATCCCTAAAATCTACCCATGACTTGTAAGGCTTTGAGATGTCCTGCCTTTCTGGACTGAACTGATGTGTACCTTCCATGTATTGATTTATGGCTTTACCTGTAATTCCTGTCTCCATGAATGTATAAAAGCAAACTGTAACCTAGCCACTTCAGGTACATTTTTCTCAGGACCTCTTGAGACTATGCTCCCTGGGCCTTGGTCACACATATTCAGCTCAGAATAAACCTCTTTAAATATTTTTGTAGAATTTGGTTTTCCCATCCACACTTTCTCTAAGCACCAAACATAAAATAGCATATCTGTTCTCCCTTGGTCCCTCTCTATGCCCCTTACCCTACTCTGTGTCTCTCCTTGCTCCTACCTGACATCATTTTTTGGTTCATTGTCTTTCTCCAGTCTAATATTACAGTGTAAGTTCCACGAAAGCAAAGTCTTTTGTATTGTTCCCTGCTACGTCCCTAGGTTTTGATATAGTGTCAGACACATGGTAAATGTTCAATAAATATTTTTTGCATGAATGAAAGAATGATTTCTGATAAGGAAACTAAGGCCCAGAGAGGGCAGATAATTTTCCCAAAGGCACAGAGTTGGTGCCTGAGGAAGCTGGGGGCAAACCCAAACATGCAGATCCCAAAGTCCAGACTCCATAAAGAGCCACCCTGCATTCAGGTCCCCTGATGGTCTCAATGCAGAGCCCGTTTGTCTCTGGAGCTGAACTGCAGCCTCTGCTCTGGGTCCACAGTTGGACCAGATGGCTTCAGAGGTGCTTTTAATTTTTGAGATTCTATTATCCACAGTTAAGCATCGATTTTAGTGAGGGGATCCTAGGGGCTCTGAGGGAGCAAGGTTTTGGTACCCCCTCAGGCTATCACATGACTCTGGGAATCAGCCTCTGCTAGGACTTGACAGGTTACTGTTTGCAAAGAAGTCCCCACCAGTGTCTCTTTTGGGGAGCTGGAACATTAATCTGAGCCTCAAAATATGAGATATTCCCCAGTTTGCAAATGAATGCAGGATGTGTTTGCATAGCGACCACCAAGAGAGCAGTATTATGTGGAGAGGAACAAACAGACAAAGCTCCTCCGTTCAATTCTGGGAGCTGATGGCTCTGCTCTCCCCGGGAGCTTGCCTCTGTGTAGCTAATTACAACGAGTAAAGGAAATGGGAAAGTGAGTGTGGATGAAGTGATCTTTCTCCTCCCCCAGGTTCCTGCTTTGCAAAGAGCTGGTCTTTTGGTTTCAGAACCCTGGGGGCTGGCAAGATGGGCTCTATCAGGCCCAGCTGGATGGGCACATTCTCCTAATGTCAGGTCTCTGCTAGAGCAGTGTTCCTGTTATGTTTGTGGCAGGAGGGTGGTGTGGGATGCTGTAGATAGTGGGGATGAGGTGGGGGTGGGATGCTTCTGGGTGTTAAGAGATCAAAGTAATCAACTTACATTTGAATAGCATTTATCAATTTACAAAAGGCTTTTGTATATCTCCTGTCATTGAGTGCTCACAACATTGTAAAGATAAAGACGTGGTAGCTCAGAAAGGTGTGCTGACCTGCCACGCATCACAGTTACAAGAGGCTTTGCTGAGATTTTAACCTAAATCTTCTCTTTCCAGAGTCCTTGCTCTTTTCATAACCCTGGGCAATTGGTGACATCTTTACTGATGTCCCTAAGTAAAGGGGAGAAGGAGTGAAAGGGACTGATGCCCACTGCTCCCCTTTCTCTAGACTAACAAAAGTTAACATTTACTGACTACTCACATGCTAGGAACTCTGCTAAGCACCTCCTATGAGATAGGAACTGTTACTAGTCCATTTCACAGAAAAGAAGAAAGATGTAGAGAGGCAAAGTAACTTACCTAAGGAGCAAATAGTGAAGGAGGATTTTAACACTGTCTGTGTTAATCAGGATGGGGTACACAGTGTTGCAGTAACAAACCACCTTGAAATTTCAGTCTCTTAACAAAACAAAGCTTTACTTCTCCCTCAAACTACATGTTCATCATGGGTTGACCAAAGGGCTCTGCTTCACAGAGTCACTCAGAGACCCAGGCAGAGGGACTCCACTATTATGAAGCTGCACCATCTGGGCTCCTGTCACTAGGGCAAGGGAGGAAAAAGCTGGAGGATCTCACACTAGCAATTGAATGCTTTGGTCTGGAAGTGACATGCCACTGCTGTTTATAGCACACTGGCCAAACTGTCAGATTGGCCTTGTCCAACAGCCAGGGAACTTGGAAACAGAGAAGTCAGTATCAGTAAGTACTGGTCATGTCTATCGTGTTGGCAGTCTTGACTCTAAAGTCCGTGCTATACTACTTCATCAAGCATGAACTCCTTCTTCTAGGTTAAATTCCCTTTATGCATTGTGTTTATGGCTTTGCTTCCCTCCCTCTTTCCTTCCCTCCATCCCTGCATTCCTTCAACACATACTGAGCAACTACATGCCGGGCACTCTGGTGGGTGATGGGGATACTAAAATAAATGATACATGCTTTCTGTCTTCAAGTGCCCTTATTTTAAGAGGAAAGTGCTGATGTGTCATACACAAAACCCCAGTGATCAAAGTAGGTTACAAATGAGATCAATGAGACATAGCTAACCCATGACACTTCCCAGGAGGGAGAGAAAGTGAGCAATGAGTCAAGCAAGGCTTCCTGGAGGAGATGGCTTTTGAGCTGGGCCCTAAAGATAAGTAAAATTTGGGCCGGGCGCGGTGGCTCACGCCTGTAATCCTAGCACTCTGGGAGGCTGAGGTGGGCGGATCGTTTGAGCTCAGGAGTTCGAGACCAGCCTGAGCAAGAGCGAGACCCCATCTCTACTAAAAATAGAAAGAAATTATATGGACAGCTAAAAATATATATATAGAAAAAATTAGCCGGGCATGGTGGCGCATGCCTGTAGTCCCAGCTACTCGGGAGGCTGAGACAGGAGGATTGCTTGAGCTCAGGAGTTTGAGGTTGCTGTGAGCTAGGCTGACGCCACGGCACTCACTCTAGCCTGGGCAACAGAGTGAGACTCTGTCTCAAAAAAAAAAAAAAAAAAAAAAAAAAGATAAGTAAAATTTGGAAATGAGAAAGTAAAGGGACATGGGCTCTCCAGGCAGAGAAAGAGCTTGGACAAAAGCACAGAGGCAGGAAGGCGCAGGGGCATACCACAACCAAGGCCTGATTCCACTCGACTGCATTGAAATTGTAGGATAGGCGAAAGAAAGGATTGAATGATTTGGGGTCATCTCATGGAGAAATTTGAACGTCACATTTTGGTGTGGAAGCACAGACAGGAGCATGTTTATGCCTAGGCCAGCTTCTGCTTCTGTTGTGAAGCAGAAGACCTCACAAGGAGGAGTGCCTTTTACAACTTTGTAAAACCAGATGACAAAGGGGTTGTGTCATTATTACTTGTCCTCAGACTGGAGGTGACTTAGAGGAGGAGCTGGAGCCCCTGTCATAGGAAGAGGCCTGTGGTGTTTCTTGTGCCTAAGAAAAGAGTGGCTTTAGGCCTTTGGAGCCTCATATCGTGCCTTATACAATTTGTCCCAAAGTACCTGCTGGCCCGTTGCTGGGCTCTGGGGATGCAGAGAAGAATACAATGTATCCCAAGTGGACATATGCGGGAAGCACCCCACCCAACACCACGTGGCCTAACAGAATTCACCTGGGCCTCCGTGTTTATACAACCTTGTTTCTTCTCTTCTGCTTGTTTGTTTCACTCTCTTCTATTAGCTTCTGGATCCTGTCTATCAGTGTGACTTTACCTGTGCCAGTGCAACTTACCTGGCTGTAACCTCTAGATTCACCTTGCACCTTGGTCTCTCATTCTCATCGAGGTTGGATTCACCTTGTGCTACCAATAGGCTCTTGGTCCCGGCAACATGTCTCCAGACTCCAGCCCTCACTGCACCCTGCCCCCTCCCTTGGCTGCAACCCTGGGCTGTGACCTCCAACCCCCTTGGAAATGGGTTGCTTTATCTCTGAAATATTTTTTCAACCCTTACGTCCTCTCTCTGCCTCTATGTTCTGTGTCTTGTGTGTACAAAAAAGCTACCATGAACCATCTTGAGTTTGCTTGGTCATTGACTGGATGAGGAAAGCAATAAGCCCTTGTATTGCTCTAATGATTTATAGCTTTCAAAAACATTATTAGGGCTGGAGGCGGTGGCTCATACCTGTAATCCCAGCACTTTGGGAGGCCAAGGCAGGATTGTTTGAGGTCAGCAGTTTGAGACCAGACTGGGAAACACAGCAAGACCCTCTCTCTCCAAGAAAAAAAAAATTTTTTTTTAATTATCCAAAAACAATTTCAGGTATCCTCAAACACTTCTGTGAAATGAGTGAAGCGAAATCTCTACTCAACTCAGGGAATTTAGGACTTCTTGGAAAGATGGCCTGTGTATGCACTGCTGCACTGGCTGTTTCATTCTGCTTCACTACAAGTTCAAAAGGTTAGAGACCTGGTAACTTTGCCTTTGATAAAGGAAACCACCCCTGCTCACATACCCACTCCCAATTCCTTTGGGATCTGGATCCCAGATTCAAAGTCTCCCCCTTTCCTATCCCCATAATCAGATTTGGCACATAACATTTTGATGCTGTGTTCCAAAAGTACAGAGCGTCTGGCTGTTTGTCCCTGAACTGCCGTAATTGGCCTCAGGGTTCTGCGACAGTCACAAACTGGTGAGTAAAATGTGTTTGCCCCATGGCCTAGAGGTGACACAAATATGTAGTTTCTGCAATCTCAATCCAAACCTATCTCTTTTCCCCAAACCAGGGCCATCGCATCCAAAATCAGGCAGGTTTTTCAGTAACTTGGCTGCTAATGTATTAAATAACACAAAACGTGGAACTTTTTAAAACATTTATATTTATATATATAAAAAAATTAAATATATATAATATATAGTGTGTTTGAGACTAAAAATATAGTACATAATATTTTAAAAAAAGGAAAAAAAGGCAGAATAGGAAAAAGGTGTGAGGGACACACAGATACACATTGCTAAAAATCTACAATGGTTTGTCCTAACAAAAATACTTTTTTTCCTTTTCTCTTAATTATCATCATGGATCCATTTATTATTGGGGTTTGGGTGGAGAAAATTCAACTGGAGCCAGAAATGGCAGTTGCAATCCCAGGAATAGCTGGGGTAGAAAATGTGACCACAGGGAGCCCTGGGCCTCTTTCTGGTGAAACTGTAGGTAGCAAAATCTTCTGGGTCACTACTGCTAACAAGATTGTGTCAAGAGTTTGATTGTATGGCTGCTGTCTCCCCAGAGTTAGCAGTATTCCCAAGCAGCAGCGTCTGAAGAGCCCAGGGCCCACCAACACTCAAAGGCCCGTGATTTGGGGCCAGCAAAAAGCCAAGGACGGGGACAGCAGGACAGTGGACTGGTAGGAATAGGTGATAGTTCTATGCATATGGAGTCACTATTATTATTATTTTTTTTAAGGGCAGGCTTGTACCAGAACTGCCCAGTATGGCCTGTGACTTCTGCGCAGCAATTATTTCTCCAGGGACAGGGCCTGGAGCTCCCTCACAGTGATGCAAGAAAATGGGATCCTGCCCTCCCAGTTCTCAGGCCCCTCCACCAACCCAGAGGTGGAGTGTCAGGACCCAGCAGACAAAGGTGAGCTGATGCCATTCAGAAAGTCTGACCTTGGGGACAGAGAAACCCTGTGGGGGTGGGGGGAGGCCAGGAGAAAGGAATGGGATATTTAAATGCTAATTTGATAGCCTCTTCACAAAAATAAATGCCTTTCCAATCACATCCCCTGGTCTGTGCACTTCGGCATTCATCACAGCCTCCTCACAGGTCGCACCAGGGTTAGCAGCTTCACTGATCCCTCCAGGTGATTCTCAACATGCAGAATGGCCTGGAGGCACAGTGGTGACCAGGCTCAGGTCAGACAGCACTAACGTGGTAGGGAAGGCTTGGGAGGGCCTGGAGTTCAGCTGTGGGGACACAACTGTCCACACAGAAAAGAGCAAGGCAGATACTGAGCCAGTTCACTCCAAATGGGGTCTTGGCTTTCACGTGGTTTTCTTCAAACCCCAATGGCCAATATTGCTATGTACATGGGTCAACTATACTGACAGGCCCTCCAATTCCATCTTAAGGAGCCCAGGACTCATGGCTCCTGAAGAGCATCCACAGGTGAATAAGAGGGCAGGAGGCAAGAGGGCCTGGTGCAATGTGCTCCATGCTGTAAGCAGAAAAGGCTCCTGTCAACACCATGAGGGGAGAGGCAACTGCTGGGATAAGGAGGGAACATACTGCCCAGAGACAGGACAGTCAAACTAGCCGCTTCATTCCAAGCAAGACATTTGTGAGCGCATAGCACTGTTCCCAACCCTGACCTTTCTTTCTAACTTATGGTTTTTGCTTCATGCAAACTCTGAGGCTGGACTTTGAGGGATCCAGGATTTTGGATGCAGGCTGGGCCCTCCATAAGGAAGACCACGGCTCACCCAGAATTGCAAGAACCTCTTCAAGACCAGAATTTGTCAAAACTGCTTTACTCCTCTTCCCTCCACCAGTTCCCCTTGCAAATGGCTGCTACCCAACAGGGTCAGCTGTGCTCACTCCTTGGTAAGGGGAACAGGCAGTACCTGGGCCAGGGATAATCCTGAGGATTGGGGTAGAGGGTGGCTGCTCCCATTTCCCCAGACAGTAGTGGCCTGAAACCTGGGCACACAGTAAAGGAAACGCACCATGCCCTGCCCTGGCAAGAGACACTTTTGCAAACCTGTCGGAATTATGTGGGGAGCATCACGCATGACCCAAAGGCTAAAGGCTAACCCACCACATTGATTTTGCTCTGGTTTAGGGTGTGCTTTTTATTGCTGTTTGGGATAAAGGGGTCCCTGTTGGGAACTAATTCACACTTCTGACAAGATAATGAAGCCCATGGCAAAAGCTTCTTTGAATAGGAGAATCCCCTATCCCCCAACGTGCTAACCACTGTTCCCAACTCCTTGCTAGGGATGAGCTCTCCCCTCCAGCCCCCACCAAGCAGATACAGCAAATGAGAGCAGTTCTAGGTTGGTGCAACCTTTCTCCCTCATTTTACAGGCCAGAAAATTGGAGGTGAGGAATGTAAAGAGGTTAGGCCAACGTTACTCAGTTAATAGCAGCTTCAGAACTGGCTCTCAGGTTTCCTGACCCCTAGTCCCTTGCTCTTTCCACGGAAACAAGAATGCCAAAGGTGATCAGGATCACCAAGTACAGAGCACCACCAGGCTAGAGGACACCAGCATTAGACAGCAAAGCTCTGTGATCAAGCCCACTCCCCAGAAAAGCCGTTCCATGAGGCCTACCAGGCAGGTCCCAATTCAGATTCTGATCACACCAGCATGTGAGTTGCAGAGGGCAGAGACGACCTTGGTTGCTGATGCTTCCTTGTGCCTTGCACTGTGCTTGTTTAATACCAAGTACCCAGGACCCCCCAGTTCATGTGTTAAGAGCAGAGAACAGTGAAGTAGCTCTGTACCAGGCTTCTGAAAACTGGGCTTCCTTTCTCTGCAATTCTCTCTGCACCTTCAGCTGAGTTACCTAGTCACTTTGGGCCCCTCCTTGCCATCATTTCAACAGAATGGACCTAATACTTAAAACAAAAGGGGGGAAGTAGAATCCGGCCAAACCCCCCCGAAAAAAAAAATTTTTTTTTTTTAATATTCGTGTTTTAAAAAGCCACCATCTATAGGCTTTAAGTGTTTGGCTTACCCATGGCTCTAGTTCTATGAAAATAATCAAAATTTATATCCATTTTCTGCACAGGAACCTGCATTCTTGACAGACCTTCCCACTGATTCCTCACAAAAAGACTCCACAGAAAGGTGTCAGCTTCCAGGGGTGGAATATAGCTGGGAGCCCACAGGTGCCAGTCGGACCCACTCCGCAGGACTCTCTGCTGAAATGAAGGACATAGAGGCTGCCTGTGAGGCCAGAACTGGAGCTACTCGCTTCCTGGGTATTATCTGGTTACCAGCAAAGGGGTGGCTGGGAATGTCACCCCTCAGACCCATCAGTAAGGGTGGTGATGGCCCGTGGCTGATGAGCATGTAACTCATTAAAGTGAACATGAGTAATGAATGGTGACCACCGAGAAAGGGCAAGGAACATTCTGGGAATTGCACCCGAGGCCCCGCCTCCCCCTGGATGAGCAGCGGCGAAGGCAGAGAAGAGCCAACCCCAGACGCTGATTCTTGGGAAGGCGAGGCTGGGTCAGGGGCAGAGGTTCTCTTTGGTCAGAAGGTGGCGGCTGAGAAGCGGTCGTGTGGAATGTGTGTGGATGTGCGCGCACGTGGGCATGGAGGAGCAATGGGTCGTGGCATGCCTGCGGTGCCCTTCCGCGCCGCCTTCTCCCGGTCAGCACAAGCTCTCTGCCAGGGCCGTTTCCCGGCCCCCTGCCTCTCCAGATCCCCTCACTGCCTCTCCCAACACTGTAACATCTGACAGTATGTTTGAGGCTCACAGTACCCGCTCGCTGCACAACCGCCCACATGGGTGGGTCATCCAAAGCTTGACGTTCAAGGCACTGAAAGTGGGAGAAGGAATCTGATTGGTCCAAGAAAAAAAAGACACTTGACAAAAACCTGTCTGAAGAGAACATCTCCCATGTCCCCTGGAAGGTGGTCTCTAACCAGCCGGTGGGCCCTCAGGTAGGGCAGTAGAGTCTGAGAGCCAGGCCCGTGCCCTGACCCTATCAGAGCGCCCCCCGGTGTGACAGGTCTGACCGCCTGAATGTATAAAATGGATTCAAAGTGCTTGGAGACTGAAAGAGTAATGGAGTGTGTTAGGAACCTGGTGGAGAAGAACAGGTGCCCCCTTTCCCGTCCACTGGGACTCGTATTCGCGTGGGGGAATCCCTACAGCTTTTTCCCCCCCCAAATGAGGTTTTCATTGTTTTTGTTGTCTTTGAAAAATAGCCCGCGGCACCCCACCCTCCCTCACCCTCCCTCAAGCGGGCTCAGAGTGAAAGCGAGGAAGTGGGGCAGACGGGGAGAGAGGGGGCTCGGGCGGCTCCCTCTAGCGTCGGTTCTGGAAGCTGCTATGCAACAGCGGTCTCTGGGTCAATTAGGACACGGTCCTTCTCCACCAGGACCCCGACTTATCTGGCTGGCCCAGCATAGAGAAGGAAGGCGGGCGGTGCTGGTGGGGACTCGTGGCTCCCCCTGCACGCTAACAGACGGGTGTCCACAGTGGGCAGCCAGAGTGACTGGCATTGTGATCCCTGCTGAATGAGGGCTGGATTTGAACTCAGTGCCAAGGGCTGTTCTGTAGACAAGAGCTAAAATAAATCCAAGGTCCCTTCTGCAGTCCCCTAAGGAGGGAGAGATGCACCCAGGGCATGAATGCACACAACAGAGGGACTGGCCGGGCTATGCCGTTTTCCACCTGCCTGTGCCAGAGCCCCCACTCCCATACTCCATGTCCCCTAGGCCAAAGCCTGCCCACCCCCATATACCCCCTTTCCCACTTATGGGAGACCAGAAGGGTGGGATAGAAAGGGAATGCTAAAAAGTGCCCCCTCTGCTCTCCCCAACCTTCACATTCCCTGTCCCCTTGCTGGGGTCAGGCAAGAGCGCAGGTCAGAAGAGACACACCCTCCCGAAGAAGAGGGAAGGGCAGGCCCGGGAGGCTGGGGCATGCACAGAGCACCATCCTCAGGACGGGGTGTTTCTGGGAGACCTGCTCCCCACCTGCCACGGCGGAGGAGGAAGGCTGGTCCGAGAAGGGAGCAATGAGCAATGCCCCTGAATATCAGGGAACAGCTGTGAAAGCCTTCTCCTCTGCCCCGCAGAGATGCCCCAGCCAGGCTCTGGCCCCTACACGTGAGTCTGCATGCGCTGCTGGAATCGCTGGCCATAGTCCGAGTGCTGGGAGGTGTAGGAGAATCGAGTGGCCGTGGCGTACTTGCCGATGGGGTCGTACGCCTCATATGGGGTCCGCTCCAGGCCGGAGGGTGGGGCCTGGGGGTAGCCCAGTCGGTAGGTGGGGTACCCAGCTGCCCCGGGGAAGGGATGGGAGTTGAACTTCTCATAGTTCTCGTAGGACAGCTGGCTGGTTGTGTCAGTGCCAGCTGGGGCAGCAGGGCCAGGGGGTGCAGGCTCAGGGCCATAGTCGGAAGCAGGGGCCCGGCTGTAGGTGTTGAGCTGGGCATAGCCGCTGGAGTGGGAGAGGCGGGATGAGGGGCGGCCATCGAAGCGGGCAGGGCCAGGGGCACGGTAGTCAGCATAGAGCACTGCCCTGGAAGACGGGCGGTCTTCGTGGGCACGCACGTTGTAGTAGCCATTGGTGGGGTCCTGGGGGCAATGAGAGAAGAGGATGGAGGCGGCATTCCCTCTTGGGCAGGGATCAAGTCTCACCATAGCCTTCTGGGCCTCCTCCTCTGGCTCTCCCCGTGCTTCCATCTAGTACCACTCCACTTCCTCCGCTCCTTCACCCTCCTGGCCACGCTCCCCACGCCTGTCCTCACCTCCACCCCGCAGGCCCTCAGGCCCTGGCCCCTTCCCGTGCCCACCTTCATCTCATACTCCTCCCGGGTGTCGATGGTGTCGCAGCGCAGGTCCTGCTTCAGATCCACGTCATCCTTAAAGGACTGCAGAGCAGGAGTGCGCATCAGGAGACTGGCCCTGCTCGTCCCCCTCACCCACACCCAGAGGCCACCTGCTCATGGGAGGGGTCTGGGATCAAGGGCAGACCCGAGTTCTGTGTCTTCTCCCAGCAGAGGCTCTGGGATTCAGTGGGGGGAGGCAGACACCTGGTTCAAGCACAAGTTTTGTTGCTAACATGTCATGTGGCCTTGGGCATATTGCTGCCCCTCTCTGCGACTATTTCCTTATCCCAGCAGTGAGGTGGTTGGACCAGAAAACTGCTAAGCATTTCCAGCTCTCACACTCTGTGGGGAAAGATGGGCAAAGGATACCTATGGAGAATCCCCCCATCCCACCCTGCTTATCTTTTGCTGGAGGGAAATTAGCCTGGAGTGTGTGTGTAGCAGGAGCAGCGTTGGCCGACCGACCAAGGGAAGAGAGAACGACAGCGGTTATTAGAGAGCTGGGTAGAGCCAGTCCTAGGAGTGTGAAGAGGCAGAAGCCAGGGAGGAGCAGGACCCTCACCGAGTAGATGGCCTTCATGACCCGGGTTGCTGTGGACACACTGGCAGTATCGTCCTCCCGGTCAGAATGCATCGTGAGTGGCTCCCGGTTCACTGTCTCCACTTTGATGTCCAGCTTCCTCAAGGTCACATCCTTGCGACCTGGGACAGGGGGAGGTAGCCTAGACCGGATGCTTTCTGCTGGCCTCCGCAGTGGCTGCTTCTGGCCCCCCTGGGCTGGGAGCCCCACTGCCAACCCCACCATCCATGGCAGGCACTGCCTGCTGTGTGTCCCGGAAGGGCCAGGGGAGGGCTGTGGGCTGTGCGGGGCCCATACTCACTGCCTTTGCGGCGCCGGTAGAGGAAGAATACCAAGGCGATGAAGAAGAAGATGAGCAGGATGCCCGCGCCGATGGTGGCCCCAGCGATGACGCCCACAGGTAACACCTCTTCCGGTGGGGGAAGAAAAGGAGCAGAGTGAGGATGGAGCCACACTGGGAGCTGCGCTCAGTGCTGGCTGAAGGCTGGGCCACGGCTACGGTGGCAACCCAGGATGGTGTGCAGGGTTCAGTTCTGGCTGAGCCTGTGGTCGTTTAAGTCAAGGGGATTTGAGAGAAAGGTCTGGACTGTGGTTGGATTTAGGTCTGGGCTTCAGCTTGGTCAGAGTTGAGGGCATGGTCGAGTCTTGTCCCTGCAGCTCGAGTATCAGCTTGACCATGGCCTTGGGTCTGTCTAGCCCTCTCCATGAGTCCACCTGCCTGTGAGGCTTGGTCCCTCCTTCCTGGGCTGGGCTCTTGTTTGAGGTTAGCTGTCCCCAAACTCCAATCTGCCATTTGTGTTCCCACCTCTTTTGCCACCTTCCCACCCATACCACTGTGACCACCCCATCTGCACCCACCCACCCAGGGCTCAAACAGTCTTCCTGGGTTCCCTCTGCTTTCCAGAGCTGAGCAGGAATTCAGGAATCCTCCTCCAGCCTTCTCTCTCTTCCTGGCAGTCCCAGTTGAATCCAGATCCTGCAAGTCTTCCCATCTGAGACGTCCCCTGCTGAGCCCACGTTACTTTGTACTCTCTTCTCCCCCACATCCCCTTGCTGGCATCCTCAGCTAGGATGGAACTGAAGGATCCCATCATTTTCCACAGGGTTCCCCACCTCCTATGTCAAATGGCTAGTTCTCAAAAAAAAAACAAAACAAACAAAAATGCTAGCATTCCCTCATCAGACTTGACAGCTTCCCGAAGCCAAAGCTCCGTCATCCGGCTGGAAGTGCCTCAAGGGAGGGAACGTGTCTCTCCTACCAGAACAACGGTTCTTGGGTGGGGGGGGACCCAAACTTACTGAGCACCTACTGCATGCCAGGCATTTTATAAATATTCTCTCATTTAATCCTCACAACCACCTAGTGAGATAGGAGACAGGTAGTGCTATTCCCTTTTACAGTTCATTTGATTTTCTCCATCTGAATTCATTTGTCCCCTCTCGGTAAGTTTCTCCACTAAACGGAAAGTTTCTTGAGGGCAAGAACTGTGTCCTGTTCACAGTGGTTCTCGCATCCCTGAGGGCAGAGCCTGGCACATAGCAGATGCTTAGTAAATGTGAACAAAAGAGCAAATTTCCCTGGCTGAGCACCGAGGCCAGGTTCTAGGGGAGGCCCAAGAGTTCTCTCCTTCTGAGTCCTGCCATGGAAGAAAGAGGAGGCAGGATTCCCAGGCTGCCCTGGCCCCCTCTGGGCATCTCCAATTACCTCGCTCTTCTAGCTGTATGATCGCAGTGCCCGGCCCAAAGCTGTTCCAGGCAGTGCAGTTGTAGTGGGTCTGAAAGTCGGCCTCCATGACGTTGTTGATGGTGAGCGTGGACAGCACCCCGCTGCCTGAGTTGGTTCTCTCCACTGTGTAGCGCTCCAGGGTACCCACCTCCAAGAAGTTCTCCTTCCATGCCCAGGCCTGGGGCGGGGAGGGCCGGAAGGAGGTGAGAAATGGGTAGGGGGCAGAAGCACATGCCCAGGTGTCACCTGATCCACCCTCAGGGAACCCTCACTCCATGTGCTGTGTGTGCCCCCAGCTCCGCCTAACACTAAGTCTGTGACAAACCTAAGTCACACCTACTGCTTCAAACCCACGGCATCGAATGTCCACTCAAGGAGGAGCAGTGGCTCCCAAACATGGCACATATCGGCTTTACCTAACGAGATTCCTTAAAATCTAGACTCTTGGGGTTTATGCCCTAAATATGAATCTCCAGGGCAGAGGTCCAGGAATCTCCATTTTCATAATGATCCCATGTGATGTGGATGCAGCTGATCCAACGAACCGACACTGGGAACCCCCAAGTGTGGTGGGAAAAGTTCTGGAACACTGTGGGCTCCCATCCTGGCTCTCCCCACCGAGTCCCTGTGTGGCCTCCCTGTCCCTCTCTGAGCCTCATTTTCTTCATCTGTAAAATGAGAGAACCAGGCTAGTGCTAGACAGTGCTTCCAGCTCTGACAGTCTGTGATTCTAACTAAGCATAACTCAATCTTTAGGCTTATCTTTAACCATCCCACACGAACCCGCCTGGCTGGCTCTGGAGACCCAGCCACAGACTCAGAACAGAAAGGGGCATCCCCCAGACCCAGCCATCCCTGACCTCCCAGCCAGGGCATCCTGCCTGCGTGTCCCCTCCCTCAGAGTGGAGCCCGAGGGGTGGGGTGGGGGCAGCTGAGAACTGGCTCCTTTCCAGGGATCAATCCTCCCAGCTCTGCAGGGAAAGCCTCCCGGGAGCAGAGCCGGGCGGCCGTGGTAATGAAGTGTCCCTGGGCAGCCCTGGAGTTAGCCAAATGGTCATTAAATGTGATGAGGGGTTTGACGGTTAATGGTCACGGAAGGAATTAATGGCTCTTGGTGTGGGGGAGAGGAGAAAGGAGGGAGGAGAGTGGCGAGGGGCTGGTGGGAGAAAGGCAGGAGACAGAAGAGAGGAGTGGGGCGGAAGACTGATGGGAGGAAGGGGAGCGGGGGAGAGACCAGGAGGCAGTGCAAGGGCAGGATGCGGGGGTAAGAGACAGCAAGAGCATCAGCCCAGGGCAAAGAGAGGGGAACAAAGGATGAATTGAGTGGCTGCCCCACTCGGCTTCTCACACCTGTGGCTGCAGTGACTTCTCACAGCAACCCTATTAAGTGGGAGTTCTTGCCTCTGCTTTACAGACGAGGAAACTGAGGCTGACAACACTGAGTCATTTGCTTGGTGCCACACAAGTAAAGCTGCAGGTGGGACGCGAGTGGTAAAGGGATAGAGAGACAGAAAGGCAGAGGATGAGAAGGATGGAAAAGGGAAGGGAGGCCGAGCGAACACAGCCAGAGGCGCGATGGGGCTGGGCCCCAGCAGAGAGCCAGGGTGGGCTGGCCGTCCCCAGGAGGCCGCGCACTCACTATGCGGTCTGGAGGTGGTGTGCTCCCAATGAAACACTCCACCTTGCCACCGTCACCCCTAACAGCATACTGCACCGCCTCGCTGGAGATAATGGGGGGTCCTGCGAGCAAGAAGACACAGTCAGGGCCAGTCAGGACCCGCAGCACCTGCCCGCCCAGGCCCCGGCCGCCTCTCAGGCCACTCACCATTCACATAAAGTGGCACCTCCCGCTCAGCCACTCCGATCCGAGGCACGATGGCCCGGCAGGTGTAGGTGCCGGCATCTGCCTGAGTCACCGACTTCAGCAGCAGCTGGTTGCTGTTACTCAGGACCTGGGCAGAGAGAGCAGCCTCGGGTGGGGAGCCAGGAGGCCTGGACCCCTAGGTCCAAGAGGGCCCCCGCATGGGAGGCATTGGAAAGAAAGCAGGAGGGGCCACAAGTGAATTCCCAGAAGGGAAATGGGTTCCCGAGTCCGTCTGATCCATGCCCTGACCCTACACAGGTTGGCACATGAACACACCGTCTCTGCAATGGTGGGCAGGGACATGGCGGAGGCCAGAGAGAGCAGGTGCAGGCTGCGATCATTTTAAGAGGATGCAGCTTCTTCTGTTCCAGTATTTTTATTGCCAAATGAGGTAGGACATTTTGCTCTGAAATTTCTCTTCCCATATTTCTGGTCCAAACTATCTAAAGTGGGTCTCAGTAGAATCCAGGGAACCCTCCCAGCTTCCGCACCTCCCTGGGCAGCATCATTCACAGGTCGTGCCTCTGCACACGACCACCTGGGGCCTCTTCCCACCTCCCACCCCACCCTGCTTCCTTCTGCCTCTGAACTGGCCCACTGTCCTGTGAGAAGGGGTGGGGGTGATTGCAAGCACTGTCCTTCTCCTCCTGATCCCAAGACCCTAGAAATAACCCAGGTTCAATCTGAAAAATAATGCTGAATCCCCCCCTTTCTCCCTCTACAGCCCCCATGGCCGCACCCCTTCCTCCCAGTATTCAACACAGGCAGGAATCTTACCATGTTCGAGTCCTTTTTGGTCCAGGTGAGAGTGAGGGGGGGATTCCCAACCCAGACACAGGTGAGGGTCACATCAGAGCCAATGTCTGTGGTCGTGGGTTTGGGGTCAACCACGATCCGGGGGGCAACTGAGGTAGGAAGAAGCCTCTCGTGAGGGTCTCAAGCTCATTGGAATTCAGCTCCCATCCCAACCTGCTGCCTCCCCACCTGTGGGGCCAACCCCACTACACCCCAGGCCTTTAGAGGCTGCTGCACCCAGTTCCCGTCCTGCCTTCCCACTACTCACAGTGGACATTTACTAGAGTGCTGACGTTGGTGCTCCCCACTTTATTGTGAACCTCACAAGACACAGGCTCCGTGAAGAAGGAATAATCCACATTCGTCTCATAGCGACTCTCATGGGCGTCTTCAATCAAGAACCCCCCCTTGGCCCACCTGGGGGACAAGGCACCATAGAGGGGGGGTCAGAGCTTGACCCCACCCAACTAGATCCAGTGACACTGGCCCCCAGCACCCGCCCAGCCTCAAGGGCCTCTCCAGTATCACACCCCAGAGTGCTCCCAGCCCCCAACCCCACACCTGTAGCCCAGGATCTCGGGGTTGGCTGTGGCCTGGCACGTGAAGACGACACGCTCACCCTCCTGCACCGTCTGTGGCTCAATGGACAGGGTCACTGTAGGAGGGTCTGCAAAGTAGGAGACAGGGAGTGAGGGTCTTTTCTGTCCCTTGAGTTTCTTTTTCCCTCCCTAGTACATATTCTCAGACCTCACCAATCTGGGGGGCTCTGGGAATTTGAGTTTGCAGTGTTATTTATTGCAGCTCCAATAAATAAGCTGTCTTCCTCCCCTTTTCCACACGGAGCCTCTAGGGCGCCAGCTAAGGTGACCACAAGGATGGCACCCAAGGACAAATTATTCAAGGGATTAATGACCCACTGTGGCCACTAGGCGTCAGTGTGGGGTCGCCTGGCTCACTAAAGGGATGGGGTAGGGGCATCCCCAAGGGCTGCCCTGCCCCACAGTTCCCTGGGCAGAAGGAATTTATTGCGCACCTACCAGGTGAGCACACTCCATGCTAGATGATCTCACACTGTATCTCATTTAATGCTCACAACCCCAAGAAGCAGGCACAGGTCTACAGTCCCCTATCTGAAACCCTTGGGACTAGGATGCATTTCAAAATTTAGAACTTTTCAAATTTTAGAAAGGCAATGCTGTGTACAGACTGTTTACTGTGCAAGACCCCCAGCAGCAACACTCCATAGTCACACATGTTAATTCATCTGCAGAGAAACGTAAGACTATTAAGTTTAATAAAAGACTATGAAGAGCCTCGCTTTGGGTTAAGGGACTGTAGGCCCATGTTTTATTCTCTGCAAGTATATAGAATTGGGAACTGAGGCTCAGGGAGATAAAATCATTGCCCCAAATCACATGGTTTAGACCCAGGACTGCCTGGCTCCACAGCCAGTGCCCCTTCTGCCAGCTCTTAGCAGCCCCAGTTCAGAACCAGGGAATCTAAGAGAAGGTGAGCATTTGCCTTGGGGCCTGGGGAGGATCCTTGTTCTGTGTTTCTCAAAGGGCTGCTTATGTTCGCCTCCCCTCCTCACTGCCCCAGACTGCGCCTGCCCCGCCCCGTCCCCGCTCACGGTGCACATCCAGCTCGATGGAAGTCTCCTTGCCACTCGGGATGGCCTCGTTCATGCTGCGGCAGGTGAAGACGCGCCCGATGTCCAGGTCTGTGGGGTTAATGAGCAGCTGGCTCACGGTGGTCTCCCTCTTCCCATCCTTCAGCAACTCCTGGCGTGGGACAAGGGTGGGAGACATGGTCAATCCAAAAGCCCCTCCTCTGCTCTCAAGGTGTCCTAACTCAGAGCTGGGCTGGAGGGGTACTTTAACCCAAAGCTCACCCCCTCCCCTCCTCCCAATATCTTCCCCATGCTTTTGTTTAAAGTAATAGACTATTTTAATTATTTATTTATTTTAGAGATGGCGTCTTGCTGTGTTGTCCAGGTTGGCCTCCAACTCCTGGGCTCAAATGATCCTCCTGCCTCAGCCTCCCAAGTAGCTGGGACTACAGGTGTGTATCACTGCACCCAGCTCATAGACTATTTTTTTTAGAGCAGTTTTAAGTTTATAGAAAAAATGAGCAGAAAGTACACTTTCCATATACTCTCCTCCCCCACCTCACCACTTCCTCCATTAACATCTTACATGAGGGCAATATATCCGTTACAACTGATGGACCAATATGGATATATTATTGCTAACTGAAGTCCACAGTTTCCATTAGAGTTCTCCCTTCGTGAGTCCAGCGCAAAGTCCCTCCTCTTTTGGAAAGTCTTCCTCAGCCAGCACAGCCCTAGGACTCTCTGCAGCCTGAACTTGTGCCTCTTACAGCCCGTTTGCCCTGCACACAAGTCTGGGCACACCCAGCCTGGCACCTTGCTCCTAGGCACCGTGCATGAGTGAGTGGTCCACTGCTGAGCATCTCCTGCTAAACTGTAAACTCCTTGAGAGCAGGGAAGGGACTCATGCCTCAGTCTCACACTGCCTCAGTGGCACACAAACTGAGGTCCTCAAATATGGGCACAGGACCTCTTGAGCTGGTTTCCACATTGCAAACTGCCTGAGGGAAGCCATACTATTAACCAGTAAGGCCCTGCAGTTTGACAGCCACGCACGCATCTTTGCTGGCCTGGAACAGCATCAGGCCAGTGCAGTAACACTGGCTCCCTTCTGCTGTTCCTAAACTCCGTTGTCTTTAATGAATGTGAAAAAAGGGGGTGGATGACAAATGGCCATTAAGAAATCAACCTGTTTCGTTGCCAAAATATTTCAAAACATGTGGACCTACTGGAGAGAAATAACAGAGCTCTTGGTTGTAAGAAGGGTGGCACCACTGAGGACAAACCATCATTTGTCGAATGGTGAAACTAAGGCCGGAAAAAAGTGAAGTGCATCGTCCAAGGTCATACAGTGTGTTAAGGGCAGAGCTAAAGCCAGAAGCCAGGTACCCCCTGGGGTCGCACCGAGGAACACAGGTGAACACCTCTCTCTCCATGCTGAGAAGCATCTCCTGCAGCACCTAGCAAAGGGCTGGGCACACATACACACTTGCCCTCGGCTGGCAGAAGGAACCTCAAATAGGTGATCTGGATTTTCATCCCAGCTGTACCACCCACTTTGCCATGTGACCCTGGACAAGTCACTTAATGCCTTTCTCTGCCATGGCTTCCTCATCTATAAAGTGCATACAATAGTCCCTGCTTCCCCAGACTTTTAGTTGTGATGATTGGGCTGATATGCCAACTAGACGCTGAAGGGAAGGGGCAGAAGTGACCAGTGGAGAGAGAGCACAGTCGGACCCAGGTACAAATCCCAGTTTGCCAGCTGTGTGACCTTGGGTAAGTCACTCAGCCTCTCTGAATATCAGTTTCCTCCTTTGTGAACTGGAAGTAACAGCTTCTTTATGGGACTCTTGTGCGAATTAAGACTGTCCATAAAGTGCTTAGCATGCACAGTGCCTGGCACACAGTAGGTGCTGCGTAATCCATGGCAGCTATTAGTACTATTATTCTTAGTCTCTGTTCAGCTACTGAATGGCACAGTGAACCTGGGGCTCACTTCTCTGGGCCTCAATTTTCCCAACTGTATAATGAGTGGGTTGGACCTAATGACCTCAAAGGCTGCTTCTGTGTCCCTCTGAGTCTGCAGTCAACTCCCTGTGGGAGAGGAGAGATGAGCTGGGGCCCAGGCCCAGGAGGAGCTGGGGGCCCAGCCAGGGCTCACCGTGCTGGCCACAGCACCCTCCTGCTGTGTCCCGTCCCGGAACCAGATGATGGTGGCTGCAGGCTTGGCGTTGAAGGCTCGGCACGTGAGGTTGTGCGGGGTGCCTGCCTGCAGCAGAATCACAGGGCCTCCGTCAATCCTGGTGTCCTCCGGGGGGACTGCAGGGCAGAGCAAAGCAAAGTCAGCCCTGATGACCCAACCCCTGGCCTGGCGGCACCCTCCATCTGCATGTCTATCTCTTGGCAGGCGGGGCCACTCTATCCCCTAACTCACAATCACTGTCTCCATTGCTCCTGTGGTGGCTTCACCCTAGGTCTTCAGCTCACAAGCTTCTGGTCACCAATGCCTAGAATGTGACCCAAGTAGGCACATTTACTAAATGCTTAAGGAATTGAATTGATCAGGTGTCTGATGCTAGTAAATAGGAGGCCTCTCCCTACCCTATCTCCAAGGCTTTCAAATGCTAAAGTAACCAGACTGCAAGTCCCTGAGGGCAAGGGCTGCTTCTTATTTACTCTCAAACCCCCCAGTGTCTAGCCCAGAGCTTGGGTGATAACAGATGCTCAGGGCTATTTGCTGAATTAATGAATAAGTGACTGACGAAATAAAGGCAGAAGGATTTTGATTATAATCTTTCTGGTCCACCCAGTATTCAACCAAAAATGAGAAGAGATTTTACTTGCCTCTTGCTGGGAAAGAAAAGAAAGACTCCGAAGGAGCTTTCCAGAGGGAACCCTAGAGAAGAGACCCTGGGCAGCCCATGGGGCTCAGTGGTGGGTGGGCAGGGCTGTCCTCAAGTTTATGAAATACAGGTCTCCATGCTGGGGCTTCAAGTAGGCAGAAACCTTGCAGCCAGTCCCAGCATTCTGTTCACCTCATGCATGCCAAGTAATATGGTGGGAAAAGAATGAAGTTTAGACTCAGGCTGCCCTGGTTTCAAATCCTGGCACTCTTGTTTACCTGTTGTGGGATCTTGGGTGAGACCCTAAAGTCACTGAATCTTAGTTTTTTCATCAGAGACAGAACAATGCCTACTCACTGGACCCTTGTGAAGGTCGGACGTGATATTGTGTATAAACTGTCACAGGCAGAATGCGTTAGCTTACTATTAGCTTACTACCAGGGCGAGAGCCAGCAGTGGCTCCAACTCCGGCCAGGCTAACTATCCTCTGCATCCTGGCCCCTCCTCCTAGATCCCGGGTGTATCTGGTTCCAGTGCTGGATGGGTGCAGGTTTGGGGATGGGAGTGGGAAGCAGCTTCAGAAGTAGAAAAAGGTAGAGAGGGATGGATAAAGAGCCACCACTCAGGGTCTCCTGCTCTGCCTGGGTCCCTCTGAGGTCACGCCAGGAGTAAGGTCCTGGGTGGGCACAGCCCTTAGGAGATGCCATGCCAGATGTGTGCCCAGACATGCGGAGTCCCCCCAAGGGGAAGGCATCTGTCTCTCCTGCCCTTCTAGTGTTCCCATTCCCTTTGTTCGGGCAAAGACTGTCCATCTGTCACCTCTGCCACCAGCCTACCTTGCTCTACGGTTTTCCAAACTCTGCCCATCGCCCGCAAGCCTATCCCTGTCCTCTGTATTGGGGCAAGGGAAAATAAAGCTGTTGAGTCTGCTCAGCCAGCTGTTAGAGGTCATGAATCCAGATGTGCATGTGTTTATGAACAAGAGTTTATGATTTGCATTATCAACATGCCCACATGCCTGTGGCCTCAGTTTCCTTGTTTGTAAAATTTCAAAAATAACACCAACACCTATTCCCTAGAGTTCTTATTGTAGAAGTGAAACAAGAATCAAGAGTGTGAGGCCAACTGCAAACTATGATGTGACTGACAATAATTTCTACCGTTCACTGGATGTTCACCTTGCGTTGGCCAAAGTGCCACCATGTACATGCTTTCATTTAACTCATACCACAAAGTATATTTCATTAATCTTTGCGTGGTAAATACCATTAACCCCAATTTACAGATAAGGAGCTGAGGCGCAAGAAGGTTAAGCAAATGTGTTCAGAGGCAGGACAGTGAGCTAAAGGGCAGAGCTGGGATGTGGCCGAGGCCGACCAGACCCCTAAGCCATGCTCCTCACGCAGGCCTGGAGTTGTTTATCACTAGGGATGAGGAGGAGGGTGCAGGTCTGTGGACCGTAAGGAGAAACAGGAGAGGACATTCTGTGAAGAAGGCTGGCCTGGGGAGACGGGGAGGAAGGGGCTTGGGGGGGGGATGGCTGGGGAGAAGGTGAGTCTACGGGGCTGGTGGTGTGCAGGGAGGCTGCTATGAGCCACTGGGCACAGCCCACTCCTCATTTCTGCCCTGCCCAGTCTCTGGGCCCTGCTGCCATGAGCAAAGGCTGTAGGCAAGCAGGTAAGCAAGAAGGGATGCAGAAAATGTCACGCCTTCTTATTGCCTCCACCTGCTGCAGGTGGCAGGGTGTTTGAGAGTCCAAGAGAGAGACAAGGAAGAGAGAGAGTGAGAAAACAAGAGCAGCTGGACTAACCAGCCCCGCCTCCCTCTCAGCTCCATCACTCTTGGGGCTTCTCCCTGCTCCTGTCACCCATCCAAGCCCCTCAGGCTGGCCAGTGAGGCCCACACCTCCACACCCGCCATGCCCCCCAACAAGGCTGTTGGCTCCCCTCCTCCTGCAGCTCTCCCTCATTGACCTGCACTCTTTTTAACAAGGCGCTCCCCCATCTAGAGTTCCCATTGACATTCTCCTCTTCCAGGAAGCCTTCCTTGATGGACCAAGCCACTGGGTGCCATTATAAGCCCTTATTCCAGCAGCACTGAGGGGCTTAGTTGGCCTCTTTTCATCCCTCTCTATCTCTCTGTCTCTGTGCTGGGGTAGGAGAGAGAAAACAAGAGTATTAAGGACCCCTCATTAGGATGAGCGTTCTCCAGGGCAGAAGTAGCACCTTCCAGGGTCCAAAATAGAGGCAGTTAGGGAGGAAGAAGAAGGGACAAGGCTTCCTAGCATCTCGTGGTTCCCTTCGAGTGCCTGGTCCAGCAAGGGGGCTGACACCCGCCAGTGAGGGATGGAAGACGGTGTCTTGGCACCCCATGTTCACCCTCCAATTCTTGCTCTCTAACCTCAATCCTGTTCCTTGCTAATTCTTCCCATTTTAGTCCTGGAAGGAAAAGCAAGTCATCCACCAGTCTTGAATCCCAGTCCCCCAGGGCCTGTACAGCCAAACAAATCTGCCATTGGGTCCCTCCAGTCCTCACTTACTCTGATGTCTCACATTCGCCCACTTTCACAGCTTACAAGTCCCTGTGCAGCAAAGCAGCAGTTGCTAAGAAAAGGCTGATGCCACTGTGCCATGTTACCAGTGAGAAAAGCCATGCCCAGGGGTCATCACCTCTTCATGGCCATGGTGCCAAAAAGGCCCAGGAGCATCCGGAGCCCAGGTCCCCCGACCGCAGCAGTCCAGGACTCCTCCCGCTACACTGGGACAGCTTGTCACGTTCTCACCTCCCTCCCCCCAGAATGAAACTTCCTTGTGTCCAGGCTCACTCATCTCAGCTCCTCTCTCCTTCCTCCCATCCATCCTGGCGCCTCCCCCCACTTCAGTGATTCCAGGTTAGAGAGAGGAAAAAGAGGCAGGATAAAAGATAGGGACAGAGTCAATGACAAAAGGGAAGACAGAGAGTCACAGGCGGACAGAGTCCTAGCCCGAGACAGAAAGCACAACAGAGGCAGGGCCACAGCGAGACAGGAGAGTGGGGAGAGGCAGGAAGGCTGATGGGCCCAGAGGCAGGCGGGAGCGAGGCCTGGGGAGAGAGACGGGCAGGGTGGGCAGGGGGCCTGCGGGCGCTGGCCTCATTCCGGCACTGTGTGCAGGCGAGAGTCCCCTCATTATGCAAATGGCCTCCGGGGTTACCATAGAGGGACATCTGCTCAGTCCCCCTGTGAGCGGGTGGCTGCCAGGCGCTTGGCTTCCGAGAGCCAGCCCTCCCACAGCAGCCATCCAGACAGCCCCTCAGATCTCAGCCCCACGGCCTGTCCCTTCCAGCCCTGCTCCCCGGGTCCCCCAGGAGCCCCCCAGGTGAATCTGAGAGGAGGGTGAGGCTGGGGGAGCAAAGGAGGCAGCTGGGGGGAGGGAGGGGAGCAAGGGGGCCCGTTCTGTGCACTCAGGCAGCAGAGGGGCAGGAGGAAGGAAGGAGAGGCTCCCTCACCAACAAGCCTGTAGCCAGGAAAGCTGGGACAGGAGAACCTCATTTCCATCACCCCAAGCTCCCTGCTCCTGCGGGGACTTGTCCCCACAGCTTTGTGTCCAGAAGCCGAAAGCCCTGTCCTTGAGTGGCCTGGGCACAGGCTGGAGCAGAGAGGACACCAGTCCTCACACAGCCCATGTGTCCTGCCCGGGGCCCATGTCCCTGCTCTACTCTCTTCTACCCAGACCTAGCTTTGGGGGACGTTTAAAGAAGGAGCTGGGAGGGAAAACCAGGGACAGTGGGACGGTGGGGGCAGGGATGAGGCCAGCAACAGAGAGCAGAAGCTGCGACCCCGAAGAGGAGAGCAGGAGAGGCTTCGAGGACACGGGGAGGCACCGAAGGGCGCTGGGTCATTACTGAGCACGGTGAGCTTGGCCCTCCGGGAGCGCAGGGCGGCCTCCGTGGCCTGGCACTCGTAGGAGGCGTCGTCAGAGAGCTCAGCATCTGTGATCTCCAGGTTGTACTGCCCGGCGTCCGCGGAGCCCACGACCCGGTACCGCGGCCAGGCTGCAGAAACAGAAAGGGCGAGGCCCGGGTGAGCCCCAACCTTGGAACCGGGAGGGCCCTGCCGCTAAGGACACTCCTCTGCCCACCCCTCGTCCCCTGCCAGGGCCTACACTGACCCAGACCAGCACTCCTCCCTCTGCCCCGTGCTGGGACACCACTGTCAGGGGAGAGGGTGAGGTCCCCAACACAGGCGCCTATTGTCACGACCCCCATGGCGAGGCCGGGAGCCACAGAGCTGGAGGAGCGGACAGGAGGGGGGCAGAGGCGGAGAGGGGAGCAGGAGCAGAGGAAATCTCTGAAGCTGTTTGCAGACAAATGTCTCTCATAATAATAGGAAAGAAAGAAGAGCAAAAAAAGGCAGACAGCAGGGAGACAAGGAGAGGGGGGGAGAGGGAGAGCGTGTGGGCACCAGGAAATATAGGGCACCACAGCACAGATGTGAGCTCACTGGGGGCACTTCTGTGGGGCTTGCAAGGCAGAGGGAAGCCCGAGGCAGGCAGAGGTCTCGCCCCCGCGCCATGGGAGGGCGGATGAGGCAGGGCCCTGCCAGCTGCCCGAAGAAGCCCCTAAACCAGAGTCCTGGTTTCCTGTGGTGGCTGAGGCGGGGGTGGGGGTCTCCAATTCAGCCTCCCTCGCCCTCCTTCCCTCAGGCTGCCACCCCCCTCCCACTCCCCTGCCCTCCCCTCTCCTGTTGCTCACCATGGCTGCCTCCCATTATCTCCCTCTGTCCAGAGGCTATCGATTCTTCTCACTCCGTATCTATTGATCTCTCTCTCCCAGTTTCTTTCTCTTTCTGTCATCAATGGATGCACCAGACCCATCGCTTTCCTTTATACGGATTGCTCTGCACAGACAAATTTCCCCTACCTGTGCTAACACAGGGAGCCCACTGCAAATCATCTCAGCCCCCTCAACAATAATGAGAATGGAAATACACAGCCCGCTTCCATACTGACATCATCACCAGGCTTTACATCTCACAGTGTGTTTTCACAAAGCACGTTCTCCCATTGGGTCCAGAACTCACAAATGCACTTTTAGGGCAGGCAGGCCTGCGACTGCCATGCCTGTTTCACACACCAGTACACTAAGGCCCAGAGAGGTGGAGTGGCCTTCCTGACATCACCCAGCTGGCAGGCGGTGGAGGCAGGGCTAGAACCCAGCCGTACCGCTCTGCATCCACCCTGCCAGGTGGCCTTTCCAAAGGTCTCTTCACCTGCTTTAGAATACGGGAGGTTGTTTTTTTGTTTGACTGACTCATTACATTTGCTTCAGCACCAGCTACATACCAGTGCTTAATAAAGGCTTGTTGAATGAATAAATAAATGAGTGCTTGGGCTGATATTAAAATGAGTTCTTGGCCTCTGAGCAGACATCGCCTGTGCAGGCGGGAGGAGAGAAGCTGGAGCAGAGCCAGCCCGGCGTAAGGCACTTGCAGGACACAGACATTGCCTGTGCTCTCCCCTCCCCTCCACCGGAGTCTCCCAGCACCTCCTGCTAGACCTCTGCCTGCAGCACCCCTCAGGGTGTCTGTCTGTCTGTCTGAAGCTCCTTACGTAAAGGTCTCTTGGTTTCCCTTGACCTCTCTGGCGTCATGCTGCCTTCCTCGAGCCAGTCCGCAGTGGGAGAAAAGTCAGAGCTGTGGGTTGGGAAAGCAGCGGAGACGGAGCTCGGGAGGACAGGCAGGGCAGGCTGGAGTGCCGAGGAGGGTGGTGAGGACACTAAGGGATAGTAAGTCCAGAAATCCACGCTGGGAGTGGGAAAAGGGTGCCGAGATGAGACAGTTGGGACGCCGGGTGGCTGGGCGGCCGCACTCACCTTTGAGGCCCTGGCCCATGCCCAGGGCCAGCCCGTCCTTGGTCCATTGCACAATCCCAGAATAGTTGAGCAGCACACAGGGGAGCACGGCCCGCTGTCCGGCCACCACGGTCTGGTCGGCTGGCTCCTGGCTGAAGCGGGTCTGGGTCCCTGCAAAGCCAAAGGCAGCACTGGGTAAGGAGGTGAGTGAGGAGAGGGGCTCCTCCAAGAGGTCACCCCCCCACCCCCTAACACACACACTCTGCAGGAGAGAGAGAACCTCAGGCTGGGGAGGGCGACTCCCCGGTGTCTGCTCCTCTTCAGCCTCAACCCCTTCCCTCCAAGATGTCATGTGCTCGCCCTTTATTCCTTTCCCCTCCATGGCCCACAGGAATGGGTTTGAGGAGCTGAAGTGCTTGGCAATTGTTAAAGTGGTGCAGTGTTACATAAAGGTCTTGGAGATGGGTCTAGTCCAACCCTCTCATTTTACAGAGGAGGGCCCTGAGGTCCATGGAGAAGAGTAACTTAAAGGGCACCCAGTGAGTTAATGGCAGAGCTGGGATGAGAGCCCAAGCGCCTGCTCCCCAGGGCCTGGGCTGTTCCTCTACCACCCACTGCCTCACCCCACACCCATGTTATCGGGCCGTGCACTCGTAACAATGGCTATTGGTGACACTGCAGCCCCCCTCAATCCTTGGGACTTGGGCCCATTCTACAGTGACCCCTAGTTGGACATGTGTCAGGTAAGCCAATGGGAGCCAACATGAGCCACCACACGCGTGCAACTATGCCAGGTACAATTCTCCCTTGAATGCATCCAGCAAGTGCATATGTTTTATGGGGCAGGCATGTACATGTGTACACACGTGTGTACAGAAGCTTCCTGGGCAGGGAATGTATCCAAAACCAAGCAACTCTCAACGCACTTCTTGGCATACTTGCACCGCTCTGTGTGTTTACCCCTTGCTCCCAAGGGCTGGGGGTGTGAGCGTACACAGGTGGACACACCTGCACACCCCCAGCCTCCCACACTAGCACGGTGGGAGCTGAGAGGCCACATGACTCTGTTCCACTCTCCCCCCCGGCTGTGGGAGCTACACATGGCTGCCCGGCTGGCAGCTCGGCTGGGAGCATTTGATTAGAGAACTGCAGAGTAATTGCCTTTAATTGTGGAGCCTAAATGGAGCAGGGAATTGCATTGCGGGTTTCTTCTCCCCCACCACTCCCACCCACCCGCTCCAACCAGCACTGGTCAGTCCCAGTGGTGGGGCAGGCCTGGACTCCCTGCAGAGCTACAGGGGCTGTGGGCTCAGCTTCCTTTGCCAGGCTGTGGGAAAAGGAGGGGAGGGGCAACTGAGAGGCTGGAGGACAGCAAAGGGAGAGGTCTGGGCTTCCTTGCCACACCCCCAACCTGTCACACCAGGTAACCAAAATCAGCTCTCCCCAGAACTCAGGGTCTCCTCCCTCTTCTTTCGCTCCCTAGCTCAGGAGTCTTTGCAGAGGCCACAAGCTCCAAATCCAACCTTTTCCAAACCCAGCTTTCCAAAATTTCTCTAACCTGCCATCACCACCGTGTGTAAGCAAACTTAACTCACCCCTCCCCATTCCAAGATCTCCCTCTAAGCCATGACAGATCCTAGTCTTATCCCTCCCTTCTTTTTTCTCCTCCAGCCCCATTTCTTCCCACATCCCCCTCTTCCAGGAAGCCCTCCTAGACTGATCCCTGGGCCCACAACTGGTCCCATCACCCAGCCTTGCTGTCCTCTCTCAAGTTATCAGGGCTTATGCCCATGATTTTGCTTGTCACAGGGTAGAGGGTAGCTGGGAGGTGGGCGTTTGCCCTAACTGTTATACCAGAACAGGAACCTCTCCTCTAAGACTGAGAGTCATGATCTCTCCTCCCCCTGGACATCTGACATCCATCCACACTGGATGCCACACACAAAGGTGACTGAAAAAGAGGTGGCAGGGGCCACGAGTGGACTGGTGGCCTGGATATGATATAGTGTAGGCAGCCTCCTTACTTTAAGTGTGCAGGTACAGCTCTTTGGGTCTGCAGGGGCCAGGAAGTTAGAAACAGGGTCCCTCTCCCATACTCTGAGGGTCTCCTCAAACTTTGCTGACCTGATCTCCCACTCACATCTTCTAAAGGAGAAAAGGATAAGGCTCACACACATTTTGAAGGATTAGGGTGGCAGGTGCTGAGATCCTGGGAGAGGGGTGGGTCAGGTGAGCAGGCTGTATTATTAATTCAGGCATTGCCTTCATTATTATTCAAATTTATTCATATCCTTGCGCATTTCTCTAGTGCAGCTACATGCTGCAAACTCCCCACACTCACGTTTCTCCTTCCCACAGCCCCCGGAGCCCAAGTCAAGGGCTTGAGAGTGGATGGCTGGTGAGCCCTGGCTCAGAGATGGAATTTATATTCATAGCTTTCCTGCATGGGGCCTGGACATCCTGGTCTCCTGCTGACATCTCCAGAGGACAGTGAGCAGCTGGCTCCGTGTCCAGTTGGAGTGAGGAGGTGACTGGCCCTGCGGCAGGACGGAGGTGGGAGGCACTTGCAGTCAGATTCGGGAGATGGGGATCCTGCTGGAGTGAGGAGTGGTGTGACCTTGGGCGTGTCACTTCCTCATCCGGGCCTCCATGTGCTCACCCGTACAATGACAAACCTGGACCAAAGACCGCAGATCCCTCCATGCTCGAATACTAAGAGCACAGCTTCAGGAGACAGACTAAGGTTTACGTTCTGCCTGTGTGGCTTCTCAACCGAGTGACCTTGGCCAACCTACTTACTCCCTAAGCTTCATTTTCCTGCTTGATAAACTGGGGAGTGGTAACGCCTGCTTCCCCCCTGCTGTGAAAGCCAAACGAGATGAGGTGAACAGGATGCCTGGTACATCCCTCACAGGTACCCACTAAATGGCAGCTGCGATCACTGTTCACCCTGAGCAGTCAGACAACTGGAGGGACAGCCAGAAACCTGAGCAGAGACAAAGAAGGTAGTTATGTCTTTCTGGGGATTTTGAAGTAAAATTTTCTCTGGGGTTAGGCCTGTTTGAAGTCATTTAGTCCGGAGACAGGGGGATGGAAGCAATGACCCTGCAGAGAGTCCCGGGAGGAGGGGAAACGAAGGGGTCTTGGGAATTTAACCTGATGGAAAGGCAGCCTAGATCCTGAGCCCGAAAAAGTCACAGGCAATGTTTTCTGGTCCCAAAACAGCCCCCGCAGGCAAGACAGCCCCTGAGCTAGCGTCCAGATGCCCCCAGGCTATGCCAGCCTGGTTCATGATTAGGGGAAAGCTGACAGTCTGCTCTCACCAAGTCCTGTTCTCTCTACTCTGCACATGCCGGGCTTCTGTCACCCCTTCCCATTCTTGCACAGGTTCCGTGAGAGGAACACTTCTCCCTCCCCTTCCCTTGGATTCAAACAGTCACCTCCTCTGGGAAGTCTTCCATGACTTGCATGCCTTCTCTCGGAGCACTAGGTACTCACTTCTCTCTTCTGCTATACCAGAGACCACACTGCAGTGCAGCGGCCGGCCCCTCCCTGCCCAGACCCAGAGGCAACTCCTGGAGTTTGGACTATGTCACTCATAGCCCAAGACCCATCACCGGGCACAGGGCCTGGCTGCTGGGCACATCACAGAGGTTCTGAATAAATCTGCAGAGGAGTGAGAGTCAGCAAACTGCAAACAGCCCTGCCTTGCGACACCCCCACCGAGAAAAGCAGGCAGAGCATGCCCTACCCCTAGGTGGGGCCCGCAGACTTCGGAGAGGCAGGCCAGGAGGGTGAAGGGACAGCATCTTCCCCCCAGTGAGAGGAGGAACAGTGCTGGGGGCAGGAATAGGAGTTGGTCCTGGGAAGCTCCCTGGAAAAAGGCAATGTGGAGCAGAGCTGAAGGGTAGGGGAACAGGTCTGGAAGGTTCCAGTGCAATGATGGGGGGTGACGAGGAGATGCGAGGGAGTGGAAGAGAAAGCCCAGGAGGTGAGCAGTGAGGTGCAGACCTCAGACAGGGTGTAACTGTTCGGTCAAGAGAGGGTGGAAGTGTCCTGGTGGCCTAGGGGAGGAGGTACTGGTATGTCCTGGAGTGTCAAGGACCCATACAAGTGGCCTCGCGGGTAGCCTATGCACACATCCAAGGACACCCCCTCCGAGGTCCCGGCTGCCTGCCCTGAACCAGGGTGAAATATCAGTCCCATCCCTCCACCCGTGCCCACTTCCAGGAAATAAAACCAGCGCCAGGCAGAAATGCAGGGAATCCGCTCACTGCGGGGTGAGAAGGTGGGCCTGGGGAGCCAGGCAGGGGGGAACCAGGAAGGGCCTGACCACAGACAGAGAGTGAAAACAGACTTGCCCCCTGTTGCACCATCAAATCCTGGCAGCTCCAGTCTGGGGCGAGTGTGCAATTCTGCGATTCTGTGTATGTTTTTAAGTGAATTTCCACCTGCTTGGATCTCGCTCTCTCCCCAACTTCAGACACCATCACAGACACGGTGAACTCTTAGGCAGCCATCGTGGAGGAAGGCAAAGAACTACCGAGCCGCACTCACACACGCCGAGGAGCAGGGCAATAGCGGTGCAAATGAGGCTGAGAAATAGAGCCAGAGACAGACACCCACACAGAGGTGCAGGGAGAGCAGGCAGAGAAAGGAGAGAGAGGTGTGAGGAGGGAAGAGGAGAGCTCTGCTAGGAAGAGCCCAGGAAGAAAAAGACCCTTGCTGAGGCCAGGCCCACGGGATCCCGAGGGAAAAGCCAGTGTGACAAAGGCACCACAGAG
The DNA here is from genome assembly GCF_041146395.1 of Eulemur rufifrons. Classification (NCBI taxonomy): domain Eukaryota; kingdom Metazoa; phylum Chordata; class Mammalia; order Primates; family Lemuridae; genus Eulemur; species Eulemur rufifrons. Next base: position 98,245,094 of record NC_090990.1, read on the forward strand.
CGCAGAGACCCAGGCCACAGCAGGAAAGCAGGAGGGGAGAGGGGTGGAGACCAGGAGGAAGACAGTGAGGTGGGCAGGGAGGTGTGGCCACACTGAGCCAGCACCGCACCTCCTGCCCCGGTGTTGGACACTGCATCGTTCCCCCAGAATAGGGGACTCCGAGGAGGCTCTGCCAGGGTTAGCAGGCTGGGGGAAGGCTGAATAAAGGTGGAGGAGATCAGAGCCTTGAGGGAGCACCGAAGGAGCCCGGGGAGAGATGTGGAGTGCAACAGGGGATACTGCAGACAGCTCTGTGCTTCTTGCCAAGGTGAGAAGAGGCGAGAGCTGAGGGGACCCTGATTTCCCCCCAGCCTCCCCTCCATCTCTCTCCCAGACCTCCTTCCTTTCAGGTTAAACCACGGCCCTCACCACCCCTGTTCCCACAGCACAAAGCTTCTCCAGCCTCACCTTGAATTTGTTCCCTCCCTAGTCTCCCACCACACTGTTTCGGCTTCTAGTTGGCACTTATCACAGCCCACCCGGGAGTAATAGTTACTCTGTGTGTGTTTCTGTCTCCCCCAATTTCCCGGGAGCCCCTGGACAACAGGGATGATTTGATTTACGTTCTTGTCCCTTCAGCCTCAGCGACGTTCCTTAATAATGAACACTTCCAGTTATAAGATGCCTACTATGCGCCAGGCACCGAGGCAGATGCCTTAACATGTCGTTTCCAGCAGTACAATCCGCTCATGGCGGCAGTCATTATAACCTCCTTTTTGGACAAAAGGGAAACAAGGCTCAGGGAACTTAAGGCGCAGGTTGTAAGTGGCAGCGGTGGGATTTGAAATCGGGTCTTTTGGGCTCCACAGTCCCTGCCCTTGGCACTGTGCCATGCTATAAGAAGCCTCTGCAGAATGAACTGGCTTCACGGCCTCCACCAGGAAGAGAACTGCTGGCGCCCCTAAGTTCCGCCCATCTGCCACTCCTGATCCCGCGCTCCAGCTTAGACTTCCGTCTGAATGCTGCTTTCCTGCGGGAGGGCAGTGCTCCTCGCATCCGGGGCTGGCCAGTGCCCTAGAGCCACACATACGCGCCTGTACACTGCCAACAGCACAGGGCAAGGCTTGATGTAAATGCCCCTATGTGAAGGGAACAGTGGGACCCAAGGCTGGAGCAACAGCCAGCAGCACCCAGAGAGGTTTCAGTAATTCACAAAATACCAACCTTTAGGCCACACCGGTGGCCGCCTACAGGTGCAGTAGAAACAACAAACAGCCCTGCTCACCGTGCCACACAGCTCACCGATACGAGTTCACTTAATGTACACAACGACCGAATGAGTTGGTACAACTTTTATCCCTAATAAGGCAACGTAGCCGGTAAGTACCAGACCCAGCAAACACAGTGAGGGACCAGACCCTGGCTCCCCCTGGAAAGCCGTCTGAACAGCCTGGCTACTGCTGAGTTCTGGGACCTTCCAGCTCAGAATCGGGCCATTGTGCAAACCTGTCCCCAGGGGCCTCTCTACCTGGCATTAATGCTGTCCTCTCTCCTGGGACACTCTCTCCTTCTTAACACTGATCTTCCTGGGGCAACTGGCTCTGTTCTCCAACTCCCTCCTCCGTCTTCATCACAGCACTGGGGCCCAGAGCTAGGCCACTCTCTGTGTGACACATCTTCTCTTCCTCCAAAGGCCTGGGGAGGACAGAGAGGTCGAATCCTATATTTCACTAAGAACTAGGAAGTGACCTCTAAATCTATCCCAGAGAGGCTGGAAATGCTTACAGATTCTCACACACACGTTGTACACTTCTCGTGGGCACATGTACCACAATACACAAGCACACACATTTGCCGGCATGCACACACGCACACATGCACACCCCTCCTGACTTCTGTATTCAAGTTCGTGTCTCTGCACCCATGGGCACCCGTCTGCTCCCGTGTCACTGCACATGTGCCCTGGCGGTCATGTTCCCAGAGCCCAGGCTGCCAGGCCAGCCCGGAACCAGGGAGGGAATGGGGCCAAGCACACGAGAAGCCAGGGAGCAGGAGAGGGGGGTGGTGGAGGGCAGGCCCTGTCTCCCCGGATTTATCAAACGAGCAGTAATGAACCCCCTGGGCCAGAGCAGTCCCCACGCTCTCCACTCCAGATCGTGCTGCCGGTTCAAAGGGAAGCCTTTGATTCGCACCGACAGCTTTCAGATGGAACTAAATCTCTCCACACTCCACTCTCCCTCCCTCTCTGCCTCACATCTTCGCTCTCTGCCCACCCCCATAGGACTTTCTTCCCCCCACCCCAGCCATTCCCTTCTCGCTCTATGAAAAATACAACAGCCAGAGAGGTCCCCTCACATTGGATTCTCTCAGAGAAAAGAGGATTTCAATTCTCTGGGCAGGGCCAGCAACCCAGCAAAGGGGAAAGGAGCGAGGAAAGGGACAGAGGAGGAGAGAAGGCAGGAGGAGGGAGGGAGACAGTGACAGGGAGGGTGGGAGGGGGTGCTGGCTGGGTCTGGGCAATGGTGTGGACGGAGAGGATGCTCCCGGATGACCACTGGGAGCTGGTCTGACCATGGGATGGGGGGTCTGGGTCTGCTGATTCTGCCTTACACAGAGCCCAGCCCAGAATGCCAAAGCGCCCCAATCTGATGTGACTGCCTGCAGAGACTGTAACCCCTCCTTTGACAGATGAGGCATCAGGGGTTGGAAAACTCTACTGACTGGCTCACAGTGGATAATCTCAGAGGAATGACTATAAGTAGAAGTCAGGTGACACAGATATCAGATGGAGAGTCCGAAATGACAAACTGCATCCCCCAAAGACAAGTTTCCAAATATTCAAGGACTATTGTCACCTCCACTCTCCTGCCCACCAAAACACTCTGGCTTCATTTCACAGACTGAAGTGAAAAAGACACAGTGAACAGTAGGGCCTCGCATGCCCCGACCCAACCCAGCTTCACCCCCTTCCCACTTCCGCTCCTTTCTCGCTTGTCCCAGGAAACCAAAGCCCTAAGCAGAGGAACCGGTCTCTCCTCCCTCACCCCAACTGCCTGGCCACCCCACCCCGATGTCCATCTCTAAGGCTGGGGGTAGAATAGGGACAGCCAAAGGCATCTTTCCAGGGACCAGATGGGATTTTACAAGTGGCCACATTCTGGCCTGGTTTCCTTGCATTTGAGCGACCACAGAGGCCAGCTGCAGGGGCCGGCTGTGCTCACAGTGACAGGGCAAGTGGGCCAGTGGATTAGTCACCCAGAGAGGCAGGAACAGAGCCCTGAAAAAGGCAAGGGGGACTGCTGGGCAGGGGAAGACAAAAGTACTCTGAACCAGAAGTTGGGGGTGCAGGCTTGTCTGATCCTGGCTCTGCCACCAACTGGCTGTGTGACTTTGGGGAGGTTACTTCACTTATCTGGGTCTCAGCCTCTCTAAACTGTAAAGGGAAGGAATATCGTGGCCCCCCAGGGCCTTTCCAGCTCTGATGCTCTCAGATCCCACCCCTGCCTCCTGCTCTCCTGGGGCCTCAGGCAAGCCTTGAGGACACTCCGAAGGACGCAGTCCTGGGTCCCACCACGCTCAGACTGGGGAGGGGAACTGTGCCTGGGCCTGTCCTGTCCTTCCCTCCCTGGCCAGGCATAGTGGGAGGTCTGAGGGTTTGTATCTGAGGCAGAGACCGAGAGGACCCCAGGGAAGTGTCCAGCACAGGAGGAGAGAGGCCGTCCTTTGTTTCCCCTGTAAGGAACTCCCACATCCCTCCCGAGAGGTTCTTAGTGGGCACATGAAAGACAGAGGGCAGGTGAGCTGGGCGCCCTGAAGGGACCTGCCAGCCCAGGCCCACTCACAAAACTTCAAGCTTCACGTGGAAGAGGCTGGCAGGGATGGCTGGAAACACTCCCACCTCCCCCATATGGGCCTCCAGCCCGTGGCACCTGGGCCAGACCTAAAGCAACAGCTCTATGCAAATGTGCCCTGGCAGGGGCCCCTGAGAATGTCCTATGGGAAGGACAATGGCATGGGGAGCCCAGTGGGCTTGGCTGCAGCAGGTACGACAGGCGGGAGCAGAAAGGGGCGGCAGGGCTGGTGGACGGTTCTGCTGGAAAACTGAGTCTCAATCTGGCTTCAGTGGGCAAGGGAAGGAGGCGGGGGAGAGAGGAGGCAGGTGGCAGGCAAAGCCTTAGCTCAGAAAGGAGACAGAGGCCATGAGGCAAGGAGAGAGCAGAAACTAGGACAGGGCTAGAGAAGCCTGCGAGAGGTGGAGGAAGGAGCCGGGGTGGAGAGGCAGCAGAGGAAGGACAGCTCTGCCCCCCACCCCACCCAGGCCCTGCACCTGCCCCCTGACCTAGGGAGCAGATGGGTGGGGCCCAGCGCCTGGCCCTCCAGCAGTGCCCAGAGTGCCCAGAGTGGAAGGGAAAGAAGCGGAGACGTGGGACACTGGAGGAGATGCCTCACTATGCAAAGAAAAAACAAGGGAGGAAAGAATGGCAAGAAAGAATCGTGGACCGAAAATAGAGAGCAAAGGAGATAAAGAGAAAGTTCAAGGTGGGAAGAGGGAGCAAGAGGCTGTAAAAGATTGCTTTAAGGTCAGGCAAGGAAGGAAGGCACTGAGGGACACTACGGTATGAAAGCAGCAGGGAGCAAGACAGAGGGGGAGGGGAGGAGAAGAGAACTGCATTAGAACGAGGACCTGAAGGTGGGCAGGAAGGGCCTTGGAGACAACCAACCAACACCATTCTGAAGAAGCTGAAGGCCAGCAAGGGAGGGAGGAATTTGGGGTGGGCATGTCTCCACATCCCCTCCCGGCAGCCTCCTGCTTACAGAGGCCCCTCACAAGAGGCAGGCACACCCCAAAGGCCACTCCATCTGCGCTGTTGGTGGGGCAGGAGGGGGCTCTACCTGGAAACCCTCCTTCACCAAAGGACGGGAAGGAAAAGAGGTGCTGAGAGGGGCGTTACAGAGGAGAAGGATGGAAGACCGATACAAAATGACAAGTGAGAATCAAGATAAAAATGTAAGGAGACCATCTGGGAGAGAAACTGAGAATGGCGACAAGGAAGACAGAGGAACAAGACGGAAGACACTGGAGAAGGCCGAGGAAGGCAGACGGGGTTGGCGGCAGAGGCAGGGGGCCGTGCAGGTGGATGGGCAGGAAGGTCAGGGTGGGCGACCCCTCACCCTCTGGCCTCCCCTGAAGGTCTTGAGCTTTTAGGTCAAGAGAAGAACTGAAGTCCTTGGGAAATGGAAGGGAGCTTTGAAAAGCTCAGCCGAGGAGGGAGAGGAGAAGGGGATGAGACAGGCTGTATCTGAGGCAGTGTGAGGGCAGGGTCAGGCCTCGGCTGCTCCTCGCCTCCGCCCACAAGTCCTGCAGGGGCTCTGAGCTTGCCCTCTGAGGAGGGAGGTCAGTCAGCCACTCGTGGCCTGCCCTCCTGTCTCTCCCTGGGCAGACGCTCAGCTCCTCCTGGGGTCTAACCCCATTTCCTCCTCCTACCTGAAAGCCACCCCCCTGGACACAACACCTCCCTGAGGGCTCCATAATTAAGAGAAGAGCAAGTTCTGCTCTGAAAGCCTCCCTCTGCCTGCTTTAACCATCGCAGTAACCACTATCATGAGTAGTCCGAGAGGAGCCAGAATGGTACCTGAGTCCCCCAGCAGGCTCGTAGCCCAGGAAGAAATGCAGGCTGGTCCCCAGACCCTCTGCTTGGCGGTCTCCTGGCTTTTATGAACAGTCTCCTGAATAAATGGCCTCAACTCTGAGAAATACAGAAAGGGCCGGGGCAACACTGAGGAGGGCATTCTCTCCTTGACCCTGAAACCAAAAGAGCAAGAAGGAAATCCAGTTCTTCTGATACCAGACAGACACCCTTAAGGACACGTCTCTGTTTCTAAGTTTAACAAGCTTTATTACATTTCCACACCCCCTCACCTCACCCCCATTACCCCCCATTTCACACCTCAAAATTTTTTAAAAACTAAAAAAGAAACCTAAAAAAAGACCAACCAGGTCCAGGTCATTAGACATCATTCTCCATCCAGGACCAGAACCCGTCACCACAGATGACTTCGCAGATTGCTCTAGCACTTCCAGATGGACGGAGTCTGCGAGCCAGGTGAGCAACGCTCTTGGGAAGGCATGGGGCTCCGACGAATGCTCCCTACACGGGCACCTGGCTCTCCACCAGTGCCTCTGAGAAAGGCTGACCTGGCAGACACTAGACATGCCCACAACACAGGCGTGAGCCCAGAACCCATGACTGTGCCTTCCACACAAGCCTCAGGACAGGCATCGATGACTGTAGATCCCAGGGAGCAGATTTTTGTGTTTCCATGAGAACCTTCTAATAGCACATAGCAGTGAGCTCCCCATCACTGGAGGTCGTTTAGCTAAGGCTGGGGGACCACCTGGCAGCAACGTTCCAGAGGGCTCTGGGTAACATTTAGGACCCCTTTCAACTCTGGTGCTTTATGATTCTATTTATACACTCCTGTATTTTCTTCTTACTTTGGACATACACCCATCAAATAATCAATCCATAACAATTCGATCAAGGTGGACCTGAAGTTCAAAAGAAGGAATTCTTTAAACAGGGCCATCTGAAGGGGAAAGAACAGATCAAAAAATGGTCTAGGATGGAAGTCAAAGGTGTAAGTAAGACCTTTGTCTAATGGCAATTAACCATAAGACTTCAAAGGGATAGTGATGGGACTTGAATATAATTGTATTGATTTAGACCCGTAGTTATTCTGTAACTATACTGCATTTTATTTTGGCTCCTTTTTCAGATGACTAGATGATAAACTTGAAGCAAAAGATGTAATCTTAGTTGTGCATCATAGGTGCTCAATAAATGCTTGTTGTTTGGTTATCTCCATTAATGATTAATGGATAAAACACCAGCCCCCAGAGAAAGTCAACTCAATTCAATATACACTTATTCATGTAATAAATATTTGTTTGTTTTTTTAATTAATTTATTTGGAGATAGGGTCTCACTCTGTCACCCTGGCTGGAATGCAGTGGCGTCATCATAGCTCCCTGCAACCTCAAACTCCTGGGCTCAAGTGATCCTCCTGCCTCAGCCTACAGAGGAGCTGGGACTACAGGTGTGTGCCACAACACCTGGCTAATTTTTTCTTTTTTTAGTAAAGACGGGGTCTTCTCTTGCTCAGGCTGGTCTTGAACTCCTGGCCTCAAGTAATCCTCCCTCCTCTGCCTCCCAAAGTGCTAGGATTACAGGTGTGTGCCACCAAGCCCGGCCAATGAATATTTATTGAGTGCCTACTACATACCAGGCACTGTCCTGGACCCTGGGACACAAAGGTGAGCACAACAGACTCGGTCCTTCCGTCACCCAGCTTAAGGTCTCATAGACACACCCAAGCATCCAGGCAATATAGTGTGATGAGAGCCGAGACAGAACAACAAGGAGGAAAGTCCCTGAGATCAAGGAAGGAACCCTAGTGGAAGTGATGTCTAAGCCAAGCTCTGAGGGATGAGTGGGAGTTATCCCAGTAAGCAAGGAGAGAAGGGAGAAGTAAGTGTTCCAGGAAAGCAGAGGGCATGGACAGCGGTGTGAGGTTGGGAAAGTGTGGCCTTTTAGGTCCTAGAAACTGTTCACCCTGGCTGGTGTGTCAGCACAGCTCTCCTGAAAGCCAGACGCTGTGCTTGGTGGGACGGGCATGCTGAATAAGGGGGAAGTTGCCTGCTCTCATATTCTGTCAGGGGAGACAAACAAGTTAACAGCCAGTTAAGTGCTGAAAAGCTCTACCAGTGCCATGCAGTAGTAAACAATGCTGGTGAGGTGAAATCAGGGTAGAACTGGTGGGGACAATGACACGGGAACCTGTACAATCTGAACACTGCTATGGGTGTGGACACAGGGCTCCTTTTTCGCCATGGAGCTTACAGCCTCAATAGATGCTTGTTGAATGAACATCTTAATGGATGTTTGGTGAATGAACAAATAAAATTGCATTTTTTTCATGTATCACTTCCAAACTGGTCTTCCCTCGGGCTGAGACTCATATCTTGTTAGCCTTTTTTAGCTCTGGGCTCTTTGTGTAGCCATAGAGGTTGGACACCAGAGGCCTTGCTTGGCTCACAGTAGATATTCAATAAATACACATTTATGGACAAGAATTGCATTGAGCCTTGAAGACGAGAAGGATTTCAACAGCCAGAGAACTGGGGGAAGGGTATTTCAGACAAAGGGAACAGCATGAGCCGAGACACGGAGACATAAAAGTCCAGTGAGCAGTTGGAAGTGGCTGTGATTCAGGCACATAAAGCAATTGGAACCGAAATGAGACATCTTTAAAAATGTAACACTTTCTCTTTCTGGGCATTCCCCAGTCTCTGCTCTCCACAAACTTCTGGGCTGTTGAGGGAGAATGGACATAGACAAAGAAAGAGGTCGAGATTCAGAAAAACAAAAGTGAAAGCTGTGGCTCATCTAAGCTGCACATAGCCGTGAGCGTCGACCTGGTGAGGTCTGGGGATAGACTCGAGAAGAATCAGAAGGAGCAGGGGCACCTATGGTGGTGTGAGTGTGTGTGTTTTGTGTCTAGGGGCAGGAGCATCTGTCCTTGTTTGTACTCACCTGTCTAGGTAAGCGTGTGTGTGTGTTACTACATGTCTACATATAAGTTTTGGTATGTAGCTACCAAAAGGAAGAATGGGGCACTTTCTGCCTATAACCAAGGCATGCTAGGCTTTTCCAATTAATCTCCATTAAAAAGATTTCCCACAAAGGCTCTTCTAGAAGCCCCAAGTTGGGGTCATCTGGATCAATCCTGCATAAAGTAAAAGCAGCTCCAACCGGCTGCGGAATCGATCCATCTAACTCGGTTCATTCTACACGTGCAAGGGGCACGGAATGTTAATCAGCTGCAGGAGCTGAGGAAGCCTGGAAGTAAGTGGAGGCTCCGTAATTAAGAGCTGTAGGAGCAGCGTCTCAATATGGCGGGACTCGATAGGCAGAGGCCTGCACAGGGGAGGGAAGACTTCAGGGTTGATGATGCTGGGGATGAGGCTGGGAGTCGGGGCCAGGAACTCTGGTCTTTCTGTGTCTGCACCTCATCTTTTCCATTCTGCCTGACCAGTGTGCTTGTCAGGTGGAACACAAATGTCCTAAGAACAGAGGAGGCCCAGGGAAAACAGAACCATTCATCTTACCACTCTCAGAAGTTTACAGGATGTTGGTGGGGACATGGTGGTGGTGACCAATTGCAAGTCTATGGCAAGGGCACATGAAGAAACTTTCTCTTCAAGGCTGTGCATACTGAGGACTGCTCTTGGGACCCCAAAGCATGTAATTGCCAGGGCAGCTGTGTTCTTATTTCCATGAAGAACGTAAGTATTTGGCAGAAGGGGAGAGCAACCCTGGATACATGCCAGGCACTCTGCCATCTCCCAGCAGACCTACGCCCATCCAGAGCCTGCTACACATTCTTCAGATCTCCCTTCTCCAGGCAGTCTTCCCAGAGAAGTTGTAAAGGAGGTATTGATTTTCTTTGCTCATCCCAGCTAAACCAGCCACTCTGGCCTGTGCCCTAACACATATGCCTTTCTCAACTTGTCCTCTCACCAAAAATTCTGCTGATCTGGGGACATTCAACCCTGCTCACTTGTCTCTGTCTGTGTCGGTACATTGCAGCCTCAGGACCGCCTAGACACCAGAGGAGGAGCCAGAAGCATGTGACTGATGAAGGTGCTCACTAAAGCTTCATAAAAAGCTGCCTAGAGCGGAGATTGATGCGGGCCCATGGCAAAGAGGATGCAGACATCCAGGTGCACGAGAAACCTTGAGAAAAGCAGCCTGCCTCTTCCTCACTCTCTCCCTGAATCTCTGATTCCTCCCTTCCTTTTTTGATCTCCCCGTGTCCTCCCTCCCCCCGCCCCCTGCCAGGGGAATGGGGAGGGGTTCTCTCTTTCCTCCGCCTCTGTTGTCCCCGGTCTCTGCAATAACCTAATGATTTCTCATTTAGCTGCCCGGCCCTCCCTCGGCCATTGATGCAGAGAGGCTCCTTTTGATTGCTTTTGACACCTATCTCACAACAAATTTAGCACCTCGTTTCCTAGACGAGCCAATATTCCCCCTCGATTATCTCCCAGTGAGGGGGACAGGGCACTGTGCATTCCCACTAGCAGGCTATGCCTTCCTCCGATATCAGACTCAATCAAGCTCACAGTCCTCCGATGGATGGATGGGGGAGTTAGCTCTCATGGGAGCACAGGAGGCTCCAAGAGCAAGGGGGAGGCAGAGGAGGGGCAAGTCTCAGCCTCTGGAAACCCGGCCCTCAGTGGGTTTATGTGCAGAATCCTCCGAAATGGAAGGTGGGGATGGGAGCAGTTTAACCTTTGCTCAGATAGTTCTGGAACTTTCTTCCCAAACAACTCCTGAAATTTTGGTATTTCATCAGGGCACCCCCTAAGTTCTGTGCTTGGGAACAACCCTGGAGTCATGCTATTTCACCGTGGAATAAAACGAGGGAGGAAGAAACACTCCCCTGCCCCCACTCCTGCAACATATTCCATGGAAATGACTTTTCCTAACAAAATTATCTGCTCCTGGCTGGGCTGGTAGGAAGGGCAGGAATTCTGAGGGATCTGCTCCATGTGACTGATGAGGGGAGATGAAAAGAAATTTCTCCAGCCCCGGAGACTGGGGGAGGTGAGTTGGAGGGATGAGTTGGGAGTGTTCTCTGAGTTCATGGAGGAGGAAGGGACAGACTGAAATAAGAGACCAGGGGACTTCTGACCAGCCCTGGGGAGTGATCAAAGGAGAAAGAGGGAGGGAGTGATAGGAATGTTAGGCATGAGGGGAAACTCAGGAGGAAGGGAGGCTTGGGAAGGGAGGCAGGAGGTCAGCCAGTGAGAACTGCTGAAGATAGAGGGTCCCTGGCATGTGGAAGGCAGAAGTGTGAGAGCCTGGGGCTGGGGGGCAGTGGTGGAGGGGAAGGAGGGCGGGACGGGGTGCAAATGGTTCATCCTAGTGACTACAGACAGGGAGAAGGAGAAGGTGGGGCAAGGGCTGGAGACCCCCAAATGTGAGCTGTGAAAGAGGACAGAAGTCATCAGCACCCCCCAGAAATGTGAGAGGCAGACTCCCCACTGGGAAAGGCAGAGGAGGAGCAGAAGAGGAAAGGGGAAGGGGCCGATCACTAGGAGGGGTGGCAGATGGTGGCTGTCATTAAAGGATTCCAGTAAGTCCGGGAAGCCTTAGACAGCACAGACAAGCTTAGGTAAGCAGTGGGAGGAGAGAATTAAGGAGCAGACCCTGGAAGAAGGAACTTACGCAGAAACCTCACACCAGTCTGCATGGTTACACATAATCTAACCCTTATTCCTACTTCAACCCTAACCCCAAACAGTAACCCCTTACCCAACCTCAACCCAACACTAATTCCAACCGAAACTGAATCCTAACAATCACTCTAACCTCAAATCCTAACTAGAACATGAGCTCCTTGAAGGCTGGGCATCTCAAGTCCCCTCAGAGCCTGGTACAGCATAAGTGATCAACAAATCCTTATTGAACAAATAAGAACATAAACCAAACCCTAACAGGAACCCCTGCTTCAAGCCTGAGCCCTCCTGCCTACCCCAGTGGCAAGTCCGGAATTTAGGGAGTGGCCTGATGAAACACCAAACTGAAGATGTCAGCTCAACCTGGAGACCAAACCAAAGTGGGTATGTTGGCCCCTGAATTCTCAGCTAATTGTGGATGCCCACTCTTGCCCCGAACCCAGCCACCTAGAGCTGCTGTCAGGGGCTGGGTGCAAGATGCTAGAACTGAGCATGGGTTTGTGGCTGGGCTGTAGCGATGAGGCTCAGGACAAAGGAACCTGATGCTCGAGAGAATTAAGAATGAGTTTGATCTGAAGAGGCAAGTTTGAGCAGAGAGAAACATGACAGAGCATAAGTCAACGGACTCCAGTTCAGGAGCAGACCATCTTCCCACCTACAGCCCTGACCCTGGGATCTCTGCCCAGACACAGGGCACAGCAGCACTTTATAGGGTGCCCACGGGAAGCTCTGTGGTGGGGAGGGTGCTCCAAAGAGCCCTGAGCTGCTCTGGGGACGCTTCCTATCTGCCCCATGACTGAGGAGCAGGGACCTCTCCTTTGGGCCCTGCCCCTCCCCCTTCACATCTGCAAGGAGCAAGGCTCTCCTCATCTCTCAGGACCTGTCGGCTGCGGCGCCGGGGAGAGAAGCTGAGTATTATGTTCTGTTCTTGCTGCAGCCAAATCTGATTATCAGGACGTGTGATGGATGAGCTGGGTTTGGACCCCCGGCTCAGGGAGTGAGATGATGGAGTTAGCCTGTCACTCTTTCCCCAGGGGATGAAGCATCGGGTCCCAGATGTCGTCTGGAACATGGATACCTAAGAGATGTCTCCCTACCCAAGAGCCCTGGGAGACAGAAAATTCCTCTCTGGCTTCCAAACATTTCTTGATATAAAGACCCTGGAGCCCCAAAGCTCCTGCATTAGCTCCCCAAGCCCTCAGAAAGCAGGATCAGGAACCCAGGTGTCAGAATCCCCAGCCCTGGGTGAGACCCACTGCCTCTGGCCAGCTGCCAACATCTGTGGGGGCCACTTTGAGAGAGGGGGTGGAAAAGCCTGCCTCAGCTTTTGGCTAGGGGCCTCCAGGCATTTCTCAGTGACAGCCATGGGCCTTAGAAGCCTGGGGCAGGGCAGGGAGGGAGGAGGGAGAGAGACAGTACAGAATAATAATGAAGGATTTTTAATAACTCGTCAGCTATGGTGTCAGCTGAACAGCAGCGGCAGCGCAACCCGTTGGGAAAACTTGGTGAGGAATTGTCTTCCTAGGAAGTGAGAAGAGTCAGCAGGGCTGAGGGCAGGGAGGAGGCGTCTTCTGCATCCCCAGCAGCACAAAGCTTTGAGTTAGCGTCCAGACAGTGGTACAGGGCAAAGTGCAAACAGGATTACAGAACCCCAGGCCTGGGCCTCCGGGAGCTTCCACTCCGGGCCAGGCCCACAGGCCACAGATGCGGCTGAAGACGCAATCTATGAAGACATTACTGAGCACGGCCAAGTCCCCTTCCAGAAAAGCACATCCCCCCAACTCGCCCTGTGAAATCAATCAACTGGAAGGCAATTACATGCTTATCAAAGGGCTTCTTCTCTTTACCTAATAATTCACCAAGGAACTGTTTGAAGTAGCAGTGTCATCAAAGAAGGTTAGAAAAAGCCCCTGGTGACCACCTTGTCAACGGCCTCGCTTTTCAGATGAGGACACAGGTCCAAAGACATTGCAGACAGTTGGTGGCAGAAGCAAGACTCCTAGAAACTAGAAATCCAGGTCTCATAAAAATTAGTATGATTTTATTTACAAAAACAGAATTTCCATATGCTTTTCAGGGGACCAACTGTCACAAGGAGGGCAACCATACTCCCGTGTATCAAGGGCAGATGTCTTTCGGGTGAGAACAATGGGAAAAGTTGGGGTAACCCATCATAACCGTTACACATCTTCTCTTTCCCTCACATCACCCCAGGAGGGCTTCCTGGAAGGAGCAGCTGTGAATGTAGGCTGGGAAAGGGAGAAAGATTTCCCAAGCCTTTGGAGTGATGGTGGGAAAGAACTCAGTGGCACAGAGGGGAATATTCTAGGTCTGAGAAAAGCCCTTGGGAGGAATGAAAAGATGGGGGGGGGGCGGTACTTACCTTACACACACGAGAAGGCACAGGGGCTGTGGTGGGAGGGATGAGAAAGGTTCCTGTCTTAAGGTCAAGGGCCTTAAAGGCTTAGTGGCTCTGAGCAGAACACTAAAGACAAGGCAGGCCGGGCGCGGTGGCTCACGCCTGTAATCCTAGCACTCTGGGAGGCCGAGGCGGGTGGATCGCTCAAGGTCAGGAGTTCGAGACCAGCCTGAGCAAGAGCGAGACCCCGTCTCTACTAAAAATAGAAAGAAATTATATGGACAACTAAAAATATATATATAGAAAAATTAGCCGGGCATAGTGGCGCATGCCTGTAGTCCCAGCTACTCGGGAGGCTGAGGCAGGAGGATCGCTTGAGCCCAGGAGTTTGAGGTTGCTGTGAGCTAGGCTGACGCCACGGCACTCACTCTAGCCTGGGCAACAAAGTGAGACTCTGTCTCAAAAAAAAAAAAAAAAAGGACAAGGCAGGGGTTCCTTTCTGGGATCCCCTGGAAGCCCTGGCAGCCTGCAGAGAGCATCCCACATTCCCCTAGTCCCCAAATAAAGTGAGTGGAGGTGTCAACCCTCAGCTGCCTTTGCTTCAGGCCACGGTGCTGGGGGCAGGGCACTCACACCTTTATCCCATCAGCTTCCAGGAGCCCCAACAGGCAGTGGCATCTCTGCATCCCAGGCCCTGGCACACACTAGACACTTAATTACGGTTTGATGAATGAAGGAAGGAGTGCTGGGGTCTTTCTAGAAGACGAATAAAGGAGAAATGCAGGTTTGGAAGAAGGGGATGGGGGCGGCAAGGGAGGCACGCCCATACCCTGGCAGAAGGCCAAGACTGAATGATTCCTTCCCCGTTTCAGAAAGAGAAACTAAGGCACCAAGGAGTAGGCACGTGTTCCACATGAGAAGTCCAGAAATGAAACCCGGGAGTCAGCCCCACAGTCCCAAGCCCAGGCTGTCAGCCCCCCTGCCCAGCCAGCTGCTCTGGAAGATGTAAAGTGCTATCTAAACGTGATGCATTATTAACACTTTAGAAATCATATTTCACAGCCACCCGGCTGGAGCTGGAAAATGAATTCTTCCTCCTGCTCTCCGGCAGGGGAATTATTGTTGGAGCCAAATGTGACAGCAATGACATGTGACCAGGGCCAAGAGAGGGTGGGGGCGTGGGCCCCCACCTGGGGCAGGTCCTGAGTGCTCTTGTTCTGCTTGGGGCCTTGAATCAAACACGGGCCCCACCCAGGCAAGGCAGTCACCCTGACCCTGCCTCTCCCCCTCATGGTGATCCCCCTCCAGGGGCCCCTGGCAGAAGGCGGGGAGAGCCTGTGACCCACTCCCTCATCCCAGGGCACTGCTGGGCACCTCCCCAGGTGCAAACCAGGCCTGCAAGGAGCAATTGCAGAGGGTGGAGGAGGCTCCAGCCTGATGGGAGAGGCAAGTCCTCAGGAGGGTGACACAAGGGCAGAGGAGCTGTCGTCACCATTGCAGGGGCTTCCTGGGAGGGAAGGGTACAGAGCAGGATGGGGAATGAGTGCCCTGGAGGAAGGCGAGTGAGTGGCCCCCAGGCAGGCCCAGAAGTGTAAAAGGGAATGGTGTTGACAAACAGGGAAGGGCTCTGCCCATCTGGGCTGGAAGGAAAGGAGTGGGCAGGATGGGGTGGGAGGAGCATGTCCCTGGCAGGGCAGAAGGGAGGAAGCAGGCAGTGAGCGCTACATCCTGTGCTCGCTGGAGAAGCCCCAGTCATGGAGCCGGGTGGGGTGGAGAGAGGAGTCCGGCCTGCAAACACCAGTGCCTGCTCCAGGGTAAGCAACCAGAAGGCCTCAGGTGGTGGATGCAGAAGAGGTAAAGCTGCCAAAGTCACTGCCATCCCATCTGGGACCCCAACCCCAGGCCTTCCTTTAGGGTGCTGGGCTCCTGTCCGGGGCTCTGTTGGCCGTGCAGGCGGCTTGCAATTAGGCATGAGGAACAGACAAACCAATGTTCAATTACAACCTTATCTACAGGGTGCATAGATATAAAGGCGGGTAGGTTTGATTCTTTTGTAAGCCAGCCTTCAATATTTGCAGTGCCTGGAAGGAGACACAGCGAGAGAGCCCAGGCAGCCCTGGCGACATATAAATTCTGCTCATAATTACATGACTTTCAACACCACGAGATGCCAATAAAGTATTTGCAAGGCACACAAATTAACGGCATGTTGGCATTCCCGAGACGGTGCTTGGACAGCCAGGGCACAGGAAGGGGGGGCTACTGCACTTGCCTGTGAGGTTGGTGGAACTGAGGCTAGAGACAGACCTCTCCCTAGTTTCTCAACAAAGATACCTGCTGTTCAGGTCCCCCGGCCCTGCCAGCTTATC
The DNA here is from genome assembly GCF_041146395.1 of Eulemur rufifrons. NCBI lineage: Eukaryota > Metazoa > Chordata > Mammalia > Primates > Lemuridae > Eulemur > Eulemur rufifrons. The sequence continues at coordinate 98,261,103 of NC_090990.1, forward strand.
TCTCTTAGATTCCCAGCTCTGATAGAGCTACAAAAGTAAAGGACATAAGCTGTGCTTCTTCCAGAAAGGAGTAGAGGGGGCCAGAGGGACCACAGAGAGTGGTGCTGCCAGGCTGAGAACAGCTGCTATGATGACAGCAAATGTGAGGCTCTAGGAGCTGGGGAGAGCCCCTCCCCTTCCTCGGTCCAGTCTCCTTCCTTGCTCCCATCTTCATCAGCTGGGCCAGCGATGGGCTAGGCGACCCCCAGCTTGCTCATTCTCATTCACTCAGAGGGGAAGGTGGTAGCAGAGTCGCAAGGGCTTGGGGGTTAGGTTCGGTCAGGTGCCTGCTCAGCCTCTCTGAGCCCCAGTTTCACCCATGGTAAAACAGTGGTAGGGGATGGCCCAGGAAAGGGGACAGCAAGAAAGCCTGCAGCACTCGTCTGAAGATGCTCAGTGAAGTGCTCAGTAAAGTCAAGTCTTCTGCGCCCACTGTGTAGGCGGAAAACTTGTCAAGATCAGGAACCTCCATCCTCCCCACTGCTCTATTGTTTCAACATCCCCCAGCACAGGTCTCTCTGCAGGAGTAGATACTCGATAAAATAAATATTTGTTGAATTCAACAGAATTGAGGAAGACAGAATATGAAGAATTCTAACGGACAATTTGGTAGCGGCAGATTTTAGTAGAGAGAGTGGCAAAGAACATCAGCTCGCTGGAAATCTAAAGAACTGAGTTTCTCCAGCCCTGCCACTTACCACCAGGGCGACTGTGGGTGAGCCAGCACCCGCTCCAGCCCCACTTCCCCACCTGCCAAGTGAATGGCTGGAGAGAAGATCTGGAAGATGCCGTCCAACTCTCAAGACGGCACGAGTTCTCTGAGGACAGGAAGGGGGCTCCGAGAACCACTTTGAGCAAGTGTCGTGACGCGTTCCTGGCACCAGCTCAGGCTGGCTATCGGCACCTTACTCAAAGCTCAGCATGCTGTTTGGGATAATCAAAAATTAAACAATAGTAATAACGATCCTTCCATAAATATCCACAGGCAACTTGTTGGCAAGAAATCTTGTTTATATAACTTCTATGAAAGAGTCCCTGCCACGCTGAAGCAGTCTCCCGTTTGGCCCTGCCCTCACTCACCCTCGGTCCCAATCCACTCCCACCACTTTCTAGATTCTCTTCCAGCCTGCGGCTCCAGCAACAACTGGAAGAACTTTGAAACCTAAACGTTTGAGTCCGTCCAACTCTGTTGCATTCTAATCAGCAAACAAGTCCTGGGGACCTACTATGTGGCAGCGTTTATGCTGAGCACCATGGAGATAAGGGGATTAATACGGCATAGACTTGCCCTTGAGGTATTTATAATAAATAGCTTTAGTTAAATATAAGGCTCAGCTTTGGTGTTCAGGAGAGAAATGATTAATTCCAATGGTGGGAAAAGAGGAGAGGGTGAATCTGACAAGAGCCTGTGCAAGGGGCAAAATTAAGCCTTGAGCTAGCAGATGTGGAGTAAAGGGATTCTGGGCACAATGAACAGGGAGGACAAAGGCACAGAAGTGTGGTGTGTTGGGAAGAGTCTGGCATGGCTGAGTCACTGGGCATTTGTGGGAAGCAGGGTTGTGAGGATTAAAAGTGATAATCCCCTTAAACACACTTGCAAGCTACTTGTGCATGGCAACTGTAAGATGCTGCATTTTTATTGTTTATGTAAGATAAGAAAGGACAGGTGGCCTGGGACCAGATTGTGCCAGGTCTTGAATGCCACTCATTCATTTATCCACTCAATATTTAATGTGCATGTACCTTACTATGTGCCAGGCGCTGTGCTGGGGCACAGAGACAGGAAGTAGAATCCCACATGCCTCCTGCTCTCAAGGGATTTACAGGTGAGCACAGACTCCCACCCATAACTGTGGTTACAGGTGTAATGATACAGGTCAGGAAGTCTTCACAGAGGGGATATCACTTAGACTAAGATTTGAAATATAAGGAGTGTTCACCAAGCATACAAGGGCAGTGGGGGGTGGGGAGTGGGGGTGGGGAACTCCTCCAGCAGAAGACAAATGTCAGCGAAGGGTCAGAGGCATGGATGTTTGGTGGGGTGCAGCAACCTACAAGTGGTTCTGATTAGCTGGAGTTCAGGAGAGAGGGGGAGAGAGAGATGGGGCAAGGGAGGTAGGCTGGATCCACATCAGACAGAGTTTTAGGTGCTGGATCAGGAGTTTGGATTTTATCACAGTGGTTAAGAGAGGTGATTAGATAGAATACTCTGCCTGTGGCTGGGGAGAGGATGGGTACAGCAGAGAGCTGCTGCACTGCTTCTAGAGACAAATTATAAGGATATAAAACTAAGACAGTGGATAAAGAGAAATGGAATGGATATGAAACATATGAAGGGGGTAGAATCAACAGGATTTAACAGCTGGGAGAATGTGGACGCCAAGGGGAAAGGAGAGCCATTTCAGTTGAGGTAACCAGGCAGCAGGTGAGGGCATTTGCCGGGAGCCCCGGAGGGGAAGGTGGTGGGGAGGCAGGTCAGTGATGAGTGGCCTGGAGGCCATCCAAGCTCATTTTAAGGACTGTAGGCTTTATCCTGGGGATGATGGGGAGCTACTGAAGTGAAGATTTTAGAAAAATTACTGTTACACCCTTCCCAGGAAAAGAGTAAACAGGCGAGGACAATGAGTTAGGCGGAAGGAAAGGGGGTGGGGGAGAAAGTGGGTGGCCATTCACTGTGTCCCTCCAAAAAGGAGATCACCAGAAGTTACTCTAGTGGTGTTGTCAGGCTACGTGCTGGTTGTTGGTAGTGTGGACAATTGTGAGAATTAAATGAGATATCCACAGTATATAACTTATATACTATGTATATACACATAGTAGCCACTCTTACTATTTCAGTAATGTCAACTCTTATCTTTAGGTATTCATTGTGTGACCACAAACCTTTAATACTAATAGCTCATCATCTGTCACTATAGATGATGAGAGCTGGAAGTAGGAGCTGGGAGTCAGAGTTCTTGTGTCTCCCCTTGCTTCAGGAAAGACCACAGGAAGGAGAGGAAGCCCTTCCAGGCAGTGGGAACAGCATGAGCCAGGCACAAAGGTAGGAGGACAGGGAAGGTGCTGAGTGTGAGCAAACCTTGCAGCTGCATGGGGCTGCCCCTGTGCTCCTTGGCCTCCCCTGGCCACATCCACCATCAGAACAGCGGATTCCATTTAGCCAACGTGGAAGTATGAGGAGGGAGCCTTCATTCTGAGCAACAGTGGGCAGATAATTCTTTTTCCCCAGTAAGGTCTATGCTAAAGCAGGAGAAAGGGAAGGAAGACATGAAGGACTTCCTGCTCTCAAGTATTCAAGAATCCAGAAGAAGTAGGATTTTGGAAAGATACGGATAGTGAGACCAGAGAAGGATCAAATTAGACCAACTTCAGAGCAGATATCTGCTTGCATTCTTCAGAATCATGGAATTTTAGATTTGGAAGAAACGTACATGAAGTGATCTAATCCCATCCTTTTATTTCGCAGATAAAAAAACCTGAGAGGCCCAGAGAGGTGAAGTGAATCCCTTGAAGTCACAGAGCTGGTCAACAGCAAAGCCAGCATAGCTCTGGTCCCTCTGGACTTCTAATCAGAAACTGTCTCCACTCCCCCATCCATCCCAGGTTCCCTGTCACCATAAAGGTCCCCTGAACACTGAACACACTACATTGCAGTGCTCGGTGGCTCCTCTACCAAGTGACTTCTGGCATTCGTGGGCAACATTCTCCTGTATTTCTGTTAGCCTCCAAGTCCTCCGTCTCATTTCCTTGACCCCTTGCAGAACTCTGGGGTAGAGGGAATTGGATTGATCCTCTGTTCACACTAGGCGGCTGCCAGTATGGGCAATACTGCTGCCTGGGACTTCAGGGGTGCAGTAGACCCTGGAACCCAGGAATTCCTGGCCAAAAGTTGTAGATACACTCCAACCACATCTCACACATGTCTGTGCACACACATACATGTCCTCCTCTCTCCTCCAGTTCCTGCCTCCAGACAATGATTTTCGGCTTTAAACCTGAAAAACTGCCAAGGCCTTGGTCCTCACCCAGGGATCCCCAGGAATTGCTCACCATCACTTGAGATCACCTCAGTCCACAGAAGTTGTGGACTCTGGCTCTGATAACCCTTCCTACTACTTCGGTAGGGCGCCACAGCTGCCTGTGATAAGGGTATTTTCAGCTTCATTTCCTTGGTCTTTCTGCTGACCAAACTTGTTACCTCCCAACCTCATTTAAACCTGGGACTCATCCCAGACACTTTCCTCTCTCTTACCTCGTAGCAAGTACCACTGAGTACCCCTCTTCAGTGGGTCCTGATCTATCCCTTCCTCTCCACCCCTGCTACCTTGGTAGAGATCTTTGTCATTGCTCCCCTGGACTATTGCAATAACTTCCTAATTGGTTCCCCTGCCTCCAGCTCGCTCCCCTTAAATCCATTCTCCACACAGTTGCCAGAATGATCTTTCTAAAACACAAATCTAATGATATCACTGCCCTGTGTAAAACCCGTCAATGGCTCCCCACTGACTTCAGATGAAGTTCAAATTAGGTTAGGCGCTGCTCAACCTAGCTGCTACTTGCCTCTTTAGTATCCTCCTCTGCTCTCTCCAATATGCTTCACCTGGGAGAAATCCCAGACTGTCAGGTCTCTGCACATACCGAACTGCATCCTACCTCAGTGCTCTGTCTCGGGATTCTCCCCTCTCCTGTGGCGTGGCTCACTCCTCTTCATCCTTCAAGACACAGTTCAGGCTTAGAGCCTCAGGAGTCTTCCTTAAGCCCCCAGCCTGGGCCACGGTACTTGTGAATCCTATAACTTCCATGGTACTCGTGCATCCTTTAACTCTGTGAGGTACTGAGCTGAGCTCCTTGAGGACAGGTGCAATGTTTTGGTTTTCATTTTTTTTTTTTTTTTCTTAGAGGTGGGGTCTTGCTCTGTTGCCCAGGCTAGAGTGCAATGGCATGATGACAGCTCACTGCAACCTCACACTCCAGGGCTCAAGCGATTCTCCCGAGCCTCCTGAGCAGCTGAGACTACAGGCACATGCCACCACACCTGGCTAACGGACCCTATGTTTCTAATTCATCTTTATCCTTACCAAGCGTGTCTGGCTCTTAGTAGACTCTGAACTAACACTGGTAGAATTGAACTGAACCCAAAAGTGAATTCCCTCCTCCTTTTCTACCTCCCACACCTTCTCCTACAAAAGTCTATTCATTCTGCCTCCTCACTTGCTAATCCAAGTTTTCTTCTTCTCTAACCCAGATGCCCCTCCTTCCAGGAAGCATTTCCTGTAAGTCCCACCTAACTGCTTCTCTTGAGGTTTCTGAGCTCAGTTTGTGCTCCACCCCTTAACATCTCCACCTCACTTTTCACTTCTCTCTCAGAAGTGGGCTCGACTATGACCAAACTGGACTGCTCATTTCTGTCTCAAACAAGTTAAACACTTTGCTCTTTCTTGGTCAATGTCATCCTGTTTTCTACCCTTGTAACCTCCCCTCTCAGCTAGAGGTCAAGGACGCTGCTTCCCTCCCGCGGCAGCACCCAGCACACATATTTACTATAACAGGTGCTCAACTGCGATGGTTAAGGGCCTGCCTTGAACTGCTGACTTGTACGTTTTATGCTATTTTTGTATGTGTGCAGAAGTGTGTGTTCCCTTTTCCTTCGTAGGTGTTTCACTTCACCTCCCTGTGTCCCAATTTGGACGACATCTCCAAGGTCTCTTCCCACTTTGAAGCTCTGTGATTCTGTAGCTGTGAGTTCACGGAGGGCAGGGACTAGATCTATTTCTTCCCCCATAGCTTCAGCACACTGAAGGCCCAAAAAAAATCATGCTGAATAAAAGCCTCTCCTCGTCCTGTTTCTCTCCTCCTTTCCTTTCTTAAGGGAGACAGCAGGACACAGCAGCTAACTGTGTCCACTCGGCAGCCGGCTCTGCTATTCAGCATGGAGCAACTTGCTTTACTTCTCTGTGCCTCGGTTTCCTCATTTGTAAAATGGAGATAATATTAGTATTTCCTCATGGGTAGTAAGCCCAGGGTAAGTTTTCCTTATGATTATTCTTCTTGTCTTATCCTTCTTCCTTCCATCCTTCTTATTTACAGTCTTTAGATATCTCACCCCCCTTAATCTTTTGGACTCGATGTGTCTCATCAACATCAGAGGAGCCCAAGGGCTATTGGCTCAGGAAGTACAGGGAAGCCCATAGTTTCAGGCCACTCTTGAGTTCCAGAGACCTTCTTAAAGTAAGAGAATGTGATGCAAGGTTAAGAAAAAGGGAAGGGCTGGGACCAGAGGGGAGGAGCAGGGGAGAAAGTCCCAGGCAGAAGACAGGAAACTGGCTTAACAAAGGAGCAGATTCTTCTGCTGGAAAACAAACTGGGGAAAGCTCCAAGAAAGGGGCATAGGAGAGGACATGTTTACCTGAGACCCAAACCCCAGCCCCAGTGCACTCTCACGCCTGGGTCAGAGCAGGGAGCGGGTAAATTATAGTCAGCATTTCACAGCTCTGGGAGGGTGTGTTCACTGGACCAGGAACTCATGAACTTGGTTCTGGCCCCAGCTCCGTCTTTATGATAATGACGTGACCTTAGGCAAGGCTCACCGCTCTGAGCCTCAGTTAACCCAACTATGAAACAGGACAACAGAACGATCCTGGCAGGGCTGTGGTGAGGATTAGAAGTGCTCTGTAAATGATAAAGCACCACCCATCTAGCAGACATCATTTTTATGAGGGCTGTATCTATATGGCCTAGCCATCCAGAAAACGTGCCTGATAACTCAGGTTCAAGTGCCTTTTTAAGCCTCATTTATTTAGGCCAAATAGGCTCTCAGTTATCAGAAGGTGGCATATCCTCAGCCAACAATTACGGCTTCTCCGCCCAGCCTGACCTTTCCCTGAACCTCCATTCCCCACCCCAGGCGGACACAGGGCCCGCGTCAGCACTTTCCACGGGGCACGGCGATCGTCTGTGCTGCTGTCCTCCACTAGCCCGAGAGGGCTGCGTCTTCGCCATGACCCTCCCGGGTGCCTGGGCCGGTGCGGTCACGCAGGAGGCATTCAACACAGACTTCCTGAAGGAGTAAATAAACGGATGCACAAAATTCTTTTTTAGGCTGCACTACAATCCTTCTCTTTGTAGCTTCTAACCACTGGTCCAAGTTCTTCTCTCTGGAGTCACATAAAATGAATTTAATTCTCTTCCGTATGACACTCCTTTAAGCATGTGAGGAGAGTTATGGCATGCCCCTAGGGTCTCCTCTCCTCATGACCAAACGTCCCTAGTTTCGCAAACTGCTGTCTCCACAGGCATCACATACAAATGAGCTGCATTTTCTCCCTGTTTAAAAACCCCTCTCTTGACCTTATACACAGCTACACATCCCCGCCCGCCATTCTCTGCTCTCCTCCATGGCAAAGTACTCAGCCCTTCCCTCCCACTCTCTCAGGAACTCACACCAGAACTTTTCTTGCTGGGTCACCAGTGACCTACAGGTTGCTAAATCCAACATGAGTCCTCATCCTGCCTGATGGATCAGCAGCGGGTTACGGCTCATCACAGCCTCCTCAAAGACTTTGCTCGTGGGTCTTGCAGGACTCCACACTCTTTTGGTTTTCTTCCTCCTCCCCAGCTTGCTGTGATGCCCCCCCGCCCCCCGTTGGGGTGGCGACATTCCCACGGTCCTAACTTGCCCCCTTCTCTCTCTCCGTTCACTCCTGTGGTGAATTCATCCAGTCGCCCCATTTTAAACACCCTTTCCACCTTGATGTTCTATCCCAGTTCAGATCTCTCCCTCCTGCTCAAACGGCATCTGCCAAACTGCTTATTTAACATCTCCACTTGGGTGTCTCACTGGCATCTCATACTTAACATGTCCAAAACTGAGCTCCAATCTTCCACCCCCAAACCGATCCTCTCCATCAGTGACAACTTCATTTCTCTCAGTCTGCAGGACAAAGCCTCAACATCATCCTTGAACCCTCTTTCCTTCTCACCCTTTATCCAACTCATCAGCAAGTTCCGCTAGTTCTTTTTTTTTTTTTTTTTTGAGACAGAGTCTCACTCTGTTGCCCGGGCTAGAGTGCCGTGGCGTCAGCCTAGCTCACAGCAACCTCCAACTCCTGGGCTCAAGCAATCTTCCCACCTCGGCCTCCTGAGTAGCTGGGAAGTTCTGCTAGTTCTAATTTCAAAATAATTCTAGAGATGGATCACTGTGCATGGCCTCTAGGTGTGCCACTGGTGCCCAAGCCATCATCTCGTGCCTGGATCACCACAGCGACCATCTAGTGGGTATCCCTGCTCCTACCCTTTCCTCGCACAGTCTATTATTGACATACATCCAGAGCAATTCTGTTAAAACAGAAATTATACCATGTTACTACTCAGCTCAAAACTTACTGATGACTTCTGATTTCATTCAAAGGAAAAGCCCAAGTCCTGATTCCTTCAAGGCTCTCGTCCTATACGAAGGAATTTGTCCAGTTGTCCAGGTTCCCAGGACAGAGGTTCTAACCCCTTGGAATTTCCCAAGTAATAAGTGTGTTTTTGTTATTTATGGTGGACCCTTGGACGGTGACTCTGGACTGGGGCTCACTGTGCTGGCAGGACCAACCTTGTGATTAGAGGGCTGGGGCTTTGAGCCACATGACATCAGCCTGGTCCACTGACCTCCAGGGAGGGGAGACAGGTAGGTGACTGAATCACATGGCCGATGATTCAATTAAAAAACCTCAATAAAAACTCTGCACACCTAGAATAATGGGAGCTCCCTGGTTGTAAACACATCGATGTGCACAAAGGCTGATACGTCTTGATTCCACAGGTAGAGGGCATGCAAGCTTTATGCTTGGGGACCCTCTCAGACCTTGCCCTGTGTGTCTTTTCATTTGGTTGGTCCTGATTTGTATTCTATAAAATAAAACTTTAACTATAGCACTTTCCTGAGTTCTGTGAGTCATTCTATCAAATTATCAAACCCAAGGGGTGTGGGAACCCCTGAATTGGTAGCCAGCTGGTCAGAAGTGCAGGTGGCCTGGGGACGCCTGCACGTGGGGCTGGCATCCGAAGTGAGGGCAATCTTGTTGGGGACCGAGCTTTAGCCTGTGGAGTCTGCGCTATCTGGGTGCCTGGTGTCAGGATCGTACTGCACGACTCCAGCCCTTCATGCACACACGCCTTACTTCTATCACTAGCTCCCTTGCTCACTTCACAATGTCCGTATGGGCTCTTCTTCAAACACACCAGGCACATCCCTCTTCGGGACCTTTGCATTTGCCGTTCCCTCTGCCTGGAATGCTCCCCTCCTTCAGATCTTTCCTCCATCACCACCTTCTGAGCAAGTTCCTCCCTGACACACTACTTACACTGGCCCATCACCTTCCAGAGTCCCCTTGCCCTGCCTTATTATTATCCATTTATCAACATCCAACTCACTGATATCTTACTTATCAATTAATTTGTGTACCGTCTCTCTCCCTGGCATGAGCCTTGTAAGATCCATGAAGGTAGAGGTTTTCTTTTCCCATTTTTATTTTTTTTTTTTAAAGCACAAAAATGAGGTTTATTGAAGAGAGAAAGATGGGATTATAGGGCAAGAGCAAGATACAGGTTTACAGACCATGGTACATACGACACGGATGATGACTAGACTCATTGTCACAGCAGGGCAAGAAAAAGAAAGGACAAAGAGAGCCTCTTTTCCCATTTTTAAATTGCTGTATCCTCAGCACTTAGAAAAAGTGCCTGGTACTTTAAAAATACTGAGTGAATAAATGAATCTATCATCATTTCTAGAAACTTCACCACTGTGCTCCTCTAGGGAAGTCCTGCCTGTCTACTTTCCATTAAAGTGGCTGTCCAGAAAGGATGGAAGCTCTCTCTGGGCATGGGCCTCCTGGTCAGTACAGAGGACTGTCCCCCCCCACCCGTGGGGACTTCACACTAAGCCCAACCTGGCTTTGGAGGCAGGCAGAAGGGGCTCACCTCCTGCCCTGCCACTTTGTCACAGTTGCTTTTCCACAATGCCTCCTCTGTCTGGCACTTGCCAGGCCTGGCCCAGACGGCTTGTTTGCACAAAGGCAGGGGCCGTGTCCGCCTGGCTCACTTGTGTATACACAGCCTGCAGCACAGGCCCTGGCACAGACCTGGCATCCAGTTCACATTACATGAATGAATGAATGTTCAAGCTTGTCCAGTTTTATGTGTATTGTCTCACTGAATCCTTAACGCCCACCATTAAGATATCTATTATTAGCCCCATTTAATAGATGGAAATATGGAGGCGAAGAGAAATTAAGTAATTTGCCTAATGTTACAAAGCTAATAATTTGCAGAACTAAGCTAGAAAAATAGAATTAAACATAAGGTCTTTTTGGCATGAAAGAGCGTGACCCTGATCTCACTGTGGTATGGCCTCAATGGCAATGTCACCATGGACAAGTGCAGTAACCCCTCTGAGCCTCAGTTTCTTCATCTATAAAATATGACTGTGGGCCGGGCGCGGTGGCTCACGCCTGTAATCCTAGCTCTCTGGGAGGCCGAGGCGGGTGGATCGCTTAAGGTCAGGAGTTCGAGACCAGCCTGAGCGAGACCCCGTCTCTACTAAAAAAATAGAAAGACATTATATGGACAACTAAAAATCTATATAGAAAAAATTAGCCGGGCATGGTGGCGCATGCCTGTAGTCCCAGCTACTCGGGAGGCTGAGGCAGTAGGATCGCTTAAGCCGAGGAGTCTGAGGTTGCTGTGAGCTAAGCTGACGCCACGGCACTCACTCTAGCCTGGGCAACAAAGTGAGACTCTGTCTCAACAAAAAAAAAAAAAAAAAAAAAAATAAAATAAAATAAAATATGACTGTGAAGATTAGATGAACTAAAGTATATAAAGTGCTTAGCACAGTAAATGCTATGTAAATGGTAGCTATTAGTAATAATTATGATTATAAAGTGACACAAAATTGCATTAGCCTTTTTGTCATCCACACCATGGTTCTCAGCTCACCTTAAGCTAGTTAATAGCTGGTGTCTTTCCTCTCCTGGCGGGGAGTCCATGGTGTCCTCCCAGGAGTAGCCACCGCCCAACACGGCATGGGCTGCCGGGAGCCCCAGCTCCCTCCTGGCACTGCGGAGACCATGGCTGGTCTTGGTGGGCGAGCAGGGGAGGAGCCCTCACCCTGCTGCTGTTCACAGCTCCCTGCCACGGCTCTGCCCACCACAGCCTCCCCATGCCTTTCCAGAAGGCACATTTTCTGCTGTTTCCCCCTCTAAGCGGGAACCCAGGAACGTAGAGGCCTTCTCCACAGCCCCCAGGACTCAGGGTAATGGGGTACCCAGCCCAGGGGAAGGTGATGGGGAGCAGCAGCCACCAGGTGGAGAGGAGAGGTCTTATCTGGGGAGTCCTGTCTGACTTCCCAAAGCTGCCCCTCAAGCCCCCCTGAGCTATCAGTGTTCCCAGACACAGAGGCCTTCATCCCCTGAAAGGGAGCAGCCAGGCAGAAAGACAAAGGCCTTATCTGATCCCGGCTGGGGTTGAGGCCACAGGCTGGGGGAAGGGAGCCATGCAGAGGGCCCAGTGCAGAGGGGCCCAGCAAGGGCTGAGGTACATCTGTGCAGGCATGGGGGAGGGGTGGCCTGCAGTCGGAACAAGGACAGGAGATGCCCACCAGATGACAGTATCTCATGCTTGTGTCACCACTTTCTGTCCATTCTCTTTTCCCATCTTCAGCCTCTCCCCGTGGGAATCTCATGGCCCACTCTGCAAGCAGCTTCTCCCTCTCTCTCCACTGTCCACTTCCTTACGGTAGGATGCAGAACAATCCTTTACCTGGCATGCGACAATACAGCGCAGAGAGAGTGTGCAGCAGGTGGTCAGGAGCAAGGCAGAGCCAGAGCACCTGCAGGTTGCACAGCCTGTCTGTGCATCCACTGTCTCACCTACAGGGCTGGGGGACAACTGCACTAAGTCAGGTCGTTGGGAAGACTTTAATGAGGCCATATGCATACGCAAAGCACACAGAACAGTGCCTGGCACTTCATAAGGACTCAATAAACATTAGCCATTGTTATAGCAGTGTGGAACTGTGCAGATTTCCATCATCTCACCTCATCTCACAACAGCCCTGCAAGGGAGGGACTGGAATCCCGTATTGCAATTGCAGGCGGGGAAGCTGAGGCTCAGGTGACAGAATGAGGTAATGGCATAGCCAAACACACAAATGCTTCCGAGCCCTTGTTAAAGATCCCTTCCCAACACCCTAGCTGCCACCCACAGGTAAAGATCCCTTCCCAACACCCTAGCTGCCACCCACAGGAAGTGACAGGAAGGCACTGTCACCCTGTGCCCCGAGTTTCCAGGCCAGGCCCCTCTTACCTGCATCCTCACTTGGAAACCTTGCTCAGTTACCAACTGAGTCAAACCCCGACACACACCCTCGTCCCCTGGGGAAGGGCCACACCGCCACGCATGCCAAGCGTCCTATCTTCCCGCAGCCCCGGGCCTGCCTGCACTCTGGTTTGTCAGGTGCTCTCTTCCTCTCCTGGCCCTCACTCCCTGCCTCCCCTGACACGCCAGCTCTGGAAGTGCCTGCAGCCCAGCAAGTTCTCTGAGCTCCTGCGAAGGCCCTTGAACTCCCGAGGTCCACTTTGTTCTTCTCACCTCTTCTCCAGAAAGAAGCTTTGAAACAGAACAACTACCTAACGCTCCTCCCCACCTCCCGCTCAAACCCATGCTCTTCCGCTCCAGCCAGGCCGACCTGCTGCCTGCAATGATGCAGCAAATGCCCTAACACTGGCCGAGGGTTTAGAGTACAAAGCACCGTCCGCCGTAACGTGCTGTCCGCCATTCTGCCAGCGCACAAACCAGAGGGGAGACTCGCCCTCCATCACGCACACATGCGTAGGTAATGGAGTAGATTTGAATCTGATTCTCCTGGGAGAGGACAGACATAAAGGATCTGAGGAGAGGGGTAGGAGAGCCCAAGGCCGGGTGGAGAGAAATCATCCCTCTGGGTTAGGTTCCAAGATAAGGAGAAGCAAGGCTTGGCAGGCAGGGGTCCCTCAGCCTCCTAGTGACTCCCACTAGCAGGTCTGCTGGCATCCCTATCCCCCTTAGAAACTTGGGCCTCATTACCTCCCAGAGGGACTGTTCCCTCGAGGGCCTGGGTTCCCTCCTCCCCCTCAGTCCTTACCTCCAATTGGTTGTCAATTCCAAACTCTGGAATACTTTTTAAATTAGATGCTTCCTCTCCTGAATTGTACCCCCTTGGTTCAAACCTGTGTTCTTTCTCTCCTGGACAATTTCGAGACCAGCACCACCTAGTTGCCTGGGCGAGTGACACCCCAGAGGCATGCGATGCACAGCTGTGTGGACAAATGAGCTGCCTTGTCCATTCATTAGCTGACCCTCTCCTAGGCCTCGGCGGGACCTGTGCTTCCCGCTAGCATAACTCTTACCACAGCTCATTGTGTTCTCCATTTATCCGTTTCCCCCAGGGATCCTATTCAATCCATCTTTGTATCTCCAAGGCTCAGTGGAGTGCCTGGCACATAATAGCTGCTCAATAAGCGTTTGCTGAATGACTGCCTGTAGACTCTCCCCAATCCACACTCACCTGCTGTGTCTCCCCTGTTCCACTCCTACTTCCACACTACCCCCGAGTTATTACCCTAAAACACAAAATTGATCACATCACTTACAGCTTTAAAACCTCCATTAAGTCCCTACTGTTGACAATAAAATTCAAAATCCTTAGACACCCAAGACCCTTCATAACCTGGGTCCCGATTTCCTTTCTACTTTATCTTTAGCCGCCCACCCCACAGCACACACTCCAGTCCTCCTTCTCTGAATAGGCCAGGCCCTTTCCTTACTACGGTTGGTGTTAAGGAAATGCTTGTTCTCACTTTCTGGACTATTTTCTCCCTCCATTTTCTTATAACACTGGAAAACTGCTCCCAGTTTTGTAAGATCAAGCTCAGAAACCACCTCCACTGTGAAGCCTTCCTAATTTGCCCAGGCACAGTGACTCACTACTTTTACATCCCCCAGACAATGGCGAGGAGGGATCCATAGTTATAGAGTGCTGACTATGTCTTAGCTAATTTAATTCTCCCTCACAACAATCCTGGAAGACAGACATTACCATTCTACCAAACTTTGGCTCAAGTAGGTCGCAAAACCAGTAACAGCTGCAGTCGGGGTTTGAACCCTGTTCTGTCTGACTCTAAAGTCCCTGCTTTTTCTTCTCCACGTCACGGTCTTTGTCCTTTATTATGGGGCTGTCTTGCTAAGCTTTATGGCATTTCTCGTCTCCTTGTCTGTTCCCTGTTAGACGCACAGCTGGAGGCTGGTTCTGACCTATATCTACATTCCTGGAGGCCAAGCCCAGGAATGGGCTTACAGAAGGGCCCCCATAAAGGTGGGCAACTGAACAGACAACTGAGTGAGTGAATGCATGGATGAAGGACTGAAGGTTACATCCCTCCCCTACACATGAGCAGTAATGCAGGAATTGTCCAGAGGAGAAAAACACAAGGGAGGCCCCGTCTCAGGCTCTCAGCCGGAAAGCCCTTGTGCATCAGCTGTCTCCTCTCTTTGGAGTTCTGCTTTGTGAGCAAGTCAACAGCCCACAAGGAGATGGCATGGTTGCCAAAAAACAAGAAAACCAAACACATCTAAACAAACCAAAAAACATAACAACAACGCCCAGAGGTGACAAGCGCAGCTCCCTATAAAGAATAAGACAGACATGCTCTCTGCCTTCTGGGACCTCCCTCTGAGACCCACACACCAACACAGGTAGCAACATCGAGGCCACTTGGAAAGAAGGCCTAGAAATAGACAATCAATGCATGACCAGACGGTATTTACATCACGGGCCCAACAGGAGGCAGGAAGGGGTTGGGGTGAGGGTGGAACTGTGCTCAGGCAGAGAGGTCCCTCAAGGCAGCAGGTTCGGGAACTACCGGAGCAACTGGAGAAGAAACCAACTTGATGAACTGCTGCAGGGTGCGGGGTGCGGGGTGCGGGGTGAGCGGTTCTGGTACATGCGACGTGAGTGCATGCGTGTCCTGGCCCTGGTCACCCCAGCCAGCCCCGCTCCTACATCCCGCTCAGCCCTTGCCGCTCTCCTGTCCTCCAGCCTCAGTCTCGAGCCAATGCCACTAATTGTTTTCTCACTGGCCAACTGGTCGGAGCGAGCGGCCATAATGGAAGCAACCAGCACATGCCGTGCATCCAGCAATTTTACTGTTGGCGATTTGCTACAGAAAAATAAAATGAGGACAGAGCTGCCGGGCCAGTAAAGGGAAGTATATTTCCAAGTGATTTTTCCCTTTACTGCTGAACAGTCAGGGCTCCTCTTCGTGGACAATTCTATGACAAGCAAGACACAGGCATCGTCAGCAAAGTCTGGGCATTTGTGATGCAAGACCAGGCAGGCTGCGCCTGGGGAGGGGTGATGACGGAATGGCAGAGCCTCAGTGTTGGAAGGGACAGCAGCGGTCACCTTGTCCACCCTCCCTCTCAATCAGAAGTCCCCAGTCCAGCATGCCCAGCATGCCCAGCATGTGGTCATCCCTGCTCTTCCTGACCCCTCCCCGGCTGCAGGGCTCACTGCCTCATGAAGCAGCCCTTTCAATTTGCTGACAGCGCTGGCAATTAAAACGCTATTCTTTATAGTCTGTGGAACTCTACCTTTCTGCAATGTTCATATCCATTCATCCTACTTCAGCCCCCTGGAGCCTATCAATATTTATTGAGGACCTACTATGCACTGCTATTCTAGATTCTGAAGTTGTAACAGTGAACAAAACAAAGCCCTTGGGGGTGTTTATGGCTACTGGGCAAGTGTAATGTTTCCTCCACATGCACAGGACTTTTCACTTCTCCCCTGACCCTTTGGAATCCTATTTGTGTTCAATCTTCGGTCTGTGAGATCTCTGAGGGCTAAGAACAATCTCTCCTACTACACCCTAAGTAGCATTCCTTAAAAGACGAGAAGACAGTTGTGAAGGGACTTGAAGATGCCAGTCTTTTTCATGCCAGCCTGTTTTATTGTCAAAGTCCTAACACTTGTTTCCAGCAGACATGCTCGCTCTGGTCTACTTACTGTCCCACCCACTCCCACCCACCAGTGGCTGCCCCTCCAGCTGTGAGGGCACAGCCTCCCCACTTGCATCCCTGCTGGACCCCCCGGGACCAGAACCGTGCAGGGCTCATGGAAGACTCAGCAAACATTTGTTGAACTGAGCACTAAATGGATGGATGTACAGAACTCACATCACACACAAGGAGAACGGATGAGGTCGCCACACTGATTTCTATCCCTCAGGCAGGAAGAAATAGCTCCCTCCCTCACCAGCCAAGCAGATGGATGGCAGGTCCAAGAAGAGCATCCCAGGGAGGTTTGTGGGCACAGAGCCAGGCCCTAACTCAGCTAGAGCTCCGGGCAGCTGGCATTCTGGTCTTGTCCCACATGGAGCTCACACGGAGCCTGGGACTGCTTCCCAGTGAGGAGCTGGGTACAAGTCACAGGGAGTCAATCAGTCAGGCTCCCCGGACTCAGCCCAGTGCCCTGTGGGCCGCAATCTGCTATGGGCCCCAAGGAAAGATCTGGGAATAAGAGGAGATGGGTCCCTGCTCTGGAGACCACGTTCCTAGGACACTTAGAACAACACCCAACAGCTACCCCAGAACCCCCATGTGAGGCCACAAGAGCCCAGGTTGACGGTGCAGGAGCAACTGGAGTCCTGTGGGCCTCATCAGAGGATGCTTCCTGGAGGAGGGAGTTGCAAATAGGGTTTGGAAGGAGAGTCGGGACTTGGTAACTAACAATAATTAAAATAATAGTCATTTATTGAACACATATGTAAGCCAGGCACTCTGATAACCACTTTATAGACATCGATTCACTTAATACTCACAACCCCCTGAGAAGTAGGTGTGATTGACCCTTTTCACAAATGGAGAAACACAAGCCTAGAAGGATGAATAACTTGGCTGAGGTCCAACGGTACCCAGAGGCAGCAGTGGCATCTCAACCCAGGTGTCCAGGACCCCAAATCCAGCCTCGTTGTTGCATGGCACCAATGGGCCCCCTGGCAGCCTCTGGCATTCCTCTACCACAGGAGAGCCAAGGAGACACTAGGGGCCCTGAGGGGCACCGCTGGGACTGTCCCGGCTCAGGCCTCACCAAGGACCAAGGCTCCAGGGGCTCACTGCAGACCCTCCCACTCAGACCCTGCCTGAGGTTCCTCAGGCAGATCAAAGCCCACAGCTGAGCCACAGCCATCCTCGCTCCTGTCTGACCACCCTCATTGGTCTGCTCCCTCACAGTCTTTCTCCTCCAGACGGTGTGCTCTCCACCCCAAACTGCCTTCCCCCTTCAAGGCAGGAAATATGAAAGACATCAGTCATCAGGAGGCCTCAGATATCACCCAGCCCACCCCCTCACTCTAGAGTGAAGGACATCAGTCCCAGGAACCTACCCGAGGCTGCTCCAGGCTTTGTGGTTAGTGGGACGTCTACACCCTCCATGCAGCCACCTCCTCTCATGGGCTGTGCCTCCTCAGAAAGAGCCTACACCATCCTCCTCTGTGAACCTTGCCACTCTTCCTCTTGCAGGTCCTGCCTTCCCCATACGTAAATCCAGGTCACATAGCGGACTGCCTTCTTCTTTTTTGCGGGGGTGGGGGGGGCCCGGACAGGGTCTCCCTCTGTGGCCCAGGCTAGAGTACTGTGGTGTTGTTATAGCTCACTGCAACATCAAACTCCTGGGCTCAAGTGATCCTCCTGCCTCAGCTTCCCTAGTAGCTGGGGCTACAGACACATGCCACGATGCCCAGCTAATTTTTCTATTTTTAGTAGAGACGGGGTCTCTCTCTTGCTCAAGCTAGTCTCAAACTCCTGGCCTCAAGTGATCCTCCCGCCTCAGCCTCCCAGAGTGCTAGGAGAACAGGCGTAAGCCACCACACCCGACCTGGACTGCCACCTAATGCTAAGCATCAAGGACGTCCAGTAGTGTCCCAGACTGCAAAGAAGCAGCGCATTCTTCACCCTAGTGGGCTCCCCAAACCACCTACACTGTCCACCCCTGGTCCCAGCACCTCCAGCTGATCTGTCTACTTGGTGCTACAAGTTCATCACAGTATCCACCTGAATGAGTCACAACAGAAAATAAGTCTAGGCCGGGTGCGGTGGCTCACGCCTGTAATCCTAGCTCTCTGGGAGGCCGAGGTGGGCGGATCGTTTGAGCTCAGGAGTTCGAGACCAGCCTGAGCAAGAGCGAGACCCCATCTCTACTAAAAATAGAAAGAAATTATATGGACAGCTAAAAATATATACAGAAAAAATTAGCCGGGCATGGTGGCGCATGCCTGTAGTCCCAGCTACTCGGGAGGCTGAGGCAGGAGGATCGCTTGAGCCCAGGAGTTTGAGGTTGCTGTGAGCTAGGCTGACGCCACGGCACTCACTCTAGCCTGGGCAACAGAGTGCGACTCTGTCTCAAAAAAAAAAAAAAAAAGAAAAAAGAAAAGAAGTCTAGAACAATAATAAATAAATAAATGAATAAATAAAACAGATGAAGTTCTGTCCTCTGGTTCTGTGCTCCAGGGGGCGCACATGCATCGTAGTCCGCGTGCACAATGCCCCTAAACTTGCAGTGTCAAGGCCCAAGGTCCCTTCTATATCAAAAGACAAACAAACCACAGCACTCTGGATTATCTCCAGTATCCCTGGGTTTTGATTGTTGGTTTAGAAAAGCATCTCTCCACACTCTGGGTCTCTGCATTTGTTGAGGATTGAGAGCTGAGAATAAACTTTTTCAATGCATAAATCCTCCCCTGGAAACTCCAGATCCCCTTGGCCCTGCATGGCTGTGCATGGCTCGCACTTTGGGGTGGTAAAATGTCTTTTTAGGGGGCAATCGTATGTTCCTCCCCAATCACTGGCACTACTGCTGCTACTAGGATACTGACTGTGGCAAAAATCACCCAAAAGTCCATTTAGTGTTGTTGGCCACACAGTCTCCATCGAGCAGGGACGTGGCCTGTCTCCATCATCAGAGTGGTTCTCTGAAGCCCTGAGAGATCACAGACTGGTAAAAAGAACTAGGACTTTGGGATCAGACAGGCCTAGGTTTGAATCCCAGCTCCATCTTCCCTTCTCTGGGCCTTACCACCTCATCTGGAACAAAGGGTTGGTAATTCTTATTTAACAGGGCTCCATGGGAATTAAATTAAATGGGTCAACAGTAAGTAGAATATCTAGCAGTGTCTAGAGTAAAGCAGGAACTCATTGTATATTCTTTCTCTTCCCCTTGATTTCCCTCCTTTCTCTGTATCTACCCTCCTAGTGTGTGGGGCAGGATCTTGTCACCTCCTGACACCCTTGCCCTTCCACTGATGGAGGAAGGATGCCAGGGACGGGGACAGAACGCTCTGCAAGTGAGCGCAGCTGCTGCTGTACATCAGCATACAGCATCTGGACCTCCCTTCTCTGCAACACTCAATGCCCGGGGCCAAGTCCCAAGGGGGCTGTTCTAAACAGGTTTCCTTCCAAAAGATAAAAGAAAGTGATGGATGGTAAGTAATCGATCCCTTAAAAGAGGCAGAGGGAGCCTGAATAGCTACCTAGCCAGGAGGCAAGGTGGAATGGCTCCTACCAGTTCCTGCTTCAATTCCCAGATTTCAAGATACAGTATGTACCCAAAGAGGTGGAAGAAAAGGAGGCAAGAAGAACAAAACAATGGCAAAAATAAATACAAACAGACGCACACACATACACACCTGCACGCATACACATGACCAGCTCGGTATAGATGTTTGTTAGGTAGAAAATATAGAGAGAATTTATATGTTGGTTTTCTCTATGTCTTTAATGAAAAAATAATACTCCTTTATATCTGGTGGGATGAGAAACAAATGTGTCATTTTAAGTAATAACTGGGTAAGCCCCACATTATCAAACAATATGTCTATCCTAGCTACTAAAGTTGAAGACCATCCACAAGGGTCTCTTGTCCCTCGACCCCTGCTGACCGGGTAACTGACATCAAGACTAATATAGAGTTAGCCAGAAATAATAATCCCTTACATTTGATGAACAGCTTACAATACACAAGTCACTTTCATATTCATTTAATTTTCTTGAACCACAAAAACTCAGTCCTCGGAAGCTGAATCTCAGAGTTCAGTAACTTCCCCAAGGTCTCACACTTGGTGAGAGGAGATTATGAATCTGAACCCACATCTGACTCCTAATACTCTCTTTTCACTAAGTCACTCTGCAAAGTAAAAGAAATGTCCAGGTGACTGGATAACAGAGATTGGACAATAATTCCCATCAATTTTGGTCATGGCTCAGGACCCTATTAGAGCTTGGGTTTTAGGGGTATGAAGAATGCCAGGTACTTGGATATAAAATAGAATGGAATTTGGGAAGGGGGAATCTATGAGAAACTGAGGTACCTAAAATCAAAGAGGAGAAGGATGAAGAAAAACTTCATTTCTCTCTCTGAAGTGTTAGCTCCACGGTGTGTAGCCAAGGGCCAAACAAGAAAAGGACTCTGCAGCAGCAGGCTTGGAGGCGAGGCTCACACGACCTCCTGATTGGAGTGGCGGTGTAGACAGGCAGTACAAGGAGCTGCAACGCAAGGAGGGGAAGGAGCTGTGGAGGACTGAGACCAAGGAGCTCCCCATCCAGCCCAGAACTGCAAGGTGCTCCTCCAAAGGGAATACGGCCTCTACAAGTGAAGCACAGGGATACTGGTGGGGGTGCTCTCAAAAGGGAGTGAGGACCCGCCATCCCAGGCTGGGGGTGATCTGCAAAGAGATAGGTGACAACCAGCAGAAGGGCACTTTGTGGGGGGTGGATTCTTACTCGGAGGATAGACTGATCTGGAGTTAAAGGAAGGGAAACCCAGAGCTCATCTCTTCTCAGACCTGCTGGGAGGCCTCCGAATGGACTTCCCTTTCCACATTTCCTTGCTCTGCAGCCTGTTCCCAGGGAAATAATTTGTAAATTCTGCCTTCAATTCCCTTCTGACTCCTACTAATCCCAGAGACAAGGGGATGGGGTCCCAGTTTCCTTATAGCCCATCTGCATGGAAGTTAACCTCACATTCATTCAAGCATCTACTATGTGCCTGGCACTGAGGCTGGAGGGGACAGTCAGCCCCGCCCCCAGGGAGCCCACTCACAGCCAGCCCCATCACCCTGCTCCCTGCTCCGCCAGACAGACCCCTGGCCCTGCGCCTGGCTTCTCAGCCCCAGTCCCCCACTTCCCAGCACATACTGAGCACTTAATATTTAATTTTTCCCTGTCTCATTTGCATGTTTTTAGAAGACTTTTCCATCTTCTACACTATGTCTCCAAGTAACTGGGAGCCCTTAAAAGACAAGGGTTAAAACTCCTGTCCCCCTGCTCTACCCGCAACGGGCAATCAGTCCCAGGAATTCACTGCCAGGCCACACCGTTTCCAGGAGTCACCCAGCCATTCAAACTCGACAGACAAGTATTGAGTACCTACTGCATACCTCTACTTTCTGCTGAGAAAACTAATGGCTCCAAAAGGTTCACTGACTTACCACAAGGAAAGGTGATCAGTGACAGAAAGGGATTGGAATTGGGGTCTTTGAACTTGATACATCTCTCTCCTTTCCACTTGGCCCCTGAGCCTAAAGAGGATGGATACTCAGGAAGAACCACTGGGCAGTCCAGGCCAGTTTCAATCACAAGAACGGAATCCCAACTCTCCCAGCCTCATGGAGAGGAGTGTGTGTGTGCATATACATGTGTGTGTGTGTGTGTGTGTGTGTATACGGTGGAAAGGAGAAAGAAAGAATAAAGACAAAGGAACAAGAAGACAGAGGAGGAGGTGGGAGGACAAAGGCATCTGCCATCAAAGAAGTGGGGCTAGAACCGAAGGGAACCTTCCCACTTACTATTCTATATCAGGGAAGACATCCTACCGTTTGTTTCCCATTACTGCCTTCAATTCCCTTCTCTGCCTTCAATTCCCTTCTCGTTCAGGGGACCTGAAGCACAGAGCTGGCTTGTTGATTGGTTTGAGTTTAATTCATTTGTGTAATATCCCTGTTCGGAATGATGTCTAATTAACACTTTTGTTGGGGGGAATAAAACCTCCCATAATCATTAATGAACAGGGGAGGGGAGGGGAAGCTTTCCCAGGCAGCAGCCTCGATGCTACGGGGCTGTTTGCTAGCTCCATTTGAGAGATGTCTTTAATGAGCATTTCGCTTACTTTGGACTGGGACAAGCAGATGGAGCCGAGATTTGATGATGGGATGCTCAACGCAACGTGAGTCAGCACTCACACCTAGTGCTGGGAATCTTGACTCTAGGTGCCAGACCCAGAGAGGGTCCAGCTGCTGGATGAAATCCCAAGTAGGAGTCTACTTCTTTCTGGTTTCCTCACCCCGTCCAGGCCTTGCAGGGAAAAATAACATCTTAGATTTGTTTATAATTTCACAGTTTGAAAAATGGTTTTATAAATGTTCATTCACAACTCCTAGGGTCAGAGAATACCAACCCCACTTAATAGGCAAGGGAAGTGAAGTTCAGAGAAATTGAGGGACTTGCCCAAGGTCATGAAGCTAAACATGCCATGGCCAGGAGTAGAGCCCAGATCATCTGACTCCAGAACCCGGAGCAGACTTGGTTTGCTTCTTTGTGCCCCAGAGAAGTCCCCTAGAGCTAAAACCCTGTTGAGAATATAAAGAAGGCATTGGGATAGCTTGGACTTTTGGGCTTCTATTGATCAAGGAACCATTTAAAATTACATGCAAGAGTCTGAATGGCTTGTGTATGCGGGCGTGAGGAAGGGGGGATCCATAACTTTCATAAGATTCTTGAAAGAGTCTAGGATCCCAAAGTCACAAGATTCAGCAGTTTGGGGTACTAATAGGAAGACCTGGGTTCTAGCCCCACCACTTTCATCTGGGTGACCTTAGGTGACCGTTTAACCTCTCTGGGCTTCGATTTCCATACCTGACAAATAGGAATCATAAACCCCACCCTGCCTAATACACAGGGATTTTGTCAGGACCAAAATACACATAAGGGTAAGAGAAATGGTACCTAGAAGACAATGATGAGAGAGAGAGTTATTTTCACTGTTCATGCTTTTGCAGTTTTTATGTTTTGTCCTATATGCATTACCTACTATAATTAAAAATTAAAAATTTAGCAAAAATACATTTAAGCCATCAGGTTATACATAGAGTGTTTTACATACACAATCTCACTTAATTCTCTGAACAGTCCTGCCAGGTAGAGATAATTTTCCCAGTTGCATGTGAGGCAACTGAGGCTGAGCAAGCTCAGATAAGTCACACAATGTCATGAATGTGACTAGACATTAGCAGGTCTAGTATTAAAATTCATATCTCTCTGATGTCAGAGTTGCCATTTGCTTCTCTCTCTCTCTATCTCTCTCTCTCTTCTCCCTACATTACAGGTGCTTGTGCTCATTCCATCTAATAAAAGCTCAGTGTTTAGAGATAAACTTGATGTAGACTGGAGGAGAACAAATTTCACTATAGCTACAGGAGGGCTAAAAGTTTCCCCATCGTTATCTAAATATAGGACTCTCATAACTATTCACCTTACAACCACACCAACTGTGCGCTGGCAGCCTGAAGAATAGTATTAAAGAATTATACATGTATAAGCATATATATATATATATATATATGCACATGTATGCGCGCGCACACATAGGTTTTTGTTACAGCAAGAGAGTGAGAGAATTAGGATGGAGGATGGCTACTGGCACTCCACACTGCATGGTCTGGCCCTGCGGAGATCGGCCCAGGCAGCTTGGCAAGAGCTGTTCATATTGTCCTACCCATAAAACGCACTCACCCTTGCCTTGCACAGTCTTGTAAAAACTTTGCTGTTGATTCATGATAGGTTATTGTTTTCATTCTGCTGCCTACATGTCCTGTACAGGTTTACCCATGTCCATGCCCCTGGCTTAGACGGCAGCCCCCAGAGGGCAAGGGCTGGGCCGTATGTATCTCTGTATGCATCACCCAGACTGAGCCAGACACAATTATGTGCTTAATAAAGGTCTGAGCAGATGACCACAAAGATAAAGGTCACTTATTTCAACTTAAAGGGAAATGAGCCCTCCGGGAGGGGTAATTTTCACCAGACAGTGCTGTGTGGTGGAAAGTGCACCAATACCTGGAGAGAGGTCAAGATCTGCATCCTGGCTCTGCTTGGTTCTACTTAGATCCAGAGTAAGAGAATTAGCCTCTGTCAATGATCAGCTTGTCCACCTATAAAATGGACACAATAAAACCTACTTCATACGACTGTAGTGAAAATTAAACAAAGGAACTGTGAAATTCTTAGTAAACTGAAAAGTGCTATATATCTGTTACTTAAGTTAAAAAAAAGGAGAAAATTAAATGAAAAAACAATAATTGAGCAAACCCCTAAAATGTGGAAGCTTATCACCAGGAAAATGCCTGCCAGGAAACTGGCTTACTGCCGTAGCCCCTGTGCCCACAGGTGAATGGGATGAATACCCCAGAGATTCTTGCCAAAGCTGGGTGCTAGAACTAAAAGTAGGATTTGCACCCAGCTTTGGGAACAGCTAAGGAGGAAAGAAGTTGCCCAAATTCTCCCTAAATTTCATTTAAGTTGCATTAACCCTTCTCTAGCCATTCTGGATGGGACACACCACATGGCTATACACTCCCCAATATTAGGAAGGGTTTATTCAAGTAACAGACCAACTAGGGCAAATTACTATGCAACAGGACACCCTGAAGACCCACATATCCAGGAGACCTTGAGCAGGCAAACAAGACAAATTAAGTTGAAGTTCCCACAGAAGTTTTGAGGGAGGTCAAGGTCAAGGGTTGGTAGTGGAGAGAGCCAGGGCATGTTCCAAGCCTGGAGGCAGGAGTGAGCAGGCCCTAAGTCAGGGACTTGGCCAGAGATGAGCAAGTGGGGCGGGGGGAGGGGTGTGTAGGGCAGTGATGAGAAGTAGCATTAGCATTACCAGCAAGGGGGTGTGGTGGGGAAGTAGGTGGGTTGGACCTTTTGAAGTGGTTTCTAGATTATCATTCCTTCCCTGCGGCTGCCCCTGCCCTATCCCTAAAAGTGAAATCGGATCGATTCTCCCTGAAGGTCAAGCCTTCTCTAGGCGAGGATTTGTCCTTGCTCTGAGCTTCCTGGCTATGCTACTCACATGGCAATTTAGCATCTACTGCCTTGCTCTGAGATGACACAAACATATCCAGGACCTACTATGTGCTAAGTGCTTTCAGCTCATCTCATTCCCCCCACACCTGTGTGCTCATCTACATTATCCCCAACTCCCAGAAAGGCTTTTGTGATGTTGTAAAATACATAGTTGGTCCTGGCTCCTGGCATACAACTCCTAAAATCCTTGGAATCTCCAAAGTGATGTGTCTTTTGTATGCTAATGATTGACTAGTGGCTGCAGCCCCCAGGTAGCTTCAGGATGGGTACTGGTCACAGGAAAAACCAAGGCAGGATTAGAGGGTTGGGCCTTTCAGTCCTGCCCCCAACCTCCAGGGAGGAGGACAGAAGCTGAGGGTTAAGTTGATCACCAATAGCCAGTGGCTTAGTCAATAATGCCTACGTAATGAAGCCTCCATAAAAACCCAAAAGGATGGGGTTCAGAGAGCTTCCAGACAGCTGAACACATGGAGGTTCCTGGAGGGTGGCGTGCCTAGAGAGGGCAGGGAAGTTCCTACCCCTTCCCACATACTTCTCCCTGCACATCTCTTTATCTGTATCTTTTGTACTATCCTTTATAATAAACCAGTAAATGTAAGTTAAGTGTTTCCCTGAGTTCTGTGAGCCACTCTAGCAAATTAATCAAACCCAAGGAGGGAGTTTTGGGGACCTCAATCTAGAGACTGTCGGTGAGAAGACTGGGCACTTGCAGTTGGCATTGGAAGTGGGAGCAGTCTTTTGGGACTGAGCCTCCAACCTGCGGGGTCTGAGGTTACCTTCAGGTAGATAGTGTCAGAATTGAATCGGAGGGCACTTAGCCAACGTCTGCTGCAGAACTGATTGCTTGCTTGCAGTTGTGTGGGGGAAAACCTACACACATTTGGTCACATAAGTATTCTGTGTTCATTATTGTGGGGGGAGAACAGAAGACAAACTTTGTTTTTCCCACTCAGCTTTGGAGCATGGAGGTTGGGAGCCTGGCTTCCAGGCCAGACTGTCTGACTCCAATTCCAGCTGCTTGGTCATGTCTTAGCTGTGAGACTTTGGATAAGTTACTGAACTTCTCTGTGCCTGAGATCGCTATTCTATAAAATGGGCATGACAAAATATCCATCTCTTAGGATCACCGTGAAGGTCAAATGCATTAATTTCACTGAGAAGGGTGCCTGGCAAAGGAATTGATGCTTGGAAATTTGCCCAAGACCTAGTAAGTAATAAAGCTGGGATTATAACCAAGTATGTCTTACTTCACAATCCATGCTCTTTCCACTTTTCCAGTGTCTCATTCCCTCGTATTTCTTTAAGTATGCTGTCCCTGTCCCTCACAAGTCCCCATTAGGTTATAAACCCCTCGTGGGAGGTGGTAGCCTCCTATTCATTTCTCTGTCCTCCATAGAACCCAGAGGGCGTTCAAGCAGTGGGCCCAGAGAAGCAAGTCCAGGGTGCAGGTATACTAGACCCAGCTCCCACACATGACCCAGAGGACAAGAGCAGGGTGGAAGCTGGACCGGCATGAGGCTGGAGTCTCACCTACCCCTGGTTTGCTTTGAGGCAAAGCATCAGTACCAGACAGAAATATTGGGCAAGGAAAAGGCGCCATGGAGGTGGTAGGGAGAAGCAACCCCTGCCTGCAGCTCCTGTCCTCCTTCCCTGCTTCTCACACAGTCGTTGGCTTTCCTATGACTTACCCAAGAGAAGAGCAGTGCCAGGGTGCCAAGCAAAATAGGCATGCCCCCTCTCGCCACCCCACCCGGGCTGGCAGTGTGCCCATCCCCAGTCTGAGAGGCCTGCCTGAACCGGGGCAGGGCCCCCATCTGCTACCCTGCCAGCTGCTCAGCACTCCTACCTGCCCCTGCCCCATCCCACCCTCGCTCCACCCCACTCTCCCCTGCCCTTCTGCTGGGTCAGGGCATTTCTCAGACCTCCTGACCTCCTCCTGCCTGGGAGGATGGAGGCATAATTAAGAGCCCTCTCCTGGGGACTGGGAGAGGAGAGCGGCTCATTAAACCAGCCATGCGTGCCTCTTCTGCGGCTCCCTCCCCGATTTCTGCCTTTCCTGCCTGCCCTCTCCTTCCATCTCCTTTGCTCCCACTCCCCTCTCCCACCCTGTCCCCTCTGGCCTCTCCTTTTCCTCTTCTGCTCTGCCCTAGGCTGCATCTCTTCCCACCTGGTCTTTCTTCTCTGGCTATTCTCCCTTCTGGTCTCTCTGTTTCCTTCCTCAGACCCTCCCTCTGGCTGGCTGACCGGCCTTCCTCCTGCGGCACCCTTAGCGTTTGCCCCTGTGGGCACCCTTAGCCTGTGTCCCTGGTCTCAGTCTTCATTTCCCAGCTTCTCTAGTTCTTCTCTCCCCCCTGTCCTTTGCTCCAATTCCCCTTTCTTTGTCTGTGTCCCCTACTTTTCTCTTTCCCCTTTTCTTATTCTGTTCCCTTCATTCCCATTCTTATCCATACCCTCTCCCCCACTCGGAGTCTCCACCACCCTGGAAGAAATATTTGCATACATTCTTTCCCTTTCCTGGTGGGAGCAGAGAACAGGGGGCAACTTGGGAGGACACTTCTGAGGGTTCTCACCCAGCGTGCTCTGCTGCATTCACAGACCAGACTGTGAGACCAGCTCACAGGTCAGTTTGCGCAGTCAGCGCCAAGGAGGAGAAACTGGATGATTCCTTCTCTGTCTAGGAGCTACCATGGTCCCTCAGCCACAGGGCGTCTGCCAGCCACACCTGGGCTGCCCACAGCAGTTGCTGAGGAAATCTGAAGGGAGGGCCTCTTTTCTTTTTTTGATCTGGTTTCCTCAGCTTAGGGCAAAAAGTTCCAACCTCTGAGGAGTTACTTAACTTGGTTTGGTTTTGCCACAACGCCCGGCTCCTTCTAAAAGTGCTGCAGGCAGTGAGCTGCCTTCCATCCTGAGGTCAGGGCGGGTCCCTTCTACAACTGAGTCCAAGCCTTCCTGCCCTTTCCCTCCAGGCCTACCACTTCCAGGGCTATCTGTTCACTGTGCCTGTGCAAAACCTTCCTGTCCCCATTCCCTCTCTCCCTCCACTCTCCTATCTCCATTTTACCGAGATGGTATTAGACAACAGGGATGCCTTTCCCAGCACGAAAACTTGATGTTTCCTTCCCATTTTCCAAACAGTTCCTGAAGTTGCACTGCTTCCAGGAAGTCTTCCTCGACTGATTCCACCTTAAAGCTGGAAGAGATCTAAGAACTTATTTAATCCCATCTCAATTTAGAGTTAGGACACTGAATGCCAGCACAGTTAAATGACTTGCCCAGTGCACGTAGAGCATTAATGGCAAAGCTGGGAAAAGACACCCAAGTCTCCTAATTCCTCTTCGTGTGCACCTTCCATCATACCAAGCTGTCTTTTAGTCAGAGAAGGGAGAATAAATGGTCCTGTCTGGTGGTCAGGGGATTTCCACAGTAAAGCCTCTTGTTCTTTACCCCAAAATACCTTCCTTTGTAGGCAGTCTCTTTGCTATATTTGAGATGGATGTCATTGGTCTTAAATGAAAATTTACTTGACTGTGAGCTGCTGGAAGGCAAGTAAACACATTGTATTCGTCTGTTTCCTCAGCCCCTAACAGTGCCTGGCACCCAATAAATGACTGCCAAGTTGAAACTAACTGAAATGAAAACACACTACTGACTGTCTAAAACTGCGGCGGAGTCCTCACCGTCAATGAGAGGGTGAGGGAGTTTTTTGTGGACAGGGATGATAAGTCCACTAGTCCTCTCCTGCCACTCCCAAAGGGCAATAGGGCCCTGGAATGATCCCTAGGGACACAACTTGCACTTTTTGCCCTTTCCAAGGCCAAAAGGAAAAGGCATAACCTTGCAGGCCATGACCTTTGCTTTTGTCTGGCCCATTTCATGGCTGCAGGCCAATCCTGTGGAGAAGAGAGAGTAGGAGCCACACAGGGCTCCAAAAAGAACTTCGGAAGACACCTGTGGACCCTAACATCATCCAGGGTGGTCGCTCCTGGCTCCTCATGGACCTAATCCGAGGCCTCTCTTCACTTGCACCCCACACTGCGCATATGCAGGCAAGGTCTGGGGAGCAGGACACAGGCTGGGGGCCGTGGCACTGAGACCCGCAGATGCAGGCGAGGATGGCAGAGACAGGAGCCTGCACAGCAGTACTTGCCTGAACACTTGGACCCCCTCTCTCCCCCTCCCCTCTGATCAAGTTACTGTGCAACCTGTTCTGGAGGCTGTTGAGGAGTTTAAATCTCAAGGCCTGGATTTTGGCAGCTGGCAAAGTTTCTGGGGTAAAAGTCTTGACTTTTAGCCATAGGGGGCAGCACACCACAGCAGGGATCCTGGGGAGTGTTGAGGTCACTCTGGACCCAGTGGAGCCCCTTGGGCACGGGATGTAAATTCAAAAGGGAAGGGAGGTCAAAGAATATGGGTGGTATTTAGCTGTAGCAGAAAGAGCACTGGAATGGGAGTCAGGAATCAGGGCTTCTAGACCTAGCTGGGTCAGGATTAGCTGCGTGCCACTGGGCGGGTCACGTCCCTTCTCTGGTCTTCAGTTTCATAATTCATAGAATAGATCACCTCTAAGGTCCTTTCCAGAACTGACACCCCAGAACATAGTAGGTGTTTAGCACACATTAAATGTTTGAATAGATATAATTCTGAGACTTCCTTCCTCAGGATATTTATAATGTTATCCACACCCCTCAGGTCCCACTGGTCTCATCTGGATGACAATGGCCCCTTCGGCATCCTCCTTGCTTCATGCTGTCCCCACTTCCCTATACCCAGAAATCAGAATGCAGCCTCTCAAACTTCATCATGTTGACCCACTTCTCAAGAACGCACAATAGCTGCTACTAAGACTCCAGGTGCATAAGGCTTTAATGACTACCCACCAGGCCCCACCCACACACCTGGAGTGGATTTCTTTCTCCCCTGTGCAATCCACACCACATCCCCTCCTTCTGAGTCATGCTCCAGATTTACCTCTGTAAAGGAAGCCTGGCCAAACTAGCACCATCCATAACCACACCCAGTATTATTTCCTGTCCGTTTGGCATTTAACACCTCAGGATGCATTATATTTATCCACAGTTGCTTACATATATCCTGGTAAGGATAGGGATAATTTACCTCTGAAACCTTACAAGTGAACAGAAGGGGCTAAGAAAAACCCCTTTCATAAAGCCCACCACACCTGCCATACCCACAGGACTTCTAGGGCCCACTCACTGTTCCCCAAGAAAGGGAGGAAGGCTGCAAACATAATTTTATATATATCCTGTAACCTGTTATAGAAAGTAAACAGTATTCAGGCAAAAATCATGTATATGCATATTTCTTCTTAACCTCAATTACAGACTTACACAAATAGTTATAGCTAAAAAGAGCCTCTCCTTTTACTTAGCCCTACTTCCTTGCGTTAAGGGTTACTAAAGCCCAGAGAGGTTAAGCAACTTGTTCAAAGTCACACAGCTCATTAGTAAGAATGAAACTAAGATGAGGGTAATGCCCCAAACAGGGCTCTTTCCATAATTCCAAGATACTTTCACCAGCTGACTGAATTAGCCAAACCAAGGAGTCATTTTGGCATCATGCAGGCAGCTGAGTTCTGCTTTTTTGGTGGAGGATCTGCAGTATATATAGTGCAGTAAAAGACCTGTCCTGGTCACCCAGAAAAGAGTCCTGATAGCAAAAGGGGGACACACAGGTCTGAAGAAGAACCAAAAGGATTTTATAATTCCATCCCAAGAAAGAATTTAACAGCTCCAGGATACAGTATTTTTGACCGTGAATTTTTGAGGTTTTGGTTGAGACAGTTCCTGATGCCAGCCCACACTGGCCGTTTTTAGGTTGCTGCTGAGGGTGGGACCACCAACTCTAAGTGCTCTGTGTAAATCCCAGGGGCTTAGCAACTGAGAGAAAGAATCGCAGAGGATGTGGGCCACTGCTTCTTCCTCCTGCCAACCAATAAATCCAACTGTCCTTTCAGGTGGTCCCATCATCAATTATGATGAAAATGTTCACAGCTCAGTTATCCACACCACTGAGGAAGAGCAGTGGTGTGGATAATGCAAAAGTCATTTCTTTTTAGCTTTAGAAAGCTGAAAATGAATTTTTAGCAGTACCTAATTATGTTCCACTGAAGATAATATTTAAAAAGTGTTTGTGTTCTCTGGGCACATATTAAGGATAGTGTGAGAAGCTGAGCTGGAAGAAGAACCAGACTTCAAATTAGACATTCTTTCTAGGGATCTACCAAGATCCACACTCAAACAACTGGGATATTTGCACAACAGCATTTTTTTGTGGACTTACTGTGTGGTAGTCACCCTGCTGTGTGAAGAGGGAGAAGAGGCAAGAGAGGGAAGTTACAGATATAAACTAGTCATTGTCCCTGTTCTCAAGGAGCATGACAGTCTAAGTGCAGGAGGTGTAGGTAAACAACTCACTATGATTAAAACAGAATATATAATCTGTCAAAATAAGAGCAATTTGCTTTGAAAGTCCAAAGGAACAAAGAGTTCATTCTTTGGGGGCAGTTGAGGTGCATCTTGAAGGCAAATGTAGATGTCAGAGGGTAAAGGATAGGAAACAGGGTCACTGGAGCTGAGAAAATGTATGGGCTGTCCAGGGAGCAGTGAGGTGACCAGTGGAACCTCCCCACCTGGTGCTCTGGGGGGAGCGCTCAGAAAGGGAGGAGACCTGACTGGTTTCCCCTTAGAGCAAAAGGAAGTGCTGTCCGCCCCAAGACCCCTTTCAGTGTGCTCCCTGCTCAGCCATCACTTTTTTCAACAAGCTGGTTCTTGCTCAGGTTCTCCTAAAACAAGTTCCTCTCCACTGGCTATTCCTGAGAGCTAAAAAAATTCACCCTGGGAAAAATTCCTGTCCCTGTCCACAACAGTCTATTGTCAACCTCAAACTTACTCAGTTCAGAGCTAATTTCTCTGGGATTCCCAGACCCGGGACTTTTTTTTACAGGGGGTTGTTATGTTTGGGGGCTCTTGCTCAGCCGTCAGCCCCTCTAAACCCTTCTAATTTGCAGCTGCTTTAAAACTGCAAGAGAAAAAAAGATGGAGAGGAGGCAGCTCTCTCTGCCTCCCTGCCTCTTTCCCTAGCTCTGCGGTTATGCTCAGCAATGATCCTACAAGCCTGGAATTTGAGGAATTTCCTGCCCCGTGCTCCCTGGAAGAGCTGAGAGAGACCTAGCAATTAGGCCTGGAGTTTCCACTCCTGCCTCCCTCCACTCAAGTTAAGTGCCCTGAGCGAAAACCTCGGTCTAAGGGGGCCCGAGTGGAGCTCCACCTGAGATGGATCTGTGGCCTTAACAGTCACCATGAATGTCACCCCCACTGCCATCCCCTCCCTCACTTACCCACCTCCCAATCACCCAGAGAGTCTCTGCCAAAGTGCTCTGCATCCTTTCCTTTGCCCACCTTAGAGTGTAGTAATAATAATAATACTATAAGACATACATAGAGTTAATTCCTTCCTGAATCCATCCTGTCCTTCTGCAATTGTCTAAGGATAATTTAATGTCTTTTTTTTTTTTTTTGCCTTTCCTTCCTCCAACACCAGGGGAACAGAGCTATGCCTCAGCTCTTCATTCCTTCCCCTCCCATCTGTTCCTCTCTCTTCTTGCCCCTTCTCCCTCTTTTCTTCTTTGGCCATATGTTCATCATATATTGACTTGTTCGACTTGTGCTCTTGTTCAGTGCCTGCTACAGGCCGAAGGTCTTAGATCTACTCCCTGGCATAATGTCTGTCTCTGAGACTTCTGGAAGGCAGAGTAGAGGCTCTGGGCCTCTATTTCTTTGGTTCAAGCCAGAGACATGGGAACCGGAATGGGGAAGATGCTCTCAAGTCATCTGAATGAACATAATCTTTGCTGCAGCAGCTGCAAGAGCAGAAGCAAATTTCTCTTCCTAATTATGTTTTGTTCAGGCTAATATTAAAATTGGTACATATTCTCTCATGGCACATCAATTGATAGCTGGATACCAGGTGCTGGGGCAAAAGCAGCCTGACATTTAAACACTGGCCACAAATAGTTCTCAGGCCGGCCATCCACCTACCATCAGCACAGCAGCCAGGGAAGCTAGGCGTTCACAGGGGCTCCGTGAGTGACAGGTCCTGCCCCTCTGGGTCCTTCCCCTCTCTGTTCCAGTGCGCCCCCTCTTCCCAGTGTCCAGCTTTGTGTTTGCTTCCTTATTCTAGTTGTCCCACTCTTGACATCCTTGCAACAATGCCCCACGTTGCCCTTTGCTTTCACCCTTCCCCCAGTCAAGGGATGTTTCTGAATCTTTTATGCCCAGAGTCCTAAAGAAGTGGACCAGCTGGAACCTTGCTCCCCCACCCTCTGCACACTTGTCGTCTGCACCCATAGAACACTCTCCGTCCCAGCGCCAGCACCCACCTCGCCCCCTC
Source organism: Eulemur rufifrons (assembly GCF_041146395.1). Classification (NCBI taxonomy): domain Eukaryota; kingdom Metazoa; phylum Chordata; class Mammalia; order Primates; family Lemuridae; genus Eulemur; species Eulemur rufifrons. The sequence goes on from NC_090990.1 coordinate 98,294,769, forward strand.
CGCTCTGCCAAGTGCCTCCCACCTGTCCGCAGCTCTCCCCGGGGGTCTCCCCAGCTTTGCCATCACCAGCACTAGATCAGTTCCCAGGGCCTCCCCTGCTTGCTCTCTGCTGGGTTCCCTTTCCGGCAAGTGTCTGGCTGGGACCAGGGCATGGCACACCAGGGCCGGGGCTTCTGCGCAGTCATCCCAGCCCTTGACAATTCTGACCCAGGGTGAAGTTAAAATGGCAGCTTCCTGCTTCCCTTTCCTTCCCACCCCCACAATTCTTCCTCTCAGCATATTCCACCAGCCTGGAAAGGACAAGACTCTCTGGTTAAAAAGGAAATCAAAGCGATTCCACTACTTCAATGGGAACGTTCACTATCTCCAGATTTCCTTCAACTCTCAAGATATTTGCCCGCTGAGGTTGAGCGTTGCCAGTTCCCTCCTCCCCCTTCACATTCCCTTCAAACAAAGCTTTTCTGTCAGGTTTTTGACCCTGATGAAGATTTTTAAGATTTTTAACTGGCATCCTTTTTTTTTTTTTTTTTTAGCTTTTCCCCTCTTCCTCTCTTAATTCTGAAGGATCTTTTGTCTTCTAAGCAAAAGAACTGAGAGATTAGGAGGGAGGCCTGCCTTCTTTTTTTTCCTTGTAAGTAACTGAGGAGTTTTTTTTTTTTTAAGATAGAAAAATACCCAATATGGAACTATTTTCTTTCTCAAAAATTTATTTTAATAGAAAAAAAGGAGAAAGGCCTTGAAAACGTGAAAAGCAGAAAAGGACCTTGAAAGGAAGGGAGGTAAAGAAGGTAACAGAGAAAATGAAGAAAGGCTAAAAAGACCTTGAGGGGATGAGAGAAGAAAAGGGAGAAAGAAGGACCTTGGGAAATGCGTGAGGAGGAGGAGGAGGGACAGGAGGACATGAGAGGCGCCATAAGAAGCACTGGCTCACAGGGAGTGGCTCGGGTGACGCTGTTCCTGGGCTGTACCTCCACTGAGCACCTTCTCCACTGGAATCCCACCCTGAGCAGTGCAGAGAGCTCCAGGGACTCACACCTCACAGTGCCTAGCATATAGTAAGTGCTCAACAAATGCAGGGTTGAACAAAACAGAGCTGTCATGGTTATTTTCTTCTTCTTTTTCTTTTTCCACCAGTTTTTTCTTTTTACCAAATGAAAGGCTGGTTGGAAATGAGTAGACGAGAAAGAAGAGAAAGAAACAGAGAACTCAGGGCCAACCTCACCTGCAACAGTAGGCTGTGAATGCAAGGCTGAGAAACTGAAGTCCCACACACTTCCTTAACCTGTCTCACCCTATTGTCTTCCCCAGGCTCAGTTCTCCCCCTCATCAGGCACAACTTATCTAACCACTGTCAGCTCTCAATTACTCACACATTGGTTCCTCACTTTGGAGATTATCCATGGAAAAATCTTAATCCCAGGCAGGCCGATTCCCTTTGCCACCCAGAGTGTTTCGGTTGTCAGTCTGGTGTGAGCAGGGAATTAGAAACTCATTTAAATAGCGGTCCAAGTCAACTCTAATAAGCAAGGCAAATCTGATTATCATCATCATCATTATCACCATGATGCATTCCAAAGTTAAAAAAAAAGATTAAAAATATCGTGGCTGGGTGATATCCATGTCAAGGCTCTTCCTTCTATCGGGTGAATTGGGAGTTAATTATATTTACAGATGGCCTTTAATCTGGATAGCTCTCTGCAGCCTCTCTGGTCCATAGTTACAGCACCTCTAAAATAAAGATTAGAGACAATTTATATTTTTGTTCACTTAACATAGTAGCTGACATTTTTGTTGCTTTCTTATTTGCCAGACATTAAGCTATATGTTTTATATATCTTAACTCGATTAGCATACTTGTTTCATAAAAGATTTGAGGTAGCATACATAGACCCATTTGGTCAACGATATAAAAAATAAATTAAGAGAAGAAACTAGACACTGGGTGGGGATGGTGGTGATTAGGGAAGCAGGGAAAGAGACTAAGAATAGGGGAAATATACTGAGGTTGGGATAAAGTTAACATACTAAATATATGCCATAAGATCCTGCGTGCCTCATCAGAGATGAGCTGCAAGGTTTAGCCCTGAGCTTCCAAGCAGCCAGTGCAAAGAAGAAAAATTCAAAATTCATGACACAATTGACAGTATCCATAAAATAAAAACTAACCAGTGGCTTAGGTAAAGCACCACTCTGGAACTTTTTCCCATGGATCCTCATAAAAGGACATTCTGATATGTTGAACCAGGTCCTGGACAACATTCCTACCATAAATATAAGAAGGAGTTTCATGGGGCCGTTTCTTAAAACATTCCTTAGTGCAGGCTGGTGGCACAGTGCCAAATGCTCAGCTCAGTAAAAGCAATTCTTCAAGGGCCAAAACCATTCAGTGTTGGCTAGAAAATCTCTAGTGGTCTGGCTTAGTCTGAAGACAACACTGAGAGTACCTGCAGGAACAGGCTGGAGGTGGGTGATAACAGTGGGGGAGGGGGGAGGGGAGGCGGGGACGGGGCAGGAGCTGCAGGTATAAAACAGGGACTCTTCCTATGTAGCAATTTTGGCCCCAGCTTTGAGCTACATCCCAAGATGAGAAGAAGAAAAGGATATCACAACCCTCTCTGATATTCACAGTTTCTTGGGAGCATATGAAGGTAGGGAAAGGCAGAATTCAAAAGATTATTTCCCTAAAAAGATGGGGTGAGGGGCCAGCCAGCTGTTGTGATGTCTGATGAGGTGACTGAATGAAACTCATTTAAATGAAAAAAAAAGTACTTTGGCATTTAAAAAAATTCTGCAGAATATACCTAACCCCCCAAATATCAGCTTAGCTTTTGGCCATCTTGAGGCTTGGGAAGATTAAGCCTGCTGGAAAAATCCTAAGAAGCATTCAAAGAGGAATTAGAGATAGCATTAAACACAGTTAAGTAGCCCCAGTAAAGCTCCCAGACTAGAAGGCCCCTCCCGTTCTGAGGAAGACCCCAAGAGTCCCAGCAATCCAGAGACCTGGAGGGCGGCTGTTAACACAAAGGTTGGCCTCGCCTGTGGTATCCAAGGAAGGAAAGTCCACAACTTAGTTATCCACCTAGTCTCAGTGTCCAGAAGTTCTTCCACTTATCTGACCAAAGCCCCCTTTTTCCCCACAAAGACTATATTTTTCTTAATAGTGAAGGAGAGAAAACTTGTCCAGTGCTGGCCTGGGGAAGTGGGACTGCAGTGAGCAGGGCAGTCCCCCGTTGAAGGAAAGAAGATTGGAGGGAGGGCCGGTGCTCCAGGGCTCCCTTTGAAGTCCTCCTGCAAAGTGAGGGGAAGGAGTGCAGGGTGGGAGAAGGCAAGCCGTGGAGGGTGGCTGGAATCTCAGGCTGAGTCCCGACAATGGGCAGGAGTATGGAACCTGCAGCCTGTTACTTAATTATCTCTGAATGGTTTTTGTTCCTGGCTTTAAACATTTACCCCTATTGGGTTTTCACGGCTTCACAAGCTCTCTATCTCCTTTTCTTTGCTGTTGCCATGGCAACAACTCCAGGCTTACAACTGCTCTCTGGTTTTAAATAAAAGTTGAGGTTTCTCTCTCTCTCTCTCTCTCTCTTTCTTCCCTCCCCCTCTTCCCTCCTTTTTCTCTCTTACTACAGATGAGGTTTCTCTCTCATCTCCCCTTCCCTTGCCTCCCTGCCCTCCACTTCCCCCACCAGACTTTTTCTTTATCATCAGCTCATTCTCTCATTTCCCCCTTCCACCTGCCTCCTCTCTAAGCGCTCTCCCATATCTTTGGGCTTCCAAGCTGGGCCTAATCCGCTGGTTACCATGACAGCAAGACTAGGCCCCTTAGGAGGGATGGGGCAGAGGTTGAAAGATAAGGGCATCTCTGGGGAAGGTGGGGGATCTGCTGACAAACCCAGGAGCAGTGTCACCTGATATCCTCTGGGGACCCCCACCTTCCTCCCTGGGACTCTATTTCCCCAGCAAGTAATGGGGAAATAAGTCACCACCCCCACCCCCAGAAAGGACTTTCTGATCTGCGCATGGAGAATGGTGGGGGAGGCAGGGAAGTCTGTGGGTGGAGACGACCCAGATGAAGCAGCAGTTTTCCAGTTGGTGGGAGGCGTGTGTGTCGGTTTGTTGGATGTGGGGTGGCCTAAGTGGAACTGCCAGTTCTGGTCACTACTCTAAGCGCCATGAGGCACTTGCCCTTCAAGTCTCTGAGTCTTGGTTTTTGTTTGTAACATTCAGGGGTTACAGGGTCTCAGGCACCTGAGACCCCAGTTAGTCCTGTTGTCTGGCATCATAAGGAGTCTGTTTTTCCCTGCTTAGGGTGGAAGGTGGCAGATATTCCAGCAATCCTCATCACCAACTTCAGACGCTTCTAGAGGAAGACAGGGCTCTATCCACCACTACCCACCCCCATGACCCAGGTGACTCTCTTTGCTGCCTGCCTCTTTTCCCGGCCCCAACCCTGCATAGACACGTCAGTCATGGCTTATGTGGAAACAAAATCATTTCTGAAACATGCTAGAGCAGGGTTCCCCAACGTTTTTGGCACCAGGGGCCAGTTTCACGGAAGACAATTTTTCCATGGACAGGGGGTGGGGGTGGGGGGCGCTGAGTGGTGATGCAAGTGATGGGGAGCGGCTGTAAATACAGATGAAGCTTCGCTTCTAGAGGACAAACTCTTTCACTTCTTCATCTACAACATAAATCTCTCTTAATTTTATGGGGTATGGATCAGGGCAAATATTTGGATAAAGGTAGAAATGGACAACAGTGTGGCATTTTTAGAAAAAGCTATAGATGGGGAGTCAGAAGACTTGATTTCTATTTCTAGCTTTTCCTCTGGTTTAGCTCAGTGGTTCTCAAATGGGACAATTTTACTTCCCAAGAGACATTTGGAAATGTCTGGAGACATTTTTATTGTCACACCTGGAGAGGGGGGTGCCACTGGTTTCTAGTGAGTAGAGGCCAGGGATGCAGCTAAATATCCTAACAACACACAGGACAGCCCGCCACGCCCCCAACAGAGGGTTAGCTGTACCCATCTTAGGCAAGCCATTTCCTCATTCTGAGCCTCGATTTCTTTGTTCATAGATTAGTACCTTACACTCAATCATTCATTTAACACACATTTCCTGAGCACCTGTGCCAGGTACTGTGGGGTGGATACAAGACTAAGACAAAAAAGGTCCTTGCCCCCAAGGACTTTACATAACTTATATGCACAACTCCCAGTGAAGGGGCAAAACAGGATTTATGAATTCCATGATATTATTATTATTTTATTTTTTTTTTTTTTTTGAGACAGAGTGTCGCTTTGTTGCCCAGGCTAGAGTGAGTGCCGTGGCGTCAGCCTAGCTCACAGCAACCTCAAACGCCTGGGCTTAAGCAATCCTACTGCCTCAGCCTCCCGAGTAGCTGGGACTACAGGCATGCGCCACCATGCCCGGCTAATTTTTTTTTCTATATATATTTTAGTTGGCCAGATAATTTCTTTCTATTTTTAGTAGAGACGAGGTCTCGCTCATTGCTCAGGCTGGTCTCGAACTCCTGACCTTGAGCGATCCACCCGCCTCGGCCTCCCAGAGTGCTAGGATTACAGGCGTGAGCCACCGCGCCCGGCCTGAATTCCATGATATTATTAAGGAAACGGACTTGCACAAGGTCACACAGACAGTCAGAAAGGAAGATGGAATCTGAACTCGTCTCCTGACTACAAATTCAGGACTCTTTCCATTAATCTACACCATGAAATGTTAGGATTCAGCTGAACAATAAGAGCTAACATACACTACTTGCTTAAAGCATCTCAGGTACCATGCCAGGCATTCTGCACTGGTTATTTAACACCACCTTTACCATCGCTCTATGAAGTGGATGCCACTATTCTACAAAGAGGTGAAGTGATTTTCACAGGGTCACCCTGGTAGGAGGCGGCAGGTAGGTCCTGGATTTCAATCAGAGCAGTCTGCATGCCAGATCTTGCTCTTTTACCCAGAAGCTGAAGAGTACTTTTGGGGCATCAGGCATCATCTAGTGAGTTCCTTCTTGGACAAGTGACTAACGGAGGCCCTGAAAGAGCACATGACTTCAAGAGAAAGCAGTCCACGAAGAAGAGTCAAGATTAAAATCCAGGTCACCTGATTCCCATTCTAAAGTCAACTCTAATCTCCCCTCTAGCTTTATATTTTTTAATCTTACTGAGAAAGAAAATTGGGAGGCGGGAGATGCACCATAAAAAACAGACCAAAGTCCACAGGCCCAAGCATCAAAGCTTGAGGGAAGGAGGCAGGCGGAAAGTGGAAGGAACAGCTGGTGGTCATGAGAATGGAGAGAGAGCTGCCTCCAGATGGAGGAAGAGAAATGGCGGTGTGCTGAGGAGGAAGTGCTGGGGGAGGGAGCTCAGAGAGAAGAAAGGTGGTGAGCAGGGAGGAGGGGACCCAGACTGGGAAAAAGAGGCCTCTGCCCAGCTGTCAGGCTGTCAGTGATGTCCTCTTGCCCTGGCCTCCTCCTGCAGGCTCCTTCCACCCTGCTTCCCTCTGGGGAAGCGCTGATCACCCCACCCTGGCTGACAAGATTTCCTGGTTCGCTCCCTCACCTGAAAACCCACTCCCATCTCCCAGCCACCCCCATGTCCAGGGGCTTCACCCGGTGCCAACCAGCCCCACTCCACAAAAAGTGGACAAAAGACCCCACACACACACCTCCCCAAGGCCTCTGGAAGCAGCTCTGTCCCTTCCCACAGGGCAGTCCTGGAGAGAATCCTAAGGTGCCCAACAGACCAGGCACAGAGAAGCCACCAGGCCTGCCAGCTCCTCGCAGCCCCTCCTTCTGGAGTCTCTTCCAGGCCCATTTCGCAGATGAGGAAATGAGGCCCCAAGCCTTCTGGGAGCGCCCTAACCCTCACAGAGGGGGCCCAGGCATGCCTTATGAAAGAGGCTGGGATTTGTTGTTTGTTAGTTTTGTTTTATTTTTAACAAAACATAATCCAGGGCCTTGGGGAATTTGCATTCTGGTTAGAAAACTGAAAGGTCAGTGCTTTAAAACTGAGTGTAAACTGATCCTGTAAAATGAGACAAAAGAGAGGAGGGCTGGTCAGGAAGGGCTCTCTGGAGGAGGTAACCTTTGAGAAGCCTGCATAGGAAGACTGTAGGTCTTTGCAGACAGACTGAGATTCCAGCAGCTAGGAGTAGATGGCCCTGGTTTTCATTTCTCCCCTTCCCCCACAGCTCAGCTCTGGTCAGCCTCTGAGATGATTAAAACCAAAAGAATTTTAAATGTCTGGAATTCACTTTTCACCACTGATGCCATTGGCTTATTTTCTCTCCCTCTCTCTCCCCTCCCTTCTTATAATTTCCCCTCTCGGGAGAGCTATCTGTTTGCTTCACTCCTTTCTTCTGGCCCAGTTTGCTCCGAGATGATTCCCAGTACACACCAGTTAACTTTGTTTACATTTTGGAGAAGAGGAGAGAGGGGGTTGGGTGTCTCAGGCAAAGGGGAGGGAAGAGGGAAGGGTGGAGGAGCCTTGATCTTGCTGGCAAAAGTTCCCAGAAAAAGCAAAGAGAAGAAATAGCTTTCAGGGAAAGAAATCTGCCGAATGTTTATGTTCCCACAAGACTCTCTGCAAAACCTTTTCATAGACCAAAGTTAAAGTTCAGGGCAAAGCCAGAGCATGTTTCTTCAGGGAGAAACTCTTACCAACATGCACACACAAGCACCTACACCCTTAGTCCAAGGACTCCCACCTTCCCAAGGCAGGCTGAGCCACCCTCAGGGTAGTTTGGGGTGGGGGGCCTACCCCTGCCCCCCTTGCCCTAAATCCAAACCAGATCTGAAAATATATAAAACGTTTACTCCCACCCTGGTTCCTGAGCAAATTCTGCTGCTGGGGTACCCTCCCAGCAATCCCCGGCCCTTTGAAATCAGTATCTCCAGCCTTGGCTCGAAAACCAAATCAAAGAGACCCAGGGCTGCACTTGGGAAGAGCTAGTCCTTTTCATGAACTCCCACAGGATGGGAAAGAGTCGGAAAACTGTGGCCAGAAAGAATCCTGGAGATTAACCTTCTCATTTTATGATCAGAAAATAGGTCCAGGTCGCTGAATAAGGTCACTCCCTCAGAGGCACAAACAGGGCTAAAATCCACATCTAGACCCACAATCCAGTGCTCTGTCCAAAATGTCTCCTGAATGTAGATGTTCCTATTGTAATGCCCAGGAAACCAGAAGCTGAGTCAGAAGTTGCAAGCCACATAAGTGAGACTCCACACATTTAACCCTTTGGCACACAGGCGTGCGGTGGGCCATCAGAGGCCTGGCAGTCAGCAAAGGGAAGATCAACCCTGCCTGGAGCAGGGTGCCAATAAGCTTTGAGCAGCCCCGGCCTGGATAATTTATTTGTGGAAAGAAAAATTGCACTGGGACAAAGTGGCCCAGGCTGTTATGGCTTTGTTCGATAGCACGCTCCAGAAGCAGCACAGGGTAGAAATTCTGTGCCCTCCCTCTCTTGTTGAGAAAGTAGAACAGAAGGCTCTCCCTCCCTTGCCATATTTTTGAGACATTTAAAACTTGTTTTATGTGCTTTCTGCTAGACATAGGCTAGGTGCTTTCATGTATGGTGGTAACAGTAATAGTAGTAGCAATAACAGTACCATTTGTTAAGCACCTATCATGTGTCAAGGACTCTGTTTTACATATACAGTTGCCAGTCTTTTCCATATTGCCATTTGCCAATGAAGAAAGTGAGACTTAGAGTTTATATTCCAGGGTCTCTCCTCTAGTTAATGGCAAAGAAAGTAGTAGGATCCAATTTATTTCATTCTAAGGACCAAGCACATTGGACCAGGGCCATGAAAGAAAATTCAATATACACAGAGAAAAAAGGACTCTTCTGTGTCCCCCCCCATCCCCTCCTCTGGGACCTGCAGAAGCCCAGGCCACAGAGACTTACTGAGCAAGAGAAATGAGGGACAGACACAGGAGACACATCAAGATTTGGATCTCAGTCCAGCTCTGGGTCTAACTCACAGGGTAAACTCTTCTGCCTCTTCTCACATACACCATCTGGACTGCGTCCTTTCTGTTCATCCCTGAGTTGGAAGCCCAAGGAAAGCGCCGTGGTGGTGACAGAGCCAACCATCCACTGGGTCTGGGGGGGATGTCCAGCAGGAACAGTGTCCTCTCCCTCCCTTTTCCCTTGTGTCCTGTCCTGTGCTCTGACCTTGTGCAGACAGGGCCGTGTGGTGGTAAGAACATGACTTTTACAACCAACCAAGCAGACCTGGCTTTGATTTGGTGCAGCCTGGGCAAATGACAGACACTCCCTGAGCCACAGTATTTCCCATCTCTAAAATGGGGACAATGAGCATTCTGTGACGCACCTGGCACAGCCCCCCCAACATGGTATGGTGCTGAGTAAAGGTGAAGCCTTTCCCTGCTCATCTGATCATGTTACTGAGTGATCACTCCCTGGTCATTTCCATGAGTCCACCCCAGGGTGTGTGTCCTGCTGCCCCTAGGCCAGGGCCTGGGTCATACTCCAATGGTGCCCTGCCCTTCCTTTCCCCATCTCAGCCTTTCCCACTTCCTAGCACAGGGTTGGATGAACTTCACTTGGGACCACCTCCTGCTCCTCACTAAGCTTTCTGGCCACTATATATTCCTCCTGCTGTACCCCCAGGGCAGGCCAGGGGAGCCAGAGATACACAGCTGAGCCTTGGTGGACCAGTTGGGGCCCCTGCCCACTTGGCAGAGGCTCCCAGGGCCTGCTGGGCCGACTGGGGGTCGTGGTTCCCGGGCCCCCTCACCCCTCCATGTGTCCCTTTCTTCCTGCTGCCTGCCCACCCCCCAGCGTGTCTCTTCCACTCTCCCCTTCTCTCCCTCTTCCTCCCCACCCCCCTTGCTGCAGGCTTGGAGCAGGAGGTTATGAAAATGAGCTGCGTGCCCAGGAGACTGTAATTATCTGCTAAGTGTGAAAGCCAGAGTGATTAATTAAGAGATAATAAAAAGAAAAGGAGGGCGAGAGGGGGGCCTCCCGGCTTTGCTTTGATGATAGAACCTGAGGTGAGCCAAGCAATTAGGGGAATCTTTATCGAGAGTTAGCTATAATCCACAAATTATCAAGCTCCAAATGCTTCAGGAGCAGGGCTCACTTCACTCCTGCAGAGTGACAGACCGACAGACAGAGAAGGACAGCAGGAGGGGAGGCCAGGGGAGCATCCCGCTGGGGGGGCTGTCGTGGATCACCGGCCACTGAGGAGTGGGCTGTGCAGACTTGTCCCCTGCCAGGTCCCAGGCAGCACTGCCAGGACTCCAGGCCATGGCTGTCCTGGCCCGGGCAGGCCTGGAAGAAGGCCTCCTACCCTTGAAAAAGGACACGCTAGCCCTGAGCAAATATGGGCTGTCCCACATGCAAGTGCTGCCCATGACCCTCTCTCCCCCCAGACACATGGGCTCTTCCTCTTCTCTTCAGAGGACTTACATCCCACCCTGTCCTCAAGGGAGCAGGAGATGCTTTAACACAAATCCTCTCCCGAGGTGCACGGCTGCCTGTGCATGTGGCGAGCATGTCACACGGCTGGTGTGAATGCTGCAGGGGCCACATTTGACAAGGCGATACCAGCACTCTCAGCCCCCAGAGCCTCCAGCCCACACAGCCCTGGCTGGCAGACCGCCTCCCCGCCCCCTCCCTTCCACCAGCCCTCCTACAAGGCTGGTCCCATCCTGTTCCATTGCTCCCTCTGGCCTCTTCCCTCCCCCGCTTCCAGGGAAACTTCCCTCACTGATCACCCCGCTCCAGTATCTCTTTCTATCCTGTTCTGTACAGATGTACAGCAGGGTTCAAAAACCTCCCCTTATGTAGATGATCTTTGTATGTGTTTATACGCTGGGGAAGGTGCAAACCTATCTCCCCTATTGTAATCAGCTGATAGTAGAAACCAAATCTCCTCCCTCAAGTTCAAGTTTAGAGCTAAGAGTTTGTGCTTATCTAATATCTAGGGAAATGCCCACAGTCCTTCATCAGGTTAGGAGAATCCCAAAGGCAGGTACCCCATCACACACACCCTACCGCTTCCCTTCTCTGCCCACACTGACATCATTTGGGATCCATCCAGGCAAGGCTGGGCTAAGGACATCCCAGAGTGATTCCAAGGGGAAAATATTCCTGCTCTGAAGCTAGGACAAGTCCTGACTGTGGGGTAGGCCACCTCTGCCTTTGTCCCACCATGCCCAGTTTCCTGCATACTAGCCTCGGCAGCAGATGCTAGTGCCTCTCTCGGCCTGGCCCCCCATTGGCTGGAGATGATGGGAAGGACACCAGAGCCCTCCAGCCCCCAGCTGCTCTGAGCTGCTGCGAAGGGGAAACTGGACAGCTAAGGGCATGGTGACTCAGCCAGGTTCCTGAGAACTCCATTCTCCCGGCCATGGCTAAGGACACTGTGGGAGGACAGCCGGGGTGTTTGCTGGAAAGCAAATCTGACCCCTAATGGGAGAAACTTCTCGGGCTCACGTGGTGCCTAGGAGGCAGTCTCACCCATGACCTCTCTGGGCTTGCTTCTCTACTACAGGGAGCTTTGCCTCGAAGCATGAGAAAATAAATCTATTGGAGAAAATGTTATTTATCCAGGCATAGAGAATACTGTCAGTTACCCTAATTAGACAGTTTCTATGCAGGAGCTGTAAAGATTCAGGTTAGACACAAAGAAGAACTTCCTGCCTGCCAGGAGTATTAGAAATGAAAGTGAGTGAGCAGAGAGTACTAATGAAATTCCTTCCTCTTCAGAAAAAAGAACAAACACTGATGTTGCTACGTTGACTCAAATTAGTCTAACCTAAAGAGAGATATCTTGAGAGTCCAAACATGTTGGGCTTCTTTTGTTTTGCTTTTATTTGTTTATTTTTTTTAGAGACAGGGTCTTGCTCTGCTACCCAGACAGGAGTGCAGTGGCATGATCATAGCTCACTGAAACCTCAAACTCCTGTGATCCTCCTGTCTCAGCCTTCTGAGTAGCTGGGACTGTATGTGTGAGCCGCCATGCCCAGCCAATTTTTTTTTTTTAGAGATGGGCATCTCACTATGTTGCCCAGGTTGGTCTTGAACTCCTGGCCTGAAGCAATCCTCCCACCTCACCCTCCCAAACTGCTGGGATTACAGGTGTGAGCCACTGCTCCTGGCCATGGATGTTGGGGTTCTTAAAGAACCATCACTCCACTTTCACTTCTGACCCCAAGATCTAGGTTCCAGGGAGCCCAATCTGATGGATCCCACCCCATCTTTAGTTTGCCTATGTTCTCATTCACACCTGCAGATGGCTGAATGTGTGTTGGTTTTCTGGGGGAGAGGAGAATTCATAGGAGTTCCTGTTTCTCCCAACGGACAGGATTCCCTACATATAAGGACCAAGCTTCCCTCACACGACCAGGGAAACCTTGAAGGCAGGTGGTCTCTCCTCTCTGTCCTGGGGCCCTGCACAGCGCACAGAGGGAGAAGGGAGGGAGAGAGTGAGTTAGCACATCGTGGGGGCTGAACAGTGATTAGGTCTACGTGAGTGAGATGCTGGCCTACTCAGACAGTTCCCCATTTTGCCCCCAAATCATGCCCTTAGTTAAGCCTATGACCTACCTTCCTTCCTGAATCACACAATCTGCTCATGATCCAGTTTTCAAGCCAAAGCCCACAGGGTCAAGGTCTTGGCCAGAAGCTCTGTCAAAATGTTTTCACCCAAATCTCCCATTTAGATATGAATTATGAGGACTTTCTTCATTTAAAAAAAAAAAAAGAGAAAGAGAGTGGAAATGACTGGCTCAGGCATGAAAGAGTTTTCACCAACACACTGGCAGGTTGCTTTTCAACTGTGCAGCTGGCAGCTGGCAGCATGAGTGAAGTGGGAGGGGGCAGGAGCTTGCGAGGTGGTGGGGAGGGAGAAGGCTGGACAGGTCAGCCTTGGGGGGGGTGGGCAGGAGCTTGCGAGGTGGTGGGGAGGGAGAAGGCTGGACAGGTCAGCCTTGGGGCTGAGGATGGGCACGCTGGCAAGCTCTGCACCCTCTCTGGTCTCACAACCTGCTTCCCTAAAACAAACATATCAATGCTCCTGAATCAGTGATCCACCAGGGCTGTGCTATACAACTAAGCTGGCTAAAAAGTGATTTCAATTAAATGAATTCTATTTGCTCTTGATTTTCATCAGAACATTGAAGATTTGTTTCCCTGGAGGAAAGCATCCTTCAATACCTGGAAGTGTGGTCCTAGGACAAGCAGCATCCATATCACCTGGGGGCCTGGTGCAAATGCAGAACCTCCACCTGACCCCAGATCTTCTGAGTCAGAATGTGCATTTTAACAAGATCCCCAGATGTTCTGTAAGCATGTTAAGGTTTGAGAATAAGTGTTCTAAGTTTGCACTAAGTTGAAATCTTCTGGGGAGACAAGTTTTAAAATGATGGTCAAGCTTCCTGCGCACTGCCCTGAGAGTGCTTTTCTAGAACTTAAAATAGAGGCATACTATCACTCCATTTTACAGATGAGGAAACTGAGGCTCACAAAGGGTAGAAAGGTCACAGAATTGCCAGATCCAGGACTCAGACCTACTTCTAAACCAGCGTGCTTGCCACTGCACTGTGCTGCCTCCCAAGCTCCCACCGCACTGAACCCCGGAGCACAGAGCCCGGTCAGTAATCCCCACACCACTGGTCACCTCCTTTGGCACAGTTAACAGAGACTGAGCTGTATTTGGCCTAACATTTGTTCATCTCTCCTTCTATTGTCTGTTTCCCCCAGATCTGCCTTGGACTGAACTGTAAAAAGCAAGCACTGTGTGCAATATTAATAACAGTTATGATTTACTGAGTACCTATTGTATTCCAGATACTGTTCCTTAATACAGATTCTTTCATTCAATCCTCACAACAACTCTATCAGGTAGGAATAATCATCTACATTATATACATGAGAAAACTCAGGATCCAAATAAGTGACTTTGGTCGTGATCACACAGGCGGCAGCCCATCTGGAAAGAGTCCCAGGGCACACTCAATTCTGGGGACCAGGTTGTGTTGAAAGAGGCCATCAACGACATGACCCTGGTAGGAAACTGTAGGCAGTGTGCACAAACTAAATCCCTTAGAAACAGGCTTTACAGCCTTCTCTCTCAATTTTCTGCATAAATGGAGAGCGGCAGTGGTTCAGATAATCCAGAAGTCATTTTAACTTGGCTTTGCAATGCATTAGGTTTTTTTTCTTTTTCTTTTTCTTTTTTTTTTTTTTGCAAAGTCAGAGATTTTCTTTTCTAATTATATTTGGCTCAAACTGACATTAAAATGAGTTTGCATTCTCACTTCGCCCACTGGCTGGTGAAGGGAGACTTCCCAGATGTGTGCTGTGTTAGGCAGGTCAGTCTGGGATCCAGCATCATCCACAAAGGAGCTGCCCCCGGGGTGAACGCTGGAGGGTTACAGCACCAGCAGCATGGCCAGCCGCCAAGCAACAGGGGAGTGTGGGACCTCTGGGAGTCCCCCCACCCCATCCCGCAGTGAGGTCAAGCTGGTACATCTTCAGGCAGAGTGGGGGGTTGGGGGAGGACTGAGACAAAGGGGAGCAAGTCAACTGCTCAGGGTTTGGGATTAAAACTCATGAGTCCCACTGTCCAGACAGAAAGTCCTGGATGACTAGGAAATCAAGACAAAACTTCAACTTCTCTCAGAGGCTCCATCCTGCCAGCCTGCCTGGCCCCGGGTTTCTGCTCCTTTGAAAATGCCTTCTCCCTCTCCCGTGTTCTCTTTCTCCGCTCGGCCTGCCCATCTCTGCCCCTTTCCTTTTAATAACCTCCCAGTTAAGCGAATCGAATGGGAAAAGCAGTTAAAAGCACCTCACGGCTTGACAATGCAGGGTAATGGAGCGAGCAGGGCCCCAGGCTGTTCCTGGGAGAATTCAGGAAGGAGGAGGAAAAATAATAATAATGATAAAAAAAAAAAAAAAACACCCAGCTAAGCTGATTACAAGGACAAAGTTAATTTAGAAATCAGCTCTATTGGGTGGTAGTGGGGGTGGGGAAGAGGGAACTGGATACAGAGGTTGGGAGATTTGGGGAAGTGCGCTTTACATAAACTGCCTTTGTTCCTGGAAATCATAATCCTTGGGAGGGACCTGGGCTCACTCCTTCGGATTCCTCGGCTCCTTCCATCCGGAGCAGGGGGCACAATCAGGGATTGTCCAGAGCCTGGATATCGTGAACGGGGCCGCATTCCAGAGGCTCGGCCAGCTCAGCCCCTGAGCTCTGAGCTGTGGATGCCCCCTCCCCCGCCCGGGCTTCCCCTCCACTCCCCCTGGCCGGACAGTCAGACTTCAGCATTTTTCACATACCTCTCGCACAACCTTTATCTTATAGGATTGTCAATATGTGTTTATACATCCATCTCCCACACCAGGCTGAGAGTGCCTCAAGGACAGAGACTAAATCTCACTTACCTTTTTATCCTCAGGCCGCCCAGCACTGCTATTTAAAAAAACAGCACTTGCTTGGTTGAACACAGGCTCTCACCCCCCTGGTGGGACCCTCTTCAAAGGCTTCCATTTGAAAAACCAGAGCTCACTTCCTCAACGAGGTTTTAAGAATCTCTAGGCTCAGCTACTAAATGCACATATACATTGAAGGTCTCTGACCAATGGAAATGGCCCAGAGCTGACCTAGAAGGGGCTAAACCCGTATTGGCCCTCCGATAGAACCAGATGGTTCTCCTTGACTCCAGGCAGTGTAGACACAGCCCAGGCTTACAGCGCACACATGACAAAATGCCTAGCCTCAGATTCAGGTATATCTACAAGGCTGCAGGGCTCTCCTCTGAGTTATCTCCATTGAACTCTGCCTCCAGGCATCTTTATCTCATACTGAAAGCTTCTCGGAGAAAAAGATTTCCTCATCCTCCCAAAGTTTCCCAGACTCAGGTCACAGATCTGAGACTTCCCAAGGCGGAACTGATATTTCTGTAAGGTTTTCTGCTCACTTCTGCCTGGCCAAACCCTGATTATCTGTCTATTTCATCTTTTTTTAAAAAACAATTGAAGGGGTTGCAAATTTCTGCAGCCACACTCCAGCAGAGGAAGAGTCTAAGAGAAAGGGAGGGTTTGGTGACGAGTAAGATGGGGATCATACCGGTTTTTAGCACAACCTCTGCCTGCTTAAAAAACAGAAATCCCTGGCTCCCCACTGCTTACAGGGCAGCCTTTGGTCTGGCTTTTCAAGGCCTCCTCGGATCTGGCCCAGTCTACTGTTCTGGATCACGTCATCTATTTCTCCCCGCCCACCCCAAATCCTCAGTCCAACCAGCCTCAGTGTACCCTGCACACTCCAGCAATTACTCTCGGCTTAGAAAGCCTGGCCCATCTGGTAATGCTCTTCCTCTTCCTGCCACATCCATGTCCTGTCCATCCGTAAGCCCTCTTCCTCCACGGGGCCTTTCCTGGTCACTTCAGCCCACAGCAAACTCCCCTCTCCTGAACTCTCCAGCTGTGACCTGCACACTGTTACCATGGCACCAGCGACCCCCTGCCTTGCATTCCTAGCAATCCTCAGGTTTGTGTACCTTGGTTTCTTGGAGGGGAGGGACCACAAGCTGTTTTCATTCCACAGAACGCCTACCAGTATGTTTTACATGCAGTAATGTACATTTGCTGATTTAAATAAAAAAATTAGTTCTCCCCATCGGGTGAAAGGGGAAACTGAGGCCTACTGAGGTTGAGTAATTTGCACCTAAATCATGAAGTGAGATTCTTAAGGGCAGGGATGGTATTTTAGCAACTTTGCAACACTGGTGCCTGGCACAGTGCCTGGCACGGAGTAAGCACACATACATTCCTGCTCAAGGAAGGAACGAAAGTCCTTACTCTTCCCACACATCTTCCGGTGAGGACATGCTCACACTGCCTCAGAAGGAGATAAGGGGCTGGGAGAAAAAGCACTAAATGGCCCAGTCCAGAAGAAGAATCTGGGCTGGCGCAGCGGCTCACGCCTGTAATCCTAGCACTCTGGGAGGCCGAGGCAGGAGGATCACTTGAGCCCAGGAGTTTGAGGTTGCTGTGAGCGATGCTGACGCCATCGCACTCTAGCCCCGGGCAAGAAGATGAAGGATCTCATTCCTAACCCAGCATTGGATGGAACAGCCTCCAGGGATAGTCCTGCTAGACACTGAGCAACACCTCCAGAGACTCGGATTCCTGCTGTCCCTTCCCTGCCTCAAAACCCAAGCCCCACAGCCTTCTGGAAGAGCCTTCATCACTTTCCAGAGCCAGGCCCCAGAGGGATGAAGCAGCAGCATTCTCTCCTGGGACACTAACAGAATTTGCTAGAGAGTACTAGAGATTTCCACCCCTGGATTTAAGACCCTTAATCTTGAGGAGGTTGGCTGGCTGCAAGGCCAATTTATTTCAACATGATCCCAATTTTGTTAAATGGGCTCAAGGAGAGCAGAGAGGGATGAGGACTGCAGCCCCTGGAGACAACAGAGCTTAATAAAAGTTACTAGAGAAATTAAACGTGGAGGGAGGGGGAAATTGGGAGCTTGGACAGGGCTGATGGAGGGAGAGCAAGTGGGATGGGAAGAAGAAAAACAGTGATCTTCAGTGGTGCCTTGAGAGCTAGAGCACCTTTTATCCTGGGTGCTTCAAGAACTTAAACAGGTTTGCATTGTCTGAGAATCAGGGGTGGGCAGGTGTGAGAGGTGGGCTGCAGGATGGCGAGGGGCCAGTGTCACAGAATGGGGAACCCAAGCATCCCTCTAAATTTCTCAGCCTCACAGTGTGTGCACCTATCAGAGGATGAAGAGCATGCAAGATGAGGCAAAAAGTAGTGTCTTCAAAGACTCAGGAGGGCTGTTATAGATAGAAGTAAAATGATACACAAAAATGTAACACTGTTGCACACCAGTGCTCTGGTGACTGGAAGGACTCCGGTAAACACAGATACCTGTCCAGACCTGTATGGGCGTGAGAAGCGGCTGCATGTGCAAGTGCACATGAGGGCATGTGTGAATACATGCATATGCGTAAAGTGAGACTGCACCCACACGCTTGCAGGCAGCAGTAACGTGGAAGAGGTGGATGTGAGATCTTTAGGAACTTCCTTCTGGGAATTATCTCCACTCCCCCCCACCCCCACCACACACACTGCCCTGCCACTTCCCTAACTGGGTTCTAGTTCTGGTCCTGTCACTTACTAGCTGTACTGTCTTGGACAATCTGTTTAACTTCTTTGGGTCCTTGTTTGTTCATATATAAAATAGGGATAACACCTACCTTTAAATGATTATTGTTGGTACTAAATTAGTTACTAATATATGCAACATACAAAGTAGGCCCTTCACAAAAGTGAATGACCTTCTCCCTCACTTTGAAAGAGTCCATTTTTTCCCCCTGACTTCTGAGACTGCCTCTCCCTGGCTTCACATTTCAGAATCAAGGACATGACAGCCTCATTCTCCTCCACTGCTGACTACCCACCCCCACACCCTAGCCTTTTCCAGGTCAAAGCACCCTCCAGGAGACTGCCAAGTAAACTGGCTTGGAGGCCCTGGGAAGAAACCAGACAGGATCTGGTAGGTCAGGAAGGGGCGCAGCTTTCTCATCTCTGGATGCACGGAGAGGAATTTCCCCACCCTCAGATGGAAGCAGCTCCCAGATATTGGGGAGATTAAGGAACTTGCCCTCTATTCCCTCCCTCCAGCCCCAATTTCACCTCTTAGCAAGTCACTTAATTTCTTTAGGTGTCTGTTTTCTCATCTACTAAATGGAGAAATAATAACTACCCTGCTTATACCATAGGATGATCTTATCTCTCCATCAAATGAGATGGTACATGTGAAAAAGGTGCTAAAACTGGGAAGCACTATATAGACACAAAGTTAAAAGACTCTAAAGGTGGGAGGAAAAGGATTGAGGCATTATTAACCTCCTTCTGACAAGGCACAGTATTTACAGTTCCTTCCCCTACTGACTAAAACATGTATCCTGACTTCTAAGTTTTGCCTCATAAATGATCATCAAAGCAAGACAGGGAGGTAGATTCGGCCTTGGCATTCCTGGGCAGAGAACTGGGCAAAAAGGCTGAGCTGAGCAAGACCCCAGAGAAGAAAAAGGTGTAGCCATACACCCACCCTCCCTCAACTC
The DNA here is from genome assembly GCF_041146395.1 of Eulemur rufifrons. Taxonomy (NCBI): domain Eukaryota; kingdom Metazoa; phylum Chordata; class Mammalia; order Primates; family Lemuridae; genus Eulemur; species Eulemur rufifrons. The sequence goes on from NC_090990.1 coordinate 98,313,905, forward strand.
TAAGGGAGGCAGTGGGCTTTGTACCCAGAGAAAAGAAGTTTGGAACCTGGGACCTAACACCCTAGGTATGGCCTTAAGCAAGTTAAACTCTCAACTTTGGTTTCCTTATCTATAAAATGGGAGTAACAGTCACTTGAAAAGCACACAGTAGAAACTCAATAAAAGGTAATTTTGACGCTTTGGTATGGAGCTGACTTCCTACAATCACTTTCCACCACCTTAGGCAAGACAGGGAGGTTCCCAGGGCACAGGCTAAGAAGGACTAAAGGCCTTCCCAGGCAGGCTGGAATAAGCCATGGGAGACACTTGGGAGACCCAGATCCTAAGGTTCTCCCCAGGGCCCGGGGCAGTGCTTCACCCCTTGCCTCTGTATGACTTGGGGCCTTTCCAGGAGCCAGCCTTGCATGGTACAGGGGTAGCTCCTAAATTTATGGTTCATGGGCCTGAAAGGCTGTGTTTAATATTAGAAACAAACACAAAGCTGCACACCTTTTTATTTGCCAAGTCCTTGGGAAAAAAACAAAACAAAAACAAAAGTCATTAACTAACACTGTCATATCATCAAAGAAAAACGATTTAATACCAAAAAATGTAGAACTGAATTTCAGAACGAAGGATTGTTTAAAAGCTTTGAATGAGTTTACCTTTACAAAACACTCACTCCCTTTCCCTCCTAGTTCTCATGCTGCTATGGGCCAGGAGAAACCCCATCCCAGCCCAGCATCTATTGCTGCTGGCATGCAAGATCTTTGGCGAAGAAAAAGGTGCAGGCTGTGGAGTCAGCTGGCTCCTACCACTACCAACAATACAATTATCGTGTCTAAACCTCAGTCTCTCATCCATGAAATGGGGATAATTAAAGAGCCAACTTGGGGGTTGTTGTATAGATTAAATTAGATAATGCATGTCAAGTAGTTAACACAAGGGCTCAATAAATGATGCATATTATTTCCAGACTCTGAAATGCTGCCACCTTGGGGCTAGTATCCCTCCTCACTTCACACAAGGGCTCTGGTTCCTCCTCACTTGAATGCCAACCTCTTCCACTTTGCTGTCACCTCAAGACCCTTCCCCAGACCTTTTCTGAGGTTTCCAACCAGGAAGGAACTGATCAGTTTCCCCTCTGGGTCAGCCACAACCCAGTTCTCTCCAAGAGAGATACAAAGAAGAGTCTTACTGAAGCCCCAGACCAAGGATCTGCGCAGGGGCTAGAAAACAAAAAGGGAATCATAAAGAGGAGATGAAAAGGAGGTGCCGACAACTCAACTGCCTATTTATGTCCAGCCACGGAGTTAGGACAGCAAGCACTTGCTGGGCACTTCTCACTGTGCCAGACACCGGTTCCATGCACTTCACGTGGATCAACATATTCAATTGCCGTCACAACCCTATGAGGTGTTGCTACCAGCCTCACTTTACAGGTGAGCAAATTGGGGCAAAGAGAAGACACATAATTTGTTCAAGCTTACCTGACTAACAAATAGTGGAGGTGGGGGCTGGGTGTGAGTCTGACCTAATCACCATTTAATACTGCTCCTTCCAACACTGCAGCACTCTCATCAAACCAATGAATTGATCGGATATTTACGGGGCGCTTACCATATGTGCAGCACTATGCCAGAAACTATAGGATAAAAGAGAAATTAAGACTTAGTCCCAGGATATGAAGAGGTCCTGAGTGGGGAGAAGTGGGGCTTCCTGCCCCCCGCTGCCCAGAGAACCAAAGGCAGAGCCAGGACAACTAGCCACTCAGCTGTGGGAAGGAGCAGAAGTGAGAAGGCCTGGACGATTCCTCCTCCCTTTGATTGGGTTCTCTGGAGTCCAGGGCTGTGGCACTTGAATACTTAGTTCACACCCTCCCTTTGGGTCTAAGTGAGAAGACGACATAAAGTGGAGTCCAGTCAAGGTCGAGGAGAGGGCCCAGTGTCCTGGCTTCTGCCATGTCTCGCCTGCCTCCTCCCCAACCTCAACGGCCTGCTCTGGGCAGAAGTGGGATATCTGGAGTGTGTGTGTTGTGTGTAGCACAGGGAGAGAGCCCAGCTACTCTGCCAGACCCCACGTTCCCGCCAGGATGTAGCTGTACTCAGGGAGTTGAATACTGAGAATTTAGGGGGCCCTCGGGCCTCTTCCCCTTACTCTCTACTCCTCACAAAAGCTGTGGCAGGAATGCCAGGGGGAGTTCTGGGGGCTGGAAGGATGGATTTGTGTCCTACCCCCACACCCACCCAGCCTCTGGAAGCAGCTCCCGCCCCGAGCCGGCCTGTCATCCCACATTGCTCTGATTAGCTATAATCTTTCTTTTTCAATTTCTCCTCCCTGAGACTAGGGAGCGAGAAAATCTCCCAGAAAATGAATAAATATTTCAATTTTCGGCGCAATCAGTCTGAGGAGCTGGCGCATGATGGAAACGGGGGGAAGGATAATGGTTTTCATTTAGATAAGATACAGAAAATTATTTAGTGAAAAATGAAGATTGATGAAGCCCATTGAAATTCTTTAAAATGCGATTTTTATTCTCAGCCTAGGCTGAATCTCCCCCTTCCCCTCTCCACTCCCCTCAATTCTATGGCCTTCTCCTGCCACCTACTCTCCCCCCATTTCCTCACCACTGTCCCTCATCCCCCTGGCAGCCCTCTGCCCCGCCCCCCCCTTTTCCCTCTCACTGGCCCAGTCCCTGACCTAGAGCCCTAGAACCCCCTTGTTTCTAAGGATCAAGGTTAAGGAGAGGGGGTCCCGCCAAGCCCCCACCCCCATGTGTATCTCAGGCTCCCCAGATTCCTACTCCTTCCCTCCCTGGCTCCTCCCAATCCCTTGCTGAGCTTCCCCCGAAACTCAGTTGAGATTTCCTCTCCCCTCCTGTCTATTTTCTCCCTTTCTTTTCTTTGGTATCCTCTCCCCCACCCCAGACACTTGTTTTTACCCCTGTTCAGGTCTTGCTTTCCCCCCTGTTCCAGGCAGGGAGGTGGAAGCTCAGTATTCCCTAACTCCTTCCCCATTTCCAAAGGGAGAAAGGCACACACACACTTCTTTCTGTCCCCGATTTAATCCACATGTCTCTCCTGTTTGCTAACTGCAGCTTTTGTTCCTTGACACTCATTTGTATCCATGTTGCTGACATGTGAGGGCTGCAAGAAAGGGGCAGACATAAGCTTGCCCCCAACACATACCAGTACTGACCCAGCGGCCCCCTCCACCACCACCATGGCCCTCCCTCTGCCCCACTCCAGCAGCCTGGCTGAACAAAGTCAGAACTTAAGTCATCTTCCCAACTTTCTGCCAAGTGGCTGGCTGGCCTGGCCTGCCAACCCCAGGGCCAGGCCTCCTCCTTTCCCCCAGGCACTGCCTCCCGATCTTGGCTCTCACCAGGGACCTATGCCCTTCCCCTATCTTAAGTGTGTGCTGAGGCGGGCACGGGTGTCCAATGGGGAAAGATGAATCAAGACCTGCCCTCACCAACTCAGCCCGCTTTGCCTTCAGAGCTGGGGAGGGGCCTGGCCAGGAGGGGAGGGGTCCAGCATAACACCCCACCCACAAACCCAGGAAGGGAGCTGAGAGCAAGGCAGTAATGCCTGGGGCTGTTCTATCAAGCTGACCTCCCAGATTCCTCCCCCCCAGAGAGACCACCTCCTCCATTTTGTAGTCTGTACATCTCCATAGGTGTCTGCCTATATGAACGTCTGTTCAAGTTTCTTTGTTTGCTTGAGGGTTGGTATCTGTGGAAGGGTTTCTGTGTATGCGTGTGTCGTGTCCTTGCAAACGTCTGCCTGCATACATGTACTGTGTGTATGAGTTTTAATGCTGGGGTGTATGACTGCGAGTATGTGCCAGTTTGGGGGAGGAATCTGTCTTCCTCAGATGTGTCAGTGTCTTTGTGTATATGTGTCTGTCTCAGTGTGGGGGATGTTTGTGGGTATGTCTCTGTCTCAGTAGGTGAGTAGTCTGTCTCAGTGTCTGTGACTGTTTCATGGTGGTGTGTGTCAATTTCTGTGTGTCAGCTCCATTTTTGGGGAGGAGGAGGAGCTCCACAGGATTAAATCTTCCTTAGAGTCAGACCGGGGACGCTGAACCCACTCCCACAGACCCCAAGCCCGGCTGGGCCCTTGGTTCCGTCAGCCCCGTCCTTGCCCCCCTTCCCCAGCCCTGCCCAGGATACACCAACATCCTCATCCCTTTCAGCCACCTCCCTCGCCTCCCAGCCTCTCCCCTGCAAATTCCAAATAAGCCCCAGACATCAACACTTTCCCGACCCCAAGAGGGGTGTCAGTGCCTCTAGAGTTCCCCCCTCCGTATCAACCCAGCCTGAAGCTGTATTTGGAATTCCACTCTCCGCCAAAAGCCTCACAGGCAGGGGTTCCAAAACCCCACCAGAGGCCCCAAGGCACCCCTCCCCTCCTCTAGAGGGGGCAGCCCCAGGCAGTCTGGAGCCAGGTTTCATACTCAGGCCCCCCAGGGGCTGGGCTGGAGAGGGGTATCCCCTCCGCAACATCTTTGGGAGCGTGGGACCCAGCTTTCCTTGCACCTGGACCCCTAAAATCCAAAATCCAGCCTTTCCCTTAGCCAGGACCCAGGCGTCCGGACCCCCGGCCTTAGAGGGGTAGGTAGGGCTGCCAGAGGTTCCGGGAAAGACTGAGCGCACGAGTCCCTTTTTCACTCCGACCTCCAGCCCTCGCGGCCCGAATTCTCGGTTCTCCCGCGCAGCCAGAGGAAACAACTTGGGCAAATCAACGGAAAACTCATTCTCGCCAGCCCCGGCTACTCCGCGCCCCCTCCCTCAGGGCTCCGCGAGCGTACCGAGCCCCCGCCTCGTGGCGTCTGGACCCCGGCGACCGGCTGCGGGCCGCTGGGCACCCGGCGCTCCCCCAGCAGGGGCGCAGTCCCCCGGCCCCGGGGGTAGCCGAGCGTGCGGGGGCGGGCGAGGGGCCCCTACCTTGGGAGAAAGTATCGGAGAGAGTGAGGATCCAGACGAGGAGGCTCAGCATGCTGTCCGCCCGCCGTGCGCCCGCCCGCGGCTGGGGCCCGGAGTTGGCGAGGGAGCTAGAGGAGCGGGCTGGGGAGGAGGGGAGCCCGGGAGCCCGCCCCCCGCCCGCCCGCGCCCGCCCCTGCGCACACACACACACACACACACACACGCACGCGCGCACACTCACGCGCACAAACTCAATTCCCTTCCCTCCGTTTCTCTTTCCCTCCAGTCCTTCTTCCCGTCCCGTTTCTCGCCCCACCACCCCCCGCCTTTAATTATTTCTCTACTCTAGCTTCATCTCTCTGAGTCTTTTTCGGTCTCTGTGCCGCTCTCCCTTTCTCTCCCCTTCTCTTCCTTCCCTCGCTCCCTCCCTCCCGGTCTCCCTCCCTCCCTCCCCCTGACGTCTACTCTCCCTCCGACGGCGCCTCCCTCCACGAGCCCTCCCCCTGCCCCCCCAGCGCGCGCGCACACACTCACTCACACCACTCGCTGGAACTGAGATGGAAGGAGAGCAAGGAGAGAGAGGAATTGAGGGCAAAGGGGTAAAGAAGGTGACTATCGCAGGCCCCAGGGCGGGCGCGGCAGGACCCCTGCCCGCCCGCACCCCCTCCCTTTTATAGACACAATCTTGGTCTCTCGAGTTATGGAACTAAGGAACTAAGCCAAGGAGTGGCGGGGGCGGGGGGTGGGGGTAATGGGCTGAGGATGAGCGTGTAGCCCAGAGGATGACTGGGTTGGGAGAGAAAGAGAATGTTTTTCGGTGTGTGCCTGGGGGAGGCAGGGAGTTAAAAAAATATAAAGATCTCTTCCCCACCCCCCACCCTCCGCCACGCACACACCCCGTTTTTAATCCCAGACCCGGAATCTAATCCCTAGTCTCCCCAAATCAAGAATTCTCAGTTGACTAATGAATGCTTGAGGGGGGAGGGGCACACATTCCTCTCCCCACCTACAAAACCCACAGCGGAAAGTCGGAGCTGCTTCTTGGACCTGCGTTCCGCCCCTGCCAGCGGGGTCCGCTCAGCTTCCGCGGGGCCAGGCTAAGTACTGGGAGTCCTCAGCGGCCGGGAAGAGGCACAGTTGCCTCGGTCCTTTGTTCATTTCAGGCATCTACCCATCCAGAAGGAGAAGGTAGCCAGCTCGACGGCGGGAAGGGCCAAGGCCTCGCCTGGCCTGGCCTGGCCTCTGAAGGCAAGCCGGAGGAGGGGGAGCCCCCGAGGATCTCTAAGCACACTGAAGTTTGAGATCCTTTGGGGTCCAGAGATCTAGGAACTGGAAAGGATGGGAACTCCTGGAGAGAGTAATGAGGACATTCAGGAGGGGATCTCCCCTTTTTTAACGGCCCACTTTGGCAACCGGCTCCTCTCCCAGCCCTAACTACATGCTTCTGCTTACAGGGTGGATAGTGCGTAGCGGTCTGGGCCCAGGGGGATGAATCGAGGGGAAACAACAGAGAAGTCACAACAATTGCACAATTTTACAATAATGCGTTGGTCTAAAGAGATTACCACCTCTTTTCCTCCCAGATTCTCGGTTTCCTGGGTCTCTAACATTCCCCGCCAAGACTTCTCCATTTTGGCCCCGGAAGGTAGGCGCATGGCTCTCTGGTGCCCTCTGCTGATGTGTGGCGGCCACAACTCCTCTTTCCTGCAGGGATCCTGACACTAGCGAGGGGTGGGGGACCTGCGGCCTCAAGGCCACATGTTGCCCTCCAGATCCCTAAGTACAGCCCTGAACCGAATCCAAACTTCACAGAACAAATCCCCTTATTAGAGAGATTTATTCTGTAAAATTTGGATTCAGTCAAAAGGCTACACTCAAGAATCCAGAAGACCACATGTGGCCCCGAGGCCACAGGTATGCACAGACCCAGAGAATCCTGTTTGAAAACACATATGCACAGGCAGACACACAGGTTAAGAATAAAAAGCCATACCTAGCCCAGAAATAGGAATGCAAGCCAAACACACAGACACATAAGGGCTTTCGTTTATTCATTCATTAATCGTATATTCCACAGATATTTCTTCAGTGTCTACTATGTTCTAGTCACAATTCTAGGCTTTGGGGGTACAACAATGAACAAAACTGACAAAGTCCTTCCCTTTTAACATTCCATTCCGGAGGAGACGGGAGGCAGTAGAAAAATATAAAACACCCCGGGTTGTGGTAAATGCCATGGAAGACAAAGCAGGATGAAAGGAGGAGGGAGCGGAATGGGGAGGGGGAGGGAGGAAGGCATTGCTGTCCGTAGAGGTGGCCAAGGAAAGCTGCCCTGCTGAGTGACATTTGAGTACAGACCTGAAGGAACTGCGGGATTCAGCCCCGCAGGTGTCTGGGGGGAGACTGTGACAGATGAGTGGTCACAGCAAATGCAAAGGGCCTGAGGTAGGAGTGCTCTGGAAGTATCGGTAAAACAGCCTTTTCTCTTTCTACTCTGCCTGAAGGTGACCGAAGGGAGGGTCAGGGTGATCGTCAGGGAAGAGAATATTCTTAGCTTAGTGTTTCTTACTCAACTTCCAGCTTCTGATATTTGGGCTTGATAGCAACTCTCTGTGTAGGGAAGGACTGGGATATCCAAAGCTTTTGACTTTCCTTGGGCCTCCTATCTCACCTTGAAACCCTAGAAACAGAGGAGCCAAGTTTCTCCAGCTCTCTCTAGCAGTCAAAACAGTAATCCCACCTCTCTCCGCTGGCCTGTTGACTTTCCTTCTCTTCCTTTAATTCCAAATCCTCACCAGCTCAGTCCATAGCAAACTCATTTCTCTAGAGTCCCCTCCACATAAGCCACCCAGCATCCCAGATCCTGGAGCTTAACTCCACATCCCCAGCCAGTGGTCCTCAACACCAGCTGTGCAATAGAATCTCCCGAGAGGCTTTTAAAAAACAACAGTGCCGTGCCCTCACCCCCAAAGATGAATTGCTCTGGGGTGAAGTCCAAGCATCAGTATTTTTAGACATAGCCCAGGTAATTCTAACGGGCAGCCAGGTTTGAGAACCACTAAGCTAAGCAACCCCCTGCTTTCCAGGCCTTGCCTTCAGCAAGCCGCACGCCACAGGGTGCCGTGCTCTCCTCCCTCCACTAGCATTTCTTCAGCTTTTCCCAACCTTGTATCGTCCTCCCCTCCTTCTGAGGACAACCCAATTAAGCTTCCCTAACTTTGCTCCATTCTCATCTCTCCAGTACTTATGTTCACAGTATTGTCTAATTGAATTAACTGAGTGTCCTGGAATCTGGTAACATAACTCTTATCAAACTGGGGGCATCCTGGGGCTGAGTCCCTAGTACCAGGCAGGTGCTCTGAAGAGAAGGCCTTTGTTGTTTCCGTCAGATGGGACACCTCCCTAGGACAGGATATCCCTGGGGGCATGTCCCCTCAGTCTGGAGCTCCTTCCCCATCAGAGAGGCAGCAGAGTAGTTGAGAGCCAACCACATTGACACTGAAACCAGACTGAGGGATTCGAATCCATGCTCTACCCCTTACTTTCTGTGAGACTTTGGACAGTTTATGTACTTAACCTCTCTAATTCTTGTTTTTTTAATCTGAAAACAGGGGTAATAATAGTACTTTATGGGACTGAGGTGAGGACTGAGTATAACTTTTTTTTTTGAGACAAGGGTCATGCTATGTTGCCCAAGCTGGTCTTGAACTCATGGCTTAAGGGAACCTCCCACCTCAGCCTCCTGAGTAGCTGGGACTACAGGTCATGCCACCGAGCCCAGCTTGTTGTGAGGATTGAGTGAGTCCATATTCATACAGCTCTTAGAAGAGTGCTAGGCACACAGTGACCACTCAGTAAATGCTAGCTGTGATTATTTTGGTGTTTGGAGCTCCCCAAAGCAGGGACCTTTTAAATCTTCCTCCTATGGATTTGTCTTCACCTCTGTGCACAGAGCCCTGCCCAGACAAGCATGTGGGTGTGGAGGTAGAGGTAGTAATCCCTAAGGATGCTACTTCACTTAGAAAAAAGGAGAGACATGGCCAAAGGTTATATGTGGAGTTAAGAGAAATATTAATAATTTTTTGAGCACAAAAGCAAAAAGATCAAGAGGTCAGGGAGTGAGCAGGAAGGCAATTTATGACCATCAGCAGGAGAAGCCACCTTGAGAGACAGAAATGAATTCTTTGTCTCAATGAGGGCTAAAAACAGCAGAACAATTCTATAAATTGTCCTCTTTCCCCCTAGAGGGGATAGAGGATTATGTTCCTGCTGCTTACCAGAGACAGAGGAGAGAAAGGCCAAGATCCTGATTTTCAGCCTGGAAAATAATCCTGACCCTAAAGGAGACCTTGATCCCCTAAGGGTAAAGGATCACCAGAGTTGCTTTGTCTCTTCCCCTGCTGCAGAGCTGTAGTCCAGAGCAGTGGAAGATGTATCCCTTCTTCCAAAGTCCTTCCATCAAACGGGGCTCGTCCTCATTCCTTCTCCACGTTTGTGTCTGCTTATGCAGATAATAGGCCTTGTGATTTCCTGCTGTTCTACCAGTCCATTTTCCCTTGTGCTCCTTTTCCTTAAGACGCTCAGCTTTTGCGATGTGTAAGAGCAAGGGCAAAGGCAAGGGCCTGCCTTAATGGCAGTGGGGAGAGACTCTAATCTGCACTGTGAGGGGAGAGAGTGTGGCAGCATCAGTCAAAGCACCTTGGACCACTCCTGAGTGGCCAGGGGACCCTGAACCTGCGTCCGGCCAGGCTGGTCTCTCTGTAAAGAGTACCTGGCTCTGCAAAAGGAGTGAGAAGAGGGATTCTAGGCCTGGGAACTAATGGTTCCTCAGTTTTGCCACCTGTGCTTGATGTCTTACCAAGGACCTGTGGTCTCAGTAGTTGAAATATTTGTCCACCCCTCTCCCACATCTGTGCAGGGCAAAGAAGACATTCTAAGAGGGCCTGGCTTCCTGGTGCGTTTAAGATATGAGGCTTCCAGGAGGAAGCTCAGCAGAAACCAGGCACCCTGGGCAATAGTGAGGTTATTAACTGGCCATCCTCAACCTCCTACAGAAGGGGACAGGGGACCAAAGAGGTCAGGCGCCGTGGAGAGGAGTGTCAGAGGATATGTGAGGAAGCAGTGCTGCTATTGGAGTAGAAGGACTAGAGGCTAGACTCCACAAGGGACTGTCTACTGAGAAGGAGTTTCCAAAATATTTAGAGAGAAAGAGAGATGGTTTGGATGGGTTGAAGCTGCTTGGAGGCAGGGGCTTAGAAAGGACGACCTTGGCAAAGACATGTTCCCAGTGTGTATTTACCATGTGCCGGCATTGCCTGTGACCACTGAGATCCATCCCATACCACCCATTTTCAGCCCTTCCCTTTCCATTGCTTCATATTCCAGCTCCAACACGGGGAGACAATTTGTGCTAAATGAACCGGTTATCTCTTATTAGGTTTAATGAGGATTTCATTGCCTGAGCTCACAGGGATTGGAAGATCCCTGTTTCCAATGAGTAGCCTAGCTGAGGATACCTGCTCAGAGAGAAAGAGAGAGAAAGAGAGGGGAGTTAGGGTTCAGCAACCCCAGGCAGAGGCCCTGAGTTAGGGAGTGGGTGTGTGGGGGAGGGGAGAGTGGGGAATAGACTTAATTAGGAAAAACTGGAGACAGTAATAAGAATTAATGTCTCAGACGCCAAGCTGCAGAACTGGATGAGGCCTCAGACAAAATGAAGTCCATTCCCCTTCAAGATGGTAAAAGGGTCTGTCTAAGGTCAGGAAGCGAGTGACAATAGACCCGGGACCAGGACCCAGGCATCTTGCCTCTCAGGCCAGGATTCACCCATATGTCTTGCCGACTCCAACTCTCCCACCCCTGCACCGGAGATTCAATGCAAATGCTTTTATCAGCAAAGACACTCCTTACACCTACACAACTCTGACCGCTATGTAGCTCCGGTCTCCTGTAGGTAATCTGAAAATCAGAGAAGGAATCAAGTGAGCTGGAAACAGGGGATACTGAGGAGAAGAGGAAAGCCTCTCATCTTCCCTTGCATTAGCCTTCAGCATTCCCTGGTGCTTACTTGAAAACCTAAAACCACCCATCATTATATCCATTTCGTATTGGGACTGGGTTACAGGGTTTATGGTTTATGTTCGCATGCAAGCTAGAGATCGGACTAAGTTGGCAGCTAGGATTTTGGCCTGCAGTTGTGTTAAGTACACTGAACATCATGGTGCGTTTGAGGGTGAAATTGAGTGAGGTTCATATGAATAGAAATATAAGGGCCGGGCTTACTTAACCCTGATTATAAGAGAGGCTACTAACTTAAAGCACAACCCTTAACAATGTCACTCCAACCCTTATAACTCCTCAGTAGAAGCTTCCTAAGGGTTTTGATTGAGATTAATTAAGTACTTGGCCAGGCGTGGTGGCTCACGCCTGTAATCCTAGCACTCTGGGAGGTCAAGGTGGGAGGATTGCTTGAGGCCAGGAGTTCGAGACTAGCCTGAGCAAGAGCAAGACCCCATCTCTACTAAAAAATAGAAAAAATTAGCCCAGCGTGGTGGCACACACCTGTAATCCCAGCTATTTGGGAGGCTGAGGCAGGAGGATTGCTTGAACTCAGGAGTTTGAGGTTGCTGTGAGCTAGGCTGATGCCATGGCACTCTAGCCTGGGCAACAGAGTAAGACTCTGTCTTAAAAAAGGAAAATAACTACTTAGTTCATTCACCCATTCATTCATCTACTCATCCCATACACACGTATTAAAAGCTTACTCTATGCCAGGAACTGGGCTAAGCACTTGGGATACAAAGAAGAATAAAACACACCCCTTTGTTCTCCAAGGGTTCACAGTCTAGTGGAAAAAATGGACAGTAATTGCAACAGAGTTGGGAAGTGTAGGGACAGAAAAATGCCCGTGCTTATTAAGAATGCAAAACAGGAATTACTGAACTCAGCTTGGAAGCATCAAGAAAAGTTTCCTAGAATGTTCAAAGTCTGAAGTGTGGCCTTAAATAAGACAGTTCCCCACTCTAGGCCTCAGTTTCCTGCCAGCTCTGATGCTCCCATGGTTCTGTAATACTATAATACTCCTTGTCTCTAATACAGAATCAGGGGCCATTCCCTGGGGATGCCTATCAAGGGGTTCCATCAGGGCCCACAGAGGTGTTCTGTAAATGCTCTGTGACTGAGACTGTTTCTAGAAATCCTTGGGGCCTATTTCCAAGGAATTGGAGCCAAGAGTCCTCCTGAGACCCAGAGTCGAGGACCCATTTCCTGACTCCCACCCGCTTTACCTAACTTGGTGGGCCTCCTACATGTGACAGCCAAGCTCGAGGCCAGTGGTACTTCTCTCTACTTCCACTGGCTTCCCAGCTTCTGTGCCAAGGAACAGGCCTTGCAATGCCTGCCAGGCAGGGTCTGGCTGCTGGCTTAGGTGGCATTTCCTAAATGGACAGATGGAGAATGTTGGTTTAATGTCTCTCCAGTGCTTCTATTCCAGCCTCCAAGACAGAGCCAGCAAAGAGGGCCTGGCACCAAGTCCCCTCTTCCAGGCACTGGCAGCTTCCCTTCTTCCACCAGCCCTTAGGCCTGAGCCTCAACACTTCCTCTGGCCCCACCCCTAGGTCCTCCCCAAACAGAGCCCTAGTCTAGGCTTTGGGAACAGATCCAGGGGAAAGCAAATTCACAGAAGTCTGTCCCCCCACCAAAAACAGAACAAAACAAAACAACAGCAAACCCTGGCTACTCTGCAGTGGTCCTCTTTCAAGAATGGCACCACCCTCCATCCTGTTGCTCAGACCAGACACCAGTGTCCTTGACTGCTCTCTCTTCCTCCCCACTCACACCCACTCAGTCTCCACATCCTGTGGATTGGTTTTCCAGTCCATTTCCTTCCATCTCCACTGTCATCACCCTGTTCCACGTGTGTCATCTGTCTGTTCATGCCCCTTTCTCATCAGCTCCATTCTCTGCGGCCCCTGTGATCTTTCTCAAGCTCAAATTCGACCACATCACTCCCCTGCTTAAAACTCTGTGCTGACTCTCATTGGTCTTAGGCTCAGATAGCATCTTTCCCTGGGCTCTGAGCCTGCCTGGGATGGCTTGCCTTACCTACCAGCCTCACTGCTCCCCACTCCGCCTCCTGTCCCTTATATTCTGGCTTCACCAGGCTTCTCTGCGTTCTTGGCACTGGCCATATTTCCCTCATCGGTGGGGCCTCGACACATGCTGTTCCCTTGACTATAATATTGTTTTCCACCCGGGGCTCTACTCCCACCCTGCCCGCTAAGCTAGCATCATCCCTGAGACCTCACACTAAATGTCACTTCCTCATGGAAGCCTCTGTAATTCCTCCAAACAGGTTAGATCACCTTGTGATTGCCCCCAAGCACCCTGTATTTCCACTGGTAACATTTATCACACTTGTAATTCAATATTCGTGTCTGTTTCCCCTCTGGATTATAAACCCTGTACATGGAGAGACTGTGCCAGTATTGCTCACTGCTGTCACCAGGGTGCCTGGCACATAGTAGGCGCTTAGGACTTAGAAAAAGAGGGAGATGTTCCTGATTTTGAGTTCTCCAAAGAATTTCCTGGAGTCTAGAGGGGGCTGGGCTCCATTTTACAGAGTACAAGCCAGAGGGCTAGCAGTTGCACTGCAGGTGGAACTTCCCAACTCAGTAGGCATTTGATAAATCCAGGCAATCATCCTTCCAAGGAGCTGGAAGAAGAGCAGAAATGGCATAAAAGTTTATCTTCTGTTGTTCAGGATGAGTGTGTGTGTGGGAGACACTTATTATCTCGAATGTGAAAAAAAAATCCCAGGGAACAGTGAACAAAGCTATAAATACAGCAGAACGTTGGGTGACATCACCTGAGCACAGTGCGGCGATTTATGGCCAAGTCACACGGCCCTAAAGTGTATTTATAACGGTGTAACTCACTAGTACTTCTCCCTGCCTGCCTGCACGCCCTCATTCCCCTGTTCAGTGGTGGCCACGTTCCTTGTTCTTCTAGTGAAACAGCATGGCTGGGCCAGGCACCTGCTCTGGGGGCATTTGGATGCTCTGAGGAGTGGAGCTGTCTTTTCAAAATATACATTCGAAAACCTGCTATGGTTCCTTGTTTCCTAGAGAAAGCAGGACATTCAAGGCATGCAAAGCCTCTGGCCTCAACTTACCTTCTGGCTTCCTGGACGGCTTTGTTGGACAGTTTTATTCACATATGCCACACAGACCCCAATCCCCAACCCACTGGTGTTTCCCCAAATAGTCCCCAGGTTTTTACCCCTTTGTTCCTTTGTTCATGCTTTCCCCTCCACGTGGTATATTTTTGCACCATAAGTCTCCAGTCTATACTCCTCCTTTAAGGTCTAACTCAGGTGCAACACCTTCCCTGAGTTGCCCAATGGTATGACATACCTTTTGGTGTCTCTTTACAATGCCATTGACTTTCCATTCCTTGAGGCCACCTGTTTACTATTATAGTCATGTCTCTCCTCAAACTGTGAGAGCCTTCCCCACACATCTTAGTTCCTCCCTGAGGGTCTGCTTAGGATCTGCCACATGAAAGAAGCTCAAAGAATGTTTTTTCAATCAAATATCTGTCCCCCTGGGAACCCAGTCTCCCTTGAGCATCTACAACATGTCTGGCACCATGCTAGACACTGTACAGGTGTTATTTTCAATTCTCATAATGACAAAGCAGGCGTCACCATTCCCATGTCTCTGTAGGGGAATTGAGGCAGAGAGAAGTTAAGTAGCTTGCCCAAAGGCACACAGCAAGTGAATGTGACCATAGGATTCTTACCCAGTATGTCAACTTTACCATGTTTCTTCTATTCCTGAAGATCTTGGGCTGTGTGTTCTATAGCCTGATTTCTATCCGATATCCCAGAGTTTGCATTCTCTTCAAACACACCACATACAGCCAGCAGAGAGCCTGCCTCTTCACAGCTAGTTCCAGGTGGCTCGCAGGCACTGGGGTTATCAAAATGGAGTTTTCTGAGGAAGCTTGTCAGAGAATGGTTGCCATGAAAATAAGCAGGCCCAGGCCTTGTGTTCTGGGGGCCTTGCCTCATTTACATGGGGAAAAGAAAGCTCAGAGCCAGCTGAGAGACAGAGAGCCACACCACTCCTCTCCATTCTCCACTTCTCTGCTCCTGGATCTTGTCGGGCGATTTTACCACCATCTCTGTTTAGAGTCTAAATGGAGAAAGAGGCAAGATGAACTGAGAGTCTCGCCTTCACAAACACATCATCGAGTGCTCGCCTCATGGAAAGTGTGCACTGGAAAATTACCCAAAGTGGGTGGGGGCAAGGTGGAGTTCAGCTGGGCTGGCACCTGAGTCAGGGTCTCCTGCAAGCCGAGACTGGGAAGTGGGGACAGGAGACAGTGGCGGAAGCAAGCCAAAGGAAATTAGAAAAATGATGTCTCTCCAATTCAGCCTGAACTAAGTCACTAACATGGGGCTTAAATCATTCAATAAAATCCAAAATATTTGCCAAGCAAAGTGATTTTGTTGAGAAATTGCCATTCATATTACTAATAATTCTAATCTCTTCTATTATTGCTCATAATTGAAAAGTAATTAAAAATGATGGATACTATAGCTGGATGCTTAGGGGTTCACCCCCACTCTAACTCCTCATATAGGTCACTTGCAACCCCAAATTTGGGTGCAGGACCCAGCACATCATTACACATGCAGTGTGAAGTGAAGGCAGTTTGCCTTGGTGATACGGTTGGTTTCTCTTCTTTGATACTTTATTCCTCAATCCTGAGAATTCTCCTACTTCTCTAAATTTCCTCTGGTGAATACATTCATATTACACTTTGAGGCACTCCATATTTTGCCTCCCTCCTTCCCCACTACTAAAGTGTATTTTAAAAGAGAGCTAGCACTGGGACAATGCTTCAACCAAAGGAATACATTTCTGACAATGTAATTATAGATACCTTTGTACTCGATAAGGAGGTGTTTTGAAGGTATACAAGAAAGACCCCCTATGGCCCCTGAAATTATACTTAGCCCAAGAGTCTACAACCAGAGGCAGACTTATCATAAAATTAATGAAGCTCACTTGTTCAGGGCCCTCCTAAGGCCCTGGGAAGCACCCTGCCAGTATGTTCATGTGGTTCTGCATAAAAGATGCAAGAGTAAGATACTGTAACCACAACTGATTAAGTCTGATGTCTCTTTCCGTTATGATTTCCCCTCTATCCCACCTCCCCTTATATTAGGTGGTAAATGAGCCACAGGCATTTTGGGAGTCCGGCTAAGTGGAAATGGAGTTGAAGACACATTTAGGTTGGATTAAAGGGCTACGTAACATGGCCCACACTCACTTGCATGTGTAGTGGTTGCTAACTCTCCTGGTGTAGGAAAGCCTTCCAGGAATGTCCCCATGGCCACTGAGCTGACTCAGGTAGCAGCATGCCATGTAGATGCAGGACCAGAGAGTCATGGTGGCAAGAAATATCTTCTAGTGCCTGGACTTGGAAGTAGTATTTGAAATGTATGGAGTCAGAAGCCAATCCGTGGAAGATTTTTCTAATCACTAGATGTGTAACATTGCAAGCAGTGGGTTGGGTTCTCACTGATGCTTTGTCAAAATGGAAGTTTTCTCCTATCAGGAGGATGCTTAATAATGTAGTGTATACAATCACAAACATATCATATGAAAATGTTTTTCATGTATTTTTAAATGAAATTAGTAGATAGAAATTATTCTGATACTAAGAATTGAATTGTAACATAAACTCAGATTATCTCAAAGGAGGTATTGCATTAAGAGGAAGAGGCAGATTGCTAATAGGCTCTTGGATTGTTTATTTATTTTTAAATTATTTATTTATTTATTTGCTAAATTTATTTATTTATTTTTGAGACAGAGTCTTGCTCTGTCACTGGGCTACAGTGCCATGATGTCAAGCCTAGCTCACAGCAACCTCAAAGTCCTGGGCTCAAGCGATCCTCCTGCCTCAGCCTCCTGAGTAGCTGGGACTACAGGCGCGTGCAACCACACCCAGCTAATTTTTTCTATTTTTGGTAGAGATGGGGGGTCTCGCTCTTGCTCAGGCTGGTCTCAAACTCCTGACCTCAAGCTATCCTCCCGCCTCCACCTCCCAGAGTGCTAGGATTACAGGCGTGAGCCATCGAGCCTGGCCCACATAAGAAAACGAGCTGTCCTGAAACATTATGACTCAATTATGAAAAAAATTTGCATAGTTTTTTCCCCAAATTTGACAATCCTAAAATTATGTGGTATTATCAAGAGTAATTTCAAAGTTGAAAGACACTTTAAAAATCTATCGATAATTTTTAAAAAAACAAAGTTTCATCAACTTTGCTAGAAGAAAACTGAATTATCTTTCTGCTCTCTGTATTAAAAAAATTGCAAAATCATTATGAAGAATCAATCAAAGAATATACAGCCAAAAAAAGTAGACCAAAATTATATAAGTGTGTGAGGCAGTTAATTAATAAAAATATGTTATTTTTCTGGATTTTTAATGATTTTTGATTTGCCAACTTTTTAATATGGAACTTATTATGATTCCTTTTCTCACTTTTAAAATAAATTTTCACTTCTGTACCTAATTTTGCATTTATAGTTTCATATTCCTTTCCTTAATGGGAAATGTATCTCCCCAGCCAGTGTAAGCATCAGGCCCCATAAAGTTGGATTCACCTCGGTCCACAGCATAGGCATTTTATTAAGGCAATGTTGGATGACAACAACAACAACAACCACCACCACTGCAGCGCTTTTCCTGACAGTTTGCTACATGTCAGCACTGTTCCAAGTGGTTTACACGAATTCTCTCATTTACTCATCCACCACTACATGGTTCCTCCATTTTACAGGTGAAGGAATTGAAATCCCAGAGTTGGTAGGTAACCTGCGCAAGGTTATTGAGCTGGGAGGCTGCGAAGCCTGGCGACAACACAGAAGCTTGTTTCTTCTCTTGTTTCCCTCACCTACCCTGACTCCAGGGGGAAGAGGGAAGTCCTCTGACTTCACACAGCTTGTCTTTCAGAGATGCAGCAAGGGCTCAGAGGGGTTGAGTAAGTTGCTGGAAGACACACAGCCGGCAAATGGCAGGAGCGGGATTAAAGCTCCAGGCCGCAGGGTTCTCCCTCCCACACCACCAAGCACGGGCCGTGGCCCTGCCCCTTCGCAGTCGCTCCCCGGGGTTGGGGTGGGTGAGGCCCCAGTGGAGGGGAAGCTCCGCAGGTGTGACCCAACGGCAGCCGGGGGTGGAAGAAGGGGACGGGGGCGCAGGCTGGAGTCTGGCAAGGAGATGCCTTCAGAACCCCAGCGTCTCCAGGGGCAGCGGCAGTGACTTAGCCTCCCCCATTTCATTAACTGGAAAATAAACTGGAGCCACAAAGGGGTGGGGGAAGGGGAGGGCCAGGGCCCAGCTGCCGCGGGGCGGGGGCGGGGCGGGGGGGGCGGAAGGCCAGGGTGTCGGGAGAAGGGGAGGAGGTTTCTCCAGCCCGCTGAGGCCACCGCAAATCCCTGGAGGCCCAGCCCCAGCCTGCAGTCCCCTCCTCCCTGGGAGGCGCCCCCTCCCCTCCTTTGCCCGTAGCCCTGGAGCCAGAGAACTTCCCGGAGCGAGGGAGGAACCACCCCCTTCAGCTCTGTGGGCACAATGGGCCGTCAGATGGTGGGGAGGGGCGGGGACGGCTCTGCACGGTCCCCTCCTCGGAGCCAAACCTTCTGCTCCCCGAGCAGAACAGAGGGACATTGAGAGTGTGGCCCTAGGGAAGGCTGGCCCAGGGGAAAATGGGATTTTAAGAAAGAGCGATAAGAGACCCGCTGCCTTCTGCAGTCCCTGTCCATACACCGAGTTCCTGGTCCCTCTTTTCAAAGCACTCCCTCTTTCATATGTCACAGGGTCCCCCTGAGCTGTGCTTCTCCAGGGCCACCCCAGCATCACACACTTCTGACCTCCAAGCTCACCCCTTTCCTAGCTGTCCCCACTACCCTCCAGCCCGTTCTGTATTAGGTGCTAGAGCTACCACAACAAAGTCCCACAGACTGGGTGGCTTAAATAACAGAAATTTATTTTCTCATAGTTTCGGAGGCTAAAAGTCTCAGATCGAGATGCTGACAGGGTTGGTTCCTTCGGAGACGTCTCCTTGGCTTATAGATGCTATCTTTTCACTGTGTCCTCACATGGTCTTCCCTCTACATAGCTGTGTCCTAATTTCCTCTTCTTATAAGGGACATCAGTCATAGTAGATTAGGATCCATCCTAATGACCTCATTTTAACTTAATCACCTCTGTAAAGACCCTATCCCCAAATAGTCAATTCTGAGGTACCGGGGTTAGGTCTTCCACATATGAATTTTGGAGGGACCCGATTCAGCCCATAGCACGTCCAGACCAGTCTGCAGGTAACAGGATTACCCTAGACTGGACACTGTGTCACCTACAAGCACACCCTAACACCTCCCTCGCTTTTCCCTCACACATTCAGGACCTCTCAGAAGTACCTGATCACACAGGCCCACACCTGGCGAATACAACCTAGCACACAGGGATATCAACCTCCAGGTCCCCAAAGCAAAACTGGCTTTTTTCTCTGCGATTTGGGGGCTGCTTGTGGTAGAATCATAGCTCTTCAGCTCCTTTAGTCCTTTAGGAATCTCTTCTTCCTCCCACAATGTTTCAGTACTTTTAAATAATTTATTTTGAATAGTTCAAAGTTTCCAAAAAATTATGTTAAAATAAATACATAGAGGAGTCTCCTTCCCACCACCTCCACCCACCCTGCTCCTCCTCCCACCCCAACCCTTATAGGGAGCAGGGTTAATTAGCTTCTGCTCTGTCTTCCTAATGTTTCTTTATGCAAATATAAGCCCATGCAAATGTATGTGTGCATGTTCCTCCTTTCTTATAGGAATGGTAGTATTCACTGATTTACCCGTTACTTTTTTCACTTAATAATATATCCAGGAGATTTCCCCATAGCTGTACAGATGGCTTCACTTTTTTCTTTAACAGCTGCATAGTATTTCATTAAGTGGATGTAACATGATTTATTTCACCAATCCCCTATAGATGGACACTTGGGTTGTTTCCAATGCTTGTCCTCTTGAGAGGAATGTCTTAAAAACCTTGATCGGCCAAGGCTTCCCAACACCTGGGGAATATCAGGGCCTGGAAGGAAGGCAAGAGGGAAAGGCGAAAGGGTGGGTCCACAGGTGTCAGGAGATGTGGTTTCTGGCTTTGGGTGTGTTTCAGACTAGTGGGGGAGATATGGCTGTTCTGCTCTGTGATGTCCTCTGTATGAAAAGGACCTTACAGAAGCTCAGAACTGACACTGCTTTGCTGATTCAAGACCTCTGGGATTGGTTATATCACTGAGAATAGGCTAAGATTAGAAGTAAACCTTACAGGTCAATTTTTTTTTTTCCTCTCTGTTTTAGTTATCTCTGCAGTGTAACAGAATGTCACAAATTTAGCAGCTTAAAACAACACACATTTATTTGCTCACAATTTTTTAGGTCAAAAGTCTGGGCAGAAAAAAAGACATGAAAGCTGGAATATGGCAATGGGGTAGGGGGAGGTTTGGCAATAAGTAGCACCATAAATCTAGAGCCCCTGATGTTGGGGACAAAGGGGAGGTAGGTCTGGGAAAGTCTGGTGGGGCTATGGCATGGACATTGTGACTGGATTCTCTGCTTGGGTGTCACCAGGCTGAAATCAGCATGTCAGCTGGGCACATTCTCATCTGGAGCTCAGAGACCCTCTTCCCAGCTTATTAAGGTCGTTAGCAGAATTCAGTTCCTAGTGGTTATAGGACTGAGGCTCTCAGCTCCTAGAAGCCAACCCTCTCCTCTCAAGTTTACAACTTGAACATTTGCTTTTTCAAGGCCAGCAGGACATCCTTTCTGCTGCTTTGAGCCTCTTCCTTCAGGATGGGCCCTGTCCCTCTTTTAAGGGCTTTCACCCGATTAAGCAAGCCCGCTCAAGGACAATCTCCCTTTTCATGAACTCAGAATCAACTAGACCAAACTTAATTTGGGACTTTAATTACATCTGCAAAATCCCTTTGCCAAGTTTGTGCCTGACCTGCCCTCATCACTGCTAAGTTAACTCCCACCCAGTACCTGCCAGACCTCTTCTCTAGACCCCTTTCCCCACACAGGCCAGGCAGCCAGCAGGCCCCATCCCTTCCCTCTCGGGAATAAATGTCAGCACTCACATTGTACCATCTCCTGTGGGATCAGGTCCAGCATTCTCAGCCTGGCATGCTCAGCCTCCAGGCCATGACAGACCTTGAACCTAGGTTGTCAGGATCCCAATGACGTGCTATTGCCACTACAATAAATTGCCTCTCTGCTTGCCTTGCATCTAAAGCCTTTTCTTAGTGTTCAGTCTAGTGTGTGTGTGTGCGTGTGTATGCTTAGCTGTACATTTGGTATGCTTACCTGCACACGGTGCCTGGCTCAGTGCTTGCACGCAATAAACGTGAACTAAATGGAGAATATAGTCCTTGGAGGGTCCTATATCTTCTCCAATTCTAATGAATGAAATGACGAAACATTCATTCTATCTTCATGCCCTCTCCCTGTACCCAGCACAGTACAAGGCAAAAAGGCAGACCTTCAATAAATATTTGTGGAATTTAAACAGCTGATGAGGAGCAAGAGAGCAGGCAGGACTGGGTGTGCAGATTCAGGAGGGGAGGGGGAGCTGGGAGCTGGGCCAAGGCTGGGCCCAGGGGATGGACTAGGGGGACAGAGAGCCACCCACCATCAGTACCCCAGCCTGAGCAGACTTGGCAGGCAAGCTGAGCCTAAGTAGCACTTTCTTGCTAAGTGCTCTGTGGGGAGGTATAATGTGTCTCTATTTAAAATTAATTTTTCAGAATTGGAAGCCCCACTCTGAAAGGCAGTGCTCCCCTGGTGGCTTCTGGCAGGATTGGAAAGCCATAACTTTGGAGAGAAACACAATAAACCAGAAATTTCCTCCCAGGTGAGCAAGAAACTGCCTTTCTCCTTCTGAAGAGAGCATTTTCCAGAACTTTGCTCATCAAGTAGCTGGTTTTCAAGTCATTTCTTCCATTCCAGTCGACTGTCTGTCCTCCTTTCTGATGGATGGGACAGGGGCCTAGGCAATCCACATACAAGAGAGAAAACAAAAGTAATTTCTCTCTAGCTGGAGGTTGTGTTTCTGTATTTACATGTGAATGGAGTAGCATCAGATGCTTTGAAAATTTGCAGTGCTTGCTGCCAATAAGGAAACACCACCATACGGTGGACTTTGGAGAATTTGTTCAGTTCAACAAATGCTTATGTAGGTGCTAGAGCTACAATGATTCATTCATTCCCTTATTCCACCAGTATTCATAGAGTGCCTATTATGTGTTAAGTATTGTAGTAGGCATTAGAGAAACAGCAGTGATGAAAATAATAAAAGCAGACCAAAAAAATCCTTGCCTTTTCAAAGGGGAAATAGACAATATTATAAATAAGTAAAATATATGGTATGTTAGATAATGGTAAGTACTAGGGAGGTAAATAAAGTAGGAAGGGGGTTAGAACATGTTGGGAGGTGGGATGGGTTTGCCAGGGAAATATTCACTGAAGAGGTACCATTTAATAAAGACCTGAAGGAGGTGAGGGAGTTAGATGTGCAGAAATGCGGGGAAGGTGATCTAGAGGGAGCACAGTGAGTGTGAAGGGAGCACGTTTAATGTGTTTGAGGAACAGCAGAGGGGAGAGTGTCACCCAAGCCAAGAGGGTGGGGAGAATGGTAACAGATCAGACAGGTAGTGGTCAGAAAGGCAAAGAGGGGCCTTGGGGATCCCTGTAAAGACTCCAGGCTGTTAATATCAACAAGACGTGTTACCAACGGAAGGTTGTGAGCAGGGGAATGGTAATGACACAGCCTGACTTATGTTTTAACAGGAACATTTGGTCTGCCTTGGTAAGAACAGACTGCAAAGGGAAGGAGACCAGTGGGGAGACTGTTCAACAGTCAGTGCAAAGTGAGTTGGGCCAAGCAGAGGGCTGGAGTCTGGATTTATTCTAAAGATAGCGTGGGCATGATTTATTGATGGTTAGATGCAAGGTGTGAGAGCAAGAGCGGAGGCGAGGACGACTCCCAGAGTTACGGCCGAGCAGCTGGAAGGATGAAGGAAGACACTGTCATCCACTGAGATGAAGAAACGCAGAAGGAGCACGTCTCGTGGGTGAGGGTGCAGGGCAGGAGGGAACGACAGGAACTTGGTTTTGGACACTTAAGCCTGAGGTCCCTGTTGGACACCCAAGTGGAGATGGCCAGTAAATAGTCGGATAACAGAATCCAGAACTCAGGAAAGAATATTCTGAGAAGGAGAGATAAATTTAGGAGGCATTAGCATATAGATGGTATTTAAAGCCATGAGACTGGATGAGATCACCTAAGATGTGACCGAGTGTGCATGAGAAAAGAGAAGAGGTCCAAGGATTGAAATTGGGGGTGCTTCAATCTTTAGGGGTCAGGGAGACAAGAAGGAACCAATAAAGGAGAATTTGAAGGATTGTAGAGAGAAAATCAAGGGAATGTGGTGTCCTGGGAACCAAGGGAAGAGAGAATTTCGAAGGGGAAAGAGTGGTTAACCGAGTCCAAGGCTGCTGCTAGGCCAAGATGAGAACTGAAATGAAGAGTTCGTGGGCCACCCTGACCTAAACCTTCTTGGTGGCATGGTGGGGCCCAGGCCTGGCTGAAGGGGGTTCAAGAAAGAATGTGAGGAGAGATATGAGAAACAATGAGTGTAGACAGCTATTTGAGAAGTTATGCTGTAAAAAGAAGGAAAGAAATGGGTAATAGCTACATGAGGAAGTGGGGCCAAGCTTTTTCCTTTAAGATTGGAGAAATTGGCCAGACGCGGTGGCTCAAACCTGTAATCCTAGCACTCTGGGAGGCCGAGGCGGGTGGATCGTTTGAACTCAGGAGTTCCAGACCAGCCTGAGCAAGAGCGAGACCCCGTCTCTACTAAAAATAGAAAGAAATTATATGGACAACTAAAAATATATATAGAAAAAACTAGCCGGACATGGTGGTGCATGCCTGTAGTTCCAGCTATTCAGGAGGCTGAGGCAGGAGGATTGCTTGAGCCCAGCAGTCTGAGGTTGCTGTGAGCTAGGCTGACACCATGGCACTCTAGCCTGGGTGACAGAGTGCGACTCTGTCTCAAAAAAAAAAAAAAAAAATAAGATTGGCAGGGCGCAGTGGCTCACGCCTGTAATCCTAGCACTCTGGGAGGCTGAGGCAGGTGGATCATTTGAGCTCAGGAGTTCAAGACCAGCCTGAGCAAGAGCAAGACCCTATCTCTACTAAAAAAATAGAAAGAAATTAGCTGAACAGCTAAAAATATATAGAAAATATTAGCCGGGCATGGTGGCGCATGCCAGTAGTCCCAGCTACTCGGGAGGCTGAGGCAGGAGGATTGCTTGAGTCCAGGAGTTTGAGGTTTCTGTGAGCTAGGCTGAAACCACGACACTCTATCCCAGGCCACAGAGTGAGATTCTGTCTCAAAAAAAAAAAAAAAAAAAAGATTGGAGAAATATTGCCAGGCGTGGTGGCTCATGCCTATAATCCTAGCACTCTGGGAAGCTGAGGCAGGAGGATCGCTTGAGGTCAGGGGTTCCAGACCAGCCTGAGTAAGAGTGAGACCCCATCTCTACTAAAAATAGAAAAAATTAGTTGGGCGTGGTGGCGCATGCCTGTAGTCCCAGCTACTCGGGAGGCTGAGGCAGGAGGATCACTTGAGCCCAGGAGTTTGAGGTTGCTGTGAGCTAGGCTGACTCCATGACACTCTAGCCCAGGCAACAGAGCAAGACTCTGTCTCAAAAAAAAAAAAAGATTGGAAAAATAAAGATGAATATGGTATGGTCTGTCCTCAAGTTGCTTTAAGTCTAGGAGGGAGACAGGCACATAAGCAGAAGTGATGACATAGAGCCGTTCACAGGGTTTCATAGCAACATGCTCTAGAAAAAATGTAAAAACTCTAGCCTAATTTAAGGAAAAAAATACTTTGAAAAGATAAATCCTAAACCTGGTCTTGAAAGATACGTGGCTTTATTCAGGGGAAGAAAGAAAGGAATGGTATTTCAGATAGAAGAAAGACTATAAATCAAACCATGGAAGCCTGAAACAGCTTGTTGTGTGTGGGCATCACAAAGAGTGCAGCTTTTCTCTTCCAGAACTGGCCTGCCTGGGTGCGACTCCCAGACTCTGCAAGATATGTGACCTTGGGCAAATTACTGAACCACTCTGTGAATCAGTTTCCTCATCATAAAGTAGGGGATATAATAGTGTCTGCCTCACAAGGTTGTCATGAGGATGAAACGTGTGAGTGCCTATGACAGTGTCTAGCACATAGCAGATGCTCAATAAATGCTCTTCTAATCACTGGGTGCAGACAATGAGGCAGAGATGAATGGAATATGAGATTGAAGACATCATTAGCCAGACATAAAGGGACCTACCTGTATGGCATACCCAGGATTTTGACTTCATCCTGGGGGCACTGGGAGCCTCTGCACGGTTTTAGGAACATGATTGGATTGGTGTTTCAGGAGGCTCAATATGCCCGCCTTGTGGAAGATGGTCACGGGGAAAAAGATTGGGGCGGTATTCAGAAGACCTGACTGTGTATTCCGGCTCAACACTCAGCAGCGTTTGAGTCAGTTCCTTCTCTGAGCTTCAATTTTGTTCTCCTGGGAAGTAGGGATTATAAAACACATCCAGTGGGTTGCTGCGAGGAGTAAATTGAATAACAGAAAAGTCCCTGGCCCAGTGCATGACACATAATAGATATCCAACAGATATTTGTTCTGATTTTAATATCAGAAATCTTGGCCGGGCGCGGTGGCTCACGCCTGTAATCCTAGCACTCTGGGAGGCCGAGGCGGGTGGATCGCTCAAGGTCAGGAGTTCGAGACCAGCCTGAGCAAGAGCGAGACGCCGTCTCTACTAAAAATAGAAAGAAATTATATGGACAACTAAAAATATATATATAGAAAAATTAGCCGGGCATAGTGGCACATGCCTGTAGTCCCAGCTACTCGGGAGGCTGAGGCAGGAGGATCGCTTGAGCCCAGGAGTTTGAGGTTGCCGTGAGCTAGGCTGACGCCACGGCACTCACTCTAGCCTGGGCAACAAAGTGAGACTCTGTCTCAAAAAAAAAAAAAAAAAGAAATCTTGCATGGGAGGAGCTAGCCTCTCAGTTTCCCTATCTTTATGCCCTGTCCGACCAGGCCAGCTCTCCTTGCTGCTGGAAACATGCTAGGGACAGGTGGACTGGCTCATGGACCTACACAGTGTCATTCTTGCTCTCTCCTGCTGCACTCTTCTCACCTCTGGGGCTGTCCACCTCTGAGCTGTGCACTACTGGGTCACCTTGACTCAGTGGTCAGAACCCTGACCTCCCCTCAACGTGTCTGCCATCTTCAAGGCTAGGACCACACCCACCAGCCTGGAAAGTGGGTAAGGAGAGCTTCTGAGGCTACAAGCCTTTCCTTTATCTGCTGATTGTCATGAAAGAGCTGTTGTTTTTCTACTGACCCTTGCCACATTGAACACCTTTCGCTTTACATTATCATTTTGCAACACCTCTGTCTTATCTCCAGAGTCTGGACATTTCCAGAAGGCACAAACTGCACAGTAAATATGTCTGAGTACCTGCCTCTGCCTAGCACAGCCCTTGCTCGTGGCAGGGACTTGCCGTGGAATGAACTGAATGAAGAGTTGACTGATGCTCACGCAGTGCTGAAAGCCTGCCAAGCTGTGAATAAGTGTGAGTTGGTTCGATTATGAAAGATGGGAAATCATATCTTCTTTTTTAGAGTGGAACATAAAGCCTCCCAGCCGCCTCAGGCTTGCTCAGGCAGAGCAGGCAGGGCTATGACCTGCAGGCCCAGAATTGTACCCTTGATAATCTACATGACAGTCAGCTCATTAGGCCTCGCAGTTGTTCCTGCCCCCACAGCCCCCGCCTCCCAGGGCAAGCTGATGAAGGAGGCAGGGAGCCTCAGTGGTCAACAACAGTTCAGGGATCTCCTCCGAACAGTGAGTTCCTGCCGCTACGAGTTAGCTCGAAACACTAAATAAGCTGATTTACATGATCTTCTTCCTCCTGTTATCTTTTTTTCTTTTGAGACAGAGTCTCATTCTGTTGCCTGGGCTAGAGTGCCGTGGCGTCAACCTAGCTCACAGCAACCTCAAACTACTGGGCTCAAGCGATCCTCTTGCCTCAGCCTCCAGAGTAGCTGGGACCACAGGTGTGCGCCACCATGCCCGGCTAAGTTTTTCTATTTTTAGTAGAGACGGGGTCTTGCTCTTGCTCAGGCTGGTCTGGAACCCCTGCCCTCAAGCGATCCTCCCGCCTCAGCCTCCCAGAGTGCTAGGATTACAGGCGTGAGCAACTGCACTCGGCCTCTCCTGTTCTCTTGGCACACACTTTGTGCTGATGTGACAGCCACAGGAAGAGATGTGTTTTTGGCCTCTGGGAAGGCAGAAGAAGCCTGGGCCTCATCTGAAGCTCCTCCCCTTCTTCCTGGGCCCCAGGGAACCCAGACCAGGACCCCTGCTGGACCAGTTCAGGGAGATGGTCTAGGAAGGCTGCAAGGTGCAGGGCTGACAGCAGTTGGAGAGGAGAATTGAAGGTGTTGACACGGAAGGAGAATTCAAGGATTCTCTGGCCCAGCTCTCGGGCCTTTATATGGTATTATTGCTTATATATTACTACATGGTTTAGCAGTGAAGTAAGTAGTGAGGCCTGGGATAGGCGAGTGACCTGTACAAAGCAAACGCTTAGAGTGTGTGTAGAGAGGATGGAAGATGGTGCCAGCCCAGGCCTGCTGCACTGCCCATCACCACCATTTGCTTCTGGCTGACACTGCTGCTGGTGCTGGTGACTGGATAATGGGGAGGATGTTGTTACCTCAAAACAAGGTAACCAGTGAAGGTGAGTGTGCATATGTGTTTGTGGGTGTGACCCACTCCAATATTCAACTTCAAATGGCCACCTCTACTAGGGTACTGCTGCTGCTATTACTACTGGTGATAATGACCATTGTAATAACAAAGGCTAACAAAGCCACTGAGCACTTACCATGTGCCAGGCACAATGCTAAGTGTATTACGTGGATTATCATATTTCATTTTCTAAAACATAGTTGTTACTCTTCTTATCCCCATTTCATAGCAGAAGAAAATGAAACATAAAGAAATTTAGGAACCTGCCCATGGATGTGTAGCTAGTGTCTTATTCAGCTCGGGCTGCTAAAACAAGTATCATAGACTGGGTGGCTTAAACAACAGAAATTAATTTCTCACAGTTCTGGAGACTGGAAGCCCAAGATCAGGGTGCCAGCAGATAGGGTTCTGGTGAGGGTCCTCTTCCTGGCTTGTAGCCAGCCACCTTCTTCTGTGGCCTTACATGATGGTGAGAGAGAGAGATCATCTCTTTCCTGGAGTTTAGGGCACTAATCTCATTCATGAGGGATCCACCCTCAAGACCTAATTACCTCCCCAAAGCCCCACTTCTACATCCCATCACATCGGGCATTAGGGTTTCCACATATAAAGCTTGGGGACACACAAGCATTCAGTCTATAGCAGCTCATAAGTTCACAAAGCCAGAATTTACATCTGGTCCTAGTCATTAGGGCTGTTCACAAAAACTTCTCTCTCTCTCTCAGTTAGAATTTGCTGTCTCAGTTGAATTCAAGCACAACTATAAAACTTGCTCTGGCCAACAAAATGTGAGTGGCAGTGTCACTTCTGGCCAGCTCTAGGAGCCAAGGTGTGCTCTGCTGTTTTCTCTTTCCCCTCAGCCACCATGATGGGCAATAACCCAGGCAATGCTATGCCATCAGCCGTGCTCCCGGGGGTTGGGAGGATGATGATGGGATGGAGCAGAGCCCTCCACCGACCTGCAATGTTGCACAGTGAGAAATTAAGCCTTTATGGTTGTGAGACACTGAGATCACAGGGCTGTTTGTTATCACAGCAACACAACCCAGCCCATCTCGACTGAATTGGAGCAAGGCTTCTCTGGCATAAATACTCAAACCCCATCCCTTGCCATCTCCTTAGTTTTTCCAGCTGAGCTAGATATTCCCTGGATGGGCTCAAGCAGCACTCTGGTGTGGTGGCATCAGTCACATTGCATGTGCATTTTTCTCTCCTTCATATGGCTGAACCCATCAGGGCACATTTCTGCGTCTTTGGCTTCTCAACATCTAACACAGAGCCTGGGACACAGGAGGTGCTAAATGCATGCTCACTGAATAAAGCCCTGTAGGAAAACAACCCTGGGCACTGCAGTGTTGTCCTGCAGGACAAACTCCAGGTGACCAAGAAGGTCAGCCCATCTCTGACTCCACATTCTTGAGAGGTGACACAGGAGGGTTACTTTCTCTAGTAACCTCATCCCTGGGGACTCTGCCAGGTGGCCTGTCACCTGGGGAGTCTGCCCAGCTGGCTAGCAGAATTTGTGTCACCCTGTGCAGACCTCAGCAGTAAATCAGCAGGTGTGAGGAATGCACCCCAGAGAGTGATCCAGCAGTGGCACGAATGAGTAATTTACAAAGCCCATTAAGGCGGCACAGAATTACTTATTTATGGGAACTTTTTGACAGATCTGCGGCTTAATCATTTATCCCTGCGAACATTTAGCCAGGGTCATTGGTAAATAATTCACTTATTACACACTCTAGAGTGGTTTATGGTACTGTGACTTATGATCTCACATGAGTTCACAGCCGGGGAATTGGAATGTGAAGGCCAGGGAGGGGAGGGGGAAGCTCAGGCCTTCTGGGTGCAGGAGGATGTCCAGGCCCAGCAAGAAGGGCTTTCTGCTCCAAGTCAGACTGATGTTACATCACAGGAGTATTTCAGTCCCTGGTCTAATCTTTGGGAAGATAGAGAGGGAGGACATAGGTGTTTAGAGACTGGTCTGAAAATGCTAGCTTTTAGCTCTGGGCTGAGTGAGGACAAATTCCATCTTCACTAGCTCTCCAGGGCCTACTGGGGAAATCCAAATGCCTGACATTTAAGACTCTCCCAAAACTGCCCCGTTCCTTCCCAATCTTATCACTCATTACTTATCTCGGCAGCAGCCATCAGGGCCCAGACTCACCATGTCTCCCCTTTCCCCAAGCATTTGCTTCACTGTGTTCCTCTTGCTGGTATTGACCTTCTCTTCCCTTGTGTAACTTTGCTACTTAACATTCAGCTTCCAGTTCAAAGCTCACCTCCTGCATGAAGCCATCCCATACTACCTGAGCTATCTTCATCCCCTCCATAAAGTTTCTGAAAACTTACAAAGTGCCATGTATACATTAAACATGTTACACATGCCATTAATTAGTGTGCTCCCCTGGCTAGACTAGGTATCCCCTCAGGGCCAGAACTCAGAACCCCCTGAATGTGGTCCCCACTATAGCCAACCTGTCCCACAGTGAGTTAAATAAACATGGGCTGTTGATGAAGATGGGAACAACAAAGATGATAGTGAAGACAGTTGTCAGGTTGACTTCCTCAGCATCCCACCATGGCTTCCTTTTCTCTCTCATCATCTTTTTTTTTTTTTTTTTTTTTCCCTGAGACAGACTCTCACTTTGTTGCCCGTGCTAGAGTACCATGGCATCAGCCTAACTCACAGCAACCTTAAATTTCTGGGCTCAAGTGATCCTCTTAACTCAGCCTCCTGAGTAGCTGGGACTACAGGCGTGTGCCATGACACCCAGCTAATTTTTCTATTTTTAGTAGAGAAGAGGTCTCATTCTTCCTCAGGCTGGTCTGGAACTCCTGAGCTCAAGCGATCCTTCCACCTCGGCCTCCCAGAATGCTAGGATTACAGGCGTGAGCCACCGTGCCTGGCCTCTCTGTCACATCTTTCCCAGGCCCCAAAGACAGTGGGACCATCTTCAAGGTTCCATGAGATTTTAACTGACACTGTAAGTGGATAGAGGAACTCATGCTGGGATGGAGGAGGAGTGAGTCTGGCAGGTTCACCAGGGAGGAATCAAGTGGAGAGGGAGAAGGAATCCAAGTGCAAGTGCCAAGCCCTATACTCTCATTGAAGATCCTTCCCAAGCCACATCTATCCTGCCCTTAACATTCCAGGAAGATACCACAGAGTCCAGATGTGTTTTCCAGAGTTCTGGTTTAAGGAGATTAGCTTGGCTTCCTGAATTTGAGGCAGCTAAATAAGGTCTTCTCCCTTTGTATTAATACCAATTGTTGCCCAGATGGTAGAAAGACTCAGTAAGATGGTTTTCCCTAATTTTAGATCTCCAATGAAAAGAGATAAGAGATAATTTAATATCTCCCATCTTCTGCCTAATGTCTCTTGCCCACTTTAGGAAATCCTTCCTGAAGTCTAGTCTCAAGCAGTCTTTCTGTGATGGTCAAGAAGAAGGAACAGGATATTCAGCAACTTATCTCCTGGTGGGGGGGGGGAGCCTAGTTCTGCCCGAGATGAGTTGGGAGAGGAGAAAGGACAGAGCAAGGTCATTCCTAAACACAGGGCTCTATTTTGCCCCCGAAACCCCTCTGGACATTACGGAATTTTAAATAAGTCTCTAGTCACTGCCAAGAGTGGCCAGAGTCATATGGTCTGTTATTATATTCATATATTTTTATGTGTTCCCCATAACAACCATGTCAAGTGGATAGTCTCGTGAGCTTCTATTATGGACTCAATTGTGTCCTCCTCAAATCCTTATCTGTTAAAGCTCTAACCCCCAGTGTGACTGTCTTTGCAGAAAGACCTTGAAGGAGGTAATTAAGGTTAAATGAGGTCGTAAGGGTGGGGACTTCACCCCATAGGACTAGTGTCCTTATAAGAAGAGGAAGAAACACAAGGAATCTCTCTCTCTCATTTTTTCTTTCTTTCTTCTCATGCACACAGAGGAAGGGCCATGTACGGATGAAGGGAGAAGGCAGCCGCCCATAAGCCAGGAAGAGAGGCCTCACCAGAAACCCACAGTGTTGGCACCCTGAGCTTGGACTTAGCCTCTAGACCTGAGAGAAAGTACGTTTTTGTGGTTTACGCCACCTGGTCTACGGTGTTCTGTTACGGCAGCCCTATCTGACTGGACAGCTTCCTCCTATAGGTGAGGAAACTAAGGCTCATAGAGGTGAAATGGCTTGTCCAAAGTCAGCCAAGTAGTAGGTGACAGTGAAGGTTTGAGATTAGAGCTGGATCCCTGTGGCCAGACCAGAGCCTGCTGGCTCCATCCTGGGAATGGAACTCGGAGTCTGGACCCTGCATCCGGCAGTCTCCCCGCTGGACCTCCCGCGGCCGGCTGCCCTGACTCCTCCCCCTCTCCCCGCACCCCTCACCCCCTCTCCCTGCACCCCTCACCCCCTCTCCCTGCACCCCTCACCCCCTCTCCCTGGCCCTGCGCTCCGGACCCCCAGCCCGCCCGTACTTCCGGTTGCGCCTGCCCTGCGCGCGGGCGAGTGTCGGCTTCCGCGATGTAGTGCTGCCATCTGCTGGCCGGATTTTCTTTCCTCCTTTGTGTCTCAGCGTCCTGTCCACCTTCCGTCCTAATTCCAATCCCTTTCACTCTCTCCTGAAGGCAGGTAGCTAACACGATAGGTCTTTGACCAAAAAAGGAAAAAGAAAAAAGAAAAGAAAAAGAAAAAAAGAAAAAAGAAAGGAGGTACAGAGAATTACCGTATTGGGTTTGAGAAGAAAATGGTTTACAGAACGGAAAAGCTTTTTGCTTCCCAAGGAGTGCTTTCCTCGCGGAGAGTCCAGCCGGATGCTCCGAGTCTAGGCCAGAGAGCTCGGGAGGGCCGAGGCGGTGGGCATGGTGGCCCTTCGCTCTGACCATAAACAGGAGCACTGAAGACCTCTCTGTGCGTCCTGTGGAGGTAGGCAGGAGCTTCTGGAAAGCCGGCAGAAAGAGGCTATCAGGAATAAAATGCTGTCCCTTATGTCCCTTTATTCCAATGAATGAGGGTGATCTTGTTGGCTGGTTTCTGTCAGGCACCCTCCCGCGGTGGGCTGTGTGGTAAATAATCCCACCTCATTTGACAGATGAGGAAACTGAGGCTGAGGGGGGATTACCAACCCACAGATTAGCGAGGATGAATGGCATACTTTTGCGGTGAGGCTGTTGAGCCTGGAATGGACCTCAGGGGCATCTGAAAGCTCTGACTCCTCTCATGTCGGTGTGAGATATTAAAGCCAGTGCTGAGGAGGCCCCTGCTTTCTTCTCCCACACGAGCCCTAGCTTCAGCATCTCTCTGTAAGGTCCCCCAGAGTCTGGTTTATCTGGCTAACAGGCACAAAGAGCAGACACAGCCACAGCCAGCGGCTGGTTTCTGCTCTCCTTTGTCCCCAGGGCTCAAGGCAAGAGAAGCAGATTGGCAAGTGGGAGCCGGGAGAAGGGTCCAGACAGGAGGAACGGCCAGGCGGATGGAGTGTAACAGAAGGGGAAGGCGCACAGAAGGAAAAAGTATACCGAGATAAAATACAAAGCTCAGAGGACTTTGAGCTTACAGTTACCAAGCTGTGTGTCTTAAGGGAAATTTTTCATCTGTAAAGTGGGCACAATACAATTGTACCTACCTCATAGGACTATTTTGAAAATTAAATGAGATAACATGGGTGAAACCACCCACCACAGCATTCAACTCACAGTCCGTCCCCAGTAAGTGTTTGTTGAATCTGAAACCACGAAAAGTAGAGGGCTGATTTATTGCCCCCTCATCTCCTGTGACAACTAACCTAGATTAACATTAATTTTTCTGGTAACTGCTCATTACCAAGCACCACGACACCTACTGACCCAGGGCTCTGTCCCAGCCCCAGCCATTCCATAAGCGGGAAGTGGTCTCGCTCTTTCCAATTCTGCTCCTCCCAGGCGCAGGCTTTGTCTCATTCCTCTAATTGCATCAGCATCACAGAAGCTGTGTCGTGTATGCCAGAATGCAGCAGGTACTAATTAGGAGTCACATGCATTCAACTGGAAGGCGGTAATTTTGTTTCCTGGAAGGACAACATATTTGCATTCATTTGCAAATGACTAAAGAGCCTTGAATTTCCAGGAATCTGGATGATGGTCCAGGTTTGGTCACCACCTGTGTTATCTTAGGCAAGTCTCTTTCTTCCTTTAGCCTTATAATTTTCATCTATGAACTGAGGGTATCTCTAAGTAGGGTGACCAACCATTCTTGTGTACCTGAGACTGAAGAACTTCCCAGGGTGTGGGACTTTCAGTGCTAAAACCAGGGAGGTGCTAGGCAAACTGGCACAAGTTGTCTTCCTGTCTCTGAGCCTCATTTTCTCTAATACTCTATGTTTCAATCAAGGGCCTACCCAATTTTACCTCTTGGAAATGCTTTCAGATGAAAGAAATAGAATACTCAACTAAGCTCTTTACATAGGCTATCTCATTTTTATCCTGGGAGGGGAAATTGGCATTATCTCTGACTTACAGACAAGGGAAGAGAGTTCAGAGATGATCAGCCCAGGGTGACACAATGACAGAGCTGAGATTCCACCCAGGTTAGTCTGACAGTGGTCTTACCGTTCTTATTTTAATAGTCTGACTTCTGAGTGGTTTTCCTAGACTTGTGCAATATCCACACACTGTTGGCACTCAGTATATGCATGGGGTTGCTAGTTTTCTCCACCAGATCCTCTACATTTCCTGGTTTCTGAAGAACTCAACCTTTTGTATGAAAAGACTGTATCTCCGACACTTTTCATAATAGTACCTGGCACCTAGTAATACACATTTGTGGAATGACTGTTACACAAAGAAGTTTCTCATTTCCCAGACTTTCTAGACATTTGGACTGATAAAGAAAATGGGTCTAGACAGACATATGGTTCTGTCATTCTTAGAGATTTTTTGACTTAAGTCTCTATTTTTATAAGTGAGAGACTGAGACCAGGAAGGATGACATGATATGTCCAAAGCTCACACAGCTAATTTAGCACCTCTTCTTTACCCTATAAAGCAGGTGTAGCCAGGTCAAATACTCTTTTCTTGAATGGAGACAGGGAGGTGATCTAAATGTTTTCAGGTCAGGCTGCAGCATCTCCTGGTGGATCCTGGTTTACTGTTGGGACATTGCCTCACTCTGCAGTGGGATTTAGGTAAACTGTGAAGAAATCTAGCTTTCCTTTTTGGAATAACACATCAGATTTAATCCCACTTTTGCAGGTAACTAGCTTGATGATCTTGAGCAAGTTGTTTAACCTATCTAAGTCTCAGTTTCCTCTGCTATACAGTGAACATAGTAAAAGTGCTTACCTTATATAATAGCTGTGAGGGGTAAATTGGGGGGCTCCATGTAAAGTGTTTTAGCACAAACACATATCCCAGAGTGAGCACTGAATAAACTGTAGTTGTGATTGTTACTATCATTAGTAGATTGTGGTGAGATGAAGTGGAATATATGACTTTGTGACTTCCCCACATTTTTCTTATCCTTGCTCTGGAAGGGGCTCTACAGCTGCAGAAGGTCACGGATGTCTGAGGTTTGCTTTTGCACTGCTCCTCTGTCTCTTCCGACACAGCCTTCTGCCTGTTTCTGTCTACTCAGCCTTTGCAGAACCTTGCACTTGGCCCAGATGAGCAGCTTGTTGAGGTCAAGGGGCTGGCCCGCTGGAATGCCCTGACATTCTACTCTTGAAACCAGTGACTCTTCATTACTCCTGGCAGAGGCTGGCCTGTCAGTCACTGGTAATTAACGGAGCCTGGAGAGGAGCTGCTAGAGAAAGGGCACCCGCCACTGCCTCCCACACGGTGCCTTTCTGGGTGCTGGAGCCAGTTCAAGCTCATGGTTAAATATCCAGGAATCTGGCAAGTCAGTTGTTAAACTGTTACATATCCAGGGATTTTGTGAGCCAGCTGTTAAGCTGTTGGTAGCCTGAAATCAAACGTGGTGGCAGTATTTACACCACGGAAATCAGCAAAAACTACAAATCAGGATGCTGTTTCACCCTGCAGCCATTAGTTCACCAGCTCATCACTGAACAAACCCTTCTCCTCCTAAAACTCACCTGCTGAGGGGAAGACCACAGCATTCTGGGCTTGCTATGTGGTTAACACCCACGTTTTAAGAATATTAATTACTGTAATTATAAGAGTAATACAAGCTTGTTACAAAGCATTCAAATAATATAGGACAATAAAAACTAAAAAGTAAAGGTCTCTGCCCATTTATCCCTTCCAATTGCAGAGATATCCACTCTTATTTGTTTTATTTTATTACTATTTTTTTGGTTCCCTCTAGAACTCCTCAGTAGGTATAGAAAAATAGCTATTTTATATATACACTGGTTTGTTGAATGGGCTGAACAAGAAACTGCTTCATTTTTCTCTTTCCTCTGCTTCTGCTATCCATCATGTTATATAGAATCTCTCTGGCTCGCCCCTGAAGACTGGCTGGAGCAGACACAAAAGCTTTCTGGTCATTTCCAAGCATTGACAAAATGGTGCAGTCCAGTTCAATTTAAAACTTAAATCTCACATCCAGTTCAAAGCTCCTCTCATCCCCCACCTTGGACCTGAGCTGTGGCTCAGAAACCTGCAGTGGGAAAGGGGCGGGTCACTAATTATTCTTCTATCTCCTCCCCTGTGGGGCAAAGGAAGATGGATAAAGGTCTTTTTATTTAGGGGCTGTTCTTTGTAGTTCTTTCTTAGCTCAGTGGTTGTCCTGCACACCCTCTAGTATGTCAGCAAGTTCTAGGAAGGTCTGTCACAGGGGGTCACCTTACTGTTGTTTCCTGCTGGCTGACCTCTTGTGACCATCCCTCAAGTCCTGCCCCTGCAGGCACAATCTATAGCCACTTATTGGTGGTGTCCCTTCACCCCAGTAGGAAGCCTTCTTGGGTGGGATCTCATTGAAGTGGCTCTAGTGTGGCTACTTTCCACAGCATGAACTTAGCTCTCAGGAAATGTATGCGTCCTTGCTCCACCAAATGGTTGGAGTGCAGCTTGCCCAAATGCTGACCCCTGTCTTCCTGCCTTCCATCGTGTCCAGCTGCAGCCATGGTAAGTAGGTAGGTAGCTGTCATCGGCCCATAACTCTTCCTGTGTTGTGCAGAGGTATATCCAGGTGAGCTGTGATCGCTGCAGTTCAGCAAGTGTGCAGTCTCTCTCCCTGTAGGCACTTCCAGTCTTTGTGAATTATTCTTTTGGAACTTTTCTCTGTTGACTTGTGTTGGGAGGAAGCCCCCTACTTCTCCTCCTTCCTAGTGGTGGGAAAGAAAAGCATCATAGGACCCTCCTTGTATGAGTAACTTAAACTTCCCTGTGAATTTGTAGTCTCCTTTATAGGGTGGGGTTGGAACTGGGTGAGCTTTTGTCATCTTTTCCTAAATTCCATGAGTTGTATTTGGCATTTCCCTTTAGAATGTAGGGGTGTTTACTACTTGCTGTTTTCAGCTTTGGGGCTTCAGCTGAAATTTAAAGATAGTCCATACATAATTTTATTAAGCAAATGGGATTATTCTCACATATTATGTTACCATTTGCTTTTATTGCTAAGCAAAATATTATATCTTGGGTATATTTCTTTGTCATTACAGAGATCTACCACTGCCTCTTTTTAAAAAATGTTTCTTATTTGTTCTCATACATTTCTCAGTTTTGCTGTCTTGTGTGCATGACCATTTCATAAACAAGGGCTTTTAGAACTGCTTAGAACAGCAAGCAATGCTTCTTCCTCTTTATGGTTTTGCATTTCCTTATTGTTATTGGGTGTCTTAAAAAAGGTTGGAAAACTCAAGTGTGCCTGTGTTCCTTAGCAGTGGGGTAAACTTCTTTACCACAAGCAGCACTAATCTTTAGGAACAGTTTAGTATTTCTACTGAATATATCACCATGTATACATGTGATGATATATTTAATCAGTCCCCTATTGATGGACATTTAACTGTTCCCACTTCTTCCCAATTATAGACATTATACTGAACGTCCATCTATCTTATATTCTTTTTTATAAAGTGAATATGCAATTTATTTAACATTCAAACTTCATTAAGACATGTGCAATATGGCAATTTTACTGGGGATTTAACCCTACCTAGGATATAATTGCTTGCTGGGGCTTAGCAACAGGGTCCAATTCACACTTAGCACTAATTAAATACTTTATTGAATAAATGAAATACCAAACAAAATGAATTCAAATGCTTTCTAAAAAAATCAATTTTTTTTTTTTTTTTTTTGAGACAGAGTCTCACTCTGTTGCCTGGGCTAGAGTGAGTGCCGTGGCGTCAGCCTAGCTCACAGCAACCTCAAACTCCTGGGCTTAAGCGATCCTACTGCCTCAGCCTCCCGAGTAGCTGGGACTACAGGCATGTGCCACCATGCCCGGCTAATTTTTTGTATATATATATTTTAGTTGGCCAGATAATTTCTTTCTATTTTTAGTAGAGACGGGGTCTCACTCTTGCTCAGGCTGGTCTTGAACTCCTGACCTCAAGCGATCCACCCGCCTCGGCTTCCCAGAGTGCTAGGATTACAGGCGTGAGCCACCATGCCCGGCCAAAAAATCAATTTTAAAGGCCTTTCTATTCAGGCTAATGACAAACACAATAAAGGCAGATATACTAGTTTAACATAATTGGCTGATTTTATACAGCACTTATATCTTTTAGGCCACAAGTATATTATTAAATGATAGAGAACATCTAATACAACCATTTCTACAGAACTGGGAAATAATTTTCTAAGAAAGAAAGATTTTACAGACCCCCATCTTTTATACCCACCTCAACTGTCTAACTCTAAAGAGGATAAAGCCAATGACTTTCCTCAGAAGGGCTCATGAGTAATGTCACTTTGCTATCAAAATCTGTATTTCTGATCCGTTATGGCCATTGAGACAAGATTCAAATATTCCCAAAGAAGCACAATGCACATTGTGAGCGCTTACCTATTCAGCAACAGTGAGCACAGCATTCAAAACTATCTCATCCCAGGAATTAAATAAGGTCAATCACACTCATGGGCATTTCCTCCACTGTAGTATTGTAGAAAGTCTCAATGTCATGAAGAATCCTCCTGTCTTCTTCAGTAACAAAGTTTATAGCCACACCTTTCCTTCCAAATCAACCTCCTTTGCTAATTCTGTGAATGTAGTTTTCACGATTGGTAGGTAGGTCGGTCATGGTTTATAACCAAAGACACTTGTTGCATATTAATCCCATGAGCCAATAAGTCAGTAGTGATTAGAACATGGCTTGACCCTGATTGGAATTCCCTCATGATAACATCTCTTTCCTTCTGGTCCATGTCACCATGCACAGCAGACACTATGAAGTCTCTGGCGTGCATTTTCTCAGTGAGCCAGTCCACCTTGCGCCTTGTATTGAGAAATGTAACAGCCTGTGTAATGGTCAGAGTCTCATACAAGTCACAAAGTATATCCAACTTCCATTCCTTTCTTTCAACATTAATATAAAACTCATTCCTTCAAGGGTCACTTCTTCCTTTTTCACTAGAATTTGAATTGGATCTCTCATGAATTTTTTGGTCACTTCCAACACATCAGTTGGCATTGTGGCAGAAAGCAACACAACCTGAATACTTGTATTTAATTTTTGGAAAATCTCATAGATTTGATCCTTAAACCCTTGGCTCAACATTTCATCTGCTCATCCAAAACAAACATTTTGATCCATTTTGGAGAAAGGTACCTTCTGTTTAATATATCAAACACTCTCCGTGGTATACCAACTACAATATGTGGTGCTTCAGCCTGAAGTTTTTGCATTTCAGTTCGAACATTCATTCCACTAATGCAAGCATGACAAGTTGCTCCCATATAGTCTCCAAGTGCCAGAATTACCTTTTGGATCTTTAATACAAGGAATAATAGCTCTCTGCTGAATAGCTGAAGGCTTCTCAAAACCATAAGCATAGATGCCCCAAAGAACAGACTCTTTTAAATTCATATCATCAAAGTTATAAACAATCTCATTCCAGTTGCTCTCGATGACACCATCGGGGTCCATTCCCTCTGGGCCACCATGTTCTCTGTTATAATCTGCGAAGCCACCAGACTTGATCCCCAAAACCACTCAGTGCCTGACTGAAAGTATCTTATATTCTTGTAGAATAACTCCTTGGTTTTAAGTCAGCAAAACATCATAAAATGTGATCCTTTCCCCCAGAACACTTTTCCAGAAACCTCTTTTGTAATCAGAAGGCAGAGGGAAGGGCTGGAATTAGGACACATAGGTTCTCAGAAAGGACCTTTGAATGATGGTGACTCTGTTAACCTTCCTTTTTAGCAGGAGTTTCTCTGGAGTTTGCACCTGGTACGCTCTGAATCTAGACCATGGCCCATTGATCTGAGGCCTGAACAAGACAGAGTACTTGTGCAGAACCCAGTGCAGAACATTCAGCAGGTACTCCATAAATGTTTACCCTACAGCATGTTGGCCATCCTTATGTAATGGCAGGCAGCCCAGAAACAGTTGTACATAATCATAACTCAGTCAGATTGACTTAGCTGTAACTTGTAAATTGGGCTTGTTTTCTGCATCATGCTGTTCACCAAGTTAGATCTTCACAGCTCACCACACCTGCTGTAGTCAAGTGACCCCATGAAAAACTCTTGGCTCAGAGTGTAAATCCTTGGGGCACAGGGGAGGAGGTAGCTACACAAAATGTGACCAGAATATTACTTTTTTGAGCCAATATCTGGGCCAACTCACATTTAAAGAAATGGTAGTCTGGGAGAAAAATGCTACTGAAAGCATTCCAAATTTTTGACCAGGAGATATTTATCCTTACAGTGAAATCTATCTTAGATTCCCTGGTTTCAGTCTCTCTCCTTGGCCAGGCAGAGAGTCCAGAACAAACCCTTCTTTCTCCTTCTCTCTGTATTTTTCACAAACTCCTCTTTCCTTTGGTCAACTAGGCTCTCCTATGTACCTCTCTGCTCTTCTAGGCATCTCCCTACTGTGAGGCTCTCCCTTGCCGATCACACACACACACACACACACACCCCGTCTAGACCTGTGACCTTTTTCATTTTAGTTGCCCTCTGTTCCCTGGGAGGTGTAGCTCACCCTCCCTGCTCACACACATTATTGCCATTTTCCTCACAACCTTCAGCACCTTTGGGAATTCTAGGAAATAACATTTCCCATTGCTTTACACATGGTGTGTAATTAGTAGAGGCAACATTCCCCTGGCTGCCACACATCTGCATCTCTCATCTTTCTTAACCTATCTGGCAGACATGCTTCTTGGATCTCTCCTCCAAATCCTGCTGTAAAAGAATCCAAAACACATCCAAGGGGGATGATTGTGAACATCCTGGAGTCGGGCATTGGTGCCGTGATTTCTGGATTCTTATCTCCCTCCCAGAATCAACAGTACTCAAGTCTCTGGTTTTAAGTCTTGTGTTGATGCACTGAATTCCTACTTCTGGTCAGTGTCATCTTTGTCTGGAAAACTCAACTCATTCTTCAAGACTCAGCCTCAGTGCCAACTACACCAGGAAGCTTACCTTGAATATCTGGGTGGGATAATGACCCTATCTTTGGGCTCTCAGTGGTGCTGTGCTTACCTCCATCTTAACACTCGCCACAGTTTGGAGGGCAGATGGGATGGGGTTGTAGGTGTGTAATACGCAGCCACACCACTCTCCTTCATGGGCACCACACTTCAGGAAGACATCCCTCTAGGCAGTGCAAGGCTGCCTAAGGCCAAAGAGCAGATTCCTAGCGCTGCCCTCATGGGCCCTGAGCCTGAACTGCAAGTTTCGGAGGGCAGTGCTTTTTACTCCTCACCCAGCCTGGTCCCCATAATAATATTTTTTTAAAAACCTTATTGTTTTCCTAGTAGAAAAATAATAAATGCTAATTATAGAAACCTGGGGAATACTGACAAGCACGGGAGACAGAGCACCCTTGTCCCCCCAGCTGAAAGTAAGCAAAATTAATATTTTAATATATTCCTACCAGCCTATTTACTGTACAAATTCTAATTTAATTTAATTGTGATCAAGTGGTAAACACAAAATTGTACATGTTGACATATATATGAAAACATATTTACTAACTAGTCAAGAATATAAGAGAAAACACCTATAAATATAGAACAAAATACAAGGCAGGCAAGAGTAGCATTCTAGAATTCTACACCAAGGAATAACCTAGTTACATTTTAGTGTATTTTCATAAAACCTCAAAAAATTACATGTTTGCATAATCTCATACCATGTGTTTTGAATTTTAATCATAGTTAACAAAGGAGCATTCATAGAATTTAGTTGGCAGATTTTACATAAAGGTTTTGGTGACATTCATTTTCCACCTGGTGGTTTATTAGTCTTGTTTAATTAAAAAATGATTCAGGCTATACTGATTGGCTTTAAAGATGTAGAAAGTCATTAATAACATTCTTTGGCAATGAAAATGGTCATTATGTTCTTTTGTGCACTTCTGCTTTTGAGAAATGGAAGAAAGAGGGAAAAATAAAGATTTTTTTTTAGTTTAATAATTATCTCAGCTCACTGTCCCAATCATACAAATTGGCCATGCTACTCAAAGTTGAAACAGACCCAGTTAATGTTTTATATAGCTTTTTATTATATTGGCAAGTGATTATCTGCCAACTGCTTTTCCTATTTTTGAGGGGGGAAAGGCAAAATCAAAATAGAATCTGTAGGAAAGCAGAAGATAATCTTGGAAAATATACAGGGCTGGACTGTGACCACAGGCTGGCAAAGCTACTTGATAGCACACTGTCCCATTGTTTCTCCTGACTTTGAGTCCAGTGTAAGTAAGGGAAGATCCATCAGTCTTTCATACTATGACATCGCCATTCTTTACTTTATA
The DNA here is from genome assembly GCF_041146395.1 of Eulemur rufifrons. Taxonomy (NCBI): domain Eukaryota; kingdom Metazoa; phylum Chordata; class Mammalia; order Primates; family Lemuridae; genus Eulemur; species Eulemur rufifrons. Next base: position 98,356,645 of record NC_090990.1, read on the forward strand.
ATCTTCGTTTTTCTTTTATTGGCTGGAGAATATCTTCAAGTGATTTGTTTCAAGAGTGACCCATATGTGGTAGGTACATGTTCTGAAGCCTTTCGTTTCTGGTATTTGTTTTTATCATTGATCCCACATACAGAAAGCAATTTGGCTGGATATTCTTGGGGAGAATTCCTCCCACAGTACTCTCTAGCTCTTGCTTCATCAAAAAATAAGGGCAGAGAAATCTGAAATCAGCCTTCCAGAGAGTTGGTGAAAAGATTGATGATTTGAGTGGTGGGTGGGCATCAAAAGGCAGCGTCCACACTGTGGAAGCTCATGTCCAGGTCTCTGCTTGGTGTAGATTTGGCATTTATGAACAGGGTGAGGGAAATTTGGAGGGGAGGTAGGAAAATTACTTTGTCTATTTATTCTCAGATAAGCCACCTGCTCTGTTTTTCCCAACATACCCTAAAAGTGTCCTTCTGTTCTGTTTTTTTTTCCCAGTTCAATTTGAATGGCCTTAAAATTCATGGAAATTCCCTTTGCTTTCTGACAGTAGGTTGATTTTTTTAAGTTCTCATTTTTACTGTCATTATTAGGTAGGTTTGTCTTTTACTGGGACTTTATGGGTATTTAGTGTGAAGCATCAAGAGACTGGGCTGGGGGTATTTAGCCCGATGCTATTTTAATACATAAATCTAGCTATGAAATTCAGAAAGCTTAGTCAATCTGCCATAAAGTTGTCATTTGGTTTCATAGGGGAGGTTACTCAGGGCTATAATGAGAAATGGTTTTGAGCCATGTAGGGGTGGGGACAAGTACATATGTACTGGTTGCTTGTTCCAGGGCCTTTTCTCATTCTGTTCTATCTCACTTTTTTTCCTGTTCTATTCTATCTCACTTGATGGTCGGTTGGGAAGAAGCATGAGCAGTGTCCCCAGCAGACAGGGTGATCTTCTGCTGGTTCTATGGAGCTGCTGGGTTCTGCATACAGACCATGTCAGTAGAGTTGTGAATGCAACAGCATTAAAACCACAGTGGAAAGAGGGCTTGTGTCAGTCCAGGTCCTCTGGGAATCAAATGCTAAAGATGGAATTATAAGTTCAAGAGATTTTGGAAGATGGAAGAGAGGGTGCAGGAGGAGTCAGGGAAAGTCTTCAGACAGTGATGCAGGCCTGAAAAAAAGAGAGGGGAGGTATGAGGGTTGGGAAGAGACTTAGACTATGGTATATGTCTGAGGAAGTCCTGTCCAGCCTGGCGGGAAGCTCCAGTGCAGTTTGTCCATTGAGGAGTGCATGCTGGGAATGGCCATGTTGAGCAGAAAGTACCTCTGCTGCCCCGCTGTACTCAGTGGCTGAGGCTGCCTGGGGAGAGTCTAGCTTTGGTTCAAATGCTGCAGTGGATCCTGAAGGTGCTACAGCTGGAGGTGCTGCAGGCTAAGTGCACTACTGGGGCAGGGTCTCTCTTGAAGGGAGATCTGACCAGTGCCCTTTCATGGCTGCCACAGGGCCCTTTCCGCACTCTCCAGGAGGGGCCAGGAATGTCACCCATCCTAACAGTATATGATGCACAAGGCAGCTAGTTCCAGTGACTGGATGTAAACTGAGCAGGTCCATTCATAGGGGACCCTGGCATCTCTCTCTGGTGGGGCTGAGTGGGCAACCCAGAGCAAGTTGTCTCCAGGGGCAATGACATTCAACTTCAGGTGATATGGTATGTGTGGTTGGAGGGGCCCGCATTGCAGCACAGAGCCCAGCTGAAGGGTCAACCTATTATTATTATTTTTTTTGAGACAGAGCCTCCCTTTGTCACCCAGGCTGGAGTGCAGTGGTATGATCATAGCTCACTGCAACCTTTCACCTTATTTTTGAGCAAACATTTCATCTCTCTACCAACAATTATTGAATAGCAACAACAAAGCAAACCTTGTACTAGTTATAGGTGATGCAGGAGAAAATACGATGAAAATTCTGTCCTCAATTTGCATATGTTCTAGTGAGGGAGAAATAAAACTAAGAGAATGGTGGTAAGCACATTAGCATGTGACAGCATCAGGAATGAGGTAGGAAAGGGAAGTACAGGGGAGAGATGACTCCTCATACAAACTTCATCCATTCCCTCCTTGGAAATGAAATATGAACAGATGAATCTTGGGCTTTGGCAGGTGCTAGAGGAGAGGGATCCAGGACTCAGCCTCTGGGTCTATCCTGCCGATGCCAGTGAATGTGGAAGTTGAGAAGGGAGCATCGTGCTCAGCAGAGCGAGTGGAGGCATCAGGCGTCTGGACGTCTCTCCATTCTACCCCGTCTGGGGATACAGAAGAAGGGGATGAAATCAGCACAGAGATTTAGCAACACATCAGGTCTCATTCCACTGACCTCTGGGCTTCTGCATCATGGAGCCATTCACTTTCCCTTCCCTCCATCCTCCAACATGGATGGTTAGGGCAGGCCCAGTCAGAGACCATGTTTCCTAAGCCTTTTCAGGGAGTTTGCATCTCTAGACACAGAAACATGGTGTCTTGGTCTGCAGGTCAATGGACAGCCAGGTTATATCCAAACCAGGCTGTTGGGACGCGCTTGTCCGTATTTGTCACTCCTTCTCTCCTTTCACCATTGACTCCTTTTTTATAGCACTTAAAAATTATTAAATGAAATCAACCCTGATAAGCAATATTTGTGTCACTTGTTGTCATTATTCTTGTCCTGAGACCCTCACAGGGCTGGAGTGGTGAGGAGACCCCTCTGATCTTACTCCCTGATGCCACCCCCACATCTCTCCTCCCCTTGGGTCCAGTTCTGGAAATTTAGCCCCAAAGAAACCATTATCATTGCCACACACTGGCTGCAGCTCCCCTGGGGTGGGTTTGGCTGTCATCTCAGGCTGACACTCCCCTGGGATGGCAAGAAAAACAAAACATGAGACTCACTGAGACAGGAAGTGAGAATGGGAGAGAAACTGGGAAGAAAAGGGGTTGGGAAAGAGGACCTCAGAAAAATCAGTAGTCTGGAAAACCAGACCCCTGCATGGATGATGAGGGGATGCAATTTATCTGGGGCTTTTCCACCTGGACCCTGAGCGGGCACCTCAGCTGGAGGAGCAGATGGGCAACTGGACACAGGGCTAAAGGGGTCTTGTCGCTCGGTAATCACAATTCTCCATCTGGCTTGACCTGAAAGTTAATCTGGGTGCAGCAACAGGAGGTGAAGTATCCAGAGGGCTCAGGCTGGCACTGGCTGAATCTTTCTCCCAGCTCACACTGCAAGACTGACGGTCTCTCCCGATTTACACTAGGCACCAAGACAGCAGGACTCATCCGTGTCAGCAGAGGGCACTCTTTCCTAACGGACTGTTTGTGCTTACTCTGAAAGCCTGGGCTGGTGGAGGAAGGCACAGCCAGAATAATAATAAGGCTCAGTCCTTCCTCTCAGCTGAGGGGAACCAGGGTGCTTTATTCAGAGCTGGGACAACGCCACCTGTGTGGTGCCACCAGCAGGACTGCCTGATGCTGGAAAAGCAGTAGACTTGGTTTCTCGTTGGTTGGCATGCCACTTACCCTCTAAATGTGTACCACGTGCTGTGTGTCAGCACTCTTCTAGAACCGGGATACAGAAGAGATGGATGAAGAAGCAGTACAAGGTGGTGATTAACAGAGTGTGAGGCTGGGTGTGGTGACTCATGCCTGTAGTCCTAGCACTCTGGGAGGCCGAGGCGGGAGGATCGCTCGAGCTCAGGAGTTCGAGACCAGCCTGAGCAAGAGTGAGACCCCCGTCTCTACTAAAAAACAGAAAAAAATGATTTGGACAGCTAAAAATATATATAGAGAAAATTAGCTGGGCATGGTGGCGCATGCCTATAGTCCCAGCTACTAGGGAGGCTGAGGCAGAAGGATTGCTTGAGCCCAGCAGTTTGAGGTTGCTGTGAGCTGGGCTGATGCCACGGCACTCTAGCCCTGGGCAACAGAGCGAGACTCTGTTTCAAAAAAAAAAAAAAAGTAGGAACAGAGTGTGATCTGAAATACATGGCCTGGGCTGGAGATCTGCCACTTCTTGTGTGATCCTGGGCAATTGACTTAACCTCTCTGGGCTGTACTGTTTACTATTTATCTATACCATTTTTACTATGTTTACTATTTATCTATACTGTACTATTTATCTATAAGATAGCAAAGATGATAAGGGCACTGACTCAGGACTATTCTGAAGGTTATATAAATTAATCCAAGTGCTGAGAGCACTGCCTGGCATGTGTAAGCTCTCCTTAAATGCTTGCTACCATTCTGGTTTTCACGAAGTTCACATGCTAATGAGTCTGTCAACAGTATTTGTTAGGAATTCTGCTGTATTCCAGGGACTCTGTCAGGTGCTGGGGATGGTGTGGTGAAGAAAGACATGACAGTACTTGTATGGAACTTACAATCCAGATGGTAAGAAAGTATCCTAAGTGCTAGAAAGCAGTGTGGGATGTTACTGGAGCTAGCACTGGCTCTGTTCCCACCCAACAATGCGAGCTTGGGCCAGTCACTTCATCTCCCTGACCTTCGCTCGGTTTCTTCATCTAGAGAGGAAAGGGGTCTGACATCATCAGGGATCCTTGGTGGTACTGCAGGCTGGTACCATGGTGACAATGGCACTCTCGTATCCACCTGGCAGTTCCAAGGGCCCATGATGGGGTGGTTCCACTAAATCAGAAGCCCACTATACATCTTTCTTGTCCCCTCCCCACAGATATCAGCAGCCCTGTGGTCTCTCATGATGCTTTTAGGGTTAGCATTGGCTTTCTACCCACACAGGTAGAGGTCCTTGATTGAGTCGATCTCTAAGATTCCTTCCAGCTTCAAGGTTCAGATTCCATGAAAACTTCTTCCCTTTGGACCTGCTAGCAGGTCTGGAATCCCCGTGTTGCCTCTCTGTTGAAATGCAATTGTTACCTGTACAGGTATTATCTTTTCTGGAGATTCCAATTGATCAGATGTGAGTAGCCAGGTCCTGTGGCTGTAGGAGCCCTTGACAGTGACATGTGCTGGAGGAGGACAGTTTCATAGGAGGACCCCTGGGACCCCTGTTAGAGCCCAGCTAAGGGTGACACTGGCAGTCTGTTTCTGAATAACAAGTGAACAATCCATTGCACTTAGAAAGCCTTGAATGGGCAATGACAGCTCTGGCTGTTGTTTTGAGAATTTCTGGTTGATTTGATCCTTGTCCGACTTGAAAACCATATTGCTCTTTGAATCATCCTCATGAAGCAGTACAAGGCTCTGCAGTGACATTTGTGAGGAAAAAAATGAGATATGAAGATGGCCTTGCTGGGTGCTGGCATTATAGAAAAGGTACTTAGAGACTCTCTTTAGCCATGAAGGATGTATATGAACTTCGTGGAGGGGTCTGTTCTCCCTAGGATTTCTCATATACCTGAAAGGTCAGTTGCTCTGATTAAATACAGGATGTACAAGCGAACTCTACTGAGATTCCTGGCTCTTCTTAGTTATGAAAAGGGGACTATGGTGCCCAGGGTTTGCTGACCTGTCCCCAAGCTGCACTGACGTTTGAGTCAGATGCCTGACTGCCTAGGAAGCGTGTGCTGTGCTGGCCCTGCCCTCCCACGGATGAAACATAGGTTGACGTGTAATGACCGTGCTTGGGGCTTGTGGACTGCAGTACTGGCCTGGGCATGGAAAAGTGTGGAGTGTGGCAAGTGCGTCTTCCATGTTCCCGACCTCCTCATCAGTCCGCTCATGCTCCAGCTGCTCTTCATACGGCCACTAGCAGGATCTTCCCAGCAGCTCCTGGCACCTGCAAAGCAAACAACTCCTCACTGAAGCATCCAGTGCCCTTCACAGTCAAGTTCCGACTTTCCGATGTCTCTTCGGAGCCTTTCCAGTGTTTCCACATCAATTTACTCACTGACCTCTGAACACACGGGATGTCTCATGTGTCTGTGGCCTTTTCTCCTGCTGATCCAAAGTGGTAAAATCCTGTTCGTATCTGTCATTGACTGAAGTTTTGCTTATTCTGCCCAATTTAAATGTAGGCTTTGGGAGGCTAGAGAGAGCAGTGGTTATCAGTGCAGGGAAGCAGACCTGAGTGTGAAACCCAGCCTTATCATCCCAGGTTGGGAGACTTTGAGCAGGTTTCCTGTTTCTTACTTCATAAAATGGGGAGAGCATTATCCTCCTCACAGGGTGGTTCTGAGGGTTAAATGTGATAGAGCCCGTAAAGTTGCTCCGTTCAGTGTGGGCATGTCGTTAAGTCACTAAGGGAGCCAGTCTTAGTAATTTTATAGGACCCTGTCCGTTTGGGCTGCTATAATGAACTACCATAGATTGGGTGGCTTATAAACAGCTAGCGTTTATTTTTCACTTCCAGAGGCTGGGAAGTCCAAGATCAAGGTGCTGGCAGACTCTGTGTCTGGTGAGGGGCTGCTTTCTGACTCAAAGACAGCTGTTTTCTTGCTGTGTCCTCACAGTTGGAAGGGACAAGGGAGCTCTCTCTGGGGCCTCTTTTTAAGGCACGAATCCCGTTCACAGGGGCTCTGCCTCATGACCTAAACACCTCCCTAAGGCCCCATCTCCTTGATTGGGAAGCTAGAAAATGGGAATAGCAAGTGAAGATTCAAGGAAATAAATTTAAAGAACGAGAGAGAAAGTTGGTATGGACCAGCAACGGCAGCGAGCCACGCACTGAGGGAGTAACTCTGCACCTGAGGTTACAAGGTGAAGAGGAAGAAAACCAAACCAAAACAAATGAAAACAAAGGAAGTATAAAGAAGAGAAAAGATAACAGAATAAAAAGACAAACACACTTAATAAAATAAAAAAATTTTTATATTCAGTACAAAACCAAAACTCAACTCTACATTATAGACAAGCAGCATTTCTCAAAGAAAGGGGCTCAGGAAAGTTAAAGAAAGGACAAAGATATATCAAAAAAAAGCACCAAATGAAAGTAGAAAAGGCTAAAATATATAAAAGTCTCTAAGTCTCATAAATCTTTGGAATTAAATATCTTAGCATCAAAATAAACTAAGCACAGCAATAATAAAAAATGATACCTGTAGACTAGCAGATCAAGTGGCTAAAAGATAAAGGAGCATATGATTTGAATTATATGATTAATGAGTTCCTAATACATATCTGTTAAACACTGGATCCTAGTAACAGAGAATTCACATTCTAAGTACACACAGATCATCTACAAAAATTGACCATATTTTAGGTCAGAAAGAAAATCTTTAAAAATTATAACTGCAACCAAATTATTTGTTTTAAAAATTGCAACATCAGGGGGAAATCTTATCACCAGGTAATTTTTAAAACTTCCTCTTTAAATCAGCTTTGAAGCCAAAGAAGAAAATGAAACTGATACAGACTCAAATATAATGATAAAACACTACATATCAAAACCTGAGGGATATGACTAAAATATTAATATGTTCTCAGGGAAATTAATTAAACACTTGGAATCAGTACCAACAAAAAAGAATGGAAAGAAAGCATTAATCTTAAGAACTTAGGAAAATATCAACCAAACCACTTAAGATAAAAGCAGGCATTAATGAATAAAATAAACAAAAAAACCCTCACAGTAGAATATATGAATAAATTCAAAAGCTTTTCTATGAAAAATAAATAGATATACCACCGAATAGCCTAATCAAGAAAGAAGGGGCAATGAATGAATATATATAACGTTTGAAAACCTACATTGAATGGGTGATTTTCTAGGAAAATATAAAGAACTATATTTTATGTAAGATAAGACAATTAAATAAATAGAACAATAGTCATGAAAAAAATTAAGAACATTATTAGGGAGTCACATCTCCAGATGATTTTACACTAATTTTTTTAATCTTCAAGGAAAAGATAAAATTAAAAGTATTTTAATTTTTTTGAGCATAAAGAAAGAAACCTTCCAAAATAATAAAAAAACAGTATGGCATTGATATCAAAGCTTTTCAAAGACAGAATAAAAGATCACAGACAAATCCTCATTATGAATATCTATGCAAAGTTGGAAAAATTATTCATTATTAGGAGATCTGTTATTATAATTCACCATATTAAGTTAAAAGGGAACAAAAATGACACCAGGAAGATGTTTTAAAAATTCAGCATCTACTTCTGATTAAATAGTAAGTAAAATTCTTATTAATTTTAGATAGTAGGTAATATCTACATATTATAAATATATATCTTAAATTAAAAGTCAGCATCGGGCCAGGCATGGTGGCTCAGACCTGTAATCCTAGCACTCTGGGAAGCCGAGGCAGGAGGATCGCTTGAGGTCAGGAGTTTGACACCAGCCTCAGCAAGAGCAAGACCCCTCTACTAAAAATAAAAAGAAATTAGCTGGACAACTAAAAATAGAAAAATTAGCTGGGCATGGTGGCACACGCCTATAGTCCCAGCTACTCAGGAGGCTGAGGCAGAAGGATTGCTTGAGCCCAGGAGTTTGAGGTGCTATGAGCTAGGCTGGTGCCGTGGCAACCCGGGCAACAGAATGAGACTGTCTCAAAAAAGAAAAAAAACCTAAACTTTGAGGTTTTGGAGGCTTATAAGGTGGGTTACATCATGGTGTATGTGCTTCTGCTTTCCTTTAAGTTTGCACTCCCAAAATCAATAAAAGGCCTTCTGAATCAGGATTTGCCTTCTTTAGAGGGCAGCTTCAGTTTAAAAAGATATATACACAGGTCAGGCATGGTGGTTCAAGCCTGTAGTCCCAGAATTTTGGGAGGCCTAGCCAGGAGGGTTGCTTGAGGCCAAGAGTTCGAGACGAGCCTGGGCTACAAGTGAGGACCCATCTCTACCAAAAAAAAAAGAAAAGTCAGGATGGCACATGCCTATAGTCGCAGCTACTAGGGAAACTGAGGTGAGAGGATCACTTGAGCCTAGCTTGTCTCCAAAAAAAAAAAAAAAGTTAAAACTATACACACACACATGTATTGTGTGTGTGAATGTATGTTATTTTTCTGTATCTATGAAATGTCTGTTAACATTGTTTTTTAAATTTAATAAACACTATAAAATAATATGCAGTTTATGATAAATTCAGATATATATTCATTGATACATAGTTATATATCATTTTATTAAAGAATATCTAGCTGAAAAAGTGTATGTCATGAAGATAGAGAGTAGATTGGTGGTTACCAGAGGCTGAGGAGGGGAAGTGGGAGGGAGAATGAAGGGGAAAAAAAAGAATATAAATGTATTTATTACCACTGAACTGTACACATAAAAATGGTAAAGATGGTAAATTACATGTGTATTATTTACTTCAATAAAAATAAATTTAAAAAGAATATAGAAATGTTATTTTTGTTCCCTTATATAACTTTTCAGAAGTATCAGAATATTAACAGCAGTCACTTCTGAGTATTAGAACTTTGGCTGATTTTTATTTTCTTTTTCATATACCACTCTTTTTCTAATATGTTTTACACTTGTAATTTAACAGAATATTTTTTTTTTTTTTTTGGTTGAGACAGAGTCTCACTTTGTTGCCCAGGCTAGAGTGAGTGCCGTGGCGTCAGCTTAGCTCACAGCAACCTCAAACTCCTGGGCTTAAGCGATCCTACTGCCTCAGCCTCCCGAGTAGCTGGGACTACAGGCATGCGCCACTATGCCCGGCTAATTTTTTCTATATAGATTTTTAGGTGTCCATATAATGTCTTTCTATTTTTAGTAGAGACGGGGTCTCGCTCAGGCTGGTCTCGAACTCCTGACCTTGAGCAATCCACCCGCCTCGGCCTCCCAGAGTGCTAGGATTACAGGCGTGAGCCACCGCGCCCGGCCATAACAGAATATTTTTAAAAGAAATTTTTAAAAAGCTAGTTTCTTCCCAAGTCTCTCCGAAATAAAAATACACACCCACACGTTCTTTAATTTTGTCTGTTTTGTACTTCCACGTTTCTACCAGAGGTAGGGCCCGTATCAGTTCATTCCTTGCTTGTTCCCTCTCCGGCACTAAGGAGACTGCAACTGAGATCCCAACCAAGCAGTTCTGGAAGAGACTAGAAAAGCCAGGGGCCTGGCCACGACCCCAAGGAGGGGGACCATTTCACCAGCTTGGCTTCTTTGGGAGATGTTTTTCCCTTAGCACAGGTGGGGTTGAGACTTGGGCTCAGGAAAGAGTGCAGAGTCCTGCTTAGGGGATGAGGGAACAATGTCGAGGTCCGTCTGGAGTTGTGGGACCATCCAGTCTAGTGAGGCCAAAAAGCGGAAAATACGAGGTCTGCTGGTCTCCTGTCTTTAGATCTTCAAAAAGTACTAGGCAAGAATGCTTCAGAGAAAAGGGGGAAAAGTGGCAAGGAGGGGGAGATCCAGGAAAGTGCTGTCCAGACAGACTCTTGGGATCTCCCAGGAGAGACGCCCAGTGTATGGAAAGCCTCACACCGGCTCGCCTCACCCAGTCCATCCCAAATCAGCCCCAGGGACTTCTTCCCAGGCTTTTCTTTTCACTAAAGATCTCCATGAGTGTATTTTGTTTGATCCTATCTTAACCCTGTGAGGAAGTTGGATTAGATGTTATCCCACCTTTCTGACAAAGAAAATGAGCTTCAGAGAAGTTTGCTACTTCCGTGGCTGGTGAGTGGAGGGCGTGGGCCTCGAGCTCTGCACAGTTGATCCAAATCCTGGGTCCTTTCCAGCGCCCAATACTGACTTTATTTCCCCGAACAAGTCACAGGCCTTTACAAGCTCCTAAAACTGGGCATTGGCCCAGTTTTCTGAAGACTTTCCTTCCCACCAAGGACCTCTGAAAGGCTGCTCCTGTGCTCCCGGCCTCTGGGATTGGAGGGCTCCACGGGGGGCTGGGGCTGCGGCTGGGCCTGGCAGAACAGTCCCGCCAGCTTCCACTCCGCCACAGGCTCTACGTAAGCTTTGGAAACTGCAGTGGTCCCCAAATGCCTTTACTGTGCCTCCATCCTCAGGGAGCTCTGTCCTTTACAGTTTGGCGCCTGCTTCCTTGACAGACCCACCATCTTTCCAACATTCCCCCCCCCCACACCCCCGCCATGGCATTAGGATCCAGGGATTCATTCTGATGAATAGAGTTGTTTAAGGAAGAGAGCTTGAAGAGATCACAGAGCAACATAAGCAGTATGACCTTGATTAAAATTGCTCTAATTGTATAATTCTGTAGTTTTATAATTATATTCCTGGTATTATGCCTCATCCCGCAGCCATAAAAATACCAATGTTTTGTCTTTTGAGATGGCAGATAAGGACTAATAATATGAATATATAGGAGAGTACTTTAAGACTCTGGACAAACCTAATGCGAATTAATGGTGCTTCCCTGACCTTTCTAGTGCAGAATGGCTTCGTGGTGCGGAAGGAAGGAGGGCAATGGTGAGTATATGGTCAGGAGGATTGGAGGTGGCAGCATAAGGAAGGGCCTTGGAGCTGGGTTAGCCCACAGTTTCCACCCCAGGCCCTGCCATCACCCACCCTCACACACTGTGCCTGCATCCTCATCGTGCCCACAGGTAAAGGTCTCAACCTGCACACATGCAGCCAGTGCTCCGCCGCATTGCACAGGGCTACCTGAATGAACACAGGTTGCGCCTCTTCTGCCACTGGTGAATACAACATACCTGCAGGTGCATGCTAGGCTGCTCCACAGCCCAGCTCCCGGCACACCATGGCCACATCCTTTATGTCCCAGCTGTCATCACACATGGTGCCCCAGCGACCTTCCTGTTCTACCTCCAGCCTTGGGTAGGGGCTCTGTAAACAGGAGAGGGAGAGCACGCTCAGAAATGTACTGTTAAGGCAGCCCCCAGTGTTAAGAGAGGATGTTTGACAATGGTGGTGGTGGTGGTGGTTGTGTGGGGTTAGGGGACTTGCTAAAGCTTTGGTTCTACTCTACCCCATCACCACCTCCCACAAGCAACTCACTCTACCAATGGCCCATGTGCAAGGACACCTAAGAAAGAGCCTGTGCTTTCACTCTGAAGATAAAGATATAATACCCCTTTCTTAGTACCAAGATAATTGAAAAATAGAATTCATTCATTCATTTAATCATTCTAAAATTTGAATATTTATTAATTGCTTACTTTATGCTGAATTCTGTTGTAGATGCTGACTCTTGAGTGACATACAAAAAAATATATGATCCTTATTCCCATTTAATGCAGGAAGACAGATATTAAAAATTGTGATAAGAAAAGAAAAATTACATTGCTATGAGCAAATGAAATAAGGCAAACATTTATATTGGGCTTGTATTAGGATTTTTGACCAAAAGTGACAGAAACCCAACTTAAATTAGCTTAGCTTAAAAAAAGGAGACAACATGAGAGAAAATGTAATGAGTGTTTTAGCCTGAGTTTTCTAGAAATGAGAGCCTGAGGCAGGGATTAAATTGTTGACACTTTATTTCTGATGTGACTACTCAAGTCAAAAAGGGCAAGGAAGAGGGGAAATGAGACAAAGGGGGATGTGAGGGACTGTGAAGTGGTGCATTGTCATTCTGGCCTTGATCATATCAAGCCATGAAGAAATACAGCAAGGTCACAACACAACTGTACCATTTACCTGGCAAGACTTCTCTGTGGAAGTTGCAAGGAAACCATGCCTTAGAGCAGTCCATGAGAGTGAGGAGGAATGGAGAATCTATCTGTTCCTCCCTTCAGATTCCCTCTAGTTTATACCGGATTGCCCCCAAAATATTATCATGATACAAAAAACTTTGGGAAGCATTGACTGGAAGTCCATGTTTCTTATAACTTTGTCTTATGTCAGCTAAGAAAAGTATTTCTCCTTTTGGCTGACACAGATTGTACTGGAGACACATACAGATACACACACGCACATACACATACATATACACATGCTTCATTTTTGATTCTAGTGCAGGGCAGTGATCCTCCAAAGCTGAAGTAGGGTGGTGGTGAAGTGACCTGAGGGTGTGCATTAATATTGGTCATCAGACTCTGGGGGAGGAGGTGGATTCTTCAGACTGCAGGTCTTCTTGGAAGTTCAGGGAAATTAATTTGCTCTTCTCTTCCTTTTTTCATTTTCCATCTGCTGCCTACCTTTGCCCACCCCTGCCACATCCAACTAATTGAGAAAGACTTCTCTAGTTCTAGCGAGCTTCTGTGTCTGATTGGAGCATATGATATCCATCAAAAGTTTAAGGGAGGAAAAGTGGTCGAGAACCATTGATAGTCAATCTTACTTTTCTAAGTTATCATTTTATATTGTAGTTTCCAAGATTATAGCTCACTGATTGCTACCTTGTTGCCTTCTACACTCCTTCTTGGGGTTTAGGAGTTTCCAAGACTTATCAAAACCAATCTACAAATAATTCTTTTGGATGGGTCACTCCTGTTGGGAAGAACTTTTCCATGGCGTATTTCTTCTGTCATATATGTTGAATCTTGTTTGTCTCCATTTTACAGGGTGAGAATACTTTATTTTTCTTTAAATTCTGGGGCTGCATCCTATATGTACAGCCTCTATAATGGTTTTGGCTGTAAATCAGGTATAGTGTTTATGACACCCTCTGTTACCTCATGTCACAGTACACTGCTTCAAACATCTTTGTACATTTTGACATTCATTTTCTTTTCGGGGGTATATTTCTAAAATGGGATTACTGAATCAGAAAGAATTCGAACAGATCTTTTCATATATTGTGAGATTATTTTTCTGAAAACTACCATTTTTCAATGCCACTAGCAATATTCTTATTTCCAAACGACCTAAGACCATTGCATTTTATCCTTTATGATTATTTTTGTTAATTTAACTACATTATGCCTAGGAAGATATAAAAATATAAATATACACGCCTTTCCTTTTGTTCCTCTTTCTAAGTAGAAATCTTTGCTTGCTCTGCTCAGTGTTTGGACATGATGGAGACAACAGGAAAAGAGCTAGAAGATGCTGAGAAGGGAATGAGTGATTTCCATGAGAAAGGGCAGAGGTAGCTAAGAAAGAAAAATATTCTAAACAAAAGAGAGAAGGAGGTTAGAGACAGGAGTAAAGGTGATGTTTACTGAATATATGGAAGAGAGCTAGGAGAACTAGAGTACTGGAAGAGATTTATAAAAAATTTTTAAAGTAATAGCTGCTATGCTGAGTGCAATTTTGAAGGAGAAAGGTATAGAAAAAAGATATTGAGGAAATTTGGCTTTGTATTTTGCAAAAAAATTTCTTTTTAAAAATTGTAATTAGGAAACAGATAACCTTCACCATGACTACCACACTCTTTGGTTATGGCATAAATAGTTAGGAATATATCCCCATCACAGTATAATGGTCTTCAAATACCCACCCCTTCTCCAAGTTAAGGGGATGTTGTGGAGAAAACTATGATATCTTAATAATGCCCATTGAGGAAATAATATAGTTTAGACCTGAGTATATTCCATGTAGAACCAGAATTGTAGTGTTAGGTGAGTTCCTTGATATGCAGAAAAATAACTCCTCCTACATGTCAGACTTTGTTGTTTGTTCTTTTAACCCACCCTCTACAGGTATCCAATTTCCCAATAGTCTTTCCTAGGGGGAGAAAAGTGCCCTTTGTCTGACCCCAGGGCCTAAGACTGGGCCTCCTGGGGACTGAATGGCTGTTGTGAGGCATGCCATTAAACAAATTTTGGAACCACAATTATAAACTGGAGGAACTACTGTAGTGTTCTATAGAGAGGGTAGAAGACATTGAGTTGTGAGCACACACCTGAAGTTTACAGGTTGGCTAACCTGGGAGGTGAAGATCTATTGGAGATTAAGTGAGACTCTGAAAGGTCCAGTTGCTGTCTACACTCTCCCCCTTGAAAACAAATCCAGGCCTTTACAGGATTTGGGAAGGTAAGGGCACTCTAGCATTGAACTTAGTTCCTGAGAAGAGCGACATCTGGTGGCACTCATTGAGAAAAAAGCTCTGCGAACACGCCTCCATCTTCCTCACTTGTCAAGAGATGCAACACAGTCAGATGTTCTACGACAGCAGCCAGATATTCTTGTTAATATATTTTCCATCAGGATGGTTACAAATCTAAAGTTTTCTAAAACAAATTTTGCAGACACATCTAAACCGAGCCAGGCAAAATTACTCCAAAAGGAGTAATTCCAAGAGGAATCACGCCAACCCCATGAGAGCAAGATAGTATCAAGGATGAGGGTGAACTTTAAAGTTGCAAGGACCCAAAGTGGCCCAATTAGATTTTGGAAACCTCTTTGAAAAGATGGCAATAATCTCACTGGGTAAAAAATTGGCAGGAACAAAAGGTAAAATGTTTGGTGTTCAGCATCTCCCCCATCCTTGTTTTTTGTGGAGAATTCCTTGATTGTTTTGCTCATTTGAGCTGATCACTATAATCTAAAGATAGTGTCAATGTGAGTTTTTGAGTGTATTTGAGGGTGGCCTGGGGATGCATATAAGACTTTTCAGATGCTTATAGTTTAAATATTTTCAATGTGTTGAGTAACAACAACAGAAAGACAAAGCACAATACATATAAATGTAAGTTTGCGTGAATGAAAATTTAACAAGTATTTTTAAAGGGGGATATTTTAATAGTTTAGTTAAATTTCCTAGACATTTTCAACTGCATTTATAAATTTAATGCACCGCATTTGATTTTCTTTTCCAATAAATTATCTAACAGATTTTCTCATGTACTTAAGTAATCATAAATCAAATAAATTGCACTTATAAATATGGTAACTATTCAGCTCTCCTCAATGATATTTACAAACTTAGTAAAATTCTCTTATAAATTTCAGCTTATAACCACAATTCTATCGAACAAATTTTCTCTCAACCTTCTAGTGCAGGGGTGGGAAACTTTTCATGTTGAAAGGCTGCATTAATTTATCTGTAATCAAATAAGGCCACATTCAAGAAACTTTAATTAGATATACTTACAAATGTACATTATTTTGTAAAAATCTAACTACTATGTACTTAACAATTTCAAAAATGAAAAATATTTGTTAATTTTAAAATTAACTAACCTTTTAATGACTTTGTTGTGTCTGCTTTTTGTTGGAAAGTATTTGAATATTTGGTTGCAGCATGGAGGTCCACAGTTTCAGCTGATCCTTGGAGTCACCCTCAGAGAAAAATGAAAAAGAAAAATATTGGGCTGAATAAGTAAACTTTAATATAGCTGAAATTAGCCTGAGTTGGCAAGATTAAAGTCTATTATTTATTTGACAGTAGGCAGAATGGAGATTAGAGATAGAAATTAAATTTAATTATAAACACAGTAAGAAAGTTATCATTCTTATACACTTTAGTTTATGGCTTATGTATAGTTTCATTCACATCTGGCTATTAATCTAACATGAATTATCTAGAAATAACTTTGCAGTCAGTATGTTGCATCATAACTAAGACTAGTGTTTTGATTGGCATTAAAATACGTTCTAGGAGATATCAATTATCCTGATCAAGTTTTTCAGTATGATTTTGTTTTTTTTTTTTTTTTTGAGACAGAGTCTCACTTTGTTGCCCAGGCTAGAGTGAGTGCCGTGGCGTCAACCTAGCTCACAGCAACCTCAAACTCCTGGGCTCGAGCAATCCTCCTGCCTCAGCCTCCCGAGTAGCTGGGACTACAGGCATGCGCCACTATGCCCGGCTAATTTTTCTATATATATATTTTTAGTTGTCCATATAATTTCTTTCTATTTTTAGTAGAGACGGGGTCTCGCTCTTGCTCAGGCTGGTCTCGAACTCCTGACCTTGAGCGATCCACCCGCCTCGGCCTCCCAGAGTGCTAGGATTACAGGCGTGAGCCACCACGCCTGGCCTCAGTATGATTTTGGATGAAATAAGGAACGAGGAGTAAGTGCCAGGTTTTGATTCCATCAGGGTTACATTGACAGTAAAAGGATACAGATGCAGATGTTCACTTTATTGTCTTCTTAAAAATGTACCAAGGCAAGAGGGTTAAAAGACAGGATGTCACATAATCAAATACCCAACAAGTTGGGATCAAGTTGACAGAGAAACTAAAGTTGTTTGCCATGGGTTGGGATTAGAGGAGATCAGGAAAATGGCTGATAAAAAGTGGAAATAGAAACAAGTTGGGGGACAGGGGATCTCAATGAGAAAGGGTTGGGAAAAGGAAAGTGTTAGAAAATTCAAGAAATGAAAATCTGTGCTCAGAGGTTTGGAGGTGGCATTTAAGGTTTCAGAAGAGAAGGAGTTCTGGGCAATGCTGAGGCCCAAGTCACGGGACTGGAAGAGAGTGAAGGTGGAAGTAGCAGAAGCCAAGGAGCTCAGGGAATTGAGAAAGGTGAGTGGCAGGAGGCTTAGCCAACTGGGGCAAATGGGGTGGGACTTAGGGGGTGAAGGATCCCAAAGCTGTGTGGAAGTAGACAGTTTTCTGGAGAACATTGATATAAGACACACATCAAAGACTAGAAGACACCCTGCAGAGCACTCCAATGGAATGAGCTCCATGAGAAAACCGTTACTAATAGATGAATTTGTTGAGACCTGTTTTGTGGCCTAAGATATAATCAATCTTGGAGAATGTCCCTAATGTTGTTGAGAAGAATGTATATTCTGTGGTTTTGGGTAGAATGTTCTATAAATGTCTGTTAGGTCCATTTGATTTAGAATTTGGTTTAAGTCCATTATTTTCTGCTTTGATGATTGTTGAGCTCTGACAGTGGGTGTTGAAGTTCCCAGCAATTACAATAGTGCTATTTATTTCTTTGCTTAGCTCTAGTAAAATTTCTTTATGTATCTGGAAGCTCCTGTGTTGGATGCATATATATTTAGGAATGTTATGTCTTCTTGTTGAATTCCCTTTACCATTATATAATGACCTTTGTCTTTCTGTACCTTTGTTGGCTTACGATCAATTTTATCTGATATGAGAATGGCTACACCGGCTCTCCTTTGATTTCTATTTGCGTGGAATATTTTTTTCCATCCTTTCATGATGAGTCTGTGTGTCCTTGTGGCTTAGAGTGTTTCTTGGACACAGCAGACACTTGGGTTGTGTTTTTTCCTCCATTCAGCCAGCCTATATCTTTTGAGAGAAACCTTCAATCTGTGTTAATTGATAGCATTGATATGTTGGATGGTGGTCTGTTCATCTTGTTTGGTTGTCCCTTATTGCTTTGTTTTACCTCTTGTTCTATTGTTTTATAACAGTTGTGAGTTTGGGGTTGTTTTTTTTTTTAAGGTGACTTTACACTGGTGGGTATCTGTTGTGCTGATTTGTGTACAATGCTCTTCTGGATATTTCATGCAGGGCAGGTCTGGTCATGGCAAATTCCCTCAGTGTTTGATTCTCTGGAAAAGACTTAATTTCTCTATCTATGGTCAAACTTAATTTTACAGGATACAAAATTCTAGGCTGGCAGTTCTGTTTAAGTCCATTGAAGGTGGGGCCCCCATCCCTTCTGGCTTGTAAGGTTTCCTCTGAGAAGTCTGCAGTTAGTCTGATGGGTTTTCCTTTGTAGGCTATTTGATACTTTCATCTTATTGATAGCAAAATTTCTTCCTTTATTTCGACTTTGGCCAGGTTGATTACTACATGTCCTGGAGATGACCTATTTGCTACGAATCTTCCAGTGTTCAATGTTCATCTTGTATCTGTATGTCTGAATTTCTGGCAATACCAGGGAAATTTTCCTCAATAATTTCTTCAAATAGGTTTTCCATGCTTTTAGCTCTTTCTTCTTCTCCTTCAGGGATACCTATAATTCAAATGTTAGTTTGCTTCACATAGTCCCATATCTTTCTCAGTGAATGCTTGGACTTTTTAATACTCTTCTCTGCCTCTTTGAATGACTGCATTATCTTGAGAGCCTTGAGTTTAAGCTCTGAGATTCTTTCTTCTCCTTAGTTTAGCCTGTTGTTAAAGCTTTCTGCTATGTTTTGAAATTCCCTAAATTATTCTTTCATTTCTTTAAATTATATCATATCCTTTCTTATGCTGTCTAGCTCTCTAGTGACTTTTTCATTTTTTTCATTGATTTCCTGAAAAATTTTTTTACCTTCTTTTTGTTGGTTTTCAACCTTCTCTTCAATTCCATTCATATTATTTGCCATCCATATTCTGAATTCCATTTCTGCCATTTTGGCAATTTCCCTGTGGGTGATATCCACTGCTGTAGTTCCATTGCGTTCCCTTGGGGATGTCAAATTATTTTTTTGTTTTTATGTTGCTGGGGTTCTTTTGCTGGTTTCTTCTCATCTGGCTCCTCTTCTCTTGGCTCTGGGTTACTAGGATTGCAGGACACCTGCTCTTCTTTGCTGGTAACTCTCTTGAACCAAGTCCAGAAGTGATGGCTGCTCAGGGCTGGGGGTCCTGAGAGAAGTGTTGGACCTTGGGGAGGTTCTGCTAGCCCAGTGGTAGTGGCAGGGACTTAGTGGTCAGGTCTTGGTGTCCAGTCACAACTCTGGAGTCTTGGGGTGGAGTTGCAGGCCTGGTGTGGGCCCTGGAGCTATAGAGGCAGAGCCTCAGACTTCGGCACAGTGAGAGCTTCAGAGCTTGCTCTGGGGATTTGGGGGGCAGAGCCATCCATATCAGAGGCTGTTCCACTAGTATGGGGACTGCTGATACCCAGTTGCACAGGCAAGGGTTTTTCTCAGCAGCCCACAGTCCACGTAGGTGGGCTGGAGCTGCTGGTCAGCCAAGGTTCTCCCCCTACACCTAGGACCTACTGAGGCAGTTGTCTGATGCTTCCAAGGTGGTCCCTGTGGCATCTGGGGCTCCTCCTCTGTTCAGCAACCATGCCAAGGAGTAGATGTGTCTGGCCCCCTGTCACAGGGCATGACACAGGGAATGTCTGTTTCCTCCCCAGCCCAGCAGGGGTGATGCAAAGGCTACTGCTGGAAGGCTGGGTCTTGAGTGGACCTGGCTCCATGCACCAGAGTGATCAGGATGGTGTCAGTTGCAGTAATCTGGGATTGGCAGGCACCAGATCTCTGCTGCACCTGCTCTCTGGTATAACATCTCTCACAGACTCTGGGCAGCTCCCCGATCAGCCCAGAGGTCTGTAGTGCAACAGGGAGACCTCCCCAGATCGTGCTGCTTATAACTTTTGTTTCTCCCCTAAAAAGCAGTGTCCCCTTGGGTTGCTTCTATCCTGCTCTCTTCACCTCTTCCCAGCAGTGTGAATTGTACTGCGACCCACAACTTAGTCTCTGAGATGGTGGGTTATGCTTGTGAGTAAGAATCAACCATGCCCTGTTTGATTGAGTTGGTAGATGCTATAATGAGCTATATATTTTTTCGCCCTCTCAGTGGTTTATACTTGCAGGAAACAGTCAACTGCAGAGATGTTCTTTTGTGTTTGCAATAAGCTCTAGTCCCTTAGGAGGAGAACTTGAATGCCACAGGCTTTGGGAGGGACCTCTGTCTCCCAGGGGGTTGCTCGTTCTCCACCACAGCAGAGGTGGGTGGAGGAGGGAAGCTAGGTATGGTTAGGTTAGGTGAGCCTGGGTGACTTTTAAAAGCTGCTAGGGAAAGGTGCTGGGAGGAGGGTCAAGGCAGCCTCTCTAAACTGGGAAGTCTGCTTGTGAGGAAGGGGCCACAGTTCCTGGCCATTGGGAGTGAGGTCTGCCCCTCCAGCATTACCCTTGCCCTCCAGTATCTGGTTGCAAATGGGTGTCTGAACACGCTGTACTTGGTTGCTATGGCACCACAGGTTGGGATCGTCCCTGCTGGAGGACCCACCCTAGTCAAATAGTGTGGCTTTCCTTTGGGACAGATGGACACACCCCCACATCTCTGTGTCTCGGACCACCACAGTATTCCCCTATCAGTTCTGTCCACATGTGCTCCCTCACCTCCTGAGTCCAGCTCCCAAATCTGCCCTCTGTGTCCCCTAGCAACCTGCTTGGGTCCTGGGGGCACGGGATCTAGCTGTGTGTCTGACCTGTTGGTGTGTGTCTCCAGGAAATGCTGACAGGCAGGGAGCTCCCAGATGGGGCACCTCAAGTCACTGCAGGTCCTCAAGGGGAAAGGCGTGGGCCCCACTCTCCGTGGAAACCTTAGACTGGAGGACACTCCAGCTGGGGAGAGGCGGTCGCTCGCCAAATTCTCTGCTCAAACTGCTCTCCGTGTTCTAGTGAGTGGGGAAGGGACAGGGAAGGACAAGAGTCAGAATGGAAGAAAGCCACTCTGTGGCCTCGGGTCACTCTCTTTGGAGGGGAATACTGCATGGAATGTCCAAGCCCTGGGATCACGCAATTTCTCCCCACAATTCTGTGTTTGCCGCAGTGCTTGGGCTCGTGGGGGTGGAAAAGCTTCCAAGTAACTTGGTAGCCTGCTGATCACCAAAGGAGTGTGGGATGGAGAAAGAGATCCTCCCTTACCCCTTTGCTGGGCTCTGAGCCTCTCTGGGTTTGGTTCTCTCCAATATCTTTTTTTTCCTTTTTCTCTTCCTTCTCTGCTTCACAGTTTTCCTCCATGAGGTCCCTGGCTGGCTCTGGCACTTCTTCCTTTGACCTCCACCTGACCTGTGTCCTTTCTCCCCTCTCCTTTATCTGAAACCCTTCCTTCCCTCCGGGTCGGTCCGGTAAGCAATGTCTCCAGTCAGACAGCTTGCCTCCCTCCTCTTTTTACTCTTGATTTCTAATTTAATTCCTTTGTGTTCAGAGAATTTCCATTGCAGGAAATTTGATTACAATTCTTTAATACTTATTTTATGGGCCACAAAGTGAATGTTACTTGAATATATTCTGAATGTACTTGAAAAATACATCTACATTTGCTGAGTGTAGTGTTATATAAATATCTGTTAAGTCAAGTTGATAGTGCTGTTCACATTTACAATATCCCTATTGATTTCTTTGTCTTTCTTTTTCACATGGAGTAATTAGTTCTGTGAAGGTGAAAGGAAGGAGGATGATCCAGCAGAAGGAACAGCATGTATTTAGGTCCTAAAGGGGAATAAAGTGTGTAAACAGACTTCTGTTGAATCACTCCACTGAAAATACCAGTTAACTGAATCCCAGCAGTGGGCACAGGTTAATTCTCAGCCAAGAGACTCTTCAAACTCATTACAAAATCAGCTTCTGTGAGGATGTGCCATTAGCTCTTCAGCCTTGGTGTACCTAAGCAGAGCTTGAGATACGTTTTTACCTTCCATCTGATCTGTCTACTCTATTTATGTTCCTGTCCCATTAAAGGGCGAACTTATCACAATCTCCAAAGTATTGGCACATCTTGGCATAATTGAGGGCACCTCATAGATGCCAAATTAATGCTGAATGAATTGATGAAACTCTGTCCACTTTCCTAAGTCATTGGCCATGATCCATTCAAACTACTCCCCCAAAGAAATGTTTCCCAAAATCTATATCTATAGAGCAAATTGAATAATTTGACAGGCCTGGGGAAGCAGGCTGATAACAAGCAGGCTATAATACTTCAAAGTAATCATGTCCAGTTAGGAATGCTGGAACTCCAGGTCTTGCAAAGGATTTGGACTCAAGCAGCAGGAGATGCACATGGAAGACTCAGGTAGGGACTAGGCCTGACTCACTGTTCTTCTTTCTTTTCATTTACAATAGGGGTGTTTCAGGGACACCATACACTGCTGTGCAGTTTGTGCCCTGTATATGTCCTAGGGATATTGGGATGGGGTGGCATTCACATTGTGCTCAGTGGTACTGCCTCCCTGGAGTTGTGCAGTGCACAACCAGGATGACCCTATATAGATGACCTAGGAAGAGAGACAAAGTAATACCCAGCAGAAGTTTCGCTTGGGTGGGTTAGCAGCTTAACTTCCCCTTTCAGGGACAAAAACAAGTCTTGTCTATATCAGCAGAGGGCAATCTACTCTAATGGATCCTTGAACTTATTATTAGAGGCAGAGCTAACCTTTTGGAAACAAACTTAGACTATCTTATCAGCTATGGAGGCTTTAGTTACTTTTGTAATGCGTATATGTGTATTTTTCTCCAATTGTGAAATATTTAAACAATTTTTATTTTATTTATTTGCTAATAGGTTATATACTTACATGGGTCAAAATTGACAATGTGTAAAAGGGCATGCACTCCCATCTTCAGATATTTAATTCCCATCTTTTGGAAACAATCTATCTTGTCAATTGCTTAGGTAGTATTTCAGAGAACTTTTATGCATAGACAGCTAAGTACACGTTTGCTTCTCTTCTTTTTTTGTTGTAGAAATAGTAACACATTATACACATTTTACTGTATCTTGCTATCTTCACTAAACAAGAGCTCTTAGAGATCATTCTCATCAGTATGATAAAAGATCTTCATTATTTTTATAGCACTATTCCATTGCATGGGTGTAATGTAATTTATTTAACCTTCCCTCTGTTGATGGACATAAAGGTTGTTTCTAATTGTTACCTATTTCAAGCAATAATGCAGAGAATGAGTTTGATTGTTTTAAATTATTAGAGCTTTTTGTTTCCTGTCTAAGAAATCTTTGCTTACCTTTAGGTCGCCAAGACATTTTTCTGTTTTCTTCTAGAAGCTTTATGCTAGTGTGTTTTGTGCTTAGGTCTGTGAGCCCTCTCAATTATTCTTCCTCTTGTAGTAAATGAAAAAGAAACCAAGGTTCATGTTGAACTGATGCTATTTGTTAAAAAGTCTTTCTTCCCCTAATTGCATTGACTTGGCACCTTAGTTAAAAAAAAAATCAACTGACTGTATATGTGTGGGTTTATTTCTGAACTCTCTATTGTGTTCCATTGATCTATTTGTACAGACTTATGCCAACACCAGACTGTCTTTATTACTGTAATAAGTCTTGAAATCAGAGTGTTGAAGACCTTCCATATTTTATTCTTTTCCTAAAATTGTTGTGGGTATTCTATACCTTTGTATTTTATATAAACTTTAGGATCACCTATTCAATACGTCCAAAAAAGCATGCTGGAATTTAAATGGGGATTGCATTAAATCTATGGATCAATGTAGGGAGAATGGACATCTTAACAGTGTTGAGTATGTCCATCCATTAATGTGGTATAACTCTCCATTTACTTAGGTTTTTAGTTTCTCTCAGTGATGCTTTGAAGCTTTTAGTGTAGAGGTTTTGTATGTATTTTATTAGATTATTTCCTAGATATTTGATTTATTTTGATGGTTTTGTATAAATGGTGTTGTTCTGAAATTTTATTTTACTTTTTTTGTTTCTAATATATTGAAAGGCAATTGACTTTGTATTTTGACCTTGAATCCTCCAAACTTGCTAAATTATTAGTTCTAGTAGGGTTATTCTTTTTCTTTTTCTTTTTTTTTTTTTTTTTGTAGATTGTAGGTCTTCTATGAACATAACACTTTGTCTTCAAATAATTGTAGTTTTGCTTCTTTATTTTTCCAAGTTTTATGCCTTTTTTCATTTTTGTATTGTCATAATGCACTGGATAGGACAGATGATATAATGTAGAATATAGGCAGTTAGGACAGAATTCTTTGCTTCTTTCCTTATCTCATGTTGACTATAAGTTCTTCATTATTATCCATTATCAGCTTAGTAAAAAATGCTCAACATCTCTAATCATCAGGGAAAAGCAAATCAAAACCACAATGAGATATCACCTAACTCCAGTGAGAATGGCTCTTATCAAAAAGTCCCAAAACAACAGATGCTTGAGTAGATGCAGAGAGAAAGGAACACTTATACACTGTTGGTGGGACTGCAAACTAGTACAACTTCTATGGAAAGTAGTATGGAGATACCTCAAAGAACTAAAAGTGGACCTACAATTTGATCTAGCAATCCCACTACTAGGTATTTACGTAAAAGAAAAAAGGGCATTTTATAAAAAAGACACTTGTACTCAAATGTTTATAGCAGCATAATTCACAATTGCAAAGATGTGGAAACAACCCAAGTGCCCATCAATCCATAAGTAGATTAATAAAATGTGGTATATGTATACCATGGAGTACTACTCAGCCGTACAAAATTGGTGATCTAGTATCTTTTGTAACAACCTGGATAAAACTGGTGATCACTCTTCTAAGTGAAGCATCAAAAGAATGGAAAACAAAAACCACATGTACTCAATACTAAATTGGAGCTAACTGATGCACACTTACGTGCACAGAAATCAAGTCAGTGGGAAGGGGAGGAGGGGATGGATAAATTCACTCCTAACGGGTTCAATGCACACTATCTGGGTAAAGGGAACACTTGTAACTTTGACTCAAACTGTACAAAAGCAAATTATGTAACCAAAACGTGTGTATCCCCATAATATTCTGAAATAATAAAGTAAAATAAAGTAAAGGCAAATACAAAAAAAGAAATTTTCTTTATTTTTTTTGAGTGTGTTTTGTTTTGTTTTTAATCATGACTAGAGGTTGAGTGGAGCTATCAACAGGATTCCACCCTCTGGGCGTTGTTCTTGTAGAGTTTGTTGAAATAAAGAGCAGCTAAACTGTGTTCCACAAACCATACGTAGGTTACCCATGCGACAGCTCTGTCTGGTGGGGACCAGTGAACGGACTTTAGCAGAGAGAAGCTGCAGGAGTTTTGCTGGTTCAACGTAACAGTTACATTAACTGTCAATTTTCAAATGAGAAAACTGGGGTCCAAAGAGATTATTTAACTTGTCCAAGGTCACACAGTAAAGTAGTATGTCAATAATACAAAGCTGTTTACACTTGATAAAATGTCCTTAGAGGAAGCAGTGTAAAATCAAGATTGTATACACACAGACAAGATAGTCAAAAGTGGGCATTGGTGGTCACTGTCCCAGAAATCTACATCAATGCTCCTTGACCCAGTGCCCATCCCCCTCCGTATCAGAGCCTGCTCAGTACTTTGGGAAGTTAATGCAAAGTGGGGCAGACCCACTTACACTTGTGTGTTGTGTGACAGGGGGTTAGTGAAAGTACCACAATGTGCTAGAAAGAAATAGGATCTAGGGCTCCAGAGGCAGTGCCACCACTATCCCACTGTGTGACCCCTACCCAGTCATTGCATCTCTCTGGCACTCAGTTTCCATTTGAAGAGAAAGGACCTGAATTAGACTGAGTCCTTAATGAATGATTCACAGGCTAGAAGCCACCGGCAGGCCCCCTGCACAGGAGTGAAGGATAATCATGATTGAGCCAAGGGGAGGGCTCCTTGCTTCAAAAATCTCTCTTCTCTTTTCCTCTCTCCTCTGCAATTCCCTTTCCCCCAAATACCAATAGCATTTGCTTCTTTTCTTTTCTTTTCTTTTGTTTTCTTTTCTTTTCTTTTTTCTTTTCTTTTTGAGATAGTGTCACTCTGTCAACACGGCTGGAGTGCAGTGGCATCATCATAGTTCACCGGCAACCTCGGACTTCTGGGCTCAAGCAATTCTCCTGCCTCAGCCTCCCAAGTAGCTGGGGCTACGGGCACACGCCATCATGCCCAGCTAATTTTTCTATTTTTAGTAGAGATGGGGTCTTGCTCTTGAACTCCTGAGCTCAAGCGATCCTCCTGCCTTGGCCTCCCAGAGTGCTAGGATTACAGGCATGAGACGCTGCGCCTGGCCCAGCATTTTCCTTTGTTTAAGGCTGAACCTGGTCTTCTTCACATAGAGGGATAAAGCCCGTGGACCAGTTGATTTCTAAGTTTCCTTCCTGCTCCAATATTCTGAATATGTGGAAGGATCTTCCCTTTGGATCTGTTGGAAGGCTAGAACTTCTCCCATCTAGTTCAGATCTATTAGTCATTTTGGTAAGTTTGCTTATCTTAGAGTGATAGAATCACCTTCATCATGGGAATATTGTGAAGTTTCAATGAGTTAACTCATGCAGAGCTCTTAGAACAGTGTCTGGTGTCTGTTAAGAGCTTGGCAAAATTCTCTGTTTCCATTATTATTTGTTTCACTATGACAGAAATGTATTGACCAGGTTAGAGTCAAATTTATTGATCTGAGATTTGGCACCACAGCAGAGACAGGAACCCAGAAGAAGGAAGTGTACTGGAGTGGGTGGGTGCCCCGTCAGTCCTTGGGGACGGTGTTCTGGGTCTGAGCTGCCACAGCTGGATCCTGCCCCTGGCGTGGCTCCTACCTTCTGTGTCTCAGTCTGAGTGAGACTCAGGCCTTAAATAGACATGGACAGCTCTGGCTGTTATCTGGAACTTCAAGGTTAGACAGCACTCTGTCAGATCTGAAGTCTGAATTGCTGGCTGAATCACCCCAGGGCAGGCAGCACAGCATTTTAGCAATGTTACAAATGGGGCAAAAGGACTTCCCTGTTGCTACTAGCTGTCACAAAAACGTCCACCCTGTTTCCCTTGCATCTACAATTCAAATTGTCATGCTGTAACGGGACGAAAGTGTTTGGTTTCTTCAGGAAGAAATTTCCCCCAAGATTTCCCTAGTAGTCAGTTGCTTTGTTTCATTGCAAGAACATGTAAATCTTGTGCTGTTCTCAGGTACCGAATTGAAAAGACAGTGCTCACTGTGCTTGCTGTCTGACTTTCACATCAGACATCTGCAGGCATGGCAACGACGGTGGATCTTCCGAGAGTGAATCAGCCTCGTACGTTTCCTTCCATGGATAAGTGGCATGCAGTGTGCCCACTGCTCACTCTAACCTAGAAAAAGAAAAGTGTGCAATTTTGTTCCCAAAGCCCCACCGTTATGAGTTTTGTTCTGCCTCCCCCAGAAGATATGTGAAGTCCTGACCCACAGTATGTGACTTAATTTGGAAAGAAAGTTTCTGCAGAGGTAATCAAGTTAAGATGAGGTTATTAGAGTGGACTCTAATTTAATATGACTGATGTTCTTATGAAAAGGGGACACTTGACACAGATGACAGGGATAATGCCACATGGAGGTGAAGGCAGACACTGGGATGAGTGATGCCTCTACAAGCCAAGAAACTACTTCAGCTACTGGATGTTGGGAGAGGCTAGAAAGGATCCTCCCCTAGAACTTCAGAGAAAGCGTGACCCTGCCAGCACCTTGATTTTGGACTTCTAGCCTCCAGAACTGTGCTTTGTCGTGGCTGAGCTAGGGAACTAGTACCCCCACCTCCTCATCCTGGACCTCTTCCTTCACTCAGACTCCTTTCTTCCTGACCTTTTCTTCCAGGAGCTTCTCTGCCCCAAAGCCTCAGAAAAGAACGGAAACTAAAACTCGTTAACACGGAGGTGCACATAATCTTAAAAGATCATGAAGTATGTGCTCTCCTGAGCACTTGACTTGTGGGGTCAAACTCTTACACTAGAGGAGTTCCTGGGGCAGTGGGCACAGCACTGGCTTGGAGTCAGTAGACCCCTCTTGGATTCTCAGTTTTTCCATCAGCCAAAACTACATACTCTCAAAGATCCCTTCCAGATTGGACATTTGTTGATTCTTTGAGTATATAAATAAAGCCCCAACAGTGGAATCTCAGGCTTTACCTTGGTGGGAGGAATGATTTTGCTCTATCTAGGGCCTTCTGGCTCTATTGAAACAATTTCTGTTAATTCTCTGATTTTCTCTGTTGCTTCTCATTGAAGCCCTTATTGGTTGTCTCCAGACTACTGTGATATTTTTTATGGGTATTACTCTCCTTGGCCGCCCTTCACAGCCAGCCAGGGTTATCTTCTGGCTTCATTCACACCATTTTCCCCTTTAAGCTTTTCTGTCATTCCCAGTTGATGACAGATCAATGACCAAACTCTTTATCCAAGCTTATAACCTAAGCTTTCTTTGTCTCCCCAGACTTAGTCCCCACGGCATCCTTTCACACACCCTGCACTTGAGTCATGTGGCTGCCCAAACATGTTAACAGGACTCTTCCTTCAATGTGGAATATATTAATACTGCCCTCACGTTCCCCAGTTGGTACTCTACTTACCCTTCAAGAACAGCCTCCTAATCAGATTTAATTGTGCCTTTCCCTGTTCGCCTTGAACACTTTTTATCTATGTTCCAACTTTCCTTTTATTACAATCTGTTATTTACGAATCAGTCTCACCCACCAGCTGCAACCTCCTTGAGGGCAGATACTGTAGCGTATTCATCTTTGTTCATTCATGTTACCTACCGTAGAGCCTGGTACATAATAACATGGTTTATGCACTAAATTTGTTACATGCCATCATCTTTTCTGTGTAGCCAGATGAAATGTTCTCATTGACCCTGAAAACTGTCTTTTATTTTATTTTATATTTTGTTGCAATTTGCCAACAAATAAGCAGACATAAACATGAGCAAGTCATGGAGAAATTATAAAGGTCACAGATTTATAGATCTCACTATTTTTGTACCTATCTATGCTTTTTGACTTCTCCCTGAAATTACACGAGAGTCCTGCCCCATCCTCTCTTTATCATGAGTCTGTGCTCACAGAGCTTCCTTGTGACTATGTGGTTAGATGCTATGAAAGCCTACGGCAGGAAAACTGTGAAAAGGAATAATGTCCATGTATTTATTTTTGTGAGAACTTAGAAAGGTAAGATTTATAGAGGTTGTATTTGATGCAAAGCTAGTCTTTGTACCTGGTTGGTGGCCACCATCCAGGGGAAGGACACCTGGATGGTGGCTACCTCTGCTGTAGGTATTGTTCTCACGCCCAGCTTGACACATTGCTCATCTTCTCTTCTCATTCCCACAGGAAGCATCCTGTCCACAAGGCATTATCAAGTATAATTGGTTCGGTAAAGTTTTGTCTCTTAAATTACTTGGTAGGGTACAAAAAGAAAGTAACTATTACTAGCCAATAACTTACCTCTTAACTTACTTTGTTGAGTCTTTTTATTTTCCACCAGTAGGTAAAATCTCAAGAAAATCTTTTAAGATTTCCAATCACTTTCAGGTAGTAATGAGCAGTCTTCTCTCTTCAGATAGGAAAGAAAGAAAGAGAGAGAGACAGTGAGAGAAATAGAGAGAGAGACAGAGGAAGGAAGAACGAAGGCAGGCAGGCAGGCAGGGAGGCAGGTAAAAGAACAAATCTGGTCCATTCTAAAACTTGACTGTCTCGTATGACAGACTCTCTTCCTCGCCACTCTCCGAACACAGGGCTGACTCCTGAAGCCTGCGGCAAGGAAAGAGGGGATGTTGTCTGTTTCCGCTCTCTTTTAGCTTCACTTCCTTCCCAACTCAGTAGCTGCTATTTTGGACCCCTAGGAAGAGGGCAGGATGGGAGTGTTAATAACAAAGGGCAAAGTCTTCTGTGAGGAGACAGTTACAATGGGTCTGGTGCCCCGTGGGCAAGACCCGTGTCCACATACTGCCTCTTTCTCTCTAGCAGCACCTTGTAGCTTCTTCAACATCTCGTCCACATGAATACCCACCGCCGTTTCCTCATGCAATGGTGTCTCCTCTAGTCAGCTACTTATAACTCCCCCACTGCTCCTGGGCCTTTCTCACACACTCCCTCTGTGGTCACTTCATCCTCCCAGGCATCCTGTGGGTTGGGTCACCGTAAGGATGATCTAGTCTGGTCCCCGTGAAACCATGGAAAACACACATCTCTTCTGGGTAAGGTTTGAGTGCACAGGTGCTTCCTGACACAGCTCCTGACGGCTGCTCACCTTCAGATGCGCACAGATGTGGGCTGGCCACCGGACCAGGGCCCTCCAGGCTCCAGCAGACCTGAGCAAAATTTTCTGGTAAATTCTCTAAGTCCCTCCCTTGGTTTGTTTGGGGGAAGGCGGAAGAAAGTATACAGTACATGAAAAACTCTCTTTAAAGAAATTCCTTGTTATATATTCCTTCTTAATTAATTCTTTCTTGGCATTGTTGTATAAAGCCTGGAAATGCAAGAGGGACTAATGATAGCAGTAGCCAGTTTCAGGATCTTTGAACATGTCCTGAACAAATGGTCTAGTACTTATTTTTACAGGCCTTGGGGCTTCTACCAAAACTGAGACCATTTGGAAATTCATACTTAGGAGCAAAAGAGATGCTACAAAAGATTTTACAGGGGAGATAAGAGAGAATGTAGAGAATTTGCTTCACTTCCTCACAATAAAAGTAAATTCAAATAAATTTGCATTAAACATTTTAATTTTTCCTATGTATCTTTTCTTAGTCTCACAGAAATTAATCTTGATTCTACCCTTCAAGATATGAGGTATCATTGCCTATGTCTATGTCTGTATCTAAATTTATACACCTTTCTCTCCTTATCTCCACTTGTATAGAGAATTTCTATTACCAAACTTACCTTAAGGCCCTATTCACAACTTAGTGATACTCTCAAATAGCAAAGGTTAATATTAAAATATTACTATTAATTAAAATATTAAATAGCCATTTTATCTCACATATGATGGTTAATTAGCAATATTATAACAAATCATTAAGTATTAATTGATTAAATTAATATATTAACCGAATATTAAGGATGGATACTGTACTAATAGTTACAAGAATACACTAGGGACTATGAATGAAAGATATCCCCAAATTCTTACATGTATACTGTAGTATTCAAAATTGCTTCCTTTTAATATGATACTTGTGTCTTAAAAGGAAAGACTGTCTTTACATCATCTCTAACTCCTCCTCCTCCCTCCCAGAGCCCAGGACAGTGCTTGGTACACAAGAGATAATCAGCAAATATTTGTGGTAAAATTACAGATGTTTGATTAACAATGTTGCTGCCAGCTTTGAGGACGGAGAGAGGGTGACGGAGGACACCCCCAGTCTGCTCTTCCTTCTCCTGCCACCTGCTTTCAGCTGTCCCCTCACATCGCTATTTTCTCTTTCTTCCATTTCCAACCTATTTTCGAGAATAGGTGATATGTTCCAGTTAACAAAAGAGGAGCCAGGAACTGAAGAAAGGAAACTGACACCCCCTCCCAGACAACATATGACAGGAATGACAGGGACACACAGAGAGGATCGGCAGGCCCTGAAGAGAAGAGCGGGCTGGATGGAACAGAGGGTTCTCTTGGTCATATAGATTTAAGGAAAATCACCATCTCGTTAGTGAGGGAGGTTGGAATTTCACAATACAATGTTCCGAAGGCTAAGCAGGAAGCCCTGCCGAGTAAACTCTCCTTTCGCACCAGTGTAACTTCCTCCATGCAGGGGCACACACAGTGCAGTGGTGTCCAGTGACCCCTGGGGACACTTCCCAGCCCAGGCCAGCTCCTGGGACAGCTCCGTCCCTTCTTTTCTCAAGGGCCCTGTACTGAGCCATTTGTTCTGACCTTATCAGAATGTGGGCTTTTAAGGTGGTAATTTATCTTTCATGGGGTCTAAATCTAGGATCAGGGCTATCCAGAGACCCTGCTTTGGGACAGAAAGGCCTGAGCAAGCCTAATTAGCATCAGGAAGTGAGCTGATCCTTATCTGAGGTGTGACCCTGTAAGCTACTTGCTTTGCTGTCACTTTTGATTTTCCATTTAAAAGAGGAACATAAAAACCATTAAGCAAGAAAAACATTAACTATTTAATAAAAGGCAGAAATGAAAAGTGATCATCCTAGCATAAAAATGTATAAATAAATCTAGCCAACAAAACTACCAAGAAAGGGCCAAACTATCTTGTTTAAGATCACACAGTGTGACCACAGGGTGACTGAGTTGGAATTGGAATCCAGTCTACCTGCCTCCAAAGCCCTGGCTCTTAGCCTTTATGCTGTACTGCCTCTTTTTAAGGATAGTTGCAGAGAGGTCCAGAAAAGCACAGGCTGAAGTTCCAGGACAGAGCACACCAGGGACATATGGACGGCCAGGGCCAGCCTGGGTGCCGTCTGGGCAGCCACGCACACTGGGTTTCCTCCCTGTGGACTCCATGCTCTGAGCTGCCGTCACTTGTCCTCCTTGGATCCCTCATTGCAGGTACCTGAAGAATAGGAGACCATTATAGCTTCATTGTGCCCTGAGGGAGGCCCGGGTGTCCTGTCTGTCCCTTAGCTCTCTCAAGGGCCCCCACACTGAAAGGATTGGTGCTGGAGTTGGTGCCGGAGTTTTACGAAGTCCTTAGGGCCTCTTTCCTGTAAGTGATTGGAATGTTTTTTGCAGTAAACAGCCCTGAGATTTGGCAATTTAAAAAATTTATTAATAACAACCAACCGAAATAGGTAATGGAGTATTGATTAACAATGATGTAACTAACCATCTACAGTTGTAGATAGCTCATGGTCTCTGGGAAAACCTAGTCTGTCTTCAGTTTTTTTCTCATGATGAGTTAAAAAAAATATTTCCCTATAGCTTCCATGTATAGGTGGTGTTTTCACCTCAGGAGTTCCACAGAACAATCTTATTCTAAATGCCTAAAGACTGTGCTCATGCTCCCTGAACCCTAAGTCTTAGATCTATTTCTAATGTGACGTAATTTTGAGCTCCTTCTCCACCCTGGTGGCTGTGAGGGAAGGAGGCAGGTGCACAGATGAGAGCAACAGAAGGGAATGAGAGCTGCTATCTACAGGTGTTTGCCGATGTGTACAGAAAAGAGCAACCGAACCCACAGACTCCTGTGTTCTGGATCGTAGCTCTTAGAAAGGCAGCCCAGGAGAGGCCTCGCCCTTCCAACAACCGTCTCGGAACGTGAGTCTCAGCCCACCATGCAAGACAATGTGGACAAGGAATAGAGCCAAGAGATGCATTGCTGATGGGTCTAAAGGCTTGATGATGTTCTTTGTCCAACAGTACAGTCACTCGTGCATTCATTCATTGAGGCAACAATCATTTATTGCGTGCCAAGCACTGGAAGTATAAGGGGGAACAATTAGGATGGTGTTTTACTCTCATGGAGTCCACGAATACTTGACACACCCCATTGTTGGTCAGAGGGATTCTTCCCTGATGCCACACTAGCAGGACACAGAGCATGCCCTTCGTGACAGTAGCCCCCAGAGTGTCTGCTTGCTTCTGACATGTGTCATATATTGATGTCCTCCAGGCAATTACCTAGTTCCACACTACTTTGGGCTTCCCCAACCTGTGCCTCCCATTTCCCTCGCTCTTCTGGGTAATCCTCTTACCAATAACCTCTTCCCAATTCCCTAAACTCCTCAGTTTCTGAAACTTTTACCTTCTTTCTTCCAGCCCCTGGCTGTGCCTAGTCATTACCCAGAACTGGTCCTCCTCTGAAACCTTAAACCCTCCTCTCCAAAGCTCTGGACAACTTCCCTTACCTTGAACTTTCTAACATTTTCCTTTTCCCTAGCCCTTCCTCATAGAGGTTCTCCTTTCCAGCACTTACTTCTGTTTTCACTCTGTATCAGCCCATTTCTCCCTCTTCTCTAGGCCTTGCCCACCTCCCGAGCTGGTCCCTGAGCTTGAACCCCTGGCTTTATGAGCCCGTCACTCCAGCCCTCTGCAGCCTGAGAGGCTCTCACAACTGGGCACACTGACACCACTCACAAATGCAAGTTTTTCAACCCAATGCTGAAAAATAGATATTTTACTTGTTTCTCTCCAGGGTCCCTTTTCCTCTCAGTGATTGTTTCAGACCTTGACCACTTTTCAGAAGCTCTCAGCCTGATACAGCCCCCTTGCTCAGGTTAAGCAGCTCATCTCCCATTTCACCCTCCAACACGGTGACTGTCAGGTACTGACTTCTACTTATGTTCCAGTCTTCTGCTCTCTGGGCTAGTGCCGTGGCCTCTTAATGCAATGGTCCCCAATCGTTTTGGCACCAGGGACCAATATCATGAAAGACAATTTTTCCACAGATGGCAAGATGGATGATGGTTTCGGGATGATTCAAGCACATTATATTTATTGTGCAGTCAAACCTCTCTGCCAATGATAATCTGTATTTGCAGCCACTCCCCAGCATTAGCATGACCACCTCAGCTCCACCTCAGATCATCAGGCATTAGAGTCTCATAAAAAGCACGCAACCTACATTGCCCGAGTGCACAGTTTACAATAGAGTTCATGCTCCTATGAGAATCTAATGTCGTCACTGACCTGACAGGAGGTGGAGCTGAGGTGGTGATATGAGCCACGGGGAGCAGCTGTAAATACAGATGAAGTTTCACTTGCACAGCTCACCTCCTGCTGTGAGGCCTGGTTCCTAACAGGCCATGGACCAGTGTTGTGCCTCCCATTGCATTGGCACCCATCAGACCCCCAGGTACCGGTCTGTGGTCTAGGGCTTGGGGACCGCAGTCTTAATGGGTCTTCTGGTCCAATTAATGGTCATCCTGCATTCCACTTCCTCCTCCACGCTGCAGCCAGAGCACACGTGGAAAATGTGTAACATCCTTCAGCAGCTTCTTGTGTCTTGCAGGACAATGTCCTTTCTGACAGAAAAATCTTCCTTATCCTTTCTTCATGTTCTTGCTTCTGTTATTAAAATTCTATATTGGGGGAAAAGCTTTTGTCTTTTTTTCTCTCCTCTTCTTTCACTTGATTTTCCATGTGGGAGGGGGAGAAATATATTTCTGGATCATGTGGCCTGTGCTCTCCACTGGGTTTGCCTGTCCTCGGGCCACATGGTGTCTTTTCTCCTCCAGAGGTAAACTCACTAGTGCACACCTGGCTTCTGAAGAATGGAGGTGAATACACAGTATCTTAGATCCTAGTTGCAATGTAACGTTGCTTTCTCAACTGTAAAGCTGATATTTTGAGCCTTTTCTGAATTCTGTGTCTGTTACTGAATCACTTCAGAATCTAGAAAGGGAAGAATGTAAGTAATTAGCATTTATAAAAGCATTCATAATAGACCCTCCACTATCTGGATCTTGTTGCCATTTGCATATCATCCAGTGTCTTTACCTTTCAACACCAATCATCCCTGACCCCTGACCACCAAACAGGATGTGATCCAGCCATTCCAAAATACCTGTAGTTCCTTAAATGGATAATGCTGTTTCATTTGTGTGCATATGCACAGCAAAGCCTTTTCCATTCTGATTCTCCACTCCACTCATCCTAAACTCCTGCTCAAATATCGTCATTACTGGAAAGTCTTCTCTGATTAGCCCCAAGGAGAGTGACCATTTGCTCCATTATGTTTCCAAAGTTTCTTATACTTTCTTCTCTTATAGCAGTTTTCACATGCTATTGCAACTACTAGACCATATCCTCTTGAAGTGCCAAACTGTCCCTTTTTCATCCATGTTCTGCCTCCACCCATCACACTGCCTGGTAATCATGGGTGCTAAAGCCTTTTTTATTGAATGAGTAAATAAAGAAACAGAGGATTAAAAATGAATACCTATATATTTTCATGCTTTACATGCGATAAAGGCTAAAAACTAGAATCTATATAGAACTCAGGAAAATCAGCAAGAAAAAAATCAAACAACCCCATTAAAAAGTGGGCAGAGGACAGGAACAGAGATTTTTCAAAAGAAGATAGACTAATGGCCAAGAAACATGAAAAAATGCTCAACATCTCTAATTATCAGAGAAATACAAATCAAAACCACAATGAGATATCACTTAACTCCAGTGAGAATGGCGTGTATCAAAAAGTCCCAAAACAATAAATGTTGGCATGGATGCTGAGAAATAGGAACACTCATACACTGCTAGTGGGACTGCAAACTAGTGCAACCTTTGTGGAAAGTAGTATGGAGATACCTCAAAGAACTAAAAGTAGAACTACCATTTGATCCAGCAATCCCATTACTGCATATCTATCCAAAGGAAAAAAAAAAAGACATTTTATAACAAAGACACCTGCACTAGAATGTTTACAGAAGCGCAATTCACAATTGCAAAGATGTGGAAACAGCCCAAGTGCCCATCAATATGTGAGTGGATTAACAAAATGTGGTACATGTATACCATGGAGTACTACTCAGCCTTAAAAAATGATTAACTACTTCTTGTATTATCCTGGTTGGAGCTGGAGCCCATTCTTTTAAGTGAAATATCACAAGAATGGGAAAACAAACACCACATAACTCACCATTAAATTGATACTAATTGATCAACACTAACGTGCACATATGGAAATAACATTCATAGGGTGTGGGGCAGGTGGGAGGGGGTGGAGGGGATGGGTAAATCCACACCTAACAGATGTGGTGTGCACTGTCTGGGGGATGAGCACGCTTGTTGTGTGGTACAAAGGCAATTTATGTAACCAAACCATTTACACTCTTGTAATACTCTGAAATAATAAAAAAAAAAATGAATGCCTACAATGAACCAAGCTTTGTGCTGAGTGACCCAACTATTACAAGGAAGCTAAGTTGTCTCATTGTAGAGAAAAAATTATCCTGCTTAAAACAGCAGGGGTTATGTTAGCATATGAAGTTGAAAGGTGGATTAATATAGAGTTGAATAGTTCTTGAAGCATAGCTATACCTAATAATACAACATGGCAGAGGAGCCTGGGAACACCTAGGGTCTTACTGCTCAATCTCTGTCAATCATACCTTAGACCTAAGGACAACCTGAGTCCAGTGATCATGATGCCCATCACCACAGGGACCCGCCTCCTCTCAGCTCCCACAGATGGGCATACATCAGCGCAAGCACAGAAGTGTAGATCAGGGTACTGGACTCTCTGCTTAGCACTAGGAAAGCTGGTTTGAAGACAGTAAAACTAGGCCTATATGCAGAGATCAACACCTTGACTCTGGATTATGGCCTATGGGATGTGCCTCCAAGGGCAATTCTGCATTTATTCTATGGCCTCTGACTTTTATGTCCTTTAGGCACGCCCTTCTGGAGTAAATGCATCAAAATTGGCCTATTTACTCCACAAATCATACGTGGAGGCTGAGCAGTGCCTGGTATTCTAATGAGGATGCCCATATTTTTGGCACATGCCTTTCCATGTGGGAGCTGTTTCCCCTGTTTACAGAGTGAAGGGGCCGAAACAGAGATGGGTGGAGCTGGACTTACAACAGAACCAAGTTATGACAGCCTCTGTCAGTTTAGTTTTGCTGTTAGCATCTTTCTGACAGTTTTGACCACCTCCCTTCCTCTGGAGCATGCTGAGTTCAGCAAGTTCAGCTCTGGCAGTTCTGTCCCCTGAATCCATTGGTTTCTGGTCATCTGATAATGCTTTGACGCACTCAGGACCTGCCTCTCTCCTCCCTCTTAGGGTACTAAAGCCCAAACTAAATATTGCTGTTTGGGCATTCTTAGATTCCTTCCATTCTTAGATTCCAGCTCATCATCTTCAGCTGCCTGAGTTATGGCTCTGCTATTCTCCTTGATTCTTGGTGAGTATCTCTATTCCTTTTGGTTTAGGCTTTAGAGTTTTCCAGAACTTTGATTACCATCCTCTCCCTGCTGCCCTGGCACAGATTCAGGATGGTCTTCAAAGATGGTACTTTCAAGGGTGGTTTTCTCCCTCCCTTCTATAGTCTGGCAACTGTTCTAAACCCTAAAAAGCCACTTAATCCATACCGAATTTATAATCTGTGATTATTAGATTTTTGTCCTATTTCCCTATATCTTCACTGACAGATTTACTGCACTTTATTCCATTTCCCTCTTTACATAATTTTCCGTAAGTACTATTTACAAGAAGACAAATGAATGGACCCTGGGTAGCAGCAGGTAGAGCCATGAAAGGAAGTAGAGTTGCAAGACAGTCACCTTTCATTGATCATATTATCTGGTTTCCTCTGAAAGTGTTCCTTTCATTTAATGTTTCCCAAATTTTCCCCAGTTTCTTATTGCCTAGGTTAATCTAGAGATTTTGGAGCCAAAGAGACCTGGGTTTCTCATCCTGGCTCTTTGATTTCTTAGCTGTCTGAGTTTATGGGATACCATACTTCTCTGGAATCTTGCTCTCTCATCTATGAAGTGAAGACAATATTATGTTCCTCAAAGGCTTGTTAGGAGACTTTTCACAAGATAACTAATATAGGGCATCTAACAATGCCTGCAGAATCCGTACCCTAATCAATCACATACATGTTTATTGTCTTGATGATCTAGTGCATCACCAAAGCCCACGTGGATCTCTCAGTTGGGTACTTATGTGTCCATTTTAGGGTGCTGGCCATCTCTTAAACATCTGCATCCACTGTAGTACCCAACAGCTAATCTTGCTTCTTCAGGATATACTATTGGGTATTCCAGGCTCACCTACACTTTCCCCTGCTTTGTGAAGCTTTTCTGGCCTGTGCCACCTGCAATTATCCACCCTGCTGCAGAACTTCCAAGTCACTTACTGGTTATATCACTTTTGTACCTGCATATCAACCTTGGCATGCTCATTTTCCTTCACATGTATACATGTTTTGTGTGTGGGGTTATGCATTGATTCACATATGTGTGACATAACCTTGAATTTTAGACAGTTAGACAAGGCATCACAGAGTCTGACAGTAGCCACATTCTGAAGACTAAGGGCATGGGGTTAATGAGAAGTTGTTCGGAAAGCAAGAGAAGAAAATATTTCAGGATAAGCCCCTGAAATACTTGGACCTGCCTGAGAGGCTCTAGGTTGGAAACATATACGCTCTTTCAGAAAAATCCTATAAGATGGATGGTGGGCAAGTTCTATAGTTGCAAATTAATGAAGGTCACAGGGTTTGGGATTCTGCAGCATTAGGAGGGAGCCTCATGGACAGAGGAGTCCATCCATACAGAGATCTTGTAGGAACAGACTCCTGTGTTTCAGAGATGTGCTGGGGCTTGAATCTGGAGGTTTGGAATTAAATGTAGGGCTTCTTTCTGAGCTGCTGATCTAGATCAGGAGTTGGAAAACTACAGCTCGCAAAGGTGAGAATGATTTTTACATTTTTAAATGGAGGGGAAAAAAAAAGAAAAATAATATTTTATAACACAGGAAAATTACATGAAATTTAAATTTCGATGTCCATAAATAGATGTTTATTGGAACACAGTCATGCTCATTTGTATACATATATGTGACTGCTCTCATGCTATATGGTGACAGGTGAGTATGTGGAACAAAGGCTATACAGCCCACAAAGTCTAAAATATTTACTATTTACAGAAAGAGTTTGCTGACCTGGTCTAAATGCAGTGCCAGGCAAGTCCTGCCCCTTCCCTCTACTCTCTGCACGCCCCCTTCCCCCACCAGTGCATCCAGTGCTCTTTTCTGCTGAGCCAAGAGGCTGCATAGCCACACTTTTACTTCAGGCAGTAATAACCAATCAATCTAATTGACTAGAATAGAAAACCAAATTGATCATTGCCATCATCGGGCCACCATCACATGTGAAGGGAACAGGCTGGATCAGGCATCTATGGTACAATTGGTGCGTGTGGTTCCCAGCCAGTGTCAGTGTCCTTCAAAGCTGGTCAGCCCTGGAGAAGAAGGTGCCAACAGGACTGACCTTGGAGTCTCTATCTACCACTCTGTCTCACAAAGCCTGGCAAGGGAGTTGTGTTCTTTGAACAGAGCCTTGGAAATTGACTTCATGACCTCACCGACTGCCTTCTTTCTTTCCCAGCCATTTGCACCAGACCTGGACTCTTAGGTAAGATTGTTTTTGGATTTCTGAGAGGGAAGCCTCCAAGCTCAGGGGAGGGGAGCTTTTGAAGGTGCCTGGGCCATGCTGAGTGGCTGTGGTTCAAAACAGGCCCAGTAAACTTCATTTCCGGCTTCCTACGTACCCATTCAGTCTTGGGAAGAGTATAATGTGGTTTATCCCGGCAGGTGACCTCTCCCCACTTGGTTTCTGTGGCCGCATGGGCAGCATAAGAGTAGGAGATAGCGACATTTCAGGTCCAGAGGGCACTTCACCTAAGAAATGAACTTTCTTTTGGTCTGCTGGGTTCCAGCACATCCAGGTCCCCCTTCCAGGCTTAATGGCACCTTTGTTTGAATTAGAAATTCATCTGCTTCTGTGAAGCACACGGCTTCACCAGCAAAGCATAGGCTGGATTTCAGCCTGCACTGGCTACCTTCTTGAGGAGTCTTTCGGAAACGTACAAATTGTACACCCAAGGAGAGGGTGAGGCTGCACAGAGAGAACGCGTCTGTGGGAGAGGAAGTCTATGATGGTCTGAACTCAAGAGAGTCGGTTGTAGATTATCAGTTTCTTTGACACTGTCCTTCAGTCTACACTTTCACTTGATGGTAAAGGCTTTACCAGAGAGGGACAGCTATAAATTCTGCTTTTTGGTGTGGAGCATCCTACACCCTGATGGATGCAGCTTGATTCCTTAAGAAGTGCTGCTTCTGGGCTCTCATCCTGCCACTTGGTCTTTTTTCTTGGCCTCCAGCACTGTCTGTTACTGCAGGTAGAGTGCAGGGAGGCAACTGCTCTGTTTACAGCCCCCCATACTCCAAGACATTAATTCTCTGCCCCTGGGCCCGTCCCTCAAACCCTCTGCTGATATCGTAGGCCAAAGGCATAGGCTAAACACACTCTGCCTAAGACATGGCTGCTCTACGAGACCCCCTGCTCTTCTCTCTGCCTTTTAAATCTTTTCTCAGCCCTTATATTCCCTCAAACTGAATTTCTTATATACTCACGTTGTGTTCCTTTTTTGCTTATTTCTTCTTTCCTGAGAGCTGTTCTAGTCTTCTACTTCATAGAAAATGAAAATTTATTAAAAGTGAGAATTTTATAATCCAAAATGAAACAAAACATCTTGTGCTTGATCCTGACAGTTAGTATTTCCTGGAGTATACAATAATGCCGATCCAAACCGATCTTAGATACAATCACCCCAAAGTGATTTCTGGGTGATTGCTCTTGAATTATATTTATTTATTTTGAGACAGAGTCTCGCTCTGTTGCCCGGGCTAGAGTGAGTGCCATGGCGTCATCCTAGCTCACAGCAACCTCAAACTCCTGGGCTAAAGCAATCCTACCGCCTCAGCCTCCCGAGTAGCTGGGACTACAGGCATGTGCCACCATGCCCGGCTAATTTTTTTCTATATATAGTTTAGTTGGCCAGATAATTTCTTTCTATTTTTAGTAGAGACGGGGTCTCGCTCTTGCTCAGGCTGGTCTCGAACTCCTGACCTTGAGCGATCCACCCACCTCGGCCTCCCAGAGTGCTAGGATTACAGGCGTGAGCCACCGCGCCCAGCCTTGAATTATATTTATAACCAGATGTATAAATCTTGAACTCAGGTGTGCAAAAATGGAAACTTTTCTTAGTTTTTTATGGTTAAATTTTAATTTTTACCTCTAGCCTTCAAATTCCTATTGCTCTCCCAAAAAAATTAAGGAAGAAAGGGAGAGAAACAAAAACAAATAAACAAATTTCAGAT
The DNA here is from genome assembly GCF_041146395.1 of Eulemur rufifrons. Lineage (NCBI taxonomy): Eukaryota > Metazoa > Chordata > Mammalia > Primates > Lemuridae > Eulemur > Eulemur rufifrons. The sequence continues at coordinate 98,398,586 of NC_090990.1, forward strand.
CAAAGTTTTCTCACTCAACCACTTCTCTCGGGTTGATTCCAAGTTTCTGGAAGTTTGGGCAAAGTTGAGACAAGGCAGGAAGTGGGAAATCTGGTTCTCAGAAGTCCTTTTCCATCCATGCAGGCATCTGGGTCAGATCATGTGGCCCATGTTGGCCTCTATTAAGCTGTTTATATTCCAATAGGCCACAGACCTCGAGTCCAAATGTGGCCTCTCCTGGTGCACCAGACCTCTCTCCACTAACTGCCCTGCTCCACAAAGGCATGGCAAATTCAGCCTCTGCTATATTGCTCTGAGGCTGAGGAAACTTTCTGGAATGGCCAAGCCTACTTAATATAAGCTACTTGAGGGGAGCAATGCTATCTATCTTGTTCACCACTGTTCTCTGAGTTCATTTAAAAAATACCTGAAACGTAGTATGTGCTCAGCAAATGTTTGTTGTCTGATGCGCTCTTCCCTGGTCTCCCTACATAGCCATCTCCACTCTACTTGTATGTCTTGGTGGAAGGGAGAACATTTCTGTTAGTCTTTTCCACCCCCAGAGTTCTATTCAGGGAGCAGAGCCAAGTCCTCAATTCCTCAGAACTTATCTGTAGGCTCTAGGGACCCTCTCTCCTACTGCTAACCTCTAGAATTCTCTAGACAAACTATTGTGGCTCTGAGACTCTGAAGCTCTGACTTCTCTTGCTTGAGCTCTCTGTATTTCTTCTGAACTGGGTGTTTGCACAAGGGACAATGTCACAGAACGGGTAGGAGTGGGCCACTGACAGTAAAAGAGATTTAGGTTGTTCAGCCCAAATTATATCCAAACACTCTGCCTCAATCTGGCTGCCTGGAGAGAGACAGGGTCGTGAAGAAGAAAAAACACAATAGATACCATCTTGACACTTCTGCTCTGGCCTGGGCTTCCACTGTTGGACAGCGTGACCTTAGGACCACCGCTTCATGAGGATCATTTTCCACATCTGTGAAATAGTGGAGTGGATGGGCTTTATGATCTCTATAGGTCCTTCTGGTTTTGACCACCAGAGAATCTCAAAATTCTGTTGCATCTTCAACCAACATCTTTCCCTCAATCTTCAAACTGAAAAAGCCAGAAGTCATGTCTAGGTATCTTGGAGTTTCTTGGTAGGGTACAATTAAGGGTATAGCAGAATCAGAACTCAGAGATGGGGTCCCAAGCTCCTCTCCTTGGCTTTCCCTTCTGATCTCTCCTTTTTAGTCCCCAAACTCTCCACACTGTTTGTTAAGGGCAGAAGAGGCCCAAATTGAATGAGTATGCGCCCACCCTCTGGGTTCCTCCCAGGTCTCCAGCTAACACTCCCTCTCTTTGCAGAGTCTCCATCCACGGTGCGGCTGGTAGGAGGCTCCCACAGGTGTGAAGGACGGGTGGAGGTGGAACAGGAGGGCCAGTGGGGCTTGGTGTGTGACGACGACTGGGACAAGAAAGACGTGGCTGTGGTGTGCCGGGAACTGGGCTGTGGAGCAGCCAAGGAAGCCATTGGTGGTATTTTATTTAAACCACCACCAGAAAAAGGGCAAAAATTTCTTTTTCAAAAGGTCGATTGCAAGGGGATGGAAGATACACTGGCTCACTGTGAAAAAGATGAAGATGTTATTGATTGTTCTATTGACGAGGCTGCTGGGGCATTGTGTGTGAGTGAGTATTGCAGGACTCATAGACCATCTGCCAGCTGCCCACACCCCTCAAGGCCACTCCTGTCTGTCTTTATTCCCCACCACTGACTTTCACACAATGGCTAATATCCTCACTTAGCATTGTTACTCCTACTTGGTAGAGCAAATGCTTTCTTCTTAGTTTCAATTTAACCTGTTTCTCTTATTTACACACATGCAAACAAACATGCACAGATCAAGAAACCACTAAACATTTGTTGAATAATGTATCTTGTTTATGGAGCTCAGGGTGGAGTTATGGGGGAAGAAATGAGCTTGCAAAGTATAATGTTTGTTTTTCGGATAGTTTCAGTTTTGAAGGGGTCTACCATCCAGTCGGGTAAACAGGAGATACTCATAGCAAACCAACACAATCTCATAGATAGATGATAAATAGGTTGAGAGACAGATACATAGATAGAGAGATCTGTGTTCCTTTACTTCCCTACATACATTTGCTATCCCTCACATAGAGGGAGAAATTATTAGTACTTTTGCCTCCACTAGGGTGTGATTGACTGAGGGGCTAGTCTATGTCTCCTTTTTTTTTTTGTCTACCCATAGAATTTGTTACTGAAGAAACATCACTTTTTTCTCTGATGCTGAAGTCTCATTCCTATTTCTTAGAAAGATTGAGGGTTGGGAGCACTAATCTGGGATACTTGGCTGATAATGCCAACACTGAACCAAAGAGTTTTTGGTTGTGGGCACATCTTTTATGTTATTGTATTTTTTTTAAAAAAAAATCTACACAATGTTTCTAACTGCTTCTTGTGAGCAGCAAATGAAAAGTTGAAAGTGAAAATAATTTGAAAAATTAAAATGCTACAGAAATGAAAATGATTCAACCTGGAACTGAGAAACTATGTTTCCTGCCTTGATTCACTCATTCATTCTTTCAATTTTTTATGTTTTTAAAATAAGCATCGATTAGGCAGTATTAAGCACTTTAATACACATTATACTGAACACCAAGAACTGAGAGATGTGTCCACTAGGCCCCCTTTTCTGAGAAGACTATGTTCTAGCAGAGAAAAGACACTTCATTTTTCTTTCTCCCCAGACCCAGATAGCCCAGTTTTTGAGGAGGTGAGGCTGGCTGATGGCCCTGGGCGCTGCAAGGGGAGAGTGGAGGTGAAGTACCAGGACCAATGGAGCCCTGTGTGTAAAACAGGCTGGAACCTCAAGGCCACAAAGGTGGTGTGCCACCAGCTGGGATGTGGGAGGGCCATACTGGCCCAAAAATACTGCAACAAGGCTACACAGGGCCAAGGACCCATCTGGGTGAACCAGATATCATGCTCAGGAAAAGAAATAACCCTTCAGGATTGCCCTTCCGAGCCTTGGGGGAAGAACAACTGCACCTATGATGACCACGTGTGGGTTGAATGTGAAGGTAACGCCTGTGCATCCAGAGACTAGGTTTATTCATGGATTTAATTAAATGAAATTCTATTCAAACAATATTTACAAAGAACTACTCATGCACCAAAGGACCATTGCAAACTTATTTAATTGTGCTGATCATCAATTCTGTTGTTTTTAAAACAGGGATGATAATACTTGCCTTTGTATATGAAAATGTTTTAAATAATATTAGGCACTACATTAACATGAACTGTAATTGTCTTGAATTCTATATAATAGGGACAGGGCACACCAGTCCATGTATCTGTTGATTTCTTCAGTTTTTAAAAACTATTAGAAATTCAGTTATAAATATGATAAATTTATAAAATGGATGGGGAAGTAAAAAGGCCCTAGTTAGAGGAACAGACCTGGGCTGCAGGGGTTGGAACCTGATGGAGACCTTGAGAAGGAGCTACAATCACAGAAACACATGTGAAGGGTTCCAAATGTGCTGATGGTGTTTGGTGAGGTTGTAAACAATCTTATTTTTTCTTCCTTCCCTTCCTCTCTCCAACCCCCAACTTCCTCCTCCATCCTGCAGATGTCTTTGACTTGAGACTGGTAGGAGGAGACAAGCCCTGCTCTGGGCGACTGGAGGTGTTTCACAAGGGTGTATGGGGCTCAGTCTGTGATGATGGCTGGGGAGCAAAGGAGGACCAGGTGGTATGCAAGCAACTGGGCTGTGGGAAGTCCCTCTCTCCATCCTTCAAAGTCAGGAAAAGCTATGGCCCTGGGCTTGGCCACATCTGGCTGGATGATGTTCGTTGCTCTGGGAAGGAGCAGTCCCTGGAGCAGTGCAAGCACAGATTTTGGGGGTATCATGACTGCACCCATAAGGAAGATGTGGCTGTGATCTGCTCAGGTAAGTCCTATAGATGGAGTTCATGAGGGCTGGCATGGAGGGTGATGAAGGAAGAGAGGGCAGTGGGAGTGGACTCTGGGGATAAGGGTAGCTCTCCCGGGGCCATGAAGGTGCTCATGGTCATCGCCTGTTTGTGAGTACTTTCAGGGATATGACTGGGCATTCTAGTAGGTTTTTTCATCCTGGGGGTGGAGCTGGGGCTAGGGGTAGGGCTGACACCAAGAATACAATAAAGAAACCTACAAGTATTAAATGTGAGAACAAGAAGAGTTTTGAAAATTATTTGATCAATATCCTTATATTAAACATGAAGAAAGTGAGAATCAGAGAAAATACACAACTTTCCCAAATCATAAAAATTGCTTTCAAATTATATAGCAGAATTATAACGACCAGTCTTTACTCTCAACCCAGAGTTAGTTCTCTTAGATGACCCCCATCCTTAAACCCCAAGTTTAAATTGTGGAAGATGGGCTCATCTCATTCTATTTGTTGTCACTGCCCAGATTTTAAGTGGGTCTGTGGGAGTGGGGGTTATGGTAGGGGGATCTTTGAGAATGTCCATGAAAGAGTCTTATCAGGGAAGCCAGGATACCATCCCTGAACCGTAGACCTCTTTAGGGGAGAGCAGAAAGCAGCCCTGTCCCAACTTGCACTGGGAAATCCAAGTGCAGTCCCTGGTGGCTGACTCAAGAGAGCCACAGGTCTGAAGCCCAGTTGTGTAATCAATGTTGGGCTACTTGATTAAATAACTAACTCTGGAACTAGGTAAGAGCTAAGAGTTGACCAAGGAATGTGGAAAGCAGTTAGTGCCCAGAGAAGAATGGATATAACAACAGAAGCCTCGGGTTTGAGCCCTGCTGCTGTGACTCACATGGGAGCTGATCGAATACGTCCCTGGGATACTGCTCCAGATTCTGACTTGGCTTACATCGGTGTAGGATATGTGTGTAGCTCAGCTCTCTTTCCCATTCTGGGCCCCAGTCTTCTTCCTGAGCTTATTTGAGCTTGAATGGAAAAATCCCTTTTTGGCCCATTTCCATTCTTACTGCATTTTTCTCTTCTCTTTACAGAATAGTATCCAAGCCTTCCTGATGTTGGAGCCCCACTGGCTCCACCTGCCCCTGCCTGTTCTCCTGGTCCCTGAAACTCATGCTGGGCCTCAGGCTTTGGCCACCACTCCCTCGTCCCCTCAGGAGTCAGAACCCAGTGCTTACGCCTTGCTCTTAGGATCAAGCACCCCCATCACCGCCTCTAGATAAGAGCTGTTGAGTTCCTTATTGCTTAGGAGGATGAGCTTCCAGTTTCCCTGCACTCACCGCTGACCCCTTGGCATTGGTTTCGGCCTTTCCTGCCTCTCCCCGAGCTGCCTGGAGTCATTAGGCCTGTCACTTTGACCAGATGTGCAGGCCATTACTAAGGGATGATCTGAGTCTGTAAACAACATGAAAGGACTGAAACAATGAAAGGAACATTTGAAAGGAAATATGAATACACAATATTTTGGAACTTGGAGGAAAACTTAGAGTTTTTTTTGAACTCTTTTTTTTCTCAAGCTTCAGGTGATCACAGTAATAACAACACCTCACTACTCTGCTGTTTCTTAGTGAAAGTAGACCTGTTTTTTTTTTTTTTTCAGGAGCAGAGCATTGTTCTGTAATCCTAGAACTTTTCATGACACTTAAGAAAAGATGTTTCCTCCTCTGATTGCCCGAATAAATCACCTTTCTTGTTCATCCCTATACAACCTGGCAACATGGTTGGCATTTAACAAGAGGAATCTCACAAATACATTTTACTTTATCCAAGGAAAAATGTATTGGTTACTGGGAAAAGGTCAAGAAAGGGGCAGAAAGAGGTTGGAGAGGTCTAAAGTTGCATCTCATGACAATTAGAAAATACTATTTTCAGTTTATCAACGGAGACTTTGGGGTCTGCAAGCCTGAGGCAAGACAGAATGATACTAAGAAGAGAATCAAGATTTAGTTGTAAAAATCGGCAACTATAGACTCTGAGACTAAGCTGAATACTTATCAAATGGCTACATTTACACTGTCTAATACATTAAATCTCACAGTCTCAACAGTCGCCTCCCTGTGATATACTCTTTCTTCCCACGAGGAAACAGGTGTGTCAGTTACTCTGCAATGGCCTTTTAGCCAAGATTAGGTAGAAGAGAGCCTTCCTCCAAATACAACCATATGTGTAAGATGGCTCTCCTCTGAACGTGGGACTGTCTCCCTGTCTATTTCCTGCTCCAGTCTGTGAACCTGAAGTCAATTCTGCCGCTCTTGCACTTCAGGCTGACATATGTCTAATAATCCAACTCTGCTATGCCTTTCTAATCTGACATCCTTTTTGCTTTTCTTCTAACCAGTGTGTTTATATTTCTCACACAGAGCCACACTGATCTCTGGTTTCTGACTCTGATTAATTCTGTCAGAACAGTTCAACAGTTAAGGGAAGACAGTGAGTGTGAGGAAGGGTGCAGTGGAACTGGAGGAGGGTGGGAGGGATATAGCCCAACACTTGGCTGGGAGTCAGGGAGCAAAGCTGTGATTCCCTAAGTCACCATCTGTCCCAGAGTACTCATTTTTATAGCATTAGGTTTTAACAAGGAATGTAAAAACACTGAAGAAAGGATAGAATTTCTGACATTGTAATGTTGAAATAATGGAATAATGGGGTCCTCTGAAAAGTGAGTCCCCAAGGAAGTGCATAGAGCTGATACTATTTGGTGACAAAGACTTGTCCATTCGTTAGGTGCAGGGTGTGATTGTAATGTTTACTCTGTATTATTCAGATAAGAAATGTGAGAGAGATCACTGCAAGAGGGAGCTGGAATCTTGCATACTGGCTATGGGATCCCATGGTTGTTAATGACACTAGAGTGTGTTTATGTTTCCCAAACCAGCTGTTCCATTGTAGTTTAATTTGTTGAATGAATATTTAAGAGCTACCATGGGAAAATAGGTAGAGAAACCCAGGTTCATGGAGGAGAGGAAAATGCCTTACCACACGGATCTGAGGACCAGAGGAAGCCCCTCCACAGAGCTACATGGATAAGAATGAAACAGATGGACAGAGAGGAACATACATGAGACACAGGGATTCTAGAAAGTATTTTTGGTTTCTGGTTCTTATCTCTTCCTGGGGTCCAGTGGCATTCCAGGCCTTGGCTTCTGTGACAAACTGCTCTATGTACTTTATGTACTTTAAAACATTTTTTGATTGAGTTTTCTCATGTTGAGTTTTGTACTTCCAACCAAAAGAATTCAAACCAATTTACATATTTTTAAATTAATAAGGTGATCACTCATCTTTTGCAAGGTTGATTAGATTAGTAATGAATAGACTCCGACTGCATTTATAAAATCAGGTTTATGAACCCGAAAGGATGAGAACGAGGGCCTATAACAGAGGTACTGCAAGATATTACTCTTTAGTGGCCTTGGTTGAATGGATGCCCAATCAACCAGCTTTACAGAGTGACATTTAAAATTCATGGCCTCCACATTAAAACACAGATCAAGTAAAGATTCAGTGAAGGTGGGTTATAAAAGATAGGCAACTCAGAATGACAGCTATTCATGCTTTCTGCTTCCTCTGTTGGAAAGGCTTTCTTCAACTTTGCTACCTGGTGAAATTTTAATTGTTCTCAATGTCTTATTTCTCTTTAAAATATAATTTAAATCAGGTTGCAACCCAGCTTAAAGCCCTTTGAGAGCTTCTGATTGCACATAAGTTAAATGCAAACTTTTTACTTTCATTTAAAAGACTGTGCATGATCTGGCCCCCACCTACTCCTCCAATCATACCTCATACTACTCTTTTCCTCCTACAGTCCATTCCGGCTACATGGCTTTCTATCCCTTCCTCAAACACATTAGATTTACTCAACTGTGGTAAGTCTTTCAGAGGAACACCTTTTTGGGAGAGGAACTATCAGGAAGTTTGCTAGGACATGTTGAGTCTGAAACTTATTAGACCTCTACATGGGGATATTGAGTAAAAGTTTAGAAGAGAGGTCTGAGGTTGAATAAATAATCTGGGAAATCATTGCACATACATGATATTCAAAGCCATGAGGCTGGAGACTTCAATCACAAGAAAACAAGTAAGACTAAAAAGGAGAAGAGATCTAAGAACTAAGCCTCATGGTACAGCAACATTTAGCTTGGACCCTTCTGAAACAAGGACTTAGTTGTAGGTTTTCTATTGGGTTGCAATTTTAGGAAATATTTGTGAGGGACTGAGAAAAATTAGTAGGAAACGGAGAACATCCAATAAAGTGAGCATTAATGGATTGGTTACTGCTATGGGCAACAGGGTCTCTATTCCACAGGGGTCTTCTGAGGCACTGGGTGAAAATCATTTCAAAGTTTTTTCACTGAGGAATGGGAAAACTGAGGTATTTATCTACCAATCCCATATCTCATTGATTAAGAGTTGCTTCTGTTGGTGTTAAACTTTGCGTATGGGCTGAGCAAACTCCTGAACACCTGTGTAAACTACAGGTAGAAAAGCTAAGACATGTGGACACTTGGGGTGAGAAGCTGTCAGCTTCATAAGACCTGTCCACCAAAGGTGTAGAAGACAATGAAGTATTAATAGAAGTAAACATGAGACTGTGGTATGAAGAAAGTGTTTCAAGAAGGAGATATGTATGAACTGTGCTGATAGGTCAAATAAGATGACTGAGAATTGACTATTGGACTTGATACCATAGGGTACACTCTCCCTAGGTGCACCATAGAAATACTCCCTTCTGAGGTCCTGCTATTTTCCTAGGACATTGCAAGGACATGGAACTCAAGTTGTTGCCTCACATATAACCCAGAACCACTCAATTCCCTGGTCTTGAGGAATTTATCACCTTCTCTCTTCCACTTACTCTCCACTTCCTCCCTTCCTCCATGCAAGGTTAATTTGAGTTATTTGGTGGAGTGGTTGAGACAATAGCCAAATGTGGATAGTCCAAGAAGGCAATGGAACATGATGAAGAGGTAATATAGTTGCAACAATGAACTGGATGACACGATGGCATTTTTAATTACTCTACTATAGGAATTTGCAACTCAGTGACTTTTACTCTCTGGCCTTGCCTCATGCTTCCTACCCAAATACCTCGATTTGGGATCTGTCTTGGTTATTTTTCTCCTCCTTAATGTTTTTCCTGAAAGTACCTGTGATGGCTAATCTTTTTTTTTAATTTCAGCATATTATGGGGGTACAAAAGTTTAGGTTATGTATATTGCCCTTTCCCCCCCACCCCCCTGAGTCAGAGCTTCAAGCGTGTCCATTCCCCAGACAGTGCGCATTGCACTCATTATGTAGGTATACACCCATCCCCTCCCTGCCCCCACATCTGCCCGACACCAGATTACTCTTATTCCCAAATGTGCACTTAGATGATGATCAGGGAAACCAATTTGATGGTGAGTACATATGGTGCTTATTTTTCCATTCTTGGAATACTTCACTTAGTAGAATGGGTTCCAACTCTCTCCAGGAGAACATAAGAGATTCTATATCACCATTATTTGTTAGATAGAAGAATGGCCAACAAACATATGAAAAAATTCTCAGCATCTCTAATCATCAGGGAAATGCAAATAAAAACCACAATGAAATATCACTTAACTCGAGTGAGAATGGCCTTTATCAAAAAGTCCCATAACAGGCTGAGTGCCGTGGCTCACACCTGTAATCCTAGCACTCTGGGAGGCCAAGGCGGGAGGATCGCTTGAGGTCAGGAGTTCGAGACCAGGCTGAGCAAGAGTGAGACCCCATCTCTACTAAAAATAGAAAGAAATGATCTGGACAGCGAAAATTATATATATAGAAAAAAATTAGCTGGGCATGGTGGCACATGCCTGTAGTCCCAGCTACTCAGGAGGCTGAGGCAGAAGGATTGCTTAAGCCCAGGAGTTTGAGGTTGCTGTGAGCTTGACGCCACGGCACTCTAGCCCGGGCAACACAGCGAGACTCTGTCTCAAAAAAAAAAAAAAGTCCCATAACAATAAATGTTGGTGTGGATGCAGAGAGACAGGAACACTTATACACTGCTGGTGACACTGCAAACTAGTGCAACCTCTGTGGAAAGCAATATGGAGATATCCTAAACAGATTCAAGTAGACCTACCATTTGATCCAGCAATCCCATTATTGGGCATCTACCCAAAAGAACAAAAGTCATTCTATAAAAAAGACATCTGCACCCAAATGTTTATAGCAGCACAATTCACAATCGCAAAGATGTGGAAACAACCCAAGTGCCCATCAATCCATGAGTGGATTAATAAAATGTGGTATATGTATACCATGGAGTATTACTCAGCTATAAGAAATAGTGATGATTAATCTTATGTGTCCACTTGGCTGTATCATAGAGTGTCCAGATATTTGGTTAAATATTATTTCTGGGTGTGTCTGTGAGGATGTTTCCAGATGAGATTAGCAATTGAATCAGTAGGCTGGGTAAAGCAGATTGCCCTCCCCAATGTGGGTAGGCATCACCCAGTCTGTTGAGGGCATGAGTAGAAGAAAGAGGTAGAAGAAGGGCGAATTTGGTCTCTATTTAACTGCTTGAGCTAAACATTGATCTTCTTCTGCCCTTGGCCTGGGACTTACACTTGATGTCCCTGGTTCTCAGGGCTTTAGACTCAGGCTGGAACTTACACCATCAGCTCTCCAGTTCTTGGGGCTTCAGGCTTAGACTAGAACTTACACTATCAGTTCTAGTTCTCAGGCCATCAGACTGATACTGGAACTATATCACTGGCTTTCCTGGGTCTCCAGCTTGTAGATAGCAAATCATGGGACTTCCCAGGCTCCATAATAATGTGAGATAATTTTTTAAATAAATTATATATACACACATGGGCACACACACATATTATTTGTTCTATTTCTCTGAGGAATTCTGACAAAATACAGATTTTGGTATTAAAAGACATTCTAGAAGAACAGAATTTTAACAATGAATTTTCTGAATTGGTTCTTAGATTTTTGGAACTGGCCTTCTAATCTGACTAGATAGAAAGATGCTAATGACTTTATTTACAATAGTAAAGATGGCATGAATTGGTAATTGGTAATAGAGATGCAAAAAAATCTGCATTAGATATTCCTAATCAACCACTTATGACAAACCAGAGGCTGGGTGACTGTGTATAGGATACTTTTATTTATTTATTTATTTATTTATTTTTGTTTATTTATTTTTTTGAGACAGAGTCTCGCTGTGTTGCCCAGGCTAGAGTGCCGTGGTGTCAGCCTCGCTCACAGCAACCTCAAACTCCTGGGCTCAAGTGATCCTCCTGCCTCAGCCTCCCGAGTAGCTGGGACTACAGGCATGCGCCACAACGCCCGGCTAATTTTTTCTATATATTTTTAGTTGGCCAGATAATTTCTTTCTATTTTTAGTAGAGATAGGATCTTGCTGCTGCTCAGGCTGGTCTCCAACTCCTGAGCTCAAACAATCCACCCACCTCGGCCTCCCAGAATGCTAGGATCCTGGCCACCACGCCTGGCCAGGATACTTTTAAATATGTTTGGAAAACCAACAAATATAATGAGGTTGGCTAGTTACTTTTAGTGTTACTGGACAAAGTGATGAAAGAAAGGGATGAGCTCAGGAATTTGAATTCCCAGTTCAGTCACCACATAAATCATCTGAAAACTTCTATATGTACCCTGAAGGAGACCCTTATCTCTTGTAGTGGCAGGGCTGAGATTGCTGACAATCAAATGCAAGATCTTATTGTGTGACTGGCTGGATGACAACAAACAACCCCCCAGCCTCACAGAATGTCTACTGTTAAAGTGCAGGTATTGATTGGGAAATAATGGGATCCTGTAAATTGGGAGAGGGATGTGTGAGAAGATTCTGATGAAGCTGGGGACATTGAGTGCCTGTCTTCTGATAAGTGTTCTTTGCCAGTGGAAGAGGCCTCCCCACCCCCAGTGAGAGAAGTTTTCCCACACTCAACAGAGTGGCGTTCCCACCCTAGTGACATTGGCCTCTGGATCCCCATCTGAGGAGATTAACCCTACATTGCCTGAAGAAACTGTATGGCCTCCCCTGAGGCAGTTCCCATTCAAGACAATGCTGACTCTCCTCAGGACCCACCCCCACCCACTCCCACTACCCCTCTTTGATTCTACACCTATAACTAGATCCATATCTCAACAGGCCCCAAAGGTAAGGTATAAAGGTGAACCACGGGGAGGTGCACTACACGCCAAAAGAACTACTTGAGTTTTCTAACTTCTACAGACAGTAATCTGGGCAAAATGTGTGCGAATGGATAGTAAAGGTGTAGGATAATCGTGGAAGGAACATAAAAAAGGTAGATGAGGCTGAATTTATTGATATGGGCTTACTAAGGATATATCCTTTATTTAATGTTGCAGCCCAGGAAGTTAGAAAGGGCTTACAATTTGTTTGGTAGGTAAGCTGAAACATGGACCAAAAGGTGGCACACAGTGAAGTGGCACACACCGCCTTGGTTTAATGTAGAGGAAAGGATTCAAAGCTTTAGGGAGATTGGAATGTTAGAGTGGTTTTATCATCCAAGACCTACTCACGCACACTGGGCAGGTTCAGAAGACATAACTTTCACCATGACCTAGAGAAATAAATTTGTGAGGGAGCCCTGGCATCTTTAAGGATCTCTGTGATCACTCTTCTCTGTAGGCCGGACCTTGCAGTGGAAATTGCAGCGACTAACTTGGGAAACCTAAATGCAATAGCATAATTGGATTCCAGTATGACAGGAGCAAGTGGTGGTATAGTGGACAGAAAAGTCAAAGTAGCAATCAGAATAGTCTGACTCATGGAGACCTATAGTATTGACTAGATGATCATGTGTTTCTAGAAGTGAACTAGATAAGAAGCCTGCTAAATTCTTACTTGATCTGTATAAGCAAGAACATTTTAGGTCAAGTGAACAATAGTTTAACCTGAATCATAAAAACAGAGAGTCACACTCCTCAATCAATCTCCAGACTTAAGCCAACTTACAAAGCTAGAACCTCTTGAATGAAGGAGAGGCCAGGTCCCCTTGAGTAGGGACTGTAGCACACTACAAAAAATTTATATGGTTACTCTTTCTCCCAGCCTTCTCCAAATGGACCTATGGCCTTTTACTAGGGCAACTATGCATTGGAGAAAAGGAAATAATGAAATCTCTTGGGGTCTACTGGATACTGGCTCTGAACTGATTCTGAGTCCAGGAGACCCAAACATAACAGTGTTCCACCAGCCAGAGTAGGGGTTTATGGAGTTCAGGTGATCAATGGAATTTTAGCTCATGTCTGTCTCACACTGGGCCCAATGAGTCCCTGAACCCAGCCTGTGGTTATTTCCGCAGTTCCAGAATGCATAGTTGGAATAGACATACTTAGCAGCTGTCAGAAGCCCCACATTGGTTCTTTGACCTATGGGGTAATGGCTTTTATGGTGGGAAAGTCCAAGTTGAAGCCAGTAGGAGTACTTCTACCCATGAAAATAGTAAGCCAAAAGCAACACTGCATTCTTGGAAGGATTGGAGATTAGTGCCACCATTAAGGACACTTGAAGGACACAGGAATAGTGATTTCTATCACAAGTCCATTTAACTCTCCTATTTGGCCTGTGCAGCAGATGGATGGATCTTGGATAATGACAGTGGATTATCATAAGCTTAACCAGGAGGTGACACTAATGGCAGCTGCTTTACCAGATGTGGTTTCACTGTTTGAGCAAATTAATGCATCCCCTGGTACCTGGTATGCAGCTACTGCTCTGGAAAATGCCTTTTTCTCCATCCCTGTCAATAAGGCTGACCAGAAGCATTTTGATTTCAGCTGGCAAAATGCTGAGGAGGACTTTATTAATCAAGTGGATACAAAGACCCATTCTGTGGCTATTAGTTAGACTTTTTCCTCAAACCACCCCTCTGTCATGACCCAATGGACTCATGAACAAAGTGGACATGGTGGCAGGAATGGAGATTATGCATGGGCTTAGCAGCATGGACTTCCACTCACCACGGACAACCTGGCTACAGCAAATGCTGAGTGCCCAATCTATTAGCAGCAGAGACTAACACTGAGTCCCCAGTATGGCACCATTCCCTGGGATAATCATCCAGCTACTAGGTGGCAGGTTGATTGCATTGGACCACTTCTGTCATGGAAGGGTCAGTATTTTGTTCTTACTGGAATAGACACTTACTCTGGATATGGATTTGCCTTCAATACACACAATATTTCTGCCACATCTACCATCCCTGAGTTTATAGAATACCTACCCACCATCATGGTCTTCCACACAGCATTGTTTCTCATCAAGGAACTTCCTTTACAATAAAAGAAATGTGACAATAAGCCCATAGAAACATCAAAATATTTGACAACATTCAAAATTCATTCATGATAAGAGAACTTAGTAGAGTAGAAATAAAAGGAAATTTCCTTAATTTGATATTTGAGGCATCTATGAAAAACCTACAGCCAATATCATAGATATGATATTGTATCATTAAGTCTAGAAGCAGCTGCTACTTCTCACTTACTAGATCCAGTCAGCATAATGCTGTCAATGTAATGGACCACTGTGGTGAAAGATGAATTCATTCTGCCTATGACTGGCACAACACAAAGATGTCTGCCCTTACCCCTTCAATTCAACATTGCACTGGAAGTTTTAGCTAATGCAATCAAGCAAAAAAGTATACAAATTTGAAAAGAATAATTGAAGCTGTCTTTATTCACAGATAACATAAAAATAATCTGGTGAAATCTACCAAAAGGCTACTCAAATTTAGCAAGATTGCAGAATACAAAATAAATATATGAAAATTAATTGTATTTGTACATTCCAGCAACAAACAATTAGAAATTTAAATTTACAAAACATTATTATTTACAGTGGAATAAAAAATATGAACAATATAGGGATAAATTTGACAAAAAATCTAAAACATTTGTATATTGAAAATTATAAAACATTCCTGAGTGAAATTAAAGAATACCTAAATAAATGAAGAGTTATGCCTTATTTGTGGGACAGAACACCCAATATTGTTAAGATATTAATTCTCTACAAATTTTTCTTGCCTTATGGAGGCAAATATTTCTTAGACAAAGAAAAAATAGCATGAACCATAGAAGAAAAAAATTTATGTACTGGGCTTCATCAAAATTAGAAAAGTCTACCCTCTGAAAGGCACTGTTAGGAAAATAAGAAGTCAATTCATAGACTGGTCCAAAATGTTAATGGTGTATATATCTGACAAAAGACTTTCTCAGGAGATATAACAACTCAATAACTGGACAAACAGCCCTATTAATAAGTAAGAAAGTGATTTAAAGAGACACTTCAAGAAAGAAAATGTATAAAAGGCTAATAAACACATCAAAAATACTCAACTTCGAGAGGACAGGAAGATGGCGGAGTGGTGGTGACTGCTTCGATCTGTGCTCCGGTGAGGAAGCCGTGGATCCAGACCAGCCACAACGCTAGAGGACCACTCCCACACAGGAAAAGCGGTGTGAATCCACGGAGAATCAGCGTGGGACAAACAGAGCAAGTGAGGTCTGAGGTGAACGAAAATTAAGATCGCCGAACTGTGCGGAACGCGCAGAACAGACAGTAGCCAGCGGAGCGCGGGCCGGCTGCGCCCGCCCCCAGGTGGGGAGGGGGCAGTCTTTTGGGAAAGCGGCTTGCTCTCCTCACTGACCTCCAACCCCAATTGCTTGGAGACCCCCCCTGCAAGCCAGAGCAGAATCACCGAGGGAGACGTGGGGCATTGCAGACAGGAGGTTTTTTCCGGAGAATAGCTTGGAACCTGGGAAGTCTTGGCTGAGACAGCCCTTGGCAAGGAGGGACGGACCTGCGCCAGGGGGGAGGGGCACGAAGGATCCTCGATCAGCGAATTGCGCTGTACCTCTGCGCTACTTTTGTCGGTGGTTCTTCAGCCGGTGGCCCCCGGCGGCTTTGCCCGCCAACCCCCCCCCCACCCCGGCAGCGGCGGTCTCTGGTCTCTGCCTGCCCGGGAGCCGGTCCCCCTCCCACCCCGGAGCGCTGCGGGTGCCATCTTGAAAGCAAAGGCGGAACCGCTCTGGAGCCATAAGGTGTCGAACAGCTCTCTCTGCCCGGCGCCCTCCGCTGGTCTCTGGGCCCGCACCATCTCCACCGGGGCCGCACTCGGCGTGAAGGGACGGAGCTACGCTAAGACGTAAAAAAACATTGAGTCACCGCTCGGGACCCAATGGAGCGGGCGTGAAGGGGCGGAGCTGCGCTAAGGCCCAAAAACACAATCATTGAGCCGCTGAACTATATGCTTCAGATTTGTGTATCCCTTCGTTTAGCGATGTGGTGTGGTGCTGTGTAGCTTTGTTTTTGTTCTTTTGTGTTTGTGTTTTTGGGTTAGGTTTTTTTGTGTTATTTGTTTATTTGTTTGGTTTTTGTTTTTTGGATTTTTTTTTGTTTTTGTTTTTTTTTTGGTTTTGTTTTTTCTTTTCTCTTTTTTTTTCTCTTCTCTTCTCCTTTTCTCTTTCTTTTTTTCTCCTTCTTTTCTTTCTTTTCTCTTCCTTTTTTTTTCTTTTCTTTTTTCTTTTTCTTTCTTTCTTCTCTCTTTTTGCCTTCTAACTGGGAAGCCACGGTGAGCTTCGGAATGGGCCAGGCCCCTGGCTCTGGTACATACTGGAACCTGAGTAGTCACCCCCAATGCCGGCGATCTGCGAGCGCACAATCGCCATCTTGGGGCCCACAGCCAAGTCACTGCAGAGCAATAGGGTGCCAAGAGGCTCCCTGGACGGCCCTCTCCCCTGGTCCACAGACCTTATATAGGGACCCCGCACATGTGTAAACACTGAATACTTCTCCAGAAGTGAGAGTGTGGAGCCTGGTCCCTGGGGACATCGGGCCAAGGCAGACTTTTGCCTGTGGGAGCTGCAGCAACTGGGGCGCTGAGCGAGTGAGGGCACTGTCTACTCCCCATAGCTAGTATCTTTCCTGCAGATAGAGACAGAAACCACCCCTATAGAGGAAGAACCAAAGGGAAACAAACAAACAAAGAGAATTTCGGTCTACTACTAGTGTGGACCCTGCCTGCCTTCTGAAAGACCACAACACAGTGTCCTAACTCGCCAAAGCAGTCTTGGATCACTCCAATCCTCTAGGATTGGACCCATCAGAAGCAGTCCCCCAACTGAAATAGAAAAATCTCTAAACAATTCACAACAGTCTTCCCCTCTTGCCAAAGAAAGCAATATACCTAGACTGCTTCACAGCCTAAGAATAGAGCACAAAGAATGCTGTTAACCAGACTAAATCTATAAGAAAAGATCCAATGATTAATCTAGATGGGAAGGGCCCAGTGAAAAAACACAGGAAGCACAAAGAATCAAACAGAAAGCTCATCCCCAAAGAGAAATACCAGCTCTCAACCATTTGACACAAAGCAGACTCAAAACACCAACATGTCACAGGAAGAATTCCAATTATGGATCATAAACAAGCTGAATAATATACAAGAATCAATGGATAAACAACACAAGGAAAACACAAAAAAAATACAGGATTTAGAGGAAAAATTCACTAAAGAAATTGAAATATTGAAGAAAAACCAAACTGAACTCCTAGAAATGAAGAATTCACTCAGAGAGCTACAAAACACTGTGGAAAGTCTCAAGAGCAGGGTAGATCAAACAGAGGAAAGAATCTCAGAAATTGAAGATAACTCCTTCCAACTAAATAAGTCAGTCACAGAGATAGATCGAAAAAGTAAGGAAAATGATCTGAGTCTTCAAGAAATGTGGGATTATGTGAAGAAACCTAACTTGAGAGTTATTGGCATTCCTGAGGGTAAAGAAGATAATAAGCAAGGGTTGGACAAGCTATGAGATTCAAGAAGCTCAAAGGACCCCTGGGAGATTCATAGCAAATAGGAAAACACCACGCCACGTAGTCATCTGGCTGACCAAAATATCCACTAAAGAATCCCTTCTCCGAGCTGTAAGGAGAAAGAAACAAGTAACTTACAAAGGAAAACCCATCAGAATTACGCAAGATTTCTCAGCTGAAACCTTACAAGCAAGAAGAGGTTGGGGTCCCATTTTCATGCTTCTGAAACAGAATAATGCCCAGCCTAGAATCTTGTACCCAGCTAAGCTAAGTTTTCTATATGAAGGAGAAATCAAGACATTCTCAGATAAACAAAGGTTGAGGGAATTCACCAAGACAAGACCAGCCCTCCAAGAAGTACTCAAAAGAGAGTTACACACGGATCAGCACAAGAAAGATCCACGAATGTAAAACTACTCAAGAGCTAAAGATCAAATTCCAGATACCACAATGGCTCAGGAGAGAAAACATCGCAATGAAGTTCTACCCAACAAGCTGAACAAAAAACCGTCTCACTTATCAGTTTTCTCAATAAATGTGAATGGCTTGAATTCCCCACTCAAGAGACATAGACTGGCCCAATGGATAAAAAAACACAATCCAAGTATCTTCTGTCTTCAAGAAACCCACCTAACGAGCAAAAATGCATTTAGACTGAAAATAAAAGGATGGAAATCGGTATTTCAAGCAAACGGTAACCAAAAGAAAGCTGGTGTGGCAATCTTAATTTCCAATAACTTAGCTTTCAAACCAACAAAAATAATAAAAGACAAAGATGGCTACTACATACTTGTCAAGGGCACAATTCAACAAGAAGCCATGACTATACTCAATATATATGCACCCAACCTAGGTGCACCTAGATTCATAAAGCAAACCCTACTAGATCTGAACCAAATGATAGATAACAATACTGTAATAGCTGGAGACTTTAACACCCCACTGACAGTACAGGACAGATCCTCTAAACAGAAAATAAGCAAAGACTAATGGACCTAAATAGAATGCTAGAACAAATGGGCATGGCTGACATCTATAAGACATTCCACCCAAAGTCCACAGAATATACATTCTTCTCATCAGCTCACGGGACATTCTTTAAGATTGACCATGTCCTAGGACATAAAGCATGTCTTAAAAAAATACAAAAAAATAGAAATTATAACATGCATCTTCTCAGATCACAGCGGAATAAAAGTAACAATGATCACAAACAGAAACCCTCACTCTTACTCAAAGTCATGGAAGCTAAATAACTTTCTCCTGAATAATTATTCTATAAAGGAAGAAATCAAGATGGAAATCAAAAGTTTCTTTGAATTAAATGACAATGGAGATACAACTTATCAAAATCTATGGGATGCAGCTAAAGCAGTCCTGAGAGGATAATTCATATCCATAAATGCCTATATCCAAAAGACAGAAAACCTGCAAATAGACAACCTAATGAATAGACTCAAAGAGCTGGAGAAAGAAGAACAGAACGACCCCAAACCCAGCAGAAGGCGAGAAATTACTAAGATCAAATCAGAATTAAATGAAAAGGACAGCAAAGAAAGTATAAGGGAAATTAATAAAATAAAAAGTTGGTTCTTTGAAAAGATAAACAAAATAGACACACCCCTGGCTAGACTAACCAAGAGCACAAAAGTAAAATCTCTAATAACCTCCATTAGGAACATGAAAGGAGAAATCACAACCGATGCTACAGAGATACAAGATATCATCTATGAATTCTACAAGAATCTTTATGCACACAAACTGGAGAATGCAGAGGAAATGGACAAATTTTTAGAAACACATAGTCTTCCCAGGCTCAACCAGGAAGAAATAGAGTACCTGAACAGACCAATATCAAGAACTGAAATCGAAACAGCAATAAAAAACCTTCCCAAAAAGAAAAGCCCTGGTCCAGATGGGTTCACACCTGAATTTTACCATACATACAAAGAAGAACTGGTGCCCATCCTGCATAAACTATTCTCCAATATTCAAAAGGATGGAATTCTCCCCAACACGTTCTACCAAGCCAATATAACATTGATACCAAAACCAGGAAAGGACGCAACAAAAATAGAGAACTACAGACCAATTTCTCTCATGAATATAGATGCAAAAATTTTCAATAAAATACTAGCAAATCGAATCCAAGTACTTATCAAAAAAAAAAATCCACCACGACCAAGTGGGCTTCATCCCAGAGATGCAGGGGTGGTTCAACATACTTAAATCTATAAATGTAATTCACCACATAAATAGAAGCAAAACCAAAAACCATATGATACTCTCATTAGATGCAGAAAAAGCATTTGACAAAATTCAACACTCTTTTATGATAAAAACGCTTAACAAAATAGGCGTAGATGGAACCTACCTAAAAATGATACGAGCCATATATGACAAACCCACAGCCAACATCATACTGAATGGGGAAAAATTGAAAGCACTCCCACTTAGAACTGGAACCAGACAGGGCTGCCCACTGTCCCCATTACTTTTCAACATAGTATTGGAAGTCCTTGCGAGAGCTATCAAGCAAGAGAGCAAAATCAAGGGAGTCCAAATAGGGAAGGAAGAGATCAAACTCTCACTTTTTGCTGATGATATGATGCTATATCTGTAAAACCCCCAGGATTCAACCATGAGACTCTTGGAATTGATTAACGAATATAGCAAAGTCTCTGGCTACAACATTAATATACACAAATCAGAGGCATTTATATATGCCAATAGCAGTCAATCAGAAAACCAAATTAAAGACTCAATACCCTTCAAAATAGCAACAAAGAAAATAAAATATCTAGGTATATACCTAAGTAAAGAGGTAAAGGACCTCTATAAGGAAAACTATGAAACACTGAGAAAAGAAATAGCAGAACTTGCAAATAGATGGAAAAATATACCATGCTCATGGATCGGAAGAATCAACATTGTTAAAATGTCTGTACTACCCAAAGTGATCTACAGATTCAATGCAATCCCTATTAAATTACCAACATCATTCTTTACAGACATAGAGAAAATAATTATACACTTTGTATGGAACCAGAGAAGACCCCGTATAGCAAAAGCAATTTTAAGCAACAAAAACAAAATGGGAGGTATTAATTTGCCAGACCTCAAACTATACTACAAGGCCGTGGTTCTTAAAACAGCCTGGTACTGGCACAAGTACAGGGACACAGACCCGTGGAACACAACAGAAAATCCAAATATAGAACCATCCTCATATAGTCACCTAATTTTTGACAAAGCAGGAAAGAATATACTCTGGGGACAAGAATCCCTATTCAATAAATGGTGCTGGGAGAATTGGTTAGCCACTTGTAGGAGACTGAAACAGGACCCACAGCTTTCACCTCTCACAAAAATCAAATCACGCTGGATAACAGACTTAAACCTTAGGCATGATAGAATCAGAATTCTAGAAGAAAATGTAGGAAAGACTCTTACAGACATTGGCCTAGGTAAAGATTTTATGAAGAAGACTCCCAAGGCAATCACAGCAGCAACAAAAATTAGTGAATGGGACATGATTAAATTAAAAAGCTTCTGCACAGCCAAAGAAACAGTCACGAGAATAAACAGACCACCTACAGAATGGGAAAAAATTTTTGCATATTACACATCAGATAAAGGACTGATAACAAGAATCTATTTAGAACTCAGGAAAATCAGCAAGAAAAAATCAAACAACCCTATCAAAAAGTGGGCAAATGACATGAATAGAAACTTCTCAAAAGAAGATATAAGAATGGCTAACAAACATATGAAAAAATGCTCAACATCCCTAATCATCAGAGAAATGCAAATCAAAACCACAATGAGATATCACTTAACCCCAATGAGAATGGCCTTTATCAAAAAAACCCAAAACAACACATGTTGACGTGGATGTGGAGAGACAGGAACACTCATACACTGCTGGTGGGACTGCAAACTAGTGCAACCCCTGTGGAAAGCATTATGGAGGTATCTTAAACAGATTCAAGTAGACCTGCCATTCGATCCAGCAATCCCATTATTTGGCATATACCCAAAGGAAAAAAGGTCATTCTGTAACAAAGACACATGTACCCGAATGTTTATAGCAGCACAATTCACAATCGCAAAGATGTGGAAACAACCCAAATGCCCATCAATACATGATTGGATTAGTAAGCTGTGGTATATGTATACCATGGAATATTACTCAGCTATAAGGAATAATGAAGATACGACATCTCCATGGTTCTCCTGGATAGAGTTGGAACCCATTATATTAAGTGAAGTATCCCAAGAATGGAAAAACAAGCATCACATGTACTCACCAGAAAATTCGTTTCCCTGAACATCACCTAAATACACATCTAGGAACGACACCAATCAGATATCAGACTGTGGTGGGGGGTGGGGGAGGGGATGGGTGTATGCCTACCAATGAGTGCATTGCACACCCTTTGGGGAATGGTAACACTTGAAGGTGCTGACTCGGGAAGGGGGGTGGGGAAGCGAGGGATATATACCTACATGATGGGTGCAACGTGCACTATCTGGGGAACAGACACACCTGGAGCTCTGACTTGGGGAGAAAGACGGTACATGGGCAACGTATGTAACCTGCAATTCTGTATCCCCCATAACAATAAGATGAAAAAAAAAATAAAAAATAAAAAAAATAAATAAAAATACTCAACTTCTTTGGTTATCAGAAAAATGCAAATTAAACTCATGGGATATCTCTATTAGAAACATCAGAATGCATCAGAATGACTAAAAAAAAAGAGTTGGAGAGGATGTGGAGAAACTAGGACTCAGGTTGCTTATGGGAATGTAAAATGGTAAAATTACTTGGGGGAAATAATTTAGCAGATTCTTGAAAAGTTGAACATATTCTTATTCAAAATTCTACTCTTAAATATTTAACCCAAAACTTGTACATGAATGTTTTAGCAGCTTTAGTCAAAACATGTGGCTCAATCTCAAAAGTATTACGCTAAAGGAAAGAACTTAGAAACAAAAGAGTAAATTTATATATTTCCATTATAGGAAACTCTAGAAAAGGCAAATCTAATCTATAGTGACAGAAAGCACAACAATTACCTAGTTCAGAGAGGTTTGGGGTGACTGAGAAGGCACACAAGGAAACCTGATGAGGTGATAGAAATGTTCTAGATTATGACTGTGATTATAGTTGTAACAGTGTGTATGTTTGTCAAAAGTCTTCAGTGTATATTAATTATATCTCAGTAAGCTGATTTTTTTAAAGCAAGGGAAACATAAACAAAATATTCACAGTTGTTATTACCTCTGAACAGTACATGAGGGTGGGTTAGGAAAGGCACACTCCAGTAAATACAAGAATATTTCTTAGGTTTTAGTTTTTAAATCGAGTGGTGGATGGGTTCATGGTTTTTCATTTCATCACATCATTTCATAATCTGTATTTATATTACATTTTTTAGTATGCATGTATCAACTATTACGTTATAAAAATAAAGGTATGGCCAGATTTGGTGGCTCATGCTTGTACTCCCAGCACTCTGGGAGGCCAAGGTGGAAGGATTGCTTGAGGTTTGGAGTTCAAGACCAGCCTGAGCAAGAGCGAGACCCTGTCTCTACAAAAAACAGAAAAATTAGCTGGGAGTGGTGGTGTGCACCTGTAATTTCAGCTGCTCAGGAGGCTGAGGCAGGAGGATCACTTTAGCCCAGGAGTTTGAGGTTGCAGTGAGCTACAATGACAACACTGTACTCTAGCCTGAGTGACAGAGCGAGATGCTGTCTCAAAAATAAAAACAAAGAAAAAGAAAAGAAGTGTGAGAGAGCTTAACAATTAATGTATGGCCTTTAAATCTGTAGATAAGGGAAGATATTAATTTGAAGAAATTATGAAGGCACTAGAGCTAAATAAAATATTCAGTATGGAATCAACCTAAGTGTCCAACAAAGGATAAATAGATAAAGAAAATGTGGTATACATGTACAATAAAATACTACACAGCCATAAAAGGAATGAAATCATGTCATTTGTGACAACATGGATGAACCTGGAGGACATCATGCTAAATGAAATAAGCCAGACACAGGAAGATAAACGCCACTGATCTCACTCATGTGTGGAAGAAATTTGATACAGAAGCAGAGAATAGAACAGTGGTTACCCGAGACTGGAGAGAGGTGGGGGGAGGGGGATGGGGAGAGGTTAGTCAAGGGGTATAAACTGACAATTAGACAGGAGGAATAAGTTCTGCTGTTTTGTTGCACAATAGGGTCAACAGTAAGGTATTGTACACTACAAAATAACTCAAAGAGAAGTGTTTGAATGTTCTCACCACAGAGAAATGATAAACGTACGAGGTGATGGGTATGCTAACTACCCTGACTTCATCATCATTATACAGCATACATACTATTGAACTATCAAATTACACCACATAAATATCTACAATTGCAATGTTCCAGTTAAAAAATTTAAAAAACAACAGATAAAAATAAGAGAGATGTGAAATAGCGTGGTGTATGCAAAAACAGTTTTACAGCCTGGGTTTACAGGGCTCTACATTCTCACTGAGAATTTTCTGTATTGGTCCTGAAACTTTAAACTAGGCAAACTTTTCCCCATACAAGCTTTCCCAAACCAGTAAACAAAGCTGTGGACATATCTGTCTTGTTTTCAGGCATTTTCCCTGGTGTCTTCTGCCTGGTTGCCAGTATTGCTCCCTTTTCCCTCTAGTTTTGCACATCACTGACCCCTAGTTTCTTTCGTCATTTTCGTCTTTGGATTTGATACCTGGACTTAGATGTCATTACTAGACAACACCTTTCCATATACCCTAATAGCTTAGCTTCCACACATTGTCTGGTTGTTCTTAATCCTAGATATTGAAAGATTTAAGAAATGTTAAAAATTAAGACAGTTTATTCTCCACTAATCCATAATCTGAATTACATACAGGCTTCGGGTGCCAAGAACTGAAAGCCCTAATGTGCTAAAGGAAGCAATGGGAGAGATTATAGATACTCTGATTTGGGGTGAAGGGAGAGGCAATATTACAAATGTCTAGTTAGTGCTAATGGTGAACTCTTCTCAAGTGCCCCAAAGCTGATTTGTATACGTTTACTTTCTGTATTTCATTTTCCCTCAGATTGTAATTTCCCATGGTATTGTTTCTCAGCTATTTCACACTCATTTAATAGTACACTAAAACTTTAAATATGGAAGCTTACATCTATATGAACAGCTTGACCCTATACAAATCATCATATGCAACAACTGTCAGACACAACACACAACCTGGGTGACAGCCCCCTTAGTCCCTGAATTAATGACACCTTTGCATAGTGTGACTATATTGCTGAGAAAGAAGAGTGTGCTGATTAGAGACAGTCAAGGAGGCATCCCCATCAAAGATGGAAAGTATGCCACTTGAATGTCTGCAGGACACAGCCTGATGAGAACCACCAAAGTCAGAAACTGCCTCTTGGGAAGTTTGGGAAACTTTCCCTTTGGGAAACTTCCTCTGAGATACCTCAGTTCTTGAAGAAGGTCCTCAAATATTGATGTGTCTTATCTCCAAGTTGTGGAGTTGAGCCAAACTATAAAAAGGAGCATCTTTAATTTTCTCAGCCATCATAGAAAAGGAAATGGAGATTGGCCATTGGAGGGCTCTTCTTCCTTCTTCTATTTCTGTAAACTTGTGCTGAAAGGTAACTTCCTCAAACCTCTGACAAGCTACTGCCGCTTGACCGAGGTGAATTCTGGTTTTGATGAGAAGCATTTCCAGTTACCATCCTGATCTGGTCCTCATGCTGCTGAGGCTCTTGCTGATGATCTGTGGTGAGTCAGACAACTCAGCAGGGTGTGGGAGGTCACCACACGGGGCCCTGCTTCCTGAAGAGCTGTGGGAGAGTCTCAGGACTAGGTTCTGCCTGGTGCTGCTCAGGGATGCTCAGAGATGCTTAGATCTCTACTTCCAACTGAGGGTTCGTGTCAGCCAGAAAGTGATAGATACTTGATAGCCAGATTTTTAAAGAAAACCATGCTTTTAGTTTGTATCTCTTAGGAAGTGTTCACTGTCTGTCTTCCTTTCCACCATTAAATTCTGTCTTTGTTCTCGGTGTTTTCAACAGCCACAAAGAAAATCTGTACAACAGATTGCCCTCTGAGTTCCTTGCCCATTTTATTATCAACATTTATTCTTTTTGTCCCTCCTTGAGTCCCCATTCCTTCTGTCAGACCTTAGAACTTAGCATCATCCCTTTGTTTTCAACATCCACCCTCCCACAACATTGTATTTCTAGCTCCCTTTCTCTAGCTCTCTGTCTACCTCCAACACGATTTCAGTGCCTCAGGATGACTTTTCCAGTATCTGCTACTACACTGCATGTGCTCACTTGTCACAGTGTTAGCTTAGACTCTGCAGTCCACCGCCACAACCCTCCCTTGGGTACACCTTTGTCTCTCTTCCCCATAGCACTCTCCTGAACAACACATTCTTCTGAATGTGTTGCACCCATGCCTAAGCAGCTGAACATGACTTTAACAAAAGGCATAACCCTGCTGACTTATCTCGTTTTAAAAGTAGAACCCCAAATCTCAGGTGGCCAACAGTGGTGGCAGGCAATCCTCCTACACGTTTGTAGTCCATGTTGTCCCCCTCTTGAGGACCACTATTTCATACCTTATCCTTTCACCTCAAACTTCTCCCTTTTTACTCTCAATTTATAATCTTGCTTCACATTTCATTGAGAAGACAAAAGCAACAAGAAGAAAATTTCCTCATCTTTCTATGGCCATGTCTGTCAACCCACCGGCCTCTGCATTCACATACTCTGCCTTCTCTCCCCTCCAGGAATACATTGCTCCTCATCCTATTGAAGACAAGACTCTCCACTTGTGCTTTGGCTTCAAGACCCTCTTACTTTCTCAAAAACTTTGCTCCATCATCAAAATGTCTCTCCATTTTAGATTATTTCCATAAATATACAAACATGCTATAATATCTTTTAAAAATTATTTTATCTAGAGAAATTTAGAGGATACAAGAGTCTTTTTATTATGTGGATTAATTGTATCATGCTAAAGTCAGGGCTTTCAATGCATCTGTCACCAGAAATTCTCTTATTTTTTAATAAAACAGCTTTATTGAGATATAATTCACGTCATATAATTTGCCCATTTAAAGAGTACAGTCCAATGGTTTTTAATATGATCACAGAGTTATGCAACCATCAGCACAAATCAGTTTTAGAACATTTTCATCACCAAAGAAAGAAACTCCATAATCATTAGCAGTCATTCCCAATTTCTCTCCCAACTTCCCACCTATCCTCACATACCCTGCAGCCCCACGCAATCATTTATCTATTTTCTGTCTCTACATATTTATACTGATTCCAGACTTTCTCCCCCTCCTATCTAACTGTAGTTATGACACTTTGACCAACACTTCCCCATTCGCCTCTCTCCCCTAAATACCCAAGCCTCTGGAAACAACTATTCTACTCTGTCCTTCTATGACATCAGCTTTTTTAGATTCCACATATGAGTGAAATCACATGGTATTTGCCTTTCTGTGCCTGGTTTATTTCACTTCACATAATGTCCTTCAGGTTCATCCATGCTGTTGCAAATGACAGGATTTAATTCTTTTTTATGGCTGAATAGTATTTCATTGCATATATATACCTCATTTTCTTTTTTTTTCTTTTATAGATTTAGAGGATACAAGGGCAGTTTTGTTACATAGGTATATTGCATAGTGGTGAAGTCTAGGCTTTTAGTGTAGCCTTATATCCATTAAGTAATTTCTCACCTCTTACCCCCTTCCCACCCTCTCACCCTTCCAAGTTCCCAATGTCTATTATTCCACTCTTTATGTCCATATGTACATGTTACTTAGCTCTCACTTATGAGTGAGAACATGTGGTATTTGACTTTCTGTTTCTGAGTCATTTCACTTAAGATAATGGCCTTTAGTTCCATTCATGTTGCTGCAAAAGACATGATTTCATTCTCTTTTATAGCTGAGTAGTATTCCATGGTATATGTACAGCACATTTTCTTCATCCATTTGTTCAGTGATGAACACCTACTTTGATTCCATGTCTTGGCTATTGTAAATAGTGCTGCGATAAACGTGGGAGTGCAGATATCTTTTTAAAATAAATGATTTAATTTCCTTTGGATATATATACCCAGTAGTGGGATTGCTGGATCATAGGGTAGTTCTATTTGTTATAGTTTGAAGAGCCTCCATATTGTTTTCCATAATGGCAGTTCTAATTTACATTCCCACCAACAGTGTGTAAGTGTTCCCTTTCTCTACATCCTTTCCAGCACTTGGTATCTTCTGTCTTTTTGATAATAGCCACTCTAACAAGTGTGAGGTGATATATCCTTATGGTTTTGATTTGCATTTCCCAGATGATTAGTGATGTTGAACATTTTTAAATATACCTGTTGGCCATTTGTATGTCTTCTTTTGAGAAAAGTCTGTTCAGGTCTTTGGACCATTATTAGTAGGGTTGTTTGTTTTCTTATTATCAAACTGAGTTCCTTGTATATTTTGGATATTGATTCCTTATCAGATGTATAGCTTGCAAATATTTTCTCCCATTCTGTAGGTTGTCTTTTTCACTTTATTGATTGTTTCTTTTGCTGTGCATAAGTCTTTTGGTTTGAGTAATCCCATTTGTCTATTTTTGCTTTTGTTCCTTTTGCTTTTAAGATCATATTCAAAAAATCATTGCCCAGACCAATGTCATGGAAATTTTCCTCCATGTTTTCTTTTTGTAGTTTCACAGTTTAGGGTGTTACATTTAAATCATTAATCCATTTTGAGTTTATTTTTGTTCATGATGAGAAATAAGGGTCTAATTTCATTCATCTGCATGTGGATATTGAATTTTCCCAACACCATTTAATGAAGAGATATGTTCTTGACACTGTTTTCAAAAATCAGTTGGCCGTAAATGTGTGGGTTTATTTCTGGGCTCTCTATTTCCTTCCATTGATCTATGTGTCTGTTTTCATGCCCATACTATGCTGTTTTGATTACTTTAGCTTTGGCTCTGTAGCATATTTTGAACTTATAGTTTGGTAGTGTAATGTCTCCATCTAGCTTTTTATTTTTTTTTTCTTTTTGCTCAAGGTTACTTTAGCTATTCATGGTCTTTGTGGTTCCATACAAATTTTAGGATTGTTTTCTATTTCTGTGAAGAATGTCATTGGTATGTTGATAGTGGTTGCATTGAATCTGCAGATCTTTTTGGTTAGTATGAACATTTTAACAATATTTTTTCTCCCAATCCATGAACATGGGACATTTTTTCATTTATTTGTGTCTTCTTCAATTTCTTTTACTAATGTTTTATAGTTTTCAGTGTAGTGATCTTTCACCTCCTTGGTGAAATTTATTCCTAAGTATTTTATTTTATTTTTTGTAGCTATTGTGAATGGGATTGTTTTCTTTTTCAAATCGTTTGCTATTGGTGTACAGAAGCACTACTGATTTTCATACATTCATTTTGTATTCTGCAAATTGACTGAATTCATTAATTAGATATAAAGTTTTTTTTGGTGGAATCTTTAGGGTTTTCTATATATAAGACCATGTGATCACAAACGAGTACAATTTAACTTCTTCCTTTCCAACTTGGATACCTTTTACTTCTTTCACCTTGCCAATTTACTCTCAGGAATTCCAGTACTATGTTGAATAAAAACAGCAAAAATGGGCATCCTTGTCTCATTCTAGATCTTGAAGAAAAGTTTTCAGCTTTACCCCATTCAATATGATGTTAGCTAGCTATTGGTTTGTCATATATGGCCTTTATGATGTTCAGGTACATTCCTTCTATACCTCATTTGTTGAGAGTTTTTAACATGAAGGGATGTTGAATTTTGTCAGATGCTTTTTGTGCATCTATTGAAATGATCATATCCTTTATTTTGTTAATGTGATGTATCATGTTTATTGATTTGTGTATGTAGAACCACCCTTGCATCACCCACTTGATCATGGTAAATGATCTTTTTAACGTGCTGTTGAATTTGGTTTGCTAGTACTTTTTTGAGGATTTCTGCATCTATGTTCATGAGGGATATTGGTCTGTAGTTTTCTTTTTATGTTGTGTTTTTGTCTGGTTTTGGTATTAGGGTAATGCTGGCTTCTTAGAATGAGTTTGAAAGTGTTTTTGTATACTAAATTTTTTGAAATAGTTTGAGAGAAATTGGTAGTACTTATTCTTTAAAAGTTTGGTAGAATTCAGCAGTGAAGCCATCAGATCCTGGCCTTTTTTGATGGGATATTTTTTTGTTACTGATTCAATTTCCTTGCTTGTTATTGGCCTGTTCAGATTTTCTATTTCTTCATAATTCAATGTTGGTAAGTTGTATATGGCCAGGAATTTATCTATTTCTTCTAGGTCATCAAATTTGTTGGCATATAATTGTTCATAATTGTCTCTTAAGATTCTTTGTATTTCTGTGGTATCCATTGTAATGTCTCCTATTTTGTCTCTGATTTTATTTATTTGAATCTCCTGTTTTTTTCTTATTTCATCTAGCTAGGTTGTTAACTTTGTTTATCTTTTTACAAATTCAACTCTTTGCTTCACGATCTTTTGTATTGCTTTTACAGTTCTATTTCATTTATTTCTGCACTGATATTTATCATTTCCTTCCTTCTACTATTTCTGGGCTGAGCTTGCTCTTGTTTTTCTAGCTCCTTGCATTGAAACATTAGGTTGCTTATTTTAGATCTTTCTTTTCACTGTAGACATTTATTGCTATAAACTTCCTCTCTTAGAACAGCTTTTTCTGTATTCCATTGAATTGGGTATGTGAGGTTCCATTTTCATTTTTCTTAAGAAATTTAAAAATTTCTCTTTTAATCTATTCATTAAATCATTGGCTATTCAGGAGCATGATGTTTAATTTCCATGTATTTGTAAAGTTTCTGAAGTTCCTTCTGTTACTGATTTTTAGTTTCATATGATTGTGGTCAGAAGATACTTGGTATGTTTCCAATCTTCTTCAATTTTTTAAGACTTTTTTGTTGCCTGGCATATGATCTATCCTTGAGAATGTTCCATGTACAGTTAAGAAGAATATATATTCTGTAGCTGTTGGATGGAATTTCTGTAAATGTCTCTTGGTCTAGAATGCAGTTTCAATCTGATGTTTCTTTGTTGATTTTCTGGTCTGGATGACTGTCCATTGATAGAAGTGTTGTTTTAAAATCCCCTAATATTATGATATTGCAGTCTACCTTCCCTTTAAGGTCTAATAATATTTGCTTTATATATTTGGGAGCTCCAGTGTTGGGTGTATATATTTATAATTGTTATATTAATATCTTCTTGATGAATTAACCCCTTTATCATTATATAATGACATTCTTTGTCTCTTTTTATAGTTTTTGACGTAAAGTTTATTATATATGATATAAGTATAGCTACTTCTATTCTCTTTGGTTTCCATTTGCATGGAATATCTTTTTCTATCCCTTCACTTTCTGTCTAGGTGTGTCCTTACCAGTAAAGCGAATTTTTTGTACACAGAATATAGTTGGATCTTGCTTTTTAAAAAATTCATTGAGCCATTGTATATCTTTTAATTGAATAATTTAATCCATTTATATTCAAGGTTACTGTTGATAGCTGGGGATTTACTCTGTCTATTTTGTTAATTTTTTTCTGGTTGTTTTACAGATCTTTTGTTTCTTTATTTCTCTCTCTCTTTTGTGGTTTGGTGTTTTTTTGTAGTGCTAAATTTTTATTTTTTTCTCCCTCTCATTTGTGTATCTGCTCTAATATTTTTCTTTGTGGTTACCATGGGACTTGAATTAAAAAAAATCTTATAATAGACTATTTTAAACTTCTAACAAATTAACTTTGGTCTATTTCAAACTGATAACAATTTAGCTTTGGTCTAGACTTACCATCTCTCTCACAATTTATATTATTTTTATTGCCTGAATTTATATATTTTTATATTGTGTACTCCTTAACAACTTATTGTAGCTACAGTTATTATTGACCATTTGACTTTTAACCTTTACAGTAGAGAATTGAAAGTATTACATACCATATTTAAAGAATTATAGTTTTCTGAAATTAATTGTAAATTTACCTCTACAAGTGAGTTTTATACTTTCATATGTTTTCATGATAGTAATTATTGTCCTTTCACTTCTCATTGGAGTACTCCCTTAAGCAGTTCTTTTAAGGCTAGTCTAATGAATTACAACAGCTTTTACTTGTCTGAGTGAGACTTTATTTTACCTTCATTTCTGAAGGATACCTTTGCTTGGGTATAGTATTCTTTACTGACAGATTTTTTTTTTTTTCCTGTCTTACTGACAGTTTTATTTTGCCTTCATTTCTGAAGGATGACTTTGCTGGTTATAGTATTCTTTACAGAAAGGTTTTTTTTTTTTTTTCCCCCAGCATTTTGAATTGTATTCAAATACAATCATTTTATTCTCTCTGAGAAATCTGCTGATAGTCTAATTGCAAATCCCTTATATGTGACTTGATGAGAAAACTCTTGCTGCTTTTATAATTCTCTCTTTGTATTTGACTTTTTACAGTTTGATTATAATGTGCCTTGGAGAGGACCTTTTTGGATTAAATAAATTTAAGGACTTTTGAACTTCACAGACCTGATGTCCATATCTCTCCCAAGACTTGGGAAGTTTTCAGCTATTATTTCATTAAATAAGCTTTCTGTGGCTTTCTTCATTTATTTTTCTTTTTCCTCAAGTACTCCCATAATGCAAATATTTGTTTATATTTGTTTGCTTAATGATGTCCCGTAGAAAGCCTCGAAGGCTTTCTTCACTTTTTAACCTCTTTTTTTATTTTTTTCCACCTGAGTTATTTCAAAAGATCTATGTTCAAGTTTAGGAGTTCTTTCTTCCTCTTGATCTAGTCTTCTCTTAAAACTCTCGATTGTTTTTTTTTTATTTCATTCATTGTATTCAGCTCCAAGATTTCTATTTGGATTTTTTCATGATATCTATCTATTTGTTGAATTTCTTATTCAGATCATAAGTTATTTTTCTGATTTCATTAAATTGTTTATCTATGTTCTCTTGTATCCTGCTGAGTTTCCTTAAAATCATTACTTTGGATTCCTTTTTGAGCAATTCACAAATTTCCATTCTTTGGACTCAGTTACTGGAAAATTATTGTGTTCCTTTGGTGGTGTCATGTTTCCTTATTTTTTCATGTTTTTTTGTTCCTGCTCAGTATCTTTGCATCTGGTGAAACAGTTGCCTCTTGCAATTTTATAGAGTGGCTTTAACAGGGAAAGACTTTCACCTGCAGATACATTCTAGAGTGTCGGTTGGAACGGGTACATTGGCTCTGGTTCCAGTAGTGTGGGGTCTGTGTAATTTCTTCAGCTGCAATCAATGGCAGCAATGCCTGTGTGTCCCTCAGTGGCATAAGCTGCAGAAGTTTGTGGAAGTGGTGGTGGCAAGGTAGATTGTTAGGGTTCTCAGTGGCAAGGGCTTTAGGGATCCTCCTGTTCTTTCTTTCCTTATAGTGGGGAGACTTACCTGAGTGGATCCCTCTTGGTATTGGTTCTGACAGGGGCTACAGGCATCTACAATGGTGCTGTGTTCCATGACACAAATGCTCAGAGTGACTGTGGATCTGGGGCCCTGGAGTCAGTGTCTTATTGAACTACTGTGGCACCTATGCCTGGATGCAGGTTCACTCTCTTAGGCATGGATTGACAAAGCTCTCCCATCAAGCCAAGGACTATGACTTGGAAACACCCTCAGTAGCTTGAGTCCAAGGGGCAGGGATGTAGGTGTGACTTTGATCATGGTGCTCAGGGCACAGTACTGGCATGGCTCCAGGGATTAAGGATGTTCCAGAGGCTCAGACCCTGGGGAGCAGAACACAGCTGCAATTTGAGCTCTTGAGCAATAGGGTATAAAGGCAACTCAGGAACCAGGAGAGAGTGTACCATATAGTTGATAACTCTGGACTCTGAAGCAGTGAGACACAGCAGTGGCCTAGGCTCTGTGAGGTCATGTACAGTGGCAGCAAGGACCCAGGAATGGTGGTGGGGCAGCTGTGGCTTGGGCTCTGGGGGTGGTGAGCAGTACAATGTTGGCTTTACTCCCCAGAAAGGTGTTGTGCCTCAGCAGTTCCAACTCCCGAGGGTTGTTGGAGGTTGTTGGATCCAGGGAGTCGGGATGCTGAGGCTGTTTGCCCCAGAGGGCAGGGTAATATAATCAGCCAAAGGTATGTCTCTTGGGGTTGGGGGAGGCATCACGCAATCTCAGGCACCATGGTTGTGCCTATTCTCCTGGGCCAAAACTCTGTTCCCCCAAGCGGGGAGTGCTAGGTTGGTTTGCATACCAAGGAGGCATGTGTTTGGTCTAACAGCTCAGCTGTAGCTTCCCTGGGGGCAGGGTTCTGGGATGGTTCACTTGCTGAGAGGGCACATGGCTGATCTGCTGGCTCAGGCTTGACTTACCTGCTGGGCAAGACAACTTGTTCTTTGGTGGACAGGGCACCATGTGGGCTAGGGTGATAAAGTCACAACTGTTCTATTGAGCCTAGGCTTTGAGTGGCCAGGATTGGGGCACTGCAGCCACTGGGATGGAGAAGATGGAGTGCCTCCTAGGCAGCTTGCTCCCAGGGATTAGGGAGCTACAGAAGCTCAGCTAGGGAATGGTACACTACCATGTACAAGCATGGTGCAATGGAGGCGAAGCCCTGGGGATGGACAGATGCAGTGGCTACTGGCCCCCAGAGCAGGATGAACTCTAGAGGTGGCTCCAGTTTCAAGATGGTGCCATACAGTAGTAGATTGGGTAATGGAGGTGGGCACAGTGTGGGCTCCTTCTCTGGAATAGTGCAGCTATGTGAGCTTCAGGCAGCTTCCTAAACTGGGCTTAGGGCTTGTGAGGACTGCAGGATTCTCAGTAGCAAAAAAGTAATGGGAGCTTCTGGGGGCCTTCTGCTTATCTTTCCTTTGCAGGGAAAAGTCCCTCCTGGTTTGGGGCTGATCTCAACTAGGGAGACAAGGTGGCAAGGGAGGGAGATTCATTCCCTCCTTTATGCAGCCATCCTGAGTTTCTGTGTTCCACAGAGTTTCTGCCATTCTCTTACTGTGCTTCAGCACTCTCCTTTAGACAATCTAGTCAAAATGTAGCTGTTTTTGCATTGTTTGGGTCCTTTTCTGGGGATGGGGGAAATGAGGGTTAGGCACCTCTAGTTAGCCATCTTGCTGACATCTCTTACAATGTCTTTTATCTTAAAATAATAGAAATATGATCTGATAGTTTCCTCCATTTACTGCATCATTTATTTCTGTCTCCCTTTATAAAAATTTCAGTGAGTTGCTGCTTTTGCTTTACTTCTTTCCAGCCCTTCTTTCTTTAAAATTCATTTTTCATTTATATTACATTAAGATTCACTTTTTTGAAACATTGTCTATGATTTTTGACAAAGGTTTGGAGCCCTGTGACAGCGAACAGAATCAAAATACAGAACATTTCCATTACTTCAAAAATTCCCTTACCCCATGAATCTGTTTATCGTCAAATATTTCCCCATCCCTAACCCCTGGTGACTATGAAACTGCTCTAGGTCCTTGTATTTCTTCCTCTTCCTCTCCTGAGCCCACTATAATAAATCATTTATCCCTTCCTTTCCACTAAAATTTCTCTTGCTAACATCATCAATGACCTTCATGTTGCCTCATCCAGGAATCAATTTTACTTTCTTATTTTGCTCAATCTCCCAGGGGTATTTGATCACTCCCTCTTCTGGAAACATATTTTCACTTGGTTTCTGGAATATCATATTCTGCAAGTTTTCCTTCTAACTCAGTGTCTGCTGCTTCTCAGTCTCTTTGTTGGATTCACTACTGACCTCAAAATGTTGGAACTTCCCAATGTTGATACCCAGACTTCTCTTTGAAATCCATACTCATTTCACCAAGTTATATAATTTTGTTACTTTGTGTGTTACTTTAAGCTTAAACTCAAGATTATTTCTCTAGCTTTGACCTCTCTTTTGAATCCCTCTCGTGTATTCAACTGCCACTCAGGTGTCTAACAAGCATCTTAAACTCAAATGTTCCACCTGTACCACCACCAAAACAAAAGTGAACCTCTTTCTCCCCAGAATTTCTTCAATTCATTAAATATCTATACCATTCATTGTAGCCAAAACTCTAGGAGTCATACGTAATTCCTCTCCTTTTTTTGAACTTTGTATTTAATCCATAAGCAATTCATATTGATTCTACTTTCAAAATTTATACTGAAATGCGACCACTTTATAGCACCAGTACTATCTAATCTGACTCATTATCTTTACTCTCGTAGACTAAATTCCCACTATTGTTCTTCCTGCTTCTCTAGTACTTCCATGATCTGTTTTCCTCATACCATCAGAGTGATATTACTGATGTAAATTAAGTCAGAACTGCCCATAGCTGCCCATCACATCTAGAATGAAATCCAAAACTGTTGGCCACATCCATAGAGCCCCCCTGGAGTGGGTTCTGCCTACTTCTTACACATTAATAACCACCAGTGTTCCCACTCCCAGTCAGCTCCAGATGCACTTGCCTTCTCATTGCTACTTGGACAAGCTCATTCCCTTCTCAAGGCATTTGCATTTGCTGTCTTCTCTGCCAGGGATGCTCTTTCCTAAATAGTCAGAAGACTTGTGACCTGATTTCATGCAAGTTTCTACTGAGTTAGAATCTATCTAGTCAAGACCATCCTAAGATACTCTGTAACTTGTTTCTCTGCTTTATTTTTCTTATCGCACCAATCATCCTCTCAAATAATGTTGTATATTTCTTTTTAAATTGGCCCTATTCCACTATCATGCAAATTCCTTGACATTAAGGACTGTCATTCATGTTCACTCCTGTAACCCGAGCACCATGCACAATGCCTGGCATACAGCAAGCACTCACAATTGTTTGTTGTATGGACGAATATATAAAATATGATTTTTATGCTGGCTCCTATTGGTTCCCTCCTCCTACTTGGGGAGCTAATTATTCAAGTAATCATTTAACCTAAAAAAGCAGGTATCTCAAACTAAACATGGCCTAAAATAGATAACAATTAGACAATATTTATTGACTGCTAAGTAAATTCCAGGCACTATTCTAAGCTCTTCATGGATATCAACTTATTTAATCCTCACAACAATTCTGTGAGGTGGGTACTACCTTATTTACATTTTACAGAAAAGGAAACTAAAGCACAGTCACCTGAAACATGCTTCCCAGGGTCACACATCTTGTAAAAGGAAGAGCCAGGACTCAAATCTATGTCATCTAGCTACAAAGCCTGCATTCTCCCCAGAATTTTTCCTTCTTGACCATTATGCCGTAATATTATGGTCAAATCCTTGGGCTAGAAGAGAATCTTCAGAGAAATCTGAATTTCTTCTCTGGACCTAAGCCTCCTCTGATCTTACAAAGGGGCCGCATGCCTTGAGCATGAGACCTTGCACTCCCCTTGCCTGACTCTGCTGTTACCATGAGGCAGTGAGTCTGGAGCTGTATTGTCAAGACCTTTGAGAGGAGGAGCTGGGAGTGGGAATGAGGGGCTTGAAGAGGGAGCTGCTGAGTGGTTAAGAACAAAGACTCCATCTCCTAATCACAGATGACAAAAAAAAAGCGTGTAGTTTTGAGAGCAGGTGTCCTGCGGGTCATATGGAATGTGGGAAAAGGAACAGAGAGAAAGAAGGAAGGCAGGCAGGAAAGGGAGGAAGATAAGCAGGGAGGAAGGGAAAATGAAAGAAGGGAGGGACGAGGAGAGAAAGAGGAAAGGCGGGTGGAAGGTGGAGAAGCAGGGAGATCACAAGGGAAGGAGGGTGTATTGCTAGGAAAGAGCTTGGAGGAGTTAAACTTTGTGGATGTGTGGATTTGCTGCTCTGTACTGATCTCTGCTGAATTCTCTCCCAGCTCCACTCTGTGAACCCATCGGTGAGTTGCACTTCCCTTTCTTCTTCATGGTCTGTGGGTACCTTGTCACTCAGGGCAGCACAGAAGGCCGTGGATGGCTGTCTGAGTAGCCCCTGCCTCTCCAAGACATATCAGGTGGCAGCTCCCTTGGCCTGGGCTGCTCTGGGTTCACACCAGTTGTGCACCTGACAAGTGCCTGTTCAGTGAAGTGAGCAGGTCTTGCTCTGACCTTCTTGAGAACACAGTCTTCTCTCTGAGAAGTCCCAGCATAGGGAGAGAGATGCCATTTGCACAAGGAAGACAGAGAGTACTGAAGACCCATGTTAGAAGAATCTCTGTCCTTCCAGACTCAGGGGCTCCAAGTCCCCTGTGCTCCTCAGCTGGGTGCTCCACCAGGGGTGATGGAGGAAATGCCGAAACCACACATCAGTGGAGAAGAACGTTACAGTCAATCCTGGGGCCACGTGCAGAATGAAGTAGTACCGCTACCTCCTTCCTATTTTTAGCTCCACTCTGCAGCCACACCGGTTACCCCAGCTTGTTTTCTCTCTCAGACCCCAGTTTATGCAAATTATTTCATTGCTGTGATCCTGATTCAAAGTCTTACCTTTACCAGAGGAGGAGAGGAGGAAATATTCCCTCCCTTCAGAAGAAATCTTTCACTAAAGCATGTTCAAATCTAATATATGTGAGAACTGCCCTCCGTGCATAAAATACCAACCATGCGGTTAAAAGAGATTGTCCTGCTACCTCGCAAACACAGGCTGCAAGTGCAACTAAGGGAACGCAGGATCTCTGGAGGCTGTGACCAGAGAGATTCAACCTAGCCTTCTGGACTCCTCACCTGACGTTTGGTCAAGTCTAACTCATGCCTCATGTTGATGCTATGTGTGCCTTGTGTCTGGTCTCACCTTTACCCTTAAACCCAGGGGCCCAACCCCAGCCTAAGCGGAACTCCAAAGTCATAGCAAGGATAAGGAAACAAAGTTTCTGTCACCAGATATTTTCCAGGTAGTCTTTGCTATCTGAGAATTAACTGAAACAAACTCTGAGTTGCGAGATTGAGCCCCAGAACCTTACAATCGGCCCCGTCCAGTTTCCTACTCCATCCCTACCCCAGTGCCACTGAGAGGAGTGGGTTACAGGTGCCCAAATGCCTTGCTTAAAATTTCTTTCTCTGCTCAGCTCCAAAAGCTGTGCTGCTGGTCGGTCTTCTGGTGACCACAGTTTTCCAAGGAAAGAAAGTGACTCTAATATGCGGGGTATTCCATGTCCCAGGACAAAGCAAACATTCTGGTACCATGGCTGGAACTGATGTTTAAAAGTTCCCAGGGAAAAGTATTCCAGTAGAAAGGCTTGGTGATCAGAAATATCGGGGCTAGGAATCAGTCCCCTGTGATCCGGAGCACTTGCTATTTTCATCTGGCGAGGAGAGAAAGAGGCTTCCTTTAGGGAAATTATTAAAAATTCCCACAGGGCAAGGGCTCTGAGGATTGGATAAACAAATGCCTCAAAAGTCAATCCTATTAGGGATTGTGACATTTTTCATGGGCTGTTGCAAGTTGGGGAGATAAAGAGAGAGGTGAGAGCAGAGCACAACTTTAGCCGTCTTTATCCATTCAGAAAAAAGTCCCCAAGACCCCAAAGGGATACATCCCTGAGGATTCAGATATGGATTAAATGTGCTCCTCATATCATGGTTTCTACGGAGGTTTGTCTGGAATCCCAGATCAAGGGAGTTGGGCTGTATGGATGGTGTGGTACAGGATATTTCCAGGCAAGTGCACCCCTTTTCTTCCAATAAAAATAGCAGTAATAGGGTCAGGAGAGAGTCAGTGAAGAGAGGATTGAGTTGCTCCATGTCTCTCCCTGACTGACTGATCCTCCAGGTCCCATATTCTGTCTTTGAAAGAGGTAGTGTGATTCCGAGATGTCAGAGGAAAGGGAACGGAAGAAAATTACCAATATGGCTTATGACAAGGATGAAAGAAATGTGTTCACTTTTACTGAAACTTCAAGCTTCAGCATCTCCAATGCCAGCTCCAGGGACAGTCTTCAGTATTCCTGTACTGGCATCCAGAAAGGTGTTTTTAGCTCATGGCTAGAAACTTCAAAAAGAATAAGATCCCAGTCAAAGGTAAGCGTTGCCTTCTGGCTGGAGATGCTGCCACACAGGGGCGGGATGAGCCAGGTTGACTAGGGTGAGTTCATGGACCACTGGGGGGGCGGCGGTCATGACATGAGGGGGTGATACGTGTGTCCTACTGGCTGTTTCTCTGAGTCTTGTTTGCAAGTGCTGAGACACAAAGTGCCTCTCACCAGGAACTCTGAGCCCCATTGCCCTGCAATTGTGTTCGATTTCTCTCTCTAGAACTGCTTCTGATAGCCAGCCCCCCCCAGCCCACAGAGGGGAGCCCAGTGACCCTGACCTGTATGACTCAGTCCCTTCCACACCGGTCAGATGATCAGCCCCAGTTCCGCTTCTTCAGAGATGAACGAGTTCTGAGGCTGGGCTGGAGCAGCTCCCAGGAGCTCCAAATTGCGGCTGTGTGGAGGGAAGACTCAGGGTCCTACTGGTGTGAAGCAAAGACAGCGACACCCAAAGTCTTACGAAGCCGGATACTCCAGATGAACGTGCGGAGTGAGTGCCAGTGGGGCCAGTCTCCCAGGGTGGGCTGAGGAAGGCAGTGGCTAGTCCTCCCTGTGTGTCGGGTTCTGCATCTGACATTTGAGAGACGTACCTGAGTTTCTCTTTGTTAGGGTCCTTAAGGGACCTTCTCTTATTCTGGCTCTTTCCATTTGGCAAACAGAATATTTAGGAAACACTTACTGTGTGTCTGCACTGTGCTGGAGGGTGTGGGGGACATAGCTGCACAACACTTGGTCCCTGACTACAAGAAGTCAGTGCCCAGCCAGCACTCTGAGCAAGCAGGGTGAACTGTGCGGTGCTGTGTTGTCAATAGAGACTCAGAGGAGGGGGACATCTGACTGAGGCGGTGACAGAAGGCCCTGAAGAAGAGGTGCAGAAAATAAGCAGAGCAGAGCTTGTGGAAGGGAAGTTGGAGCTTGATTCCAAAAGATAAAAGAGGAGAGGGTTTTGTGATTTTTGAACCATGTTACTCCACATCAGGGTTGATACTTCTGACATCCTCTCCCATTCTCAGACAAAGACCCACCTGTGTGCCATGAGGCCAATGTCTAATATCTCCAGAAGCCTGGGCTTCCCAGACTTGGTAAAAATTCAACACCGGTGAAACCAGACCACCAGCACAACAAAAATCATTGAGCAGTTCATATGCCGCAGGCCCCGTTTTAAGGCTTCACACATGTTGTATTATATAATTGAACCTTCACAATCGCGGGAGATAACAATCATTACCTTCTCCATTTCACAGATGGGAAATTGAGTCTCAGAGAAGTTAGGAAATTTGATCAAGCACACACAGCATGTAAGAGAGTTGGAACCAGTATTCAAATAAGGCAGGTTGATTTACAATTTGGATGTGATCACTGTACTATTGTGCCTTGAAAGAGGAGAGTTTGAGAGATCAGGGTAATGGGAGTCACGTTGTCCTGGGGAGAGGGGCAATGCCACAGCCTCCGTAGTAATATTGTGGTGTCTTTCTTACCCTATAACCATCAACCCAACCAATGCTGATCCTAAATCAGCAGAACCACACCCCCCTCCCCCCCCATTAAACTATATAATCATTTACTTTACTCACAGGCTTTGCTTCCAGGACTGTCACACCTACTCCATGTCCCTGAAACTCTCCCTACTCAGGGCCCCCTTGTCATCTTGCATTCACACAGGAGTCCCCATCTCTGATGTGAGCTTGGAGACCCAGCCCCCAGAGGGACAGGTGACAGAGGGAGACAAGCTGGTCTTCGTCTGCTCGGTTGCTAAGGGCACAGGAAACATCACCTTCCTCTGGTACAAAGGGACACTGGGTTTAAACCTGGGAACAAAGACCCAGCACTCGCTGACAGCGAAGTTTGAGCTGCCAACAGTGAGGAAGAGTGACACTGAGCAATATTACTGTGCGGCTGACAATGGCTTCGGTCCCAGGCTCAGCGGACTGGTGAGCATCACTGTCAGAAGTAAGTGCCACAACCCCCGGCTCAGCCAGCAGATCTCACAGTGGGCTCCGCATTTCCCTGGGGCATGCTGGGGAAGCTCACGGGGGCTGAGCCTTGGTGGGCAGGGATTATGAGTCTTTCACATGGTCAGAGACCCTCTCTGATGGTCCACTATCTCTGTCAGTTCCAGTGTCTCGCCCCGTCCTCACCATCATGGCACCCGGGGCCCAGGCTGTGGTGGGGGATGTGGTGGAGCTTCACTGTGAGGCCCCTAGGGGCTCTCCCCCGATCCTGTACCGATATTATCACGAGGATGTCACCCTGGGGAGCAGCTCGGCCCCCTCTGGAGGAGGAGTGTCCTTCAGCTTCTCCCTGACTGCAGAACATTCTGGAAGTTACTCCTGTGAGGCTGACAATGGCCTGGGGGCCCAGCGCAGCGAGGTGGTGACACTCAACTTCACAGGTATAACTCAGGCTATGGAATTGTCTTGGTCAACATCTCTTTCCCAGCATCCTGGGAGAGTTTCACTGACGCCACATGCATTTGATGGTGTGCTACCCAAAATGGGGCTTCTGTGGGTGGTGCTGTCAGGGGGTCATGTATTGTAATGGCTTGGAGCACAAGAAGATTGGGTGCCTCCCTTCTCTTTTCATCAATGTGATAAG
This sequence comes from Eulemur rufifrons, assembly GCF_041146395.1. Classification (NCBI taxonomy): domain Eukaryota; kingdom Metazoa; phylum Chordata; class Mammalia; order Primates; family Lemuridae; genus Eulemur; species Eulemur rufifrons. The sequence continues at coordinate 98,441,123 of NC_090990.1, forward strand.
TTGCATTTCCCTAGACAAATAAGTAAGTCCCCTCTTGGAAGAGCAGAACTTGGGCACAACCCACATCCAAGACGCCTGCTCTCCGAACCCCTAGCCCTTCCTCTGAGCAGCTCCCACACAGGTCTTTGCCCCCAGTGCCTGTCCAGGACAGAAGGGATCATCTTACATCAGGAATCATCGAGGGGCTGCTTGGCACCCTGGGTCCCTCCACAGCGGCCCTATTATTTTGCTACTGGCTCAAGAGAAAAATAGGTTAGTATTTATGGAGACTGATATTTTGTTACCGTGACCTTTGTTTTCACTGAAATGGGCTGGATTTGTGACATGTATACTGCAAAAGATGAATTTATGTTGTTAGCCACCTTACCTAGGAAGCTCCTCACACCCCCCAGCACATGGGAACAGGGCCTATTAAAGCAGTGCAAAATTTTTGGTAAAGTTCTCCACCCTCCATGTATTATTAGTTGAGGCTCAGCTGACATTTTGTACTTTTGTTATTTAATTTTTGTATGAAAACGTAGCTCTATTTAAAATAACTAATTAGTCACTAGAAGAGGAATACCGCAGCAGTTCCAACCATCCTAACAGTCTGCCAGTTCTGAAGTCAGTGCGTCAATTCTTACCCACCTTAGACTATTGTCACATGCCTTTCCTTTTCTCTGAAGTGCTCATTCACACATCCACACACACTGTTGGATCTTTCTCACTTTTCTGCTGAAGTGTCATTTTCTCCAAGATACTTCACCTGGCCACACAGCCCACAATGGTTCTCTTCTGAGATGCAAGTTATTTAGCTTCACATTTTACCGCAGTTGGTAATTACATATTTATTTGTATATTGAACCTCGGTCTCTTATTCTTCATTCAGTAAGTTGGAGACAAGGCAAAAGAGGAGGGTGTGAGATTCTCATTTAAACTCTAAGTGTTTCTGGCATCTTTGGGCATTTCACTCCACCCGTAACATGGTTGCATCAGCACCGCCTTCGAGGACTTTTGTCACGATAAAATCGGTGGTATGGTTGCAACACCAAAACCAAAACATTTAATATATGTGAAGGCTCAAAGACTTAGGTTCAAGTCCTAGATGTGGTACTAATTGGCTTTGAGAAGTTCACTTCATTCTTCTGGACCTGAGTCTCCTGTCTCTGAAGTGGACGCTCTTACACGATTGCCGAGATGTCTGCAGGGCACACGGTGGCCTCTGCAGCAGGCATCCAGGCATGAGGCACGTCCCTGCACAGGGGCTGTATGAAAGCACCCAGGAGGTTCCTCCACTGACGTGTCTTCATGTGTTTGGCTTGCAGGAAGACGTTCAGCCAGTGATCCACCCAGGTGAGGCCTCTGCTTTCTTCATATATACTGATAATGCAGAAAATCCATTTTTAAAATTTAAAATTATTCTCTCATGAGCTTTTTTCCTGTCTTATCATACCCAAAGCTCACTCCCACATTCTCCCACCAGTAGCATTGAACATTCATTGACATTTCCCGTCTTTAAGATATTAACCAATTACTTTAAATCCTTTCATTATTTTTCCTGCTGATCTTCTTAAATACTTACCTGCAGAATAAGAATGTTGTATTGATTTGACCCAAACCATGCATTCATTCATTCGGTCAACCAGTATCTGAGAGTCTGTAAGTCTTTTTGTTGAGTGCTGGAAGGTGTGAAAATATGGAAAGATATTTGAGAGTTTTAAAGAACCTTAGGGTAAATAAGATATATACACATTTCTGGAATGCAAGACAGACAGTAATAAACATACTGAACAGATTATTGATGAAATTCTTTAGAAGTGTAGAAGGGAGGAGGAAAAGATTTAAAGAACACTTCCATCTAGAAATACCAATGTTTAGTTGATCTATTTTATAGTGTGTTATTGTTTACACCAAGCAGAGATTGTTTCCAAATCAGAGTAGCACTCTTTTAGTGCTACATGTACATATGCATGACCATTTTCTTCTGCCCCTTGTTCAAGTTGCTTGTTCTGCCCAGACACCTGTTTTCTACCTGGAATGAATTAATATTTCTTCATTTAATATTTACGGAGCACCTATGATGGGAAGGGCACCATTCTGGGTGTGTGCGGTACTACAGTGAGCCAGCCAGATAAGGACTTACACTCGTGGAGGACACACTCTAGTGTACACTCAGCAATGCCCTATTCAGCCCATGGACAGGCTGTGGCTCATACCACACTGCTGTGCCTTCTGGTTGCTAACTTCCCCACAAATTTGCATTCTGCTCAGGACCCTTTCTAACAGGCGTCTCCCCTTCAGTGTCTTATTCACAGTCTCAAATAGTGATGTCTGGGATGTCTGGGATGTGGTCTCAGAGAGACAGCATGTGTTTCTGTGTTTGCAGGATCCCTCCCCGCCCTGTACCCCGAGAATTCACCTACCTCAACTCACCTGCCCCCGTGCAGCCACGGCCTACATATGACAATGGTGAGAATTCCCAAAGACCTGGGCCAGAGTGGGTAGAGCATGCCAGGGAAGGGGCAAGGGGGTGACACCTGCTAGCCAAGCCTGACCCTGCTGAGCCACAGCCTCCTCTGCAAATGAGTGACTCAGCTGTCTTCATGGCTGTGATAGGTGGTAGGCACGGAGCAAGTTGAAAAGCAGGAATGAGGGACTGTGCCATGATATCTCCTTTCTTTTCTTTCAGTGAATGTTGTAAGTGGGGATGAGATTTATTCGTTAGTGTACAGTATCCAGCAGGAACAAGCATCAGCAGCACGTGAGACACGAGGGAGTAAGTTCGTCTCTGATTTTGTCTCTCCCGGAAGCCTGAGGACACTCAGTGGCTGTGCATGGCAGATGGCAGCTGCTCCTGCCTTTGGAGCTGGCTGTGAGCATCACTGTGTCTATTTGGGGCCCGATCTTTGGTCTAGAAGCTGCCTCGAGTAGAGCCCAGTGCTGACGCCAACTTGGTCTACTTTGTGCCTCCCTCCCCAGTCATACAGCAGCGTTAGAGATGATGGCTTCCGCCTGCCCTCTGTAAGCAGTCCCACACACTCCTGGCAGCACCCCAGCACAGTGGCCTGGTTGGTGCTGTTGTCTCATCCTACACATGGTGGACCAGAAAAGCTGAGAGGTAGAAAGGCCCACTCTAGCACAGGACCCTCCTGGCCTTACCCTTCTACCCCCAGGCTGACAATTTTCCTCTGGATGCTAAAGGAATCATCTTTGCTATAAACAGAAAAGTGAGACAGAAATAGTAATGGAAATCAATCCATACGAAACAGATGGGAGAGGAAGAAGCCTTTACTGACACAAGTTTAGTGAAGGACTTTCAATAAAAGTGAAATCTCACAGCACTTACATTTTCTCCACAGTAGAACCCCCGGGCACACTTGTAGAGAGTAAGGTAAGAGTCCCTCTTGTTCTCTCCTCCATGTTCTTTCTCTCTTTTCTTTGGTGACTGGTTCTCAAACTTCTTAAAATGTAGCCATGTAGGGAGAGCAGAAATTCCATGGTCTGCCTCCTCCTCCCAATTGCCCAAAACAATGGAGGTATTAAAAATGTTTGGTTATAACAATAAGATGTCATTGTACAAGGAAACTTCGGAGGCTTACATGCATACTCACTTTAGCAATGGGCATAGGGATGATTTGTAGTCAAACTGCAGTGTATACTTAGTCTAAAAATTCTATTCATTTAAAAATCTTTATCCTAAAATACTGTTGAACTAAACATTCATCACTTTGTGCTATAAGGTTAACTAAACAAAAAATAGCAAACTAAATTAGTATTGAATGAAGGAAGCTAAGCTAATAGTGATTTTTTTCATTAAAAATCATCAATCTTTAAAACTGGAATATTTTAAGATACTCAAATTGATGTTACAAAAATACTTTCTGAAAATTGCAGGAATTCCAACTCTGTGCATGTGTGCAAGGACAATAGGTGCTTTGCAATTTTGTCTAGTGTAGTGTGGCAGCCAGATGTTTCAGGACAGAATTCAAGTCCTTGGTAAACCCCAGTGACATGCTAAATTTAGTTTCTGAGTGCAAAATTCTGACAACCTTGAAAAAATTGACAACCCATGGGACTGCCTAAGAATGGCCTGTAAGAATAAGAGAAGGCCTTGTATATTTAAATCAATTTGCAGCTCACCAGGAGCCCTTTTGTAGCCCTCCAGTGCGATGCAGGCCCTCTGGAAGTGCTGGGCCACAGTCTTGCTGTAATTCACATGCTGTGTGGTATGGTGCATCCAGGCTAACTGGGGAAAAGGACCAACAGAAGGCATGTTCTACTTGTCTTACCTGCTCTGATCCTATCCATGTACCTGTTGCTTCTAGGACCCCTTAGACATCTACTCTAGGCTGAGGAAGGCGAACGTTACAGATGTGGACTATGAAGATGCTATGTAAAGTTATGGAAGATTCTGCTCTTTGAAAACCATCCATGACCCCAAGACCCAGACTTGATATGTTCTTCAGAGATTCTGGCAAGTTAGCTTTCCAGTCACCTCGCCCAGATGCTGTTCTCCATGAGCCTGTTCCTGTATCTACTGTGAGATGAAGTTGACACAGCCTTGCAGAAACCACCCAGGAGAACCAACATGGGCACAGGAGTGGGAAGGATTTTGTAATCAGAACCTCATTCCTGCTTGTTCTTTTAGAAACAGGTCAAATTGTGTTCTGACTTCTTTTTACAAGAGGAAACAGGATGAGATAAAAAAAAAATTGGGCTGCTAGGGTGGTGGGACAGTGAAACTTAGAGTGCAAGAGTCCAAGGTGAGTGATTTTGCAGGACTGCTCCACAGAAAGAGCTGTGTCTATCATTTTGTACAAGTGCTTTTTCTGCCCTGACAGTACAAAACCCCAGTCCTATTACTTTAATTGATCATCTTATTTCCACCTAAAATACGTGATTTGGTTTGAGTCACTGCTATCAAATGAGAATTAAAACAAAGTCACATAAAAAGTTATTGTGATTACACTCAATTTTAGTGACATATTTTGTACACACAGGCCACTCTAACAGCCTCCATTTTATTAGTCTTTGTAAGTTTCACCGCATCCAAAGTTCTATATTTGTTGTAGCCTCTAGAGGTTTTATGAATGCAGTGTTTCTTCTTTTATTCACACACTTTTTGAAATCTTAGTAATATGGTTTGAAGTCTGTATTTTAATTTTAAAACAATCACATATGCACTCATAAATTAAAACAATTTAGAGGTATATAAAGTAAAAAATTAGGCTGGGCGCGGTGGCTCACGCCTGTAATCCTAGCACTCTGGGAGACCGAGGCGGGTGGATCGCTTGAGGTCAGGAGTTCGAGACCAGCCTGAGCAAGAGCGAGACCCCGTCTCTACTAAAAATAGAAAGAAATTATCTGGCCAACTAAAATATATATAGAAAAAATTAGCTGGGCATGGTGGCTCATGCCTGTAGTCTCAGCTACTCGGGAGGCTGAGGCAGTAGGATCGCTTAAGCCGAGGAGTCTGAGGTTGCTGTGAGCTAGGCTGACGGCACGGCACTCACTCTAGCCTGGGCAACAAAACGAGACTCTGTCTCAAAAAAAAAAAAAAAAGTAAAAAATTAAAGTCTTTCCTATAAGCTAACATGACAGGTGGTAACCATTGTTAAAAACTTAAGCATGTAGCTCTCTAGCTATTTTTTTTATTTCTGTATAAACATTTATATGTATATATCAGTATGGATATTTAGAAGTATATCTGCTTAACAAACAGTCATGAAAAATTTTCAAATCTGTGTATAGATCCATTATACTATTTTAAAATGCTGTATAATGTTCTGTTGTATAGATAAATCATATGTTTTCTTTTCTTTTTTTTTATTTCATCTTATTGTTATGGGGGATACAGAATTGCAGGTTACATACGTTGCCCATGTACCGCCTTTCCCCCCAAGTCAGAGCTCCAGGCGTGTCTGATCCCCAGATAGTGCGCGTTGCACCCACCATGTAGGTATATATCCCTCCCTATTGTGGTAAATATACATAACATAAAATTGATGATTATAACCGTTTTAAATGTACAATTTAGTGGCATTAAGTACTATCATAATATATTTTAATCCTTTTCACCACTGATGGACATCAAGATGTTTCCAAAAATTTTACATTATAAAAACAAGGTTCAAACAAATGTCTTTGTACAAGCATATTTATACACTCCTTCTGGATTATCTGAAGGCTAAATTTATACATCTGGGATTACTATATTTTAAATTATGCACATTAGATATTTTTGTTAAATACTCTTAAATGTCACTCCAGTAAGGCTGTATATCAATTTATACATCCACCAACAAAGTATGAGAGAATCAGTTTGTGGGGGAAGAGTATCACTGTTAATTCAATTTAAATTTTTAAAAATTATTAACACAATTGAGCATCTTTTCATAAATTCACTGTTAATTTGTAGTTTTTATAAAAGTTTCTTGTGTTTAGCCTTTTCCTATTTGCAATGTATTTATTTGTCTTTTTCTTATAACTTATTTTTTTTGGGAGATCATAGACCACTTATTTTCACATTCTTGACATTTTGTACATTATATTTTCATTTCAATGTTTATGTTTCTATGATAGGAAGTAAATTCGCACCACCTTGGAAATGAAAATATTCAAGAAAAATACAATCTAAAAGATGTGTAATTTTAGGTTCTAGCTATATAAGTTCTGCACAATTTCCATACCTTTTTATATAAAAAACAAAAAGAATGAAACAAGGGAAATGTCAAGGGTAACTTCAAGTTTATTCACAAATACATACAATAAACTAGATGCTTCAGAAACTGAGCATTTCTGAGGTACAAAAAGAGGAAAACAATGCAAAATACAAATTTTGTGAATGCACAAAATAACTCTTAAAAATTATCATGGTGTTATTGTGTTTTTTTTTTTTTTAACAAAATAAGGTACCCTAGCAGTGTAACATGTATCTCACACGCTTAGCCTTACTGCCACAGTAATATAGATCCAATAATTTCCTGAGGAATGTAGATAAATATTACTATGTCAGAGAATGAGTTCCCAGGTATCCCTTTAGGAATTCTGGGTCAGAATCAAATTTACACGTTAATTTTCTATTACAATAGCTAAAATATTATTTTAGTTATTATTACAAAATGATATATTCGATAATAACATAACCTACTTTTCACCTTGATAAGGCAGCAAAAAATCAAGAAGGGAGTACCTTTTATTGTAAAGTTCCTTAAGAGCTTGGACCCTAATACCACAGCAGTGTCTTTATTTATTTATTTTTCTTTTTACTTTTATTTATTTATTTATTTATTCTTATTTCAGCATATTGTGGGGGTACAAAAGTTTAGGTTACGTATATTGCCCTTGCCCTCCCACCCCCCTGAGTCAGAGCTTCAAATGTGTCCATCCCCTAGACAGTGCACATCGCACTCATTATGTATGTATACACCCATTCTCTCCCCCACCCACATCTACCCAACACCCGATCAAAGTTATTCCTAAATGTGCTCTTAGGTGATGATCAGTGAAACCAATTTGATGGTGAGTACATGTGGTGCTTATTTTTCCATTCTTGGAATACTTCACTTAGTAGAATGGGTTCCAGCTCTTTCCAGGAAAATACAAGAGGTGCTATATCACCATTGTTTCTTATAGCTGAGTAGTACTCCATGGTATACATATACCATATTTTATTGATCCATTCATGTATTGATGGGCACTTGGGTTGTTTCCACATCTTCGCAATTGTGAATTGTGCTGCTATAAACATTTGAGTGCAGATATCTTTGTTATAGAATGTCTTTTGTTCTTTTGGGTAGATGCCCAATAATGGGATTCACAGCAGTGTCTTTAAATGTAACTCTGCCACTTATTGGTTGTGACCTTAGATAAATGTAATATCCATACTTCTTAGTTTTCTCATTTGTAAAATGAAAATAATTATAATTACCTACACTAGTAATGCAATTCTTAGGACTATTATGAGTATTAATTGAGTTAATATACACATATATAGCACTTAGAAACAGTGGCTAGCAAACAGTGAGCACAACTGAAAATTAGTACAACCTCTATGGAAAACTATGGCGATTTGGGCTCAGGCACAGCGAGAGCTTCAGAGCTAGCTCTGGGGATTCGGGGGCAGATCTGCCCATGTGGGGGGCTATTCTGCCAACATGGGTGCTGCTGATGCACAGTCTCAGAGACAAGGGTTTCTCTCAGTGGCCCAGATTCTGTGTAGGTGGGCCAGAGCTGCTACTTGGCCAAGGCTCTTCTCCCCACACCTAGGACCTACTACTGAGGCAGTCACCAGAGGCTTCCCAAGTAGTATCTGTGGTGTCTGTGGCCCCCCCACCCTGTTCAGCTTCCACACCAGGGAGGAGGCATGCTCAGCCCCCAGTCACAGGGCTCAACACAGGGGAGCATCTGCTCCCTTCTCAGCCTGGCAGTGGTGATGTTAAGGTTACTTCTGGAAGGCTGTATCCTGAATAGACCTGGGTTCATGCACCAGAGTGATCAGAATGTCATCAGTTACAGTAGGTTGGGATTGGCAGGCACCAGATCTCTGCTGCACCTGCTCTCTGGTAGAATGTCTCTGCACAGACTCTGAGCAGTTCCCCTATCAGCCCAGAGGTCTGTAGTGGAAGAGGGAGACCCCTCCCAGATCGAGCTGCCCATAACTTTTTTCCTCCCCTAATAGACAGTGTCCCCTTGGGTTGCGTCTATCCTGCTGTCTTCATCTCTTCCCAACAGTGTGAATTGTACTGGGTCCCCAAGATTAATCTCTGAGATGGTGGGTGGTATTTGTGAGTAAGAATCAGCAACACACTGTTTGAGTTGGTATAAACTGTGATGAGCTATAGCATTGTTCTCTCACTCAGTGGTTGATGCTTGCAGGAGAGAACCAACTTCAGAGATGTTCTTTTGTGCCTGTAGTAAGCTCTGTTCCCTCAGGTGGAGCTCTTGAATGCCCCAGGCTTTGGGAGGGACCCTGTAGCTCCCAGTGTGTTGCTTGATCCCCACCATAGCAGAGAGAGCAAGGCAGTGAGGCAGAGCATGGTTGGGTTGTGCAAGCCTGGAAGGCTTTGCAAAACCTTGGTCAGGCTCAGAGGTTGTTTTCCTGGCCCCTAGGTGGAGCCACTGGGAGGAAAGTTAAGGCAGTCTCTCCAGTTCAAGAGGGCTGATCCTAGGGGAGGGGCCTGAACACTTGGTTGCTATGGTACCCTGGTCTGGGATCCTTCCTGCTGGAGCACCACCCTAATCCAATAGCATGGCTTTCCTGAGGGGGGATGCATGCTGTCCCAGATCTTTGTGTCTTGGATCCTCACAGTATTCTCCTATCAGTTCTGTCCTCGTGGGCTCCCTCACCACCTGAGTTTAGCTCCAAAACCCTCCCCCATGTCCCCCAGCAATCGGCTCAAGTACAGTGAGCAAGGGATCTGGCCTGCATGTCTGACCCTCTGGCATGCATCTCTGTGAAATGCTGGTGGGCAGGGAGATCCCAGAATGGGTACCCTAGGTCCTCAAAGGGAAATTGTGGGTCCCCAATCTGTGGAAACCTCAGCCTGGAGTATGCACTAGCTGGGGAGAGGTGGCCGCTCACCAAAGTCTTGGCTCAAACTACTCTCCCAGTTGCAGTGGTTGAGGGAGGGACCATAGTTCCCCAACAGCCTGAGTGCCTGCATGCACCAAGCTTGGTTGCTATGGCTCCAAAGGTGGGTCCTGTGGAGCACCCACCCTACTCCAACAGCTAGGCTTTTCTGTGTGGGGGATAGGAAATTTCCCAGATTGCTGTGTCTCAGACCTCCATGATATTCTTCAGTCAGTTCTGTCCATGTGGTTTCCCTTGCCCCCTAAGTCCAGCCCCCTTGCTCCCTGTCCCCAAGTGACCTGCTCGAGTCAGACATGAGACCTGGCCTGCATATCTGACCCACTGGCATGCATCTCTGTGAAATGCCAGTGGGCAGGGAGCTCCCAGATCAGGTGCCCTGGGTCCCTTGGAGGTCCTCAAGGGGAAAGGCATGGGCCCTAGTCTCTATAGAAACTTCAGACTGCAGGGTGCGCCAGCTGGGGAGATGGGGTGGCTCACCAAATTCTTGGCTCAAACTGCTCTCCCAGTTGCAATGAATGGGAAAGGGGGAGGGAAGAATAAGAGTCTGAATGGAAAAAAGCCACTTTCCAGCCTTTTGGGTCACTTTCCTTGGAGGGGAACCCCACATAGAGTGTCCAAGCTGTGGGGTCATGCAAGTTCTCCCCACTATTCCATGCTTGCCACAATGCTTGGGTTCATGGGGGTGGAAAAGATTCCACAAAACTTGGTAGCCTGCTGGTCACTGAAGGAGTGTGGGAGGGAGAAAGTGACCGCCGCCCCTTACCCCTTCACTGGGCTCTGAGCCTCTCTGGGTTTGATCCTTGCTAATATCTTTTTTTCTTTATGTTCTTCCTTCTCTGCTTTGCAATTTTCCTCCGTGAAGTCCCTGGCAGTCTCTGGCACCTCTCTCTATGATCTACACCTGAGCAGCATCTCATCTCCCCTCTCCTTTACGTGAAACCCTACCTTCCCTCCCTGACAGTTCAGCAAGCAATGTCTCTAGTCAGCCATCTTGCCCCACCTCTCTATTTTCTATATTTTGAATGTGCTTCCTCTTAACATCCTTCTTTCTTATTTCCTGCTTTGCTTGACATTTGCTGCTTTGAGTTTCTGTTTCTGGCCCATGTAAATTTTTATTTTTATTATTTTTTTTAGGACAAACATGGCTTTTTATATTGTCTCTGCCATTGCTATGTGTTTGGAACTCAGGGAGGGCCTCAGAGGATGAAATTGGAGCACCGTATTACCAGAAGCTTGAACTTCTTTGTACGAGTGTTCCTTTAACTTAATACTTACAATAAGTCTTATCCATGGCTTCTTTTTTTTTTTTTTTTTTTTTTTTTTTTTTTTTTTTTTTTAGACAGAGTCTCACTCTGTTGCCCAGGCTAGAGTGAGTGCCGTGGCGTCAGCCTAGCTCACAGCAACCTCAAACTCCTGAGCTCAAGCGATCCTCCTGTCTCAGCCTCCCGAGTAGCTGGGACTACAGGCATGCACCACCGTGCCCGGCTAATTTTTTCTATATATATTTTTAGCTGTCCATATAATTTCTTTCTATTTTTAGTAGAGATGGGGTCTCGCTCTTGCTCAGGCTGGTCTCGAACTCCTGAGCTCCAATGATCCGCCCACTTCGGCCTCCCAGAGTGCTAGGATTACAGGCGTGAGCCACCGCGCCTGGCCTCCACCATGGCTTCTTACATTCCACTACTTACTTCTTAATTTCTTTCTTCATGAACTCAAACTTTCTAGTCCTTTTTGATAGGACCCGTGAGCTCATTTGTCCAAAAAGTGAAAAAGTAAAATTTGAGATTTATAGCTTGGTTTTATGCTCAATGGTTTAAATATTTTTTTCCAAGGTCTTCTAGTTTCTATTATTATCTTTGAGAAATCTCTTAGTTTAATCATTGTTCCTTTGTAGTTAATCTATCTTTTCTCTCTAGTTGCTTTTAAACCTTTATATTTTCAGTATCATGCATTGTCACTATGATTTGCCTAAATGGCTATTTATTTTATTTAAGATTAACTCTTATTTTTAAAAATTATTGATTTCAAAATATTAGAGGAGTGCAAATATTTTTGTTACATGAATATCTTATATAGTGCTTAAGTTGGGGCTTTTCATGTGTCCATTGCCAGAATGGTGTTCATTGTACCCAATAGGTAAGTTTTTACCTCTCTCTCTCCCCACTTCTTGGTTTCCAATGTCTGTTACATCTCCCTGTGCCCATGTATGTCCATTGTTTAACTCCCAATTATTAAAGAGTCCATGTGGTCGTTTTTTTTTCCATTCCTGAGATACTTCACTTAGGATAATGGTCTCCAATTCTATTCAAGTTGCTACAAGTGACACTATTTCATTCCTTTTTATGGTTGAGTAGTACTCCATGGTGTGTGTGTGTGTGTGTGTGTGTGTGTTTGTATACCACATTTTCTTTCTCTGCTCATGAACTGATGGGTGCTTAGGTTGATTCCATATCTTTGCAATCGTAAATTGTACTGTGATAAACATTTGAGTCCAGTGTTATACCTGGATGCTTTTATATTTTCCTAGATTTGTAAATTTTTCAGCCATTATTTTATTAAATAAGTTTTCAGTCTTTTTCTTGTTCTCTTATCTATGAACTCCTACAATGTTAATGTTACCTCTCTGAATGCTATTCCATAAATCCTGTAGACTTTCTTCATTCCTTTTTATTCTTTTTTCTCCTCTGACAGAATATTTTCAAATAACCTATCTTAAAGTTCACAAATTCTTTCTTTAGTTTGATCAATTCTGATGTTGATGCCTCTATTTCACTTTTTAATTTCATTATTGTATTCTTTTTTTAAATAATTTTAATCTCTGTGTTAAACTTCTCATTCTGTTCATGTGTCATTTTCCAAATTTTGTTAAATTGTTTTGGCATTCTCTTATAGTTCACTGAGCTTCCTTACAACAATTATTTTGAATTATTTATTTGTCAAGCAATTCATAGATCTCCATTTTTTTGGAGTTAGTTACTCAAAAATCATTGTGTTTTTTTGGTGGTGTTATGTTTCCTTGGTTTTTCATGTTTCTTGTTGCCTTTCTTTGATGTCTGCACATTGATGGAGCAGTCACCTCTTCTAGACATTATAGACTGGTATGGACTGGTTTCAGTGGGAGAAATACCTTCTCCTTCATGTGGGTGTGAGGGTGTTGGCTGAGTGAAGTGCAGCAGTTCTGGCTCTCATGAGGGCACAGCAGTATAGTCTACATGCAGCTTTGATTTTGGCAAAGATTGCAAGTGTTCTCAGAGGCCAAGGCTGTAGGTATCTTCAGCAATGGTGAGGGCTATTGGAGTCTTGGTGGTGAAGGTTATTGTGGTCCTTTCTATCTCTTTTTTTCCTATCAGGGAAGACCTGGCTGAGGGGATTCCTCTTTGTTCCAGGTACAGCTTGAGGGTGTACTTGCAGTGGTTGTGGCACCATTGTCTGATATGTGGTGCTTCTGGAGCAGGTACAAAGCTGGGGTCTGAAGAATGGTTACATGTGGAGGATCGATGGCTCAGGTCTGGGATGGTGGTAGCAATGGTGCCCAGGACACAGGCACCCCCACTGCTGCACTGATAATGGTGTGCAAGGCACTGGTGCTTGTGGAGCAACTGCAAAAGCCAGGGTCCAGAGAGTGGGTATGCACAGAGATATAATGACTCTAGGGTCTGGGTGCAGGCTAGCTCACTGTGGTGCCAGATCTAGTGTCCAGGGGATAGGGACATGTAGACAGACTGCAGCTCTGGGGCCCAAAGTAGACTAGCCAATAGCAGTGGTAGGTCCAATGTCTAAGGTCTGGGTACATGAGGTGCAGCCACAGAGCCAGGGTCTGGAGAGTGGGCATATGAGGAGGTAAAATGGCTCTAGGGTTCAGGCAGTGGGGTAGCTTTCAGTGGTGGTGGTTCAGATGTCAGAGGTGCAAACACAGAGCAGCAGCAGAGCCAGGATTCGTATCATGAGCATGTGAAGAGCAACTGATGCTACAATGCCTGGGATGGGGCCATAACTGCAGCAATAATGGCTCTAGTTTTTAAGGTGTAGGTGCTTATAGCGTGGCCACAGAGCCAGGGTCTGAAATGTGGGCACATGAGGAATGGCTGTGGCTTTGGGGTCTGAAGTGCAGGCACACACAAGTATTATGAGGGTTGGCAGCCCTGGTCTTGGGACAGCATAATAGAACCCCTTTCTTGAGGGGTGAGGTGCAGCAGCATCACCCTCTCGGGGGGTCTGCAGCAGAGATTGCTGTTGGTCAGCTCAGTGGTGAAAGATGCTGGTGTTTTCTGCAGATCAGGCCACTGTGGACTATGGTAGACCCTACCACATGGCTGATACTGGTGGTCCCTGCCTTTCTTCTTTGTTCCTATCCATCTCCAGGTGTGTCAGGCATGCTGATCTCCCCAGCAATCCTTTCTGTGTAGTTACTGTCCATTTTTCTTTTTTCTCTCTACTGTGTTTCTGCAGATTCTTTAATGAACCCTACATCCCTCCCAAGGCTATTCATAGATAACGGTCTATTTGGTTTTTATGCATGTAGGGGGGAAGGATAAAGGCTAATATTTTGTAGTCTGCCATCTTGCTGATATCGCTCTAACCCTGTCCTTCAAAATCGATTTTGCATTTGTTTCTCCTAAGTCCTGGGAATGTCACAGGCCCATGACCAATTTTTATGGTACTTCCTCATTTGGGGTTTCCCAGAGTACAATTATGAATGTGACACTGTCCTGGGGTTTTGTTATTTCCGGGAAATGTTCTGTTTTCCTCAGAACTCATACAAAGACAAACTTATTTGTCATCTGTCTGTGCTATTGGGTGGATTTTTCCCCCCACTGACCACTCATTTATGAAAAGGAACGTCTTTTCAGGGTCCAGACCTTATGCAGGTGTTTTAGTTTCAGGTTTCTGCCTTTTGCAGGCCCAAAGTTTTGTCTCCTAGTTCCACATGGACTTTAGAAGCTACAATCATAAAGATAACATATTATAGAATTTCCTCTCTCACTCCTCCAGGGGGAACAGTAATGCCAATTTACGTGTTTAACACTCTTTTTTCACTTCCTTTTTATCTGTAATAAGGGAATTTCCCTTCTTTCTTATAAGCTTAGTTATGTATTTAAAAATTATGTCATATTTATCCACCACTTATAAGTATTTAAAGTGGGAGAATTTTCAGGTTTTTTAACCTACCACAACTTTCCAGAACCAATATTCCCCACTTCTTGTATTTCCAGTGGGTATATGGTTTTATTTTAATTTATAAATTTTTTCATCATCTAATGGGACTTTGAAAGTGAGCAGATTTAAATATCAGTGCTTAGTTTGCCATCTTGGATCATCAATTACTTATAATGGAAAACATACATGTTTTATTTAATGTAATAATAAATCCTAAAAATATTGCTGGCTGGAGTCAGAGGCTTTCTGACAATATTGATGACCCTTAACTTTCTCTGCATTTGTGGGGTTCTGTTATTCTATGACTGCCTATCTCTTGCAGCCAACATCTTTTTTACTCTCCCAGTATTGTATCCACCAATCCCACAATCAGATTTTAAAATTTCTTTTTCTTCTTAGTTTCCTGTATCTGATGCCACAAAAAAGGGAAACATTTTTAATTAATTGGAAAATGCTGGAAGGAAACTCTAATTTTAGTTATGCACAGAAGCTGAAATTGTTAGAAGGCAGCTGTAGAACTGACTCTCCACCCTTTGCCTTATCTTTGTTTTGGCTCTGGACTCATTGCTTAGTGGGGCATTTATCACTTTGCCATATACCTTATCATGCCTGGTCTTGCTAGACAGGTCAATAATAGTGTATGGTTTCTTGCTACCAGGAGTGGAAGTTTCCTGTGAGACACAGACAAACCTGTCACTGGGATATTCAGAAAATGACAATGCTAAGTTTAGATGCAAAAATTCTCAATAAAATCCTAGCAAATCGAATCCAAGTGCTTATCAAAAAGATAATCCATCAAGACCAAGTGGGCTTCATCCCAGAGATGCAGGGGTGGTTCAACATACATAAATCTATAAATGTAATTCACCACATATATAGAAGCAAAAACAAAAACCATATGATCCTCTCATTAGATGCAGAAAAAGCATTTGATAAAATTCAAAACCCTTTTATGATAAGAACGCTTAACAAAATAGGCATAGATGGAACCTACCTAAATATGATACAAGCCATATATGACAAACCCACATCCAACATCATACTGAATGGGGAAAAATTGAAAGCATTCCCACTTATAACTGGAACCAGACAAGGCTGCCCACTGCCCATTACTTTTCAACGTAGTATTGGAAGTCCTTGCGAGAGCTATCAGGCAAGAGAGCAGAATCAAGGGAGTCCAAATAGGGAAAGAAGAGATCAAACTCACTCTTTGCTGATGATATGATGTTATATCTGGAAAACCCCAAGGACTCAACCAAGAGACTCCTGGAATTGATTAATGAATACAGCAAAGTCTCAGGTTACAAAATCAATACACACAAATCAGAGGCATTCATATATGCCAATAACAGTCAATCGGAGAACCAAATTAAAGACTCAATACCCTTCAACATAGCAACAAAGAAAATAAAATATCTAGGAATATATTTAACTAAAGAGGTAAAGGACCTCTATAGGGAAAACTATGAAACACTGAGGAAGGAAATAGCAGAACTTGTAAATAGGTGGAAAGCCATACCATGCTAGTGGATCGGAAGAATCAATATTGTTAAAATGTCTATACTACCCAAAGTGATCTACAGAGTCAATGCAATCCCTATTAAATTACCAACATCATTCTTCACAGATATAGAAAAAATAATTATACACTTTGTATGGAATCAGAGAAGACCCCGTATAGCAAAAGCAATTTTAAGCAACAAAAACAAAATGGGAGGAATTAATTTGCCAGACTTCAAACTATACTACAAGGCTGTGGTTCTTAAAACTGCCTGGTATTGGCACAAGTGCAGGGACACAGACCCGTGGAACAGAACAGAAAATCCAAATATAAAACCATCCTTATATAGACATCTAATCTTTGACAAAGCAGACAAAAACATACTCTGGGGACAATAATCCCTATTCAATAAATGGTGCTGGGAAAATTGGATAGCCACATGTAGAAGACTGAAACAGGACCCACAGCTTTCACCTCTCACAAAAATCAAATCACGGTGGATAACAGACTTAAACCTTAGGTGTGAAACTATTAGAATTCTAGAAGAAAATGTAGGAAAGACTCTTACAGACATTGGCTTAGGCAAAGAATTTATGAAGAAGACCCCTAAGGCAACCACAGCAACAACAAAAATAAATGAATAGGACCTGATTAAATTAAAAAGCTTCTGCATAGCCAAAGAAACAGTCACGAGAATAAACAGACCACCTACAGAATGGGAAAAAATTTTCATATACTACACATCAGATAAAGGACTGATAACAAGAATCTATTTAGAACTCAGGAAAATCAGCAAGAAAAAAATCAAACAACCCTATCAAGAAGTGGGCAAACGACATGAATAGAAATTTTTCAAAAGAAGATATAAGAATGGCTAACAAACATATGAAAAAATGCTCAACATCCCTAATCATCAGAGAAATGCAAATCAAAACCACAATGAGATATCACTTAACCCCAGTGAGAATGGCCTTTATCAAAAAGTCCCAAAACAACACATGTTGGCATGGATGCGGAGAGACAGGAACACTCATACACTGCTGGTGGGACTGCAAACTAGTGCAACCCCTGTGGAAAGCATTATGGAGATACCTTAAACAGATTCAAATAGACCTACCATTCGATCCAGCAATCCCATTATTGGGCATCTACCCAAAGGAACATAAGTCATTCTATGACAAAGACACCTGTACCCGAATGTTTATAGCAGCACAATTCACAATCGCAAAGATGTGGAAACAACCCAAATGCTCATCAATTCATGAATAGATTAGTAAATTATAGTATATGCATAGCAGGGAGTATTACTCAGCTATAAGAAATAACAGTGATAGGACATCTCTTTGGTTCTCCTGGAGAGAGTTGGAACCCATTATATTAAGTGAAGTATCCCAAGAATGGAAAAACAAGCATCGCATGTACTCACCAGAAAATTGGTTTCCCTGATCATCACCTAAATGCACATTTGGGAATGATACCAATCAGATATCAGACTGTGGTGGGGGGTAGGGAAGGGGATGGGTGTATGCCTACATGATGAGTGCATTGCGCACCATCTGGGGAATGGTCACGCTTGAAGGTGCTGACTCAGGGAGGGGTGGTGCGAGGAGGGGATGGGTGTATACCTATAGGATGAGTGCAATGCGCACTGTCTGGGGAATGGACACGCCTGGAGCTCTGACTTGGGGGGATAGGCGGTACATGGGCAACGTATGTAACCTGAACTTTTGTACCCCCCATAATAAGCTGAAATAAAAAATATTAAAAAGAAAAGAAAAGAAAAGAAAGAAGAAAGGAGGCTAAAGCTGAGACAAAATATCAAGAAAGCAGCTAGTCTGGGAGAGCCCTGCAGAATTTGTATACTGGGATTGCGGTTAGCTTGATCACAGGAAGTCTGGGATGGCTTCTAAGGGAAATCTCAGGGTGAAGAATTATTGAAAAAAAAAAAAAAAAAGACCTCAATCAAGAGAATCAGAGCAAGCTGCTTTAAACAAAACCAAAGTAAATTTGTAAGTTGGTCAAAACAAGCTTCAGGAACCTGGGAGTCTGCCTGGCTTCTGACTTCCCTCTCACAACCCACATCTAATCAGTCACAGAGCCCTGCAGATTTTGACTCTTTGGCACCTCTTGTATTTACCTCCTCCTCTCCATCAGCACTGCCTTAGTTCAGGCCTTCTTCCTTTCCATCCTGGATCCTACCAGTGGCCACTCATCTCTTCTATTTTTCCCCAGTTTTATCCCATCCAATTCAAATATTCATTTCTTCTGGAAGCTTTTACTTCTCCTTAATCTCCACTGTGTCTCTTCATATGATGCACAGATTTCCACCACAGCACACTTGCTACACAAGTGTGTTTGCTTTTTTTCTGTTAGTCTTCTGATGCTAGACTATAATTCCCATAAGGATAGAGAGTATATAGGGAGTATATCTTTTTTTCTGTGTATATCTAGTGCCAAGAATATTACACAGAATTTAGGTAAAATTTTATTGAATGACTGAATACATGAATGCATACATGCATGAATGAATGCTTTCTATGCTTGGGAATCATGCCCTGAGCTGGGAAGAAGTTGTTAGCAGAGTATGTTAGAAGAGTGAGCAGAAAACCATGGGGGAAACCAAGATTGAAAGCCAGGAATATAATCTGAATCTTGGTTCTTGGCTTTTAGTCTGCCACAACACAACTAGTGCTCAATGCTGGCCAGGATGATACCCACAGGAAGCTGAGGTGGGTGACTCTATTAAGGGTTGTATAGTCAATGACACTTGGCTCACAGTCCCCCTTGGTCATTGGCCTCCCTGCCTGGAAAGTCATAACCCAGTCACCTTCTGGAAAACCCACACATGCACAACTAAAACAGAAAGTAGAAGCTTCGGATTGAATTGTCTCTGACCCTTAGGGGCCCCTCCCCACCTGCTGTTCCGAGGGAGCCTAGGCCATTTAGCAGGAGGTATTTTCACACATGGAAGGAGGACTGCTCCCTGTGGCAGATGCTGCTCTAATATCTTCCAAAAGCCTCACTAACTTTTCCTGTGCTTCTGCCTCTCCTCAGACTCCCAGAATGGGTTCCTCTCATAGGAACAGTAATGCCTTTTGTTAGCAGAGATTTATCATAGCGTCTATTGCTACTGAAGGAACTGGTGCTCTTCATGAAGAAGAAAAGTTTGAGCTTTGTAAGACTCGGTCCCCTAGAGAAGTTCCTATCTAAAACTACTACTTACTCTTGCCATTCTCTAATTGCCTGGAGCAAATATGTGACTGAAAGTCCTTTAGAAACTGGATCTCTGGGGGATCTCCATCTTCATATATGCCAGAGAGGTAATGGGCTATAGCTTCCAGGCATTCTTCCCAGTCCGAATCCTTTGTCAGAGTATTTGGCCTATGCAGGGCCCCAGTGGACTTCTACAAATTAATGAATTGTAGAGGATCTTCTGGGCAGAAGGGCCTGGGTCTGTTTAAATAACATCTGGAGAGTATTTACATAAACAACATCTGGAGTTCCACCAGCCAATTTTGCTCCAGAAGTCCTCCAACAAACAGCATCACCTCTACAGCAACTCCAAAAGTGTGTATGTGTGTGTGTATACACATATTTTTAGTTATTTTTAAGTTAAATCAATATTTTTATTTCATTACATGTAAGTATTGTTCTCATTGATGTAATTATGTTTCCATATTCTTTCACATTCAACATTACATTTTTCTTGGGTAATTGTATTTTTTTAATTTCAAAATATTAAGGGGGTACAAATGTTTTAGGTTACATGGATCACTTTTGTAATGTTGAGTTCCAGCTAAAGATGTGCCCATCATCAAAATAGTGTTCCTATTACTCGTCAGGTAGGTTTTTGTCCCTCCCCTCCTCCCCTCCTTCCCCCTGGTTGATTTCTCCTGAGTTTTACTTCCCTCTATGCACATTTGTGCTCATCAGTTAGTTCCAATTAATAGTGAGTGCATATGGATATATTTATAACCTTGGACATGACATTCTTGGGTAAGGCCCCATTCAACAAAGACATATGTTGTTCAAGATAATCACGGTAATTATTAAAATTACTACTACCCTGTGAATGAACCCACATGGGGGCTTCAATATTGTTCACCGCACAGAAAGCCAATTACTGAGACAACGAGGATTGTCAAGGAAGAAAGGAAGAAGCGTCTGCTGAGAGGGGCAGATATAAACTGCCTCCCTGACCAACAGGGTCAAGGGTTTTTCTGGAGGCAAAATGAATAATGCATGAAGGGAATGAGCATCATTATATGTTTGGGTTAGAGTGAAGGGTGCACAAGTGCAGTGAGAAATCATATGTCCCATGATCAAAAATGGTGGATAAGTCCCTCCCAGAGTGGGGATTTTAGTATTATAATGAGCTAGGGGTTAATATTAGTCATTTTTTCAGCCTTGTGCACAGGCTCAGTGGGTCTTTGGGCATGACCTCTGGTGGAGCATTACTTATCTTGTCTTCTCTGGACAAACAGGTGGTGTGAGGCTTTGTAGTTATTTCATGGCTGCAAGGAGGTTCCACCATTTCTGGGAAAGAAACTCAAAAGAGAACTCATCAATGCAACAGGATGTTACAGAGTTCTGGTCAGCAAATCTTACTGAGAGCTCTCTGTTTTGAGACTGTAGCTGCTAAGCTACCAGGGCTGAGATAAAACTTACTGCCAAGGTCACTTAGAGCTACCAGTCCCTACCATAATGTGAACACTGAAACCTCATTTGAAATATGAGGGAACTAAAAACATTATTGAGAAAACATTTTCTTGCTTATGGAGCCAGTTTCACCACTACTACCATAACAATGATGGTGAATACAACTGTGACTACTCCCACTGCCATTTATACAGCAATTACTATGGTTAGTAATTTATATATATTATGACATTTAATTCTGTCATAGTGACCTTGGAGCTCCAAGTTTAATCAAAGATATCTAGAGATCTTTGAAGTTAACTAGCTTCATTTTTCCACTCTAACTGTCCTAGAAATCAATCTTGTCAAGAAGGAGATCTAATTTGTTTTGTTCTGACTAGTATTTCATGAAAACTCTATTTGTCTCTGTCTCAATCCTATCATGCCCCAACTTGGTACTTGTCCCATTCAAGACATTGAACGTGGTTCACAGAGAGACAACTGTTGCTCTGCATCTGGTGGACTGTGCTACTGTGTGCTACCACCTGTGGAATCTTTAAGTTAAGGGTCTACCTTGTTGAACCAAGAGGATTTCATATGTATGTCTATTGCTGCTTCCCTTTGGGACCTGTGACTCCAGCTTATTGGTGGTTAAATATCCTTGCACAAGGAGTATTGTTATCTCTCACTTTGGTCAAACCCACATACACACAATTTCATTTTTGTCACTATACCCATTAAGTTGCTTTTTCCACCAAGGAACTGTTAAGCTTCCTAATCTCTGGCTGTGGTACCTAGTTTGCATCCAAGTTTAGGTATGCTTCCAGGCTATGTCTATCCACATGTAAATGTCTACCCACTATTAAATACAGAGCAGCACCCATATGGAGCATATTAATCATCTTAAAGGACTTGTTGCCATCATTGGCCACCTTTGTGGCCAACCTACCTAACTGCAGCAATGTTGGTCTCTAACAACTCTTCATTTCTGCTTTCCACCTGCAACTTTCACACCAACCATGGATTTTACCTAATATCATTTGGTAACACCTGAAGAAATATTGATTATCAACAGAAGAGGCCACATTTTCATCAAAGGCATATTGGAATCAATGAAAGGACATGGATATTTTGAAAAATCTCCTCATATTTCTATGAAAAACTGATACCCAATCCTCCACCATCTTTTTTATGCTTCTCTCTCTACTCCATTCTTGAATTACACTCTATCTGTGAGAATTCTATGCCTTCCTGGATGTTCAGAATGGGGAAGAATAATGGAACACATAGGAACACATCCAGTAGGCAGGAAGTGAGAAAATCAGTGGCCAGTCTTGGTCCCAGGGAGAGAACAACTTGCTCTTTTAAACACGTACAAACTATTTGCCTACATAGAAAGTTAAAGGAGCATTGCTTCATATACTTGAAGATGATAGAAATCATAAAACCCAGTTCTTATTTCTTATGAATCTTTTTAAAAATACACAAATAGCATATGTTCATATAGGAATACTAGAAAACATTGATAAGCAAAGTGAGGAAAATAAAAATCACTTTTAATTTCATTATTCAGATATAGTTACACTAATACTTTGGTGTTTATTGTCTCAGATACTTTTTGTTGGAAAGTGGGAGGTTGTGTGCAGCAGATAAATTGCATTCTGCCATCATTTTCCACTTAACATTACATCCTAGGTATCTTATTTTGCTATTAAATATTTTTCTACAGAATTATTTTAATGGCTGCTTGGTATTCCACAAAATTTTTATACACAATTTACTTTTTAATCTGTCCTTGGGCATTTTTAGTATGTTTTACATTATTGTAAGCAAGGCTTTGATGAACATCACATACAAATATTAGCATTTCCCAAAATAAAATTATGTATATAGTGAGTAATAAGTATTCACATGAACAGATGACATTGAGTCTATGAATACTTCACTATCAGTCAATTACCAGGTTACAAACACCTATGACTTTTTTTTTTTTTTTTTTGAGACAGCATCTTGCTCTGTCAACCCAAATAGAGTGCTGTGGCATCATCACAGCTCACTGCAACCTTAAACTCCAGGGCTCAAACGATCCTCCAGCTTCAGCCTCCTGAGTAGCTGGGACTACAGGCTCACACCACCACACCTGGCTAATTTTTTAATATTTTTGGTAGAGACAGGGTCTTGCTCTTGCTCAGGCTGGTCTTGAACTCCTGACCTCAAGTGAGCCTCCCACCTTGGTCTCCAAGATTACAGACATGAGCCACCTCATGCAGCCCACCTATGATTTTTATGGTTTAAAGTTTCATGCTGCATAAAGTCCAAAAGGGCAGCTGGCATCTGCCCAGACAGCTTGATCCTGAGCAGACTGTTATATGCAGCATTCATGGGGACTACATCTAATCAGAGTGAGCATGAGAATAGGCCCTGGCATAATGCATGCTTTGCTTTGTAGGGATAGCTATATTAGGATCAGCCTGTGGCACAAAAAGCAATACAGATTATAAATAGGAAAGGAGACTATGTTTTCAGTGATACAGAACAAGTGTTTTGAAGTATAGTAAAACCCCATTCTAGAAAGTTAGCCATTGACTAAGAAAATTTTCACAAACCCAAGCCATTGGAGTTAGAATTCCCCAGCCCTGAGCAGCCACCACTCCTAGACTTGATTTGAGAGAGTCCCCAGAAAGGAGAGCAGATGCCCTGCATACCTATTAACCCAGAGCTGAGAAAAGAGCAACCAGATGAGAAGAAACCAGCAAAAGAACCCTGACAACATGAAAAACAAAATAGTTTGAGACCCCCAAGAGAACACAATGGAGCTACAGTAGTGAACTCTACCCACAAGGAAATGACAGAAATGGAATTCAGAATACGGATAGTAAGTAAGATGATTGAAATTGTAAAGATAAAAACCAGCAAAAAG
Source organism: Eulemur rufifrons (assembly GCF_041146395.1). Taxonomy (NCBI): domain Eukaryota; kingdom Metazoa; phylum Chordata; class Mammalia; order Primates; family Lemuridae; genus Eulemur; species Eulemur rufifrons. The sequence goes on from NC_090990.1 coordinate 98,464,910, forward strand.
AAGCTAAGAAAATTCAGTAAATATATCAAAAAAAGAGAAAAAATTACTAGAGAGCTAGACAACATAAAGAGGGATATAATAGATTTAAACAAATGAAAAAGTCATTCAGGGAATTTCAAAATGCAGTTGAACTCATACACTGCTGGTGGGACTGCAAATTAGTGCAACCTCTGTGGAAAGCAATACGGAGATACTTTAAACAGATACAAGTAGACCTACCATTTGATCCAGCAATCCCACTATTGGGCATCTACCCAAAAGAACAAAAGACATTCTATAACAAAGACATCTGCACCTGAATGTTTATAGCAGTACAATTCACAATTACAAAGATGTGGAAACAACTCAAGTGCCCACCAATACATGAGTGGATTAATAAAATGTGGTATATGTATACCAGGGAGTACTACTCAGCTATAAGAAATAATGAGGTTATAATACCTCTTATATTTTCCTGGATAGAGCTGAAACCCATCCTGCCATGTGAAGTATCCCAAGAATGGAAAAATAAGCACCACATGTACTCACCATCAAATTGGTTTCACTGATCATCACCTAAGAGCACATTTAGGAATAACATTAATTGGGTGTTAGGCAGATTGGGGGGGAGGGGATGGGTGTATACATACATAATGAGTGCGATGTGCACCGTCTAGGGGATGGACACGCTTGAAGCTCTGACTTGGGGGGGCAAGGGCAATATACGTAACCTAAACTTTTGTACCCCCATAATATGCTGAAATAAGATAAATAAATAAATATAAACAAATAAAAAAATGCAGTTGAAAGCTTTAACAACAGCCTAAACCAAGAAGAAGAAAGAATCTCAGAGCTTGAAGATAAGGCTTTTGAGATAATCCAGTCACTCCAAGAGGAAGAGAAGAGTATAAAAAAGTCTGAACAATCACTGAGAGAGATATGGGACTATGTCATGCATATTAACATTGAAATTGCACGTATCCATGAGGGTGAAAAAGAAAGACCTAAAACCATGGAAAACCTATCTGAGGAAATCATTGAGGAAAACTTCCCGGACATTGCCAGATATTCAGACATACAGATATAAGATGGACATAGAACATTGGGAGCTTCATAGCAAATAGGTCATCTCCAAGACACAGAGTAACCAACCTGACCAAAGTCAAAATGAAGGAGAAAATTCTGCAAGCCACAAAGTGAAAGCATCATATACAGTAAAAAGGAAAACCCATTAGGCAAATGGCAGATTTCTCAGTGGAAACCTTATAAGCCAGAAGAGTTTGGGACCCCATCTTCAATCAACTTAAACAAAATAACTGCCAGCCTAGAATTTCATATCCTGCAAAACTAAGTTTCACAATAGATGGAGAAATTAAGTTCTTTCCAGACAAGCAAATACTGAGGGAATTTTCCATGACCAGACCTGCTCTGCATGAAATACTCAAAACAGCACTATACACAAACCAGCACAACAGATACCCACCAGTGTATGATTACCTGCAAATCTTCCCAAAACTCACAACTCTTATAAAACAATAGAACAAGAAGTAAAACAAAGCAATAAGGGACTACCCAACAAGATGAACAAACATCCCATATATCAATTCTATCAATTAATGTTAACCTACTGAACGCTCCTCTCAAAAGACAGATGCTGGCTGAATGGATGATAAAACACAACCCAAGTATCTACTGTCTCCAGGAAACACATCTAAACCACAAGGATACACAGACTCAATGTGAAAGCATGGTAAAAAATATTCCATGCAAAAGGAAATCAAAAAAGAGCAGGCATAGCCATTCTCATATCATATAAAATTGATTTTAATCCAACAAAGGTAAAGACAGACAAAGAGGGCCATTATATAATGGTATGGGGAACTATCCAACAAGAAGACATAACAATCCCAAACATATATGCACCCAATGCATGAGCTCCCAGATACATAAAGCAAACCTTACTAGAGCTAAGCAAAGAAATAAAAAGCATTATAATTATTGCCAGGGACCTCAATATCCCTCTGTCAGAGCTGGATAAATCATCTAAGCAGAAAATAAATAATGAAATAATGAATTTAAACAAAACTCTAAGTCAAATGTACCTAACAGACATTTATAGAACATTTTACGCAAAAAAACCCAGAATACACATTCTTCTCAACAGCACATTGGACATTGTCCAAGACTGATCATATCTTAGGCCACAAAACAGGTCTCAACAAATTTTTAAAAATTTTTTAATTAAAAAAAATTATACCATGTACTTTCTCAGACCATAGCAAAATAAAACTAGATGTCAATCACAATAACAACACTCAAACCTACTCAAAGTCATGGCAATTAAACAATCTGCTGCTGAAAGATTATTTGGTTAAGAATGAAATTAAGGTGGAAGTCAAAACATTCTTTAAGGTAAATGACAAAGGGGACACAATCTATCAAAATCTATGGGACACAGCAAAAGTATTTCTCAGGGGAAAATTCATAGCCCTGTCTACATCAAAAAGAGAGAAAGATCACAAACTGATAACCTAATGTCACACCTCAAGGAAGTAGAAAAGGAAGAACAAACCAAACCCAAAGCCAGGAGAACAAAAGAAATAACATAGGTCAGACCAGACTAAATACATTGGAAAATAAAAAAATATACATATAACGGATTAATGAAACAAAAACTTGGTTCTTTGAAAAGATAAACAAAATCAACAGACTCTTGCTAGATTAACCAGGAATAAAAGAGAAAGGACCCAAATAAACTCAATGCAAAAGGAGAAAGATAACATAACAACTGATACCACAGAAATACAAAATATTGTTTAAGAATACTACGTAAATCTCTACTTGCCCAAACAGAGAATGTAGAGGAAATGAACAAGTTTCTGTAAACACACAATCTCCCAAGACTAACCAAGAAGAAATAGACCTCTTTAACAGACCAATAATGATGAGTGAGATTGAATCGGTAATAAAAGCCTCCCAAAAACAATAACAAAAAAGCCCTGGATCAGATGGATTCACCCTGAATTCTATCAGACCTGCAAAGAAGACCTAGTACCCATAATACAGAAAATATTTCATAATATTGAGAAGGAGGGAATCCTCCTCAACTCATTGTAAGAAGCCAGTATCACCTTAATACCAAAGCCAGGAAATGACACAACAAAAAAGAGAACTATAGACCAATATACCCTATAAAGGTAGATGCAAAAATCCTCAATAAAATACTAGCAAACTGAATTCAACAGCACATCAAAATTACTCCACCAGGAACAAGCAGGATTCATTCCAGGGATGCAAGGATGGTTGAACACATGTAAATCAATAAACATGATTCACCACATAAACAAAAGCAAAAACAAAGACCATATGATCATCTCACTAGATGCAGAAAAAGCATTTGATAAAAGCCAGCCCCTTTCATGACCAAAACCCTCAACATAGTAGGCATAGAAGGAAAATATCTCAGAATTATGAAAACCATATATGACAAACTCACAGCCAACATCATACAGAATGGGGAAAAGTTGAAAACATTCCCCCTAAGAGCTGGAACAGGACAAGGATGCTCACTCTCACCAGTACTATTCACACAGTGCTGGAAGTCCTAGCCAGGGCAATCAGGCAAGAGAAGAATATTAAGGGTATCCAAATCAGGAAAGAGGAGTTGAAACCACTGCTCTTCACTGACAATATGATCTCGTATCCAGAAAACCCCAAAGATTCCACCAAGAGTCTCCTGGAATTGATAAATAAATTCAGCAGTCTCGGGATACAAAATCAATGTACATAAATCAATAGCATTTCTATATATCTCTTTTTTCTTTTTTCCTTTTCTTTTCTTTCTTTCTTTTTTTTTTTTTTTACAATTTTTTTTTTGAGACAGAGTCTCACTCTGTTGCCCAGGCTAGAGTGAGTGCCGTGGCGTCAGCCTAGCTCACAGCAACCTCAAACTCCTGAGCTCAAGGGATTCTCCTGTCTCAGCCTCCGAGTAGCTGGGACTACAGGCATTCGCCACCATGCCCGGCTAATTTTTTCTATATATATTTTTAGCTGTCCATATAATTTCTTTCTATTTTTAGTAGAGATGGGGTCTCGCTCTTGCTCAGGCTGGTCTCGAACTCCTGAGCTCCAACGATCTGCCCATCTCGGCCTCCCAGAGTGCTAGGATTACAGGCGTGAGCCACCGCACCCGGCCGCATTTCTATGTATCAATAACAGTCAAGCCAAGAGTCAAATCAAAGACTCAACACCATTCACAATAGCTACAAAGAAAATAAAATACTTAAGAATATACCTATGCATTGTTAGTGTGACCGCACATTAATACAACCTCTCTGGAAAACACTAGGGAGATTCCTCAAAGAGCTAAAGGTAGACCTACCATTCAATCCAGCAATCCCCATATTGCATATTTACCCATAGGAAAAGAAGTCATTTTATCAAAAAGACACCAGATCTCAAATGTTTATTGCAGCACCATTCACAATTGCAGAGATGTGGAATCAATCCAAGTGCCCATCAATTCATGAGTGGATTAACAAAATGTGGCCTTATGTGCACTGTTGAATACTACTCAAGTATAAAAAGGATAAATTAATAATACCTTTGCAATAATCTGTATGGAACTGGAGACTATTATCCTAAGTAAGTATCTCCAGAATGGAAAAACAAACACCACATGTACTCACTATTAAATTGGAACTACCTGTGAGCACACAAGTGCACAGAGGGAAGTAAAATTCGGTGAAAAGCCACCACGGGGGAGGGGGGAGGGAAAAGGAGAAGAGGGGAATAAACCAACCTAATGGGTACTATGAAAGCTATTTAGGTGATGGGCACACCTATAGCCAGTGCTCAAGCATTACAAAAATGATCCATGTAACCTAAAACATTTGTACCCCCTTAATATTTTGAAATTTAAAAAAAGAATATAAAAAATCTGATTTAAAAAACAATGAAGTTGGTAAAAATAAAAAAAACATTGAGAAGCAATATATCATGGTACTGTATCACACTGTTTAGGAGCCAGACTGTGGAATTGGAATGTCTGGGTTTGAATCCCAGCTCTGTTACTACTAGAAATTGGCCATATTGATCTTGACCATATGATTTGCTGCTATGGTCTTTAGGTTTGTGTTCCCCCAAAATTCATATGTTGATACTTCGTCCCCTATGCAATAGTATTAAAGGTGGGCCTTTAGGGGTTGATTAAGTTGTGAGAGTGGAACCCTCATGAAGGGGATTAGTATCCCTTATAAAAGAGGTTTGAGGGAGCTTGTTCATCCCTTCTGCCATGTGAGGACACAGAGAAGGCACTATTTATGAGGAACAGGCTCTCACCAGACATGGAATCTGCTGGTGCCTTGATCTTTTACTTCTCAGGCTCTAGAACTATGAGCAATAAATTTATGTTGTTTATAAATTACTCAGTCTAAGGTATTTTTGTTATAGCAGCCCAAATGGACTAAGACATTTGCCTTTACTCAATGGTATAAAAGGGATAGTGTTGACTTCAGAAGCTTGCTGAAGATATTAAATAACTTTGTAAGCATATGGTACTTAGAACTGTGTCCAACTTATCAAGACCTGTATATAAGTGTTAGTTATCACCGTAGTGTCAAGATGCAGAATTTCTCTGGCATAGAGAGGATTATCTTTAATTCTCTTGGCTACTGCAGGATGAAAGAGAGTGATGAAAGGTTGCTGGGCTCTTCTACTTCCTTTTTTGCTAATTATGGAAAACAATTCATCTCCTATTCACAGGCCCCAGCTGGTGGCTGAGAGAGCATTTCTCCTCACATAGCTGGATCAGGTCCTCATGCTGCTGTGGTCATTGCTCGTCATCCTAGGTGAGTTCAATAACTTGAATTAGAACCGAGGTGGCAAAAGGATGAGGTCTCCAGTTCCTGAAAACTCTGGGGTTTTACCAGGGCCCAGGGACCAGTGGGGACACTCAGGACTGGGCTTCTAGCATAGGCTTTTGGGGCAGATGAAAAACAATAGGATGGAGGAAAATCAAATTGCAGCTTGTTCTAATCCTTAATGTTTGAGGCAGGCCACTTTACCACTTGGTGATCATGAAGTTCTGTTTTGCTGTCTTAGATCTCATTCAGTAACATTATGTTTTCTTAAATAAAATGTGCCTAATTTCTGAGCTTAATACTGCCTCTCTCCTCCATGAAAACCAATTATTCACACCATCATCTGTAATATTTGGGCTCAGAAACTGTATTGAGACCCTTTGCTAATGTTCCTCTGTTTAATCACGGGCTATGAGGAAGATGAGGGCTGCTGCTGGAAAATAAGTTTCCTTGTCTCTACTCTGTAGGCACGAAAATATTTTTATTGGAACAAAAGGGCTCTAACGTAAAATATGGCCTGAGCAAAGGGATTTAGAGTGGGTTCAACTCTCATAGCTCTCGTTCACTGTGCGTGTTTCTCAGTGAACCCACGGTGACTGCATTGTCATGCAGCAGTGTGTTTACCAGTTGAAAAGCGTGGGTGTGAGGGACAGTGGCCAGGAGGAGGAAGGAAAATGAAATGAAGGAAGGAATCAAGTGTTCAATGTTCCTGTCAATCCTTCTGGTGAAGGGATGGGTTTGCAACTTGCCTTGTGGTTGCACAATGAATGAGGGTTAAGAGCGTATTTGAGGGAAATTGACTTGTTGGTGATGAGGAACTAGGGGAGTAGAAACGGAGTAAAAGATGGAAAGAAGTTTTTGAGCAATTTATCAGAGTAACATACATTTCTGGATTATGAGGGCAGGTGCTCTGTGCTAACCTCTGACCTTTGATCCCCTCACAGCTCCAGCCAGTGCACAGGCAGGTGAGTCCTTCTGTCTTTGTTGTTCTCTCTGTCTCTCATACATCAGCCACCTGGCCACCACAGGGTCCCGCAGAAGTGGCCCTAGAAAGAGTGTGCAGAGGTCCAAGTGTACCACCCTCAGAACCACCCACACGTTTTGAGGTCACATGCCTGGGTGACCAGGCCCCACCCAGCCTTCTCCAGGCCCCAGATGCTTGCTCTTCGCTAAAAGCCCAGGTGTAGGAAGGGAAGTAACATCGGAAGGAAGGTTTGCAGACTGGAGAGGAGGTCAATTTAGAGAGAACTGTTTTTCTGCCCAAAGGACTATAATCCCTCAATATCGTCTGGCTGAATACTGAATGTCCTCACCTCTGAAAACAGTTATCCACAGAGGAAAAATCTCAGGGCTACAGGGCTACAAACCTCTGCGCGGTCAGAATACACATGGGCCATCATAGCTTTTCTAGCTCCAGATCAGGAGTCAGCAAACTTTTTCTGTAAAAGGCCAGAGACTAAATAGTTTAGGCTTTTCAGGTGTCTGTCATAACTACCCAGCACTGTCATTGTAGCAGTAAAGCCACTACAGACCATATATAAATGAGCATGGCTTTGTTCCGGAAACATCCTTTTTTTTTTTTTTAAACCAAAACAGGTGGCTGACCGGCTTACAGGTTATAGTTTGCCAACCGCTGCTCTAGATTTATTATTTAGTTCTGATTTTTTAACTACTTGCATTACTTTTCTAAAGTCGCAGGACTAAAACTGATTTTATCTCACCCATTTGATTTAAAGCTGTGCTCGGTAAAAGAAGTCAATGAGAAAAATATTTTATTCTACATGGTGAATCTCCACATGAGCCAAGACTAAATCTAAAGAAAGAGAGAGTTCGCTTGCCTGTCCAAGGAAGCCTGGGCTCTAAGGAACTGTGCTGGGATAAGCAGATCCCTGTCTCTCCTCAGAGGGAAGGGGAAGTCAGGGAGACCCGCAGGGGTCCTGGCCTGCAGGGTGTTCAGGAGCACGTCTTGTCTCTCGCATCCATCCTTTCCCATGTGAGGTCCCCAAGCCTGACCTCATGCTACGCATCAGCTCCCTTCCTGTCTGGATGGAAATTAGGGGAAACCTCAGTTAGAGCCCAGGTGTTTCGCGCTGTGAGTGGGAGCTGTGCGATTACTCAGTCTCAGTGTGATGAGGGGCAGGCTCCTAAAGTGAGTCAGCCGTGGCCACTCAGAGCACAGGGCAACGACCACTCTACTTACTTCCTCTCCTTGCTCAAGAGCTTCTCAGAAAGCTGGGATGGGAATGTGCTCCAGAACTGTGAGATCTCTCCTTTTAAAAAAAGAATAAAAGGGAACTTAGTTCAGTGTGAGGTAGTGAAAAGAACAGGCATTACATTACCTGAAAGACGAGACTCAAATCATGGCTTCGCTATATACCTGCTGTGCAGGCCAGGAGGTCGCTTGGCCTCTGAACCCTGTTTCTGGATGAAGACTGTAGTGGTTTAAAAGTTGGCTTGATTGCAAGTCCTACAGCAGAGTTCCCATGGGATCTAGCCTCTATCTGTGAAGGAGGGCAAAACTCTTGGATTGATTGTTTCTGCAACCTACTGTTTAATTTCATCAGAAAACGGATCATCAGCTGGGCAGGGAGGCTCACGCCTGTAATCCTAGCACTCTGGGAGGCCAAGGTGGGAGGGTTGCTTTAGCTCAGGAGTTTAAGACCAACCAGCCTGAGCAACAGCGAGACCCTGTCGCTACTAAAAGTAGAAAAAAATAGCTGGGCATGGTGTTGCACTCCTGTAGTCCCAGCTACTCAGGAGGCTGAGGCAGGAGGATAGCTTGGGCCCAGGAGTTTGAGGTTGCTGTGAGCTAGGCTGACGCCATGGCACTCTAGCTTGGGCAACAGAGTGAGACTCTGTCTGAAAAAAAAAAAAAAAAAGGAAGGAAGGAAGAAGAAAGAAAGAAGGAAAGAAAGAAAATGGATTCCCCACCACCACCACCAAATGTCCAACAGGTCATTCTGATTCTCCTAGAACAACCAGTAGCAAACTATACATTTTTCCAAATATTACAATTCCAATTCCACAAGTCACTTGTGCTACTTTGGCTCGGGCTCTGCAGTGGTATTTTATGAGCCATCACGTCTCTTACTTGATGGATCTCTGCTTCCTTCCACTACACTTCCAAATCTGACAGTCATGGTACAATTGAATAGTGATAGGGAGAAGATTTTTATCTGAGTACAACATAGTTCCTCACCTTTAGGTCAAAATCCTGAACTATAATCCTAAAATATAATGGCAATGTCATAAACACAGAACATAATCTGTACCATAAATAAGTAAACTGACGGGGTAGAAAGTAGGGAACCTGTGGCGGATCTAAGGAAAGCAGCCTCTGGGGAGGACATTTGTGACTTTTTTCTCAAAATGATCAGTCTCTAGGAACCAAGCCTTGGATTAAAAATAATCTCTGTTTTGTTGTACATTGAATGATGGGGAAAATTTTCTGAAAGCATTCAAGTGGAAAGTTCTGAGAATTAAAGATATTGGACCTTATTCCAGTAACTGACTTATCTCTCAGTAATCCAGACCACTTGGGGGTTTCATCTGGTGAGGCAAGAAGAAGGGATGGGACTGAATTCACAAGACAGTGCAGAGCTCTGAGGGCTGGATGAAGGCACAGGAGATGGGAAAGCAAAGTGCCCACTGAGGACAAGGGTCCCCTGTGTGATGTCACCAGTGGAGAAAGCTAAGGGTAACGGGCCTTGGCAGAGCACTCCGTTAGTTGACACCCTCTTCAATAGACTGAAAGTTTGTGTCCCCCTGAAATTCACATGTGGAAACCCTAATCCCAGTGTGATGGTATTTGGAGGTGGGGCCTTTGGGAGGTGATCATGAGGGTGGAGCCCTCATAAATGGGATTAGTGCTCTTAGAAGAAGAGGGCAGTGAGCTAGCTAGTTCTTTCTGTACCATGAGGGGATACAGTGAAAAGTCTGCAGTCTGCAACCTGGAAGAGGGCCCTTCTAAGACTCCGACAATGCTGGCACTCTGACCTTAGACCTCCAACCTCCAGAACTGTGAGAAATAAATTTCTGTTGTTGATAAGCCACCCAGTTTATGGAATTGTGTTATAGCAGCCCGAGCTAAGATACCTTCTCAGGAAACATGGGGTGTACCCGTCAGTAATTAAGGCACGGGTTGGAACCTCCATCTTATCTAAAGACGTAGAGGCTGTGCCTCTGAGAGCACCCCACTGCCAAGGAAGCAGGTCAGGCATCTGGGTTCTCTGCAGAAATGGTAAATCCAGTTTCCCTCCCTCTTTTGCAGATGGGCTGACTCTCCTGGCACCCTCTTCTGTCTTTGAAGGAGACAGAATAGTTCTGACATGCCAGGAAGAAAAGAAGCGGAAAATAAAGACGATGACTTACTACAAGGATGAAACAGAGTTACTATCTTTAAGAAAATTCTCAAATTTCCCTATTCAAAGGGCAAATTTTAGTGACAGTGGCAACTATCACTGTACTGCTACTGTAGGATTGTGGTCATGGAAAGAAACTTCACAAACAGTCAATATCAAAGTCCAAGGTAAAACCTTTACTCCTGTGGGCTGGGCTGGACAGGAGACTGTGGCGGCAGAGCAGGATGGGTACCTGGTAGGGGAAAGCTGCCCACTGGCCAAATGTGGACTGGAGTGCTTGTGGTTGGGATGGCTGAGATGTGTCTGGCCCTGAATGTCCTGGGGTTGCTTCTCTCCAGGGAATTTTTAGCAGGAACCCTGGGATCTCACTGCTCTGGGGAATGTTGTGATCCTTCTCTCTAGAGCTGTTTCGACGTCCTGTGCTGACAGCCAGCTCCTTCCAGCCCACTGAGGGAGGTCCATTGACCCTGACCTGTGTGACTCGGCTCCCTCCACAGAAGTCAGCGGTCCAGCTCCAGTTCCGCTTCTTCAGAGATGGCCAGGCCCTGGGATCAGGCTGGAGCAGATCCCCAGAGCTCCAGATCCCTGCAATGAGAACTGAAGACTCAGGGTCTTACCGGTGTGAGGCAGAGACTCAGATGTCCAGGATCAGAAAATGGAGCCCCCAATCCCAGATTCATGTGCAGAGTAAGTATCCATGGGGCTGAGCCTGGGAGGAAGAGAGAAGTGCTGTGGCTTCAGCTGGACTACTGGGCTTTTTGTTTCTTTGTGCAACTCTTGTCCTTGAGGAAAGTGGGAATTGGGCTAGAGAAACTCTTAGATTACTCCTGGCATCTCTCTTCAAGAGAAAAAGAAATAGATTAAGCTCCTTATAAGCCTTTTCTCTTTTATCAGTTAAGTAACATTCATTGATAAGTCTTCATTGATCCCTGACTGTGTGCATTTAGCAGTGGGCTGGGTACTTTGAAAGGCAAGGCACGGGCTCTCCACATGCTCTGACTGCAGCATAGATTGGACTAGGAGGCAGCGTGGTGCTACAGCATACAGAGCTAAATGCAGCGTCAGAGAGAGCAGAGAGCAGAGTGAACACAGTGGGCAGAGGAGATATAGTGATTTGGTTCAGCCTCGGAACTGGGAATGATAGAGGAATTGTAACTGGGATTGCTCATAGGAACAATGCCTTTTCCGAGATAGGACCGATGCTACCAGTGTCCATCTTCATTCTGTGCAAAAGGCATCTGTCTGCACAGTGACTCATCAAAAAAAAAAAAAAAAAAAAATTAAAGTTTCCTGTCTCATGGAGTGGATGATCTATCACAAATTCTTAAATGATCTCTACCCATGAAATTAGCAAGGATCAGGGTGAGAACATAGAAATATCTGTATCCACATTCTTAAAAAAAAAAATTGTCATGGATTCCCTACCTCTTTAGGAGTACTCATAATGGATTACATGTATAATCCCCATATTCCCATTTCTTGCATTAGAGAGTAGACTCAGTTTACCCCCATTGCCAGAGTTTCCCATAGTCAGGATTCTCACCTGTTATCTTATATCCATCTAGGAATCCCCATCTCTAATGTAAGCTTGGAGACCCAGGTCCCCGGGGGACAGGTGATTGAAGGAGGAAAGCTAGACCTGCTCTGCTCGGTGGCTGAGGGCACGGGAGACATCACATTCTCCTGGCACAGAGAGGCCACAGGACCCAGTCTGGGAAAGAAGACCCAGCGTTCTCTGACAGCAGAGTTGGACATCCTGGCTGTGAGGGAGAGTGATGCTGGTGGATATTACTGTACAGCTGACAATGGCCATGAGCCCATCCAGAGCAAGGTGTTGAATATCCTTGTGAGAAGTGAGTTACACTCTCATTCATCTCCACCAGAAGTTCCGAAATCAAAGTCACTGTACCCAGGAGTCATGAGGAATTCCAGGATGTCCTGGGGCTCAGTGCTGTGGAGAACTAAAAGCAATTTGTAACTGAGCTATCCTTGCAAGTTAAGCTGCTGACATCTTTCTTTTTGTAGAAATATAAAGAAGGCTCGATTGGTGTAAGAAAAAAATCAGATGCAAACAACGACTGAATCTTTAGATAGTACCCCAGCATTGATGTTCCCCCCAAAGTTTTAAATACATTGTTGAAAAAATTACCTCTCATTGTTCTAGTGGAGATGTGAAAATGAAAGGAATACACAATGCGCAAGGGTCCAGGCCCTTTGCTGAGATCTTAGAGTGGGAGTTTGTGAGTCTATTGCAGCATCACAGATTCTCTCTGATAGCCCCTCTCTGTCTATCAGTTCCAGTGTCCAGCCCTGTCCTCACCATCACAGCTCCCAGGGCCCCGGCTATGGTGGGGGACGTGGTGGAGCTCCACTGTGAGGCCCTGAGAGGCTCTCCCCCGATCGTGTACCAGTTTTATGATGAGGATGTCAGCCTGGGGAACAGCTCGGCCCCCTCTGGAGAAGGAGTGTCCTTCAACCTCTCTCTGACTGCAGAACATTCTGGAAACTACTCTTGTGAGGCTGACAATGGCCTAGGGACCCAGCGCAGTGAGGTGGTGACACTCTTCATTTCAGGTGTGTTGGTGGTATCTGCATACGGAGTATGATGATCAATGGCTCTGTCCCACCAGTCTTTATTGGTACCATATTGGGGTTTCAAAAGATGGGAGGTGTCCTGGAGATGTTTGGTGTTGGGGGGGAGGTGGGGAAGTTGATCCTAGTGTCTAGCTGCTTTTCTTTTCTCCACACTAACCTGAAGCATACAGAGTATACTTAAATGACTTCTTACATGAATTTGTATTTACCATTCCCACACAGTATTGATAAGAAGGGTCCAAGTCTTTACCCTCTGGGACTGAAGCACTCACTGGTTTCTTCCCTTAGAGGCCGATGGCTATAGAGGAGACCTTGTCATAGCCAGAGCTCTTGGAGGACTGTTTGGTGTCCTTGCTTTCACTGGTGGTGGTGTGCTGTTTTATCACTGGTCCCAGAAGATATCAGGTTGGTATCTACTATTTGTTGTGTTTTCCCTATTTTGCTATGACCTTTTCCACCAGTGATATAGATTAGATTTGCAAGGTCAAAAAAGGAGACAGAAAAGAAAACCTTCCAAAATCCAATAATTTCTTCCTAGGCTGCCCATTCCGTGCAATAGGCAATGTTACCATACTACTATTTTACAATATGTCATTGTCCCCTGTGTGCAATCACTTGAGATTAAAATATTAACACATTCTTCCATGCTTGACTTTTAAATTAAAAAGTTTAATTATTAAATGTCCTTTAATACTTTTCAATAGACAGTTTATACATAATGGAGTAAAATCTACTAAGGGGCTATATTTAAAGGAATGAAAATCAGTTGAATATAATCTTTCCTCTTTTGTTTATCCATTTCCTGTTAGTTACCCTACTCATGACAAAAGCACTGACTCCTCTTTGAATTCTTGGATCCATTCTATGGATCACAAGGAGGCATCTCCTCCCACATGTCTCGTGGTCGATGCTGGCTCTAGGGCAGGATCTAGACTGTTAACAAAAGCACATACACATAGACTCTCGATGTGGCCTGGATGACCTTAAGGTCACAGCACAAAGACCTTAAGGGAGTAGACTTTTGACATGTTGGCTCAGGCTCCAAAAGCAAATGTGATAGTGAATCTGCAATACCTTTTATCAACCAATTTTAAAATTGTGATGTAGTGTCACTTCCAGCAAAATTTTGTTGTGTCCTAGTGCTTCACAAGCCTGCTCAGATATGAAGGGAAAGAGCGAAGGCTGCACTTTTAAATGGGAGAACTGTCCAAGAATTTGCAACCATATTTTTAAAATTTTCATACACACTTCCATGAGTTCCAATCCATGTCCCCAATCCCCACAAGGCTCTCAAAAGCAGAAGCCCCCAGTCCGTCCTCTCCAGAACCAGCAAATGCCCCATGGAACAAGTGGTTCCAGAAGACAGGTGTATCTCCCCGAGCCTCTCTCCTCTCTTGTCTCAGTGATTCCTCACTTTGTTATTGCCTCTTCAATGCCTAGAAATAGACTTTCAGAAATATTTTGCCCAGAATTTCTAGTTGTCCTTAGGAGAAGGGTCTGTTGAATTTCTTTGTTAACCATTACTGGAGGCTTAAAGGCATCCACATTTTATAACCAACACTTTCTTAATGCTGCTGTGTTTTTGGCATTTTCAGCCTGACTATATCTTTTTGTAATATATTATTTTCAAGGTCAAGAATTTAGAGAATTTCTCTGAGTGATTTCTCACACTCATCTTTATTAATATCTTACCAGTCAAAAAAAGTTGTCAGTGATCAATTATTGGGTCGATTATGTATGGCAAGTTTATGTATGTTATCTGTAATTATCATAAGTTATTTTTAGGTGTGTATTGTCTATGTTTAACAACCTTGGGAAAACTAAGTAGTCCACCGTGCTCACTCGGCCAGTAGGGGGCAGAGCTAAGACCAGACTCCATATCGGCTTGACTAACACGCCTCAAGCCTAACTTTGTTGCACGTCCTCACTTTATTCACCTCTCATAAGTTTCATATTTCAGTATTTAAGCTATCAGGTAAAGAGCAAGAATGGGGTACATCAGAATATCAATAATAACTTTTACACTCTTGCAACATGCTTTCTTACACTTACCTACTTCTATCAAATGAAAGAAATTTTAGAAATTAATCAATTAATTTTTTCCCATATAGTAAATATTTAAGCCAGTATTTTCAAGTCCAGTAGAAGTTCTATTTTTTTAAACAGACCATCTAAGACTAAGGAATTGTGATATTACACCAAATGGATCCCTCCCTGCTGCTCTATTCCCAAAATAACTTTCACAGGCCCTCATTCCTTTCTAGAACCTCCTGCCTCATCATTGCTCTTTCGGGGATGAGATGGTCTTTCAGGTAACCAGCTCTGCTCTGTTTTCTCACCCACAAAATAAGAAAATAAAGTCACCTCAGAGCTACACCATGACACACCTAAGCTATCTTCAACTGTTCTAGATTTTCCAAAGAGAATAGTTGTTCTTTTCTATGGAGACAGCATAGGGTGCCTATATTGGTCTACTGGGGCTGCCATAACAAAATACCACAGACTGAGTGACTTAAACAACAGAAATTAATTTTCTTATAGTTCTGGAGGTTAGGAAGTCCAACATTCAGATGCCAGCACGATAGGTTTCATTCTGAAGCCTCTTCTCTTATCTTGCAGTCAGCTGCCATCTTGCTGTGTGCTCACATGTCTTCTTGCCGCATGCAGAGAGAAGGAATAAGTTCTGTGGTGTCGCTTCTTATAAGGGCATTGATCCTATTGTATCAGGGTCCCACCCTTATGACCTCACTTAAACTTAATTCCTTCTGTAAAGGCCCTGTTTCCAAATATGGTCACAGTGGGCATTAGAGCTTCAATATATGGATTTGGGGGGGATACATTCAGTCCATAATGTGCCCAAGAGAGGGCAAGTGCCGATATAAAAACACTTTTCAATCCTCCTAATATGTCACTTTTGTTATTGTCCCATTGGCCAAAATAAGTCACATGATCATGCCCACATGCATTGCTTTGCAATGTGATACAGACTATCAGCTTACTCTTATATAATTTTATGCAAACAAAACAAAAACAATAACAGCAAAACAAAAGCATAGTTTCTCCAAAGAGTCCCTGTTCAGTATCAGTGTGTTTGGTCCCATGTAATGATGATTAAAAACTCTCTGAATCCATAAGTGAAAGCATTCACTTCCGACTGCCCACCTCATGCCCTATTCAGGCCAGACTTCTGCAGTGTGAAAAGATACCCTGGTCTGATGTTTCTGCTTTCCTCAACTCACTTCTGCTTTTGAAGCCTCCATGGTTGATGTTGATTACCTCTGGCTCCAAAAATGCTGACTTCCCAGAATTGATGGGTTGAGCAAATTAGTTCCTATTTAGGGTATGTGTTTATGGGTTTTCCAGAGCCTCCCGACTGGAACATTGGCTACTCTTCTTGTGAGACAGGTGATTCATTTTTCTCCTGCTGGGCCCTTAACATCTCTCCTCAGTTCCTGGGAATCCATGGCCTCCTTCCCCTTCACCTCCGCCTTCACTTTGGAACCTCCTTAGCCTTCTAGGCAGTCCTCTCGGCCAGCTTTTGAAATGGCTTTAAGCTGGCTCTCTCTTCCACAGGGCTCATATCTGGTCTACAAGAAACACTCACACACACTTGCACCAACTTGTATATGTGCAGCTCCTGCCTCAGGCAGATGGCCACAGACTCTCTCCTTAAGATTCCTCAGGCATGTGTCTGCGCTTGGTACCTTCCCCCCGACCAAGATGGCCTTAATGTTCTCCTCAGCCTGACTATAAGTCCTTACCTCCATTTTCTTAGAGAATTACTTTGGAAAACTCATAATTATAAATTCTTTCTCTACCTCTTTAAAATACAAATTTTCTCCCAGCCTCTTGCCAGTTTTACAGTCCAGGAATGTCCACCTCAAGGAGTTGGGAGCCATCCCTATGGGATGTAATCATCTAGATAGATCATGTCTATTTCCTGTACTGTAATCTCCCAATTTTGCTTTCTAATTCTAGAATTCTGATATTGTCTTTGTTGGTTGCTCCCTTTTGTTTTTGTTAGCCTTATTCTTTTGAACAAATTAGATATTTACTTGTCTCTCCTTTTTCTTATATATTTAAATATATTTTCACATATATATTCAATTGCTTAAGACTTGCTTCCTTTAAATTTATGTTATAGTCATATGTAGATTTTTTTCATAGTTTTGTTATGAATTACCAGTTCCATTGTGATCAGAGAATATTATTTGTGCCATATCTACTTTTTGGAATGTTTTTGAGGTTTTTTGTGAATCAATATATCTTCAATTTTTGTTATTCGGAGTGCTTAGTAGGCTAAAGTCCATTTTAAAGTAATTTCTTCAATAAGAAGTTGTTAGAAACATATACCCTGATTTCATACATGTTTGAATATATGTGCCTCTTTTTCTTATGCTTGAATGACAATTTGGCTTGGTAGAAAATTCTGAAGTCATTCTATTTTCTGAAGACTAAACAAGTAAATTATAAAGTTTTTCTTTCTCCTTGGGAAACTAAGGTTAATTTTCTAGCACTGTTTTCTCAAAAACCTAATAAAGTTGGAATATTGACTATGTTACTAGCAGTATTTTTTCCTGATTGGTAAACTGCATCTAAACTGGGAGCACTCTGACCAGGGTTATAAATGTTTGTTGAGAAGCACAAATGGGGTATCCACGAGTGCAATGTAATTCTTGAAACTGAGCATGTCTCTTGTAGTGGTGACCTCTAGAAGGTATACTCCTACACTCATGCATGTTACAGAAGTATTGATTTCTAAGAAGCATAAGGCTTTTGAGCCAGGGTTGCCCCATTCTCATCTATGTGGCCTTGTTTCCTGAGCTATTAATTGGAGGACTAGACAATATCTCCCACACCACTGTGAGGACTCCCTCTGAAGATACACCCAACACATCTATGGTGATATGCTGTGTGTCTTGTTCTACAACTCTCTGCAATGCTAATGGTGCAAGAGATAGCCTAGTGTGCCTTATAAATGCTATTAGTACTATCAAGCCTAATCCCAAGACCACTGCTATTGACTAGGTATTGCAAATATCAAAACATTTAAAAAATTAAGCATGGTCATGTAAAGTCTAAAACAGAAGAATAGTAAGGTATAATTAGAGCCATGAACAGTTAAAGTATATTTTATAGTAACTAAAACAGCATTGTACAAGTGCATGAATAGACAAAGAGAAAATAGAACAGAATAATAAATCCAGAAACAGTAATCAATGTATGCAGGGTTTGCCATTTGAAGTTGCATTTCAAATCAGTGGGGAAAAAGAGTGGATTGTTCTATTAATAACTAATAGTGTTGGAATAAATAAGTAGCCATTTGGATGGAATACAATTGGATTACTATTTTATATCTTATATCTCACCAGCTGATGATACATGGTTAAGTCATATAAACACTTTAAGAGATAAAGCTTCCTCCCTTGAAATGAATGTTCCTTTATCTGCTTTCTAGGAAAAAGTTCCGCTACTAATACACTCAGGTGAGAACTCTTCCTAATAAAAATTTCAACTCTAGAGGGCTCCTTCATTCACAGTTTTAAACACCTATGTCTACTCTGTTTGTAGATAGGGATCAAGGCTTTTGATTATGTAGTACCTTTCTATAATACTGATGTCTCTACTTTATTACATTTATGCTACCAGAGCACTTTTTTTAGGATGGTCCACATGACTCTAGGGGAATGAATCTGGGGCAATATCATTGTCTTATTTATAACTTTTGAAAAATCCAGAGATGAAGAACAGAACATTTTGACCAGGTCAGAAAAGATAGTCTATAACACAAAGGGCCATAACTCACCTAAGCAGAGAGTCATGCCTGCCTGGCTTCTGCTCCCTCTCTCCTCAGTCTTTCTCCTCTTTCTTCTCACTCACTGCCCTGGGGATTATCATGCAGTTAGTTCACTTTCTCACAGAGGTGTTTCCAGCCCAAACCCTCAAGTGTCCACCCAGCCCAGCCCACTCTTCGCCATGGAAGACCTGCAGCCAGAGTATGTCAATGGTGAGTCTCTGCACAAGGAGGAGATCTGGGGCTGAGGTGGGAAGGGGAGAGGGGGCAGGAGAACAGACCATGAGATGGTCTATGCCCCAACCCCTGAAGCTCAGTCACTCTCAATAAATAAATCTTGAATCATGATGGGGTTGGGAGGAACAACATAGTCAAGCAGCAAGGGACTGGGAAGATGTGTATGAAGTTTGATCCCTTGGCCACGAACATCTGTGAACTCTTGTCTCTCTCTGCAGTGGGCTCTGTAGGTGTGGATGTGATTTATTCTGAGGTCACGGGCTTCCAGCAGCCAGAAGACTCAGGTGAGAAACTGCAAAGTGGTTCTTGTCAGAAGCATCTTCCCAGGAGAGTAATGCATTGTGTGTAATAGAGGCTTCAATACCTCATTTGTCCTTGATATGAAATATGTAGATCCAAAAGGGAACAGGAAATACCTGGAGGCAGGCTCTTGTGGAGAAGGTAAACTAAAAAAAGTATAGGCAGATGGTTCAATGAATCTTCTTTCGGGTGGGATTAGATAGTCAGGGAGAAGCTAGGATACAAGGCAAAGGGAGGGAATCAGGCAAGAGTGAAAATATCTAAAGTCCAGAAGGAATTCTCTCAGAAGAAGAGGGTCATTGAAGTTCCTCTTTTAAAGGACCTACAGTCTTGGCACAGAATGGGAGAATCACTGAATCAACCAACCTGATATAGGGAATTTTCACTTTGACATGTAACTTTGCAGGAACTGAGATGATAATTCTGCAACAGTACAGAGCTCTTCAAGCTTCTGCTCCAGTGTCCGTGAAACTGCAACTCTAAAAGCTGCCCTTTGGTCTCTGCTCCCAGCTGCCTCTGATGGAGCCAGTGGCTGTAGGCAGCTCAGCCAGTTTCCTGGTCAATTGTTATCTGGCTATTCTCTGAGCTTCTGAATCTGAGTCCTCTGCTAGCCTTGCTTAGAGAGGTTCCACTGCAGCTTCCTATACAGTTGATTACCCTATCATTCTCCTCCTCTGTTACCAGCCCAGCAGAATCAAAAAGTACAATCATCTTCACTGAATGCTTATCTTTCAAGCCCTCTAGGTATACATCTGCAGTTAGAGGAGGGAAGGAGATTCAGTCCTACTATGCACACATGGAGAGAAGGGAGAAAGAAGCAGACATCACTAAGAAGCCCTTGTATCCAGACACAAATTGTTGTGTGACTCAGGATCTGTCCTCTCTTATCTGTGCCTCCAATTTTTTTTTCTATATAGCAAGGTGAACCACCCATGGTTGGTTATCTATGGAACACAGGAATAACACAAAGTGAGCCGCAACAGAATAGTATAATAGTTACAGAAGCCAAGAGGAAAAAAATATTATAGGACAATGATCTGTGGGAAGTTGCATCAGGGAGAGAAGGGCTTTGTTACTAAGTGTTGGTGGGGGGGCTTGGAGAATGAACGGAGTCTTAGACTTCAGAGTAAGAAACATTAAGAGAGGACTTTACAGAAGAACAGAAGATTGAATTCCACACATTAAACATAGCAGTTCTATGTCCTGGGGCATAAAGCCAGGAGTGAGGTTTAAGTAGGAACCCAAGATCTCAGCACTATTTATTTTTCCTCCACAGCAAACACCAGAAGGCCATCTCTGGAGAACAAGGTGAGCCAGAGTCCTTGGAAGCTCTCTATTTTTCCTTCCTCTACCATGTTCCTTCTTGCTCACTTAAACCCTTACTCCCATCTGTCTCTCCCAGGACTCCCAAGTCATCTACTCTTCTGTGAAGAAGTCATAACAGTTGGAGGAATCAGAGAGAAGATCAGCAACAAGGAAGGGCATCACTAAGGCTTGCCATAAAACTTAATGAAAATGCTCAAGGCTCATCACTTGTCACAGCCAGAATGTGCTTCAGGGGCTACCTCATGTCATCATTCTTGTTCTAACCATGTTCCTTCCCTAATACCTTCTTTCACTCATTAAATATTTTTGAAATGCTACCACATCCAGGCACTGCACAAAGAAATTATTTCTGCTATCTTCTCTTAAGCAATCAATATACAAAGAGTTGAGGAAAGAAGAATAAACAAGGGATACAATGTCTCACCTTCACCTACTCTGAGGTGATGACAACAGGATCTATTACTGGGTTGTTCTTTACCTCCCAAACTGGAACTCATTTGTTTTTTTATCTCCCCCAGAGACCTCAAAGTTTTACATCGAATTCCCTCTTGCTTTTGTGAGAACATGAGGATTAAGTTTGTAGGAGGAAACAGCAGCCTGAGTTAGTGTGCTAGGTTATTAAGTATGAAACGTCCTATTTCCTTACATACTGTTTGACAGTTGAGATATGTGACATTTCACTTTGACAATTCTTATTTATTTTTATTGTGAAGGTACATCTCAGTCTTTCCAATACAAATTTTTTCTTGTGATTATCTTTCAAATTTTTTTAGAGCAATTTTTGTGAAATCATAGATAAGTCAAAAATTCATGTTATTTTTGAATATGAGTTTGGTTGTGGAACCAATGCAGTGCAAACAGCTTGAAATATCAACAAAGTGTGTGGGAAGGATTGAGAAGTTTCATTCCAGTGATTTTAATCTTGAAAATGAGCCATGTGGGTGACCTGAAACCAAGGTGGATAATGATGAACTGAAAGCTGTAGTGGAAGTGAATCCATCTCAACCTATGTGTGAATTAGCAGCAAGGTTTGAAGTTCCTATTGCAACAATATTGGACCATTTGAAACAAATCGGCAAGGTAAAGAAGCTGGATAGATGGGTACTGCTTGAATTAAAATAGCGTCAGAAGAGAAATCATCTCAAAGCTTGCCTTTCTTTGCTGTTGCAACATAAAGGTGGACCATTTCTACACCATATTGTTATGTGTGATGGAAAATGGATTCTTTGTGACAATTGTAAGCATTCAGCACAATGGTTGGATAAAGATGAAGTGCCGAAACACAGTCCAAAACCGAATATTCACCAAAAAAAGCTAATGGTGTCTGTTTGGTGGTCCAGCACTGGTATTATCCACTACAGTTTCATGAAACCTGGTCAATCAAATACAGTAGATGTCTACTGCAACCAGCTGGATGAAATGATGAGGATGCTTATGATTAAGCAGCTGAGATTGGTCAATAGAGACAGGCCAATCTTCTTGCAAGGCAACACTCAACCACATGTCACACAAACAACACTGCTCAAACTACAGCAGCTGGACTTGGAAAATCTCTGTTATCCACCATATTCACCAGACCTTGCACCAATTGACTACCACTTCTTCCAGGCTTTGACCACTTCTTGCAAGGAAAAATATCAATTGTCAACAAGCTGTGGAAAACACCTTTCACAAGTTCATTGCCACTCGCTCTCCAGGCTTCTTCACTGCTGGATAAACAAGCTACTGGTTCAGATGGCAAAACTGTGTGAATCGTTTAGGCGCATACTTTGATTAAATGTTCTGCTTCTTGTTTGAGATATAATAAACTACACTTTTGATTTGAAATAGGACATTTCATATTTAATGACCTAACATATTGTCCAGGCTCTTCAATGTTCAATTTTACATCAGTTTAAAACAAATTAACAAGGGTAGTTATGTCTTTGCGAAATACTAAATGTTTTAGGTTGATTGCCACCATAGTGTAGGAAGTAAGAGCATAGCTTCTTACTGCCTGTGGTGGTGTCCCAGCTCCATCCCCTAACTGTGTGGTCTTGAGCAAACTAGTTAACCTCCCCATGCCTCAGTTTCTTCACCTTTATTAATGGGGATAACCCATAGGGTAATTATGAGGATTTAATAGATATTTGCAAATTGCCTAGCACAGTTTCTGACACATAGGTAGCACTATGTAAATGTTCATTACATAAAATATGCATAATTATCACTCAGCCTTCAAACTCAGTACTAAGAAAGTTGAAAAAATCTGAGTAATGAGTACCTCTAATCACATGACTGTCAAAGGCACTATCAGAATTTGCATTACAATACGTCTTTTATAAATTTTTTTATTTTTAATTATTAAGGTTACATAATAGTTGTATATATTTATAGGATACATGTGATGTTTTAATATAGGCATACAGTGTATATTAATCAAATCAGGGTAGTTGAGGTATCTATCACTTCATGCATTTGTCATTTTTTTTGTGTTAGAAACATTCTAATTCCACTTTTAGTTATTTGAAAGTATACCCTAACTTATTGTTGATTATAGTGACTTTGTTGTGCTATCAAATATTGTTCTATCTATCTATATTTTTGCACCCATTAACCATGGGTGTGCAGATATCTTTTTGATATACCCTCTTTTGGATATATTCCCAGCAGTGGGATTGCTGGGTCATATGGTTCTATTTTTAGTTGTTTTTTTTTTTCTTTTGAGGAACTGCCATACCATTCTCCATAGTGGTTGTACTAATTACTTTCCTACCAACAGTGTACGAGGGTTCTCCTTTCTCCATATCCTTGCCAGCATTCGTTATTGCCTGTCTTTCTGATAAAAACCATTTTAACTAGGGTGAGACAATGACTCATTGTAGTTTTGATTTGCATTTCTCTGATGACTAATGGTATTGAGCATTTTTTCATATTCCTGTTGGCCATTTGTATGTTGTCTTTTGAGAAATGTCTATTCAGATCCTTTGCCCATTTTTTTCTTTTTTATTTCAGCATATTATGGGGGTGCAAATGTTTAGGTTACATATATTGCCTTTGCCCCACCCGAGTCAGAACTTCAAGCGTTTCCATCCCCCAGATGGTGTGCATTGTACCCATTAGGTACATAGGTGTATATATACATTAGGTGTATATATACCCACCCTGTCCTCCCCCCTCCCATCTGCCCAACATCCGATTAATGTTACTACTATATGTACACTTAAGTGTTGATCAGGTAAAACCAATTTGATGATGAGTACCTATTGTACTTGTTTTTCCATTCTTGGGATACTTCACTTAGTAGAATGGGTTCCAGCTCTATCCAGGATAATACAAGAGGTGCTAGATCAACATTGTTTTTTGTGGCTGAGTAGAACTCCATGGTATACATACACAACATTTTATTAATCCACTCATGTATTGATGGGCACATGGGTTGTTTCCACATCTTTGCAGTTGTGAATTGTGCTGCTATAAACATTTGGGTGCGGGTGTCTTTTTTTATAGAGTGTCTTTTGTTCTTTTGGGTAGATGCCCAATAATGGGATTGCTGGATCAAATGGTAGGTCTACTTGTATCTCTTTAAGGTATCTCCATATTACTTTCCACAGAGCTTGCACTAGTTTGCAGTCCCACCAGCAGTGTATGAGTGTTCCTATCTCTCCGCAACCACACAAACATTTATTGTTTTGGGACTTTTTGATAAAGGCCATTCTTACTGGAGATAAGTGATATCTCACTGTGGTTTTGATTTGGATTTCCCTGATAATTAGAGATGTTGAGCACTTTTTCATATGTTTCTTGGCCATTAGTCTGTCTTCTTTTGAAAAGTTTCCATTGATGTCCTTTGCCCACTTTTTGATAGTGTTGTTTGATTTTTTTTCTTGCTGATTTTCCTGAGTTCTAAATAGATTCTAGTTATCAGCCCTTTATTGGATGTGTACCATGTGAATATTTTCTCTCATTCTGTAGGTTGTCTGTTGGTTCTCATGAGAGTTTCCTTGGCTGTCCTTTACCCATTTTTAATTGAGTTATTTAATTGTTTTCCTATTGAGTTGTTGGAGCTTCTTATATATTTTAGTTATTAATCCCTTGTCAGATGGGTAGTTTGAAAATATTTTCTCCCATTTTGTGGGTTGTCTTTTCATTTTGTCGATTGTTTCATTTGCTGTGCAGAAGCTTTTTAGCCTGATGTGATCCCATTTGCCCAGTTTTGCTTAGTTGCCTGTGCTTTGGGTTATTACTCAAGAAGTCCTTGCCCAGGCCAATGTCCTGAAGCATTTCCCCAATGTTTTCTTTTAGTATTAATAGTTTTGTAGTTTTTGGTCTTAGATTTAAGTTTTTAATCCATTTTGACTGACTTGAGCATTATACATGGTAACCATGTAACGAAAACATTTATACCCCCTTTATATTTTATTTTTTAATTTTATTTATTTATTTATTTTTTAGATAGAGTCTTGCTCTGTTGCCTGGGCTAGAGTGCCAGGTGGGCGTCAGCCTAGCTCACAGCAACCTCAAACTCCTGGGCTGAAGCAATCCTCCTGCCTCGCCTCCCGAGTAGCTGGGACTACAGGCATGTGCCACCATGCCTGGCTAGTTTTTTCTATTTTTAGTAGAGACGGGGTCTCGCTCTTGCTCAGGCTGGTCTTGAACTCCTGAGTTCAAGCGATCTTCCCGCCTCGGCCTCCCAAAGTGCTAGGATTACAGGCATGATCCATCACGCCTGGCCTATATTTTGAAGTAAAGAATAAATCTTAGTGCCCATAAGCCAGAATATTTTCTACACTTGTGCTCACATATACATAAATATGCGATTTTATAAGAATGACAGTAATATGATTTTTCTTCTAATAGTTTTTTTTATGTTTTAATGCCATTAAATATTGTTCTAAGATATTTGCAGTATTGTTTGGTATGTTTGAATATTTAGTAACTTGTTTTATGTGAAGGTCTTTGTAGTATTGACAATTACTATGATAAACAATGTTGCAATGAACATTCTTGTACCTATGTCAACATTTTTGATAGCATTACTAATTTAGAGAAATGAAAGCCTGTTTGCTATGCAGAGTCAGTCAATAACTTGGCAACATTTTCTCAGAGATGTCCCAGTGGTTGTGTCAAGGGTCTATAAGCTCACAATACATTACTATCAAGGTAAACAATTGAAACAACCTTATAATATGAAGAAATAGAGACCAAATATTGGAGAAATCTTTTACTTCCTTACTATTATTTATTTATGTATGAATATATTTATTTATTTATTTATTTAGAGACAGAGTCTTGCTCTGTCACCCAGGCTGGGGTGCAGTGGTGCAATCATAGCTCACTGCAACTTCAAGTTCCTCAGCTCAAGCAATCCTCCTGTGTCAGCCTCCCAAGTATGTAGGACTATAAGCATGTACCACCATGCCTGGCTAATCTTTTTGTTTATTTGTTTTTTTAGAGACAGAGTTCTGGTTATGTTGCCCAAGCTGGTCTCAAACTCATGGCCTCAAGCAATCCTCCTGCCTTGGCCTCCCCAAGTCTTGCTTTCTATTTAGACAAAATATTCTGGAGAGAAGTTTCTGATCCCTGCTTCCCGTTACTTTTTGACAGACCCCTTCAGATCAGTTGCTGAGACAGTCTCCTCTCAAGTAGCTGAATGAGGATGCCTCATGGTGCTGTGGTCATTGCCGCTGGCATTTGGTGAGCTGAACAACTTACAATGGGATCTAGGGCAGCAAGAAAATAGAGCCTCTCTTATCCAGAGATCTTTGGGGTTTTCTCAGAACCCAAGTCTCTGGTTAAAGCCTAGCAATCAGGCTAGGTCTCACAATTCAGTCTCCAGAGATATTTGGGAACTGAGAAAATGAGAAGATCTATATTTTTAAGAAAATATAAAAGCGATGCATTTCCATTTCTATTAGGAAAAAAAGAAGTCTTTCTTTCCAATGATTTTCTGTTCTGATCTCATAGGAAACTTTATAAATGATGTAATTGGGATTTTTTTTTCAATACCAAACTCTAGTAATATATTTTTTCCTTCTTCCCACACAGAATAAAAACCAATCCTCTTTAAATAACAGATTAAAATTCATAGTAAGCAATGAGACCCCTTGGTAAGATATCATTGCTTAATTGAAGACAAGAGAGGACAAAAACTTTGCCAAGAAACATGATTTCTGGCCAGGCATGGTGGATCACACATGTAATCCCAGCACTTTGGGAGGCTGGGACAGGAGGATCACTTGAGGCTGGTAGTTCAAGACCAGCCTGAGCAACATAGGGAGACCTCATCTCTACCAAACAAAACAAAACAAACAAAGAAAATCCAACATGATTTCTTTCTCCGTACTTGGTAGACATTCTGTCCATAATTTTAGAATGAAGAAATAGACTCTTAAGCCAAAAGTTGACCTGAAGTTGAGAAAGGGGAACTTGCACATCTCACAAAACATGGGAAAAAACTCTCTTCTCTATGTTCTTTCCCTGGCTCTGTGTCTTAAGCTATATTAGGGCCCTGGAGAAGTGGAAGAAGCAGTGAAAGGAATAAATACTGGAGATGCTAAATATCTTGGAAGAGGGAACACTTCTCAGTAATGGGCATTGCATATGTTTGAAACGTCCTTGCGTGTGCAAAATGAAGTGTTGTTGGGAAAGGTGTGGCTTCGGGGAGATGTGACATATGAGAGAAGAAATTTGAAAGGAAGCAGGGCAAGGGGTTGGGGGTGTGGGACTGGTGCCGAGAATGTCCTCAGAATTACAGATTGACAAAAGGTGAGTGTACTGCTCTGTGATTATTTTTCATTCTTCTCTCTTGCCGCTCCTGTCAGTGGACAATTTGGTAAGTGGCCCTGCTGGTCCTTTCTCACAGATTTGGAGTAACACTGTCTTTCTGACCAGCTCAGAGGCGTATAGATGCCGTATCAAGCACATGAGGTTGAGGACTGTCAGATATGCAAATGTTTAGTGGTTGCCTCAGCTCCTGATGGTTCTACATATTTTGCTTCGTGGACAGATGCTGTCTGACATTTTAAAGATCTCCAGTTCTTTACCATCTATTCCAGAGGCTCAAAACTGGTAGACTATGACCTGTGTCAGCCTACAGACTTATTTTGTTTCACTTGCATTTTCTTTTCATTAACTGCCTTACATTTGTGGACAAGATGGCTTCAGGCTTTTACTTCTAAGCTGTACCTTGAAAATACAACACACACAAGAGGTAGGTTGGTGTAATTACTCTACCACCCAGGGACGGTAGAGTAATTACCAGGGCAGCACTAGAACCCAGCCATTATGGGAAACAGACAGCAATAGGCACAGTGCACTGCTTAGCTCCTGAGAACTCCTGTCTCTCTGCCATCCATGGTGGATGATGGTACCCAGTTGGAGCTCTAGAAGTTTTCTGCCTGAGGCTACTCAACACTCCCTAGACACACCAAATATTGACAAAGCTAAACAATAGCCAACTACAGATAATAAATATAAAAATTATAATCTTCAAAATAAATATCTGGCAGGTGAATTGATTAGTATGGAGAATAACAACACTAAAGAAAAGATAGTGAGCTAGAAGATCAGGAAAAGTGCTCCTAAAAATATCAAAAAAGGGCACAGAGATGGAAAGCATAGAAAAGAAGTTAAGAAATATGGATTATGGCAGTAGAAGTGTCACTATCTGTATGATGTATGTACTATAGGTAAAAATAAGAGGAGAAAACTTGTGGGAAAAAATAATGGCCAAGAATTTTACAAAGTCAGAGAAAGATGAACGATTTCCACATTGAAAGTGTTGTAATTTGTTAAGCTGAACAGATAGGAAAGAACTTAACAGTAAGTAAAATTTAGTAATAGCAGAGATAAAGGAAAAATTCTGAAATATTCAAGAGCATAAAGTATTATCTATAAATCACAGGGATTAGGTTAACCTCAGACGCCTTAACAATAACACTACATGCAAGAAGACAATGGAAAATAACATTTTCAAAGTGTTCCAGGAAAAATGTCAAACTCATAATTTTACATCTATCTAGACTGTTATTTAACTGTGAGGGTGAATAAAGATATTCTCTGATATAACAGGCCTGAAAATTTTAGCACACACACATACATACATACACCATTAAAAACATTCTTAGAGGAAGTGCTCCAGTGAGAAGAAAAGTAAATATAGGAATATGCCATGAGATATGGAAAGTGAATTTGAGTAAATAAAATAGTAAAATTTTATTGTTTAAATAATGACAAAATGTGTAGAAAAAAATAAATAAAATTCTATTACTTAAACTCAAGTTTGATAATGTGATTGAAAGATGGGGAGGAAGTTGTTTCTAAGAAATGTAAATGAGTGTTGTTACTCATCTTAGTAAGTTAGTGATTACCACCAGAAATAAGAACAGAATGACTTTCAGAACAGCATAAGGAAAGCAACCTCTAACTAACCCTGATGAGCCTGCTGCTACTGCCTCTGAACAGAAAATGGCCGTGCCTCCCACGTATGCTGATCTTGCCAAATTTGGCAAGGATGTCTTCGGTAAGGGCTATGGATTTGTCTTAATAAAACTTGATTTGAAAAGAAAATTGGAGAATAAACTGGATGTTACAAGCTTGGGGTTGGCCAACACCAAGGCCACCAAAGTGACAAGTAGTCTGGAAACTAAAGACAGATGGACCAAATATGGTCTGACATTTATGGAGAAATGGAACCCTGACAACACATTAGGCACAGAAATTACCCGGGATGATCAGCCTGCACATGGGCGGAAGCTGACCTATGATTCATCCTTTGCACCAAACACTGAAGGATAATGTTAAAACCAAGACAGAGTACAAGGGGGAATACATCAACTAGACTGCCATGTGGATTTTGACATCTCTAGGCCTTCAGTCCAGGGTAGTCTTGTGTTGAGTTATGAGGGCTGGCAGGCTCATAACTGAATTTTGAGATCAAAAAGTCCCAACTGTTCCACAACAACTTTGTGGCTGGCTACAAGACTGATGAATTCCAGCTTTACACCAATGTGAATGATGGCACAGTGTTTGGTGGTTCAATTTGCCAGAATGTGAACAAGATATTGGAGACCACTGTCAGTCGCACCTGGATAGCAGGAAACAGTAACACCCATTTTGGAAGTATCAGGTAGACCCTCATGCCTCCTTCTCAGCTTAGGTGAATAATTCCAGGAGACAGGTTTAGGATACTTTCAGATTGTAACCTCAGGCATCAAGTTAGTTCTGTCAGCTCTGCCTTATGGCAAAAATGTCAATGCTGGTGGCCACAAGCTTGATCTAGGACTGCTGGAATTTTAAGTAAAATTGAATATTGTTCAATTGTTTAGCATAGCTACATTCGAAACTTAGTGTACATTTTAATGTTGTCTATCTAGCATACAAGTATTTCTAAAATATCATATTAGATTTCTACATTAAGGAGGATTCAGATTTAGGGTGTTACCCTTTCAGAGTTACGGAAGTAATTCAGTTTGGAAAAAGGTTCTTCCAGCTGTAGACTTGAGGGTAATTGGTGGTACCTCTAGAGATGTCAGGTTTCTTTTTTATCTAGAAATGGCTGCAAGTGGAAGCTGATAATGTTAGGCACTTTGTAAATTTATATTGGGTAAATGAGTAAAATTGTGACTGCCTGAGAATCGAAACTTAGTTTCTTACCCCAATTGAGGAGGGGCTCATTGCTTGATGGTGTGTGCAAATTCATCTGAAAGGGACTTTTTTAGACAGATATTCATGGCCTGTTTCTACTTCAGTCCATCATCCTTTTTACATCAGAAGTTGTTTGCAGGATATGTTGACTGTTTTGTTTGTGCCATTTTTGGGTAGAAAGCGTGAATGTGGTAAAACCAATATTTCAGGACTTAATTTTCCCTCATGTTGTGTTTGTTTCCTCTCATACCAGAGAATGAACTAGCTTCCAAGAGTATCAGCTGCAAGCCGAGAAGAATCTCTGTTGCTGTAATCACACTTAGAATCTAAATTAGACTTTGGACTGGGCGTAGTGGCTCAAGCCTGTAATCCTAGTACTCTGGGAGGCTGAGGCGGACAGATTGTTTGAGCTCAGGAGTTTGAGACCAGCCTGAGCAAGAGCGAGACCCTGTCTCTACTGA
Organism: Eulemur rufifrons; assembly: GCF_041146395.1. Classification (NCBI taxonomy): domain Eukaryota; kingdom Metazoa; phylum Chordata; class Mammalia; order Primates; family Lemuridae; genus Eulemur; species Eulemur rufifrons. Next base: position 98,495,451 of record NC_090990.1, read on the forward strand.
AAAAAATAGAAAGAAATTAGCTGGACAACTAAAAATATATAGAAAAAATTAGCCAGGCATGGTGGCGCATGCCTGTAATCACAGCTACTTGGGAGGCTGAGGCAGAAGGATCACTTGAGCCCAGGAGTTTGAGGTTGCTGTGAGCTAGGCTGATGCCACGGCACTCTAGCCGGGGCAACAGAGCGAGACTCTGTCTCAAAAAAAAAAAAAAAAAAAAAAAGAAGTTTAAATTAGACTTTGGTTATATTCTCACCACTCAATTTATTTTTTAGCGGTGTAATGGGTACATTTTAGAGTCTTCCATTTTGTGTGGAATTAGATACTCCACTATAAATGCTATAATTAACATCATTTAAATAAAATACTAAAAATTCAATCTTTCTAATGAAAACTGGTAGGCAAGGGTCAAAAGTAAATTTTAAAAAATGGGTAAACAGAAATGATGAAATAAAACAGCAGAAATTAGGTCTCATTAGCATAATAATTACAATAATTGTAAGTGAGTTAAACTGAACAATAAAAAGGCATGGCTTCTTAGATCGTATTTTTAAAAATCCAGCAATACATTCAGAAATATATATAACACATTAATTAAACAAATACAAATAATACTAATTCAATCACTATAATTCAATTTAAATGATGTTATTTGAGTTGCTAATTTGAAATGAAACTATTTTTATCTCCCATTTTACTGTAAAAAATGAATTTTTTTTTTTTTTTTTTTTTTTTTTTTTTTGTTGAGACAGAGTCTCACTTTGTTGCCCAGGCTAGAGTGAGTGCCGTGGCGTCAGCTTAGCTCACAGCAACCTCAGACTCCTCGGCTTAAGCGATCCTACTGCCTCAGCCTCCCGAGTAGCTGGGACTACAGGCATGCGCCACTATGCCCGGCTAATTTTTTCTATATAGATTTTTAGTTGTCCATATAATGTCTTTCTATTTTTAGTAGAGACGGGGTCTCGCTCAGGCTGGTCTCGAACTCCTGACCTTGAGCAATCCACCCGCCTCGGCCTCCCAGAGTGCTAGGATTACAGGCGTGAGCCACCGCGCCCGGCCAAAAATGAATTTTTAATAATAAAATTCTCCTTCTCCTAGGAGAAAATTTAAGAAAATCCCATGATTTTTTTCTCACTCCTAGATAATAGGTAAATTACATATTTAATTCTTTTTTTTTTTTTTTTTTTGAGACAGAGTCTCACTCTGTTGCCCAGGCTAGAGTGATTGCCGTGGCGTCAGCCTAGCTCACAGCAACTTCAAACTCCTGAGCTCAAGGGATCCTCCTGTCTCAGCCTCCCGAGTAGCTGGGACTACAGGCATGCGCCACCATGCCCGGCTAATTTTTTCTATATATATATTTTTTAGCTGTCCATATAATTTCTTTCTATTTTTAGTAGAGATGGGGTCTCGCTCTTGCTCAGGCTGGTCTCGAACTCCTGAGCTCCAATGATCCGCCCACCTCGGCCTCCCAGAGTGCTAGGATTACAGGCGTGAGCCACTGCGCCCGGCCTTTAATTCTTGATTTACTAATTAGTGTGTTAAATTTGAGCTATTAATCAAAATTAAAAACTTGAGTTAGCATCAAATCATTCCTCTTTTCTCAGCATAAGTTTATTTCATGCTAAAATGCAACAGTAAAAATAGAGTATGGAATCTGTTTAATTTCATCTCTTTTCTTCATTTTGCCTCTTAAGGTGGCATCAACAACTTTAGAGCTGGCAACTTTAGAGAAGGCAAGATTAGAAAAGAGCAGGTTTCAGATTATCTAGGCATACCGGTATTTAAGGCTGTTGTTTTCTGGTTGTTTGTTTGTTTGTTTTTGAGGCTGTAATTTGCTATTCAGGAATTACCCACTGAATCTTTCCCTTGGAGTTTCCATGACCCACACAAATGCATGTCTAATCCAGGTGGTAACTTGTTTTTTTTTTTTTTTTTTTTTTTTTGAGACAGAGTCTCACTCTGTTGCCCAGGCTAGAGTGAGTGCCGTGGCGTCAGCCTAGCTCACAGCAACCTCAAACTCCTGAGCTCAAGGGATCCTCCTGTCTCAGCCTCCCGAGTAGCTGGGACTACAGGCATGCACCACCATGCCCGGCTAATTTTTTCTATATATATTTTTAGCTGTCCATATAATTTCTTTCTATTTTTAGTAGAGATGGGGTCTCACTCTTGCTCAGGCTGGTCTCGAACTCCTGAGCCCAAACGATCCGCCCACCTCGGCCTCCCAGAGTGCTAGGATTACAGGCGTGAGCCACCGCGCCCGGCCCAGGTGGTAACTTGTGATTTCCTTCTCCAGCTCTGTGTGTGCACCTCCAGCTTCTTATTTCTAGGATTTTTCTATAACACCAGGTGGCCTTATTAAACAAAACCTAAGATGACCACACACTAGCTCCCTTTTGGTCTCTTTCCTTGTCCTGTGACATCCTCTTCTGAAAAATTCACCCTGTGGTGCCAATAAGCTCAGAGAAAACTCTCTCCCAGGGCCACCATCAAAATATTTATTCTGCCCTTTCTCTCCCCCTAGATTTCCCAGAAAGGAGTCTAATCAGAGTCCACTGTGTTCCTCTGAATATAGGAAACACGTTTCAAAGTTCTCTGAGACTATCAAAAAAACCCTCCCCAATCAGACCCAAGGCAAAGGATGTATCACTTCAAACTAGTCCTCTTGTCATAGAGAGTGGGGGAGCAATTCAGCACAACAGCTCTGCTCAGAGAAGTACATTCAACAATCTGCTCTCTTCCTCTCTCCCAACCCTTTCACTTTCCTCACCCAGATGAGGAATTCGGGAGTCATGGAACATACCCTCAGAATATACGTTAAAAGTCACATGTGGTTATTTGGCATCTTATTTTGGAATTTTACGCTGTTGAATCATAATGTCCAGTCAAAACATTTATTTTAACAATCTGTTACACATTTAAAACAAATCAGGAAATTTGAAAAGTTGAATAAAAAGGATAATAAACTGGTATTCAAAGTAAATATTGGTCAAAAAAATCATGAACATATTACCATCATGCTTATATAGTCATGTAACAATATAGTCTCAGAATATATATAGCAACAAGTCAGAACTGGGGAAGCAGAAGAGATAAATCAATAAATGTAATTAATATTTTAATATAATTCTTCTGGAAACTAATAGATAAAATAAATGAAAACTAAACAAAAGCATAGAGTTGAGTAATGAATTCAAATATAGACAAATTTACAAAGAACTAAAAATTTACTTCTTTGGGAGTACACATGGATCATTCAAATGAATCAATTGTAAATTCAATAAAAAGCTAACATGTGTTTTCAAACTAGAATGCAATAAAATTCAAAACTGATTAAAAAAGAGAGTAAAAATAGTCTCATGTCTGCAAAAAAAGAAAATTTATTCAAAATAACACTGCAATTAAAGAGGAAATCATAAAGAATATTATAAAATACAACAGGATGATAAAAGCATATTGTGAAAAATATAGAACACAACTAGAGCAATACTCAGAGTGTTATTGAATTAATTAACAATTATTTATTGAATTAATAACAAAAGAAAAATTAAAGTCAAGGGACCTACCATTCAACTCAAAAAGCTAGTAAAAAGAACTACAGAATTCTCCCCTCCAAAACCAAAGAAGAGTAAAGAAATGACAAAAATAATAGAATAATAAAAACCAACAAAAAGAGAGAACATGCAAAGCCAGTATCTGTTTCTATAAAAATACTAATGAGATAAACAAACATCTAGCAAAACTGATTAAGAGAAAAGAGGAAATGCAGATGACAAAATACATAATATTAAAGGGTAATTGGCTACAGATATATGGCAATTTAACAAAAGATATAGTGAGTAATTACATGTCAATACATTTGAAAGTTTTACTATTGAATATACTAGCAGGTAACCCTGGAGAGATCCTGAATTCTAGGCATACTCTTGTCTATCCCCATTGTGTATTAGCAACCCTATTTACTTTGATAATAATAATAATAAGTAAACCCTGCCAACATAGTATGGTAGTTAATTTTAAGTGTCAACTTGACTGGATTAAGGAATAACAAGGGAACTGGTAAAGCATTATTTTTGGATGTGTCTGGGATGATGTTTCCAGAGGAGATTGACATGTGTGTCCGAGTAGACTAAGTAGGGAACATTGGCCCTCAATGTGGGTGTGAACCATCCTATTTGCTGGGGGACCAGATAGAACAAAAAGGCAGAAGAAAGAGTTTCTTCTCCTCCTAGAGCTGGGACATACTCTTCTCCTCCTGTCCTTGCACATCAGGACCCCAGGTTGTCTGGCCTTGGAACTGCACAACTTACACTAGTGCCCTTCCACTCTTGGTTTCTCAGACCTTTGGCTTCAGACTGAGAGATACACCATCAGCTTCCCTGGTTCTGAGGCTTTCAGACTTGAACTGAGCCATGTTACTGTCACCCAGGGTCTCAGTTTGCAGACAGCCTGTTGTGGAACTTATTTGTGTGAACCAATTCCCCTAATAATCCCCCCCTTATATGTTTAGAGAATATATCCATACCTATGTCTACACCTGTATCCTATTGCTTCTGTCTCTCTGGAGAATCCTGAGTAATACACATAGTATACCTCTTTTTTTTGCCTGTTGGTGTATTGACATGAAGTACCTCAAACTGCCAGACCACAGTATCTGTTTCCAGATCAATGTAATTGTGTCCCCCAGTGTAAGTATTCTCTCTTTTAAGGCCTCTAAGAAGAATCCAAAATCTTAGGAATGGAAGAAAATATGTTGAAAGTGGGTCATAAGTCGTACTAGCAAGAGGCATCACAAGTTATATCCTATTTCCACTCCTTATTTCTCAAACCTAAGTATTCTGACTATGGGAGAAAGAGTATCATATATTGGCATAAATAAGATAACTCTGATCTGGTTATTAAAGAATGAATAGGAAGTTCACATGAAAACCTAGCTAGGGGAAATACGAGTGAATTAGAAAGAAATCCACAGCAGCACCGTGGTCAGTACTCTTATCAACATTGCCTGGAGTAATTTTCTTTGCAGAAAGGCAAGAAAAAGAAATTTAAAAATATGAAGATTAAACATGGAAGAAAAATAACTAAATTATTCACAAATGATATGATTGCATATATAGCAAATCCAAAAGAATATGTAGATAAATTATTGGAATTAACACAAGAGTTTAGGAAGATTATGGATAAAACAATCAATACACAAAAATAAATGGATGCCTTTTCACACTAACAAAAATAAAATGAAATGCAAAAAAATCCATTTTCAATAGCATACCTAAGAATATAAAAAATAAGGGACATTTAAGAACTGTGCAGAGGTAATACAAAATTTCCTGGGCCGGATGTGGTGACTCATGCCTGTAATGCCAGCATTTGGGGTGACTGAGGTGGAAGGATGGCTTGATCCCAGGAGCTCAAGACTGCAGTGAGTTATTACCATGCCACTGCACTCCAGCCTGGGCAACAGAGCAAGACCCTGCCCCCCAACCCCCCCCCAAAAAAACCCAAATTGCCAACAAATAAATACTGGGATGAGGTGGATTCACAGATGAATTCTACCAGACCTGCAAAGAAGAACTATGACCAATACTCCTGAAACTGTTCCAAAAGATCAAGGAGATGGGAATCCTATCTAACTCATTTTATAAAGCCAGCATCACCCGGATACAAAAGCCACAAAAGGACACAACAACAACAAAAAGAAAACTACAGACCAATATTACTGATGAACATAGATGCAAAAATCCTCAACAAAATACTAGCAAACCAAATTGAACAGCACATCAAAAATATAATATACCATGATCAAGTGGGTTTCATTCCAGGGATGCAAGGATGATTCAACAGATGCAAATCAATAAGTGTGATTCACCACATAAACAGAATTAAAAACAAAAACCATAGGATGATTTCAATAGATGTGAAAAAAGCATTCAATATAAGGCAGCATCCCTTAATGATTAAAAAAAAAATGCCCTCAAGAAACTAGGCATAGAAGGAACATATGTCAAAATAATAAAAACCATATATGAGATAAACCCATAGTCAACATCATACGAATGGGGAAAAGTTGAAAGCATTCCTCCTAGGAACTGGAATAAGACAAGGATGCCCACTTTCACTGCTCCTATTCAATATAGTACTGGAAGTCCTAGCCAGAGCAATCAGACAAGAAGACAAAATAAAAGACCTCAAAATTGGACAACAGGAACTTAAAATATCTCTGTTCACTAATGATAGGATCTTATGCCTAGAAAATTCTAAAGACTCCTCTGAAAGACTCTTAGATTTAATAAATGAATTTAGTAAAGCCTCAGGATACAAAATCAACATGCATAAATCAGTAGCATTTCTATACATTAATAACTGCTAAGGTGAGAATCAAATCAAGAACTCAATTCCACTTTCAATAGCACAAAAAATAAAATATTAGGAATATGTTTTACCAAGGGGGTGAAAGATCTCTACAAGGAGAACTACAAAATGCTGAAGAAAGAAATAATAGATGACACAAACAAATGGAAAAATATCACATGCTCATGGATTGGAAGAATTAATACTGTTAAAATGATCACACTGCCTAAAGCAATCTACATGTTCAATGTAATTCCTATCAAAATACCAAAGTCATTTTTCACAGCATTAGAAAAAATAATCCTAAAGTTCATATGGATTCAAAAAAGAGCCCAAATAGCCAAAGTGATTATAAGTAAAAAGAACAAATCTTGAGTCATCACATTACCTGGCTTTAAATTATACTACAAGGTTATAGTAACCAAAACATCATGATACTGACATAAAAAAATAGACATACAGATCAATGGAACAGGATAGAGAACCCAGAAATAAAGCCAAATACTTATAACCAATTGATTTTTGACAAAATAGACAACAACATATACTAGAGAAAGGTCACTCTGTTCAATAAATGGTGCTGGGAAAATTGGATAGTCATATGCAGAAGAATGAAACTGGATACATATCTCTCACCATATTTAAAAATTAACCTAAGATGGATTAAAGACTTAAGTGTAAGACCCAAAACTATAAAAATTCTAAAATAAGATCTAAGAAAAACTCTTCTGGACATTGGCCTAGGCAAAGATCCCAAAACCAAATGCAATAAAAACAAAAATTAACTGATGTGACTTAATTAAAATAAAAAGCTTCTGCACAGCAAAAGGAATCATCAACAGAGTAAATAGACAATCTATAGAATGGGAGAAAATATTTACAAGTTATGTATCTGAGAAAGGGCTAATATCCAGAATCTACAAGGAACTCAAACAACTCAGCAAGAAAAGAAGAATAGTGGGCAAAGGACATGAATAGACATTTTTCAAAAGTAGATATACAAATGGCCAAAAAACATAAAAAATGCTCAACATCATCAATCATCAGGAAAATGCAAATTAAAACCACAGTGAGATACCATCTTATTCCAGGTAGAATGACCATTACTAAAAAGTCAAAAAATAATAGGTGTTGGAGAGGATGCAGAGAAAAGGCAACACTTATACACTGTTGGTGAGAATGTAAATTAGTACAACCTTGATGGAAAACAGTATAGAGATTCCTCAAATATGTAAAGGTAGACCTACCATTTGATCCAGCAATCCTCCCCTAATGAAAAGAAATCATTTAGTCAAAAAGATACCTGTACTTTTATGTCTATTGCAGTACTATTCACAATAGCAAAGATACGAAACCAACCTAAGTGCCCACAAATGGATGATTGGATGATTGGTGTATATTTTATATACATATACATACCCCCCCCCATGGAATACTACTCATCCATAACGAAGAATAAATCATGTATTTTGCAGCAACATGGATAGAACTGGAGGCCATTATCTTCAGTGAAATAACTCAGAAATATTAATGGAAATTCAAACACCACATTTTCACTGATAAGTAAAAGCTAAATAATGAGGGAGTAGAAAGAGATTTAGAAAGTGAGTGAAGAGTATTGTGTCATAGAAACCAAAAGTAAAGAATCTTTCAAAAATGAAGAGATCAACAGTGAAAGTTACTGCTAATAAGTCTAGTAAGATAAAAAATGAAAAAATGTGCCATTCAATTTAGAATCAAGATCATTGGTGACCTTGAACAGAGAAAATTCAGTGGAATTATGTGGACAAACTTGTAAACATGAAGGCATGGTTTCAAGAAACTTGGATGTAAAGGAGAGAGGGAAATAGGATAATACAAATAAAGGCTAACACTTACAAAGCATTTATTCTGTGCCTGATACTATTTTCATCACCCCCATTTTAGAGATGATAGTAGGGGACACAGAGATTCAATACATTGCCCAAGGTCACACAGTAAAAAAGTAGCAGAACCAAGATTTGAACCCGGTTTCTGATGCTCTGAAAATATCCTTGATTAGGGGAGAGTTTTTTTCTTTTTAATGCAAAATAATTTGTTATATTTGAATACTGACAGGAAGAAGCAGTATCAAGGGAGATTTGAAGATATGGGAGAGAAAGAGAACCAATAATAGAGTCAGTGAGAAGGCAGGTTGGTTTGGGATCCAGCACAGGGGCCCAGACTGGTCTTGGGAAAGGGAGTACCTCTTCCACTAACATGGGAGGAATGGATGGATTCAGAGTCAAGAATTAGTAGGTTTAATGGTGTGAAATTGAGTGAGTTCCCACCAGATGTCTTCGATTTTCTCTGAAATCTTAATCTGAAAGTTGGGAAGGGTGCAAATGGGCAGGGGGCAGCAATGGAGGCCGGAGGAAGCTTCCGTGGCACTTCACCTAGAGCTTCTCTTCCCTCCCTGTCCACAACTCAATCTCTTCTGCTGTTCTTCCACCATTAACACCCTCCTGGACATCCATTGTGCTCAAGGCTCTATTCCAGGGTTACTTCTTTCCTACTCTAGACAACTTTCTGGGCTACCTTATCCACTCCCATGGATCCCACAGTTTTCAGATAGAGTCTGATCTGAAAATAATTCTACCACTGCCCAAAGGTGCCAAATGCCTCTATACTGTGTGCAAGCAAACTGAATTCAATCTCACATACCTGGGTCAGTTCAAGGTTTTGCTTTTTAACCATCTATGCCCACTATATGTGGGCTTAAAGTCAGATACATTTTGTCTACTATTTTGACTCTGAAGGGACATTTGACTCCTTTTAAGGCAGAACAGAGCTACTTTCAAGGCTTTCAAGAGCTTAGCAGTCAGTAAGCCACAAAGCTGCACTTGGTCACTTGTGTGCATTCTGCTTTCTTGCCTCATCTGTGTATATTACTTTTATTGTACTTTCACTCATGCAATAGAACATTATGGTCAGCTTTGTGAATAAAAAAGGGAGATATAGAAGTAGAAAAAAAGAGGGAGGTGGGGAGAAGGGAGAGAAAGAAAAAGAGAGAACTATATTCTATTTGCATTTTATTCTATTGAGTGCTAAGCTTTCAAATGCTGTTAGAATCAGAAAGATGGAGTTCAAACATCCTGTCTCCTTCTAGAATAAAGTGCAAGTGAGGTTAGATCTCTACCTTATCTGGCCATGGTATATCTATGACTTTCTTCTGTCTCCTTACTCATGTCGAACCTTTTCTTTGACAAGTATGTATGTCATGTAAATAGCTTGTTCAATAATTTACTTATTTCATATTTGCTTTTCACATAGCAATTTGTGTATACTCCTTTATCATATTTATCACCCTTCATTATAAAAATGTGTATACTTTCTTGCAGATTTTTAGATATCCTATCTCATTTCTCTTTGTGTTGCTAATAGCAGCTGTCAGAGTTCCCAGGAGTTGTCACCCACGTTCATGAAGCTGCTCCCCCAGGGTCAACCTTGCTGTTGTAGCTATCCTCATGGGACTGCTGGTGGGCAGTGGTATAGAATTTTCCAAGATTCAGAAAAAAAATCTTAATTATATAACACCAATGTCATCTGGAATCCAAGGCTAAAATTTTACTATTGTTATATTTCCCCATGACAAATTAAGTCCAATAAGCAGTTCAGAGGTTCTGCAACGAGATGAAACAATAACATAAGATCTTCCAATAACAAAATTACAACAATGTTGAGTTGTCACAAATTTTACTACAAACTCTTTTTTTCCCTTTTTAATATCCCTAAGATGAAACTGAAGTTCAAAAATTAAATCCCCCTGTAAGAAAAATTCCAGGCACATTAAAATCTAAATATGCAAATAAACTAAGCCTTAAACCAAATTATACCTTAAGAGTTAAAAGTTGAAAGAAATTAAAGTAACTCCTGGCTTCTAATTTCTTATTCTGCTTGATCTCAACTAAGAGGAAGTCGTAAATGTCTGGATGGAGCTAAGGTTGTTTTAGCAATTACCGTGTGGACTGTCTCATAGATGAACTGAATCATCTCTTTCAGAACCTTTAAGGTTGTGTTGGTTCAGTGCCAAGGCTCTCATGAGCCACGGTTTTAATGAGTTCAAAGGATTAACAGGACATAAAAGATTATCACAGCACAGACCTCATGCCCTCTTAATTTTAAAAAGCCAATCCCCAACTCTAGAGCAGTAATACTAGGCAGACTTTTGCTCTTAGACGCCATATTTAGTGTCTCCACAGACCATAACAAAGAACCATTCCCATAGGAAGAAAAGAAAAGAGAGTAGAGAAAGAAATTCTTTGCTTAGCTTCAGCAGGATGCCAGTCATTTGGAGCCAGATGCTGCTAGTTGACTCAGAACCTTTGAACTTAAGTTCAAATGTGAATAATCTATTATATGTTTCAAAATATCTACAATAGAATAATTTGAGTTTCTAGCATAACGAAAAAACAAACATTTAAGGTGATGGATGTCCCAATTTCACTGGGACAAATCTTTAACAAATTTTATGAATGTATTACATTATTACATGTACCCTGAAAATTTGTACATGTATTATGCATCAATTAAAAATTAAATTAAATTAAAAAATTCAGTTATGAGAAACCTACCAGCACAAGTTTGATGTTGACACTAAGCATTTACTATTTTGGGGGTGGGTGGGAACCGCTTACTTAGTGCTTTCCTTTCCCATTAAATCTATTCAAAATCTGTTAGTTTTCACTTCCTCTCTGGAGGGAAGTGCTTCTGACACCGTAGCTCTGAGTTCAGGTGTTTCTTAAGTGTCTACTCCAGGAAGCAGACCATGTGGTGCTCGATATGGAATTGCACTGGTCTAAGAAGCCTGCCTCCCGGGAAATATTGTCACCTTGCCCCCACATATATTTCAGTTAGAGAATGTACCTCAGCACATTCCTGAAATGAAAGTGCTGTGTATGTTTCTGAGGCCTGTGCCCCAAAGGGTCCGATGAGAGCCAATCCTTCCCAAATGTGCACCCCAAGAACCTGACCCTTTTAAATTTTATAAATCTATCAGCCACATCCCTGTAGGATATAAGCAAGACCTGCATGTCCATCTACAATAACTAGACATTCTTGAAACCCTCCCAAGAATTCTTTAAATATTTTCCACCCTTGAGCCTAGAGAATGTCACGTGAATTCAAGAGTGATTCCTCTGGTTTGCTCCTTGGGCCTGAATGCAGGGTGGGATTTGGGATAACTCATATAGGAAGCCTTTCCAGGCTTGGCACTAGCAGTTTGAAACTAAATCCTTATTGGTGATTTGTTGCATACAAGGACTCTTACAGCTAAAAATATTAGTCCAGTCACCAGTGCCTAAAAAAACTATAGAGATTTCTACTTTTGCTAAAAAAGACTATCTGGTTCAGCCATGACTACCTAGGAAAAGCAACCCCACCCACCATGGGCCTTTGTTAGCCACCTTGTAGCCCCCAAGGCTCTGTGGCTGGATAGCCCTGTGGCCATCCATGCACCTGCTGCCCACAGGTAAGCCCTTGCCTCCCCTGTCCCTGCTTACAAAGTCTTCACAGCTCTCTTGAAAGCCCTCATGAGATTTTTGTGCCTTTTGCTTATTGCCTATATGGATGCAGTCCTACGTCTATGGAAACAGCCACTGGCCTAACAAGAAAGCCACCGTAAACTGATGTCACCCTCCAAGGTCACAAAACCATGGGCCCTAAGCCTGCAAGCTCTTGCCCGGGCTCAGTAGTTAAGTTTAAAAGATGGCTCAGTGTTAGCCTCTTCACTCTAGAAAATGCCCTGCTCTTACTAAAGCCCAAGGCTGAGACCCACAGGGCCTGGTCCCTCCAAATGATTCTCCTTGTGAATATACAGCTCCCGTGTACTTATTCTTTTGTTTTTTGTTTTCTTACATCTAAGCCCATGCCCCAATTGTTTGTGTCTCTGAGAATTTGCTCTCAAACTATAGACCACCCCCATCCCGCCCTAGTGCAGGTGAAAGCCTGTGCTTGTTCACAGGCCTCACCACCTGCAGGCTTGCATCCAAGGGGAAGAGCACGGCACTGAATTAAGCATGCCTCACTTATTCTTCCCAAATTTACTAATCGGATAGGGGACTTCACTTCTTCCAGGGTGGAGAGAGTAAAGAGCAGAGGGAGGAGCAGAGAGGGGTTGCATGCATGTGGAAGAACAAGCGTCCCCCAACATGGTCATCTATTAATTTATTCATGCAAATTAGAAGTGATTCCGTTCAGTTAGGATTGCCAGGTTTAACAAATAAAAATATAGGACTTCTGGTTACATTTGAATTCCATATAAATAATGGCTACCCTTTTAGTGTAATTACATTCCAAATATTCTATGGGACATAGTTATAGCAAAAATTATTTGTTTTTTATCTGAAATTCAACTTTAAGTGGGCACCCTGTATTTTATCTGGCAACCCTATACTAAGTGTCAGACATTGTACTAGGTGCTGGGACTATGATATGAACATGACCTAGTCCCTGGCTAACAGAGGGGGAGTTAGCAAATGCAATACTTTTGGCCAGAGTTGAGCAATAAAATTCAAAAGGCTATTTTCTGAGCATCTCTTTCCAACCATAGGAAAAAATTGCTAGTAGTAATCATCAACATCCTCACCTTTGATCATGAAATGAATTTGCATTCATTCCTGTGTAGATTTAGCCTGACTTTGACATGCTATATCACAAAGCTATCTGTATTCAACTGAGCCTTCCTTTTATTGATGGCTATGCTGACCGGAGAGAAATCGAAAGTGAACCCTAGCCATTTCCTTCCCTAAAGATACACTACTAAGGAACACTGTCAAAGGGATAGAAAATTACACTTCACTGCCATAAGCTCTGGGATGAAGGAAATTGAAGTGTTATTGACGACATGAGAGGAACACTTAGCCCAAACTTGGGAGGTCAGAGAAGACCTCTCAGAAGAAGTGGCATCCACATACTACAATTATTAGTTTACAATGACCCTGCACTATGGATGAATTAAGGTACAATTTTAATAAATAGTTTAATTTAATTTAAATAAGTAGATATAACCAGTACATCTTCTCTAGAATATTGGAGAAAACTTTAACCAGGAGGGACTAAGAACATATTCAAACACATTGAGTCCTTTTCTGTAGTCATCCTACTCCTTATTGTCTGTCCCTCATTCCTCATTCAGCAAGTACTTACTGACAAATTGGTATGTGACTAGTGCTCTGCTAGGCACTGAAAATATAATGAAGAGCAAACCAGACTCAGTTCCAGTCCTTGTGATACTACAGTCTAATGAGAGAAATAGATATTACACAATTACATAAATACACATAGAATGATAAAATTTGGTAACATCCATGAGGGAAAGAATGGAATGCTATTTGGTTAAAAAAGAGTACCTTTTTCCATTACATGCTCAGAGTTGACCTTCCTGAATGTGGAGCATTTGATCTGCAGTCATCTTCCATTTCTAATTAAAGATCTCTTTGAAAGGTCATAGCTTTATCCTGGTAGTTAGATTACTGTGAATGGTTTACCTCTAAATCTAAAACATGCATTCCCAACAGGGGTGATATCACCCTCAAAGGGGCAAAAATTGGTTCTTGGGAAGGTAAAAAATTCTTACCCTTTTTATGCATAACACACAGTCATACATACAGCACATAAACAGATAAACAGTATGTGTGTGGTATTAAAATTTCATGGAAGAGAGGAGTGGCTAAAAAAATGTCTAAAAAGATAACTTAGGAGAACAATAATGAAAAAAAAGTTGAGAAACACTTGTCCCTAATTTTTCACAGTCTGCTCAACAGTCCCTCAAAAATATTTATTAAAGGCCCACTTTCAAGAAAGGACTGTTAGAGATGCAGGAGCTACAATGGTGGATAAGACAAACATAGGTCCTTAAATGTAAGTGGAGTAGAAGACACAAAAATAAGCAAGAAAATAATTACATATTGTGATAAACACTATGAAAAAAATCACACAGGCCCTGAAAGAAAATAATGAGGTGGGACCACTTTGATTGCAAGGTGAGGAAAGTCCTTTCTGAAAACGGCTCTGGCTTTAAAAACAGGGGTTCCTATTTGTACACTTGCTCATTTGTCTCCTAATTTGCACAGATCTGGGTGGGACTTAGGGGCAGCCCCTCTGCTAATCTGTAAATTTCTATAATTTTCTTGTTCAGAAGCCTCATGCCAATTTATGTGAAAGTCAAAAAGGCTTTTGCATATGCTTTGACATCTTGACTTTGCATGACTCACAGCACTAAACAGCAGGATATCACACTTGTCAAGCTGGTCTATATTAGGAGCTTCATGAGGAACCAAAGGTGGTGTAAATTTGAGATAAGAAAGGGGTTTTCCATTTGAAAATAAAAAAAGTTATTTGAATATGAACAAATCCACAGCTTGGCATTTCCAGAGAACCCAGGTACAGCAGTGGAGGCATTTCTCCTAAGAGACCCAAACTGTTAGAAGATGACCCTGCATATCTAAAAATGCACAGCTGCTGGGATTGAAATACATATAGCATTTAGGAAGGCAGCCATGTTCATATTTACAGAACCCAAAGCAAGATACGATACTAAGTTCTTCCCTTTTGCTAATTCTTGCAGGTCTCAGTTGAGTAGCAGCCTCCTGTACACCTCTTTGGGTGGGAGATAAGCCTGGCTTTTGGTAAGATACACTTGTCCTGCCGTTGGCCAGACCAGGTCCCCATGCTTCTGTGGCTGCTGCTGCTGATCCTGGGTGAGTAGATGGGCCGGGCTGGGACAGTGGCCTCAGTTCCTAAAGTCACCCATGGGAAAAGCCAAGGAGCTTCTATTTCTGCTTCCACTCGGGTTTCAGACACAGATAGGAAGACATGGGAAGTAAGCGGAGCTGGATTCCCAGGACAATCAAAAGCCTCCAAATATAACCGTCAGACCAAGAAAGGTATGTTGCCCTTGGTTTCTCACCCACTGCTTTCTTTAGCTTGTAAGAAACTTGGATTTTTCTTTCTGCCAAATCACAAGTCCACATCCCTCCCTCCCTCCCTCTTATAGCCTCAAACTAAATCATTTTTCAGATAAATAGTTATTTCTAAAGCCTAGGCAAGTAAGGGAAGTTCTACTAAGAAAGACGACTCCTTCTCTGAGTTTTTTCAGCCAAAATTTAACCAGAGATTAAAAAACTAGTAGGGACAATAGAAAGCCCAAGACATGAGGGGAGCATAAATCATTCCTCCAAGTTCTTGCCTGCCTCTACACACTGAGTTGAGGCTAGAGAAGAGAGGGAGAGAGTGAAGTAGAAAGTTGCTAAGCAAGCAATAGCAAAGAGATGAGCCAGGGATGTGGACCCAGCCATTACATGTTTGTAACATAAATTAGAGGCTATTTGTTGTTGTTGTTGTTGTTGTTGTTGTTGTTGTTTAGGGACTATGGGTGATACAGAAGGAGAGCAAAGAAATGGGAAGGAAAAACAACATGTGGTTATAGCTGGGTTGTTAGAAAATTTCGCAGAGAGTGTCTGATTGCAAAGGTTTGAGAAACATTTCCCTGTGCTAATCTTTGAATTTAGGCTCCCTCACAGTTATTGGGAGAGAACAATCAGGTAAGTTTCCCCTTCTCTCTGCTCCTCTTGCTCTCTGGGCATCAGTCCCCTTGGCCTGCACAGCCTGTCCCAAGCCCTGTACATGAGGGATGCACCAACATCAGTGGCGCTGCTGATCTGGGGTCACATCTGTTACTATGTTGGGTGAACAGACCCTCCACTCACTTCCCCAGTCTCCAGTTCTTCCCCCATTACCAGGATGCCTCAGTGTAGAAAGGGAGGAAACATTTGCAGAGGGAAAGGCAGAGGCAAGGGGCCGATGTTGAGAGATCTGATCTTCCTATTCCCTAATGCCTTTTCCTCTGTATGTCCAAGCCAGTGCTGCTATCAAAGAGCATAGAAACAAGGGAGTGCTACAGTGAAACCCTCATCCATCTCCAACAGAGCTCACACCACTGCCATACCTCCACTTCCACACCCATCACTCAGCTGCAGTTCCATACGCAAGTCTGATTTCTCAAGCAGCCCATCCTCCTTCATTCAAATTCTTTTATAACCCTTAATTATTGTGTCCAACTTAGAGGGAGAGTACAGTTGCTTTCCACACAGAATCTCAAACTAAGCATGGTTTAAAAGTAATAAAGATGAAAAAACCTTGTTCATTAAATGTTAACAAGTAGGAAGTGATTTTCTAGAGTCTAGAAACTGCTTTTGAGGTATATGTATCCCAGGTTCACCTTTAATAGGAATGTATGGGACAAGAGCATTTCAGAATCAGCCCACCTTCTGAGGCCTTCACGGTGTTTGTCCAACTTCAAAACACATTTCCTGAGCTTTTATGACCCCATACCAAGAACCTGAGACCTATTCCCTATGACACCCTTTCCCCTCAGCCTAGGCAAAGGATGAGGAAGAGCAGATTCTGTCCCAGGCATTTCCCCCAGGTTGTTTCTGCTGCATTTCCAACCCTGGTCCTGACTGGGAATTAGGCCAGGAAAACTCCAGCTGCAGGCTTCTCCCTTTGGCCCCCATTCTGTGCCTACCTTCCCTTTCCTTCACTTTCTATTTCCTGTTCAAGGGCCCCTCCAAAAGCCGTACTTCTCCGTGGACCTCCATGGTCCACAACTTTCAAAGGAAGGAGAGTGACTCCCACACACAGGGAGATGCATTTTGGTATCATAATGGAGATTTATTGGAAAGAAAATCTGAAGAGATCCAAATAAAAATATCTGGATATTACCAATGAAAGACCCAAGGATCCTCCCTCAGTGACCCTGTGCATGTGGAATTTTCATCTGAGGAAAAGAGGGGGCAATCTCTAAAGTCCCGCCACCTAAGCTGAGTATCCAAGGACTGGGTTAAGGCAGGGAGCCCGGGCAGAGTTGTAAACAGGCAGGAGGATGTTTGATGTAAGGATCCTAGTGGGGAGAATGAGGAGACAGGGCGGCAGCACGATGATGCACTGTCCGTTTCCTCCACCCGGAGAAGTGTGGGCAACACAGAGGCCACCAGGCAAAAAGGATCTGGTCTGGGAAAGGTATAGGACAGTATTCCTTGTTTGTTTAAAGGCATGTGTGGAAATTTCTCAAGGACATTTTCTGGGAGTTAGCTCATTCTCCCAGGGCAAGGAAGAATCAGGTTTGGGGCCATTTGGCAATGTTGCTGGAGGACAGGGGGGTGTGGGACTGTGGCTGTTGCCCCATGGGCAGAAATGAGAGTGAAAACAAAAGCAGCAGGTGATAAACAGTGTGCTCCTCTGCTCTTTGTGGACAGGCTGATCCTGCAGGCTTCGTGCCCTGTCTTTGAAAGAGATAATGTAGTTCTGAGGTGCTGGGGCAGAAACGAAGAGTACACAAGTGAAAGAATTTACCACAAGGATGGAGAACAGCTTTGTGGTAGTTTTAACTCAGAATCCATCATGCTAAATTCAGTCTCCAGGGACAATGGCAAATAACATTGCACTGCTTCTAGGGAATTTTTTAAAACAACAAAGAAAGAAACTTCAAAACCTCTAAGGATCAAAGTTTGAGGTAACAGGTATATATTCCTGTGGGTTATAGGGTTTGGCAGAGAAGCTGTGAGGATTGAGGGAAGATGCTCATCCATGGGGATTTCATGAAAAGACTCTTATGGCCCAGCCACAGGAGGGAGATGGTTCCATCCGCATGGTTCTCTGTCTCCTGATGGCTGGTGCCGACAACACAGCTACACCTCTCCAGGAACTCTAAGCCTCACTGTCCTGGGGACTGTGTTTATTCTTTTCATTAGAGCTGTTTCCATATCCTGTGCTGACAGCCAGCCCCTCCCAACTCCATGGAGGGAAGTCGCATGACCCTGAGCTGTGAGATCTGGGAGACCAGCTCCCTCCACAGAAGTCAGAGGTCCAGGTCCAGTTCCGCTTCTTCAGAGACAGCCAGGCCCTGAGATCAGGCTGGAGTAGCTCCCCAGAGCTCCAGATTGCTGCAATGTAGAGTGAAGATTCAGAGTCTTACTGAATCTGGTGCGAGGCAAGGACAGTGACTCACAATGTCATAAAAATGAGCCAGAGATCCTGGATACATGTGCAGAGTGAGGGTCTTACTGGTTGCTTTTCCAGAGCCAGAGCTGGGGAGAAGAGAGCAGAACAATGACATGTCCTGTCCCTAGGATGGTGGACATAACAGAGAGGGACATCCACCTTTCCTGGTATTCTTCCCTCTTCAGGCTCAACATTGGTCTAACAGCCCTAGAACAGTCTCTTCCACCTCAGTCAGGTAATAGCAGTTATTGATCAGTTACTGAGTGCCCAACCCTGTGGTGATTACAGAGATGTACAGGATCTGCTCTCTCATGAGTCAGCAGACAACCAGAAGCCCAGATGATCACGTGCAGTCTTTAGGGGTCCTTATGGTGGTTCCATTTGTTGACCTAAATTCACATCTTAATAGTCAGAAAAGAGGAAGGTGAATGTGAACTGCAATAGTCAGAGAAGAATATGGGCAAATGGAAACAAGACTGGAGAAGTCTCAAAGGATGGGAGTACGGTTTGGATTCTGAGTAAAGTCACTTCAGGATAGAAGATCTCCAGTGTTCTGTCTTATTCTGTGCTTCGTTGGTGCATCAGTAATTCCTCAGAGATAAATTTCCATAAAACGAGGCTGCAGACTTCATTAGGTTTAGGAAGACCACGGACCTGGTGCCCACATTCCCCCGTGATGAAAATTATGGGATTGGGGAGGGATGTCATTCCCTGTATAATAATATACACAAGTAATTTCTTATTTCTTACTTTGGACCACTGCCTATTGCACCTGCTGCTATTGGCCTATTCATGGCAGCTCCAGCCTTTTCTTTGACCTTGATGTCCCTGCTACCAGGACCCTCACTTGTCATCTTGTGTCCTCCCAGAGGTCCCTGTGTTTGGTGTGAATCTAGAGATTCAGCCCCGTGGAGGGCAGCTGACTGAAGGAGAAAATCTGGTCCTTAGCTGCTCAGTAGCTGAGGGTACAGGGACTATCACATTCTCCTGGCACAAAGATGGAATAAAAATTGTGGGTAGAAGGATCCAGCATTCCCCAGTGGCGAAGCTGCAGGTGGGCGCTGTGAAGGAGCACCACACAGGGCGTTACTACTGTGCAGCTGACAACGGTCACGGCCCGATCCACAGCCAATGGAGCACAGTTACTGTGAAAAGTAAGTTCCAGTTTTCTTCTGCTCAGCCCTGGTTCACAAATCAAGGTTTAGGTTCTCTGACAGCCATGAGGATCTTCTAGAGAAGGGAAAAAGCAAAAAGCAAAACAGGGATGTGAAGATTTAAAAGCTATTCAAGGAATGGCAAGATGGGAAGATAAAATGCCTTACTCCTTGAGGGCAGGACTGAGTGTTAGATCTGGAGCCGAAAGAGAGACACACGAAGCCTCATGTGTAGCAAAATGCTGTTTACTTTGAGCATCTGGGTGTAGATGGGTGGAGGTGAAAAAAGCACCCACGAGAGAAAAGGGAAGAACGTTGGGTTTCATAGAGGGTTTATCCGGGGGTGGGGAATAAATGGGCCAGAACAGCTGCTTGTAATAAATTTTTTTTTGAACAACTAGCTCCTAGGACCCCTGCCCCAGTCACATCCATCCTTCAGCTCCAGCATCATCCTCATCATGGGTAAACTTCATCCTTATGGGGGGAAAAGGAATGCTGGCTGCAGCTGGCTGTTAGATTTACGTCTGTTAACCGCATTCTGTCCTATACATACTTTTCGGGTTCCCACCTGGAACAAACCTAACACTGGTGATGAAAACATGATTGCACAGGATTCTTTCTCTTGGTTTTGGAGAAATGCCTTTATTATTAGATGAGGAAAATGTGGTCGGTGGGAAGCAGAAGCGATCAAGGGATGTATCTATTTCTAGGCTCCTTGCATGGTGTTATAAATCTGTCACAGCATCGGAATCCTTCTCTGACAGGCTCCTTTGTCTCCCTCAGTTCCAGCATCTCACCCTGTCTTCACCCTCAGGATGCCCAGGGCCCAGGCTGTGGAGGGGGACACAGTGGAGCTTCACTGTGAGTCCCTGAGAGGCTCTCCCCCTATCTCATACCTGTTTTATCACAAAGAAGTCATCCTGGGGAGCAGCTCGGCCCCCTCTAGAGGGGGAGTGTCCTTCAACCTCTCTCTGACTGCAGAACATTCTGGAAACTACTTCTGTGAGGCTGACAATGGCTTGGGGCGCCAGCGCAGTCAGAGAGTGAGTCTCAATGTCACAGGTAAGCAGGACATGCCCACAGCAGTTAATACCAACAAAGACTATGCTGTCTCACAAACAGCTCCACTGGGCTCTTTGCTGGTGAGATATCCCAGCAGACTTCCTGCTTTCTCTGCCTTCACCTTGGGGGGTTCTGGGATTCTTCCTCGTGACTACACATTCAGGCAGCTTAGACCATTCCTTTACTTCCTCTGTCATTGTTGTCAATAGCCATATGCTGCACACATTATTTCTAGCAGAGGCACAAAGACTTTCCAAAATACCAGATATATGATGGCTCAGTGATTACTGACAAAAGAACATGGTATAGAAATCCTTATTTCTGAATTCCTTTGCCCAGGAACAAATGACCAGATTACTCCTAGCCACTGTTTTCTGCCCCTACCTTGATCCAATCTCATTCCCACTTGACTCCCTGGATCATTAGGCAAAGTGTCTCTCCTGTGGATATCTCCAGCCATCAGAGCAGCAGGGCTCTTTCATAGCCTCCAGATTCTAATGAGTGGTTAGCCTTCTCACTTTTCTCAGATGCCTTCTGACTGGGGTCCCATTTAGCCTGATGTTCTCAGCATCCCCTAACAAAATTTTTCTTCACCAGGGGCACCAAGGCATCTGTATTTCCCACGTCTGGAACATATTGGCAATTAGCAATGTGCCCAGTGATTTAGGAGAGACCCCCCAGTCCAAAAGCCATGGTCATTCCAAAGTGCCTAGCATTTGGAGGGTAGGATAGGGCACTGGGACATAGGAGGAGGTGGCAGAATAAAAAAGATATGGCACTGACTGACCCCCAGTGACTCAAACCCTTACATTCTCTGATTTTGCCATGGACTCTTGTTCTCCAAAGATTCCAAACTATTAGAACACTTATGATATTTTGGTTGATAATTATCCTTCCTATGGACCACACACGGGTTATGATTCAAGGAGGTATTAGAACCTAGGAGTGCCAGACAGTGTGCTAAGACTGAGATTCCAGTCTTGAACAAGTCTCCTTATGAGTCTTGCCCTCAGTTTCCTTATTTATAAAGTAATTGAGTCAAGTAAATCAGGGAGATACAAAAACTCTTGATCCCAAACCACTTTCAGTCAAAGTGTTGAACATACACCCCATATATCTGTTTATTAATTACATACCTGTACTTCTGTACTACCTTACTATGCACATTGCAAACAGAGAAATATGCAGTAAGTAAGAATGAAAATGACAATATTTTAAAATCTTTGATTTAGAATATCTGACTAAAATTATAATTGAATATGTTTCACAGTTATTTGACATTTGTTTCTGAGTTTTGCTTATTCCAATTGGTTTCAGTGTCCGTTATAGCTTAAAAATATAGCTAGATCCAAGTGGAAACAGAGCATCACTGTTGCTCTTTCAAATGCATGATACTCACTTTTTAATCCCATACACTAATTACACAGATTTTCATTGAAATTTGGCTAGTAAGTTTACATTTTCTTTGGCGTCAATTAGTTACTCTTGTAAAATAAGTGGGAAGTGGTGCATGTTTGAATCTATAGTAAATATGTTCAAGCTTTGGAAGAATCATAATAAACCCCTGGCAACATTTTGTTTCCATGGATTTTTAAGGGTGCAGACATAAATTTTTAAAGTTGACATATTTACTTTTTAATAAATGGTAATAAAACCACATATAAATATTTCTACACGACTATTTCCTGAAATATGATCTCCATAGCATGAGTTTAGAAAAGCATTAACAATATGAATACTGTTAAAGGTCACTTTTTAGAAGTGTCTGCTAAGTATCATACTGTTGACAGCCACTGATCACTCCCCCAAAAAATCAACAAAAATTATATACTAGTCTTTCTTCATGGAAAAACACACAGCTCAGCTTTACATTGAACTCCTCTTTTTAGAACTTTGCCACCAAATAATCAAACTTTGGTGTGATACTAAAAGGTCTGTGGTCATTCCCCAGTCTCATCACAAAGCATCATAAAGATTTTATTATCTAAGTTAAACTAATCTGTAAAAACACTCAAGTATCCAACTAAAAGGGCAATATGTTGCAATATGCTGAGAGTGAACAAACAGGTGAAAGCACTGCTGTCCCCCACCCCACACTGTAGGGGCCCAGCCTTCATGGGAACTCCTGTCCTGTCCCAACACAAGGTGTGTGATGTACGCCTGAGCAAGAGTACCACTGTCAATATTAGTAAGGCTGGATATCTTTTTAGATTTCAAGCTCAAAATTAAATACTCTTAGTCATTCTCATATTTTCTTCTCACACCTCAACAGGATGTCTTGCACCCCACCTTGGAGACCACCAAACTTGATAATAACTAGGATTTTTTCAGCCCCAGAACTCTTTGATTTTAGAAAAATGTGCATAAGGAACCAGAGGTTCCATGAGCCCTAGAAGAAGTCATGAGCTGGAAGAAGTTGGGAATCTCTGCTCCCAGAACACAGAAGCCCAGAGATGGGTGGAAAGGCACACTGAGATCCTACAGCACCATATAAAGACCTCTCTGAAGCCCTCTGCATCCTGCCCTGCTCACTTTATACTGCAGAGGGTATACTGGAGGTCCACACTCAAGCCATCAGTTTCAATTTAGCAGGAACTCTGCACTTCCACTACCAGGATTGGCATCTCTACCTGATGAGGCAGGAGGCACTGTCTTTCCTGCAGCCAGGAGATGGTTCGTTTTCTAGTTTAATTATTGCTATGCAATGAGTAGTTTCCATATTCACACTTGCTTCCTTATTAGCCAATCTCTGATGCAAAGCAGAGCTTACTAAGATCCTTATCAAGCCTCCCTTGCCAATGAAGCACACGGCTTACATCTGAAGCACTGCACACAGGTTAGTTTATCCAGGTTTCCTCACAACTTAGCAGACCAGCAATCATGTAGTTCATATTCCACAGTAATGGTTTTCTATTCTTCCCAGCTGTCCTGTTTCTATAATTATCCATTAAAATGGCAATCATTGTCATGAGTGCTCTATCTGGATATTTTTGTGCCAGCGTGGATCAATTCAGTCATCCATTCAATCACCAATTATTGAGTACTTTCACATGCCAGGCAAAGTTCCAGCAGCTGGAACAGCAATGAACAAATGGAGATGAGTCTCCATTCGTATGGAACTCACATTCTATTGGGAGAATCAGATATATAACAAAGATAGATAGGTAAATAGATAGCATTTAGTTAGATAGTGCTAAATGCTACGTAGAAAAATAAAGCAAGGTGATTGCATAGAGAGTCATGAGGCCCTACTTTAGGTGGATATTAATAGACTGGTTTTAGAGCTAAGATTCAGGAGTAGGAATGTTTAAAAACAAACCTTGATTTTAGTTATTTATATCAATAATAATGGTCAATATTTATTGAGAACTTTACATACAGTACGTAATTCTTATTACAATAGCTTGAGATAGAA
Organism: Eulemur rufifrons; assembly: GCF_041146395.1. Taxonomy (NCBI): domain Eukaryota; kingdom Metazoa; phylum Chordata; class Mammalia; order Primates; family Lemuridae; genus Eulemur; species Eulemur rufifrons. Next base: position 98,519,445 of record NC_090990.1, read on the forward strand.
TTTATCATTAGTTCCATTCTACAGAGGAATAGACCAAGACTTAGAGAAATTTAAAAGTTTTTAAAAATCAAGATTACAGAGCTGATAAAGGTCAGAGACAGGATTCAAGCCCAGGTTTTCCTGAATCCAGGTCTATGTTCCTACTGCTAAACTATATTGCATATTCCTTTGTTAAGTTCTCTTGTACACATGCTTAAGCAAAACTGCCAGTGAACTATTTTTCCTCCCTCAGTTCCCGCATCTCGCCCCGTCCTCACCCTCAATACTCCCAGGGCCCAGGCTGTGGTGGGGGACGTGGTGGAGCTTCACTGTGAGGCCCTGAGAGGCTCTTCCCCGATCTGGTACTGGTTTTATCATGAGGATGTCAGCCTGGGGAACACCTCGGCCCCCTCTGGAGGAGGCGTGTCCTTCAACCTCTCTCTGACTGCAGAACATTCTGGAAACTACTTCTGTGAGTCGGACAATGGCCTAGGGGCCCAGCGCAGTGAGGTGGTGATGCTCAATGTTACAGGTGGGTTAGTGTTACCTGGGCTAGAGATCACAGTTATGGTCAATAAAATATTTTTCCAGCAGATTGCACAAAGTCTACCACTGTCAAGGAGTGTCTGAATATGCACATTAAGGCTTGAGGCTTCTGGAGATTGGTACTGATTTTATGAGGAAGAGAGAAAAGAAATAAATTTTAATCTTAGATGCTGGCAAACACCCTTCTTGTGCCATTATTTGGAAAATTGCAAATTATACTAAAGATAATTCAAAAGGAGAAACCTAGAAAATACCACCTGCATGGTTTTTGTCTATATCACGAATCTTTGCCACTGGAACTCAAGTATGAATCTCCCCACTCAGGGACCTCCTGGAACAGAACAGGCCTTATCACTGCAGGAGGCGTCGGGGGGCTGCTCTGCATCCTTGGCCTTGCTGCTACTGCCGCTCTGCTGTGCCACTGCAGGACCCAAAGGAAATCAGGTTGGTGTCTGTGTCCTCCGGCCCTTTTATGTTGTGACTTTTGCCATTGCTATAATAATCTAGAGTTCTGTGGTCCATCTGATAAAGATCAATTATTCTCTTCTAAGTACTAAGCCTTCAGTTCTACTACTCACTGTCACTCTGTAGGCAATAGTAACAAAAACACAGAATATACTTCACAATGAAGTTCTTATCTCATGTGCAGGTAGTGGAGATTTGCTTCCAATTAAAAAATAGAAAATTAATTATTTACTGTTCCACTTCCATTCCAAAGTTACCAGAAACAAAGAGAACAAAAAATAGAGAAAGTCCTCCATTTGTACCAAAAAATAATCGCCATAGGTGTAACCATAAATGCTGAGATATATTTGAATACCAGTTAAATATAGTGAAATTTGAGTAAAATTAATAGAGAATGCTAAGAGTGATATTTAAAATTCCATTTCTGATTGTTGCTAATATATAGAAATACAACTGATTATATTAATTTGATATCTTGAAAATTTGCTTAACTCACTAGTTCTAGTGTCTGTTTTGTAGATTTCATCAGATTTCCTACATAGATGGTCATGTTGTCTGCTAATAAAGACAATTTCATTCCTTCTTTAATTTCTTTTATTTCTTTTTCTTGCCTGATTGCACTAGATGGAACGTCCTGTACAATGTTGAGTAGATGTGGTAAGAGCAGACATCCTTGCCATGTTTCTGATCTTAGGCGGAAAGTATTCAGCCTCTCAACATTATGGATTACTTTAGTTGTGGGTTTTTTGTACATGCTCTTTATCTTGTGGAGGAAGTCCCTACTGTTACTAATTTGAGAGAGTTTTTATAGAAATAATATTTGTCAATGGAGGTAGAAAGTGGAAAGATAGATAAGAGAGACTTTGGAAGTGTGGGTGGGAGAGAATGAAGAGAAGTGGGTCAGAGTGTACAAACATACATTAAGATAGAAGGAATAAATACAGTGTTTAATAGCAAAGTGCAGTGACTATGCTCAACAAAATGTTTTGTTGGACATCCTAAATACCTTGACTTGATCACTACACATTATATACATGTAACAAAATTTCTCATGTACCCCATAAATTTGTTAAATTAAAAAAGGGGGGACAACACAACAAGAAAAAAACAAAAGAAAGAAATGTTTGTCAAATGTTTTTTTCTACATTGATTGAGATAATCATATGGGTTTTGTTTTTTTCAGTCTATTCATAAGGTGAATTTTGAATGTTGAAGCAGCCTTGCATTTCTGTGGTCAATACAAGTTGGTCACGATTGTTGGATTTGATTTGCTAAAATTTTGTTGAGAATATTTACATCTATGTTTACAAGGGCTATTGGTTTGTAGCTTTCTTTTCTTGTCATGTCTTTTTATGACTTGGTGTCAAAGTGATATTCATTTAGTTACCACATCCAGTATTCTTCATTCCTTTTTTATATCCATATTTCTACCTGGTATTATTTTGTTCTGCTGAAGGACTTAACATTTAGTATAGTATAGGTGTCTGCTGGTGAACTTGATTGATAGTGTTATTCAATTCTTTTATGTTCTTACTGATTTTTGTCTACTTGACCAACCAATTATTGAGATGGAAGATTAAAATCTTTTAAATTGTGGATTTGTCCATTTCTTCTTGCAATTCTATAAAGTTTTGCTTTGAGAATTTGGTGCTCATTATTAGGTACATAAATGTTTAGAATTGTTATGTGTTTTTGATTAATTAACTACTTTATCCTTATGAAATGACCTTCTTTATCCCTGATAGTATCACTTATCTGTAATAATCTTTGTCTGATATTAATGTATTAATATAATATAATTATATTAATGCATTAATATAATTAATATAATTAGTATTTATATATACATTATGTATAATGTATATAATTAATATAATTAATGTATTAATATAATTAATATAATGGTATTTCTTTTCCCATCCTTTTACTTCTAACCTATTTGTGCCCCCATATTTAAAGTACATATTTTTATAGATAGCATACAGTTAATTCTTGCTTTTTTTAGTCAAATGTGATAGCATACTTTTTCAATGAGATGTTTAGACAATTTACAGTACTGTAATTATTTATACGGTTAGGTATATGTCTATTTTGCTATTTGTTTTTGATTTGTGCCATCTGTTTTATGTTTTTCTTTTTCTACCTACTTTTGGATCAGTTGAGTATTGTTTATTATTCTATATTATTTCTTTTGTTGGCTTATGATCTTTAAGTATTTGTTTTGTTATTTTAGTGGTTGCTTTAGGGTTTATAGCATATATATCTTTAACTTATCACCGTCTATCTTCAAGTAATAGTGTTACTTTACATGGAGTATAAGAATCTTACCATAGTGTACTTCCATTTTCCCCCTTCCAGACACATTATTACTTATGTAAATAATAAATAATCTTTTAAAGAGATTTGTATATAAGAAAAAATGTTATATATTTACTCATGTAGTTGCCATTTCCAATATTCATTATTCCTTTTTGTATATCCATATTTCCATCTGGTATCATTTTCTTTCTGCCCATGGGACTGTTAACATTACTAGTAGTACAGGATAGGTCTACTGGCAATAAATTATTTTAGCATTTTTATGTCTGTGAAAGCCTTTATTTTGCATTTATTTATAAAACATATTTTTGCTGACATAGAATTCTAGGTTGACAGTTTTTTTGTTCTTTCAGTACTTTCAAGATGTTTCTCCACTGTCTTCTCATGGGCGTTGTTTCTAACAAGAAATCTACTGTCATCTTTATCTTTGTTCTTCTGTTGCTGCTTTTTTTCTCTCTCTCCGAACTTTTTTTCGTGGATCAGGAATCTTTGAATGTATGGAATCATTTATTCAGTGCTTTGGGTTGCAAAGTTTGAAGACTTGAGATTTTGGAACTGCTAATCTTTTACCTTCTGTCAGGCCCTCCATGTGGCATAACATGTCATCTTCTTTTGTGTCAGGCCAAGTGTTCATGTCCTCCCTTTCAGGGACTGTATTGAAAATCAAGCAAATAAACAAACAAATAAATAATACATTTGGACCTCAATATGATGAAAAACCTTACGTATTTTTCCCCGTCATCCAGGTAAAGCCTTGTCCTCTTGCCTCTCACCTTTATTTTCAGGTCAATCAATGAGCCTCTAACTTTCTGGTTGTTTGTAAGAAAAGTGGCACCAACTGATATTCCAAAGATACTTAATATTTTCTTAAATAAGATTACATATAAAATTATGTATATGTATTTATGTTTTTTAAATATATAAAGATGATAAAAATTCTAGCCCTAATAATATTCATCATAAAATATGTCATTCATTTAAAATCTATTGTATGAAATTTTATAGTTTGTCTAATTCTCTCAATTATTTAATCATTCAATTAAATTCAACCAAGATTGTTATATTAGAGATGAAGAAATGGAGGTTTGGGAAGTTAAATAAACTTTCCAGATTCACATAGCTATTAAGAGTCAGAGTTAGACATTAACTGGAGTCTACCTAACCCTTGAGTTGATACTCTCTCCAGTATACTTTAATGACTTGTAGAAAGCTGGTCACATCTTCCACCTTCAAAATTACTTTTTCTTTTTCCCTCTCATCATCTATCTGGGATATCATTTATTAATCTGTCATATACTAGAAGAAGATTATTAGAGTCTCAAGGTTAAAGTGAAAAATGTTCAAAAAACAGACCGCTCAATCCACGCAGCATCAGGGAAGGAAGGAATACTAACTATGAGTTTATGTGATCCATGTGAACAGAAGCCCAGGTGGTTCTGTCCGCCAGATCTACGGGGAGTATTGTTTTAAATAACAAGCTCACTAAGGAATTATGACAGTTTTCAAAACATAGGGTCTCTGCCCTTCTCTTCTCAAAATTTTTCCTACCCCATCATAGCAAAGCTTCCCTTCTCATCATTGACCAGACTTTTCAGGGAGGAGCTCAGACTTCCAAATTTTTTCTAAAAATGGAGAGCTCTGCTCCTTGCCTGAGTGAATCCTACAAGTTATCAAAAGAAGTGATAAATTTATTCACTCTATAGCCAGACTGATTGGATTGAAATTCCAGTTATGTAATGTGCCAACAATTTGTTATTGGGCAAGTAAATCAAACTCTCCAAACCCTACTTTCTTCATCTATATAGTGGTTATAACAATAGTACCTACCTTTTAAGTGCTATGGGACCATCTAGGCAAACTGCTTAGCACAGTGCCTGGCCCATGTCTCCAGGGACTATTAACTTGTATCATAAATACCCACCTCTGTAGGTCTCAGTTTTCCCTTTTATAAATGAGGAGACAGACTGACTCCCAGACACATCCTGGGACTGTGCTAACTGCCCAAAGGGAAGATACTGGTTGTTGATTGTTGTGGATGCAATTGCTCTGAGAGAGAGATTCAGGACCTGTTCATGATTGTATACCTCTAGCTTAATTTAGGAGGGCAAGGTTTACAGGCATCATTTGGAGTTTTTTTCAGGAGAGTCAAAGTTGGCATGTTTATTTTGACAATTACTCCTGTGTGAACCCAGTGAGACAGCTATAGAGTCACAGATTTTAAAAGGCCAAAGATAGGGATGGGAACTTTGGAGGAGGCTTGTCTTGGAGCAGACCAGGAAGATTTCAATATTTCAGTGATGGAAAACTGCCACATTTTTAAGGCTCATAAAGTAGGCTTCAAAATTAGACTTATTTTTTTTAAGTTTTTAAGAACACTTTAAAATTCATTTAACAAATCTTTAGTGGATATTTTCAACTGCTAAGCATGGCACTGGGAATACGAAAAAAATTAAGACAGGGTTTTCAGCCTCAAGTAGCACATCCTTTCATGAAGGAAAGAATTAGAGGCAAACAAGAAATATTAACAATTACAATACAACGTAGTAATTTTAATATTACATGGTTTTATATGCATTGAGGTAGGTCACTTAATCCAGCCTGTTGACATCTGGAAAAGCTCTGGAGGAGGAAAGATAGGTTGGAATTAGCCAGGTGAAAGAGAAGAAAACACCATTATGTACCCAAATGACAGGCAGTTCCATGTTGCTGGAATAGATTTGCAGAGGTCACAGATAGAGAAAGAGAGTGCTGATCTATTGTAGTAGTCCCATTGATTCATATTTGTGTAGGAATTCTGAATCAATGTTAAGCCCCTCTTGGCCTCTCCAGGCCTGTTTCCTTCTCTCTGCCCTGTAGGGCTGCAGTCAGAATAAGGAATGGATGTGGGGAAGCACTTGGCCCAGAGTGAAATATTAACTTGTCCCACTTGTGCCTCTCAGTCTCAGCTACTTAGAGTTGCTATTCACCTGATCATTACTGATTGAAAATGATTCAGAGTAAGTCTGATTTGGGTCAAATGTCTTTCAAGATCCCACTTTCTTCACCTATAGCATGGCACGGGGATTTGTGATAGCTGAGATCTAGAGTGAGACTGATTTCTAGGGAAGAACATTCTGACATAGAGCGCATTATCCACATAGCTCATTCACCATCAGTATTCCTTTGTTTTTCAGGAGGACTTTCTGCCACTGGAACATCTAGGTGAGGTCTCTGTTTCTTGTGTTGCCAAGATTTTCATGATTTATTTATGCCACAAGATAGAAACACAGAATTACCTACATCTCGAAAAGATTTGAATGGACTTCCTATTTACATTTTCACATTTTTACAAAACCCAAAAATGTGATTAGAAGGCCACTTCCACTCGTAGTTGTGAAGGTTACTCACTTGTGCCTACTTATACAAGAATGCCTGTTATTTGTTATCCATGTTAATTTATCTGCTTCCTTAAATGTGTTCCAGTAGAGAATTGACCACTGACATCTTAATGACATCATCTTTCGTAGGGCTACAACTTATTCATTCCCTTCCTCCTCATTCCTCCATTCATACACTCATTTAGGAAACAATTATTGAATGCCAAAAATGTTTAATTCACAATATTAACTGCAGAAGGAAATAAAATTGGAGAAAAACCCCAACACTTTTCCTAAAGAGCCCTCATGGTATCTTACGGGAAGGGTAGATTACTGTAATATGACATAGAAAATTGAAAGGAACCTTTTTAGAAAGGATAAAGTTCAAGTTCTGTGAGAATGCAGAAGTCTTTGTGCATCAATGTTTAAGTACTTATATCTTTGAAAATAATTTTACATTTGATCTTAGCCAAAAGGCTGAGAAGTGATGAAAATACTTTTAAACATTAGTCAATAAGAGTTTATATTCTATCAAAGGGGACTTGAGACTGTGGCTTCTGCTCTCTGACCTTGCCTCGGTGGCTTGCCCTATGATACTGCCCTAAGCTTCCTATTGTGCCACACTCCTTCTGATAGTTTCTCAAAAGAGCTATGCAGAAGCAGCCACGGCATTTTTACAGAAATCATACTGGGCTCTGTGCCTTCCTGGGTACTGATTTCCTTAAGACTCTGTGTAACTCACAGATATTTCTTGTTCATTGTCTCTTCCCCTCTGGCACAGTTATAGTCCCAATGAGTGCCAGGTGCCTTCCTTGTCCAGTCCCTCCAGTAGAGACCCCCAAGAGCCTACCCACCATGAGCCAAGAGACCTACTGGAGCTGCAATCAGTGTACAGCATTGGTGAGGACTCCCCAGTGGGAAGAGGGCTCCAGGGATGAGCCAGGGAGGGAGGAGGGGTTGAGCAACATCCCATGGCCTTGCCACTAATTTAAAAATAGCGTTCCTGGAATTATATTGGGGAGAGAAAGTGGTTATGAATTTGGAGAGTCTGGAATGTGAGCTCTTGACTACAGCCAACTACGATATCTTCTCTTCTCTCACAGTAAATCCTGGATACAGAAACATAGTTCATCCCCCGATCCGGAGCTTACAGCATACACCAGAAAATTCAGGTGAGATACTTTTTAGACAAGTAGAGGTGAGGTGGCAGTGGGTTATCAGATCCAGCAAGAGGTCTTTGATCATAGTCATCTCAAATATGAGTCCAACATGGAAGGCATTACCTGCTCCTCCCATATTGCCAATCACATAATCCATCCATTCTCTCTTATCGTTCCAAGCTGCCACATTGCCACTATTGCCCCATAACTTCTTTGAGGGCAGACATTGTAACTTTTTCACTACTGTACCCATAGCATCTAGCTCAATGCTTGGAAAACTATAGGCCCTTTGTAATATTTTTTGATTGAAGGAATAGATAATCTAATGTGTAGACAATTGTAATTCTTCAGTCTCTTTCTTTCTCGTCTTGTTCTCCTCCAACCTTCTAACAATCTATTTCCAACATAATCCGTTTGAGATGCACATTCACTCCTTGCCCAGATTAACTACCTTCATTGACTGTCCACTCCAAAGCTTGACCCTTGCCTCTCTCTGCACTCTGGCACCTCCTCCAAGCTCCACCTTATGTCCTCTCCGGCCCTTTCCAATTTCCTCATGGAAAGTGAGTCATATCTGCCACATTCTCTGAGATGATCTCCGTAGAGGCCCATGACAGGTTGAGGGGCACCTGCTCTGCTGGGTTGGGATGAGCAGAGAAGCAAGATGGAAATCCTCATGAAAGTCATTCCGAGCATTTGGTGGAAGAGGAAAGGCTTTATCAGTGTGTTGTGTGTGGAAGGGTACTTTTTCTGTGATGGCTTGGAAGAATTCATCAGAGGAAACAGTCAGGAGATGAGTAGCAGAGGTGAATGGCTTGGAATGCATTGCAAGGAGGTTGTAAGTTGGCATACATTGCCCTCAGTCTAATGCTTTTCTTTGCTGCTCCCATCCAACAGCAAATTCACCAAGAATGCATCGGGAGGATAAGGTGGGTCACATTGTCTGGCTTTCTTTCCTCTCTGCCCTTCCTCACCTGTATTTAGGTACTTACCATTGTGGTTTCTTCTCCAGGAACTTACAGTCTTTTATTCAGAGTTCAACAATTTACCCCAAGATGACTCTACAGGGCAGGACCACGAAGATGATACAGACAACTATGAGAATGTCCTATGTGTACCATTGGCCTTGGACCACTAATCCCTTCCCCAGAGTGCTTGCAGAGACCCCTGAGAGCAGCCTGTGCCATTGTCCTGTTCTCTCCAGCCATACTTTCTCCCTCTCTCCAGACTCTGCCTCCCAGAATTCTGGGCTGCTGGGGACAGGAGGCTGTGCAAAGGTCTGCCAATCTCCTCTGTGCCTAAGTCTGAGTGCTCTCTGGGAACAGAGTGGGCAGACTCTGAGGAAGTGCTGCATTCTTTTCTCAGTGGAGACACCTGGCAGGGAAGAAGGGCCCTCAGCTCCTAGGACTGTGGAATAGAGAAGGAGAGAGAAATGGTCTATCTGGGACCACAATGGCACAATCATGACCATTTGATCAAAGTGTGATTAATATGCTATCTCTGTATAAACATCTTGCTCTAAATACTTTGTTTCCTTTGTAACTGATAATGGCATTGATGTTTTGGTGTATATGCTGTATACTTGCTATCAAGTTAAAGACAACCAAAACAAGTTATAGAACAAGATTTTAAGATAACTCTGTCTGAAGTGCATTTTTGTACTTGTAGGAGACATTCTTAACCAAATCAACATTAGTTATTATGAAAAATTACCTCAATGGTTCATTAAAGTCTCTGCAATCTGGTTTAATGTGTGACTCCTCTGTCCCCACTGCAGACCTTATGTGCAAAGAATCACATTAATTGTTATCTTTGCTTTGTGACATTGTCGCTTCATTTTTCATGCATGACCCATTCCTACTTAGTTTTTATTATCACAAGCACTCATTAATCCCAAAACAATAACCAACTCCATTAATGTGGCTTCTCCCATCTTATTCGTCTGCCTCACTCCACCTGATGTAAACATCAGCCTAAACCTCATGTTCATTGTCCTCTTGCTCTCCCCTTTATATCATACTAGTGCATCTATATGTTTCATTTAAATATTTATTTTTATATTAGTTGTTTTAACCTTATAAGTTAAAGGCTATACGGTTGTAGGTAATTTTTTAAAACTTTTCACCTAATGTTGTATTTCTAAAATTCATCCATATTATTTTGCATGTTGCCATAGTTCATTTGTTTTCATTGTTGTTCAATATTTCTTTGTGTAAATATCTGGCTTAATGTTCTCCTAGTTATCACTATTTAAAAAATCTTTCTTCAGTGTCTTAAATCTTGAATATGACAAAGGTGAAAAAGATGCCAACAATTTTCAGTGATTTAGCCTCCTTTCTGAAATCCTAATGTTCCCAAATGTTTTTGAACCTCACAAGCCCTAGGAGCAAATGAGATCATATTAACATTAATCTCTGAATCTTGCCAACTGTAGGCCCTCAGCTAGTTCAGATAGGAATACCAGTCCCTTGCAAAGCAGCACATTTTCCTCTAGCTAATATTTCTAGAAGCCCGCAGGGAATGTCTCACATGCATCCAAAAAATTAATCTTGGCTGATACCTACTGTCGCCACCATTTCTGGAGATACACTACAGGGTCACCCTGGCCTCTTCTAACCTTAAATTCCACCCCTATGGAAGCTGAGTTTCACCAGAAAGCATCGCTGTCTTCCACTGCTACCAGCTAAGCCCCAGCTGCTGGCCTTAACAACATTCATGCTGCTCCCTCTGGCCTCTGTTGCCCTAATACCCTCATCTTTGACAGCTTGGCATGATGTTCTGCATCTACTGAAAGGCTGAAGTTTTGAAGTCCTTTGGAGAGAAAGGAGGACAATGCCCTTGCCCTCTATGTGATACACTCTGCCATTTTTCTTCCCATGGTAAATTCATGACGCCAGAATAGCTGGATGTCTACAGGTTTAGGGTACAGGCTGCCAGGCTGCAGTTGGAAGCTCTACTCCCTTCTAACCCTGCTGCTAATTGGGAATCACCTTGCCAGGCTCCTTTGTGTCTTACAGTAAATTTTCTCTCAGGGACCTGTAATTTCTTACCGTTGTTTATCCATTTTCTCTAGTCTGAACCCAGGAATGGACAAAGTTCAAGGCTTTCATTTTCTTTGTGATAATGCATAGCCCTGTGTAAATCAGTGGATGTGAGTGGAGGGAGGGGTGAGTCCTCACTCCACACCTCAGATATAACAAAAGTGCAAATTCTGATCTCCCTGGAAAGTGAATTATTCTCACATGATGCTCTACCTGACTGCTGGCTTTTAATTCTCACCTACAAAACCTGTAGCCCAGAAATTAAAACATAGTAATTTTTAAAAGGGACTTTGAAAATAAAAGACACTTTCTTATCCTTTTAATGTCTCCTTATATCAGCGCTTCTCCAGTGCTTCTCCTCACTTGTGGTTTACCAAAGGGAAAGCCACACGTGAAGCTTAGATTTGGAAGTTGGTTTTAAGATAAAATTAAAACAGCCTAGAAACTAGAACAAACTAACAAGCGGAAGCTTCCTAACCTTTTTAATGGTGATTAAGTATTCCACCATTGCCAAATCTGGGAAGTTCAATTGAAAAGTCCAGAATATGGGCAGGGTTCATAAAGATGACATGATTTCAAAATCTCCTCCTCCAGGAGCAACTGCTTTACCCATAGTCTGTGGTAGTACAGGGTCTTTAAGTGTACCTCTGAGTTGCATCTGTTCTTTCTTCCTTTTTTGTGACAGACTTCCTAACTCTCACTCATGCAGCAAACATTTATTGAGCATCTACCTTATGGCAGAGGTTTGCCAGGTAATGCTATTAACATCTAACATTTTTGAGTGTTTTACTAGTTGCCAGACATTGTGCTAAGGGTTTTACATGCATTACCTCATCTAATACTCAGAACGACTATATAAAGTAGACACCATTACTACCTCATTTTATAGAAAAAAGACTTTTATCAGGGAGAGATCACCTGGCTGGTGGTTTTATACCCAGCAGGAAGCAAAAACAGGCAATCTGAATACACAGCATAAGTTCTCCACCACTACTTCATTCGCTGCCATGATTTTCCCTTTCTTGAACCACCTTTTCTGCTTAGGCCCCAAGATCTTCTTGTTCTATGATTCTATATTTAATTCTTTTTGTCCTCCTGTACAGCCAAATAAAGAAATACTATTCAATCAATAATGATGATAAGTTTAGAACAATACAGTAAGGACAAATTAAGATATTTGTGGTTCTATTGTCAATTAATTCTTTGCAGGTGCATTCTGAAACAGTTTCTATAAATTGACTATTTTATTTTATTTTATTAGAGACAGAGTTTTGCTCTGTCACCCAGGCTGCAGTGTAGTGGTGCAATGATAGCTCACTGAAATTTCTAAGTCCCAGGATCAAGTGATACTCCTGCCTCAGCCTCCAGAGTAGCTGGGACTACAGGCATGCACCACAACACCCAGCTAATACTAAAAAAAAAAAAAAAAAAATTAAGATGGGGTCTTGTTATGTTGCCCAGGCTGGTCTCAAATTCCTGGGCTCAAGCTATCCTCCTGCCTTAGACTCCCAAAGCACTGGGGTTATAGGCATGAGCCACCATGCCTGGCTAAAATTGATCCATTTTTCTAAAAAAATAAAAAATAAAAAGGAAATAAATAAATATATAGACATGGCTATAAATGTAGATCTAGATATTGCCTTAGTTCATTTGTGTTGCTATAAAGGAATATCTGAGGCTGGGTGATTAATGAAGAAAAGAGATTTATTTGGCGCGTAGTTTGGCCAGCTGTACAAAAAACATGGTACCAACATCTGCCTCTGGTGGGGCCCCGATTGTTTCTACTTATGGTGGAAGGTGAAGGAGAGCCCAGTGTTTCACATGGAGAGAGGAGGAGCAAAAGAAAGAGGGGAGGGAGTACCAGGCTCTTTTTAACAAAGAGCTTCTGTTGGGTGGGATCCAACAGAGTGAGAATTCACTCATTACTACAAGGATGGCACCATGCCATTCATGAGGAATCCACCCCCCATGACCCAAACACCTCCCATCAGGCCCCACCTCCAACATTGGGAATCAAATTTCAACATGATATTTAAAGGAGACACATATCCAAACTACATCAGATATTCATTAAATTGTTGACAGTGGTTATTTCTGGTTAATAACAGTTTTCATTTTCTTTGTTTTGCTTATGTTATAAAAAAGCAGCCTTCTGTTATTCAAACATTGGTTTCTTCTAGTGCTATGTTGGTAAAGGTTTAGAGAAAGGCAATCCCTCACTCTGTAGGTGGAAGAATAATTATTAAATCTTTCTTGGCAATCACTAACATTTTAAATGTGCATACCTTTAACCCTTTGATTCTATGCAAGATTCTTGATAATAATGAAAAGTTTGGTTCTATATAAATTACATCCTCAGAAAATTGGTTAAATAAATTTTGGTGCATCCATAATATACAGCCAATTATTTGTGTACAATTACATACGCATAAAGTCCAAGGAAGTCAAACAAAAGGGGTAAGGTATTGAGATTGTTGATAAATCAATAAAGATTAATTATATCCATTAAAGCCATTGTAAATTGTAAGAAATCCAACTGTTTTTAAAGAGGGCATAATATTTACAACAATGATATAAAGCATTACATTTCTAGAAATTGACATACAGGAGTAAAAAGATGAATAATAAAACCCAAATAGAAGAAATAAGGAAAGTCTTGAAGTAAGGTAGAAAAACATCTTGGCTCTGGAGAGTCTGGGCCAAGATGGGGGCCCAGAAGCGCCTGCACTCAACGCTCTGGAGCAGAGGATCAAAGGCTGTGGGCAGAGGTTCACCCGAGGAGAACCTCAGAGACTCATTAGACAAGCGACTGGAGACGTCCAAAGCGTAGGAGACGTGAGGCGATCCTCTTGGCAAGATCAGAAGCATCCACACACCGGGAAAGGTTAGGGGAGAGATCCCTGGGGCACAGCACCGCCCACCACGCCCATGGACACTGAAATCGGAGCTGCACCACAGCAGGCCTCCAGACCGATCAGGGAGGTGCTTGGAGACTGCAGCAGCTTTGCGCCAGAGAACAGACACGGGGGTGGGGGGTCCCCCCAACTTCTGGTCCTAAGTCTCAGCGACAGACGCCAATCTATGCTCTCAGCCCGAGTGCGGGGTCTGCAGAGGGGTCGGCTCCATGGCAGCGGTCTCTCCATTACCCCTGCCAGGTCACAGAGGGGGCAGGGAGGGCGAGCACTCTCACGTCCACTGTGACCGCACCCCCCCCCTTTCTGGCCACCTCTCAGAAATCCCAGCAGAGCAGGTGCCCACTGGCCTTCAGCATCTGCTGCCACCACCTTGCCATCTCAAGAGCGCTGTCGCTGCCACCTGAGTAGCACTGCAGCAGCTGCCACAGTCGGACCTAGTGGAGGGAGAGCTCTAGTCACCCGAACTCCCCGGAGGGGTGCCCCGCATCACCCCGCTGCCCCGCCAAGCTGCTGCGCCCGGAGGAGCCACCTCGCTGTGGACTGTAGTGCTAGTTCTGCAACCCGCCCAGGCACCGGCCAAGACCCCCGACCTGTCTAGGTGCCTGCCAAGGTCCCGTGCCCTGCACAGGCATCCACCAAGGTCCAGCAACCCCCTCAGCCACTGGCCAAGGTCCCACGACAAGCACAGGAACCCACTAAGGTCCTGCAACATGTCCCACCACCGGCTGCAGTCCCCTGATGCGTCCAGGTGCCCACAAAGGTCCTGTGACCCACTAAAGTGCCGGCCAAAGTCACGCCACCCGCCTCCGTGGAGAGGGACTTGCACAGCTCCCTGCGCAAGTTTTCAACAGCGGCCTGGGGACCAAACTACCAATCTGAACAAATAACCCTCAGCATTGGCTTAGACTGTGACAACCACAAGGGACCTGGAGGTCGCAGGAGAATAGCTGTGTTACAGGCTGTCAGTGCATCTGTCTCTCTCCCGCTGGGTCAATCCTTCCTGAGCAGGACACAAAAGCACTATCCAGGGATTTCTCCTCTTTCTCACTAGTGGTGAAAGAAATAAACGGCATCCAATCAGGAAAGAGGAGGTCAAACTATCTGTTTCTAAAGACCCCTGTACCTGAATGTTTATCACAGCACAATTCACAATTACAAAGACGTGGAACCAACCTAAGTGCCCATCAATTCATGAGTAGATAAAGAAAATGTGAGATACACACACACACACACACACACACACACCATGAAGTACTACTCAGCGATAAAAAGGAATGAAATAATGTCTTGCATGGAACTAGAGACTTATTGTAAGTGAAGTATCTCAGGAATGGAAAACCAAACACCATATGTTCTCACTGATAAGTGGGAGCTAAATCATGGGTATACACAGGCACAAAGCAATAGAAAAAACATGGGAAACCAAGAAGTGGGGAGGGTGGGAGGTAAGATATGGGAAAAAACTTACCCGTTGGGTACAATGAACACTATTCTGGTTGATAGACACACCAAAAGCCCTGACTTGAGCATTATACAGGGTATTTATGTAACAAAAACTTTTGTACTCCCTTAATATTTTGAAATAAAAAATTCAAAGCATATCCTGCTTCCTACCTGGGACAATTAAGGATAACAATATTCATTTATTTCATATTTTTAATACAGCTAAAATTGATGTTAAAAATAGGAGAAAAATAAGGTTTTAAAATGAAACATATAACCAGAGCAAGTCTCTGCTATTCAGGCAACATTCCCAAGACTTTCTATTTTTCCCAAGGCCCTTGACTGAAAGAGGGTGCCCAGAGTTGCCAACACAACTTCTCTATTCTTTGGGGGAAAATTCTCAATACAACTGTAAAGAATACTTCTTTTTATAAATTAGTCCATCAAAAATCTTACTGTGGACTACCTGGTCATTTTTGAATGAATAGATAAACCAAACCCCAATCTACCAAAGTTGAGCGTATACTACATGTCAGGCACTATGCTGATTCTGTTACACACATAATTTAAGTAAATACACAAAAAATACCATTGACAGAAGACTCAGGCACAGGGAGATTAAATAGTTTATCCAAGGTCATATGTAAATGAAAGTAGGATCCAAACCCTAATTTAACCAACTCTGAAGTCTGACCTCTAAACTACCACACTATACTGCCTTCTGTTACAAGGAGGACACTAGAATTCAGAAGGAACAAACAGTGCTATGGAAGAAGAATTATATGCAGTTTACTAAATGGCTGGCTTAAGCATGCATAAATGATGTTCAGGATTGTTCTATTATAAGCCTCTAATCCCTTTCACTAAGCAGTGTGTATGCTCTCTTCTTTTATTGTCTTGGTCTTGCACTGTTCATTGATCCTTTATCTCTTCCCTCAACAATCATTCCGTATGCAATTGGAATCCAAATGATTTTTCCCTTTTGTCAAGATTTTGATGTCATTTTGAAAAAATTTCTCATTCATCCTATTTGAAATACTCAAGTTCAGATTTAAGTACAGAATCTTTATCAAATCTGTTTTTAAGGAGGTTTGCTCTTCTCTGATGTCAATGTTACATACATGTAGTAATTTATGTCTCTACAGATATACTATTTCTTCATGTGATATATATCACTGCAAACAAGTTTCTTAAAATAATCCATTCAATTTAACGGGAAGTGAGATTCCAAATTATCTGATTAGATGGACACATAAATATATAGGTGATGGATAATTAATGATGATGAAGATACTTAGATGATAGACATATAGATGATAAATAAATGGATGCAGATAGGCCTGCACAGAAATTGTGGTCTTCGGGACACCTCTTCTGTCATTCCACCTACCTGTAACAGCTCAGTTTCATTGCTTAACTTCAACATCCACTATTTGAACGCTACTGAAGCATCAGCACTGACCATGGAAGCTCAGTAGATCCAATGGTTCACATAACTCAGATGACAAAGCTCAGGCTAGTGAGTTCACTGATGACTGATAAACATCAACTAACACAATTTATGAACATCTTTCATTTTACATCAGCTATTGTTCATGACTTTATGTAAATAACACAACAATGCTTCAAAAACCTTGAAAATAACTCAGGCATTAAAGTATGAAGTGTATTTCAAATTTTATGCTCTTCCCCTTGCATATCAATAACTTAGACAACAGAAAATATAACATGTATAAAAATGCAATCTAATTTGAAGTTTTAAATCTTAGACTAGTGAATTCAACTAGCAAGCTAATTCACCAAGTGAAAAATTTATTTCCTTCTTAAAGAGGAAAATACAATTTTATTGTGAAAGAGGGGCTTATATGTTTTGTTTCCAATTACTGGGTGCAAAATACAATCCAGGAATGTGAGTCTGGCGTTTAGAGGGATCAAAGAAGTCTGTATGTGCTTCACATGTGCTCCAAATGTCTTCCTACTGTGGGCTCCAGGAAAGACAAAGCTGTTCTGTATGGGGGGAAAGAGACATGTCACTAAGTGCCTGCTGCGGGAAATCTACCTGGAAGAGTGGTCATAAAAGGCAGAAAAGTTGTCTTATTGACTTAGGAGAGAGAAAGACCCCATTTACTCCCTTATTGACTTAAGAGGGGAGAAAGACAAGACGGAGACAGTATCTCATGGGCAGTGAGAGTCATTCTCCAGAGGTGCATGTCCGTGTGGCAAGTAGCATGAGAAACAGCAGCCCTTGAGAAGGAGAGAATCAGTAATGAGAGACCTGGTCAGCAAGAGATGGGGACACAAGGGGGACCTCATTATGCAAAGAATAGTTCTGAGTACATGAGAGACCTCTCTCCCCAGAGCTCCATATCCATAGTAGTACCTCTAAGCAGCCAGGAAGAGTCTAAAGAATATTTGGGAGAAGGTCCAAGAATAAATTATGTTTCCAGGTAGCCAAGAAGGCAACATTAGAAACATCAAGATTTGGGGCATCACTATAATTTCTTTCTTTACATTCTATTTATTTTTTTACAAATTTACTGAAGAACAATTTATGCACAATAAAAAGAAGGATGTTAATGTGATTGTTATACTAATACTGTAATTCTGGTGTTTAAACCACTTATATATTTATTAAGAAGACTAAAAGAACCATTAAAAAATAATAACTATAGCAATTTGTTAAAGGACATGCAATATAAAAATGCAAATTGCAACATCAAAAATTTTAAATGTGGGGAGAGAAGGAAGTTAATTTATACAGGTTTTTAATTTCTTTTGGTTGATTTCTTTTTGTTTCTTTTTTTTTTTTTTTTTTTTTTTTGGTGACCAAAGTGTTGATATCAGGGTTAAATATCTGTTATAACTATAGGATGTTTTTTAGAAGCCTCATGGTAACTATAAAGCAAAAACCTATAATACATACACTAAAAATAAGCACCAATGAATAAAAACATGGTACCAGAGAAAAATCACTTAAGCACAAAGAAAGACTGTAAAAAAGAAATGCAATAAGAGAGGATTACAAAACAACTAGAAAATTAGTAACAAAATGGCAGTAGTAAGTCATTATCTATCATTAATAACACTAAATGTAAATGGACTAAATTTCCCAATTAAAAGACACAGAGTGGCTGAATGGATTAAAAAAGGGCCCACCTATATGCAGTCTTCAAGAAACCCATTTTACCTAAGATGATATACATAAACTGAAAGTAAAGGGATCCAAAAAGATATTTCATGCAACTGGAAACCAAAAAAGAGCAACAGTAGCTATATTTATATCAGATAAAATAGACTTTAAGTTAAAAACTGTAAAAAGATACAAAGAAGGTCATGATATAATGATAAATGGGCCAATTCAGCAAAAGGATATAGCAATAGTAAATATATATGTACCCAGTGCCACATCACTTAAGTATATAAAGCAAATATTAATAGATCTAAAGGAAGAGATACACTGTGATGCAATAATAGTAGGGGGTATCAAGACCCAACATATGGCAATGGACAGATCACCCAGGCAAAAAAATCAATGAAGAAACATCAAACTGTACTCCAGTGCAAAGTGACCTAACAGACATTTACAGACCATTTTATCCAACTACTGCAAAATATACATTTTTCTCATCAGCACATGGAACATTCTCCAGAATAGACCAAATGTTAAGAAACAAAACAAGTCTCAAGAAATTAAAAAAAGTAGAAATCATATTATGTACCTTTTCTGACCACAATGGAATAAAGCTAGAAATCAAAAACAGGAGGAACTTTGGAAACCGTACAAACACATGGAAAATAAATAACATGCTCCTGACCATGACCAATGGGTCAATGAAGAAATTAAGAAGGAATTTTAAAAATTTCTTGAGACAAATAGAAATGGAAATACAATGTACCAAAACCTATGGAATACAGCAAAAGCAGGAGTAAGAGGGAAGTCTATAGCAAAAATGCCTGCATAAAAAATAGAAAGACTCTAAATAAACAACCTAATGATTCAAATGAAAACACCAAAAAGCAAGAATAAACTAAATGTAAAATTAGTAGAAGAAAAGAAATAAAGATCAAAGCAGAAATAAATGAAATTGAGGCTTAAAAATAAAACCCAATATAGATGATCAATGAAACAAAAAGTTGGGTTTTTTTGAAAATATAAACAAAAAAGAAAAACCTTTAGCTAGACTAAATAAGAAAAAAAGAGAAAAGACCCACATAAATAAAATCATAGATTAAAAAGGAAACATTACAACTGACATCACAGAGATACAAAGGATCATTATAGACTACTATGAGCATAAGCAAATTGGAAAACCTAAAGAAATACATAAATTCCTGGACACATATAACCCACAAAAATTTAGCAATGAGGAAATAAAAAAAACCCAATAAATCGACATAATGAGATCGTAGCTGTAATAAAAAGTCTCCCATCAAAGAAAATCTCAGGACGCGATGAACTCACTACTGAATTCTACCAAACATTTAAACAACTAATACTAATTCTACTCAAAGTCTTTAAAAAAAAATTGAAGAAATGGGAATACTTCCACACTCATTCTATGAGTTCAGCATCACCCTGTTACCAAAAACCGATAAAGACACAATGAAAAAAGAAAACTGTTGGCCAACATCTCTGATAAACATAGATGCAAAAATCCTTAACAAAATGCTAGCAAACTGAATTCAATAACACATTAAAAAGATCAATCACCATGATCAAGGGGATTCACCCCAAGGATGAAAGGATGATTCAACATAGTCAGATCAATAAGCATGATACATCAAATTAACAGAACCAAGGACAAAAAACATGTGATTATCTCATTGAAAGAGAAAAAGCATTTGATAAAATTCAACATCCCTTCATGACAAAAACCCTCATAAAACTGAGTATAGAAAGAACATAACTCAAAATAATAAAGGCCATCTATGACAAAACCACAGCTAACATTGTACTGAATGGGAAAAAAATTGAAGCTTTTCCTCTAAGATCTGGAACAAGACAAGGATGCCCACTTCCACCGCTTTCATTCAACATGGTACTGGACATCTTAGCCAGAGGAATTAGGCAAGAGAAAGAAATAAAGGACATCCAAATTGGAAAGGAAAAAGTCAAATTATCCTGAAAATTATATTATGCAGACAATATAATCTTATTCTTAAAAAATCTGAAAGATCCCCACAAAACAACTGTTAGAACTGATAAATGAATTCAGTAAAGTTGCAGGTTGCAAAATCAATATACAATACCCAGTAGCATTTATATACCCCAGAGTAAACATTCTGAAAAATAAATCAGCAGTGTGTTAAAATCTCCAGCTACTAAAGTGTCGTTATCTATCATTTGGTTCAGATCAAGTAGGGTTTGCTTTATGAATCTGGGTCCACCTAGGTTGGGTGCATATATATTAAGTATAGTTATGTCTTCTTGTTGAATTGTACCCTTCACCAGTATGTAGTAACCATCTTTGTCTTTCTTTACTTTTATTGATTTAAAAACTACGTTATCGGAAATTAGAACCGCCACGTCAGCTTTCTTTTGGGTTCCATTTGCTTGGAATATTGATTTCTACCCTTTTATTTTCAGTCTAAATGCATCCTTGCAGGTTAGATGAGTTTCCTGAAGACAGCAGATACTTGGCTTATATTTTTTTATCCATTGGGCCAGTCTATGTCTCTTGAGTGGGGAATTCAATCCATTCACATTTAATGAGAGAACTGATAAGTGAGACAGATTGCTGTTCCTCATGTTGGGTTGAATTTCATTGATCTGTTTTCTCTCTTGAACCATTATGATAACTGAGTTTTTATATTTATCTCTTGATTAGTGTTACATTCATGGGTCCTTCTTGTGCGGGACCATGTGCAACTCTGTTTTGAGTACTTCTTGGAGAGCTGGTCTTGTCTTGGTGAATTCTCTGAGTTTTTGTTTATCTGAGGATGTCTTAATTTCACCTTCATATATAAAACTGAGCTTAGCTGGGTATAGGATTCTAGGCTGTGCATTATTCTGTTTCAGAAGAGTGAGAATGGGGCCCCAATCTCTTCTTGCTTGTAAGGTTTCAGTTGAGAAATCTGGCGTGATTCAGATGGACTTTCCTTTGTATGTTACTTGTTTCTTTCTCCTTACAGCTCAAAGAAGGGCCTCTTTAGTGGATATTTTGGTCAGTCTGATAACTACATGACGTGGTGTCTTCCTATTTGGTATGAATCTCCCAGGGGTTCTTTGAGCTTCTTGAACCTGTATATCTAGAGATTTGGCAAGGCCTGGGAAATTTTCCTCAATTATATCTTCAAATAGTTTATTCAACCCTTGCTTATTGTCTTCTTCACCCTCAGGAATGCCAATAACTCTCACGTTAGGCTTCTTCACATAATCCCACATTTCTTGTAGACTCTGGTCTTTTCTCTTGTTTCTTTGCTCTATCTCTGTGACTGTCTTATTTAATTGGAAAGTGTTATCTTTGATCTCTGAGATTCTTTCTTCTGTTTGATCTACCCTGCTCTTGAGACTTTCCACTGTGTTTTGTAGCTCCTTGATTAAATTCTTCATTTCCAGGAGTTCAGTTTGATTTTTCTTCAGCATTTTAATTTCTTTGGTGAATTTTTCTTCCAAGTCCTGGATCTTTTGTGTGGTTTCTTTGTGTTGGTTATCCATTTTTTCTTGCATAATGTTCAGCATATTTATGATCTGAAAAACAAACAAACAACAACAACAACAACAACAAAAAAGATCTCATAAAATAGGAAAGTAATAAAGTCCAAGATTTTCACAAGGATATAGAACTGAGAATTAAATAGAGCTTGAATTTTTAATAATTTTCTAATTACAACATGATTTTGGCAGTTTCAGGGGCTACACAAGAATAAATAAAGATATTTTAAATATTCTGTATTACATAATCTTCAAAGTTTTGCTTTATTTCTATGAAGTCTTCCCAATATTGTGAAGAAAGAATTGAAACTTAAGAATAAGAATCCTGGCTGGGCGCGGTGGCTCACGCCTGTAATCCTAGCACTCTGGGAGGCCGAGGCAGGTGGATCGCTCAAGGTCAGGAGTTCGAGACCAGCCTGAGCAAGAACGAGACCCTGTCTCTACTAAAAATAGAAAGAAATTATATGGACAACTAAAAAAATATATATAGAAAAATTAGCTGGGCATAGTGGTGCATGCCTATAGTCCCAGCTACTCGGGAGGCTGAGGCAGGAGGATCGCTTGAGCCCAGGAGTTTGAGGTTGCTGTGAGCTAGGCTGACGCCACGGCACTCACTCTAGTGCGGGCAACAAAGTGAGACTTTGTCTCAAAAAAAAAAAAAAAAAAGAATAAGAATCCTGATACCCAATGGACCTCATGCATTAACTACCTTCCTCAGTCATTCCATAAACCTACAAAAATCTAACCTTACATTAAAAATATAAAGCTATCACAGATTGATATTTTAGAATGGGTTTTCACAGTAATTCCATTTTTTAGTTCAAAGTTGTTTTCCAGGGATAGAGAGGTTTTCGTACATGGGAATATTTTTCAGATATATACAAATGTCATCTTATACTCATAACCTTTAATACAACCAAAATAAAAATATTTTTTCAAAAGTTCAAAAATTTAACAATCTCACAGAATTCATAACCTAAATCAGACCAAATACATTGGACTTTGAAGTAATATTCTATGAAGAAAAATGTATATATATTTTTATTTCAGCTTATTATGGGGGTACAAAAGTTCAGGTTACATACATTGCCCATGTACTGTCTATCCCCCCAAGTCAGAGCACCAGGCATGTTGGAAAAATATTGATTAAATCATTCAAACACCAAATAAATAAATAAATCAAAAAAGCAATCTTATTTATAATAGCTAAAGAGAATATAAAGTACCTGGGTATCAATTTAACCAAAGAAGTGAAAGATCTCTACAAGGAAAACTATAAAACTCTGATGAAAGAAATTGAAGAGGACACAAAAAACTGGGAAGATATTCTATGCTCATACGTAGGAAGAATTAATACTGTTAAAATGACAATGCTACCCAAAGCAGTTTACACATTCAGGGCAATACCTTTCAAAATACCAATGACATTCTTCACAGAAATAGGAAAAAGTACTAAAATTTATATAAAACCACAAAAGACCTCAAATAGCCAAAGCAATATTGAGCAAAAAGAACAAAGCTGGAGGCATCACACTATGTGACTTTCAAATTTACTATAAATCTATAGTAACCATATCAGCATGGCTCTGGCATAAAGACAGACACATAGACCAATGGAACAGAACAGAGAATGCAGATAGCAATCCACATATTTACATCCAACTCTTTGGCAAAGGTGCCAAGAATAACAATGGGAAACAACAGCCTCTTCAATAAATGGTGCTGGGAAAACTGGATGTCCATATGCAGGAGAATGAAACTAGACCCTTATCTCTTGCCATATATGAAAATCAAATCAAAATGGATTAAAGACTTAAATCTGAGACCTGAAACTGTGAAACTACTAAAAGAAAGCATTGGGGAAATGCTTCAGGACATTGATCGGGGCAATGATTTTTCAAGTAATACCCTCAAAGCACAGGCACCCAAAGCAAAATTGGAATCATATCAAGCTAAAAACTTCTGCACAGCAACAGAAGCAATCAAAGTGAAGAGACAACTTACAGAATGTGAGAAAATATTTGCAAACTATCCATCTGACAAGGATTAATGACAAGGGATTAATAACAAGAATTTATAAGGAACTCAAACAGCTCAATAGCAAAAAAAAAAAAATCAAATAATCCAATTAAAATGGACAAAAGATCTGAATAAACATTTCTCAAAAGAAGATAAACAAATGGCCAACAGGTGTGTGAGAAAATGTTCAACATCACTAATCATCAGAGAAATGCAAATCAAAACCACAATGAGATATCATCTCACCTCAGTTAGAATGCTTTTGACCAAAAAGATGGGCAATAACAGATGCTAGTAAGAATGTGGAGAAAGGGGAATCGTTGTATTGTACACTGTTGGTGAGAATGTAAACTAGTATAGCTACTATGGACAACAGCATGGAGGTTCCTCAACAAACTTCAGATAGAATTACCATATGATCCAGCAATTCCATTACTGGGTAGATGTCCAAAAGAAAGGAAATCAGTATATAGAAAAGGTATCTGCACTCCCATGTTTATTGCAGCATTATTCATAATAGGCCAAATATGAAATCAGCCTATGAGCCCAGCAATAGATAAATGGATTTTTTAAATGTGGTATATATATATACCCTGGAATATTATTCAGCCATAAGAAAGAATGAAATCCTGTCATTTATAGCAACATAGATGGAACCGGAGGTTATCTTGTTAAGTGGAATAAACCAGGCATAGAAAGACAAATAATGCATGTTTTCACTCATATATGGAGACTAAAAAATGAGTCTTATGGAGGTAGGGAGTACAACGGTGGTTACCATAGGCTGGGAAAAGAAGAGAAGTGGGTGGGTTGAAGAGAATTGCGTTAATGGACACAAAAATACAGTTAGATTAAAAAAAACAAGTTCTAGTATTCAGTAGTAAAGTAGGGAAATTATAGTTAACAATAACATGTTGCATATTTCAAAAGGGCCAGAAGAGAAGAATTATAATGTTGCTAACACAAAGAAAAGGTAAGTGTTTCAGGTGATGGATATCCCAATTACTCTGATTTGATCATTATACATTGTATACCTGTATCAAAATATTATATGTACCCCAAAATGTGTACAACTGTGATATATCAATTAAAAATATACAAACAATTCTCCTCTATTGTTTCTAGAATTTCTATAGTCTTCACTTTTACATTTAGCTCTATGATCAACTTAGAGTAAAATTTTTTGTGTTAAATATAGTGTGAGGAAAAATTTTCACTTTTTTCTTCTAAATACCCAATTGCTCTAGCACTGTTTGGTGAATAAACCTTATTTTGTCTCTTTTTAATTTGGATTGTTTATCTTCTTCTTATGTAGTTATAGGAGTTCTTTTTGGTTATGGTCAATCAGGTGCAGCTACAAGAGGGGACACAGAAGAGGCACAAGAAAAAATGAGTTTGTGATCCTCACAGGTCCTAGAGAGACAATCTCTGCATGCTGAGGGAGTCACGTGGGAAGGAGCACCCGGAGCAGCTCAACGGGCAAGTGGGGAGTAGAGGGAGCAAGGACCAATGGAGAAGGGCCATTATGAAAGCTCAGGGAAAGGTTCAAGGGGATTTCACCGGTGTGTTGAAATGTAACTAGGTCATGGTCAGGGGAGATTAGGAAGGGAAACTGGTGGCAGGGGCCAATCTCACCACACTGGTGCAGCTGGTTGCCTGGGTGGGGTGCTCTCAGTCTATTTGTGGGGAAGTTGATGGAGCAGGAAAATATGAAGTTTTAAAATGTACAATACAATATAACTTTGTCAGATACATGCTTACCAAGTATTTTCTCCCAGTTTGTGATTTGCCTTTATATTTCCTTAACTGTGTTTTTCAAAGTTTTTTAACTTGATGGAATTTAGCACCTTTTTTTTTTTTTTTTTACAGCTCATGCTTTGTGTTCATGCCTGTTTAAGAACTATTTGTCTAATCAAATGTCATAAAGATTTTCTTCTACGTTTTCTCCTAGAAATTTAATATTTTTTATTGCTCACCTTTAGCTATGTGATGCATTTCAAGTTAATTTTTATACATGGTATAAATTTTATACATGAGGTCAGAGTTGATGTCAATTTTTTCCCATACAGATATCCAGTTGTCTCAGCAACTGGTAGAAGTCTTTTCAAGACTACCTTTTTCCCTCTGAATTACCTTGTAGCCTTTGTCAACAACCAATTGACTATATAAGTGTGGGTCTACTTCTGGACTATTCTGTTTCATTTATCTTATCTTGAAATAGACCATAAGAATCTATCCTTATGACAAAAACCACACTTTCTTGATTACTGTTGCTTTACAGTAAGGCTTGAAATCAGTTATTGTAAGCCTACCAACCCACCAACTTGGTTCTTTTTTTTTTTCCAAAATTATTTTGGCTAATATAGGTCTTTTGCCCTTCCATATATATTTTTACATTGGCTTTTCAATTTATTCAAAAAAGCATTTTGATAAGGATTGCACTGAATCTCTAGATCAATTTGGGGAGAATTGCCATCTTAACACCATTGAGGCTTCAGTCCATGATGAAACGTTACTTTATGTAACTTTTCATTTTATTAGGTCTTTTAAAATTTCTCTTTCCATATTTTTTATTAAATTCATTTCTAATTATTTTCTATTGTGGAGATTGTACTTCATTCTCTAATTATTTATTACTAGGCTTATTTGATAATCTTCTGAAAAAGTTTGTACAGGATTGATATTTTTCCTTAAATATTTGATAGAATATATTAGTGAAACTGTTTGAAACTTGATTTTTTTTGTGTGGGAAAATTTTTTGATAAGAAATTTAAGCTCTTAAAAGAAATAGTACTATTCACATTGTGTGTGTGCGCGTGTCTATGTGTGTGAATTTTGGTAGGTTATGTTTTTCAAGGAATTTGTCTATTTCATGTAATTGTCAAATTTGTTAGCATAAAATGTTATATGACTTTTTATTATCCTTTTAATGTCTGAAGTATCTATTGTGCTAATTCCTCTTTCTTTCCTAAGATTGGTGGTGCACATGCTTTCTTTTTCTTCTTGATCTTTTAGCTAAGAGTTTTTCAATTCTGTTGATCTTTTCAAAGAACCATCTTTTGTCTTTAATTGACTATTTTTTATGTTTTCTATATTGTTGCTCTCTGCTTTTATCATTATTTCATTTCTTGTCCTTATTTTATGTGTGGTAGGCAGAATTCTAAAATGGCTTTTTAAGATTCTTGCCTCTAACTCCTCACAACCTTCTCTTATTTCCTCTTCTTGAGTATGATCAAGACTTGTGAATATGATGAATGTCACTGTTATGATTACATTACTAATCATTTATCTCTGAGTTAATAAAAAGGAAAATTATCCTAGGCTACCTAATCAAGTAAGCTCTTAAAAAGATGTGAAGCTTCACATATTTTCCTAACAGCCTCAGAGAAGAAACAAACTATTATGTGAACTGCCTATGAAAAGGAGCAGCCTCTAGGAGATGAGGATGGTCCCTAGCCAACAGCTAGCAAGTAAAAGAGGACCTGTCATATAACTAAAAGGAAATGAAGGAAAGTGAGAAGTGGATCTTTTCCTAATCAAGCCTCCATAGGAGGAAGCAGCCAGCTGACATCTTGATTTCAGCCTTGTGATACCTTGAGCAAAGGATCCAGTTGGAATGTGTCAGATTCTGGACCCATAGAAACTGTGAGATAATAAATGCATACTGATATAAGCTGCTATATTTATGGTAATTTGTTTCACAACAATAGCAAATTAACACCTTTTGTCTTCTCTGCTCCTCTTTTTCTTGCTTCTTTTTTTAAAGGTTGATTTTATTTTTTAATTGACAAAAATAATTATACATATTTATAAGCTACAATGTGATGTTTCGATATATGTATACGTTGTGTAATGGTCAAATCAGAGTAGTTAGCATATCCCTCACCTCAAACATATATCATTTGTGGTGAGAACATTCAAAATCCTCTTTGTAGCTGTTTTGAAATATACAATACAAAATTATTAACTATAGTCACGCCCCTGTACATTAGAACACCAGAACCTAGTCCTCCTATCTAACTGTAACCTTGTACCTATTGATCAACATCTTCCCATTCCCCTCCTACCCTGCCACTCGGCTTCTGGTAACCACCATTCTACTCTTCACTTGTATGAGTTCAACTTTTTTGGATTGCACATATAAGTGAGACCATATGGTATTTGTCTTTCTATGCCTGGTTTATTTCATGTAACATAATGTCCTTTGGGTTCATCTATGTTGTCACAAATGGCGGGATTTTCTTTTTTATAGCTGAATAGTTTTCCTTGTGTGTGTGTGTATATATATATATATTTTTTCCATTTAATGGACACATAATAATTGTACATATTTATGGGGTACAATATGATTTTCCATACATATATACAAATGTTAATGATCAAATCAGGATAATTAGCATACCCATCACCTCAAACATTTATCATTTCTTTGTGTTGGGAACATTCAAAATCCTTTCTTTTTTTTTAATTTTTATTTCAGGATATTATGAGGATATAAACATTTTGGTTACATTTTATGTCTTTGCCTCACCCAAGAGAGGATTAGAGGCTTGCCCTTCCCCTCTACAATGCTCACCATGTCCATTAGTTGTGAGTTTACCCCCCCAACCCCCTAATCCCTGGAGAATATTCACTACCGTGTGAACACCATAGTGTTGATCAGTCAGTGCCAATTTGATGGCGAGTACATGTGTAGCCTATTCTTCCAATCTTGTGTCAAAATCCTTTCTTTAAGCTATTTGAAAATATACAATAAATTATTGTTAACTGTAGTCATCCACAGTGCTATAGAACACTAGAATTTATTCTCCCAAACTAGCTGTAATTTTATATTCATTAACCAATGTCTCCCTATCCGCCCACCCCACCCCCAGCCCTTGCCCACCCTCTAGTAACCACTACAGCTGACAGGGATACGTTTTGAGAAGTGTGTCGTTGGGCAATTTCATCATTGTGTGAACATTGTAGAATGTGCCTACACAAATCTAGATGATATAGCCTACCACACACCTAGGCTATAGAACATAGCCTATTGCTCCTAGCCTACAAACCTGTACACCACGTTATTGTACTGAATACTGTAAGCAATTGTAACACAATGGTAAGTATTTGCATATCTAAACATAGAAAAGGTACAGTAAAAATGTGGCACTATAATCTCATGAGATCACTACGGTATATGTGGTCCATCATTGATTAAACATTGTATTCTACTTGCAGCTTCAATGAGATCAATTTTTTTTAACTTCCATATATGAGTGACAACATGTAGTATTTGTCTTTCTGTTTCTGGCTTATTTCATTTAACATAATGTCCTCTAGGCTCATCCTGTAAATGACAGGATTTCATTCTTCTTTATGACTGACTAGTGTTCAGTTGTGTACATGTACTGCATTTTCTTTGTCCATTCATCTGTTGATGGAAACTTAGATTGATTCCATATCTTGGCTATTGTAAATAGTGCTGAAATAAAAATGGCAGTGCAGATATCTCATCAACATACTGATTTCCTTTCCATTGGATAGCTACTCAGTGGTGTAATTGCTAAATCATATGGTAGTTCTATCTGTAGTTTGATGAGGAACCTCCATGCTGTTTTCCACAGTAGCTGAACTAGTTTACATTCCTACCAATAGTGTATGAGGGTTCCCCTTTCTCCGCATGCTTGCCAGCATCTATTATTGAGAAATGTCTATTCAGATTATTTGCCCATTTTTAAATCAGATTATTTGGGTTTTTTGCTGTTTAGTTGTTTGGGTTTATATATATATATATGTATATATATATATGTATATATGAATAGTTTGAAAATATTTTCTCTCATTCTGCATTTTGTCTCTTCACTCTGTTGATTATTCTCTTTGCTGTGCAGAAGATTCTTAGTTCAATGGAATCATATTTGCCTGTTTTTGCTTGTGTTACCTGTGCTTTTGGGGTCTTATCCATAAAATCTTTGCCCAGACAAATGTCTTGAAGCATTGAAGCATTTCCCCTGTGAAGCATTTCTTCTACTATTTTCATAGTTTCAGGTCTTACATTTAAGTTTTTTTGTTTGTTTGTTTGGGTTTTTTTTTGGAGACGGAGTCTCACTCTGTTGCCTGGGCTAGAGTGTCATGGTGTCAGCCTAGCTCACAGCAACCTCAAACTCCTGGGCTTAAAGCAATCCTTCTGCCTCAGCCTCCCGAGTAGCTGGGACTACAGGCATGCACCACCATGCCCGGCTAATTTTTTCTATATATCTTTGGTTTTCCAGCTAATTTCTTTCTATTTTTAGTAGAGACGGGGTCTCACTCTTGCTCAGGCTGGTCTCGAGCTCCTTACCTCGAGCAATCCTCCTGCCTTGGCCTCCCAGAGTGCTAGGATTACAGGTGTGAGCCACGGTGCCCAGCCACATTTAAGACTTTAATCCTTTTTAAGTAGATTTTGTATATGGGGAGAGATAAATAGTTTTATTCTTCTGCATATAAATTAAAAGCTATAAGTTTTTCTCATAACACTGGTTTAGCCATGTCTCACAAACTATGCTCCTCATCAATATTGTTAGATTTAGGCCTTCTATTTCATTATTTACTTTTTGTTTTTGTCTGATTTTTTAAAAATTTTTCCCCCTTCCTACATTCTTCTAGATTCTTTGTATATTTTTAGTATTTTGTTCAGCTCTAAATAATTTCTAATACTCATGATTTTTTCTTTGACTAATTATTTAAAAATGTGTGATTATTTCCAAGTATTCAGGATTTTCCTAAATATCTTATTGGTATTGATTTATAATTCAATTACATTGCAGTTGGAGAATGTTCTATTATTTTAATCTTTTCAGATTTATCAGTATTTGTTTTATGGCAGAGCATATGGTCTATCTTTGTGAGATACCACGTGTACTTGAAAGTAATGTATATTCTACAATTTTAGATTATAGTGTTCTATAAATATCAATTGAGTTAAGAAAGTTGAGAGCATTATTCAAATTTAAAAGAACCATACCCTTGGGTCACTCAGTCTAGAGAGAAGCTTCATTTTTCCAAAAGTGAGTATGGTAGAACATAGAATAAAGTATTCACTTCTTTCTGTGCTACACACTTACAGCAGAAAACTCTTAATATGCAAGGCAAAAGTAATGTCTTGCTGATGAGTAAAGAGACATGTACGTATCAAGAATTATAACTGACAATGCAGCGCCCTCTGATGTGTCAGTTTCATCTTACTACTGTCCCTTTTGTAGGTGAAATCATATTTGCAAACTATTCTCTTCCTGACAGTTGTAAATTCTTCTCTTTCCCTTCCTTGGATGGAAGGAAGTTGAATGAGCCTATTGACCCAAACTACTCTCAGTATGAATATTTCCCCTCTCCCCTGTCAATGAGTGATTAGTGTGATTCATTTTTAGCAACTGCTATTCCTTCAGCCCTTCAGCAAGGATAGGCCTACTTTACATATGGTATGAGCAGTCAAAAAAGAAGAGAGGGAAGTAGTCACAAAAGGAGGAAGTAGTGGTTAGAGTCTTCCTGAGAAAGTTCTCAGAAGGTTACAAGCTGAAAAGAATGGAAAATTAACAGTTCTGTGCTAATCTCCAGTTTCTCCTTTTTGGCAGCTCCAAGCAGAAGGAAAAAAAATCTGTGACTTCTTCTGCACCTTCTTCCTGATCTCCAGGCATGGCTGGCTCTCTGGCCAGTGCACAGGAGACTTATCAGTATGTTTCTAAGCCCCTTCTCTCTAATAGCTGCAAGAGTGTGATCCCCTGTTACCTCAGGTCAAGGGACCTCTGTGGATACATTTGTTAGGTAGATAGATTCTGGGTCTCCTAGGGACGAAAGTGGGTGCCTTGCCTTGGTGCTGCCTTGAGCAATTGCCCCACCTGGGAAGAAGGACAAGGGCAGGCCCCAGGCCCCAGGCCCCAGGCCCCATCTTGGTGCTGCCCCACCTTAATCCTGCTCCGAGTGACTATTATACTCGGGGATATACCAATCTAACAATCAAAACTTAGCATGCCAACTGCAAAAGAATGCAGAGGACTCTCTAGTCCACAGGCCAAGCTGCATAGGTACGATAGTCTGGAAGGTGACTTAGGACAACCTAAGGCTAATTATCATGTCATTAGCTTAAATCTACATTGTGATTTACTCCCACCCACCCCCCAACCCCCAACAAATGGGCTTTCAGAGAGGCTCCTGGGAGATCCACAGGTACAGTAAGACTTAGATCATATAACTCCCAACTATCCATCACAGTGGTTCCATGATGATGTCTGAACCATGGTGAGGTCCCTATCTGGACACTATAAAACAAAACCTGGACCATGACCAAGCTCTCTTTTGCTACGACAAGGGTCCGGTCATCATCTGTGGTATATGTATCTTGCTCTGTAAACCTATATCTTCCTCTTGCTCTATAATGCTATCTTGCTCTCCCTCAATAAATTTCACCTTATGCTTGCCTTACTTTAGTATGTCTGGTCATTCTTCAGCCAAGAGTACACCAAAAACTGAGAGCACAGAACCAGACTGCCAAACCCGACAGATTCATCACCACTCCAGTCACCTTCTTGTCATTCTGTGTGAGCAGGGCCTGCCCTAAAAAGTAACCCTATGTGGAAACACAAGAGACTTTTAGATGCTAATCTCCCGTGTGACTCCTGACTAACCCTGAGTCCGGGAATGCCTCCAAGATATATAGATGATGTATTACCCTTTAGTAGAAATACCTATTCACTGTAAGTTTTGCCTTTCCTCCAAAACAACCTTTGATGTTGTTGCATACATCATAGGTTGTGATGCCTGTAGTGTCCTCTCAGCCACTTACAGATTCCTTCCAAAGCATGTATACTTTTCCCCTAAGATATAAGACCTGGGTCTGGTCAATTGCGGTGTAAAGAGCTACCTGTTTTGCAGCGGCACCAAGACTACACTTCGGTCTATAAATTTCCCTCATAAATCACCTCCTACTGACAAAGTGGATTTGTCTGCCTTGTTCTTTAGTTTCTCAGCTCCTTCTGTGTTTGGGGGTTGCTTTGCATATATGGCCCCTTCAGAGAACACCCTATCTGTTGAGAAATGCCAGTGAGGGAGAAAGAAGAGAACTTCCAGGGCAAGGGCAGCTGTTACAAGTGGCTGTTGTTACAACAATGTCTGTGCTATAAATCTCAGGGTGCAGTAGTTGATGAACTCCATTGTGATAGACCCTGGAAACAAATATGCACAAAAGGAATTTTACAGATAAATCTATGTTCCACGTCCAGAATAAAGTAATATCATTATGATAATCATCTGTTTTCACTATCCAACCCTACCATTTAGCTTCAGTTGCGATCCACTAGGTCCCTCAAATATTTCTCCACACAAACTCCTTCTGTCCCTCAGTACCTGATGGAAATAAAAACGTCCCATGCTAGCATGGAAGAGAAGAAGAGCCTTGCTCTCCATGTACATTTAAATCTACTGAAAGTGGACATTGCTCATTTTTTAAAATAAAATACAGATAGTACTTTTTTGGTAGCAGAGAACATGGACCAACTTAAAATGGTAATTTATCATAAAGAAAAGAGAATGGTTTTAGAATACTGGGCAGGAAGGTCATCAGAAAGCGGGGCGGGGGTGGTTGTTTGGAACCTTAGAACTCCCCTGCCCTGCATTCAGACAGCCTTCTCTACCTGCTGTGTGTGCCCTTGGACCAGCCACTCAACCTCCCTATGCCTCAGTTTCCTCACTTGTAAAACAAGAATAATGCTATCTAACTCTTAAGATTTTTGTGCAGATTAAATGAGTTAATACAAGTAAAGAACTTGGAACTATGTCTGAAATTTGCTAACCACTCAACTGTTAGCTATTGCTGCTGCTGTTTGTTTCATCCTATCTGCCCACATACCTAGATTTCTATTTCTTTTCTTTCATGGAATTTGCCACTCTTTGCAATTATCATGTTTATTTAATTGTTTATTTGTAGAACATGGGTCTTCTACCCTAGTATTTAAGTTTTCTCACACCCTCAGTAGAGGGAGGGCAGTGAGTGTTCTGCTGCATGTCTTGTTTGCTGGGGCTGAGAACTCTCAGCCTGTTTCTGACCCAGCCCTCTGAGCACCTCTGCTCTAAAAACTGTAGCTATCTCTAATCCCTAGGGCTGTTTCTGTCTCCCGAGCTGGAAGCCAGACTTCCTGGCCCATGGAGAGGAGCTCAGTGAACCTCAACCATAAGGCTGAATTAATCAGGATTAATTTAGTTTAGAGGCAGACTGAGTAGACAACCACAAATAATGCTTGAATTTCTGCCCTCTTTGAAGGATTTCCTTCATCATTTTCTTTCAAGGAACAATCCTAATTGGGGTTGTAGTGAGGCAACCATCCACTTCCAGTTGTTGCCAATATATTGTGCAAAATCATCTGTGAAACAAACCTTAGTTTTTATTTAGTTAATTAGTTATAAGGAATTCCATGTAAGGTTATAAATGTGGACTGAGGGAGAGGAGGGAGTGCAGCAAAAGTTGGTGCCTTCTGGAACAATTTAATGCATGCTGGGTTTGAGACAGATGAGCATCCCTTTTCCACTAATTTGTTTCTTATATATGCCAGACACATTTTAAGCGCCTTCACATTTTAGTTCATTTAATCATGATGGAGAAATTAATATTTCTGCTCAAGATGAGAGCCAATAGGCTTTAGAGCATATGAGTGAGTGTGTTTTCAGGGTGTAGAAAATAGAAACTATGAAGAACCACATGGTTCTAAATTTATTTCTAACATAAGTGGTAGATAAGACGTACTCTGTTGGATGACATCAAGTTTTTGGATCCTAACAGAACTATTGAGGGCATGTCATTCTCTATAAAGTCTTTCTCCCCTCATTAGACTGGAAATTACATGAGGGCAAGGATCATGTCAGCTATGTCCAAAACTATACAACCAGTGAGACACAGTGAATATTCAATAGATAACTGTTGAATGAAGGAGACACAGACACAGAAGCTAAGGACACTTGAACTATTATAATATGATAGCAGGTCTTAAAGTCCCTGGATGGTTTCTTGTTTAGTTTAACTATAATGTCACACTGTATTTAAGCAGGCTTATAAACAAGAGAACAATTTCATTTCCTTGGGACCCACAGCAAAGGAAATGGCTATTAGCAAATAGCAGTATCCTTAGCTTTCCCCTCACAAAATCTTCTAGGAAATGCTCCTTGGAGCCATGTGGACAGCCTCTGTCCTCAGACCTGAATTGTACAGTTAATTTCCAGAAGAACCTTCTTCTGGGTCTCCTAGAGCAGAGCCCCATGCTGCTGTGGCCTTTGCTTCTGGTTCTAGATGGGTGGACACCACGGAGCAGGGCCTGGACGTGGTGGCCCCTCAGCCCTCCCTGAGCACGAGCCACAGATGCTCATAAAAGCCTCTGCTGGGCTCTGCCCTAAGGCAATCTCCAGGCTTAAGGGGGACTGGGCGAGCTCTCCTTGGAATATAAGCCTCTTAAATAATAATTTAGCAGCACATCAAAATAAAAATGATAATATGTATTGAGTGTTCGCTAGTAATTTACATGTGTTAATCATTTTAGTCTTTACACTAAAAACTACCAAGTAGGATTTATATCAAAACTGAAGACTAGAGGTTGCTGTGAGCTAGGCTGACGCCACGGCACTCACTCTAGCCTGGGCAACAAAGCAAGACTCTGTCTCAAAAAAAAAACAAAAAACAAAAAACAAAACAAAACAAAAAAACTGAAGACTATATGGAAATTCACTGTTCTTATATTCAAAATAAACACATCAAAATGCTGAGTAGAAAAATAAGAAAGAAAAAATTTTAAAAAAGAAAAAGAAAAAAAGAAATCCTATGATGACAACAGGTGCCAAAAGTATTAAAATAGGCATTAAAAAACAATATTTATTCCTAAAATAAGTATCACTTAAATTGGAAAAAATAATTACTTAACATGATAAAGAATATGTGTTCTAGGTTGACAGCCAATGTTAAACATGACAGAACAAGACTAAAATCGCCATTCGAATTGGAGCTAGAACCAAGATGCTTGTAATCATCATCATTGGGGATAGTTTTTAGATCCTGGCCAACACACTAAATTAGTAACAAAAATAAAAGGCATACACATTGGAAGGTAAGATTTTAAAATTCATTATTCATTCTTTTCATTCCCACTATAATTATTCATCAATTGCTTGTTTGCTATTGTTGCTATGAACTATACATCCTCTGTTCTTGATCATATAGTCTATGTAGTATAGTTAGAAATGCACAAATATGCATTAATTAGGAAGGCTCAAGATAAATATCCAAAATAGTGAAATTCTTGAATATTATCCATTACCAGTTGGAGATTATAATAAAGAAATTCCACCAAAAATAACAATAAGAGTGAAAAATAGGAATAATTAAGAGATTTTTTTAACCTATAAAAGAAAATATATAAAACCGTACAAAGAAAAAGTCAATGAATGAGGGCTGGGTGCAGTGGCACGTGCCTGTAATACTAGCACTTTGGGAGGCGAGGTAGGAGGATCACTTGAGGACAGTGGTTGGAGGCTAAAGTGACCTATGATGACACCAATGCACTCTAGCTCGGGCAACAGAGAGAGACCTATCTCAAAAAAAAAAAAAAAGACTACTGCAGGAAAAGTCAATGAATAAGGACATATCATTAGTCTGGATAGGAGCACTAAAGTAGAAATGTTATAAAAATGTCAGTTCTCCCCAAATTGATTTGTAGCTTCTGTGTAATTTCAATCAAAGTACCTGTGGAATTTTCCTCAGAACTCAATAAAATGTTCAAAAGCATATGTGGAAAGATATATTGGTGAGAATATCAAAAGAGAGTTTTTTTTTTAAAAGAGCCATGTTGGAAATCTAATTCATATATTTTACAAATAGATTCCATATAAATATAGGTGAATGGAAAATAATAGAAACCTAGAAATATATCTAATTATATATCTAACATAAGATAAATACACATCATCAAATAATAAATGTATACAGATTCTGCTACAAAGTTAGAAATAAACTTCAGATAATTGAGATAACTATATTTTTTAATTCTTCACAACATGATGGAAAAATGAAGTTAAGGCTATTTTAATATAGACTATTTCTTCCTAAACATTAAAGTAGTAGAAAAATCAGAGATTTTATAATATAAAAATTAAAACTTTATCTATTATAATAATAACACAACTATAATAGAAGCTAATGTTGCATTAGGAAAATATTTGCAGCAAGTAAGACAAAGAGTTCAGATATGATATGAAGAATTCGTATAAACTGGCAAAATCATGACAGTGGTACTGGGTAAATGGATAAAGATCACACTTATGTAACACACAA
The DNA here is from genome assembly GCF_041146395.1 of Eulemur rufifrons. Taxonomy (NCBI): domain Eukaryota; kingdom Metazoa; phylum Chordata; class Mammalia; order Primates; family Lemuridae; genus Eulemur; species Eulemur rufifrons. The sequence goes on from NC_090990.1 coordinate 98,556,667, forward strand.
ACGCTCTCTCCAGCAGCTGCTTACTTGCCCACACGCCGCACAGAAGACATTGTTTATCCCCAAAACATAGCAGAGTGCCTGGCACCTAGCTGGCACTCAGTATAATAATATTTCTTTATACATGAGTAAATTCATTCAGGAAATGCAGATAGAGGTACAATGTACAGTCATTAAATCTGCAGCAGCAACAACAACCCAAAAAGGCTAGATGCCAATTAACCAACATGGGGAGGTCAGAGGAGACTGGCACAGCCACACGTTGCTGCTGGCAGTGGAAATGATGAAGCTCATTTGGAAAACCAGTTAACAAAAATGACATGTATTCTGACTCAGTAATCCCAGTTCCAGGAATCTATAATAAAGGGGTGAGAGTGGAGAAGATAATATACACAATGACATTCATTATAGTTATTATGATAATACTGAGGAAATAAAAGCAGAATACTAAACTGTATCTTAACACCCATTAAAACCAGGTTAAGATCATACACATTCAAGAAAAATAACTGGAAGGAAACAAATAGTAACACCAGATGAGCTACAGAATTGAGAGTATACATGGACTGTTTTATTTTTTAAAATATAAGAAATATTTATAATATTTAAAAAATGATAAAAGAAAAATGAGACACAAGCTTCATCAAAATAGGCTTAACATTTGGACTCTGACTTATTCCCATTACATCACAAGTTACATAAACCATCTTTTCTTATTCAGTAAAAGGGAGAAGTTGGATATCCTCTTCAATGTTCTTACAACCCTCTAAGTTTCCCACTGTCCTACCACATTGTGTTATAATTGCTTATTCACTTAGTATCTCCTCCACTAGATTTTAAGTTTCTTGAGGGTAGAGGCAGTGTTTCATTCTACTTGGTAACTACAGTATTTAGGCAGATGCCTGCTCAGTAATTAGGTCAGATGGGGCCATGAGGGTTGAGCCTCCCATCACTTATGAAATTAGTGCCCATATAAGAGGGACATCTCTCTCTTTTTCTCTCTCTCTCCTCCCACCATGTGCGTGCACAGCGAGCAGGCAGCCATCTGCAAGCCAGGAAGAGAGCCCTCATCAAACCCATCTATGCCAGCACCCTGGCCTCAGATTTCCAGCCACGAGTAGTGTGAGAAAAAAATCTCTGTAGTTTAGCCTGTCCAGTCTATGGTGTTCTGTTATGGCAGCCTGAGCAGACTAAGTCACCATCCTACCTTATCACTCATAGCAAAGGACAGGAACTCCTACTGCTCAGGAAAAAAAATAACAGCAGAAACTAGTGACTTCAAGTTACTACCACCAAACTTTCAACCGACCTGCCTTTATTTATATCTGCCCTGACTCTCTCCTGTCCCCACAGAAGACAATGCACACCTATTGTCTGCAGTGAGTACCTTCACCCATGGTTCAAGTCCCTTTTCCTCCCCCTGTGTCAGGAGCATGGCTCTCTGATGCATTTCCTCTTTCTCTGGTTTGTTCTCCTGACCCTGCTCACTCCTTTGCTACAGCCCTTAAACACTCCCAGTGCTCTCCCTTCCTAACATGCCCTGGCCTCACACCCCAACTACTGCCCTGTTTCTCCATCTTCCACGTCACAGCCACACTCCTACACTGGCTCTGAGACACTCCTCAGCCTTCCTCCTCCAGCACTCCTCAGTTCGTCACCAGGAGACCAGCAGCCACCCAGCATTTGGCACTGTCGACCCCTTTCTCCTTCCTCAGTTTCCCTGATCTCACACTCTCCTGAGCCTCCCCTGTCCCCTCTGCTGCCCTCCTCAGGCTCCATGGCAATGACTCCTCTTCCTCTACCTCTACCCTAACCTTCAATTATCAGGGGTTTGTGACATCCCCAATAAAGATAGGGTCCCCTGGCAGAATGTGTTGCAAGAGATGAAAGAAACACAGAACTAGTATTTAAAAGAGTGGGGAAATCAGGGGAACACCAGCACTCTGGTGCCAACGTGGCAGTGACTGAAACCCAGCACTTGCTTTTTATTCCCTTTGCCATGTTGCAAAATACAATGATCTCATGCGAAAAAATCATAGGATACAAAGATCAATGGTCTCAGGGTTCCCCCACAAATCACAAAGTGTCCTAGCTAATTTTCTTCTCCTTTCTAGAAGTGAAAAACACATAATTCTTCAGTAGGTACAACACTTTTGATCAAGGTAAACTAATTAATTTTATCCCAAGCTCAGGCTATGTACATGGATATCAATCTTCTAACTTCAGAAGCTGTGACCCATTTGATCAAGGAACAAAGAAACTACATGCTTTCCACTGGGAGACTGGTTTTACATTAACTGAGGCATTGTGGAGAGAAAGGGAGAGAAGGAACTTGGCCCAGTGTTCTAACAATGGAAGCCTTGAGACCCTTCTCCCAGGCTGACATATTGCAATCTACCTTTCTAGCCATGAGCAGTTTTCATGTTAAGCCGCTCTGCGGCTTTTCATGCCTGAGACCCCTTAGGCTCTGAGGTTGGAGCATGCTTTGCTGTACTCCCAGATCGCTGATATAAGTCCCCCAACCAAGCAGTTAACATCTGTCCTTATTTCAGGCTTCTGCTCAGGCAATTCCTTCATCTCCTTTCCTCAGACAGCCTCAGATATAGCATCCCTAAGTCCCAGTGATCTTAATCCCATCATTCAATGTTGGTACTTACAAGCGTCTTGTCATCATCCCATTTTTGTCTTATTTTCCATGTTCTCACTAGGACATCTGCTCCCCTGGCTTCACTGATCACTCACATGCTGCTGATGCCCAGGTCTCTATCTCCTCCCCACACCTCTGCTCAGCATCGCACCTGCACTCGGCTACTGGACGTCTCCACCGGCTCCTCACGTCCATGTGTCCAGGGCTGCATTTACCTTTATCTTCTGACCTACGCCAGTGTTCCCATTTTCAGTCAGTGGCCCTATCCAGAAACCTGGCCCTGTCCTTGGCTCCTGCCTCTCCTGACGCCCAGGGGCAGTGGATGCAGTACCTTCAAGATGTCAGATCCATTGCTTAGTACCTCATATCAAAGATTTAATTTATTGTCACAATCTTAAAGAGGGAAGAAAGAAAGAGGGAAAATTCAGCTGTTTCTAGTGCTTATTGGTGAGGACATTGAAGCAGAACTACCTAAGCCATCACACTTTTTCTATTTCTCCCCACACATTCTGTGGCATCTGGAACTGGCTAACCCTGTCTCACCCCTTTCCCTGGCCCCAGAGCAATGGACATGCCTTCTTGTGTCCTCCACTCTCCCCTTATCACACTATCGCAACATGCCAGGTTCCTTGTTTGTATTACATGGAACTTGGGGAGAAGAAAGACGCATTATTCTCTCACAGGGAGTGAAAGCAGAAGCTATTACTGTGTGTGTTACCTGGCAATAAATTGGTTTTCATTTCATGGGAAAAGTTAAAATAGTTTCAGATGATTTAACTGGGCCTAATAAAAAGTATCAATAATTATCTTCTCCTACACAACAAATTCTTTCCCCTTCTTGTCTCCACCACCACAGTTACCTACCCTTCATGCAAACAGAACAGCTTGCTATTTGCTCAAATTCTTAATCCAAACAAGACAAAACTGTGTCTCTTATGTCTCTTCCCTTCAATTTCCCCAGCTTAGCCTGTAGTTCCACCTGCAACAGTCAGATTCTGAGAGATCAGAGGGAACCAGGCAAAGTTAACATCCCTCATCCCCAGCCTCTGCAAAGGAACACATACACACACACACACAAATACACACACCACAGACACACACACAAACACACACAAATACACACACCACATGCACACACACAAATACACACATGCACACACACCAGCCTCTAGCCATGCCACTATGTATGAATTACAACGAAGGGCATCTCAAACTATGCTGATTACAAACTAAAGGAGGATTCTAAGTAGCTGAGAACACTGTCATCTTCTCGATGGGTTGGGGCACAGAGTTGTCTCTGAATAGTGCAGTATGTGGTCTGAACTCAGCATCTTCCCCTACAGGGTTCCAGAAGCTCAGCCTTGCTCATGGGCAGGGAGCAGGTAGGAACCTTTCCAGGGCACACTGAGATGCATTAGCTACAGCAGGCAGTGATGTCATTAACTACTCTCCAAGCAGTCTGTGCAGGAAGTGCCCCCAGCTTGAATGAAAAAAAAAATGGTTCATATTTTCAATTTGTAACGAATGGTAAGGGGGATGAATGAGGGACTGGAGGGAGCACACAAGCCCATGATCATGGCTACAAAGCCTAACCAGAATCCAGCCACCAGTGCCCTGCCCCACCCTCTAGGCTATTTTGCAGACCTGGGTGGATTAATCTCCCTCTCTGCAGACCCTTTCAAGAACCCCAAAGAGCTCCTAAAGCCTGGAATCCAAACTTTGTAACCTGGTGTTCATGCCCTTCACTAGTATATAGAAGGATGATTTATGTCTTACTGTTTGGTCTTGTATCCTGAAATCTTGCTAAAATCACTTATTAGTTCTAGAAGTTTTCCTAACACAGGCTATTTGTTGTCTACAAATAATGATGAGATTTTTCTCCACTTTCCAATCTGTATACTTTTTATATCTTTTTCTTGCCTTAATGTACTGGGTAGGACTTAAAGTACAATGTTGAATAGGAGTGGTGAAATTGGAGATCTTTATTGTTTCCAATATTAGAGAAAAAGCATTTGGTTTTTCAACGCTAAGTGTGATTTTCACTGAAGATTTTTTAAACATACTCTTTGCCAGATATATCAGTTTTATTGATTTCTTGCTCTTATCTTTGCTATTTCCTTCCTTCTACTTTCTCTGGGTTTCTTTTGCTTTTATTTTTCTCTATCTGAATGTGTGAATTCAAAATTTCAATGAGATATTTTTCTTTTCTAATGTAAGCCTTTAATCCTACAAATTTCCCTGTAAGCCCTGATTCAGCTTCATTCCATAAATTTTTATATATTATATTTTCATTTTCATTCAGTTCAGATATTTTCTAATTTCCTTTTAGACTCCCTCTATGACCCACTGAATATTCAGAAATGCCATTTGTAATTTGTAAGTGTTTGGAGATGCTTCCGTTATTAATTTCTTGTATAATTCCATTATGATCAGAGAATATAAGTTATAATATTTCTAATCATTGAAATCTCTCAAGTTTGTTTTATGACCCAAATTAGGACATACTTTAGTGAACTTTCCATATGCATTGAAAAGAATGTGTTTTCTGCTGTTTTTGGGTAGAGTGTTCTATAGATGTCGGTGAGGTCTAAGTAGTTGATGGTGGTGTTCAGCTATTTGCTCCTGCTGATTTTCCATCTACCAGTTCTATTGCTAGGATTGTTAAAGTTTCTGTGGATTTCTATAATTCTATAATTGTGGATTTCTCTATTTCTCCTTTCAGTATTGTCAGGTTTTACTTCATTTTTTGGACTTCTGTCTTAGGTGCATACACATTTAGGATTGTTATGTCTTTTTGGTGATTTGACTCCAACATTATGTGCTATCTCTCTTTTTTCCTTGTAATTGCCTTTGCCCTGAAGTCACATTCTCTAATATTAATTAACCATTGCAGATTCCTTTGTTTTTTCTTTTGTAATTTTTATTGATATATCATAGTTTCACATATTTTGGGTGCACATGTGATATTTTGATACATGTATATAATGTGTAATGATCAAATCAGGGTAATTGGATTATCCATCACCTCAAGCATTTATCTTTTCTTTGTGTTGGGACGTTACAATTCTTCTCTTCTAGCTATTTTGAAATATAAAATCAGTTATTGTGAACTATAATTTCCCTACTGTACCATTGAATACCAGAACTTACACTCTTGATCTATTTTAGTACCGATAAACCAACCTCTCCTCTTCCCCCGCTCCTCTCCACACGCACTTCCCATCCTCCATTAGTTATCATTCTACTCTCTGCTTCCATGAGATCCACTTCTTTAGCTCCCACATATGACTGAGAATGTGTATATTTGTCTTTCTGTGCCTAACTTATTTCACTTAATACAATAACCTCCAATCTCACCAAGTTGTGGCAAATGATAGGATTTCATTTTTTGTTATGGCCAAATAGTATTCATTGGGTATACACACTACATTTTCTTTAACCATTCAACCATTGGTGGGCACTTAGGTTGATTACATCTCTTGGCTATTGTGAATAGTGCTGCAATAAACATGAGAGTGCAGATATTTCTTCGGTAACTAACTTCCTTTCTTGTGGAGGTATATGCAGTAGTGGGATTGCTGGGTCATATGGTAGTTCAATTTTATTTTTTTGAGGAACTGCCATACTGTTTTTCACAGTGGCTATACTAATTTAGATGACCACCAACAGTGTACAAGAGTTCCCTTTCTCTGCATCCTTGCCAGCAATTTTATTTTTTATCTTTTTCATAATAGCCATTCTAACAATGGGTGAGATAATATCTCATTGTGGTTTTGATATGCACTTCTGTAATTATTAGTGATTTTTTAAATATACTTGTTGGACATTTGTATGTATTCTTATAATAAATGTTTATTCAGATCATTTGTCCATTTTTTTATTTCAAAGTATTACAGGAGTACCAGTGTTTTTGCTACATGGATACCTTGTATAATGCTTAAGACAGGGTTTATGGTGTGCGGGTCACCAGAATAGTGTTCAGTGTACCCAATAGGTAAGTTTTGATTTCTCACCCCACCACACATCCTCCCTACTTCTTGGTTTCTCATATCCTTTATATATCACTTTGTGCCCATGTGTACCCATCATTTAGTTCCCACTTATTAGTGAGAACACGTGGTGCTTGTTTTTCCATTCCTGAGATACTTCACTTAGGATAATGGTCACCAGTTCCATCAAAGTTGCTGCAAATGATATTATTTTATTCCTTTTTATGGTTGAGTAGTAATCCATGGTGTGTGTGTGTGTGTGTTTGTGTACTTATGTGTGTGTGTGTATATATATGTATGTATATCACATTTTCTGTATCTACTCATGAATTGATGGCACTTAGGTTTTTTCCACATCTTTGTAATTGTGAATTGTGCTGTGATAAACATTCAGGTGCAGGTGCAATTTTTATAAAATAACTTCTTCTTTTCCTTTGGACAGATACACAGCAGTGGATTGCTGGATCAGATTGGTAGGTCTACATTTATTTCTTTGAGGAATCTCCGTACTGTTTTCCATAGGAGTTGTACTAATTTGCAGTACCACCAACGGCGTATAAGCATTTCTATCTCTCTGCATCTATGCAAGCATCTATCGGTTTTTTACTTTTTAATAATGGCCAGGTGGTATCTCATTGTATTAATAGTTTTAATTTGCATTTCCCTAATGATTAGTGATGCTGAGCATTTTTTCATATGTTTGTAGGGCATATCTCTATTTTCTTTCAAAAAAATTCTGTTCATGTCTTTTGCCCACTTTTGATGGGGTTGTTTGTTTTTTTCTTGCTGATTTATTTAAGTTCTTTTTAGATTCTGGATATTAGTCTTTTGTCAGATATATAGTTTGCTAATACTGTATCCCATTCTGTAAGTTTTCTATTCAGTCTTTTGAATCTTTCTTTAGCTGTGCAGAAGCCTTTTAATTTAATTAAGTCCCATTTATTTATTTTTATTGTTGCTGTCTTTGCCTTTGGGGTCTTAGTCATAAATTCTTTGCTTAGGCTGATGTCTAGAAGAGTTTTTCCTATGTTTTCTTCTGGAATTCTTAGGTTTCATGACTTAGGTTTAAATCTTTTATTCATCTTGAATTCATTTTTCTATATGGCAAGATAGAGGGGTCCTATTCTATTCTTCTGCATGTGGCTATCCAACTTTCTAAAGCCCTTTATTGAATAGGGTTTTCTTTCTCCAGTGTATGTTGTCGTCTGCTTTGTTGAAGATCAGTTGGGTGCAGCCAGGTGGTTTTATGTCTGAGTTCTCTACTCTGTTCCATTGGTCTGTGTCTCTACTTTTACACCAGCACCAAACAGGTTTTTTTTGCTATAGTCTTGTAGTATAATTTGAAGTCAGGTAATGTGATGGTTCCAGATTTGTTTTTTTGTTGTGGATTTTGTGTGTGTGTGTGTTTTGTTTTGTTTTTTGTTTTTGCTTAAGATTGCTTTGGCTATTTGGGCTCTTTTTTGGTTTCAAATAAAGCTTAGGATTATCTTTTCTAGATCTGTGAAATAAGACATTGATATTTTGATGGGGATTGCATTGAATCTTCCTGGCTTTAGTATCAAGGTGATACTGGCTTCGTCGAATGAGTTAGGGAGGACTGATTCCCTCCTTCTTGTTGTTATGGACTAGTTTCTGCAGGATAGATACCAGTTCTTCTTTGTGGGTCTGGGAGAATTTGGCTATAAATCCATCTGGTCTGGGGCTTTCTTTTTTTTTTTTTTTTTTTTGAAAATCTTTTATGACTGTTTCAATCTCTCTGCTTCATTATTGGTCTGCTCAGGATTTCTATTTTTCCTGATTCAGGCTTGGGAGGTTGTGAGTTTCCAGAAATGTATCCATTCCCTCCAGGTTTTCTGGTCTATTTGCATAGAGGGTTTCATAGTATTCACAGATGATATTTTGTATTTCAGCAGTATCAGTTGTAATGTCTTCTTTTTCTTTTATTATTGAGCTTATTTGAGTCCTTTCTCTTCTATTTCTGGTTAAACTGGCTAGTGGTATATTGATTTTGTTTATCTTTTCAAGAACCAACTTTTTGTTTCATTGATACTTTGTACTGTTTTCTTGGTTTCCATTTTGTTTAGTTCTGCTCCTGAGCCTTGTTATTTCTTTTCTCTTGCTGGCTTTGGGTTTGGTCTGTTCTTCTTTTTCTAGTTCCTTGAGATATGACATTAGATTGTTAATTGTGATCTTTCTCTTTTTGATGTAGGCATTTAAGGCTTTGAACTTTACCCTTAGTACTGTTTTGCTGTATGGCATAGATTTTGAAAGTTTGTGTCTTCATTGTCATTCAGTTTGAGGAAACTTTTGATTTTCGTTTTAATTTCCCATTGACCTAAGGATCATTCAGCAGCAGGTTTTTTAATTTCTATGTTTTTGTTTATATTTGAGTGTTTCTCTTGGTATCGATTTCTAATTTTATTCCACAATGGTCTGAGAAGATACATGGTATAATTTCAATTTTTTTGAATTTGATGAGCCTTGTTTTGTGACCCAAGATATGATCAATCTTGGAAAATGCCCCATGAGCTGATGAGAAGAATGTATGTTCAGTAGTTTGTGGATAGAATGCTCTATTAACGTCTGTTAGGTCCATTAGTTTTAGAGTCCTGTTTAAGTCCAGTGTTTATCCATTTTCTGCTTCAACGATCTGTCCAGTTCTCCCAGTGGAGTTTTGAAGTCCCTGGCAATTAAGATGCTACTGATTATTTCTTTGCTTAGATATAGAAGAATTTGCTTTATGAAAAGTGGAGTTCCTGTGTCAGGTGCCTATAGATTCAAATTTAGGATTCTTATGTCTTCTTTTCATATTGCTCTCTTTACCATTATATAATGACCGTCTTTGCTTTTTTTTCCCCCCCACTGTTGATTTAAAGTCTATTTTATCTGACATGAGAATGGCTGCACCTGGTTCCTTTTGGTTTCCATTTTAATGTAATATTTTTTTCCATCCCTTGACCTTGAGTCTGCGTGAATCCTTTGTGGTTTAGATGTGTTTCTTGGTGGCAGCAAATACCTGGGTTATGTTTTTTCATCCATTCAGCCAGTCTTTGTTTTTTAAGTGGGGTATTCAGACCGTTAGTGTTGAGGGTTAGTATTGATATGTGGGATGCTGATCTGCTCACCATGTTGTATGATAACATTGTTTTGTTTTCCCTCTTCTGATACTGTTTTGTAAGAACTATTAGTTACAACTTTTGGGGTTTTTACATTGGTGGATATCTATTGTGCTGTGTATAATGCACTTTTGAGCATTTCCTGCAGGGCAGGTCTAGTAGTGACAATTCCCTTAGTCGTTGTTTGTCTGGAAAAGTCTTTATTTCTCCATCATTTGTGAAATTTAGTTTTATAGGATTCAACATTCTTGGCTGACAGTTGTTCTGTTTAAGAAGACTAAAAGTGGGGCCCCAATCCCTTCTGGCTTATGAGGTCTCTGCTGAGAAGTCTCCTGTTAGCCTGATGGGTTTTCCTTTGTAATTTAGTTGTTGTTTTCATCTTGTAGCTTGCAGAATTTTCTCCTTCATTTTGACTTTGGCCAGGATGATTAGTATGTGTCTTAAAGATGTCCTATTTGCATTGAATTTTCCTGTTGTTTGATGACTATCTTGCATCTGTATATCTGAATCTCTGGCAATACCAAGGAAGTTCTTCTCCTCAGTAATTCCCTCGAATAGATTTTCCATGCTTTTTCTTTTTCTCCCTCTGTGATACCTGTAATCTGTATATTGGCTCATTTCACATAGTCCCATATTTCTCTGAGTGATTGCTTCATTCTTCTTTATTCTTTTTCCTGCATTCTTCACTGACTGAGTTAACTTGAGAGCCTTGTCTTCAAGATCTGAGATTCTTTCTTCTCCTAGGTCTAGCCTGTTGTTGAAGCTTTCTGCTGTATTTTGTAATTCCCTAAATGACTCTTTTCTTTTTTAAAGTTTGTTATTCCCTTTCTTATGTTGTCTATCTCTTAATGAGTTTTTCATATTTTTCATTTATGTCCTGAAAAAATTTTTTGTTGTTGTTGTTGTTTTGGTTTTCAACTTTCTTCTCAATTCCAGTCATCTTATTTGGCATCCATATTGTGAATTCCAATTCTGACATTTCTATAATTTCCTTCTGGTTGGGGTCCATTGTTGTGGCTCTATTGTGATCCTTTGAGGGTGGAAAACTAGCTTGTTTTTTCATGCTGCCAGAATTCTTGCTGTTTTCTTCTCATCTGAAACTTCTTCTCTCAGCTAAGGGCTGATAAGTTTGTGGTGCACCCGTTCTACTTTGCTGGGAAGTCTCTTACTCAGTGAGAAGGAGGAGAGGTCCCTAGATAATGCTTTTATGTCCTGTGAAGGACTGACCCAGTGGGAGAGGGGTGGATGCACTGAGAGTCTGTAACACAGTCTCTTATGTCATTTCGATCTGCTGTGGTTGTCACAATCTAAGCCAGTGCTGGGGGATATTCATTTGGATTGGTGGGTTACTACCCAAACGACTATTGGAAGCTTGGGCAAGGGGCTGTGCAAGTCCCTCTACTCAGAGGTGGGTGGTGTGACCTTGGCTGGTGCCTGGGCAAGTCATGGGACTGAAGTCAGCAGCAGGGCATCTCTCAAGACCTTGCAGAGAGCCTAGGAGTGTGATGAGTCCTTGGCCAGCGCCTGAGTGGGTTGTGTGACCTAGGCCAGTGCTGGGGGCTCTTCATATGGAATGATGGGTTGGTCCCTAGGCTGCTGTTGGAAGCTTGGGCTGGGGTTGGGTGAGACCCACTGAGGCAGGCATTGTGCTTGATTGCTCTGCCCGAGTCTCCCCAGTGTGGCAGCAGTAGCTGTTTGTGAGGCTATCTAGGCAGTTGCTGCTGGTGTCAGGGCTATGGGCATTCACTCCATTCAGGTCTAGGTATAACTGGTCCACAGCAGAGGTCGGGGGCAGCTTGTGGATAGTGGGTCAATGATGGTGAGCTGTACCATAGATGTGGTTTCACACCATGCCACAGGCACATGGTCCACCTATCTGCTCACAGGGCTGGGAGCATGGCCCACCACATGGAACACAGATCTGTGGGGGCACAGACCTCTGCATGGCATGTCGGGCTTGGGGGCTTGTGCCTCTTGTTGGCACTTGGGGCTGCAGAGGCATGGGCCTCCTCTTGGTGCCTGGGTCAGCAAGGGTGTGGACCTCAGCACGGCAGCACATGGGACCAGTGGGCTTGTTCTATTGGTCAGCTGGCATGGCTGTAGGGACTGGGCTGCTGGATGACTGGGGCTCTCTCCTAACACAAGTCCCACTGAGGCTGCTACTATGGGACTTTTCAAGCTCTGCTCGAGTTCCCTAGTGGGTGGGGTGGCACTTGGCTCCCAGTCACAGGAGTGTGAGAGCATTTGCTCACCCTGTTCTCTCCCCAACCTGGCAAGGGGTGATGTTGGGGCAGTTGCAGCAAAGCTGATGACTGTGCAGACCAGGTGCTCCAGATCTGAGGACTCAGAGTGGCATCAGTCATGGCAACCCAGGAACTAAGGCTGATGGGTCCCTGCTGAGCCTGCTCTCTGATGCAACTTTACTATACAGTCTCCAAGCAGTTCCCCAGTCAGCACAGAGGCCTGCAGTAGTGGTGAGGGCCCCTCACAGCTTGAGTCATGGTGCCTATGCAGGGAGTGTGGGGCCCCGGGGCTGACTCTTTTATCACTTCCCCACATGTAGCCGTCTCCCCCAGGTACCTTCTCATCTTTGCAAGTGGATCTCCCTGTCCCCATCTCCTTCACTCTGAGTGTCTCCTTTTGGTTCTCTGATGATTTGCAATGCTCTCTCCAATAGGGTCCCTCCAGAGGTGGGCATCTACTTGCAGTTATTGATCCTCTCTTGGAAAGTGGCATGTGCAGGCTGCTTCTAGTCCACCTTCTTGGCCCTCCCCATTATTTGTCCATTTTTTTAATTGGATTTTTGTTGTTGTTGAGTTGTTAGTGTTTCTTGTATATTTTGGATATTAATCTCTTGTCAGACAGATAGTTTGCAAATATTTTCTCCCATTCTGTAGGTTACCTCTTCATTTTGTTAATTGTTTCCTTTACTGTGCAGAAGCCTTTTAAATAGATGGAATCCCATTTATCTGCTTTTGATTTTGTTTCCTGTGGTTTTGAGGTCTTACCCCCCCAAAATATGCCCAGATCAATGTTTTCTTCTAGTAGTTTCATAGTTTCAGATCTTACATTTAGTCTTTAATCTATTTGGACTTAATTTTTGTATACGGTGAAAAAAAGCAATCTGGTTTCATTCCTCTGTATATAGTTATCCCATTTCCCCAGCACTTTTATTAAAGAGATTATCCTTTCCCCAATGTATGTTCTTGACACCTTTGTCAAAATGACTTACCTGTAATTGTGTGGATTTACTTATGGATTCTCTATTTTATCCCATTTGTTTATGTATCTTTTTTAATGCCAGTATTATACTGTTTTGTTTATGATAGTTTTATAGTATAATTTGAAATGAGGCCAGGTGCTGAACTCACATTTGTAATCCTACTACTCTGGGAGGCTAAGGCAGGAGGATTTCTTGAGGTCAGGTGTTCAAGACCAGCCTGAGCAAGGGTGAGACCCTGTCTCTTCTAAAAATAGAAAAAATTAGCTTGCCATGGTGTCATACCCCTGTAGTCCTAGCTACTCAGGAAGCTGAGGGAGGAAGATCGCTTGAGCCCAGGAGTTTGAGGTTGCAATGAGCTATGATGATGCCACTTCACTCTAGCCAGGGTGACAGAGTGAGATTCTATCTCAATAGTAATAATAATAATTTGAAATCAGGTAGCGTGTAGCCTCCAGCTTTGCTCTTTTTTCTCAGGATTGCTTTAGCTATTCGGGGTCTTTTATGGTTTTGTATGAATTTAAGGATTGTTTTTTCTATTTCTATGAAGAATGTCATTGGTATTAATATTTTGATAAGGATGGCATTGAATCTGCAGGTCACTTTGGATACTACTGTCATTTAAACAATGTTAATCTTTCCAACCCATGAGTATGGGATATCTTTCCACTTTTTGTGTCCTCTTCAATTTCTTTCATCAGTGTTTTATAGTTTTCCCTGTAGAGATCTTTCACTTTTTTGGTTAAATTGATTCCTAGGTAATTTTTTTATAGCTATTGTCAATGGGATTTCTTGCTTTCTTTTCTTTTCTTTTTTTTTTTTATTTTCTTTCTTTTTTTTTTGTTGAGACAGAGTCTCACTCTGTTGCCCAGGCTAGAGTGCCGTGGCATCAGCCTAGCTCACAGCAATCTCAAACTCCTGGGCTTAAGCAATCATTCTGCCTCAGCCTCCCGAGTAGCTGGGACTACAGGCATGTGCCACCATGCCCTGCTAATTTTTTTCTATATATATTTTTAGCTGTCCAAATCATTTCTTTCTATTTTTAGTAGAGATGGGGTCTCGCTCTTGCTCAGGCTGCTCTCGAACTCCTGACCTCGAGCGATCCTCCTGCCTCGGCCTCCCAGAGTGGGGATTGCTTTCTTGATTTCTTTTTCAAATTGATCGCTGTCAGTGTATAGAAATGCTACTGATTTTCTAAGGTTGATTTTATATCCTGCAACTTTATTAAATTCATTTACAAGGCCTAAGAGTATTTTGGTGGAGTCTTTAGGTTTTGCTAAATATAAAGTCATGTTGTGTACAAACAAGCCTAATTTGACTTCTACCTTTCTAATTTGCATGCCATTTATTTCTTTCTCGTCTAATTGCTCTGGCCAGGATGCCCAGTATGATGTGGAATAAAAATGGTGAAAGTGGGCCTCCCTGTCTTGTTCTAGATCTTAGTGGAAAGGCTTTCAATTTTTCCCCATTCAGTATATTAATTGTGGGCTTGTTATATGGCTTTTATTATGTTGAGGTATGTTACTTTTATATCCAATTTCTTGAGAGTTTTTATCATGAAGGGATGTTTAATTTTATCAAGTGCTTTTTCAGCATCTATTAAAATAGTAATGTATTTTTTGTCCTTGATTCTGTTGATGTGATGTAGTCTTAAGTCTGTTGATGTGATGCCAGTGTGTGGGAATGATAATGGTTTCCTTCTGGCTAAAGTTCCAGAAGTGGACCTAAGGGGGAGGAGAGAAGTGGGGAAGGTACCAAGGGGTGAAGATTGGAGATGTCTCTTCACCACTCCAGTCCTGCTGAGATTCTCAGGACAAGAATAGTGACAAGTGATATTGATTTAACTCATCAGAGTTGATTTCCATTGGCAGAGACCAAAGATATATTTCTTATCGTGTCACAAACACAAAAGGCTAAATCATATTCAAGAGCTAGAAAAATAGATTGTACCTCTTTATGTGAGGTGCTGCAAAGTCACATTATGAGGATATAGATTCAGGGAGAAGAATTTGTGGCCATTTTTACAATCTACAAAAAGTCTTAAAAAGTTGAATATAGACTGGACAAATTAGTAAACAGAGCATAGATGTGCCTCTATTGTGATTTGTGCTAACAATTGAAGGATTATAAAATTTAAGCTCAAGTTCAAGATGATAATGTTTTGCAGTGACAGAGAACTTAAACCCATCATCATATCATTCACCAGCAATCACTCTGTGCTAAAAAGTTAGAAATAGAACACAGCTCAAGGCCGGGTGTGGTGGCTCACACCTGTAATCCTAGCACTCTGGGAGGCCAAGGCGGGAGAATCGCTTGAGCTCAGGAGTTTGAGACCATCCTGAGCAAAAGTGAGACCTCCGTCTACTAAAAATAGAAACAATTAGCCAGGCATGGCAGCACAGTCCTGTAGTCCCATCTACTCAGGAGGCAGAGGCAGAAGGATCGCTTGAGCCCAGGAGTCTGAGGTTGCTGTGAGCCAGGTTGATGCCATGGCACTCTAGCCTGGGGGACAGAGTGAGACTCTGTCTCAAAAAAGGAAAAAAAAAAAAGAACACATCTCAAACTCAGTCATTAAAACCATGAGCTAGATAAGTTTCTGAGAATAGAAGCACAGAAAGGTTAACACTTGACTTGATGAGTAAGATACAGAGTATGGTGATCAGCTAGCTACACGTGAATTTTCGGTGTCTTGCTCATGACATGCTTAACTGAAAGGAAATAACTTGTTCCTATCATCCAATGAACAATCTTGGCTTCAGCTCCTGACCAAAGATTAGACCAAATACTTGGCATTTTAAACAAACAATACAACCCTTTTAAACACTTTGACTCTTTCTCAGATAAGCAGTTTTGAGTAATTACCCAAAATTACGATCCTATTCACTGAAATCAGTTTCCAGAAATAAAAGAGTAAGATTGAACTAAGTATCCCAAATTATGGAATTGAAAAGAGAATTTGGGAAATAAACATCTAAAAATAAACCAGTATGGTTAAATTGGTTTTTAAAATTAACACTGGTAGTGGGGCTGAAGAGTTACAAATAGCAGTAATTGTAGAGTAAAGCAAGACAACACTGAAAAACAATATGGTAATGTAGGAATGCCAGAATGCCACAAATAGCTCTGAAGAAGTTATCCTAAATATAAAAACTATTGTGCAAAGTTTCTAATCACGGTCAGAGTGCCTACATTTGCAAATAGCTGTTTGCCCTTAAAAAACAATAAAATTGAATATTGTAACCATTTAAAGCATGCAAAGCTGAATCTTATGTTGCACGTACAATGTGAAATGTAAGTTCTAACACTGATTTTTTGGTGCAAAAGAAACGACATCAAGTTTTCAGTTCCCAATTAAGAAATAATGAATAATGAAGGAAAAATTAATAATTAATTTTATCTTCATTCCAATTTCTCTTTTTCAAATTTCGGTTTAAAATATAAGCTCCAATACATGCTTGTATTATGTTACATACATATCCAATTTAATAAAATTATTAAATTTTATTGCACTTTGGTAGTTGATTTTTCTAACACCTCACTCTCCTCACTCTACCTTGCCTAGCTGGCTCCCATAGATTTTTGAATTTGCACCCCTGGAAATAGGCTGATTCAGATTAAAACAGATGTCAGGGCACAAATCGATGAAAAGCAATCAAACCAAAGTACATCAGTACAATATGAAATTGTTGTACTCCCATAAAGTAGAGCCATCATCCAGTGTAGTTTTTTAAAAATATGCCCCTCGAAAGCAGACTTCTCTGTTCAATGTTTTTGTGATGTGCAGTTCCAGCTAAAAATGAGGAGTCACAGGTGAAATTCAGAAGCCATTTAATGCATAGTTTAATGTTGTTTACCAGTGGATGGCTGATTTAACTTTAGTACCTAAATTTTAAATTATTTAATATACAGCCTTTCAATAGATTATCTGGTTGAGGAAATCCCAAAATCTAATTAAAAGTTATGATTTAAAAATTTTTACTTTTGGTGATTCTTTTTCAAAATGCTTATTCAATTTTGGCTAACGGAAGTGAAGTAGCAGAAAATCAGTTTCTACATAAAATGAAATTGATGAAAGCATACTATCTCCTTTCCCCTTCCAGATAAGTGCTATGTGCCTCCCTAATTTTTTTCAGTGACCAGAGCAAGAGTACAAATTGAAGACTTTTTTTTTTTTTTGAGACAGAGTCTTGCTCTGTTGCCCAGGCTAGAGTGCAGTGGCATCAGCCTAGCTCACAGCAACCTCCAACTCCTGGGCGAAAGCAATCCTCCTGCCTCAGCCTCCCGAGTAGCTGGGATTATAAGCATGCACCACCACATCCAGCTAGGTTTTTCTATTTTTAGTTGTCCAGCTAATTTCTTTCTATTTTTAGTAGAGATGAGGTCTTGCTCTTGCTGAGGCTGGTCTCGAACTCCTGAGCTCAAGCTATCCTCCTGCCTCAGCCTCCCTGAGTGCTAGGATTACAGATGTGAGCCACCATACCCGGACCAAATCAAAGTCTTTATAATACTCATCTGAGGATTTAAAAGTTTTAAATCAATCTAATAAACTAACAAAATATGTTTTATCCTCCTACTTTGACAAGTATACATTCATAATGACCTGGAAGTCCTGATTCAAATATAAAATTCTTGGATCTGTGGAAGTTTATATGAGAAGGTGACACACAGTAAGGAAAGCAAGCTGCTGGTCTTTGGTCCCAGGCCTGCAGCTTCTTCCTTCCCTCCCCAGTCCCAGCTCCATCCCATACACGATACGGAAAACAAGCCAGCCTGCATATCCCAGCTCCCAACACATCCTGCAAACAGCAGTACTTTGGTAATCCCTCAGATAAAATATAACCACTGGAGCTTCAGCTCCAGTGAGGAGAAAGCAGAAACCAACAAAGCTGGCAAAAAATGTAAGAATTTCTTACCAGCAGGCTCCTGACCGCTCTCTCCACACAATGCAGTTGAACATATGGGAAAGATCATTTTGCCCTTTTTGATTAATGGGAGAAAAAAGATTTGTGTGATTAGTCTTGGTACAGCAACTGTAGTATAGTTTTGGTAATTTGTGATATGAATTCATATTTTTTTATCCCTTTCCTCCTAGAAATAGTGTTTTCTCTGTCTTTCTGTGTTGTTCTGTCAGAAAGAGTAGTACTGGATAAAGTTTTCTCCTGTCTTGTTTTATGTCCTTAAGAGCTTGCCTTGTGGCCTCATGAGAGCCCTTCCTCTTGATCTTCACCGCTAGGGAATGCAAATTGTTGGGTTGTATTCAGTGGCCAGCATAAAAATGGCTGAGAACCTGAGAATTTTTTTGTTCTGAACATGGCAAACTCTCAGGAGTGTTTGTCATAAGAAGTCTCATTCATAAGGGAGTTTTGCTGTCTCAACCTTTGTTGCTATCATAGCCTATTTCTGGGAGAATGAGGGGATCTTTGGGGCTGCTCTTCTTCTAAACAGTTGCCTTATTTGTATTAGTAGAGGAATTGGATTAAAGGAACGGCACATAATAGCTTTAAAAATTCTCTTGAAAAAATTAAAGAGCAAAATCTGACCTAAAAGATAAAAATCCTTTGTGCACTACCCCTGAGGAAATAGCTGTCCCTGAAAGAACAATAATAAGAGCTGGTTTACCCTGTAGCCTAATGGTTAAAATTTTGTCTTTCTATCCCAGTAGCCTGGGTTCACTTCCCACTCAGGGAATAAGTCTGTTTGGTTTGATATTTGTGTAATTTTTGCCATTTATGGATTCTTTTCCTTTCCAGGTACAGTTTTTGATTTCCTGTATTCAGTGGGGACATACTACAGGACTTTTAGAAGTGTATATGTAAATGGTCAGCTCAGAAGCTGAGACCCTGGAGAATATGGCCGGAAAAAATGTGGGTTACACTCAGTTTACAGCTAGCAAGGCTTTTCCTTCTTTGAGCTCTTTTTGTGGCTTTTCTGGATCTTGTAAACACTGTTTCCCACCTCTTTAGAGACATCTCTTGCTTCCTTAAATTATACCTTTGGTTACACCTTACTGGTTTCACTTAGAAGGGTACTTCTAGTTAGAAAGTTCAAAAGCAAAAAAGCTCAGCCATTTGTCACTGCTAAAGTTTGCTCCACTTACTTTTACACCCCGCCCACCCCAGCCCACTTCGTCTTTGCTGGTCTTGGGTACCACAGGGTGGAAAAACCTGGAGGGAACTAAGGTTTTTCTCAGACCCCTTAAGGAACTCAGAAGAAAGGTGCTGCTACTCATCTCATTTTCAGGGTCTTCTGCTTTCTTTATGGAGTCTAAAGTGTCATAAACATATTCCTCTCGGGTATAAAACTCTACTCTCTTTTGTATTGTTATCTGATCTCTTTGGCTTCAGGGGATACCACAAATTACTTTGTATTGTGAAAAAATTTGACCTTAATGTGTATAATGGCTAGATAAGAATGACAATATTAGAAGCAGCTAAATATACTACAGGAAGCTTCTCCTTTCTCTGGCCCTTAGATAGGAAAGGGTGTGATTTAAACACTTAGAGAAATGTCTTTGTAAGGAAGTGAATTGTAAAAGCATTGCGTGACTTGGTCCCCTGTCAGTCCCATAGTGTCTCTCTCTTTCGGAGGCCTGGAATTCAATGCTACTTATCTATATGAATTCAGTCTCCTTATAAAGTCCTATGGTGAATTCCTGTGATTTTATGTTGCCTGGTCATTCATTTGGTCTTCCTCCAACCCACCCAAATTCCTTCTTGAAAGGCTTGGCTTTCCTCTCTGTGCTTTGACATATGATTCCTACCCACTTTTCTCTGAGGCAAAATGAGGGCTTGGGCAACATTGTACAAGTAAGCTCTAACTTGGTCTGTTTTCTGGGACACAGATTAAATCCAGCTGTCTTTTGGGGCTAGTAAGTTTTACCAGTCTCATGGCTAGAGTTTTGAAATCAAGGCTTTAGGCTCCTTATATGTACACGTGTATGCCTTTATGTGTGCCTATGTGTAAATCTTTGTCTATTGTCTACAGTGCTAAATTGGCTTATAAGTGAGTACTCATAAAGTAAACAGCCCAAATGCTTTTCAAGTTCTCATTGCTTAAGCAATCCTTGATAAAAAAAAAAAAAAAAAAAAAAAAAAAAAGATAGTTTTAAAATTATTGGTAAAATAAAATAAGAACATTTTCAAAATTTAATTTAGACATTTTTACCTGAGCCTACTGGTTTAGGCTATTTCTGCTGGATGGTTTAAAGTCATAAAACTGTTGCTTCTGGAGTACTTTTAATACTTGCTTAATTTGTCTGTGAGTTAAAGCTATAAGGGCTGACTGCTGGGCTCTTCCAAAGCCTTACACACATCTTACTCTGAGCTTGTTTTCAGTTTTGAGCCTTTAGATTCTGAGGTCTAACAGAGTGATTGTGGTGAGGGCTCAGAACAACTTCCAGGCCTCCTGTGCTCCTTTGTCCAGTAGTGTCAAATTACTCACTTCCTGGGTCTTTCGCTGAAAATTAGAGTTACTAAGAGTTAATGTCATAATTAATATATGTAATTAAAACTAGTAAATATAAGAGAAACAATTCTATATTTAAAACTATATTTAAAAAGTAAGATTTTTTTCTTTTTTGGTGAGAAAGGTCATAAGAAGACATAGAAATGCGGTTTTTTAAAATGGAAAATAATTTTGCCTAATTTAAAGGTTTTAGAAATTGTTTTAAATTAAATAAATGAAAAAGTGATAAAACTAAATGGATACAAAAGTTGGGGAAAAGTTGGTAAAAATTATAAGAGGTTTATAGAAATCTTACCTCATGGTCAAATTAGTTAAGATTAAATAGATTCATTTACAAGGTTTTATTAAAATTAGCTTTACCATTAATGATACACTAATGCAAAGGTAAAATTTGGTTTTCTCTTTTAAACAAGACTCTTCACTTCTTATTAATAGAGCTAATAAAAGGTTTTAGTTTACCTTTTGAACAAATTCCATAAAAAAAAAAAAAAGAGGGAAGAAAGACAGTTTGTTTCTTTATCAGCTTGTTTTCCAGTTTGTCTTTATTAGGTCTTATGATTGTTTAGGAAACTGAGTCTCCTCTCTATTAAAGAGTAAAGGTTTTGCTTTGTAAAATCTTTGAATTATCACTTTGGTTGAATAAATGACTATTATTTTATAGTAATATACTGTCTTGTTTTATGACAAGTGTTTTAAACCTTTAATATTTGGCAAACTTTCCAAAATCAAAATTCTAAATTCAGCCTTTTTGACTTCAAACTAGCTTTTCTGTAGAGCCACTGAAAATCCAAGAGAGACATATCAGGCTTATTTGATATATTATTAATAAAACCACATAGGAAGCATTATTAAATATGAAATGGTATTTAATTTTCTTTGGGTTATATTTGTATAAACATGTTATTAATATGTGATCTAAAATTGTATGAGATTCCTAAAATTTTGATGTCTTGGTATATATTAATAATAATATGATTATGTTAAATTGTTGTATGCCACAAAAATAAATTTCTTTGTCAATTGTCTCTTTAGCCATGGCTATTCTAAGACTTTTTGTCATCCACAGACTATTATTATTTTACTTTGATTCTTCTCAAAAATCAGTTTTTAGTTGGCTACAGTCCAAAATTTTCTTCTTTAAGAAAATTTATAGAAAAGAGTTATTTGTAGCTTACAAAAAAATTGGTAAATTATATTTTTCTGAGCAATTTAAAGCATTTATTTTTCTCTCTACTTGATTTTTCCAAAATTTGGAAACTACTTGTAAGTATTTTTATTTTATGGCAACATAGTTATTTGCATAAGTTCAATAAGAATATATTTTCTTTTATAACAGGGTAGAATTAGTGATGCTGGCTATTTTACCAAAGCTTTGACTGGAGTGGTAAATTTTCAGATGTGCCCAGGCTGCTTTGAAAAATTAGGCTGACTTTATAAGGCCAATAGAGAGCACTTTGGAAAAACTGGCCTCATTTGTAACATTTGTAACATTTTTAACATTTCCTGATGGGTGGTAAGTGAAAAACCTCACTTTCTGACAGGTCCAGAAACCCCTTTGGGACCTCAAGAAAAGAGGAATTTACCTAATTCATACAAGTGTCTATAGGCACAGATAAATCCTTGGCTTGACTTGATAGGCTTTTAAGTCTAACCTGAGATTCCTTATGAAAAAGTTCCAGCAAAGCCAATTTAAACAAAATGTCTATATGGCCAATGACTATATCTGTTACACTTTATGCAAATAATCAAGCCAAGTATGAGACTAAAATTTATTTTGCAAATAAATTAGTCCTACCATGACTTTTCTTTAGTAGAAATCAGAAACTGGAAATAAATGTTTCAGAAGAAATTATATTTAATACTAAACCCATTATTAGATTCTAGGCTTGTCCATTGTTTTTAAGTTTTATTTGCCTACACTTTGAACTAAATCCTAAATTCTTTTCTGGGTACAACTCTCCAAATAACGTTTTCAAATTTTTCTTCCATTTTTCTAACTTGGACTCAATGAAATTGCCACTACTTTCCCTTGAGGCCCTGCAAACATACCTTGCAACATACAAACTCCAAGCAAGGAAAATCTGTGAGATTGCCACTGCCTACTTCCACTTTAAGTGAAGATGCGTCAAGTTTAAGATCTAAACAGTTCAGCTGGATGCCCTACAGACTCTAAGAAAACTGGTTTATGAAACATTCCAAATATTAATCTTTGTTTTCCTTCTATTTGAAAGCTCATCTGCCAATGCCAGCTCCTGGAATGGGACACAGGTCTTCAACTGAACTGATCTATTCACAAGACTGAGAGACTTACTAAAGAAGATATGGGATGGTATGTTTCAATTTGCTCTGTTTCCATTTATCCCAATTTGTTTTTGTTTTTGTTTTTTTAAATCACTCCTTTGTCTATCTCTGTTACAGCAGGTGTTACAGAGGGTGGTCCCGAGGACAAATCAAGCGGCACACAGAGAGTCGGAGAATCAAGGTTTATTCGCCAGTGGACTCAGAGAGGTCTCACCACGAAATTCTGAGCTCCGTCTACCCAATTTTTCCCACTTTATTAAGTTGGGGTGGTCCAAGGGCTGGGGTCTCAGGTGACTAATGCCCTCCAGGTAATCGGTTAGTTGATGTGTCAGGTAATAGGTTAGTATTATGTTGATGTACCGGGTAGTTGATGCACCAGGTAATAGGTTTAGTGTTATGCTTATGTGCCAGGTAATAGATTAGTTGATGGGCCAGGTGATAGGTTAGTATTATGCTGATGCGGGTCTTCCATGAGGGGTTGGGGGGTGGAGGGGGGGTCTCAGGTGGCTGCTGTGCCAAGTAATAGATGGGGGTTTTCCTTATCATCTCTAACAACCTCGAACCCAAATTTCTCTAAAGGATCAGTTTGGCTTCTAATATGTGAAACTTTTTAGTTTCAAAATGAGGACTGAAAGAAATTAGAAACATTTTACCCCAAAATATATTTCTTTGACATATTTTAAGATGGATGTCATGAGTCTCAAGGTAGAAGTAACACTGCAAAGCTATCTTTTGTGAGGGGAAATTTATATCTGTAAAGACTGCAGCCAAATCTTTCCTTTCCTGATCTAGAAAAATATGAACTGAGAGCCTGACACCTTTAAAGGTTTGATTGAAAATATTTACCATCTATTCCCTCTGAGGGCTGCTGCCAGTAAGGTTTCAATTATATAAGAAGACGACCTTTGCTAGCTAGTCAAGCCTCTTCCTTTCTCCCTCCCAAAATCTGTTTTTCTGCTTTGAAGCCCCCGTTCTTTACAAACATCTTTACTTCATCATGAGGATTCCCCTGTATATACGTTAAGTAAATAAATTTGCGTCTTCTTCCTCCTGTTAATCGATCTGTCTGGTGTCAGTGATTTTTCAGCGAACCTTACAGGCGGTAAGAGCTGGTGCTCCCTGCATTCTCCACCCCTGCTGCATCAGTGCGGGTCTGTGTGCCTGGAAGAGAGGGTACTAACAATCTGTGATTCTGCTCTCATTTTGGCTCAGTTTTTGAGCAAAAAGACATGTATGTTTGCAAAGTGGAAGAGTCTTAACTTTGAACAAGAAACCATCCCAAAAAAGTCTCTAAAACCAAAAAAGATCATATTTTACCACTGGAGATTAGAAATATTCTTAACTGTAGGCAGGGAAAATGAAATAAGACTGGCAGATAGCACTAGCCTACACAAAAAGTCTAACTGATCTTACTCATTGCCTTTTCTTTGAAGTTCAAAGTTAATTATTCCAAGAGATTTTTCCTCTATCACTAACAAATGGCTATAGAAATCATTATATATAGAGAGAGAGAGAGAGAGAGAGAGAGCGCCACTGTTTTTGGAGTAGAGGCTATTACAATAACAAGAACAACAAATTTATCTGTCTAGTATTCTTCCACTCACAAAGCACTGTCAAGACCACAGACTCTCTGTCAGTTATTTTAAAAGGTATAATTTTCCCCCCCATAGTAAACAACTTAGTCAGTGTCCAGATTTTGTTTTCTAAATATTATTCTCCACTGAAGGGAATTGGGGCTTCTTGGAAAAATGGCCAATTCTAGAGTTGAGGAAAAAAAGTACAAGGTGAGTCTGGAGCACCTGGTGGTACCAGAAAGTAGGGAAGTGCTCCACAAAACAAAAGAATGAGGGCACGTCAAAGGGACAAATGAGCTAACCTGAAAAAACTTTTAATGACCAAAACTGGAACAATTTGAGCAACAAAATAAATTAGCATTGTATTATTACCCACAGTATAAAATAAATATACATGAGTCCATAGTGATATAAATAAATGCTTGAATGAATGAATAAATAGATAAATAAATAAGAAAAAAGAGACAAAATCTCCACAAACACCCCAGTCCCTTGGATGTGGGCTGGACCTGCTTCCAAACAAGAGTATGGAAAGGGACAAATAGTAGCATTACATTGAAACCTGGCAAGCACTATCAAGTGATCCCGATTGACATCACCAGTGATAAAGTCATGTTGAGATCACATACTCCTTGACATGATGTGATGAGAAAGACTCCACGTCTATGGTATTTTTTCTGAAAACCCATAATCCCAGTCTAATCATGAGTAAAACATCAGACAAACTCAGAAGGGAAGACATTACAAAATACCTGACCAGTACTCTTCAAAACCATAAAGATCATGAAAAACAAGGAAAGACTCAGAAACTCAGTTTCTCAGAGGAGACTGAGAAGAAATAACTGAATATAATGTGCTATCTTGGATGTGGTACTGGAAAAGAAAAAGGCTATTAATGGAAAAACTGGCAAAAGCTGGGTAAAGCCTGGAATTAAGCAATCTTGATTTCTTAGTTTTGATAAACTCACCGCCATGATATCAGATGATAACAGTAGGGGAAACTGAAACTGAGTAAGGGCTCGGTGGGAACTCTCTGTACTAGCTTTGCAATTTTCTATAAATCTAGAATTATTCCAAAATTAAGATTTAATTTTTAAAATGTAGAGTTTTAAATGCTTCTTTATATATATGAGAAAAAGTTCAGAATTTTTAGTTCCTTACATTGTCACTAAAAACAAGTATTTCTGTCCTTCATTGATATATATAAAATCTAAAAGTTGACCCTGATTAGTCAAGCAATTTCTTAATAAATCATAGTGTAACCTATGCCATGCATGGCTGATGTTTCAAAGTGCAACCAGACTTTTGGCACCAATAACTGAGACATTTATGTCAGTGACTTAAACACAACAACAAAAATGGTGCTTGACTTACTTAAACTATTTAAACCTTTACACAGTGGTTGTAAACAAATTTTTGTGTTTGGACATTTTGTATGTCATAAATATGAAATTTTATTTTGCTCATTGAAATTCATTCATTCAACAAAATTGATGCTAGAAACAAGAAAACAGACAATGTGATTTCAACTTCCCCTCAACCTCATTCCTTATTGGAATTCTAAACTTATGTACAATATTGTTTTCCAGTGTCATAGAGATACAAAAATGTTGATAGACTAGTATGTCAATTATAAAGTGCTTTTCAGTTCATTATAGTTATTAGTTCTCATATCACAGAATAGTTCATCATATTTATTACTGGTTGAGTGTTCACATTGTTCCAAGTGCTGGGCCAAGAGTTCTGCAATCATTGCATTTATACATACATTAATATCAACATCGCCTTCATGTGGATTATTTTTATCCCTTTTTTACCAGTGTGAAGCTGAAGCCTAAACAGGCCAAGTGTCTGATCATAGCTACACAACTAATAAGAAGGTGGAGCCAAAATTTGAATCCAGATTCATGATTCCACAGCTCAGGTTCTGAGCTGTCATTTCATACCCTCACCCCTCATGGGACAAATGAAGGTGGCTGAAAGATGACAGCAAGGTCACAAGGTGAGGAGACAAAGGCCTTGGTGTCACTTTGACACATTCATGTCCTTATGGTGCCTTGAATCTATGTCTACCGTGGGCCTTACCACATTGATTTATTTTTAAGTCTTTAAAGGAATTGCATTTTATTCATCTTTTTATTCTTCTAATGGACATTGCCTGGAATATAGTTGATGTTCAATACAAACCCTAGTTGTAAAAAGAAACTATTATAGAGCTATAGGAAAATGTTATATGATAAAATTACAAACTGCTCATAATTCATCCTATATCTGTTATCCTCCCCCCATAGGAAGATCAAGGGTCATTTATTCACCGACATCATAGAGTGACGATGATGGCGATGGTGATTGCTTTCTACCTTAGTCCATGCTAATCTCTAATGATATCCCTTCAGCTTGGGTATTACTGCCACTTGGAAGCCTCTCCTGCTTCCCCAGAACTGGATCAGATTTCCTTCCTATTGGACCATCAGAGCACTTTTCACTCTGTATGTAATTCCCTATTGACTTTCTGTCTTTTCCACTAAATTGAAAGCTTATTGAGTCTTCATTACCACTATACTCCTAAAATCTAGCACCATGCCTAAAGCACAGTTATATAATCAATATATATTTGCCAAGACAATCCTATGACAAATTTTAGATTCTAGGACCTTAAGTGAAAATTGTGTGGTCTGTGACCTATTAAGAAGGGCATGATGGAGCTATAATTACTCACCAGTTTGCCTCCTACTCAGGTCAAAAGTTGAGGCTTCCCCGAGAAGAACGAGTGAGGAGATTTTCATATATGTCAGGCAAGATGTGAGTTGTCTCGTGATGGAGATGTTTCATAACGTATAGAGATGCCCAGCTGGAGGTGTTCCAACAGAGGCATCAGTGGTCAGAGGAGGGCATTTCTGCATTGAATGAGAAGTTCTCCATCTCTGGGGTGATTCAGGTACATCCTTGGATTATGTGAACCTCAACAGGACTTCAGTCTTGCCTGGTGTCTGGCAGCAGAGAGAATAAGTTGTTATTTCCTTGCCAGACAGAGGCTAGAGAGCTCCGAAAATATGACAGCTAAAGCCTTGAGAAGCTATTCACACAGGACATCGGAGCAGTACTTAAATAATTCCATTAAATTTTGATTTTTGTCCTCTGGATTTTCTCATGTAGGGCAACATGTTATTGGGTGTTTTAAGAAAGATTCCTCTACTTCCCCCTTTCACTTCATTAATGTAACTAGCGATATTCAGAGAAGCACCTTACTGAACTCTCTGCCTGGCACTGGTGTGGACAGGTGCTGCTTTGGTGATCCCGGCTGACCTGTCCTGTCTCCTAAGAACTCCTCCTCCTCCGGCCCCTGGAGCAGGCTTCCATGCTGCTGTGGGCGTCCTTGCTGGTCCTCGGTAAGTGGTGGAGAGGAAGCCTCTGCTCCCTGTGAAGCCTGAGCCTCAGCACGAGCAAAAGGCCTCTCCTCTGGGCTGCTGAAATCATGGATTTCAGAATAATAGCAGGAAATGAACAAAGGGGGAAGATCTTCATTAATGGTAAGAGAGAAAAAAATAACAATTTATTTCTAAGGTATGTTCTTCATCTACTTTTTCTTTTAATTGCCTATGGAAAATTCCTCCTACCCCAAAGCAGGCTTAATTCATGTTTAAAAAAAAAAAAAGGCATCTAGATTCAGTTACCTTCCTAAAGCACAGATCCCGAGGACCCAGAGTGAAAGATGAACTGAGTCCCTTGTGAATGACCATATCCTAATCATGAGCTGAGGTAGAAATAATCTTCTGCTGAGAATAGCTATTTCCTTCTCTGTATCCTAAGATCAAACCTGCTCTGATGTTTGCAAAGAGTAAGAGAAGAGAAGAAATAAGATGGTTTACCTTTGATTTTTTTCTCCCTGCTCCTGTAAAACTTGTCCGTATTTGTCCAAATGAGGCACTGATTTCCTAGAAGCTGAAGCTGGGGAATTAAAGAACAGCCAGTCTTTTGTACATTAAGTATTTATTGAGCATGTTTGTCTTTTTCCCACTTATATCCCCAGACCCTAACTAAGAGAAGAGTTGTTGGTGTGATTGGCACATGATGGGAGCTCAGTGGATAGTGACTTTATACTTAGTGTAGCACAGTGCTGGGCACCAGGGAGGATGCAGAGACCTGGAGGAGACCTCCTCTGCCCTCAAGAGCAGACTGAGACATCAAAGTACAAATGCGAGAACATTTTACTTGACAATACAAGAAAAAAATTACATAATGGGTCTTAGGATAATGTGTGATGATAATAATTTTTGCAAGAGATTTATTGGGGTTATAGAAAAAAATAATTAATTTTTGCTGAACACCTGACCATGTCCCAAGTATTAACTTACCCAATTCTTTAACAATCAATGAGCTCGAGCTGTTATAACTTCCATTTACAAAAGAGGAAACTAAGGCACAGGGACTTCAGCATTGTGCCTAAGATTCATGCAAAGGCTAATACAGTGGCCGAGTCAGGGTTTAAACCCATAATCTGACTTTGGAAACTATGCTTTAATTACTACTCCCTGCTGTATGTCTAATTTTGAGTTCCAAATAAGCTACGGTAGTAAGTGTCCGAGTCAAGAGTATAGGGAGGTTGCTTCAGCCCAGAGGCATCTGAGGTGGCTTCACAAAGGAGGTGTGATTCATCAGGGCCTTAAAGCATGGGTGACTTGACTTTGCTTGGTGCTGAAGGGAAAGAAGACTCTTCCAGGCAAGAAGATAGTAGAGCCAGATCCCAGCAGCGGCCCTATATTTAAAAAAAAATAATACTGATGGCCACCATCAAGAACTTACTAATTTAACTCATTACAGGAATACCATAAGGAAACTGAGACTTGAGAGTTCATGTGGTTTGCCCAGGGTCACACAGCTAAAATTCAAACCAGGCTTGAGTCCACAACCTCTCAGGGTGAATGTTCTGTGCCTCCTTGCCCGCACTGATGCCTGCCTCTCAATTCTCTTGCAGCTCCAGTCAGTGGACAATCTGGTAAGTCCCTCTTTGCTGTTGTCTTTTATGTCTCTAGATAACCTAATAACCATCTTTTATCTCAAATACTTGTAAGAAGAGGCCTTGTTATCCTTTTCCTGAGAGCTGAGAGATGTGAAAACATCAGCTGCTTTGGTGACTCTGAACCTAAGAATCAGGCAATTGGGACATCACCGTCTGGGAGCAAACCCACCATTGTGCTGCATAAACATAGAGGGCCTGGAACACGTGTCACAGAGTCCGCAGGAGGAGGAGGTGCCACCCTGCCTGCTGTGGGATTCTGGCCACTTCTGATGGAATGCAGGGAGTCCTGGGAGGGAAAGGATAGAAGCAAGCTGTTCCTTCCAAGGGGGAGGCTGGGGCCCCAACAACTTTGCCCCCAACCATGTGTAACCAATTTATCCCAAGCGTCAGCATTCTATGTAGACGCTCTTTTCTGCTATTAGCTCAAATCATGATGCCGCTGAGCCCCCGTGTGTCCTGCTGCTCAGCAGAAAGCCCAGTCTGCCACTGGGGGTCACCTCACAGGTGTTTTGGCCATCCCTGCTGGGAGCCTCCTGGGAGCTGCTGGCTGTCATCCTGCCAGAGCCAGCAGGTACCATGGCCCCTTGACACACACCGTCTTCTGCAGTTTCT
The DNA here is from genome assembly GCF_041146395.1 of Eulemur rufifrons. Lineage (NCBI taxonomy): Eukaryota > Metazoa > Chordata > Mammalia > Primates > Lemuridae > Eulemur > Eulemur rufifrons. The sequence goes on from NC_090990.1 coordinate 98,586,607, forward strand.
CAGTCTGCTTGCTGGTCTCCCGCTCGGTGCCGTGGACACAGACCGTTTCCCTCACATTGCTGCCTAACGGCGACAAGACTGTAACTTGGCAAGACTTTGCTAATGGTTCTAGGGTGAGGAAATGAAATACAGAAAGTGTCTTATGTCTGCTATTAGATATGGTTAATCTCAAAGCCCATCAGCTCTGTCCCAACCACAAGAAGGCCCTGAAAGGTGTGTCTCCTCCCGGCCATAGGACCACTTGCACATAGGAGGGGCAGCTTTCTCAGGCCAAGAGCAATCTAGCTGCGTGCCCCAAAGGAAGGGATTCTCCTTCGCTCCAGCAGAAGACCTACTGCCCGCACCCCCCTCCCTAGCCCCAGGTGCTTCCCAGGACCGTAGCTGGTGGGGATTTCTGCTCTCTTCAGGAGAAACACAACTCTATTCCCACTGGGAACACAGAAAATTCTGTCCAAACCTTTAAAGAGAAAATTCTTTTAAAGTCTGCCAAGACACATAAATGTTTTATATTTCCAAACAGACATTTAGCATCTTCATTTAAAACACTCATTCAGGTTACTTTACAGTCTTTGCTCCCAAACAGAGGGAAGGCAAAGTTCTTCCAGAAAAAGGTAAGAATATCTAAAGTCTGAAGTTTTAAAAAGGCAATTGCCTGTAAGCCCTTAAATGTAGACAGTCCTTATCTGAGTATAAAGGGTCCCAAGAAGAAAATACACTTACAGTGATTCTATTTAAAATTTTATAGTAAACCCCACACCCCAAAGTTGAGATTTTATTTTTGAAAGTTAATACAGATGGAGAACAGGGAGACAGCGTGGCATCCCAAAGAAAGAGAAGCAGTAGGAGCCAGCCCTGAGGCCAAGTGGCTTGCTGATTTTATGGGGACAAAGCGAAAGGAAAAAAAAATTGTGATCATTGTGAGAAACTGCTGCATCCGTTCCTTTCTTTCTTCTTGGCAGCAAGTTGATAACAGAAGCCAAAGCTGCGGCAGGATGTCAAAGTGCAAGAGTTGGCTCTCCTGTCTTTCCTTGGAGAAGGGATTATTGCAGGAGATGTGACTCTGCCCTTGAGATATGGCCGAGGCCTGAAACTGCTGCCGCCCAGCCAGCTTCATTCGCCCGCTGCACAAGAAGCAGCCAATACGCAGCATCAGCAGGTTTTACGGCAGAGAAAGAGCCTCTATTCTGCACAGGGCTAAATGGGGAGACAGGAGAAATTTCTCAAATCCACCTCCCGGAGAATTTGGGAGACAGGGTTTTTAAGGATAGTTGGCAGGCAAGGGATTAGGCAATTAGAGTCATTAATCAGGGCAAAATTATAGGGGTGTAAAAATCATTTGTTTGTGTTGTTTCAGTCCCTGGGGTCACAATTCCAGTTGAGTCGGTTTCTTGGTGTGGTCTGCTGGTCTGGGTGGGCCAATCAATCCACTGGAATGCAGGGCCTCGAAGATACCTCAAAAACTATGTGTAGGTTTCAAAAAGGTGATATTATCTCAGAGAAAGTTAAGAATCTTTATGGACACAGGTATGGGGAGAAGTTAAGAATCTTTATGAGCACCAGATGTGTGGCTTTAAGGTAGCAATTATAGAGAAGCAAAACAGGGGGACAGCGACTAATCATTATCATTATTTTTAGGTAGGCCCTTACCACAGTTCTTGCCCTGCACCCTGTTTTTGACTTGTGTGAAGGGCGGTTTCAAAACTCACAACCTGCTGTTCACTCAGGAACTCTGTAAAAACAGATCCTCAAAAGTAATTTTAAGAGAGTAAGATTTACATGTCTTTTCCATCTATTCAGCTCTTTTCAGAAGTTGTGCAAAACAAAACTCCTGCAGGGTGCCTGTTAGTGAGAGAACTCACAGGATTGATCTTTAACTGTCACTAGGAAACTGCGAGATTAGATATTTTCCTGTTAATTTTGTAAGGCCACCCCTTGCACAAACCCAAAAGGAGTCCAGCCTGTGCCTTGCTTGCGGCTCAGAAAGCCAGTTACTGAGATGGGTATTGCCAGGGAAGGAAGGGTTTTATTGCAATTGATGTCACCCAGGAGATGGAGATATTTCTCAAATCTGTCTCTCTGACTGACTAAGGGCAAGGGCTCTTACAGTAATTTTGAAATGCAGATCAGGTCGCATGGGGTTTGAAGTCATGGGGTCTGCAGGTGGTCTGGTTCGAGAGTCAGCTGTTGGTGAGGACGGTGAGTCATCAGGAAGTCCCGTGGAGAAGTTAGTTAAGCAAGAAGATTAAAATGTTTTATTCATTAGGCTTCACTGATCTGAAAGTCTGAGATATTGGGGAGACCACAAAAAATAATTTAGGGAGGACGTCATTTTGTAAGGCCAATGACGACACCTTTACAAACAGAAATTGTCTTTGTAAACGAAAATTTTCTTACCAAAGAAAAACTTGTGCTCTGTTTTTAGAGCTTTTCATGTTTCTGGTGCTTCTCAATGGCCTTTAGCTCAAAATAATCCATATGCCAAAGAAGCAAATTTGGGGGAGGCATATTCTGGTACCCTGTACACACAAACCCTCATCTTAGAGAGGTATCTGTAGCATGAGGAGCCAGAGCGGGAGTCCAGATGAAATGCCTTTACCAATTATCTACCTGAGGACCAGGTCTACCAGAGAAGGTGAGAGGATTTGTGAGCCTCCCATCATCGATTAATGATGAGTAGATCCTGCTAGGTTTGCCCTCTGAAAGGCCAATCTGCTCCTGCAGACCCCCTGAGCAGCCGATGTACCCAGGGTTGAAGTGAGCACACCTGGAGGCTCTGCAACCTGGGGAAACAGCAGCCCTCCCTGGGGGCCTCTTAGGGGTTCTCCAGTGCCAGATGCTCCAGTCTATCCCAGACAAACCACTGTGGCTGGGACTGCAGGCACCTCTGCCTCACACCCATCTCTCCTTTCCTCTCAGCAACTGCACACAAACCTGTGATTTCCCTCCATCCTCCATGGACCACTGTCTTCCAAGGAGAGAGAGTGAATCTGACTTGCAATGGGTTTCACTACTCACCACAGACAACAAAATGGAAACATTCGTATTTGTGGAAAGAAATAGTAAGAGACACACCAGGAGACACCCTCGAGGTTCGTGAATCTGGAGAGTACAGATGCCAGACTGGGAGGTCCACCCTAAGTAACCCTGTGCGCTTGGTCTTTTCTACAGGTGAGAAAGAAGGTGAATTAGTTAAAACTTTAGAAATGGTTTTGGTTCATCTTAGCTCCCTGGAGGTTCCGACAACTGGGGTCCTTCATTCCTCTCTAACCCTTGACTTCAGCTATTAATACTTTCAGTTTCACATTCTCCCTAATTGTCTACCAGCATTTTCCGAACTACTATTGGAGCTTGAGTTTAACTGTTTAATATTAATCTGCATTCTTGTAGACGTACGTAGGCAAGGAAATGAGTTAGTTTTGGGGATACAGAAATGAAGCTGTCTGAGATCCCGCCCTGTAGGACTTTACAGCGTCATCAGGAAGAAGGTGACACATGTACGGATGTGTAATGTGGTGAGCACAGGCAGAAAGTGAAAAGTGCCATCGGAATTGGAGGAAGGAAATCTCCACCCTCAGGCCTTTCATCCCCACCTGTCCTGCTATCTGTGCCTTCTTTATTCCTTCCTTTCTGTCTGACTGGCATCAAGTTCCCACATCTCTTCCCGTCTAGTTTTGCCTCATTTAGAGACAATGGTTTGTATCACCTCCAGGGCAGGGCTCTATAGGAGTAGGCATTCAACACAGTCATCTAAGAGAGAAAGGACAGGGCTAACCTCAAATTAGAATCTGAACAGCATGAGAATTTCCATAGCGGACCATATTCACCGTCCCTTGAACCTAGACTTATGTCTCTGACAATAATCCTGCTGCATAGAATACTCCAATGCATCGAAATGCTTTCTTGTAAAGTTCTCCAAATGCTACTTTGATAGCTCCTGCTCTGAGATTTGGTGAGCAGGTTGGTGTTAAATTTTGCCATATTCTGTAATGTCGGGGATTTTGATCATACCTCCTCTCAGTTTTTTTCCTTCCATATCAGAATCTTATATTTTGAATCTGACCTTGAATGATTGAATAGATGTGTTTGGGATTTATTTAGGAACTGTATCTGAAGCATGTCACACTGATTTGCAAGGAGGTGAATGAGCTTGGATCAGGAGACTAAATCCTTTGGCACAAAAAAAGAAGAAAATATAAAGCCTTTGTAATTCAAGAGACAGAGGAGGGAGGTAGCAGGAGTGCCCTGAATGTTGATATCTTCTCTTTGTGTCATTTCCAGAACCCCTCATCCTGCAGGCCCCATATTCTGTGTTCGAAGGTGACACATTGGTTCTGAGATGCCAGAGAAGGGGGAAAAAGAAATTAACTGCTGTGAAATACATTTGGAATAGAAAAACTCTTTCTATTTCTAATGAAAGCCAGGATCTTCTCATCCCACAAGCAAGTTCAAATAATAATGGCTCTTACCAATGCATTGGAACTGAGAACAAAAATTATGTATTTAGATCAAATTCCAAAATGATCAAAATTCAAGGTAAACCTTTCATTTCATATAAATTTGCTCTGTGATGTCAGGATGGGAAAACTGAGCATGTAAGGAGGGAATTTATAGGTTAATATTGAAACTATGGCTAGATGAGAAGCATAAGAGACAGAGGAAGTGGGGTGATGGAACTTGAATAAACCTGGGGAAGAGAAAGGTGATTGAGGGCTTGGTAAGCTTGTCTCTCTGTATGCTGAAGTTCCCTGGGATTGAGAATCCAAGCCTGTCTCTCCCAGAGTGCTCAATACTCTCATGCTGAGAATCTGATTTACCTTTTCTCTCTAGAACTATTTCCACATCCAAAGCTGAAAGCCACAGTCTCTCAGCCTACAGAGGGGAATTCTGTAAACCTGAGCTGTGAAACACAGCTTCCTCCAGAGAGGTCAGACACCCCGCTTTACTTCATCTTCTTCAGAGACGACGGGGTCGTCTTGTCAGACCGGAGCAAGTCCCCAGAACTCCAGATCCCAACCATATGGAGAGAAAACTCAGGATCTTATTGGTGTGGTGCTGAAACAGTGAGCGGTAGTGTCCACAAACGCAGCCTCCCACTACAGATCCAAGTGCAAAGTGAGTGTCGGAGAGCCAGGTGGCAGAGCAGAGCTGTGGCGTCTTCCCTGCCTCTCCTTGTCCCTCTGGTCTGGTGGGCATGGCAACTGCCCACCAGAGATGGATTTTGTCATCCTGACAGAGGCACCAGGCTTAGGCTGAGAAGTGCTATAATAAAAGCAATGCGTGATTTCTTTTCCACCTCTATTTCCCTAAAAACTCAGTCTTCCTTTGGAACTCTGTCACCTCGGAGTGAGAGCGGATTTGAGAGCTGAGGAAAACAAAACAAGAAAACGAGATGCCCTGCTACTGAGTTGGCAGATTCTAGAATGCCAGCTCTTAGGACAAACTACTTAGAAGACAAGTGTCATCTCTTACTATTCTGTAGCAATAAACAATGTGAGTGCCTGCAACTTGTACAGTGGAAGAGGAGATATATACACAGAAAGACAAACACAATAAAAACAGCTTTTGTTAAGTACCAAAGCAGAACTTCTGGAAATAGGTGTGGTCTGGCCTAGTGCCATGATAGCCACTATTGCTATCACCTATCCCTCAAAACAATTCTGACCACCCGCTAGGACATCAGACAAAACCCAAATGCTTCTCCGGGGTTAGTCCATTTTTCTCTCCTTGGGCCTCGTGTATCAGGATGGAAAGCTTATCACATTTAGTGATGCTCTAGGTCCAAAATCCATAGTCTGTTGGCCTCAATCCTAGTATATCTTAAAGTCACATAAAAAGTGACCCCATCCAACACTCAAGCCCTGCCTACACTCACACCTGGCCCTCACCTGTCATCTCATTTTTACGTAGGGATCCCCGTGTCTGGAGTGTTCATGGAGACCCAGCCCCCGGGGGACCAGGTGGTTGAAGGGGAGGTGCTGGTCCTTGTCTGCTCTGTGGCTGAAGGCACAGGGGACACCACGTTCTCCTGGCACAGAGAGGACACAAAGGAGAGTCTAGGGAGGAAGACTCAGCGTTCTCAGAGAGCAGAGCTGGAGATCCCCATCATCAGAGAGAGCCATGCCGGCGGATACTACTGCGCCGCTGACAACAGCTACGGCCCTGTACAGAGCGGAGTGGTGAACGTCACTGTGAGAGGTGAGTTTTAATCTCTACTGACCTGATTTATTCTCAGCAAACTCTCTCAAATTAGGGGTGGGCACAGCTAACGATACTCTTGTGACTCTCCTTTTTCTGTTTCCATTTTCCCATCCTCCACTGAGATAGACAATGTCTTCCATTAGAGTATTAGTAACTCAGCCAGGTCAGAGCAAGGTACCACAGTGAGGTGATGCTGGCCAGGAGCCGTTTTGCCCCTTGGAGGTGATGTTGTGTGTCTGCACTCTGATCCACGGCGTGTTATTCTCAAAGAGGAGCCTTCCCTCGCTAGCAACTACACCTCTCCTTTCAGTAAATCATCCACAGCACAGCAGACCAGTGTCCTCAGGTTGGACAGAACCAAAGGCATGAGGCATTTACTTCATTACTGTAGGCTTGAGGGATTCTGCGTAACCAAACTGTGTGCAGGTCAGGGAACTTACAAGTATGAGAGAGGACACAGAGTCCAGTTTCGTCCGTTTGAGGAGATAAGCTTTCCAAAGGGATCCCCCAGTCCTAGCTCATATCCTTCTCATCCTTTGTCTCCAAGAGGCCACACTGGACAGCAGACAACACCCAATTGCTTGTCCAGGATTAGTCCAGTTTTCTCTCCTGGGGCCTTCTGTGTGAGGATGGAAAGCGTATCACATTTACTGATGTTCTAGGTCCAAAATCCATAGTCTGTTGGCCGTTCTCAGCTGTCATCACTCAGCAACCTCAGCACTAAGGAAATGGTCTCTAGTGGGCATCAATTCCTTCTTTATCTCAGGTTTAGCTGCATCTGCTATCCAGTAAAGCTAGCTTTTATTGAAAAGTTACTGGAAAGCTAGATTTCCCTGCTCTCTTTTACAATAAAACTCCTCAAAAAAGTTTTCTCTGCTCACTCTCTTTACTTGTCTCATATTCTTTCAAACCTACCACCACCAGGCTGGCCTTACACTCCGCTGAAATGACTCTTGTGAGGATCACTAATGATCTCTGTGTTTGTTGCTAAGGCCAATGGAAAATTCCCAGTTTCCATTCTACTTGACCTATCTGTAGCTTTTTGTTTGTTTGTTTGTTTGTTTTTAAAGACAGCGTCTGGCTCTATAGCCCAGGCTGGAGTGCAGTGGCACAATCATAGCTCACTGCAGCCTCAAACTTCTGGGCTCAGGTGATGCTCCTCACTCAGCCTCCCATCTCAGCTTCCCAAATACCTGTGATTACAAGTATGTGCCACCATGCCTGACTAATTTTTTTATTTTTTGTGGAAATGGGGTCTTGCTATGTTGCTCAGGCTGGTTTCGGACTCTTAGTCTCAAGCGAGCCTCCTGCTTTGGCCTCTCAACGTGCTGGGATTACAAGTATAAGCCATGGCACCCAGCCTCCAGCTTTTAACACAATTAATCCCTCCCTCCATCTTCAAACACTTTCCTCCTAGACTTCTGAGACACAACTCTCTCTTGCTATTTTACCTATTCATCAGATGCTTCTTTTATGTTTCCTTTCTGGATCCTCATCATATTTCCAACCTCTACATTTTGGGGACCTCCAGGGCTCTGTCCTTAGACTCTTTCTGTGCCCACTCTCTATATCGTCTCATCTAGTCTTGTGACTTTAAATGCACTTATGATTTCTATATGCTTATGACTCCCAAACTGGACCTCCAGCCTGAACTCAAGACCCATATATCTAAGTACATAAATCAAGAACTCAGCACCACAAGAGTAGCTAATTAGCATCTCAAACAACTCATCCCAAACCAAGCTGTTGATTTTTACCCCAGATAAATTCCTGTATAAAGCCTCCTCTTGGTAAACATAGAAATCTCTTCTCCTAGTTGCCCAGGCCAACAATCTGGGCATCATTCTTGGCTCTTCTTTTTGTTTCATCCCCTGTATTCAATCCACCTGCAAGTCCTGATGGCCCTACTTGCAAAATATAGCCAGAATCTGACTACTTTTTGCCACCACTATTACCAGCACCTGGTCCAAGCCACAAGCATCCCTTGCCTGGATTATTGCAATAACATCCTAAATTGTCTTCTGCTTCACCTGTTACTCCCAGTCTATTCTCAGTACAGCATCAGTGGGGACCCTTAAATCATAAGTCAGATCATGATTCTCTTCTGCTCAAAATCCTCCCCTGGCTTCCTATGTCCTACAGAGTGAGAGCCAACATCCTCTTAATGACATACCAGGCCCTGCATGATCTAGCCCCCTGTCACCCTGACCTTATCTCCTGCCACTCTCCCCTCACCTTCTCTACCCCAGCCACCCTGACCCTTTGTCTCTTCCTCACACTTTCCAGGCACATTCCCACCTCAGGGCCTTTGCACTGCTCTTCCCTGATATCCTCATGTTCACTCCCTCACTTCCTCCAGAATGCTACTCACCTTTTCAGTGAGTCTTTCCCCAACCGGCCTTTGTAACACAGCAGCCCTTTACCCCAGAGCTCCCTCTCCCAGTTCTTCTTGGTCCCCTCCCACAGCACTTATTCCCACCTACCATGCCATGACACCCTTGTTTGTTTGCTACATTCTCCCACTCCTCTCAGATTGGCCTCATAAGGACAGATCTTTGTTTTGACCACTATTGTATCCCAAGTGCCCAGAACAGTGCTGACTCAGGCATTCAATAAACATTTGTTGAATGAATGAATTTTGTATACATCTTCTCTCTTGTGATTTTCCTTTTTCTGTTTCTATGTGTTTTTTTTAACAGAATAGCAATCCTATAAAATAAAGATATCATTATTTCTATTCTACAGAAAAGGAAAGTGAATCTCAGAGAGATTTGGTAATTTGCATAAGGTCACAGAGCAGCCTAGATTTGAGCCTTGATGCAATCATTTAGCTCAGAGAGAGAGAGAGAGAGAGAGAAACAGTGCACACATTGTCAAAGTTCTCCAAAGAAACACCACATAGTCAAGTACTTGCTGTCCACTAGCTAAATAAGCAGAGAGCTGTGCTGTTTATATCAGTGGTGAGCTCTGACGGAGCCATGAACCTGAATAGCTTAGTTTCAGGCTCTGGGAAGGGGTTTCTATGCTAACGGCCCAGCTGCTGCTCAATTTTCCCTTCAACTCCCTTGAGGCAAGTCCTGTGATCAATGGGGCCCTCCCGGGTCAGGAGATTGAGATGTTTTCCCAGAACCAGGTGCCGCAGAAGGGCCTGCATCTCAGTCTGGGAACAGCTTGGGGAAAGGTGACATTGGGTGTAATTCCCAGCAGGGAAAGGCTGAGACTGAGCCAATGGCATTCCAATGGCATTTCAAGAATCAACTCAGGTCAGGGGAGAAAGGATTAGCAAAGCTGAGAGCTGCCAAGGGCACCCTAGAAGATCGCTGAATGCCCTGAAATCCAGAGTGACACTGGAGGCGGAAGGCTCCTCCCGCAAGGCTCTTATGCTGAAAAGTTTCCCTCAGGGAGTACAGAGGTTATAGTCCCTGAAAGGGGTAATAGTGAATCTGTTGGTAGTTCACACTTAAGTGTAAAGTATTCCTCTTCCTTTTAGGGATTAAGGTCATTAGAATGGCCAGCCTCTCTGATGTGGGCAGTGAGCTGGTCACTTCACACGTGTGATTTCATTCTATTCTCATGACAGCCCTGCAAAGCAGGTGTCATCATCCGCTAAGGAAACAGATGATCTCAGAGATTAAGCAGACGTCAAGGATTCAGTTGATATTTAGGGGATGGATATTTCCTCTTAGATCTGTTATTTGTGGACTTTATGCAAAATCTCTGTGCTTAAAAATCAAAGATTTCATAACAGGAGAGGAACTCCATAATAACCTTGAGCACGGGGCTAAAGTGGCCTGTCTTGGTCATCTCCAACTGCCGTAAAAAATATCATAGAATGGGTGCCTTAAGCAACAGAAATTTATTTTCTTGTGGTTCTAGAGTCTGGAAGTCCAAGATCAGAGCACCAACATGGTTAGGTTTGGGAGAGGGCTCTCTTTCTGGCTTACGAAAGACTAGCTTCTTGCTGTGTCCTCACATGGCAGAGAGAGAGAGCAAGAACAAACGTTTTGGGGTTCCTTCTTAGGAGGGTGCTAACTCCATCTTTACAGCCCCACCCTCACGACTTTATCTAAATCTAATTACTCCCAAAGGCACCATCTCCAAACACCATAATATTGGGTTTAGAGCTTCGCCATATGCATTTGGGGTGGTGGGACACAACTCAGTTGAAAGCATGGGCTGAGGTTGGCAGGGTGATGCTATGTAGGAGCAGGTCTAACTTATGGGGTTGTCCGCTAAGCTGACCAGAGAGCAGCATGAAGTTCCTTAGAGCCAAGAGTATAGTGTAAGGACACCAAATAAGAGCTAATATTAACATTTACATAGACATAGCACTCACTTATGTGCCAGGCACTGTTCAAAGCACTTTACATATATTAATGCATTTAATTCACCAACAACCATAAGTAGCTACTATTAATATTATCCCCATTTTACAGATGAGAAAACTGAGGCACAGAGAGATTAAATAATTTTCCCTGGCCACATAGCTAGTAACTGAAGGAGCTGGGATTCTAACCCAAAAATCTGGTTTTATAATCTGTGCCTAACTAAGACAAATTTCAATTACTATCCCCAAACCAGCCATTTCTTCTAGGAAATACGGATAGCAGGAAGGGGAAATAACTTGCTTTCTGTCCACTGAATCTGGAAGCCCAGGCCCAGGAACAGCTGATTCCAATTTTGCACAGGTGGGCGCCACAGCAGACAACGGGGAGATTCAATACGGGACGTGGCGGCCAGGCTGTTCTGCCCTGGATACCCCCTGCTCTGCACCCCCAGGTCAGCCGTCACGGTGCGGAGGCTGGACCGCTGCCCCTTGAACGCTGTTTGTAGATGGAACCACTCAGGCCAAACAGCAGGTTTGTTGTTTTGTCAGGAAGGGGAGGATAGAGACAGAAATGTCGCCAGCCACTGCTGTGCCAGAAATCATGGATGAAAATAAATGGAAGTGATCGTCAGTGTTGCTATTGTTCTAATATCTGGATCTCCTCTGTCTACTTCTGTGATACTTGTGTCTGGAGTCAGAATTTGGTTCACCTGAGGACCAAGAATCTGTATGAAAAGCACCACTGCCCCCTAGTCTTGGTCTCTCTATCCGGCTCTTGCTCTGTAGCCCTTATCAGCACGGGACATGCTGTAAATTTATTTGCTTATTGCCTGTCTCCCCACCCTAGACCATAAGCTCCATAAGGGCAGGGACTTCACTGTCTTGCTCACTGTGGTATCCTCAAGGTTTAGATCAGCACCCAGCACAGGGTAGCTTCAGTAAGTATTTGTTGAATGGATGAGTGGAATTAATAAAATCTCTCTTGCTATGGATGAGAGGAGAGGAGAGGAGAATGGACCTAACGGAAAAATCAGAACCCCCAAACAATTTACTTGATTGTTTGTAATTTTCCATCAGTTTTTTTCTCCTCTGCCCTTCAGAGCACATTAGGCGCAGGCTTCTATGAGGAAGGAGGCTGGCACCCTTTCATGGTGATGTCCCAATATGCTTTCTTAATGGACAGCACACTCAGAGTTACTGCTGGTTCCACCAATGCCCTGATCAGTGGCAACATTTGCTTTCTATGCCAGGCAGACTGCTGTTCCTGAGTTAAGTGCTGCCAAACCGCCGTTGCATGACATCTTTCTGGTGTCCGGGGGAAATTTCCAGGAAGCTAGATTATAAAAATCCACAATAGGATTTCTCCACCATCATTAGTTTCTGAAATGATTCACTGAAGTTGTTAGAGGGAGCTATCTCCTGTGCCACTCCAGCCCCGGCACACCCAGAGTGAGCTTCTCTGGCTGTAACCCGGCCCAAAGTGTTCTCATGAGTCCCCATCCTTTAGATTCCTCCTTCTCCCAGGGCTTGGGATCCCAGCTAAGCTGAGGAAAGGGCAATTCCAAGCCCTGAACCTCTCCGCTGGGGCTCACACGGGTTCTTTCCCCTCAGGGACTTTGGGCAACAGAGATGGCGTAATTGCTGCGGGAGCCACTGGAGGGCTGCTCAGCACGTTCCTGGCTATGGCTCTGCTGTTTTCCTGCTGGCACTGGGGGAAATCAGGTTTGTGCTCCACCCTTACCTTTGCTAGGGTCCCTTCCCTGTCCCTGACCCAGACACCTCAGCTGCTGGCCAGCCTCGTGACCACCAGGCCACCATTCCCCACTGGCTATGCCCAACACTCATGTCCCTTCCTTAAAGGGTACTTTCCCACATGGGCGCAGTGGGTGAGAGCTGCTGACATCTGGTCTGGTTTATTAAGTCAAGTGAAAGGAGGGAAGAGTGAAATTTTTAATGCAAAGTTTCAACGACTTTACCTGAACAATTTACTTGGGCAGTTTCTTTGATTCATACAAACTGGCCAATTAGATACTTCAGTCCATCCTAAATCCACCATAAATGGAGATTTGAAATAAACTGAAGGGCTCTGAAGAAATGATTGAGAATGGGAGCTGGCTAATTTCTATCCTTCTGCCTCCTCAGAGACTTCCCTGGGTCCACGCTTGAACCCGCTATCTCACGCTCCATCAACCCGGATCTCCACAGGTCAGCCTCCCCACCTCTGAGGAGGGTCCCCACCTTGGGAGAGGGTCCCTCCTAGGCACTGTCTGCCATGTGCTTCCAAAGGCTCCTTGCCTTAGCCCAGGTCAGGCAAGCTTCAGATGCCAGAAAACCTGGTGTAGAAGACAGGCACAGAACCTTTTCAGTTCTAGAATAATTGCCTACATCCTTCAACTCTTTCTCTTCATTCAATTCAGTTTAATTCAGCACCTCTGCGCGCCCTGCGTTGGGCTGGATGTAGGGAGCTCTGGACCTCTGACCACGAGTCTCTTTAGTAAGGCTGAGTCCGAGCCTGAGGTTCCTCTGGCATGGCCACAGAGGTTCCTCGAAGCCCACCCACAGCTCACTACTGGGCAGGAGTGATGATTTCGTTATGTTTAATATTTCCTGAGGTACTACAACACAGACTTGAGTCCTAATAAAGTCTCAAATAATTGTATATTTAATAATAATTGCAGGATTGTATGGCCTTGGCCCCAACAAGTTATATGCTTTGTTCAATCCTTTTTCACATCATTTTCATAACAATCTGGGACTGGCCCCATGTTTAAATTGACTTTCTTGATGAATTCTCTTATAAGGGGCTCATGTGTATGAAGTCTTTGAGAAAGAGCTCCCTCTGCTGGCATAAATGCGCCTTTGCTTTATTTTGCAGGAGAAGGTTTCCGGGGAAATGAAACCAGGTGAGTCCTCAGCTTCTGTGCGTGCCTTTTTTGTTTCCCAAGTACACAATATGCAAAACTGTGGGGTTACAAAATTAGGTCAAGTTATTTGTCTTTGACCCTGTGGCTAGATGCTCCTATTTTCGCATTCCTTGAATCAGCCCCAAATGAAACTTTCTAGAAATGTTTTTGTCAGCTAATAGTATTTTAGATTTTGCAAATATTTAGATCATTTTCTTATTTGAAGCTAATCAACGCATTAAATGGATGATACTAATGGTTATAGATTTTCTGGGTTGGCACAGAATATTTCTGGTACAAATAGTCCTATAGCTAGATAATGTGTTGTTATTATTACTATACATACAATGACGAGAGTCTAGATTTTCTATAATGTTCTAGATTTTCCAGGGAAGTCTAATATTCTTTTTGCTCAGACATGCACATATACTCATTAGACTGTGTGTCCTTAACTTCCATTTGGAAAATATGGTCCTCTTCCTCAGTCTGTGTCAGTGCTCCAGGGATTGGAGCATGAATTGTGTCTAATTCCCTCTTGAATTGTCCAGACACGACAATGGAAAGACATTTAGTCACTACTTCCTGATGATAAGCCTGGTATTTTTAACCAACCAAGAGTGACTATTCCAACTATGAGCCAATTGTTACTAGGACGTCAGAGACTCTCTGGCCTTATTCCCAGGCAGCCGGCCCAGTCCACAGCCCCAGGGTTCCTTTCAAAAGAACCTCTGTGGAAAGTAGTATGGAGATACCTCAAAGAGCTACAAGTAGAGCTACCATTTGATCCAGCAATCCCATTACTGGGCATCTACCCAAAGGGAAAAAAAGACATTCTATAAAAAAGACGTCTGCACTAGAATGTTTACAGCAGCACAATTCACAATTGCAAAGATGTGGAAACAACCTAAGTGTCCATCAATACATGAGTGGATTAATAAAATGTGGTATATGTATACCATAGAGTTCTACTCAGCCACAAAAAACAATGGTGATCTAGCACCTCTTGTATTATCCTGGATAGAGCTGGAGCCCATTCTACTAAGTGAAGTACCACAAGAATGTAAAAACAAGCACCACATGCACACACCATCAAATTGGTATTCACTGAAAAACACTTATGTGCACATTTAGTAGTAACATTCATCGGGTGTCAGGCAGGTGGGAATGGGGAGGAGAGGATGGGTATATTCACATCTAATGGGTGCGGTGCACACTGTCTGGGGGATGGACACGCTTGAAGCTCTGACTCGGATGAAGCAAAGGCAATATATGTAACCTAAACATTTGTACCCCCATAATATGCTGAAATTTAAAAAAAGAACAATCTGACTCTATGTAGACCTATTAAAGCTTCAGTTAAACCACTCAGGGTTTCCAGTTCCCTACTGACTGCTGACTTTCCCTCAACCCCCTTTCTCCTCCACCTCTCTCCCAGGCCGTCTCCCTCTCCTGCATGTTATAATGTTCCAGGGATTGCCATGTGTTTCTATGTCTCACAGGAGCCCCCCCACCGCTGGCCCAGGAGAGTCCTCCCATTCCATCTGCCCTGTCCAGGTGGAGCTGCAGCCGGTGTACGGTAACGGTGAGGATTCCCCTGTAGGAAGCTTCTCCTGGCCTCAACCAAGGAAAGATACTGTGCTGGGAAATGCCCCTGGTCCTCCTATGGTATCCCAAATCCAGATATTCCCAATAAATAATTACTCCATCGTGTGTCCAGGAAGAGTGGAGGGGATGCTTGGGAAGGGGCATCTGCAGCATGTGATATACTAACAGGGGCAGCCTCAAAATTGTTCCTTTCTTTCCAGTGCACCTCAAAGAGGGAGACTTGGTATATTCTGAGGTCCAGACTATTCAGCTGGGAGAAGAAGGGGAAGGTACGTCTCTGGGAAGAGATTCTGGCTGCAAACTATATTCATTCCTTCAACAAATAGCGACTGAGCCCCTCCTTTGTGCTAGGTACTATTGTAAGTATGGGAAGTCGGTCAGTAAACAAGGCAGACAAAAATCGCTCAGCACGGAGCTTAGGTTCTAAAGAGGGAAGACAGACCATACCCTTTGAATGGTAGAATTAGAACTGCCACCAATTTTCTTGGGTTAATTGAGCACATCTTATAGATAAAAGATCTCTACCTTCTTTTACAAATCTTTTTGCTGTTCTTTGTACTCTGTCCTTGATGTATTTGTCAAAACACCATTTAAGCTGAGCATTCTGTTGATGGACTAGTTATATTTTAGGCACTTGAAGTATTAATGATCTGTAGAAATGTTTCTTCACCCATTCCTTAAGGTTTTCATGAAAAATACATATTTTTGCTAAAAATCAGAACAAAAATTAAGTGTCCTTCTGATAGAAATCGTGATCTCAATGCTGTACGTACTAAGGTTGCCCTTAGGTCTGAAATGAATAAATGCTTGTAAAGTACCTACTATGTGGTAGGCATTGTGGTGAGAACATTTATATATAACATTACATATATATGTGTGACAACTTTTTATTAAATGCTGAAAAATGTAAATTTTACATTATTTTATTCCTTTGGTTAGTATTGGATTTTAAATTTTGTTTTTAAATTTTGTTACTTGGTGTGAATTGGATCTTTTCAAGGCTTGCTTTTAAGCTTTGTTAGGGCAAGCCCTGAGCAACCTTTAGAGTAGGGCTAACCTAGCCCTAATATTAAAGCAGTGCATTCCCCAGGATTCTACATCAGATGGCCCATGTATTACAAGACATGCGTGAGTGTCAGGTGTTATTCTGCCTTTTCTTTCCTAATGGTTCTTATCCTGGCCTAAGATAGTTTCCTCTCACATATGGGACTATCAGTATTCTGCCAAAGACTTGAGGAGAACTCTCTGCAGATCTCTGGAGCTCTCAATCTACGTTGCTGCTATCTCTCTGCTACTATGTCCTGTGATTCTAGCTGCTTTAGCGTAACAGGACTGTTGGTTTCTGTTGCTTCAAGTCAGCAAGGCTTCAAGTCAGAAGCCAGGCTCTGGTGGGCTCCCCAGTCTGTGCTACAGCCTGGTCCAAAGCCGGCACCACCGTAAGGCCCAGCTTGTCCTGTACTGCCTTCTGTCCAATGCCTGAAAACCATTGTTTTGTCATTTTCTCTGGTTGTTTAAAATGAGAAGGTAAATCCAGTCCCTGTTATTCCACCTTGACCACAATGAGCAGTTCTATTTCATTTCTTTAAACTTATTCAGACCCCATTTCAAGACCTGAATCGAGATCTGCTGTTAGAAAAACACTGCTCTGGGTACCTACAACCTATGGTCCACTTTGGCTTTCTGAGTTAGGAGCTCTGTGTCCCAGTATCAGGGAAATCACTTTATTTCAGAGGTTCAAGAGGACCTCTGAGAGCTTCCTCACCAAACAGGGAGTTATATATAATGTAGCAATCCTCCCCTCAACACACACACTCCCCTGATAAAGTTTCTAGGTAGAGACACATTGCACGAGAAGTTATCTCTCCTCCTAAAGAAATCTCTTCAATGAATCTTTCTTTCCCTGCTCACACTTCCTTAATGTGGTTGATGAACCCAGGCTCTTAGAGTCAAAGAAACAAACAGTTCTATTTCATTTATAAATCTACATATGGTACCTCACTTGAGAATTTAAAATCTCCAGTATCTTTGTGCCTTGTGGGAATTTCAGCTATAACCTGATGCTGAACTTGTTTTACAAGTGAAGTACTAATACTGTGCATATGACTCAGAGAGGTTAAGAACGTTCTCACGGTCACAAAGCCAGTAAAAGACAAAGCCAAGACAAGATCTTCTGTTGTGCTACAATATTTGCTGCTTGTACAGCCTATTACTATATTTGACCAACATATATCACCTGATGATCCTCTGCTTTGTCTGTCACTTTGCTCCATAATCCACCTCCATTAATCGGGACCCTTTGAATGGTAGAATTTGAACTCCTATTAATTTTCTTGGGTCAATTGAACACATCTTATCTTACAGAGCTATCTTGATCATTTTGCTGTTCTTCACACTCTGTTTTTGACATATTTGTCAAAACACCATTTGAGCTAAGCATTCTGTTGACAGACTAGTTATATTTTAGGCACTTGAAGTATTAATGGTCTGTAGACAGGTTTCTTCCCCTGTTCCTCAAGGTTTGCATGAAGACTTTGAAATCATATGCAAAGATCTGTGCATGTGACCAATATTCTGGGGAGAGAGTACGTAGCTTTTATCATATCATTAAAAATATCGGTAGCCCCAAAATATTTATGGTAAGAAACAAAGAGAAACCTCAAGTGTCCCAGGGTATATCTTCTTTTCAAGCTCTATCTCACCATAAAATTACTAAGTTGCTCTGATAATTCTACCTTTTTCTCTGAGACTCTTAATTTCTAATATGCATGGTCCAACAAATCCTACCTGCCAAACTTTCCTCTCACTGTGGCTCCATCTCTACGCAACTATGGCAATTAAATCAAAAACTAGAACATGCTAATGTAAGAGGGAGTTTTTCTCACGGGGCACACACATGGACAGCTCTAATGGGAACTTGCCGAACACTTGGGGGTGGAGAGATGGATGTACTATAAGTTAAAAGAAGAATTAAAACTAAGAGAAAAATAATTTCTCAGCATCTGGTAGAGGAAGGGAGTGTGGTTTCTTAGTGTGGTATTGAGGGAGGACTTTACAGAGCGGTGGGGGTTGAGAAGAACTTGCAGAGGGTTGGGTTAAGAAATGGTGAAATAGGAAATCAAATGTGTTGTCAGACATGTTGGGGGAGAATCATGACAATGAATGGAAAGGACCTATTGGCTCCCAGACACTAAGGAATAAGGTAATAGACTGGGTTCTAAGTGGATCCTTATGCCCATAGTTCAGTGGTTCCCTTTCCCTCCACAGCCAGTACCTCCAGAACACTTCTCGAGGACAAGGTAAGTTTCATTTCCCCGCTGTGTTCTCTACCACTATTACTTACAGCCTCATACTCCCTCTCTCCTTCCACTTCTTCTTTTATCTTCTTTCTGTTCCAGCTGGCCTCAGTAGTCTACTCAGAGGTGAAGACACAGCTCCCAGGTAACTCAGCTGGAAAGGATGAACTCATCTCCAAGGATGAAGATACCATGGAAAGTTATAATAATGTCATACTCATGCACCAAAGCCCCAGGCCCAGTGCAGTCCTCAAGGTCCCTGGAGTGACAAACTAGCTCCAGATTTCCAATTCTTCTCAGTCATGTGTGTTCAGTCCCAGGACTTCTCATTCATCTGCTATGAAGTGGTGACAGGATGGCCTCTGAAAGAATTTTCCAGAATGACCAGGATCCACAGTTAAGAGAAAACCCTGTATTATCTGCTCTGGGCCTGACCTAGTGTATTCCCTAGGGTCTGATTCAGGGAAGCAGAATAAGGAGAGAGAAAGACTGCTTTTGAAAAACAGAAGCACAAATTTTCTGTGAATTGGGATTTTCACAGAAATAGAAAAGACTCGGTGACCCAGATCTCTGTTTGATACATTTATAACCATTCTCTCACTGGAGAATCCATGCCTAAATATCTAAATTTGCATAAATTGGTTTAACTGTGAGTGGCTGCACAGGTACTGCGCAGACAATGCTGAGCTCTTGCACTCCTGCCCACACAGTTTACACTCAGGATTCGATGGCAGACAAAAGAATCCACCCAAAGTGGTTTGCAGAGGGAGGCATTTAAAAAAAGAATGTTGAGAGCTTTACAAAATCATCAGAAGAGCTGGAGAAGCAGGCTCCAGGCTGAGCTTCTAAAGGCAAAAAGTAATTATGGTAATGTCATTAGGGACAAAGACTTGCAACATTAGAGAATAAAGATATAAATATAAAATTTTAAAGTTAAATAACAGCTCTGCAAACCTAAATTTGAATTGGAAATATCAGCATAAACTCATTATAAACTCTGCCTTGTTTTTTTAAAAAAAAAGATATCTATTTCTTAGGTCTCCCTACTGAAAAGGCCTAGAAATGATCACCAACCCAATAGCAGTAATCGCTCCTTGCAAAGGCTGCAGTCTCTAAATTCTATCCCCTACTTAAAGAAAATAGGGAAGCCTTTCTTGTAGAAATTGTGTCTTTGAGTTGCCAAATAGTTAATGTGAGAATAATTCTTCCAATAAATGAATAGGGATAAAAGAAATAGGAAAACACTATTTTGTTTGGATGTTTCCTGCCATATATACTGGTTAAATAAAAAATAGACAGACAAACAGTGTGTGCTTCCTGGTGGAAGGAAACACTACCACCTACAAAGTATCCATGCCACAAGTATCTAAATGGAATCCAATCAAGTCTTTAGATCTAACTACCTGCTTATAGGAAATACAAGGGATAAAGGAACATGTTAAATATCACCATGTGATTGCAATCAGAAAAATGCAAACTGAGGAAAAATTCTATAGGGCAACTGACCTGGTTTCTTTAACAAATAAAGAGCAAAAGAAAGAAAAAGAGAGAGGGAGAAAGGGAAAGAGGAAGAAAAGAGAAGAGAAATAAAGCAATTCAAATGTTTCTAGCATAAAGAAAACAAATATTTAAGGTGATGGATATCCCAATTACACTTATTTGATCTTTACAATTGATTATAAATGTATTAATTTATTACAAGTATGTTCCCCCAGAAAAAAGGAAAGGGGAAAAGGAAAGACCTATAAATTAAATGAGACTAGAGACATATCAGCCAAAAGGAACAGGCAGGCCTTGTTTGGATCCTGACTCAAACAAATCAATTTAAGAAAAAAATCACTCACAAAATACTAAGGGAAATTTGTACACTAATATTAGGAAATAATTGTATGTTTTGGATATCAGTGACAGTATTGTAGTTATATTTTTATAAAAACAAAGGAATACTAAGTTTTAGAGCTCATACTGAAGTATTAGATTGAATGTATTAAATGTACATGACTAAATGTCCACTAAATTAGTAGACTAAGTGATGTGATTTGGTTCGAAATAATCCAATGAGTGGAGGGTGGGTAGGAAGCAGGTAGGAGTATGGATGAAACAGGATTGGTCATGTTGGCCCCATTTCTGGGGCTGGGTGATGGGTACATTGTGGGAGGAAGTGGGGCTTATACAATCCTCTACTTTTGTATGTTTTTAATTTTCCACAATAAAGAGTTAAAATATCTAAGCCCAGAATAACCCCTCATTTTCTCACCTCCAGGCTTCCAGCCTTGTCTGAGACACCTCTCACTCCTGTCACAGCAGCAGCTCTGTGGCGCCTTCTTCATCCCTCTCCTCCCCACTGCCCACTCTCAGCACTGCGGTCATTGTGCTAAGAACCCTGCAGTGAAAGTCAAAGTCAGAGGCCCCAGGTGCCCCCTGGCTCCACCTGCCTGGCGCCCACACTGCCTCTCCAGCCTCATCTCCAGCCGCCTTTCCCCTCATCTCTTCAGACGCTCTGCTTGCTCGTGGCTCTGTGCACACACCAGGCAAATGCCCACCTGAGGCCTCTGCCCTGGCTGCTCCCTTCTTAAACGCTCTTCCTCCCAGATACCTGTCAAGGGTTTCAGGTCCACCCGGAGTCACATGTAAATCTGGAAACCACTTCCCCCATCTGCAGCACTTCCAGTCGCCATTACCCTGCTTTACTTTGTTTCACCATAGCGCTTATCGCTGTCAAACATACTGTGAACTTGGATTATTTATCATGCTTACTGTGTGTCGCCCCTCTAGAAAGTAAGTTTCTTAAGGGAAGCTACTTTTGTCTTTTTGTTTGCTGATATATCCCAAGTACCTAGAACTATGCCTGGTATAGAGTAGGTACTTAATAAATGTTTTTGAAAGAGTGAATTATCTATTCTGGTGAAGAGAATCATTGCCTTTTCCATGATGGAAGAGATCCAAGGTAAACAACCCACCACCACATAGCAAACTGGCTCAAGGATCCGACACTCCATTAGAGGTTCGGGTTTGTCCTCTCTGTCTGTCAGGTTGGGCACTTAAACAGTGGGCAGAGAGGCCTTGGTGAATGGATGCTTATGTAGCTGAGCCCATGCATAACCTCTGCACCTTCCACCAAAGCACTTCATCTGTGAGCCCTTTGAGCAATCGCTGGAGCAACTACAGAAAGAGGCTGCCTGACATTTACCCAGGGCAGGTCATCCTGTCCTCCTCACCATTGAGATCCTCCTCTGTGGTAGGCCTCGGTTGAGTGTTCATATAAGACACAAGTATTGTCATGCTCTGGGTCCATTTGGAGAGGTCCATAAATATGACTCTCCTAATCTCCCAGTTTTGTTGTTTCCAACCCCCTGATCATATGGCTCCAACCACTAGCCACTGCTCATGAATCAGAGTAGATCACCACCTCTGGATATCTTCCAGGTAAAGTGGACCACTGGGAATACCCCTCTTCCTCACAATTCTCCAGGGACTCCCCTGAGTGTGACTATAGTGTTGCCGTGGTCACCTCTAGGTGATGCTGGCATATTTAAAGCAGGACAGATTTTTTTTCCTCTTTTGTTCGCTGGTCATAAGTAACTTACCATTAAGTGGTAGTTCATTGAAAGAGTGTGGGAGAGCAGCAAACTATGAGTCAGTCATTGTTTATTTAACTTACTGTTACCATCAGAGCCAGATCTTTTGCAAATCACTTCCATTTAACAACATCCTAGGGAAAAAAAAAAAAAAAAAGCAAACATAATTACTTGAAGAGGGCAAAGCTTTTCTCCCAAACTGTAGGGTTCTTGACTGTGATTCTCCTGCCAAGGCTTGTGACAGACTTGACACAACATCCGGATAGCCCTGGTACTTTGGGCCTTTGGATATGCTGGATCATAAAAGCCAAGGACAGAGCTCACTGTCCTGTAGCCTAGACAAGCTGAAGACCTGTTGCTTGCTCATGGGCCCACTCAAAGACCTTAGCTTCATGAGTTGTTTTGGTATTGAGTCCAAACAAGGCAAACAAATGTCTAGTGTTTCCAAAATCCAAAGGCCTATCAAGTGTCAGGCTTCTTTCTTAGTAGAATAGAAGCAACAACTTAATGTACTTTGAAAAGACTATGCCAACATGTTTCAGATGGCCAATTACACAGAAGAGGAAAAATTAGATGTTAGTAGAAACAAAGACAAAAGTTTATAACAGCAGAAACCTGTACATTTTGCTGAGGATAGTAGATCAGGGATGGAGGAATGTAATTCTGTTTGGGGCTAAATAAATTGACATAGGTACACTTGGAAGAGATTCTAGATTCAGTGTACAAGCAGCTGGGAGTGGTCCTAATTAGTTACTCCTTGGTAGATCAAAACCTGTACTTAACAGTGGCCTTGGATAAATGAAGTTGAGATAATGACAATTCTTTGGTATAATGTAAAGGAAGGAGTCAAAGATTTATAGAGATGAGATTGTTGAAGGGGATTTATCATATATGTCCCACTCACATATACGCTATTTCTCCTAGGAAGATACTCCTTTCCACACAGCATTGAAAATACATTAGTGATAAAAAGTACTAGCACCTTTGAAAAGTATCATGGAAACAGCTCAAGGACAAAGGTGAAGACATTACTTCTGAAATGGAGTATGATGGAGTCTTAGGGTAGCAGAGACCAAGGAAGGTGGGGGTACAACAATAGGAAACAAGGCCAAAGTGATAATCACAATACAATACTATGACTAACGGGGACATAAAAATAGGCAAGCAGGCCATATCTGTGTAACTTAAACTGGATGCCTGGTTGGAATCAGGACAAAAAGAGTCATGTCCACCTTTTTTGTTGTTGTTGTTCCAGTTACTCTGTCAGTCAGGGTTTGGTGGCAGACAACAGAGTCCACTCTAGCTGATTTATGAAGAAAGGGACTAGTGTAAGGTGTTAGAAGAAAGTCTGCAAAGTAAGGCTCTAGGCTGAGCCTCCAGGAACAACTCCCAGAAGCAAACTGCCAAACCGGCCTGGCAAGAGAGCAGCCACTGTTACCACGGCTGGCTCAAGATCCATATGGCCTCTGCTGCTACTGGGAAAGTCCCCAAGTCAAAAAGCTGCTGTTAACTGCCACTCTGCACTATAAAATTAAAGACTGAACAAAGGCAGCAGCTCAGAAAAATCAAACTACCTACTTGCATCACTCAGCTTCCAGAAGAGTCACACCATCCTGACTTCATTACACTCAAGCCCACCTCTGAGTCTTGTAGGTGGTCTGTTTAGTGGAAAAGAGGCTACATGCGGGGACCCTGGCCTCACCCTTCTAGTCACTATTAAACAAAAAGTCACTTGAGAAAGAGGTTGGATTAGTATTAAAACTGCCATTCTTTTTTCTTTTTTCTTTTTTTTTTTTTTATTTCATCTTATTATGGGGGATACAGAATTTGAGGTTACATACGTTGCCCATGTACCGCCTGCCTCCCCAAGGGAACGGACACGCCTGGAGCTTTGACTTGGGGAAAACTGACATTCTTTAGTACCTACCACAATAGTTCTTTTAGAATGGTGTATGGGTATACCTTTAGTGTAACTAGTAAAACTTGCACACAGAAGGAATGTATCGAAATAGAATATGGATTTTAAAATTCAAGAGATTTCAGTTCAAATCCAAAATGTGCCACTTATTAGCTTTAAGTCCTTAGACAAGTTACTTAAATTTTCTCCGTTCAATTTCCTTCTGTGCAAAATGAAGATAATATTCACCTTGCACAGCTGTTGTGAGCATGTTCCCACCTCAAGGCTTTTTCAATTGCTCTTCCCTCTGGCTGTAATCCTCTTCCCCTGACAGCCACCGCTTGCCCCCTCACAGTCTTCGGTGCCTATTCAGATGCCATCTCTTCTATAAGGTGTTCTGTTTCCACCTGTTTAGGAGAGCAGCACGCCCCAACACCCATCCGCTCCGCTCATCCTATGATACTTCATATTTCTTCAATGTGCTTTTTAACATCTGACATTCTAAATTTTTTCTTATTTGTTTATCTGACTGCTCCACTTATAATTTATGCTCTGTGAGGACAGGGACTTTTATCTGTTTTGTTCACTAATGTATCCCCACTGCATCTTACAGAGACCAATATACGGTAAGCACTTAAGTAACACTTGTGACTTATGAGGATTCTATAAAGCAATGAATGTAAGTGTCTGATAATGTGCTCTTCTTATATACATACTCAATACATGTTGATTATTAGTATTAATATTTATCCCACTGATATATTTTCTAGGTCAACAAACATTTATTGAGCACTTAGTATGACAAACACAAAGATTAATCAGAAAAAGTGTCTCTCCGTAAGAAGTTTCTGAAGTAATGTACTAGAAGAGACAGATACATAAAGAGATATTTTTCATACAACACGAAAGTGACATTACCAGTGCACTTAGCCCTTGTGTTGGGGAAGGTAACACTAACGGTTGTAACAGATGACCCCAGAACTCTCAGGAGCTCTCCAAAACAAAACATCGTCACTTGCTCCCAGGGTGAAAGGGAAGGCTCTGCTGCACGGAGTCATTCAGGAACTCAGGCTCCTTACATTTCATGGGACCACCATCTTCAAGGCTTCCAAATTCTCTGCAAAACGACAGAGTGTGGAAGGTGATCCATGAGACCTCGCATGCATTTATTCCTCCCACATTGCATTGGCCAGAACTCAGTTCCCGCCTACTTCAGGGGGTGGGAAAAGCAATCCAGCTATGGCTCAAGAAGCAGAGGATACAGATCTTGGTTATCATCCTAGAAAGTCACTACCACACTCAGGCAAGGGAAATTTTTCAGGAGTAGATAGCACACAGAGAGTGTTTGACATGCAGAACCAGGAAAGTTTGAGTTCAAATCCAGATCAGAATTAGTAGGCATATGACTTAATTAAGTTACTCAAACTTTCTGACCCATTTTTCATTCCTGAAAAATGGGAAAAACAGTAGAATATAATAAATTTGAATGCATAAACTTGTTGTGAGGATTAAATGTGCGAAATCTTAAGCACAGTGCCTGGAACATACTAAGTATGTAATAAATGTCAGCCATCAGGAAAAGGAGAAAGGAAGAGAAGGCAGGGAGGAGGGGAAAGGAGAGGAAAAGCAAACAGAATGGGAAAACTAGACAGAGAGAGAATGGGCTGGGGAAATAGAGAATGTGCAGCGGCACAAAACAGCTAAATGTATTCAAGAAATTATAAGCAGTTTAGTATATTTGCAGAATAAAATTCCCTTTATGGAAAATCATGTCAGCCCAGAGAGGGTGAGATCTCGGTGCCATAATCAGGAGTTTTATCTCATGACTACAGAGAGTCAGTGAGGTTTCTAACCAAGTAACGTATTCAGATTTGTCCTTCAGACAGACTCTTCCGTGGTTGTGTAAAAGATAACTTTAAGGTGGGTGAGACTGGCTGGTGGCAGGGAGGGTGGTTAGGTGCTCTGATTGTCATCTAGCGCCTGAGCTGCAGAAGTGCTAGGGTGAAGGGGTGAGAAACTTGTTTTGTAGGAAACTCAGTAAAAGCTGTGATTGGAGACGAAGGAGGGAGTGAAGGCTGAGTCCCAAGAATTTGGCCTGGGCAACCAGGGGAATGATGGTGCCATCAACGGAGAGAGACGGAAGCATATTTTTAAATCTCCTCGGCCATACTGCAGTCTCACTCATTTCCTCTTAATACTGCATTTTACGCACCAGGATTTAATTTTCCAAATCTGCTCCCAAAACAATTTCTAGAAACTTTAAGATTCACATCAGCTTTTTTTCACTCCAAACCTTCACTTCGTGGCCTAATTTTTTTTTTTTTTTTAAGCATATTGCTTTGGACAAGTCCTTGCCTTTACTCTGGAGTCAAGGTAGAAAGTTTACCTGTATAATCTCTCTGATCCTTCCAGCTCATACGTTTTATGATTCCCCTATACACACCATCCGCTCCATCCTAGATTCTTCTAGTCATATTTAACAAGATCTCCAAAGCTGAGTGTGAACTTGAGATAAGATGTAAAAATAGACCCCACCCAAATGCCACCCAAGAGGCACAGAAAGAGGAACCTCAAGATAAATATATCTCTTATGTTTATGCAAAAGTGTGTCGGGTCATTGGACTTTCCAGAGGCATGGAAAAATAATACCTCAAACATTTACATTAGCTGGCGGGGCAAGGGGAAAGCCTCAAACCAGTTGGCTTCTGCTATTTTTCCATTTAAAAATGAGTGTTTTCATTACAAGAGGAAGTTAGCTCGTCTGCACAAGGCCTTCCTTCTCTGAAAATACATTTATTCAAGAAGCCAAAGTTCTCCCCTGGAAGCTGGCCCTGGGTAGCCAGGGGAGAACCAGGGGTAGCCAGAAAAGAGAACAGAGTTAGATGCAAAACAAGCTATATAATATGTGGGCTTAGTGCAAAATGAAAATGCAAGATCCCTTGTTCAAAAAGCAAGGAAAGAAAGTGCCATTAAAAGTACTAAAACATAAAGCTTGTTCCTTTCTTCTGTGGTCTCTGCCTCAACTTGTCATGATGATTTTTATTCTAAGGAAGAAAAAATTGATGTTATTCTAAGGAAGAAAAAAATTTTAAATTATTAGCATGAATTTTACTGTTCATCTTTTTATTTTGCAATGCCAATTTTACCCCCAAATAGAGAGCTTTTAATTAATATGTCTAATCACCAAAATTAGACAATTCACATTTCATAGCTTGTACATACATATACATTTTGATCTTATCAGAACAGTGGAAACATTGCAAAATTTTTAAAAATAATCACTTGTCTTTATTTCATTTCTTGATATGTGCACATCGTACCAACACTTTCTACCTTTGGCTTATTGATGAGTGAGGAGAACTGAAAGGTAAGGCAATTCTAGGTTTCCCTCTTTCCCTTTCCTTCTGTTATTTTCAGCATAAGTGATCAGCTAATATAGGGCAGTAACGTAAGAAAGGATATGATAGGGTTTCTTGGTTGTTCATGTTTGTTAGAACACCACCGTCTTCTTTCTACATCAAAAGCAAGTTCTGGCTTTGTGGATAGTGGTGGTTTCTTGGGGCTGTCAGTCATCAACATAATGCACTTACTTTGTACTTTTTTCTGAGTCTCACTGCACTTCCACTCATGAGTCCACCTGAAATTCGGTGATCATGGGGTCTTGCCATGCTATTTGCAAATAGGCAGCAGGGAAGGCAGACATGCATATTGCAAGTATTAATATCTCCTCAGCTCATGTGCAGACTCTATTGTCCTATCAGACTTCATTTACAAGATATAAGTTCAATGATCAAATTATTAGAAATTTCAAGATGCCTGCAGCAGAGCATTAAATCAAGCTCAAAGACCTTCTGTGCAACTGCACAGGTCATCGGAAACCAGCTGTGGTGAGAGATGTTTTCATCAAGGCACGAGAGGCTGGTCTGAGGCCTCTACAAGAGAACTGATCTACAATCAAACAGGCCTAAGGCAAGTTCTAACTCTCTTTTTATAAATTCTTTGTAACTATTTGGACCTATCATTGGAATTTCTAATCATGCTAGTGCTAGGCTTAGAAGGCCAATGGACCTGAAATCCCAGACTAAGAACAGCCTTGGTGAAACAGTCCCCATATGAATGGAAAGAGGAGCTGGGGCTAAAGTTCAGGGTGGCAGGCTAGTAAACATAACTGCCGTTCATGCAGCTTCTGTTGTGTGTTTTGTGATATATACTTTATAAAAGTTTATGAATGAGGAAACTGAGGCTCAAAATCTTGCAAAGTTTGCCTAAGGTCACCCAGATGGTAAGTAACAGAGCTAAGATTCAGTTTCA
The DNA here is from genome assembly GCF_041146395.1 of Eulemur rufifrons. Taxonomy (NCBI): domain Eukaryota; kingdom Metazoa; phylum Chordata; class Mammalia; order Primates; family Lemuridae; genus Eulemur; species Eulemur rufifrons. The sequence goes on from NC_090990.1 coordinate 98,614,719, forward strand.
CATCAGTCTGATTCCAATACCCATGTTCTTCCAACACAACAAGCTTTCTCCCTGGCCAAGACTCAAAGACTATGTAGACAAGGCTGATGCTGCATTGAGATGACCAAGTTGGAGAAGAACCACAAAGAGAAGGGTCTTTGTGCAGAGATTTAAGGTGAGATTCACCTGGGCAGGTCCAGCATGTATCCTAAGATGGAAACCTAATGATAGGCACCTGTTTCAATTATTTTTTTCTAAATATAACCAGATGTCTAAATTAATAAAGAAGAAAAGTCACTACAAACAGAATCATAGGGAATATCTAGCGGTTGATTTCAGTGGGGGAAATGGGCATGGACTGGACAATTAGCAGAGAGTTTGAAGGCTGGAGAGCTTTTGCTCCTGGAGCCCTATGCAAGTAAGCAAAGCCACAGCACAAAAAAGGTATGACCAGAATTCAAGGACAACAGTTAAGGGCCAGCCTAATCTGACCTCATATCCCTTTTGGGTGTGGTTAGGAAAATAGTAGCAAGATTGCAAAGTGACCCAAAGGCATGGGTGGCTTGCCCAGAAAGTCTGAGCAGCTGCTTATGGTAGATATCAGACTTTTTCTTTCTTCATTATCTCTGGCTGTTGCCCTTGTTTATCAAACTCAGATGGGCGTAGGCAGTGCCCTAAAAAAATTGTGAAATATTCCAGAAGATCTCAATAAATCTTGTTACTGCTCTAGAAGGTTCAAACTACAAAGTATACATTCACAAAATACCAGTGCATGCTATTACACAGATGAGCCTCAGAAATATTATAGTAAGTGAGAGAAGACAGACACAAAAGACCACATATTGTATGAACCCATGTCTATGTTCAGAATAGGCGAATCTACAGAGAAAGAAAGTAAATTAGTAACTGGTTGCCTGAGGTTGTGTGCAGGAATTGAGAGTGACTGCAGATGGGTGCCAAGTTTCCTTCTAGGGTAGTGAAAATGTTCTCAGACTAGATTATGATGGTAAAAACAAGAGAATTGTATCATTAAAAATTATACCTCGATAGAGCTGTTAAATATATATACATTCACACAGTGATTTTTAATAAGCATCCATTACCACAAGCAAAGGCAACCTGGTAGGAAGGCTGGAGTGTAGAAAGTGAGTAGAACTTTGAAAAAGCAACAGATGTTTGTCCTACAGACCCAGGTTTTCAATATGCCGAGCAAACATTTTCTCCTTTGATTTTTACAGCAACCTAATGAAGTGGGCATCGTGGTCCCCATTTTAAGGGTGAAGAAACTTAAGCTCACGTTTAATAATGTGCTCAAGGTCACCTAGCTAGTGAGTGGCAAAGCCCCAAGTTTCTCTGGTGACAGAGCCTGTGCTCCTTTACTTCTGAGTCATGTCAGAACATGCCTGTAAGACTTTCCCTCAGGAAAAGAATCCAACACTAACATTGAAGAAATTAAATCTTTCTTTTGCCCAGATTTGTTTTCACTGCCAAGATTCCCCCTTCACCTGTATCAACACTCTCTCCCCACTATATTATGTGACACTTTTCTCCTAGTCGCTATGGTCAGAGCATCCTCCTCGTCAGCATACAACATCCTCCTCATCACTCAAATTGCTTCTGAGAGGTTCTGCTCCTTCCCCAAATTGATGGACAGAGCCCTGGGAGCTACTCCAGCCCCACCCAACGATCATGAGATTACTGGGGTTAATTCCCCACTTCCTGCTTCAAATGCACCCTCCAAGAACACTTAGCTTTGATCTTTGTGTGTTATAAATAGTTCAGTGTTCATTTATAAACTTCAGAACATCAAGTTTCCACTTCCTATCACCAGAGTAGGTTCTTAATCATTGCTCTTGAGAGGTAATCATTTAACCATGGCAACTGCTGGGGCTGCAGCTGGCTTTAGAACGACATGGCATCTAGATTTCAGTTCAAATGCCTGTGACTGTTGAATCTCTTTATTGAATTTGTTAGGCTCATGCTCAGGCAGATCTGGGTTTCAGTCCTGGCTCTACCACTTATTGTCTGTATGTTTTGGCTTACAAGGTACTCAAAATTACAGTAAGTAATTTCTTTGGTCTTCAGTTTTCCTCATCTATAGAATGAGGATAACAATACCTGCCTGTGTTGTTTCACTGTTTAACTAACTGTTTAGTGTTGATGCAAAGATTAAATAAGGCAATATTTACAAAGTACCTGGTATGATGCTGTAGTACAGTAATAATTCAGTATATGGTAACTATTGTTGGGATAAGGATCTCTTTCAGTTCAGAATAAAAGCATATCTACCACATTTTACTTTCTGAACCAACCACAAATGACAAAAAAAAAAAATTTGAAAAATGAAACTCCATCTCCAATGAAACTTTTGAGAAGCCACATCCTCAACTTACAAACTCTGAAGAACAGCTTCTAACCACAGTGAAATTCGAAGCAAACCAAGGGAAGAAGAAAGCTGACAGTAAACACAGACCCCTGCACACAGCTGTAGGAAAAGCTTTAAGTTCCCCAAGAGTAAAGGGCAAAGCTCTGAAGCTCCAAGCCAGTAAACCCTCACTCAGAAGGCAAGGAATCTAGAAACTGTAGGAGCATCCTTGAGTCCTGCTGAACCCCTCAAAAAGCAGGGACAGCAGGGCTAAATAAGGCACTCTGCAGACATAAGGAGAGATGGCAGGCAGTATTGGCTCTATAGGTATTAACATTATTAGCTGAAGAGAAGTACATGCTAAATCACTACGCAGAAAATCTATGAAATACAGGGCTTCACATTAAACCAGGCAGACCACCTCTTGACCCCCAAGAAAGAAAGCATGTTAGAAATGGTGAGGAAATGTTCTCTAGCAAGATATCAAGTCTAAGCTGTCTGCTGCACCAGTTCACATCCCGGCTCATCCTACACATTGCTCTTCAGTCAAGAGACAGCTAGGAAAGTATGGTCCTCATTGAGAGGAAAAGCATAATCAGTATGTCACTAGCATGGGATTCAGGCATGTTGACAAGAATAAAAAAGTGTAGGCAGGCAAAGTATAAAGACAGAAGAAGGACCACACCACCAAGCCATAGGAAAAAAATCAGATCATCTCGTCTCCATATCAAAGAAACTTAAAAAACAAATTCTTTTTTTGTATAATAAACATTTTGGAGTTGGAAAAATAGAAGAAACAAGAATATTGAAAGTAAATTAATAAAGCTCAAAAAACAGAAGAAAATAAGCCATATTAAAATCAGAAAAACGAAAAAGAATAAAAACTGCTGAAAGCATAGTAATGAAAGATGGATTTGATGAAACTAAACAAAATAAATAGGAAAGAACAAAGGGTTAAAATTATTAAATTATTACAGGGAAAATAATTGAAATGAGTGACAGATGAAAGCTCTCCAATGTACCCATAAGTGGTATTCTGAAATAAGTCAACAGAATAAATTCCAATGAAAAATATTTAAAGATATAATAGAAGAAAGCATCCAGAAAACTGATATAGAATTAGCAACAAACATATTTGGATAAAGTTATTGTACTTCAAAGATAAAAACAGAATGCGGGCTGGGCGAGGTGGCTCACACCTGTAATCCCAGCACTCTGGGAGGCTGAGGCCGGAGGATCGCTTGAGGTCAGGAGTTCGAGACCAGCCTGAGCAAGAGCGAGACCCTGTCTCTACTAAAAATATAAAGAAATGATCTGGACAGCTAAAAATATATAGAAAAAATTAGCCGGACATGGTGACGCATGCCTGTAGTCCCAGCTACTCGGGAGGCTGAGGCAGAAGGATTGCATAAGCCCAGGAGTTTGAGGCTGCTGTGAGCTAGGCTGACGCCACAGCACTCTAACCAGGGTAAAAGAGCAAGACTCTGTCTCCAAAAAAAAAAAAATTAAAAAAAACCCCCAAAAACAGAATGTGTTGGACAATGAAGAAAAAGTCAAGTTATGTGGAGGAGGGAAAAAAGCTGTCTTCAAAGTTAAAGCTGCATTCAAAACTAGAAGACAATAGTCCAATGTTTAAAGGTCCTCAAGAGAAGAAAGATTAACCCAAGATTTCTAAACCCAGATATATTTCATGAATAAGGCAAAGACAGATACTTTCTAACATGCAATAACTTAGTGACTTTAGCACCTTAAGACAAAACAGGACTCAAAACTTGTGATGAGTATCGAATTCACTTAAATATAGCAGTTGTGATAATTATGGTTACGGAGTATAGTATAAATGTTATAAACCCCCCAAATATAGAAATTATACTATTAATAATAAAAATAAGGAGGCAAAAGATATAAAAACATATGAGAAAAAGTAAAAGTAAGCTTCTGATTTCTTTCTTATTTAGTAGGAAGTAAGTAGACATTGTCAAACCAAGAGAGCTATAAGAATGCCAGAGTTACAAAGTTAACCACTAGGATAACTAAGAAGAAACTATAATCCTTTCAAAACACAAGCAATGCTGTACACCCTAAAAAATACAAACAAAAGATTGAAAGAAAATAAAGCATTTAAAAGAGAAAGTTTGACATCATGAATTAGATGACTAAGTTAAGACCATTTTTGTCTTATGAATATGTAAATATGATATATACTTCTATAAAAGAAATAGATTTATGATCTAAAACAAAACCCAACCACATATTTTATGCAAGAAATAATTCTAAAACAAAGTAATCTAAGAGGTGATAAAATGATGCTAAAAGCACACAGGCATACAAACAAACAAGAACAGGAATCATGACGTTAGTATCAAATAGGTCCAATTCAGCTAAAAAAAAAAAATTAACTCAGACCAAAAACAAAGGTACTCTAAATTATAAACAGTACAATCTGTGATAAATATTGGTTACAAATTTCTATACATCAGGTCATGTAGCTTTAAAATTTATAAATCAATGAAAAATAAGAATTACATGAGGGTATAAATCTATTTGACATATTTAATAAGCTGGCTACAATAAATATATGTCAAACTCCTATTGTCCAGATAAAAAATACATCTTTTTTTCTTTTTAAAGGCCCATGAACTACTTACCAAAAAAGAGAAAAGAAAGCATCATTTTAGGTCACAAAGAAAATCTCAATAAGTTCCAGAAAGTAGTAAATATCAGGAAGCATACATACCACGTTCTTATCTTAAAACAATGAATAATAAAATGTCATTATTAAGTAGCAAAAATAGAAAAAGAAAAATCTACCATCTAGATATTTGAAAATTCTTTAAAAATTCCTGTGTTAAAAAGGAAATGAAAACTGAAACAGAAAACTAACTATAACGTGTTATAATGAAAAGACTCTATCAGAATATATAGAACATGGCTAAAGCTCAGAAGAAAATTTATGGCTTTTCACATTTAAATTACTAAATAGGAAAAACAATAAAATTTGATTTAAGAACTTAGAAAAACAAAAATATGTCTAAGAAAAGCAGAAATTTATAAATTAGAAAACAAAAAACAGAATTAATAATTAAATTCAAGAGCTGATTCTTTTGAAATAAACAAATGCCAAGAAATAAAAAGCAGGATTGTCTTAGGATAAGAAAGAAAATCTAAACAAATGAATCATCATAGTAGAAATTTAGACAGTTGCCAAGTTACAATCCTACAAAAAAACCTATCAGTACAAGATAGTCTCATAGCTAAATCTTACTAATTTTCAAATAATGGATAACTGCAGTTACTTAAATGGTACTGAAGCACACAAAAATATAAAATAGAAGGATCCTTCCTTAATAAGATAATAATTATATATCTCAAGCCAAAGTCAGATTTACATTTGATGAAGAATACTAAAATAGTTTCAAGTAAGGCTGGAAAAAAGGACATAGTAATTTGAAACAACTATAAAAATTGAGTGACTCAACACATAAAAAATTATTTTAATTCAAGTTACAAGTCCAACATGAGTTGTGAATTGACAGCAGACGCAGGCTGTCAGACACTTCACCATTTTGTACCTGCACTATCTGAAGCACATGGGCTATTTGGTCCCTTTAGCAAGTGAAGTGATGAATGAGCATTCCACACCTGCTCTTCTTGTATATTTCAGCCTGGAAATAGCTTATACGACTTTCATTCACAGTCTACTGGACACATCTACTACCATATGGGAGCTGGGAAATGTGGAGCATATGGCTATTTGGTGGGCGTAAATGTCTCCACCACATAGTACTAACCAATGAACAATAGTCAAGAGAAATAAAACATCATAAAATTTGGAAAGAATTAGGTCAAATTAAAACAAGCAGAAGCTGTGTCATAAAAGAAATCAAGAGCTGACATAAACTAAAATTAGTAAAGATGTAGATTAGAATAACATGATTAGTAAGCTTGATCTAATAAGAAAAATAAACTTTAAGACAAAAGCATTATTAGAGACAAATGAAGTATTACTTAATGATAAAAAGAACATTCCTAAGGAAGATAGAAAAAGTCCATCTCAGTTATCTGTTGCTGCATTTAAAAATCCCGCACCAAAACCTTGTAACTTAAAACAACAATGGTTCTATGAGTTGACCATGTTGAGTTAGCTAAATGTCATTAATGAGCTGCATTCACCAGAGAATGCAACTGGGGTGGAAACATCCAAGATAGCTTAATTCACATTGTGTATTGTGTCTTGTGTCTTGTGTCTTATCTGGAATGGCTGGAACAGCTAGGACTGGCTGGGACTCTCTCCCAATAGAGCGGACAAACTTCTTACATGATATTTCAGAGCTCCAGAAGAATACAAACAGACATTGCCAAGCTTTTTAAGGGCTGGTCTGAAAATCTGTACAGATTCACTTATGCCATTTGACTTCTATTCGTCAAAGCAAGTCACGAGGCCAGGTAGATTCAAGGGTAAATGATATAGACTTTATTTCTGTATGGGAGGAATAGCAGCACATGCAAATATGAAAGGAATTGTTGCTGGCCATCTTAGGAGATACTCCATTCCCTGGCCACAAAGATTTACATCCCTTTTATATAAAAAATAAGCTTAACACCTCCAGAGACCCCCAAACACAGCATCAGATTAAGATTTAAAGTATAGCAATCAACCATGTAAATCAAATTCAAATGTAGACGATATTCCCCCAATGTGGCTTTTAAGCAAGAAACAGATGAAGAGAGATATTAATAATGGTAAATGTGTCAAACTACCAGGAAGAGATAACAATTCTAAATGTGTATGCATGTCATAAAATAAATGCAAAATATTAAACAAAACAGATAAAAATAAAAGAAATAGACAAATTCACAATTATAATGGGAAACTTCAACATAATTCTCTTGGTAACTGATGGAATATTAGAAAAAAATTCTAATGTAAGAGTATAGAATATTTGAACAATCTGATGTAGAATATAGTATAATTGATAAATGAAATACTGTACCAATGCTTGTATAATACACATTATTTTAAAGAAAACACAGAATATCTACAAAACCTGACTGTATGCTAGTCCGTAAAACAAATTTCAACAAATTTCAAAAGATTGAAATCATAAAATATGTTCTCATACCACAGTAGAATTAAATTTAGAGAGCAATAACAAAAGGAAAGGAAGTCTGTAAATGTTAGGAAAAGAAACAATACTCTTCAAAGTAACCCATGGGCCAAAAAGAAATTTTTAATGGAAATTAAATAATATTTTGAGCAAAATGATCACAGAAATATGACATAGCAAAACTTATACGTTATGGCTAAAGCCACCTTAGACAAAAATGTCTAGCATAAATATGCTTATTTAAGCATATTATGGAAAAGAAAAAGAAAAAGAAAAAATCTAAGTATCTCTATAAGAAGTTTTTTAAAAGCGAGTTAAATTTGAAAATGTAGAATGAAGAAAATATTAAAGAGCAGAGCAGAATTTAATGCAATAGAAAAGGAACATACAGTAGAAAAAAATCAGTAAAGCCAAAAAGGTGCTTTGAAAAGGCTAATTCAATTGATAAATCCCTGCAGAGACTGATCAAGAATAAAAGAGAATGAGAGAGAGAAGACATTAACTATCAATATCAGGAATGAAAAAGGGAAGAATATTACTACAGATCTCCCAGATATTAAAAATGAAGATATTATAATGTTAAGTCAATAGATCTGGAAATGTAGATGAACAAATTCTAAAAATATATACATACCAAAACCAACACAAGCAGAAATAGAATATCTAAACAGTTTCATATCAGTTTTAAAAAGCAAATCTGTAATAAAGCACCCCTCCCAGAAAATTTCAACTCCAAATATTAATAGCTTTACCAGTAAAATCTTCCTAACATTTATGGAAGAAATAATATCAATCTTACACAAATTCCTTAGGAAAATAGAAAAAAGGGGGGCTTATTTTATGAAACCAATATAATTTTGATACCAAAATTCATCACGAAAGAAAAAGTATTGGGCCATCCTTCTCATAAACACAAATGCTAAAAACCAAAACTAAACTACAAGTCAAACCCAGTAATGTATAAAGAAGGTAATATATCCTGGCCAAGTTGGAATGCAGAGTTGATTTTATATTTGTAAATCACCAATGTAATTCACCATATTGACAGGAAAAGAAAATAATCATATCATCACATCAATAGATGCAAAAAAAGTATTTACTAAAACAACATCCATTATTTAGGAAAAAAAAGAAAAACTCTTAGCAAATTAAGAATAGAAGGAAATTACTTAGTCTGATGAAGAATATCTACCAAAAAATTTACAGGAAATATCATATTTAATGATGAAATATTAAGACCTTTCCCTGTGAAACTAAAATAGGATACCTGATATCACCACTTCTCTTCAGCATCATGTTTGAGTTCCTAGCCAGTGTAATAAGTCACGGAAAAATGTTTAACTATTATAAAGTACTGAACAGAACTATTATTATTCATAGATAATATGACTGTATATACATAAAATCTAAAAGAACTTAGATAAATATTAGAACTGACAAGTAAATGGAGCAATTTTAGTAGATAAAAGATCAAGGGGTGGGGGAGGGGATGGGTGCATACCTACATCATGAGTGTGATGTGCACTGTCTAGGGAATGGACACACTTGAAGCGCAGACTCGGGGGGACGGGGAGGCATGGGCAATATATATAACCTGAACTTTTGTACCCCCATAATGAGCTGAAATAAAAAAAAAGATCAATATACCAACAAAACTATTATATTTCTGTATATACTTAGAGAACTATTATATTTCTATATATACCAATATATACTTAGAAAAAAAATTAATGATGTCATGTATAATATCATCAAAAACATATCAAATACCTAGGAATAAACCTAACAAAAGATGTATCTTATACAAAGCTACAGAAAATTACTGAGAGAGAGAAGTTCAAACTGTTCTAAATAAATAAGGTGATATTCCTTATTTATGGATTGGAAGACAGCCCTTATTAACTTATACAAATTAATTTATAGATCCAATGTAATCCCAGTTATTAAAAATCTGGCAGGTTTTTAAGGGAGAGGAAGGCATGAATTGACAAGTTGATCTTTAAGTGTTTAGAAAAATACAAAGAGCCAAAACAATTTTGAAGAGGGACAATATTTTATGACAAACTACCAGATAATAAGATTTATTACAAAGCAACAATAATTAGGAGAGTGTGGTGTTGGCATGAAGATAGACAAAATAGACTAATGGACCAGAGAAGAGTTTCTAGAAACAAACCCACATGACTTCTTGTTTTATGACAAAGGTGAAATTGCACTATTGTGGAAAAGACCTATTTTCAATAAATAGGGCTCGGTAAATTGGCTATCTGTATTTACATTAAAAGTAAATATAAATAGTCATACTATACATAAAAATCAATTGCAATGTTATTATAGATATAAAATAAAGGATAAAATAAATAAAGTTTCTAGAAGATAACCTAAGGGAATATCTTCATATCCTTGGAGTAGACAAAATTTCTTAGATGGGATACAAAAATCTCTAACCATAAAGGAAAAGACTGATTAATTAGACTATATCAAAGTTGGAATGGTTGTTCATCAAAAGACACTACCAAAGACAAGCCACAGATTGAGGAAAGACATTTGCAATACATACATCCAGTCAAGGGTTTATATTTCAGAGTTTAGAAGAACTACAAAACAGGAAGACAAAAAACAAAAACCAATAGAAAAATGGGAAGAGATTTGAACAGATATTTCACATAAAAAAGAATATCTAAATCACCAACTAGACTATGAAAACGTACTCAACCACATTGAGATAATCCGAGCAGAATGGCCAAAATTTACACAACATCAATACCAATGTCAGCAAGGATTTCAGAGCAATGAGAACTTACATATTGGTTGGTAGGCTGTAAATTGGCACAACCATTTTGGAAAATAATTTGGTAGTACTTTCTAACCTGAATGTATGCATATCTTATGAGCCAGGAATTCCATTCCCAGGTATAAACCCAATAGAAATGTGGGCACACATGCACCAAGAGACATATACAAGAATGTTCATAGCAGCACTATTTATTTTACCTCCAGAAGCATGTTGGGACTCTTGGTTCCCTTTGAGGTCCTCCCGCTGGACTGAGATGGATTAATCTCTATTAGTTCCTGTGTGTTTTTCTTGTCTCAGGGTGCAGTAGGTTGGATGTGACATAATATACCTAAGGCAATGTGCATTTGTAGATATGAAACTAAATAGCCCCTTAGGAAGACCAAGATATGGGCCCAGAAGCAAAGGGTAAGAAAAATTATTTGAAAAAACAAAACTGGCACTTCTCATGGTAGCTAATGTCTTAGGGACCTTTGTTGACCAGTATGCCAGGATGGAAACTTGACTTTTAAAAACATATAAAAGAAATACATTCACATGGTAATTAAAAAAATAATATAGAAAGACATGAAATGTCCCCTTCCCACCTATAGTTCCTCAAATGTAACCACTATTTGTGTGTGTGTGCTTTCCAGGGGGATAAAGTATACTTGTAAGAGTTTATTCACATATATATTCTATTTTTTTAATATCTACCCAATAGAATAATCCTACAAACACCAATCTATACCTCAGCTTTTCCCCTTCACATTAAACAAGGTGGTCTTTCCTTGTTAGCATGTGCAGCTTTACCTCGTTCTTTAATAGCTTCATTGCTTGCTGTTGCACAGATGAATCAGAATATTGTAAACAGTCTCACATTCATGGTCTTTAATGTCGCTTCCAGTGTTTAGGCGATAACAAATGCTACAATAAACTTTCTTATAGAACTGTCCTCACCTACTTATCTTAAGGTAATTTCCCAACAGCAGAAATGTGGGGCTCAAGGGTATGTCAGTTTTAAAAACTTTAATAAGTGGTTAAAGATGGGTACTTCCACTTCCTTTTTTCTAGTTCACTAATGCAATCTGCTCTTTGTGAACGAGCACTTTGTCAGATGTGCTCCTTGGAGCTGGTATGCAGTGTGCCGACTGTAATCAAGACCAAACCTGTTATTCCTGAGAAAAATCTCTCATTTTCAGCCCTGGGCGGTCCAGGTCTTCATGCTGCTGTGGGTGACACTACTGGTCCTGGGTGAGTAGAACAGCTCAACACGGGCCCTGGGTGCGGTTGGGACAGCTTCTCTCTCCACCACCAGCCTGGCCTTTCTTGAGGCTCAGCCCCTGCTCAAAGAATCTTTCCCACATGAAGAGACTGTTTTCAGGCTTTACTGCAGGGCTCAGGGCTTCCTCTCCTGAGGCTGAAGAAAGTAGTCATAGCTGGAAAAATCCTTCAACCTTACAGAGAAGGAAACTATAGTGACCACAACAATTAATGTTTCATTCATTTATTTTTCTTCAAAAAATACTTCATGAAGTCCAGAAAATGTGTCACAGTTGCTTATTCTTACTGTCTTATTCAGAGAAGAGCCTACTCTCCTCTCTGCATAGGAGATGCCTTTATTTCTCATATGCTGGTCCTGGGCACAAGGAGGCAAGGTTTCTGACAGGGAAGACGCTCTTTCTTCTGCACAGGAATGTAAACTACAGCAGCGATTGGCAGATTAAGAACATGGGGTTGGGGGGAGACACAGAGGGATAGTGGGGCAAGGCAAGGAAAACCCTAAAGCAGATGGCATTTTCATTGTGCCTGTGGATGTGCATAAGTCTCTATCAATTCGCACCTATGAACTGGTTGGTTTTTACCAAGGTTTAAATATTAGAATTAAATAAGTTTATTCATTTGCTAAGCAAATATTTTTTAGTGATACCTATTCACAGCACTGTACCAGGTACTGAGAATGATGGGAGTCCATGGAGGAAGCTCATGATATAGAAGAGCTCCCAGCAAGGCTGATGGACAAGAGATAGCTATATAACAAGACTCCGGTTAAATAATTGTCCAGGCAAAGTTACCAGTGCATGGTGCAGGCAGATAATAAACTATATGCCAAATATCTGGTATAGACTTCATGAAAATTAGAAGTGAGTAGGAGCTGGAGGGACACGATGTACAAAGAGAGGACACCACAGTTGGAAGGTGCAAGGACTATTAATCCAGAGATGGGAAGCACAGCCCAGTGTGGCACCAACAGAGGGGCAAGAGAGTATGGCCAGGAGCATGCACTTTGGGGCGAAGCAGGATCTGGGTTCAAAATGTCATCCTCCCACTTACCAGCTACTTAACCAGTTTTCTGGCCTGTGAAATAGGGCTAACCAAACACCTCATAGGGCTATGGACCGGATTACATGAAATAATGTATGTAAGTGCATACCACATAGAAAACTCAGAAGAATATTAGCTCCATTTAAAACAATGCAATAGTCAAGGATGCCAAGATATTCAGGTAATAGTGAATAATCCATTGTTCTCAAGAGCATACTTAAGTTTGGATAACTCTTACATCAGCCCTGTGTGCACTGGCATTCCACAAATCTCTGTGGAATGAATCAATCAAATCTGTCCCTTATATGAAATATCTATTCAATTTATAAACCTGCCCATGTTGCCTCATCTCTCCTGGTCACCCGTTTCACAAACGTGTATCCTTCTATCTCTACTATTGCTAACCTCACTCTTTAATTAATTCACTATGCAATCAATAAATAGTAAAAATTAATGCAATATCTTTTATATACCAGGCACTGCTCTCGATCTTGGAGGATATAGGGAAGTCCCAGCTCTCACAGGGATTGCATTACAGAGAGGAGAAAGGAGGCAAACAAACAAATAATGAAGATGATTTTGAAAAAACACTCTGAGAAAGATTAAACATCACCATCTGTGGCCCTGCCTTCTAACCAGCCTCTCAGCTTCACACCTGGTCCCACTGAGGTCCGCCCACTGGCAGAGAGCCCCATCTAAGTTTTAAGTCCTATTGTTACTCTCCTCCTCAAAACCTTTCCATAACTCCCTGTGACTTTTACAATAAAATCAGAGCCACTCACTTGGGCCCTGCATGCCTCTCTAATCTTATCCCCCCCTCCACTTCCTGCCTTCCAGACCCCCCAACTCCTGAACACCACTTTATTTCTTCTTCTGCCTTGACTGCCTTCCGCATCACCTCTTGCTACACACAAGCACTAACCTTCACCTGCTGACCCCTATGTTCTCACTCACAACTTTCTCAAGCATTCCTCCTTCAAGCACCTTCCATGGTCCCCCCACCCTCTTCAACACACACATACACAGACACGTACCCTACACCCTGGGCAGAGTGACCCTTCTGCCCCCATGATACCCCATGTGTATTTCTATCCTTACACTTACCACCAGTATTATATGACCTCGCATCATGCTTCTGTTTCCTCTATCAGTCAGCTTCTTGACAGCAGAGACCATTTTTTAAATTCATCTTAGAAGTCCAATCACAGTTGGACTAAAACACAGTTTTAGAGTATATTTAGATATTTGATAAATAATTATTAGATTTTTTAAATGAACTTTTAATGGAAGAAGTAATAAATAGATACAAAAAAGCAGGCATTAACTTTGAAAAGCCACAAAATTTTTAATCTGTGCTCATCTCTGGCTTTTTTTGCAGCTCCTGTCAGTGGACAGTGGGGTGAGTTCTCCTTTCTTTTGTTCTTCATTGTTTCTGAATAAGAGTATCTCCGTAATAAATAGGAAACATTTATGATGGCTGCCTGAGGATCTCTAATATCTCCTGTTTTCTTGCCAAGGCCAGCAGGGATGTGCAAGTGTCACCTGGTCTATTGGCATCCCGCAAGGCCCGGAGAGCTTCATGATCACCCTCCAATACTTCCCGGGTGAGGTGGGGAATGCACAAGCAGCTCTGGCCTTTGCGAGGCCCCGCATTACAAATGGACCCCACTTAGCCCAGCAGGACTTCTTCAACTCCATGGCAAATGGGCTCAGGGTAGGATCAGCTCCAATCAGCAAGCCAGGAATATTCCTCTGAAAACACCCCACTGTGGTGATCCCAACGGGAATGCTGCATCCTCTACAGCTGTGGAGTAAAATTCTCCCAGAATGGTGTAGGGAGCAGAAGAACCTCCAACACCTGGGCCCTTATAAGGAAGAAATGCACAGAAAGGGGAAATGGGGAGAAGACAAGTTATCACACAATCAACTAGTTCTGGCTCCTAATGCCATTCTTCTGGGTCAGTGTGGACACCTGAGGACCCATGAATAGCAAGAATTCCCTACAACCCCTCTCCTTGTCCCAAATCAGCAGCCCCAGCTGGAACTGTGTCCAGGCTATGTCTAGATGCCAGCAAATGAGTTGTTCATTCCTTGCTCTGCCACAATTAGCTATGATGGGATTTTTCTGGGTATTTGAATCTTCATTTAAAAATTGAAGGTGTTATACAAGTTGGTCTCTCAAGTTTTGCTCAATATCAAATAGATGATAACATGATTTATTCTTTTTTTGTTTGTTTAGACTAGTCAAGGGCAGTAATTAGAAGGGGAGAAAGAGTAAAACAAGGAGGAGTTCTATTGTTCTAACTGACTGTGAACAATCAATTGAGACAACGCACTACCTTCAGGCTGGCCAATATGATCTATTCTTTTAGGGAAAGTGAAAAATTGTGATTTTAACAACAGCTTTGGTGGTTCCTGTGAATTTATGAACATGATGGAATGGTAGGACAGGGGCGATTTTCTCTAGGATCCACTTCCATGACAGGCTGAGTAGCCAGTGACGTTTGACAGTGAATACTGCTGGTATTACCCTCTTGACATCGTTTTTCTCATTGCCACCCCCGAGCAACCTCTCCCTCAGGTGAGGTGAGTGCTGCTGGCCACCGCGAAGCCATGAGCCATCAGTGACCCTCCTAGGGGCCTCCTCAGGGTCCTCCAGTCTGTCCAGCACACACCCCTGTGCTTGGGAATGCAGGCACCTCCACCTCAGATTCTTTTTCTCTTCTCTCCTCAGCTACCACAACCAAACCCATTATTTCCCTCCATCCTCCATGGGCCACTGTCTTCCAAGGAGAGACAGTGAATCTGACTTGCAATGGGTTTCACTACTCACCACAGAAAACAAAATGGAAACGTTGGTATCGGGAGACAGAAATAGTAATAAACACCCCAGGAGACACCCTCGAGGTTCGTGAACCTGGAGAGTACAGATGCCAGGCCGGGAGGTCCACCCTAAGTAACCCTGTGCGCTTGGTCTTTTCTTCAGGTGAGACAGAGTGAAAAAAATACAAACTTTAGAAATCATTTCAGTTCATTTTTTTTCTCCAGCTGTTACCATCATTCACTCCAGACAACTCGTGACTGAACAATTGTATTCCACACTGTGGTTAGACCGACAAGGAGAGAGTAAAAAACCTCTGCATACCACCAGATAGGAAATGGAATTAGCTTCTTAAGTTGGAACATAAAATTTAAGAAGATTTAACTCATCCGGATAAAACTCATTCAGCCCAACGGGAAGTGATTTCAAGTAATGTATCTAGAAAGACATAATTGTCGTATATAACAGCTACAGGTTATGTGGAGAACCATACAAAGGCTGCAATTTCTACTGAGTGGAATAATGTCTCTAAACCTGTGGATATTAAAATTTGATTTGAATCTGGAAACCTGAGCAGCTTTTTAATCATACAGATACTCAGGGTCTACCCTGTGTTTACTGAATAAAAAACTGTAGGAGTAGGGCCTCAGAATTTGTAGTTTTTACAAACTGCTCTGGTAAATGAAAATTTGAGAAGCTATTTATCTGAATCGTTCATGAATTTATGTAGAGTTTTAAGCCATATGATTTACTTATAATAATAAGGAACATGAACATATTTTTATATTTATAGATATAGATAGATGATACCTAGATGATGTAGATATAGAAATACAGAAGGAGAGAGAAGGAAGGAGCCATGTGGTTTTTGTGCGAAAACCACCTAGTTATAAAGCCCTTTAATTTAGTGAATAAGGTAGCAGTAAAGTAGCAAGGAGCAAATAAAATGCTTATGCTCTGTGACTTAACAATCACCCTTTTAACAATTTACTTACTGAAACAATCATAGAAATATATACCCAAAATGGAGGGCCCTAAATGATCAAGAAGAGAGGACTCATTAAATAAATTACATTACTGACACTGAAGGAAAACTTAGTGGCCATTGAAAATCAGGTTCAGTGATAAAATTCATGACTCGGGAAATTGTCCACAACATGGTAAGTGAAAAGCAGGTTATCAAATCTATAAATACTATTCAAATTCCATGAAAAGAAAAAAATACACACAGACTCTCAAACACATGAACATGGAAGAGAAAACTGGAAACACGTGTGCCAAAATACAGGTGGTGGCATGATAGGTGATTTTTACCTCTGTTTCTGCTTTTCTACTTTTCTCAAGGCACATGTATTCATTTTAAAATCAGAAAAAAAGGAAATGATATTATTTTAAGAATGCTTTCTACCAACCCCCTTTTCTAGAGCATCTTGGAATAATAGTGAAAAGTAAGGGGGAACAATGGGATGAACCAAGTAACTGGTCCTCTGTTTCCCATAGCTTCGCTGATCCTGCAGGCTCCCCTTTCTGTGTATGAAGGAGACCTCATGGTCCTGAGGTGCCGGGCAAAGGCAAGAGTAACACTGGACACTATTTACAAGAACGGTGAAGCCCTGACATCCCTGAAAGGAACCTCTGACTTCTCTATCCGTGATGCAAGTCTGAAGGACAATGGTGCATATCACTGTACTGGGTTTACGGAAGGTCACTCCATTTCTTCCAACGAAGTCCAAATCCAAGTCCAAGGTAAAGGCTTCATTATTTTGTGAAGTGGGTTGGTCAAAAGGGGAGTCCCTGGGGTCACAGAGTTAGAGTAGGAAGAAAGGGGAGGACTGGATTACCACTGAAACTCAGGGTGCATTCCGCAAGGACCACAGGAGGTACAACAGTGCTTTGGGCTGAAGGGTGTTAAGAGTCAATGGCATCCCTGCCTGTGCCTGCTTGTGTGTCTGCTTGCTGATGCTGAGGATGAAGTGCATTTTACTCCACAGCAGTTCCCACCCTCATTGCTCTGGGACTGTTATGATTCTTCTCTCTAGATCTGTTTCTACCTCCTATGCTCAGAGTCAGCCTCTTCCAACCCCTGGAGGGAAAGTCCATGACCCTGACCTGTGAGACCCAGCTCCCTCCACAGAGGTCAAAGGTCCAGCTCCAGTTCCGCTTCTTCAGAGACAGCCAGGCCCTGGGATCAGGCTGGAGCAGCTCCCCAGAGCTCCATATCCCTGAAATGCGGACTGAAGATTCAGGGTCCTACTGGTGCCAGGCAGGAGCCAAGAATCACAGCATCATACGCAGGAGCCGGAGTTCCCAGATTCATGTGCAGAGTGAGTGTCAGTGGGCTCTGAATTTGCCAGGGATGGGGCTGGAAGAGCTGGGCAGATCTGCACATCAGCTTGGGGTACCAGTGTACATGGAAAGAGCTTCTCATACCTGTGAGCTGTACGAGACAGGAGACCCCAGCTCTTGGAGACATGTGGAAGAGCTTAGAACCAGGAAAGCACAAGAAAAGAGAGATGAGTTTATTTTTCTTTCAATGCCATTAGATATAACTCTCAGAAGGATCTCTTCCCTGACACCATTTTTCCCCCTGCTAGGCCCATAGCCATAAGTTGTGGGCTGCAGCAGAGCCCTCTGACTAGACAGACTCCTAGTGTCATACATGCCTGGAGCACAGTGCTTAAGAACAAGAAAACCAAAAGACAGAAGCTTGGGGAACAAATCATTCCAACTTGATGTCATTAGGGATGGTGCTGTACCCACTATCGCTTTTTCCAATGTTCTTAAAATTTTGTGGGTCCTCAAGCATGACTTCTAACCAATGGTCAAACACTTCCCCTGATTAAATTTGGTCTGTCTCATAGGAAATCTATTTGAGTGTTAGGAAGGGACACACAGTCTGGGGTGCACACCTTCCTCAGTGAGGAGAGAGTGAAAGTGGGAGCATTCTCCATAAATTTACTCCCATTCCTCGGCCAAAAAAAAAAAAAGAAAAGCAAAAAATAGTCTATGACTCTGTGTTTTCTAAACTGACTAAATTTTATTAATTTCATATTCTGCAGTTACAGGTAACAAGTATTTCTTAGGTCACTGGTTTAAGGAAGGACAATTCAGAGAAGGTGGAGAGGGTGTTATCCAACAGTTGCAACACAATAATTTCTAGCATAGGCTCTCCTTCAGCATAATTGATGAAACCCAACCTCAGGCTCTTCTCCCCCTCTGTTCATTATCTCCCACTGCTCTTTCAGACCTAAGGATGACTCAGAAAGGCACTATCCTTAGCCAACATCATTATGCAAAACCACACCCATCTGGGGTATGGGATGCTTTCATCACAGATTTTCCTGCTTAGTGGGACTGTCCTTGTTCCTCCTCCTTTGACCATTTAACTGACAAGCTAGAGGGGTTAAGAAGTTCCTGCTCAAGGGCAAGTTTACTGCACATGCCAACAGTTCATTTCCAACTAGCCCTTGCAGTCACTGTGGCCCCAGGACAATCACCTTTGATGCCCAGGCTCCCTGTCCCCATCACCACTCCCACCACTTTCCCCAACTGTTGGGCACTGAATGTCATCTCTGGAATCACTGGCCCTGCTCTATTGGGGGATGGGCAGACATGAAGGGAGGCTGGGCAGAGCTGCCTCTGGGCCTTGTCCCAGACACTCCACAAGACCATCCAGGAGTAGAGGACCTCCCTACCACTTCCTCCCTCTTCCCAACGACAGGCCAGTTCCACCCAGGCCCAACTTTCCACGTGAGATCAGCAGATTTAGCCCTTCCCCTCCTGTGACTCTTCTCCATCCATGAGCGCCCCACTGCCAAGAGTCCCATATGTCATTTTTATTCATTTAGGAGTTTTTGCCAACATACGCACTGTCCCAGCTTCCAAGTTGGTGTTTGAAGGTCAGGATCTGGTGCTCATCTGCTCAGTAGATACAGTCCCAAGGCCCATCACAGTCTCCTGGCACCGAAGATTTAAAAGCCGGGATGAGAAAATAAATACTCTGATGTCCTCAGAATTCAAGATCTCCATGGTGAAAAGCAGCGATGCTGGAGAGTATTACTGTACAGCTAACTACAGACATAGGTCCTTCGTCAGCAAACCGGTGACCATCGAGGTGAAAGGTGTGTTCTGCCAGTTCTCACCTGAGGAATGGCTTATCAAACTGCCCACAGGGATCCTCAGTGAAGACCACAAGGCAGTTGGGTGGGAGTGGATACTGATAGTTAGCAATGATCCAATGCTCTGAAGAACCTACCAAGAGTTAGTCAGAGATTAGCAGGAAGGAGTTAGGACTAGAAGGGGCCATGAACAGTTGGGAGTTTTTGGAAATGCTTAGAAATGGGGATTAGAAAAGATGCTCAGTGATTTGCCATATGTCCAGACCCTTCATATTTACAAATTTCTTCTCAGGTTAAGTGACGTTTCTCTTGGGAATAAAGCCAGAACAAATAGGACATTTGAACTCGGGCTGATCTAGGGCCATGTTTCTTGACAAGCCCCTTTAATCTAAGGATATGCAGGGACCCTCCCTGACCACCCTGTTGTCTCTTTCAGCCCCAGTGACATATCCTTTCCTCACCTTCAGGGCTCTTAGGGCAGTGGTTCTCAACCTTTTTGGCACCAAGGAATGGTTTCATGGAAGATAATTTTTCCATGGACTAGGGTTGGAGGTTTGGTGGGAGACAGAGCTCAGGCTGTGATGCAAGTAATGGGGAGCAGCTGTAAATACAGATGAAGCTTCATTCGCTCACCTCCTGCTGTGCAGCCCTCCGGCTCCTAAGTTTCATGAAAGACAATTTTTCCACGGACTGGGAGAGGGTGGGATGGGGTGCGGCAGAGCTCTGCGGCCAAGTCCCTAACAGGACACAGACCAGCATCAGTCCGCAGCCCAGGGGTTGGGGACCACAGTCTTAGGGTACATGCTGTGGAGACTGTAGAAAAACTTCACTGTGATACCAAGGGAGCTTCTCCCCTAATCCTGTATCAGTTTTATCATGAGGCTGAAATCCGAAAGACCCAGGGCCCCTGTAGAGGAGGAGCATCCCTCATCCTCTCTCTGCCCACAGAGCTCTCTGGGAATGACTCCTGTGTCCAGACAATGGACTGGGGACCCAGCCAGAAAAGAGGGGACACTCTCCAACAGAAGTGAGCTAACTCTGACCACCGGAGGTTACAGCCAGTCAGGTAGTGTGTGCCGCCACTCTCGAGACTCCATCTACAGAAACTCACAGGCTTTGGACCTACATGGCCTCATGACAGGCTCATTGCTTCTGCCTAGCTCTTATGAACTCCTTTCTGTGACCACTCTCTCAGGAACTCAGGAGTCCCTTAGAGTGAATCATTAACAGGAAAATACACAATCCAACCAAAACTCCCCTCATGTAGCTATGAAAACTTTTCAGGATCCAAATGCTGTGCAAATCAGCAATCTGTGGCCAAAGAGAAATTATAGAGCTCAGCATTACTTGGTTGGACAATACTCAGTTCTTAATTCTTCTGTCCATCAACAAAAGTCCACCCATTTCTGGATTTTGTCCTTTTCTCACTAACACTTAACAAATCTTTGCTCTCTTACCTGCTTCCTGCTTCTTCCGCAGGCTCTCTCAATGTCTCTGTTGGCTTCTAGCAATATAAGCAAGTGTCTATCTCTCGTGGGCTCATTCTTCTACCAGCCAGATTTCATCACACTCCTGAATGTTTCTGAAGCATCTCTCTCTCCATCTTTCTCTCTCTCTCTCCCACTCTACCACGCCCCCACCACCCCCGTCCCCAGCTTCTGTAGAACTCAATACTGTTAACTTTTCTCTCCATCCTTTGGATCCTTAGATGCCTGAGTCACCAACCAACCTATTGTTCTCAGTAGCTTCCCAAATCATTTCTCTTTCCCAGGGATACAGAGGTATCTGTTATCCCAGTTAACAGGCATTGACAATAATCAATGTGCAAATCCATGTAGGATATAGAGACAGGTAGCAACATCATAGTTACTCCAAAAATGTAACTCTGGAGGTGCAATATGTCATAGTAACAGACGTAACTATGAACCCCAGACTATATCACCCCTTTACCAGTATGCACCACCGTGCTGCCCTCAAAGCTATTACACTAGTTATGGTAGTGAGGGGAAAACTGCTTCTGTGGAGGTCTGTGCCATCCCCTCCACTCACTGCAAACTTCAGGTTCACTGTTAAGGAGACAATGTGATTCATCATTGGATCAGGAGTCAGCAGACAGACCAGGTTCTGGCTGACCTTGGAAACAGCCTGCACGGGCAAGTCTCTAGCCTCCACCAACTCAATTTTCTCACCCGTAACTAGAAAAGATCAGTCTGGGTAAAGGGAGAGGGTAGAAGCAGAGAAGAGGGCCCTGGAAAAGTATGTCAATCTGGAAGGAAAAAGGGTCCAAGGCAAAGCCCTGAGGCCCACCCAAGTGAAGGAATAAATAGAGACAGGACCTGAGAAGAAGACTCAGAGTGACTTGGGCAGGCGAGGGACGGCTCTTCCACGGTCGCAGGGCAAAGGGAAACAGCAAGGAGCTAGTGCGGGTAAGGGTATGGGTCTGCTGGCAGCAAGATAAGGGATTTCTTCTTGAAAGCATCATCCCCTCTGCGAAAGGGAGCCAGGATAGGAGAAGAGACTAGAGGTCTGGTGGGAAAGAAACCGACTGGAAACGGCCAGCATGAGGAACAGATGGTGGTGAGAGAACAGAGAGCTGGTGAGAGAAGCCCAGGAGGTTGCTGGGCCACCCTGCGGGCCAGCGGACACTGGAGACTGCGCAAGCGCGTTGGCTATGCATTGAAACCCGCAGGAAGAGGCAGAAGCAACTCTTGACTAATTCTTTTCTCTCCCGCAGTCCCCGTGTCTCGTCCTGTCCTCACCCTCAGCTCTCCTGGGGCCCTGGCTTTCGAGGGAACCATCGTGACACTTCACTGTGAAGCCAAGAGAGGTTCTCCACGCATCCTGTACCATTTTTATCGTGAGGATGTCCCGCTGGGGAGCAGCTTAACCCCCTCTGGAAGTGGAGTGTCCTTCAGCTTATCTCTGACCACAGAGCATTCTGGAAACTACTACTGCACAGCTGACAATGGCCTCGGCCCCCAGCGCAGTGAGGCGGTAAGCCTCTATGTCACTGGTAAGCCCTGGGCTCCTGCCAGTCACCCACCCCTGGCCCAGAGCCCTCTCTCACCCACCTCTTCAGAAGTCTGCATGTGCCTTTCAGTTGCCTACCCCAATCAAACAAATCCCTTCTTGGCCTGCTTCTCAGGAAGCCAACTAGCTGTGAGCCTCAGTCATCATCCAGCCCTGGCTTGGCCAGACCCCTAAGAAAACTCGGCAGACTCCTCAGCTTTTATTAGTACCAAATGAATTTATTTTTTTTAAATTGTCATCTCATGATTTGCATGTTCAGTCCCCACATGCATTTTTCTTAATTTGATGCACAGAAGCATCTCCTATTTCTTTATTAATGCTTACATATAAACTTGGCTACAAGCACAGACATATGGACAAATATTGAGCAAGACTTCAATTTCTCTAAAAATTTCCCAAGCAGTTCAAGCTCTCACAGTAGGAGGTTTGGAAAGGGCTAATTTTGAACAGAAAGGAGGAAATGGCTCCCTGAGAACCAGTTCCTCAGTCTTTTGGGGTTTGCATGATCCCTTGTCTTCTAATCCATTAAAATAAGCATTATATTGTTGCATTATGTTTTTTAAATCTTTGTTTGAAGTGACATACATTCAGGAAACATGTACAAATCATAAGTGTATAATTCATGGTTACTTGTGTCGCCATCAAAAAGGTGTTATTTTAGGAGCAAAATTGCATCTGTTTCACTCTTTAGTAGAGAAGGAAAGTTGTTTTCTTCTCAGAGAAGCAGAATGGTACAATAGAAAAATCTTGAGCCTGGTGTGTCAGACATGCCCCCAATATAAATTGTTGGGTAAAAAGATTATTATTTTAAAAATATAAATGTTCTGAGACCTAGACTCTAAAGTCAGAGCCCAATGTATCTAGGAAAGCTCCCAGCCTTCATGCATCCTCTATCCCATTATTAGGTTTTATTTTCTTCTTGTTTTTAGCAACATCTAAAACCTCTTTATTTCATGTTTCTTGTCTGTCTTCCTCAATTCTAATAGAATATAAGCTTCATGAGAACAGAACCTCAAGTCATAGTCTCCTAGTAGGTCCTCAGTCAGCATTTGTAATTCAGTGAACAGACTACAAGACGATAAGCAGAGATCAAAAAAATGGTCTAGCAAAGCTCAGGAGAACAAAGAAAATAACAAAGCTACTTTAGAAATGAAATCCAAACTTGAAGCAGTAAGAATAGAATGGATAACTCTGAAAACTGTTAACTAAATGAAGAATCAGTTTGAGAAAATAATACAGAATGAAAAGTACAAAGATATAGAAATAAAGGCAAAAAATTATAATACGGAGATCAGACACTGGAGACCCCCACATGGAGATAATTAAATGTCGTTAAGTTGGAAAACTGAACTGAAGAGAAAACAAAACTCAAAGATGCAATAAAAAAAAAATTGTCCCAAAGCAAATAAAACTCGAATATGTAGATCAGAAGATACATCTTGATGAGATTATTGAAGTTCAAGGTTAAAAATATATATGTGTATGTGTGATTGTGGGGGAAAAAAAGACAGTCATCTCAGAAAGAAAAAATATCAAGTTGGTTTTAGATTTTGCACAATAGTCAATACCCAAAGAGAAAGGACTGGGTGGCCAGACTTGGACTTCCAGGGGAAATGAGAGCTGAGAATTTTATATCAAATCAAAAAGGTATTGTCAAAAATGTAGGGATTCAGGGAATTTAGTACCCATTAACACTTCTTTAAAAAATTGCTTAATGAATGGTACAAAAGCTTATGTAACCAAAACGTTTGTACCCTTGTAATATTCTGAAATTTAAAAATGGATGACAAAATCCAGCCCACCCAAATGTGAACGAAAGCAAAGGACTCAGAATGAGGAAACCGTGATATGAAAAGTGAGTACTGATTCTATGTAGGTTAGCATTTCTCAACCCTGGCTGCACATTACAATTACCTGGAAACTTTGTAAAAAGATTTATTACCAAGCTCTTCTTCAGGCCAGTTAAATTCAGAAACTCTCAGATGCAGCCTCAGAATCAAAATTTTTAACATAACCTCAGGTGAGAATACTGTATAGACAGGGTTGAAGACCACTTATTTAGATATAGAAACAAAGGCTAATCAACTGTGAGAATCATAGTTATGGAACAAAAAGTAACTATTATAGACACTGAAAATGTAAAAAATATATGCAAGAAAAATCAGTTGGTCAAAAAGAGGAGAGGAAGTAAAAGAACAATTATTTTCTCATGATTATTATTATTTTACAGTGAATTGTGAATTATTTCACAATTCAAAAATAATTGACTTGACAATCTTTAAAAATCAATGACAGATTTCAAAAATTTCATTTTGTCAATCATTTCTGAATACTTTATAAACAGTAACTCATCGTTAATGGTTTATACTTCACTAAAATTCCATGGAGAACCTACTAGTAGCCAGTAGGGTCACACAGGATAGAAGGAGAGATTTGTTCAGGTAAAGCAACTGTAGATGTTAAGGCTGGAAACAGAGACTAAATAATAAAAATAAACCTCTGCACTGATGTGATCATAAGTGATCAGGGAGTGAGGGAAACAGAAACTCCTAAATACCATTAGTGCAAGTGTAAATTGGTTCCATCTTTTTTTAATTGACACATTACAATTGTACATATTTATGGGGTACAATTTGATGTCTTGATACATATATGTTGTATAGTGAGTAAATCATGGTATTTAGCATATTCACCACCTTGTGTATTTGTCATTTCTTTGTGGTGAAAACATTCAAAACCTCTCTTCTAGCTATTTTGTAATATACTATACCTTACTGGTAACCATCAGCACCCCTGTCTAATTGTAGCTTTGTACCCATTGACCAACCTCTTCCCATCCTCTCTTCCCCCTCCTCCCTCCGCAATCTCTGGTAACCACTGTTCTACTCTCTGCTTTTATTAATATAATATCAATACACTTTGGGTTTTTGTGGGGTTTTGTTTTTGTTTTGTTTTGTGTTGTTTTTTAGATTCCATACATGCATGCAATCATGCAGTATTTGCCTTTCTGTGCCTAGCTTATTTCACTTAACATTATTTCCTCCAAGTCCATCTATGTTCTTGCAAATGACAGGATTTCTTTCTTTTTTTACAGATGAATAGTATCCCATTGTGTATATACAGCATATTTTCTTTATCCATTTCTCTGTTGTTGGACACTTGGGTTGATTCCATAACTTAGCTGTTGTAAATCATGCTACAATGAACATGGAGTGCAGTTATCTCTTTGACACAGTGATTTCATTTCCTTTGACTATATAATATACCCAGTAATGGAATTGCTGAATCACATGGTAATTCTATTTTTAACTTTTTTGGGGAATCCCCATAGTGTTTTCCATAGTGGCTGTACTAATTTACAATCCCACCAACAGTGTGTACACGTTCCCCTTTTTTCACATCCTCACCAATATTTGTTTTCTTTTTGATAAAAGCCATTCTAACTGGAGTGAGGTGGTATCTCATTGTGGTTTTGATTTGCATTTCCCTGATGACTAGTGATGTTGAACATTTTTCATGTACCTGTTGGCCATTTGTATGTCTTTTTTTGAGAAATGTCTATTAAGGTCTTTTGCACATTTTAAAATCAGATATTTGGGTTTTTGCTGTTAAGTTCTTTATATATTCTGGATATTAACCCCTTTTCAGATATATAGTTTGCAAATAGTTTCTCCCATTCTGTAGGTTTTCTCTTCACTTTGTTAATCATTCCCTTTACTGTGCAAAAGCTTTTCAGGTTGATGTAATCCCATTTGTCTATTTTTGCTTTTGTTGCCTGTGCTTTTGAGGTCTTATTTAAAAAGGTCCAACCTTTTTGAAGAAAAATTTGATATCACATATAATTATTTAAAATGTTCATATACTTCATCTCAAAAATTCCACTTCTAAGAATTTATCTTAAGAAATGTATGCATAGGCTGGTCACAGTGGCTCATGCCTGTAATCCCAGCACTTTGCAAGGTCTAGTCAGGAGGATCACTTGAAGCCAGGAGTTTGAGATCAGCCTGGGCAACGTAGCAAGATCCCATCTCTAAAAAAAAAAATGAAAAATTAGCCAGGAATAACAGCACATACTTGTAGTTCTAGCTACTTGGGAGGCTGGGGCAGGAGGATTGCTTGAGCCTAGGAGTTGGAGGTTGCAGTGAGCTATGATCATACCACTGTACTCCAGCCTGGGCAATAGAACAAGACTCTGTCTCAATAAAAAAAAAAAAAAAGAATATGCATGTAATATTTATCCAAAATTATAAAGTAGCAAATTTAAAAGAGTTGCATTTTATGTATAAATTTTACCTCAGTAAAGTTGATTTTTAACAGTTAATGATGTAGATCTCTAAGTAATATCATAGAAAGATGCCCATAATATGTAGCTAAGGAGAAAAGCAGGTTCTAGAGCAATGTGTATATTGTGATCCCATGCATGCGTGTGTTTTTAATGTATTTATTTATGTGTTGATATGAGTGAGTATACATATACATAGAAAAGATCTAGAAAGTATTACCAAATACTTAAAAGAGGTAATTTCTGGAAATAAAAATAAAGAAAATGATAAAATTTTTCACTTTTACTTTATGAAATTCTGTAAAGTTTGATTTTTTAAATAAGGAGTGGTTTTTAATTTCAAAAATACTGGTGTCAACTAACTCATTTCCTCCCTCAGTTCCAGCGTCTCGCCCCGTCCTCACTGTTAGGACTCCCCGGGCCTGGATTGTGGTGGGGGACGTGGTGGAGCTTCACTGTGAGGCCTTGAGAGGCTCTCCCCCGATCTGGTACCAGTTTTATCACAAGGATGTCAGCCTGGGGAGCAGCTCAGCTGCCTCTGGAGGGGGAGCATCCTTCAACCTCTCTCTGACTGCAGAACATTCTGGAATCTACTCCTGTGAGGCCGACAATGGCCTGGGAGCCCAGCGCAGTGACACAGTATTACTCAGCGTTACCAGTAAGTTGACCCATCCAACCAGTACCACAAAAAGGAACAGACCATCTACCCTACCTTTCCCAGTAACCAATATTGGAGCTACTAGAGCTTCCACAGAGCCATTTGCAGTGTGATGTCATGTCAGCCCTGCTGCCTACACAGCATCTATCTGAGAGCTTTGGATTTTACATGCCCAGGAACTTGCACCTTCCCTTTGCTTGCTGTACCTTTCCAGGTAGCAATGGTCTAGAGCCCACTGGGACCCAAACTCCCCTAACGTAGAAGTAAGGGCTTTTCCAAATACACACTATATCCTGATCAACAGTGATCAGTAGGAAAGAAGTTATGAAGTTCCCTGTGTCTCACTTCAGAAAACATTTAGTTATGGTTTTCTCTGTCAATCAATAAAAAGACTGACACATTCTGTTATTGGCTCACAAATTTCTCTCTAGCTTCTCCTGCCCCTGTCCCAAAGCTGCTTGGGTTCCCACCCAAGACCCTTGTAAAGGACGTCTCACCATCATTCTCCTGACTTCCTACTTGCCCTGTTCCACTCAGCAGTGTCACTGCCCCCATCTGCCCCTGTTGTGGGCTCCGAGCAATGCTTGCTGTCAATGATGCAATGTCCTCCTCTCAACCACTCTGCCACTGTTTCAGGACTCTAATGTCCACAGTATGACCCACACAGCACCACTGTCTTCCTCTCCATGTCAGTCACCCACTTCCACATGCATAAATTATTCCATCTCTGAAATGACAATTTAAGCACCTATTGTCTGACAGCCACCTCCCATCCTGCTAGTTGCTTCAACTCTTCCTGTCACTAGTGCTCTCAGACCTCAATGGAAGTCCCAGTTCATTAGCCACTCTCCTCCCTCCCTAATACATCAAACAATGATACCCTCCAAATTAAAGATATATCCATCTAGCCACTCGTCTCTCCTCTTCCTAAGGTATGGAGGAGAGAACCATTCTCCCTGTCAGGTAAACGTCTCCATCTGCTCTCTAGTTTCCATCCTTTTGTGCATTCCCAAAAACTTTATACAACCAATTATCACTTTCCTATGTTCCAGCACCTCCCTCTCTGTGGAATCTCTCCCACTGGCATTTAACCTGCTGCAACTCTCTCATATCTAAGAAAGACCATCCCTTGATCTCACTTATGTCTCCACCCAGTGCTCCATCATTGCTAAATTTTCAAAAAGAGTCAGCCACCCAGGGTGTCTCCATTTCCTCATTATCCACAAGGTTTCAATCTACTAGGGTCTTCTGAGCTCTCCACCAAAATGGTTCTCGCAAAGGTCTCTATTGACTTCCATGGTTTTAAACACAATGGCCATTTTCCAATCCTCATCTTAGTTGATCTCTGAGGCATATTCCATAGTGTTTACCATTTCTTCCTTCTTGAAACCCTCCCTTCCTGGGCTTCAGTGACTCTACCCTCTTCTTGTTCTCCTCTTTCTCTGGCCACGTCTTCTCAGTCTTCTTTACTGGCTTCTCCTTTTATGGACAACCTTCAAGCATTGGGTGAGTTCCAGAGTTTTGACCTGTGTCCTCTTATCTGTATTCTTTCTCTGGATGATCCTGGGTATGTCATCTATAAATGGCCTTGTCATCTGTACATAATGATTCCTAAACTTCTATCTCTAAAGGAGACTTCCCACCTGAGCACCTACACATGCCATATCTCCACTCAAATATCTCAAAAGCTCACCAATTGAACACCTCTAAACCTGAACTCCTGACATTCCCCTCAGACCTGTTCCTCTTTCAGGGTCCCTAACTCTGTGAAAGACACCTCGCTTTATCCAGATACACAAGGCAGAAACCCAGGAGTCTTCCTTGACATTTCTCTCCCTCCCCCCTCAGAACCAGTTAATCAGTAAGTCCTGTTGATTTTACTTCCTAAATATTTCTTGGATCTCTTTCTATTCCTGTTGCCACTCTCTAGTCAAATCTACCAACATTTCAACTACCGCAATGCCACTTAAATACCACTGTATTCCACTTCTGTTCCCCACAGTCCGTTTTGCACACTGAGGTCAGAATCCTCTTCTAAAAGGACAAATACAATCACCTCACACCCTTGTGTAGATACAGTTATAGACTTCCCATTGCTCAATGAAGAAGGACCAAAGTCCTGGGCATGGCTTGTGAAGCCCTGCCTGGCTCCCCAGCCTCCTGTTTCATGGCACTCTTCAGACCCTTCTCTTAGTGCCTCTGCCACCTACTTCAATCGCTCAAACACGCCAACCTTCTTCCCAGCTCAGGCCTTTGCACGCAGAGCTTGCCTGGTGTGCTCCCCACCTTCCTCTCCACCTGGTTCACTTCAAATGTCACTTTGTGAGGAAGCTTTTCCCAACTAACTCGTACTAGATCAGGTTCCAGGATTATACATTTCACAGCACCCTGTCCTTTACTTTGTATCAATTATCAATGTTTTAATTCTATATTTGCATTTTGGTGCAAAAATTGTATTTTTATTTAATGGCTGCCTATCATCCTTCTAGATTGTAGGCTCTGTGAAAACAGGGACTATGTCTGTCTCTCCAAGGGGTGACCCTTGAATCCCCAGCCTATAATGCCATTCTTGGGACTTACTGATTGCTTGGTTAATTTTTAAAAACTTTTTGCTCAGTTGATTTTTGATGAATGAATATAAAAATGAGCCAATAAATTGATCCATACTCATTCTCTTTTGGGCCCCTCTTCTGGTGCAGCCCAGACTCAGTTACATCCCTGGCTACGTAAGCAATAGGTTTTTCCTATTCCTCATTTTCTATTGAACTGATTTCTCCTTTTCCTCGATGGTCCTTTGACTTCTAAGATGCTTGAGTTTCATTTTAATCTTTGTCTCCAAATTCTTCAAACACATTTGAGTTTGTTTATTCAAATACTCCAAACTGTTTATAGCACTACACAAATGTTATTGTTTCTGGAGATCTGAAGCTATTATAGCTGAGATCTCAGTAATGTCACAGTTCATTAAAAACTGAGAAAAACATTTTCCCATTTGAAATGGTTTTAGAATGCAGGAATATATTTGAACAGAAGGAGCTGATGGTTAACTGTTTTGTCTCCCTCAGTTCCAGTGTCTCGCCCTGTCCTCCACCTGAGGGCTCCCCGGGCCCAGGCTGCAGTGGGAGACATGGTGGAGCTTCACTGCGAGGCCACGAGAGGCTCTCCCCCAATCTCATACCAGTTTTATCATGACGATGCCACCCTGGGGAGAAGGTTGGCCCACTCTGGAGGAGGAGTGTCCTTCAGCCTCTCTCTGACTGCAAAACATTCTGGAAACTACTCCTGCGAGGCTGACAATGGCCTGGGGGCCCAGCGCAGTGAGGTGGTGACATTCAAAGTCATAGGTGAGTTGGCCCTGCCGACCAGCAGCATGACCAAGCGCTAGCTGCCTGTGCCTTCATTCCCCAGCCGACACTGGCACTGCAGGTGTCCTCTGCCTGTTTCCTGGTGGGACGTCCCAGCACACTTCCTGCCCACAGAACCTCCATGTGCAAGTCTGGGAGCCTCCCTGTGGTGCTGCTTCAGGAGCCTGGACCTTGCCAGCAGCACAGTACAAGCAGCCTTCTTGAATGTGATCACAACTCCTCACTAAAAATGCAAATAAGACATTTAAAACATAGCCTATATTCTGAAGTTATGATATAAAAGAAAAATCAAAGAATTTTGAATATGGGTTTCTCTGCCCCCCAAAAGAGTAAGTTGTTTCTTATCCAGGTTCTTCTCTCACTGCCTCTCAACATGCCTCTACTCTTGAGCTTCTTTCATTACCAAGGATATGAATGTTCCTTATAAGTCCACATTAAAAATCCTGTGTTAACACAAGCTATGTGCTCAGCCTTTCAGGAGAGACACCAGTGATCAAGGGACTGGGACAGAGAAGGGCAAGCAAGATGACATGGAATGGAAAGGGCCACCCACCAACCAGATCCTCCATTCTCTAAGCTGTGCTTTGACCTCTTGCCATTAAGTGTAATGACCCAGGGAAGCTACTTCTTGTGAGCTCTAAATCTGTTTGGTAAAAACCCCCTACAAGCCAAACCTCTAAACTCCGATTGAGAGAGACCTGGAGTATAGCAAAAGTATGTGAAGGGCTATTGAAATGAATATTCTAGACTTGGCTCTGAAGATAACAGGCTGCATGACCTTGGCCAAGCATCTTTCCCTATATTGACCTCAATTTCCTCTCCCACAAAGTGGGAAAATCAGACTAGATGAAAATCACAGTAATCCCCTGCCCTAGAATTCTATGATTGGTGGACGGGGAATATGGAACATGCAGACTCAAAGGTTCCTGGGAGGACATGTGCAAGAGGCAAAGCTGGCTGTCCCTGCTCCTGGGATACACCCCAGAGGAACAGGAGACCATGCAACTGTATGGTCATGTAAAGCAAAATATTGATATAAATCGATATTCACAGTCCCTCCTGGCTGGGACCCTGGGTGTCATAAGGAATAGAGACAAAGCCACAAGAGCAGGTTGATCCAGGGATGCTAGCCCAGGATCCAGCATCCCATCGAGGTGGCCGATGCAGCCATCTCTTTGGCATCCAGATGACAACTTCAGATTTGATTTTTCCCATTCAATCAGCTCTTTCTTCTTCCCCCCTCAGCAGCACTCAGAGCCAATTTTCCTCTGAGATTTGCAGGGACTCTTGCCACACAGCTTACACATTTACCCCTTAGATACACCACCCAGGCATGTACCTTGGGCAGATTGCTCCTCCCTCCCTCTCCCCAACACAGTGAACCAGCACACCATGCCTGCTATGCTCTGTGTTCATGACTTCATGATTTCCTGCTCACCCCCACTCCCTCATTTCTACAATTCCCATGTGCAAATGCATCTTATTTCTGCTGCTGTTATCACAGCTAAGGGGCTTCGTGCCCAATCTGAATGAACTGTGTCTGGGTCCTAGAACTAGGACACAGGTCATAGAGAGCAGGAACTGCCAGAAAAAGGAATATTTTTCATTGTCATCATCACCAATATCATCATCCACAGTCACTGAGCCCTCACCATGTGCCAGGCCCTGTGCTTAGTGCTGGACATGCAATATCTCATAGAATCATTAAGAGAAACCTGTGAAGATAAAAATCTAACCACTTTTTATCCCCAGTTTGCAGGAGAGGAAACTGAGGCTTAGAGAGGGGAAGTAACTAGCTCACAGACACAGCCAGCCATGGTGAAGCCGAGTTGAAACATGGCCCTATCCAACTGTTGACGTTAGTCTACATTATGACATCTCTTCAATCATCGTGGCCACGTTCCAATACAACTTTTTAGTTTTTAATAATTTATTATTCTGAAAGAATACATAAATCTTCATAACAAAAATTCCAACGATACAAAAGGGCCAATATTGAAAAGTAAAGGTCTCGTTCTACCTGTTCCCCCACACTTTCATATCCACATGGTTCCCAGTCCAGACGTAACTACTGTTAACCTTTTCACCTGCATTCTAGAAATATTCTATAAAGACATAGAATTTTTTTACAAAACTACAATTGCATCGCACATATAGTTATGCAACTTGCATTTTTTAATTTAAAAATAAATCTTGACTTTATTTTAAGAACTACATCTTGGATATCTTTTCTTTTTCATTATCCAGCATGCTAGATTGTCTCCAGTTTTTAGTTATTACAGAAATGCTACAGTAGAAATTCTTGTACAGTTATCTTGGCATATTGTACCTTAGTGTCCCTAAAAGAGATGGTCCTAGAAGTAGATTTGCTGGTCAAAGTTTACATGCATTTTAAATTTGGTAGATATTGCCAAGTTGCCACTCGGGGAAGTGTCTTAAATTTGTATTCCCACTGCGGGCATATCAAGATGCATGTTTATCCAGAAGCTCATCAGAAGTGTTAGTCTATTTAAGCTTTGCCAATTTAATGAAGGAGGAAAATAATAGTATTTTAGGGTTGCTTTCATTTGTATATATTTAATTAATAATGAAAATG
The DNA here is from genome assembly GCF_041146395.1 of Eulemur rufifrons. Lineage (NCBI taxonomy): Eukaryota > Metazoa > Chordata > Mammalia > Primates > Lemuridae > Eulemur > Eulemur rufifrons. The sequence continues at coordinate 98,648,139 of NC_090990.1, forward strand.
AGAATCTTTATTTATTGGCTATTTCAAGTTTTCAGTGAT